>NC_134087.1:153848739-155244851 GCF_000715075.1 Nicotiana tabacum | reverse complement strand
AATGAAAATAGAGTTCCATAAGAGGATAAAAGTACAAAAATAAATTAAATTTTAGGAATAAAAAAATTTATATTTATATATGTTTATCAAAAGGGTAATAGCAAGATATCAAGTCAATTGGTAAGCTAATAAAAGATCACATGAATATAACATTATTAAGTAATAGATAATGCAATAACTATAAGCAAAGATTAAAGAGAGAGTTGTTTTGGGTGAAAATGTAGAAGGATAAGACTTATTCGAATTTGCGGTGAAACATAAAGTGGTAGTAAAATTTTTGTTAAATAATATGCTCAAACAAGACATATCACAAACGTGATATGTTTAGTATTATTTAATATTGATCACAAAATAAAATACAAGTACTAAATCAAGAAGATAGATTGTTACAGATATAAAATAAAAATATAAATAAAAAGAAACATGTTATCTGGAAGTTTTAAATTTTAAGGTAATTCCAATAACTCAAATTCTAATTTGATATTTGTGTCTACGCATCACACGGGTACTAATACTAATTTGGTTAAAAATAAATATTTTAAGCATATTTGTAATTTGTGCCTCACATTGTGTGTATATTTGGTGTGGCCGTGTGGGTTTGTATTGTTTTAGAAGTACTTTTGAGCTAAATAAGGTTTGTTTGTGTAGGACGTAATTGGAATAAAAAGAAGTGAAAGCGAGTAAGTTGGAGCGAGAATTGAAGACAGCTGGCCGAAGTATTTCAATGGCCACCATTTGGCGGTATATGTAGCACCCAAACACTTAGAGAATTTTAGAGAGTAAAATCCAGCGTCCAGGTCACCGTCCGGCGGTGTCTGTAATGCTGGAATTAGAAGGTTTGTAGAATCCATCATCCAGTTCATCGTCTGGCTATAACAACCCGATTGGTCGATTTGAACATTTTCATTTAGTTCGTTAGTTTGAGGTCATGAGTAGCATCATATAGTGAATTATGACTTGCTCGTATGATCCTTTTGGTCTTGAGTTGCTCAGAATTGATTTGGAAGAACGATTCTCATTTTAAAAGCTTTAAGTTGGAAGAGTTGACTCAGTTTGACTTTTGTGTATTTGACTCCAAATCGGAGTTTTGATGGCTCCTTAGGTCCGGATAGTAATTTTGGACTTGAGCGTGTGCCTGAATTTGCATTTAGAGGCTTCTAGAAGGTTTTGACCATAATTGGCAAAAGTTAGCAATTTGAAGGTTTGTAAGATTCATAAGTTTGACCGGGAGTCAACTTTGATGATATCGGGTTTGGATTAATCTTTCGGGAGTTGGAATAAGCTTGTTATGTCATTTGAAACTTGTGTGCAAAATTTGAGGTCATTTCGAGTTGATTTAATATGGTTCGACATGAGTTTTGAAAGTTGAAAGTTCAAAAGTTCATTAAGTTTGATTTGAGGTGCGATTCATAGTTTTGATATTGTTATGTGTAATTTGAGGACTTGAGCATGTTTGCATTATGTTTTGGTACTTGTTGGTAAGTTCGGGGGTCCTGAGGGGCTCGAGTGAGTTTCGGATTGATCCAGAGGATGATTTCATTGCTGGTTTATGTTGTTTTCTTATGCCTCAGTTGTTCTTCGTGATCACGTAGGCTAAGTCTGGATATGGGTATTTTATTCTTTGCGATTACGTGGGGGCTTGAGCATCGCATTCGCACTGTGGGTTCGTGTTCACATTGGGGATGTGGTGGTGGAATTGTTCATCGTGTTTGCGGTGTAGTGGCCTTGTTCATGGATGTTTGGCATCATGGTTCATCGCGTTCACGAGGTATGTGCCGCGAACGCGAAATGTATTTTCTTTGAGCGGTGAAGTTGTGCTTCACGATGGCGAAACTGGTCCCGCGATCGCGAAGGATACCCCTGAAACAGTATTATAAAGTACTTTATTTCGAAGGTTTTGGTTATTCTATCACATTATAAAGCTGGGTTGCCTCCCAACAAGTGCTTAATTTAACGCCGCGGCACGACGAGAATCATTTCTTTCACACCTTGAACTTATGAATTGTACCACTAATAGGGCATTCAGTCTAAAGCTATACTCCTTTGGTAGGGCTACAAAGATAACCATGCCAAGTAATAAATTTCTCACTCTGTACTTCTCGCCCTTTAGATGAGGAATGCAATTTTTGCTTTTTGGCATAACAAATTCATGAATATAGGCACTCTCATCCTCACCCTTTGACTCCCTCATAGGCTCAGATGGCTCGATTACTATCTTACTATCTAAACACATTGTGAAAAAATAATTGGAATGAGGTCTAACACACTCGAACTCATGAATTGTACTACTATTGTCAAAACCCAATTTTTCCTTCTGTTGGGTATCGTGATGGCACCTAGTCTTAGGGACTAGGTAAGCCTAAAAATTCTGAATGACAACAATAATAAGGAAAATCTAACAGCCTCGATATAGAAATATTTACAAAACTTACAATTTCCCAAAACCAATAGTACAAGTCATAAGCTCTACAGAGTTTGCTAGAAAACCTCTAAAAATACAATTGTCTCGAAATAAGAGTGGACAATGTAAATACAAAATAAGAAGGTGACTCCGAAGCCTGTGAACGCAGCAACAGGTTTACCTTGAGTCTCCCCAACAACGATCCACACCACTACTAGCGATCCAATATCTGGATCTGTACAAAAATGTACAGAAGTGTAGAATGAGTACGCCACAACGGTGCCCAGTAAGTATCAGGACTAACCTCGGTGGAATAGTAATGAGGGACAGTCAAGACACATACTCGTCTAATAAATCGAACAGGTATAAGTATAGGAACAACAATGCATGTTTCTACATGAAAACTACACAATATGACTAACAATATAATAATTACAATAAGAAAGGGAAAACGCCAAGTATCAACGGAATACCATAATATTGACACAGAAGAGTGAGCGGAAACACAACCTAAATCCGAAACCACAGATACAACAAGGACAAATAATAACTCAGCAACTACGACAGCTTTCACATTTGATTTTAGTCAACAACCTTCACGAAGTGTCGCATCTCGAATAAATTACAACTCACGGGTCTCAATACCTGAACCCTAACACTTGGCATCATGTGGCCTCATCACACCTCATAATCATACTGACAACTTACATGCCGAATAGAGCCACTCTCACATAGGAGGCAAGTAAACAAGGGTGTGCATCTATATTTAACTATATCAAGAAAACCTCTTATCCAATAAGGGTACTTAGCAATGTGTATGCTGGTGCAGTTTGTCCTAACATAGTTCATACCAACTAGTAGGCATAAGGAAAGGAACGGACATCACGTCAAATGTTTACACATGAATAGAATCAAATGAAAGACAATAGCTCAGAACATAGTGACAACAACAGAGGATCTCCCAGGATATCGTCCCGTAGTCCCAAACGTAAATGTGCGAAGGGATCTCCTGGAATACCGTTCCGCAGTCCCAAAGTAAATATGCAGTGCTGGGGGATCTCCCTGAATACCGTTTTGTATTCCCAAAGTAAATATGCAGTACATGAGGATCTCCCGAAATACTATTCCGTAGTCCCAAAGTAAATATGCAGCGCAACCAAAAGAGATAATAGTTACAGCACGACAGAAACCTTGTGGATCACCATAACAAGTACAATAGGAACATGACAATAATACAAAGCACGACGAATAAATCAACTCAAGAACTTTAAATCACAAGAAAATGGTAGAACTAATTCACAAGGAGTAACCACAGTAAAAACTGTTAGGTGTAAAGAGAACATTTCAACAAGGGAAAACCAATATGTAGTAACGATCCGACAATAGACAATTCAACAGTAAGGAATCTAACACGAGTCAAATAGTTCCAAATAATGACAAGTCAACTAAGATATAAGATGTCTAAACTTCTTTTAAGGTTGAGCAATTTCGAGGATATTCGACAATTCAATTAAGGATAAGTCGCAGAATGATAATCATAACTTCAATTAAGACAAAACAATTATTAGGTGAGATGATGATAATTTCAAATAAAGTTAAGCAGTTATGAAAAGATTGAAAATAGAAGAGGTAAAATATTTAGTTAAGTCAATTAGAGTCAAATAGACAATAAAAGTAAATCCCAAAACAATTAATTCTTATTTAAGCAAGTAGAGGTGAGACCAGTAAATAGGAACTCAATCATATCAAGAACAATCATACACAATGAATATAAGGACCTAAGAACCCTAAAAGGCCAATTTCTCATAAATAAGTTCGAGCACGCACTCGTCACCTCACGCACACAAATTTCAATCAACATAGAAGACTCAAATCCTGAGGGGAAATCCTCCACATAAGGTTAGGCAAGATACTTACCTCAAAGAAGACAAACCGATTCTCTAAAATAAACTTCTCGGGTGAAAAGACCTCCGGACGGCTCAAATCTAACTAAAATAACTTCAAAGCACAAATAAAACTCATAAGAAACTATTCCGGATCATAAAGTCTCAATCTTTAACAAAATTCAAAAATCGGTCCAAAAGTCGACCCCTGGGCCTGCACCTCGAAACCCAACAAATTTTATAAAAATAGAATGCCCATTCCGATACGAGTTCAACCATACAAAAATTGTCAAATTCCGATACCATTTCGCCCTTCAAATAATAATTTTTCATTATGAAAACTTTCTTCAAAAACTACCATTTTTCTCAACTCAAAACACCAATTAAATTATAAAAATAAAGATAAAACCATGAAATATAATAAATTCTAGATGAAGAACACTTACCCAATTAATTTACTTGAAAACCCCACAAAGAATCGCTCAAAATTGAGCTCCACAAGTCAAAATATGATTAAAATGGTCTAATCCTCGATTTGGAAAACTTATATTCTGCACAGGTGACTATGCATCGCGAACGTGGAGAAAGGCTCGCGTTTGCGAAGAAAGGAATGAGGTTGCCCAGAAATGCCCATCGCGAACGTGAGCTAAGGGGCGCAAATGCGAAGAGTAAGAATCAGAAGCTTTCGTGAATGCGGGGTGACTGACGCGAACGCGAAGAAGAAATAGCCACCAACCCCCAGCTCCTAATTTCTGCTATGCGAACGCAGATGAGTGACTGCGAACGCGAAGAAGAAGGAAGCAGACTTTCGTGATCGTGAAGGTACTATGCGAATGTAATGAAGAAGAATGGGCAGATCAACAAGACACTACGCTACGCGATCGCAAAAGAGGACACCAGACACTAGAAACCCGCAATCCAAAAATAAAAGAAATTGACCCGTAGCCCATCCGAAACACACCAGAGGCCCCCAGGACCCCATCTAAATACACAATCAAGTTTTATAGCCTAACATGAACTCGCTCAAGGTCTCAAATCATATCAAACAACGCCGAAAATGCAAATCGCGCCATGAATCGAACTATGAACTTCCAAATCTTCCAACTTCGAAAACTCATGCCGGAACCAATCATACCAACCCGGAATGACGCCAAATTTTGCAGACAAATCCCAAATGACAAGACGGAGTTGTTCCAACTCTCGGAATTGCATTCCGACCCAATATCACAAAAGTCAACTATAGGTCGAACTTCTCAATTTTCCAAACTTCAACCTTTTCAACTTTCGCCGAAATGCCTCAAATTACCCTACGACCTATAAATCCAAATCCGGGCGCATTCCTAAGTCCAAAATCACCATACAAAGCCATTGAGATCATCCAAAACCCATTCCAGAGCTGTTTACTCAAAAGTCAAATTTCGGTCAAATTCTCACCTCTTAATCTTCCAAACTAGAATCCTTCTCCCAAATTCGACTCCGATTCATCCGGTAATTAAATTCAAGCATGCACGCAAGCCGATACATATAATATGAAGCTTCTCAAGGCCTTATGCCGCTGAATGGAACTTAAATTCTCAAAATGATCGGCCGGATCGTTACAACTATTTACATCCAATATATACACACAAAAAGTCTAATGTTATCTACTACCTCATATGACTCTAGAACACTCTTCTCAATATTGGCATCCTCATGAAAAACATGGTTTAAGATTGGTATTCTCGTTTTAGCTCCTCAATTTGGTCTAGAATATTCTTTTAAGCTTCACACAACTCATCATTAAATTGTTAGGCGTTACACACATCAACCTTTGCACTCAAATCTACATCCAAGTTAAGCACAACCAAGCCAAAACTGTCAATTTCATGTGCAAGATCAACTCTTTTTTTAGACCAATCATTCACCAACATTGCTAGAAAAACCATTCCGCATATTTCCTTAATCGAGAATATCCATCATAATTCCAACCCTTACTCCCATATTCAATTTCAGATTTTCAAAAGGTCAGGCCATGACAAGCTCAAAAATACGGGCCATAAAAGTCTTCCTTCAATAAAACATCTTCATTAATAATCTTACCTCCGTATATTTCATCTCCATATGCCATGCTGAGAGAACTAAAAACACACTAAGAGAAAAATCAAATAGTTATAAAAATAAAAATATTTACAAAAAAAAAACTTGTAATGATAAAAGTAAAAGTCTAATTTAGGATCCCAAGGGTTCAAAGCACCTTCTCTCTAGGAAGACCATGAATAGTAAATCCGTCACTATTCATCGGCCATAACTCCGGCTTCCGGCAAGGTAAGATCACAAGATTGGTCTCAAAAGAACCTCCTTCTCTTAGAGAACAATCCCCAATTGGTTTCATACTCAAATCCATAGCAAAATTTTCCAGATCTTAAATTTTATTTCGCAATCTACTGTAGCGAGCAGAATTTTTTCAGAAATTTGTGCGTTTCTGGCCTTCTTTGGATTTTTTCTGTTTCTTCTATATCAATGGTGTGTTGAATCAGTTCATGGCTGCATCGTCCTCTCCCCAGCCTTTGGCTGTGGGAGAGAGGAACTCAACATATGCATCGCTACTGGAAAACAAAAAATCTGGACAAGTTCCGCCAAAATAGAGCTTAAGCAGGTGGAGTTCGTCTATGGTGAAGCTACGATTAAATTTACAATGGAGGAAGTACATCAATATGCTAAGGAGGAAGGATTACATCAAGCTTTGGTGATTAAATTCTCACAAGATCAATATGATATACAAGATATTCGGAAGATGCTGCCTAAACACTTTCGAACTCAAGGTTGTTGCCTCGTCGGATGGCTTGCAAGAAGACATGTTTTGATCAGGTTTGATAGACATGACGATTATGTTCTTGCTACTGCAAAATCTGTTAATTACTTAGTAGCTAATGGACAAGAATTACAGATGCGAATTTTTCCATGGACTATTACTTTCAATCATAAAGAGGAGACCTCCAAAGCTTTTGTGTGGATATCGTTTCCTAACTTGCCTCCTATGTTATTTGCAAAACAATCATTGCTTTTTATAGCTTCAGTACCAGGTAAACCATTGGCAATAGATAAAGCAACACAAGAGAAGTCACGACCTAGCACAGCTAGGGTCAAGGTCGAGCTTGATCTTCTAGGTAAGCTGCCACAGATTTTGAGGATCAAATTTGTGGATGAAAAATCTGGTATGGTGATCGAGCATCTTCAGAAATTTATTTATGATAATCTGCCCCTGCATTGCACTTGTTGCAAGCATCAAGGTCATGATGTAAATACATGTCGTTTGATCTCGACAAATAATTGGGATAGTGGATTGAATGGTGATATCGAGGAAGTTGATGATCCCACGATTGTGGAAATATTTCAAGGAGATTTGAGACAGATGCTCAATGAAAAGAGACAACTGCATGGTATAATTGAGGCACCAAGAACAGATGGATCAAAAGCAGTTTTAGCTGATTCTAATATCCACGATGATCCCAACAAGCCAGGGACCTCAAAGAATTTGGCTACTGTCCCTGTTGATCGTGCCTTAGCCAGGATTTCTCAACCTATGTCTGAAAAGCAAGAAATAGGGTGTCGAAAAATTGAGGGATTGTCAGTGATATAGCGACAGTCGCAGGAGCTATTGATGCATTGGAGTGTGAAGAGATTGCAGCTACAGGTCCTGATTTTGATCGCGGTCCAATTGGTGTTCATGAGGGTCCACATACTGGGCAAAAATATGCTGAAATTGGGCATCAATTATCTAAAGGACATGAGCAAATTATTATACAGAAACTGACTGTTCCAACTGTGCAACACTCGATGGGTGCAGTCTGGACAGTAGTAAATCGAGCAGCTAATTCCAAGAAGCATGCTACAGTTCCTACCAATCGAGCTATAACCAAGATTACAGATGATATTTCTCCTGCTATAGCGAGAGGTATACATGCTGTGGAGTCAACTTTACACAACAATGCTATGGTGAATGCAAATGATGTCAACAATTTGATACAACAAGAAGTGGGGACATCTCGAGGTTGTCGACCTATAAATGCTGCAACTGAACAATTTTGTAAAGTAGCAGGTGACAAAGCTGCTACTTTAAATGGGGAAGGATATGAACATGCAAGTGTTGAGGCTTTGGAATGGACAAATGCTACGACATCTCAGCTGGAGTTTATGGCAAAATCAGTTGGCGTTTTGCAATTCACTGTTGATCCAAAGTTTGAAACATCTGGGCATTTGAAGGCAGATGATGTTGCAACAATTGGACAGTGGTGAGTAAATCACCTATAAAGAAGCAAACTCCAGTTATTCAAAATCAGATTCATCCATCAACAATTATTGGAGTCTTGAACTCTTTTGATGCATTGGTCAATGAGGGTGAGCATGATGTGAATGAGGCTAAAAATAAGGAGCAACATAGGGAGGATGAGACACAATCAGTTGGTGGAAAAACAAGAGTTACATGCAATGTAATTCAGCAGAAAAATGTAAAAGACTTAGCTGCTCGACTTTGGGCTGCAACTGATAAAAATCAGTTTGGTGAGCAAAGTCAAGTACCTGATGATCCTACAACAACAATGCACATGTCCAATACAGATCTAGATAAAATGGTAGAGAATGACCATGCAGCTATGATGATCAACACAACTCCAAAATATAGGCAGCCACAAGCTCGAGGCAGTAACACACAACAACAAAAGTCCAAGAACACAGGTGAACGACTCATTACTTCGAAGGACATTGTTCCAGTTGATGCGCAAAATGCAGAGGCACACAGATCCAATGCACCTACATTGCACTTTTTCAATCCACATGTTGAACAAATCATTAAAGATGTTCAAAAAGAAATGATGATGAACAATCCCATGGCCAAACAACCTTTGGTCACCTTAAACAAATCTGTTTTTGAGGTTCTTTCGCAGTCAATGGAATCTTGTGGAGAGGTTGAAGGTGAAACTGGGCAACTTATGTTATCAACGGGGAATAACAATGATGTTACACAAGAAAATTTGAGGTTGATGGATATCAAGTCCAAATTTTGGCTAGATCAACGGGAGGATGATGATGAAGAGGATTGGGGAGATGGTTTTGCTGGTTATTCATCAGAAGAAGCTGATCGTGAGGCTAATCATGATAGTACAGGTGAGGAGATTGATTCCTTAGCGATGATAAAATTTGAACGAGTGTCAGCAGCAACTCCAATGAGCAATTGAACTCCAATGCTCCTGCTTTCATTCCAAGAAATCCTTCATCTCCAGCTATTCAAAATACAGTAGTTGGAACACCTACATCTACTGTGCAGCAGCAACAAGTTAATCCCATCACTTCAAATGTTACTCCTACTGGTGAGCGAACAAATACAACAACATCAAAATCTGGGCAGATCCAAATTGTGACAACAAGTCTTCATGCAATAACACCTACAATGCAGGTTATTCCAGCTGCTACTCATCTAGGTGATCGAGAAGTCACAACAACAAATAAAGAACCAAATTGTTACAACCATCCCAGATATTTCAGAGGAGGAAAGAAGACTCTTGGATGCAATGGTGAGTTCTAATCCTGTAAATCCTACTGTTTCTAACACTGGAATGTTGAGTAAGAGCAGGAACAAATTGCAAAAAATAGAACATCATCAAAGCAAGACAATGGTGACTAATACACAAGGTCAATCTGCATTGGAGACAATTGTTATCGACCAAAATGTTCCACAACAAGTGCACCTGGGGAGAGACTTGTATGAAGACGGAGAGGAAGAAGCAATGTTACAACAGTGTAGAGTAGAGGCAGCAAGAAAAGGGGATCTATCACCAATGCATAGCGGCAAAGGTAAGAAGACTCATACAAGGAAAAATAGTTGGGACGAAAAGGTTAGTGATTTTTTAAATGTTAGGCGACCTCCAATGAGAGTTGCCAAACAAAAGAAGGCCGCCCCAACTACATCTACAAAGTCCAATCGTTCAAAAAAGAAATCATGAATTTTGAATACATTTTGAAGAATTGGGATTGTGATGAAAAAGAGTTACAAATTGAAGAAATTACAAGTTCGGACAAGAAGGGACAACATTTTAATTCCTTCATCATTTTATTCTACCATTATATTAGTATTCTCATTTGTAATATCATCACAGAGTATGTTATAAACTCTGTGATGATCATTGAATATTTGGTACTTTCCAGTTCTTATTTTTTACATGCATGTTAGTAGGTGAGGCTATTTAAAGCCTCAATAGGAATAGTAAGGTAAGGTTTAGCCCAGTTTGTGTTACCTTGGTCCTATGCCTTTGGAAATTATCCACACGGCTATGAGATTATATGCCCTCGTGAGACTTTGCCGGCAGCTACCCCATGAATCCTCTACATGAGGCTGCCATCATAAGGCAATGTGAGGCGCAGAGGAGTGATTATATAGCCAAGGCATATGGGTAACAAAACCGATGCTATTGTCCCCCTTATTTGTACACTTCCTAATTGTTGTATTTTTCTTTTCTTTTATTAATAAAAACTAGCCCTAGGCGCTTGCCTAGCGGATTGCCAAAAAAAAGTCTAATTTAGAAAAACAACTAATTGTAAGTCCCCGACAACGGCGGCAAAAACTTGTTGTGGCCAAATGCACACGTAAGTATACGCGGTCGTCAAGTAATATAGTAACTAAAAGTCGGATGTCAAATCCACGAGGACTTATTATCGATCATTAACTAAATTAGACTATCCTAATTATCTAAACAAGAATTGAACCTAGAAGTATTTGGTTCTAATCTATAAAATAAAAAGAACACAAATAGTGAACTTTGAACAAGGGAAAAATAGATTTTTATGATATCAATGTAATGAAAACGATTTAAGGTCATGGGTTATCTAACAATTCTATTGTATTCTTCAAGTGAATTAGCGAATTAATTTATCTCATTTATTGGTTGACAGGGTTAGTATTGCTCATAAGAATCTGTCGATCTCCTACTCGCCTATTCAAGCGAACCCAACGCCTATATGTCTATAGAATTAGAATCAACAAAACTGCATTTATAATTCCCGTATAATACCCAAGTAAGGCAAATAACATATGTCTATCCTAACCGCGAATCCATTCCCTGATGCCCGGGTTCAAGACATGCTCTACTCAATCCTTGCGCAATCTATAATTTTCACTTTTAAGTTCAATTCTTGATTCGTAGATAGTATGCAATTGGTGATCATGCACTCAAATAATTAAGCGCAAAATTAAATAAATAAACGAATACGATAAATCAAGAAATTAAAATCAATATTCGAATAAGAATATACATGAAAGACCACAACTGTAGGACATGAAGCTTAGCTCCACATATACATGGTAGCCAAACAACAAATCATACAAAAAAATATAAAAATTATTAAGTTTGGTGGAAGAAAAGATGAAACCCGGCCTCCACAGCAGCTTTATGTTCTCCCTTCATCAAAAGTTGTGTAAAAATTGTGTTTAATGACTATTTATAGATGTAGGATAAAAGCCTAGACAAAATAATCAAGTCCAAAATTAAAAAAGAGATAAAATAACTTCGAAATCGGACCGCACGTTGCCACGTGGAACGCACGATGAACCCGCGGTGGACCTCACGTCGCGAGGCATAACGCGAGGTACAAGTCTCGCGCCGCATGCTGCTGCTGCCCACTTTGTATCGTTTTCAATTTTGGCTTATTCCCTAACTTTTCTTTTCCAATGTCTGATTTTGTTTGCTGCTTCAACGTTGCTTTGCTATTCTTGACTTATTTTCTTGTGTTGTCTCGTGCCTTCAATTTTCTCCTATCATTACATCATAATCACCCATTATCTTCCCATATTACTTTAATCCATCAGTAAAATCCCATGGGCACGACTGTTTGACTACTTCGACGGTTATTTCTTCGCCAATGTACTTACATTATTCATTAACACCCAAATAAGTATACAACATAATGATTTAATTAAGTTGAGGATATTTAAAATCGAATAACCAAAAAGCGGTAAAAGTGCGAGTAAATAAATATCGAAACATATAAAAATATGCCCAACATTACCATCCAAACCTTGAATATTTGTTCGAGGACATAACTATGGTCGTCAAAACAAAATTAAGCTCCTCACAATAAAAGCACACTACACCTATGACTGTGGTTGATAGCAACAATTTAGCTATAGCATATGCATTTAACATACACTTCCCTTTAATTCATGCCATACTTCAAAAATATTCACAACAAAGGCTATATGCTCATAACAATCCTAGCCTAAAAAATCAACTCAATGTCACAATGCACTCATGACTTGAACACCTAACTTCATAGAGAAGTCAAATAATATTATTGATCCCTCGTGAAACCATGTGCCCTCACAACAAAATCAAGGAGAATAAAAAAAATCCATACATTTGAATCTCACGATCAAAGATAGTTTAAGTACTCACATATATCAAAGAAGTCTCTCCCACTCTCACAAAGAAGTCACACGCATGCAATTAATACCATATGCTTGGCCATAATGTAAATCTCTACTAATGTAGACTCACTCAATATAAAATCAATTAGGATTTTTCATGGTTGTAATGTGGGCTAGAGGACGGGTATGATATATTTAGGAATAGTGGTTCACCCTCCTAAGAACTTTAACATATCACATAATAAACTTTAAGCGAAAATTCTTCAATCCACTTCAATTTCACAACTAAAATCACCTCCAACAATGTTCCCTCTTAGTTTAAGCATTACTTTAATTTATACCCCACTAGCAAGAACAAGATATCAATTTATTCATCTATACTTTTCATTCTCTTTTTATCAGATTGTTTTTCCAACTATTATTTTTTCTTTTTCATTTTCACTAGTGGTATATTATTTTTAAAAGTAAGTGCACCTTTCTTTCTTTTATTGGTTCCACTCGAAATCCACCCAAATTTCTTCCTTACTTCTTTTAGCGCTCATTTTACAATTAAAGTGCTTTAAGAGGTAAAATGATTTAAAAAAAAGTCAATTAAGAACAAAAAGTGTATAAGATGTGGGTGTCAAATAAATGTCTATAGGCTCAAAAGGGTTAACTAGAAATATATTTTATTTGCGATAAGCATTTAAGCTAAAAAAAATTCAAAGAAAGCCTAATATTATTTTTCAAACCGAGTATCACCTAAAATTTTGCTTCAACTCACATACCGGACAAGTTCTAGACACAAGTACAATGCCATGGGCTACACAAAAATTCATCACAACTGGCACATGACTCATTAAGGACGGTCACATTCCGACTCTCAAATAATACAGGTATTCATAGAGCCACGAGATATTAAGCTTTAAGCACAAAGTGAACATAATTCAAGAAAATGACACGTGTCACAAAACATGTTATCCAACTCATTCATGCATCATAAATAATTTTAACACATAGGGTAGATACGGCACATGCCAAAACCTAAATATGATACTATCAAACAAGTCAAAAGGTGCCTAATGTCACGACCCAAAAGCTAGTGGCCTTCTTTATTTTCGATGAAAAAAATCTCGATCTGATGGCACCTAACTTAGCCTGGTAAGTAAGCCAATTAACAATACACACAATTCAAATGAGATTGTTAGGAAATAAATGATGAATTAACTGAAATTTTATACAATGACCTAAAGACTGGTAGTACAAGTCATTAGCCATTAAGACTTAGATTTACTAAAAAGAAAACTGATCGGAAAATAATACAACATCTATTTGAATATACATAAACAGAACTCAAATCTAAGACTACAAAGAACAGGTGGTAGCCATGTTCGAACAACGAGTATATCTTCAATGCTAGCTCCCGCCATGTACCGCAACATCAGCTCCAAGATCTGCATGCAAGGTGCAGAAGTGTAGTATGAGTACAACCGACACGATGTACTCAATAAGTATTGTAACTATCTTCGGCGAGGTAATAGAAGCAAGAATTTTAAATGACACTCACCAGTTACCTGTACACGTTCATAAATCCAACAAGTATAGAACAGATATCTGATCAAATAAAGAAAACACAAGTAAAACCACCTTGGTGCTCACAATTTTTTTATTTTAAGGGGTTCTACTCAGTCAACATTCCAGCATATAAGGAACATATTCAAGTAAATCAGGTAAGCAGTCAAGAAAATTACAAGTAAAGAGGAAATGCAATAACCAAATATCAGTCAGTTGTGGCGTGCAACCCGATCTACATAAGAATAAGCTAATGAGGTCTGTTGCAGTATGCAACCCGATCCAAATATTAATAACCAGTTCTCCCAGAGTTTATATCAACCAGAAACTCGTCGGTTTCGCACAATCTGATTGTATACCATCAAGAGAGAAACATGAGAGGTTGACCCTAAGGGGATGGATCTGTATAAGTTTCATCTGAATCCCGACAAAAGTCACAAATCCCAACTACCCATTCGAATACCAGTCTAACTAAATAAGTTTCATCCAAATCCGACTCTGATTCGAGGTTCAAATCTCCATTTTTCACTCTACAAAACCTTAGTCAATAATCCTTAAATTTCTCCTTAAAACCCCATAATCTATGTGTAATAATCCATGGGTAATCAAGATAAAATATTAAAATCAAGTAAAAATCACTTACCCTTTTGCTTTGTGTGAAAATCTCCTTCATAAATTGCCCATCTCAGAGTCTAGGGCTCAAGATATAAAATAATGAGTCTAATCCTGAAATTAGACAACTTAAAAGTCTGCTAATGATACCCTTTGCGAACACGACTACTGCCTCGTGTTCGTGAAGCACAAAAATCCTCAACCAAAATTAACCCTTCGCGAATATGGACCGAATCCCGCAAACGTGAAGCACAAAGCACCACTGGCCTACCCGAACGCGACACCCTCACGTGAACACAAGGGCCAGACGCCTAACAAACCTTAGCATTCCTTCCTTCATCGCGCATACGAGGCCCTGACCGCAAATGCGAAGGCCACTGACCACCAAAGCATCACGAATGCAACTCCACCTTCGAGAACGCGAAGAACAAAAAGACACTACCCCAAAATTAGCCTTCGCGATCGCAAGACCTGCTCTGCGATCGCGAAGCACACCAAACACCGGCAATATTCAACGGTTCAACAAGCTCAAAATGATCTGAAATCCATCTGAAACACTCTTGAAACCCTCGAGATCCCGTCCAAACACACCAACCATTCATAAAACTTCACACTAACCTACTTGGAGTCTAAAATCACACAAAGTAACATCAACACTACAAATCACACCTCAATTCAAGCTTAAAGAGCTAACAAATTTCCAACTTTCAAAACTCATATCGAACTATGTCTAACCAACTCGGAATAACTCCAAATTTTGTACATAAGTCCCAAATGACAAAACGATACTCTTAGAATAAAAATCTGAACCCGATAACATCAAAGTCAACTCTCAATTAACCTATGAACCATCCAAACCTTCGAATTTTTAACTTTTTCCAAATAGAGCCAATCAACCTAGGAACATCCAAATCCAAATTCGGACATACGCCTAAGTACAAAAATCACCATACAAGCCTATTGGAACTATCAAAATACCAATTCAGGGTTGTTTATCCAAAAGTCAAACCTCAATCAACTCTTATAATCCAAATTTCTAACCTTGAAACTAAGTGTCCAATTCACACTACTGGCACCATACAAGTGATGGTTCATTCTCGACTTCCTCCGCCTACCTACATATACTACACCAAGATCATCACTGGATAACAAAATCCCCTAATAATTGGATTTGGAAACTAACCACACTGCTAAAAATAAAATACTTCTTATGGCTACTAACATATGAGAAACTCCCTACCAAAACTCTACTATTCCATAGGAAAATCACTAACAATCCCTACTGTCCAAATTGTAATAACATTCGGGAAGACATACCACACATCTTTTTACATTGCAAACCAGCTAACACATTGTGGCACCACCTACAAATAAAAACACCCACAACTAATTTTAGACACTGGTTACACAAACTATGCACTTCTCACACTCAAATTCGAATAAATCCCAAGACTTCTATACCATCTTTTATCCTAAAGCCCATCCTCTTATGGCAAATCTGGCTAAATCGTAACGATTATCATTTCAGCAGAAAAATTCACTTAATAGACCCCGTCACTATTATTACACTTGCGACCCAAATTAATTACTTAATAAATATACCTAGCATCAAAACTAATTCTGTGAGAGAAACTACCTCATGGCACAAACCACAACCATCACACTACAAACTCAACATAGATGGGGCCTACGACCCAACAAATCACCATGGAGGAGCAGAGGGTGTTTTTCGTGACTCCACAGGACAATGAATTTACGGTTTTGCATTGCATATACCAATTACAAATGCCTTACAAACTGAACTACTGGCGCTTTACCACGGGCTAACCATTGCTATTAATCAAAGCATTTGTCCTCTAATTGTTGAAACTGACTCACAGGTATTACTCCAAATACTTCAAGTTGGTAGTCCAAAATACTTACAACTTATAACATCTTGTAGGTCAATGATCCAGGAACTCAACATCCAACAACTTAGCCATACAGTAAGAGAAGGCAATGAAGTGGTTGATGCAGTAGCAAAATTTGGAAAAACAAATATAAGATCACCGCCACAATCAATCCTGTATTTTGAGGACCCCCTACTTTCATGCAACTAGATTTTGATGTAATTGTTACTTGCAGCTTACATTTCAATTATCCCTTGTAATTTCGTACTCAAATTTATCAATGCAATCCTCCGTTTTAGCAAAACTTGGAGAAGTCACCTCATTCACTTCTTTTTTTTTTCCTGATGCTGCATGTGGCGTCAGAAACATAAGTTGATACTTGATGCGATATTAGAAAGGTTACACCAAGTTGGTGATATGATATGCAATTTTTTTATCTTGTTTCGAGAGAGCTATAAAGGCAAACTGTTCGCTCTATGGGTCAATGGCTAAGTAACAGTCTCGAGCCTCTAGAATTTGGTTGTGATAAAAAATAATCCTCAAATAGTATGTAGAAGTAACAAATACCTGTTAATAATTTATGAAACAATATTGATACAAAATATAATTTACTTTGTGACTTGTATAATTGCTAGCATTAAAATTGCACTTTACGCATTGTTTGCAAATTTATTTTTTATTTCAAGTCACGTTTACTTATTTTTTTGTTTTATATTTGAAAACATCTCTTCAACCATTAATTTTAAAAATAAAATTTAACATGTTTAAATTTTAAAATAGTTTATATAGGTGATATGGATATAATTCTAAAAGTTTTAAAGATCATAGATGATGTTTATTTAGTGGGTCTTTTTATTTCATGCAATAATATTAGATTAGGGGAGTTAAATTGAATTTATCATTATCAGATAATCTTTTCTTTTTGAATTTCACTATTGCCTTTTAAAGAATGGATGCGACCAGCTCATGATGACCGTTTATTTCAAGATCAAGGGGCTCTTTGTCCAATTCAAAAAATGAAAAAAGGTTAATTTTAATATGCTTTTCCAATTATGATGAATTTCTTCTGCACTATTAAAAGCCTTCCGATGAAAAAATAAAAATTAAAAGTGATGTTTAGCCTAAAGTATATATATTTTTATGTATATCGCCTCATATTTTACTTTTGTTTCATGAATTTGGGATGTTAAATGCTGATTTATATTAATTTGAAGTGTTTTTACTTGTAGGAATGATTCGGGAGCAATTGGGGCGAAACGTGCAAGATTTGAGCTAAAACGAACAAAATCGAAAAAGGAGGCCATTTGGGCGCCACATGCAGCGCCTAGCGCCACCTGTGGCGCTGAAAACAGTATGTGCAATTTGGGCAGAGGCTGGGCGCCGTTGACGCGGATTTTGTCCTATTTTGCCCGGGACACGAGGGAGGACGCCACTTTGGTGATATAGAACATACTTTGAAGGAGAATTCAGTCAAGGAGGCTTCTAACTAGTTTTTCTTCTCTTCTCTTCCTTTAATTTTATAGTTTATTTGTTCTAGAGTTTTGGGTGCTACATGAACGTTGTAGTTTGAAGCTTGAATTGTTCTTGTTATTTTATCATATTGGTTTATTTATTCAATCTTGCGCTTAATTATTTGATTGTTTGATCACCAATTGAATATTATCTATGAATCTAGGATTGAACTCGGGAGAGGGAATTCTAGATTGCATATAAGGTTGAGTAGAGCAAGATCTTAACTCTTAGGGAGGGCGGATTTGCGGTTATGATAGGAATATACCTATCGCCTTGCTTGGTTACTATACATGAATTATTAATGCGTTCTTGTTAATCCTAATTCCATAGGAATATAGGTGTTAGGTTAGCTTGAATAGGCGAGTTGTACTTCGGGAGAAGGCTACGAGCAATATTAACCCTGTCAACCAATAAACAAGATAAATTAATTAGACGATTTAAGTGAAAAAACTTAACGGGATTGTTAGCTAACCCATAGCTCTAGAATATTCACTCACATTGAATTCGTCTCTATAATTCGCCAACTTGTTTTCTTTTATCTCTTAGTTTGTTACGTTAGATTAATTTTAGTTAAATATTCATATTTTAGAATTCGCTTGAATAGATTAATTGTTTGGGTTTAATTTAGTTGATAGTTAATCACAAGTCCCTGTGGGTACGATATCTGGAGTTACAATCCTATATTACTTGTCGACCACGTATACTTGCGTGTGCGTTTGGGAGCAACAAAAAGCCTTCCAAAATTGGTGGTTTTTTGTATTTTTGGAAATCAATGTCATGCAAAAGCTTTGCTATTAAATTCAAACATGTATAGACATTATCTTTCTTTATCGTCTTTTGGTTGAAAAAGTTCAAGAATAATGGTCATCCTTCTAATCAGGAAATGGTTTAGTGAATTCTTGACGACCATTATGTGTTTCATAATGTTGATTTTGACCAAAACTAGAAAGAAGACGATAGACAGGGTTTCTTCTTCCAAATTAATGTTGGGAAAATTATTCCCTCCTGAAATCTTGACGTTGTTTGGATCTTGAAATTGTTGATCGTTTCCATCCAAATAAACTCATATGGTGAGTCCTCAAGGATTGCATGAAGAAAGATTGGTAGCTGTGGGCATTGATAAAAATAAAGGAAGTCAATATGCACTTAGATGGGCTACTGAGAATGTACTTGCAAAAGGCCAAAAGGTCACGTTACTCCATGTTCCATCAACACCTCCATCCCCAACGTCGTTTCACAATGGCATAGGTATTTCTGTTTGTGTAGCATCGTCGCGTGTTCTTGTTTTACCCTTAATTAATTTTGGTGTTTCTTTTCTTTTGCAGTAGGAGGCAATGATCTATCAATTGGACAAGATCCAAACAACCAATGTACAGATTTGTTTCTTCCTTTTCGAGTCTTTTGTTCTTTCAAAGAAGTGAGAAAACCAATTTATACACGATTTCCCTTAATGCTAATTGTTGCAGCGACAATTAAAAAATTATAACACTCTTTTACACAAATTTTCAGGTAGCATATGACCTAATCACACTTGAAGGTCATGACATTGCTAAGGCTCTCATTGACTATGTTTCACTATATAGAGTTCAAAATTTGGTACTTGGTTGTCCATCAAAGAATGGGATTTCAAGGTACTTTTTATATCTGTGCAAAAGTACGTTAGAATTAAAAATTAGTAGCGGCGAATTGATAGTCACATGAACTTTAATGACAGACTTTTCACTAAAAGTGATGTTGCAAATATTGTACTGAAAAAGGCACCGAGCTTTTGCAATATTTACATAGTTTCCAAAGGAAAGATCAGTTCTGCAAGATTGGCTTCTCACCCGTTGAAAAAGAGATCCTCAGTTCCTAGCATACAAATTCCACTACGCAATTCCAACTTTGATGCAACTAGTTTCATGTAAGTGTAAATTATACACGTTTTTCAGGGTCATATTTCATTCACGGTTTAAGTTTTTTCAGGGTAATTAGGGTGTCTAGTAAGCATTTGTTCTTTGCTGTTTGCATATTTTTTTGCTAAAATTGTGTTTCTCATCTTTGTGCTACAGATATACTATTGATTTAATAGCTTTATATTTGATCACAAATATGAAATTTTAGTAGCATGTGGCTGTAGAATTTGAGGTTCACTGCTGAGAATCTAGAAATTAAGGCTGTAACATTCCATACACTAGCTAGAATATCGGTTGAATGACCTCAAAACTACAATTTATGATAGAAAAAAAAAAGAACCAGTTAAATTCAAGTATTTGACAATCTTTTTCAAATTTCTGTCACAAAATTCGAGGTCAGATGTAATACAGAGTTTTAAGTGTCAATTTTCTTATTTCCTCCTTTTCTAGGCTTGGTAATCTTGACATGTTTACATCCTTGATCATCATAATCCAAGTGTATCGACACTTCAGTAACTTTTTACGAAGATAGCCACATTTAGTCATGAAATCTCCCATATGCATGGAAACAGGTCGCCGTTTCCGAGGCTTAGTACATCAACAAACAAGATAGCAGATGAGCTTAATGTGCCAAAAGCCGAGCACTCATTTCCAGGTTCAGATAGACTGAGCACGGATAGTGTATTCCTGGATTGCTATGATAATTTAGGATGTGAATTTCAACCTCGTCGTCCTTCAAAATCTTTGAATTTCATCGACAGCAAAAGTGGTGATCACCCTACGAGGTTCATTGGATCAAAGTTTTCTGGTTTTAGTCCTACAAGGTTGGTTGATCATCTTGACTCCGCATATGACTTGCTACTATCCGAACAGAAATGTGAAGAAAACTCATTGTCCTCAGATAAAATTGTAAGTTTTAAACTTCTTTCAGCTGTGTTAAGTATGATATGAAATATTTTCCTAGAGAGAATGATTCTATTAAAAAAAATTAGATTAACAGTATCAAGATAGTAGCAGAGGGTTGGGGACAAAGCGTTGGTGATTATCATGAACAATGAAAACGAAAATATGTTCATATATTAGTATAATCTAGTAGTACCCTCAGCAAATAGTTGAGTGGTTGAGATATAAGAGTAATAACTTGGACCCCTAGTTCAAATCCCAATTTGTTGCAGGTGAAATTAGTTGGACTTGACCTAGAAATTGTCCAAATCTTCAGTTGTATACAACTACCAATTTTGTGATAAGACGATGCAGATCTTGGATTTAGTAATCTTCTAGTAAACCATGATGACTTTGTCAATTGACATTGAACATACTTTGCTGGTTTAGTGAACTCAGCTTTCAACAAATATTCCATCACTTGCTTCACATGAGGTAGAACATCAAGATCATATTTTCTTGCAGGTTTCTTTGTGGCCTGAATCCATTATTAATGCCATTGATAATTCTATCGATTCTTGAAATAAGTTTAGGCATTTCGATGTAATTCGAGGCAAAGCAGTCTCGGAAGTGTTTGACTAAATTTTCAGATTCAACTTTTTCATGTTCGCTTAGTAGGTCATTGATTTTGGTAGGCATAGAATCTTCTTCCTTAGCAAGGTTGACTTTAATAAGTGGATCATGGGCTTAAAATGTGGGTGATTTATTTTTCTTCCAGAAAAAATGAATTCTCTGTTTGTCATAGTCAACTACTCTAGCAAACCATATTGCCCTTTATGTACGGTAGGGGATAGTTGGATCCTTAGGTTGGGTGAACATAATGATAATTTGCTGATGGAGGATGTCTTTGACAATTTTCTCACCATTTTCAACCATCTAAGCGATTGCTAGATGGTTGGTCAGCCTGATGGTGGATAGCGAACTTCTGAGATGTGTTATAGCACATAGTCAAGACACCTACTTTATAACCTTCTGGTACTCTTATCAGGACAATACATGAGGAGTAAAATACCATTTCCCCCGTACAGATGTCACCTGATATGTTCTTGTTAGTTGGGCTAATTTGCACTTTGTCCCCTCTCAAGAAAATCAGCTTCTACTGCAAGGAGGAAGGATTTTTCAGTCTCTCCCTAAGAGGACACTTTATGAGGCTTGTCTGACACAAGACAACTTAACCAAGAGGAATTTTCAGATTGTGAATAGATGCTACATGTGCCAGAGGGAGGGAGCTAACAATTGCTACACTCTTTTGTAATTTATGCATCTTCTTGATGCCAGTAATGAAACCAATTACTTCATAAAAAAAAAAGGACACAGTAAGGAAGTTTGACGTATATGATAAATACTTCCATATTGGTGGTTTTATAGCCCACAAAAATTTTGTCAATCAGGACTCCTAATGTTGACGAGAAATCTCTCATGAATTTTTTCATCTTGCGGCTGGTTATAATTAGATCTGTCCTGGTTTTGGCAACCTTCATAAAACTATTGATCCGCATGGTGTTGAGTGGTTTTCATTAGTGCTGCAAGGGCTTCAACTGTTGAGTTATACGAGATAACTTCCTAAGCATGATCATTGCAGGTTTCATTATTTCGTATGCTAGGGTATTCTATTTTGCGTCGGCATTTTAGATATCCTTCAGGTTCTTTCAAGTCATCTGATAGTGCAAGGATTCATCCGGGGAGTATGATCACTAGTCCAATTTGGACTGCCATGTCGGTCTGCCACTCTTCTAATAAATAAGGCGATGCTGATGTCTTTGACTGCTCTACTACTCTGCAACTTTTCCTTTCTCAGACACAATCTTTTGAGCTTCTTTCTTGAGTCTCTTCTCTGCTTGTTGGCTTTTGTCCTTGAGTATGCTTCGAATGCCAAGGGTGCATGTTTTGGTTAGTGCTGCCTAGGTGATCATATGCTGTGTTTTATTGATCACCAATGTCTCCTTCTCAATGTTTATACATCGAGCTTGATGATTTTTCCAGAAGTTTTCTTAATGTTGTTGATGGTTGTGATGAGAACAACATACACCCCTTTGTCGAGGTTAATTTCTACCACTCCTCATATTATTCAGTGAAGCTAAGAGTGGTCTGATATTGGCTCCTTTGGAGGTTCTGATCTTAATGGTGCTTTTTATCTAGGTTTTGGTCTTAGTTGAAGGTGGAGTACGGGTAGATGACTCCTTATGCTTTGCCCCTTTTTCTACGTTTTCTCTCTCTACTCTGAGTTGGGAAACGACTTGCTTAGCCTTTGACTCCTCTATCTTGAGGACAACACTTGCTTATTTTCCTTGCTTTTGTCTTCGGTTCATTTAGAGACTTTGAAAGAGTAGATGACTTCGTACACTACCTCATGGATGGTGCGACTCTTCTTTGCTACGATTTTCGTGGCAACTTATCGAGCATTTCATTCCCCTTATATAAATTGTCTTCTTCTTGGTGACTTACTGTTTTTCATTCTTTCTTCTTGTTCTTAGTTCACATGCCACTTAGGTTCTAACGACTCATTGAATGTTCCTTTACCTTCACCTTCCACTCCTTCTAGTTGGTTTCTTCACCTTGCATTTTCCCTATCTTTAGGCACTCTTCTCAGACAATTTGAAACTACTATCCTCAATAGCCTTTTGTAGTGTATTACAAAAGATAGGGCAGCTGTTGATGGAGTGACTATAGGTATTGTGCCATTTGCATTATCTTTTAATCTTTATTTCCTCAGCTGGTGGCAATTTATGTCGCTCAGAAATTTTATCTACTTATCTTTGAGTGGATAGCCGAAGATCAGTTCACCTTAGAGATGCTGAATAGGTACTTGTCCTTGTTTTCAGTTTTGAAAAGCTTCACAGTCTTTGATAGCTGTAGGTATTGATAGGATCTGCATTTGCTGAGGAATCTTTTTAAATTTAGTTGGGTGGGCCGGATCTAAGTGACGATTGACACAAGATGTGGACTTTGACTCCGTAGGCTCTTTTTTCCTGCTATTTCAGTTGGGATGCATGTCACTTACTACTGTGATTTCACACTGAGATCCCGGAGGTTGTATATGACACTTGTTACGCATCTTGCAGAATATCTGGAGGTAATAAACAATTGACTCATCTACTAGTTGCCTAAGATTAACCAAATCACAACTTTCTCTCCTTGTCTATCCAATATTGAATTGAGCTGGCTAGTAGTGAGGAGTACCATGCAAAAGCAGTCTCTGCTTGTGAAAGAGGGAGAAGAGTCGCAATTTGGGACAATTGTTTTGAGAATCTTCATGTATTGTGATTTTGAACCATCCAATATTCTCAATGGTGGTCTTGCCGTCTTACTCGAGAAATACTAACAAATTGTGGAGTTCGCAGTACTATCCTATCGACCCAATTTGGTTAAGGATTTTTGTACGCCTGTCTATCTACCGACTTCAGGTTGATGCCAATGTAACACTTCATCATCTCAACTGTGAAGTTTAATCATACAGATAAAGGGTTTTTGCTGGATTTGGCGTAGGAGCCACTGTAGGTTGTTTTGACCTTGGTGGAGTAGATACATGCCTAGCAGGCAGAGCTTTGAAGTGTTGCTAGTTTGGGATAGCTAAGGAATCAAGCATGAAGAGGGAGGATTATGTCATGGCTGCTCTGTTGTATAATTAATTGTGTCCTTTCATACACACTCTAAGTAACTGCAAGCGATACCACTGTTTTATGAGTTAAAGATGAGAGGAAATGGAGGAGTGCCATAATTATAGGTGAACCTATGGTACTCGCCAAAAATTGACTTTCTCATATTAAAGATCAGACGGTTGTTCTACTAGGTAAGTTGCTTCATGTTGAAAGAAATAGTCAACTGGAGCTGTCCATGATGGCCATAGTGTGAAATGCTATGTTGCGCGGACTCTCCAAAATACTGCAGCACCCGTGTCTGATCCTCCAAAAATACACTACTTTTGGAGGATCCGACATGCACCCAGTGACATTTTTGGAGAGTGCGAGCAACATAGATGAAATGTTTCTACACTGTAAGGTGGAGCCACCATAAGACGTGGGCCTTGATAGGACTATGAAAGTTGTTGGTTAACACTGATAGTCGAATATTCATTCTGCTGCCTAGCATTTCGAAGCTCCAGCTCCCTAGCAAAATAGTGCTTGTTTTGCGCCGTGGGTTTGATGACATTGCTGATGTTGCTAAGTCATTGCATCATGTCGTTGATCTAATGTTGATTTGATCCTTAATTAATGATGTGGTTGCAATCTCTAGAAGTGGGATACAAAATCCTTCATTCGGGCACTAGCATTAACTGGTGGAGTTGGGGCATCAAATGTCGAACAAATAACTCTCAGACCGACATTTCTCTAGAGGATTATATGCTATTATTGGAATACTTTTTCCAGAATATAAGTACATATGCCAAGAAAAATTATATTTAGCGGAAGTACTGCTTTAACGATTCGTACTTGAGCGTCCCATCAGGTGTGCCCGAGAATTGTGGGTTAAATAGTTGGAGTAGACTAAGAGTATACCAAATCTTCAGTACCACATGATTTTCCTATTTGTAATCAGACGATGTAGCATAGATAAAGGGACTCTAGTTCTCCTAATACATTTCCAGGTGTAGTAAAGAAAGTTCAGGCTGTACAAGTCACATTTTGAAGCTTTACGAGGAATGTTTTATCTAAGGTGGCAGTGGCGTAATTTAGAGCTATGAAATCTACAAAGAAATCCATCACTGTATGGAGTAGTGATATTTACAAAAGAAAAGTTGGTCATTAACGGTCCCAAACCACCATCTTAATATATGTTCCAAACTCTATCCTTAAAGCATGGGCACGGTCCAGTCAAGGTGGTAGTATAGTGCACTTCGTGTCTGGCAGACCTCTTTACATGTCAGCGGATCATGTGGTTGGAAGTGTTGAACCAATATCTCTTTTTCCCAAATTGCAATGGAGTATTTACTTGATTGGCTCTTCCCTAAATAAAACCCTATGAGACATTTTTTTTTTTTAGTTCCTTTGCCTACTCTAGGAGCGTTGTTTGTGGGCTGTGGACTAGGCTTTTCTTGCTAGTTCAATAAACTTTTGAGCTGTGTTTAGTAAAACGGAGGGATATTTGTTTTACAACCGGGGTTCTTTCTTATGAACTAAAAAGTGGTTGGCTGATTAGTGAGGTCTCGAAAATGTCATAGAATTTATGATCAGCTATTTCATTTTTGCTTTAGCAAGTAGGCAATGCAAAAAGGCTGAAATTCCAACTGGCATCATTGTTCTTAGTCATATTGGGAGAAGTCCAATTGCATATCTAGTCAAATTTGGAGCTCCAATATGGTGGTAACATATTACAAGTGAGCAAATCTACTCCAATCTTGATGTGGCGATTCACCTGATACATGTGGTTGTGGATTGTAACAGACTATTTGGTGGACCAATTGTGGTGCGTGCAAGTTGTTCCAAACCTATTATCATAAATGATGTTAGTGAAATCTAGTGACATTGGGTAGAGTGAAGTGGCAAACGCTTGGGTAATGAGTAGGCCCTTTAAATAATATGAGTTTTTAACTGACATAATTTATTTTTAGCTTAAAATTAAATCAATTAAATATCGAAACATATCTTTTGAAGAACACCGTCAATAACATCATAAAGATATTCTGTTTTCAGACTAATATTGTTTGATTTGCCAGTGGAATTTTAACATTTGACATGTTAAATTTGTCAGAAAGAAATGGAAGAAAAGATGAGAAGACTAGAGTTACAAACAATTCAGACTATGGAAATGTACCATGCAGCCTGCAAAGAAGCACTACGAGAGAAACAAAAGGTAAAGAATTAAATTGCCCTTTTAATCAATTAATCATGATGGAAAGGAATAGAAAGTTAAAAATAATCTGCTTTCATTAGTTTTTCTCTCTAATTGCACAATTTTGAATAGATTATTAGACATTCATGCAATATCTACCACCTCACTTTCAACTCAATTCAAACAATCGCTCCTTAATGTCTATTCAGCATTTCACATGAACTTATATTCCTTGTCAATTACTGTAGTTTTTTGTTTGACAAAAATTTCTCTACCAACTTAGGAAACAATAGCACAATGATAAAGAGTGATCAAAATTATCGAAAGACATGCAAATGACAAAGTACTACTTTTGTACATGATACTTTTGACTGTGTGCGTGAACCGAATCTTTTTTCTTATTATTAGTGTCATTTAAACCTTAATTAGTCGTACTTTAGTGTGCGCATTTACTTATATTTGCACCACAAACATACGTTTTTAGTTTTAAGTTTCGTATAATATATGTTTTTACCTTTTGTCTCCACTTGTGAAAGTATTGCTAGGTTTTCAACATACATTCATCGTGAGCCGAGGGTCTATCGGAAACTGTCTTTCTACCTTTACAAGGTAGGAGTAAGGTCTGCGTACACATTACCCTCCGCAGATCCCACTTGTGGGACCGCTTTGGGTATGTTGTTGTTGATGTACATTGGCATATATAATATCTCAGGACACCTAACTTGACACTTTTTATTTGGTGCGTACCTGAAATAATTTTTGGTCCTAATTATCTTCTAAACTCTGCACTTTGATAGTCTTCAACCCCTGAACTTGGCAGTTTGATAGCGTCCAAAAGTCATACCATCATATAGTTTTGTATAATTATGTGCTATATATGTGTTAACAGTTCTATGGTATTTAGGTTAAGGAACTTGAGAATTTGAGGAAGGAAGATGAGAAGAAACTAGTAGAAGCGAGGCGTCAAAAGGAAGAGGCATTGGCCTGTGTTGCGAAGGAAGAGGCATTAAGAATGGCATCAAAGGAAGAGGCCAAAGCAGCTCAAAAAAAGGCTGAAAGAGAGGCACAAAGGAGAAAGCGTTCGGAAAGAAAAGCACAAAAAAAATCTGAGGCCAAGAAGACTGCACTAAAGTCCTTAGTTCACTCTCAAAAGGCCATAAAGTATCAAAGCTTACTTAGGATACTTGTGGTTTTGATAATATTTTACGTTTATTTCTTTGAGTTGAGATGAACCTTCAGTCAATAGAGAAGAAAGGGGGAGGGATATGTTTGGTATGTTATCTATTTTTTGCTTAATTTTATTATATATTAAGAAAGTAATATATTTTTTGAGTTTCTACGAATTACTTGCATATGACTGAAATAAAAAGAAAAAAAAGAGAGACTTCAGGTAATTGAGAGCTTTGTGCAAGTAATGTTGTGCTCAAGGTTAATAACTAATCAATTACTATATTTTTATCTTGGAGCAAAAGTAAAAGTGTCTATGTGTAACATATAGGTTAGGAGTTCGAGCAAAAAATCAGCCACTGACACTTGCTCTATGCTAGGTTGGTTACCATCACTCTCTCGGGGTACGACCCTTTTCCTTACCCTACGTGAATGCATCACACATGATGCTTCATGCACCAGGCTGCCTTTATATGTTTGTGAAAAGAAGGGGGCGGAGGTAGGCAACATATATTGTCTCTTCAATGTTATATCTTGTTAAGGAGTAGTCCTCCCCATTTCATTTTAAGCATAGTGATAGTTTAGATTGCACTGCCATTTTGTCATGGATAGGATCTCCAAGTTTCTATATAATTTTTTACAGAAATAGTGTTGTACATTCCTCATTTAGGATCAAGAGGTTAGACAACATGTCCCCTCTCTTTTGTACAGTTATTGGGTATCAATACACTGGTAGGGGCCTGCACCCCCCCCCCCCTCAAGGAGGCTTGAAGGGGAAAAAGAATTTAAGAATTTAAAAAGTAGGAGAAAAAAAAAGGCCACTCATTTCAATTATTGTATAATGGCTACTTTGAAGAATTTCGTTATCTTCTGTTCATTATAAGGTGTTATTATGGGGCTCGTGAGTTGGGACAATTGTCTTCTTGGAGCTTTAAAGATTTATAGGACTCGGTGGGAGTTAATTTGATGATAATTCTGCGTAATTTAACATTGTGTTTTTAAGCTCGACTTATTTATTATTTCATTTATTTATTATTAGTAAAGACTTTATTGTGTGTTTAATTATCTTTTTCTTTAATTATTTCGGGTAGGCTTAGCTTTCTCATTCTAAAGATGAAATATGAAAAGGGATAATGATGTAAATCGATGTAAAGAACTAGGCTAGGAAATTAAAAAAATTCTCCATGCGGAAGCGAATCTCTTGTAACCATAACTTAAAACTACCAATCATTAGGAATCCTCACAAAGTAGATGAACTCCTATTTTTCATAAACTACATAGATATCCACTTTGAAGATGCAGATAATTTTCTTTCTTTGTAAACCATAAACATTATCTATTAATTGAAAATGTATTTGTTTCTACGTCAAAAATGGTGTATTTATATATTAGTAGGATTTTAGAGGAGGACTAGCTAATTAGCACCCATGACCTGTGGACCTGACCCAATAGCAAATTTTTGACATCTGCGACTCACCATAAAGGAGTGCTCGAGCTTCATCCAAACTAAAGAAAAACATATTCTCCTTCTTTTTTCTCATTTTCATTTCATACCGCATCAACAGGCTATATGACCAACATACTATGAATTCACTTTGTTGTACATCTGCCAGGAATATATAGCCTCTCGTCTCATCATGAAGATCTTCAAGTAGACCATAAGAAGTATTTCTAATACCCTAGATCATTTGAATTATATTGATACATCTTAGTTTGCTCTGATGTACTATAATTTCTTGTATTCACGATTATGACATAATTTATAGAAAGTACCAGTAAATACAAACTAAATGAGATTCTATTAATGATTTTTCTCCTTTCACGAGTCCCACGACTTGTATTCGTAACTGTGGTGGAAATGGAGGAGATGAAAATGATGGAGGAGCATGGATGTGAAAAGAAAGAGGAAGAAACAGACAAAAAAAAAGGGAAAAAAGGGGAAAATAAAAAAAGAGAATTTTTTTAATGAAACAAATGAGATTAAATTTTAGGCTTCTTGTCACGCCCCGAACCTAGGGAGATGTAAAGATAAAAAATGGTAAAAAAAAAAGGGCTATTTATCCAACTGGCTGGTTGAATCAACATGTGATATCATAACATACTGAATGCGGAAGATAAACTAACACATGCTGATATACTAAAAGTCTGAATGATATAAATAAAAGTGTTGAAACATTAATACAAGTCCGAAACATCTCTGTAGTCAATATTGCTTAACATGAAAAGCATGTGACTCTGTCTAACTGTTACTCTAGTCTATGAAGCCTCTAATAAAGTACTGAAAATACTGACTGTCTGTAAATACTGAAATCCTGTAAATACTGAAAGTCTAAAAAGTGATGATAATGCCCCGAAAGAACTGAGGCTCACCAATTAGCTGGTACGAAAATCCTAGCGCTTTGAATCGTCAACCTGTAAATAATTACCTGGATCGTGAGATGCAGGCCCCCGGCAAAAAGGGACGTCAGTATATTTGAATTGCACTAGTATGTAAAACAACTGGAAGAAAGAACTGTAAATGCTGAAACCGAAACTGAGCTGAGAACTAATAATTGATAACTGAAATGATAACTGTTGAAATTGAAACTGCATTGATAACTGATAGCTGATAATTGATAACTGATAAATAATAACCGATAATTGATAACAGAAATGATAATGAATAATTGAACTGAACAAAGGAAGTAAGGATATGAATACTCCCTCTTCTGAATGATGAACAACTTGTTTATTTGAATAAACTTCGGCCTCGGGCCCAATATATATGTGCACAAGCTACGGCCTCAGGCCCAAATATACTTATACATAACTACACCCTCAGACCCAAAAATTCATAAAGCATCAACTACGGCCTCATGCCCAAACATCCATAAAGCATAAATTACGGCCTCAGGCCCAAGTATGCAAAAAGCATATAAACTATGGCCTCATGCCCAAATATAGGTGTTCAACATTCAGGGATTTAAATTCAGGAACTGAGAATCATACTACATTATGTGATGCTGATACTGAATCATATTGAGTTACATGATACTGGAATACTAAATAGGACTAGACTGAGGCATCTATTCATGAACTGATTATGAAAATTGAAACTTCAACTATTTATGACATGCTGAATAATCTAGACTGAGACTCATGGGCATCAAACCCAAGTCTATATTGATTGCGCACTGAGGTCACAACGTTCAGAATGAAAGTCATTAACGAGCTATGAAGCTAGAGAATAAAAGTTCTGCAACTATTCAAGGAACTAGGCTTGACTATATTCCTAAGGCAATTAGTAATGTTGTAAAAGAAACATAATGTAGGGAGAATCATTAACATTCCCAAACATAAAGAGTTAGCCTCACATACCTTGACTCTGACCTTTCTAAGCGTATCACATGTTCGTCGCCTCTTTCAACGATAATCTATATCAATATATATCAAGAAGAACCAATATTAGCACTAAGGCTCATGTTTTAGTCACTTAGGCAGTTTATCAAACACCTTATGGGTGTAAAGCCTTATATCCCTTATTAATGGTGCTTTCTTCAGCCAATTCTCATTCTACTGCATCTAGGTGATTCTATAATCTCAAATAGATGTAACTAACAACATTTCTCATCACGCAAATGATTATAATAATCATAAGTCAACAACCCAAAACTCTAGCATAGTTCATATGGTTCTCTTATCCAACCAATTTACAATTCTCCCAAAAACTCATCAATTCATAGCTATAAATGATTAGGGAGTAGAAGAATTATCTTTTTGAAGTTCAATCCTCTTGAATTCGAGTTCTAGGGTTTCTTTTCTCAACAATGATAACTCGATCGAATATCTAATGATTTGAAATATTTACCCATGTTAATAAAGTTTTGGAGAATTGAAATTAACTTAGAATCATCGTTAGAACTTACCTTGGATGATGGAGGGATCTTGGGGAAGGTAGGTTCTTGAGAGCTTCCCTTTCTAGAACAAATGTACGTGTTTGGGCTTGTAGGGAACGAATATAGGGTTTAAATAAGTGTATGCGTCCCAAAAATTGAGGAGGAAATAAAAGTAGCTCGGATAAATATCATCGGTGCGGGGCATCATCAGGGGTGCCAAAATAAGCCAAAATAACTGTGCAAGGTGCCATCAGAGGCACCAAAACTACAGTGCATTGCACTGTTTGGGGCGCTGAGGTTGATGCTCTGGACAGTGCCTTGCACTATTATGGGCGTTGAGTTTAATGTCCTGTACAGTTCCTTGATATGTCTATGGCCGTGAGTTTTTAAGGCCTTGTGTTGTCTAAGGCTATAAGACGGTCCTCTTATAAATTTAGTCAATTCTAATGAGTTTTGTGCACCTCACTCTCGGTCTTGATTCTAAAACAATTATTTCTACACATACTCACCCCGATAGGACTTCACATGTCTAAAAGGCCGTATTAATACTCATTTAACGCTTTCACAACTAATTTGAATTTACAGAGTGTTACATTATCTCCCCTTTGGGATCATTCGTCCTCGAATGATTGTCCTAATTGTAACTACGACAAACTCTAGACCTTAAATGAGACTGATGGAAACATGTGAACACTAAACTGAGCACGCATGCATACTAAACTAAATGAATACACGACTACTAAACTGCTGAGATACTGAACTGAATAGGTACTAAACTGAATGGCTACTGAACTGACTGAATACTAAAAGTTATGGATATTATAATATAAGGTCTGAGTGAGAAGGTTAGTTACCTTCAATATTTCTCCAAAACACCTGCTAGCAAATAGAGCATAATACAAGCCTCACAGGGCATCATAATATACATAACATGAAACATATACGTGAATGTTTCTTTGTCATGGATACGTGAATACCGAACAAATATGGATATAAGAATACTAAACTAGCACGAATATTTGAGTACTGAACTGACATGAATATCTGAGCACTAAACTGACATCAATATCTGAGTAATAAGCTGGCATGAATATCTGAGTATTAGAATGACATGAGTATTGGAATGACATAAGTATCTTAGTACTGAACTATCATGAATGTTATAACATAACACGTAAAACACTACGTGTACAAATGCCAATTCTAGTGGAAACTCTAACTCATAAGCTACTTGCCTGACCCTTCGTAGGATCCTATACATCCCGATATGCCTGGGATTGAGCATGCCTTTCTTCCTAAATCTTATAACACCGTTTAAGGCCAAGCTTTGAGAATACCCAATCATCAACTTGAAACTCTAGGTCTCTACGATGCATATCCGAATAGGACTTTTGGCGACTCTGAGTCGTCTTCAAATCTTCTTGAATCCACTTAAATTTCTTCATAGCTTGATAGACCAAATCTGGTCCCAACAACTCTGCTTCGCCAACTTCGAACCAACCAATTGTTGATCTACACCTTCGCCCATACATATCATGCTTTTGGAATGAGCGAGATAATCCTATTATAAGGTCCATATTTACCATTTCTCTAAAGGATATGTGTATTCTTAGATAAACACTTGGTTTTCTGCTACTCGATTTTCACTTGCTGACAATTCAGACACTTGGCAACAAAGTCTGCGGCGTTCTTTTTCATGTCGTTCCACCATAAATCTCCTTGAGATCATGATACATCTTTGGGGAACCTAGGTGGATAGAATACCTGGAATTATGGGCTTCTAACATCTTCCTCCCTTGCTAAGTCCATCTATGGTTGGAACACACCATCTATCTTGGTACCTAAAGTATCATCATCTGCCCCTTGTTCAAAACCAACATCTTATGACTATCAATCCCCTCTTTCTGCTATAACAAGTAGGGATCATCAAACCATTTCTCCTTCACTTCGGCTACTAAGGAGGAACAAGTCCTATTCTGGACAACAACTCCACTATCTTTGGAGTCCGAAAATTGAACTCCTAGATGGGCTAATCGGTGAACTTCTTTAACCAGAGTTCTCTTACCTACCTCAATCATTAGCTATACTTCCCATACTTGATTATCTTCTTAAGCACTTCCTGAAAACACTTTTAATATTGTTATGAGCTAAGTCTTTGACTAGTACATCGAAGATTAGAATCTCGTGCAATGGAACTACCCCCATTACACATAACTAGGCATGCTTTTATAGATTTTATGTGATCACTTTATCATCAATAATTAATCTCGGTGATCATTCTACTTACTTTGTGTTTCTTGCACACGCTAGGCATATTCCTTATGGTAATTATATCATTTCATATCCATGCTAACATTTCGGGTTTCAAATCTCCAACTGGACTTACTGATGAATTTCATAACTCCCCCTTAGACCAAAGGTTAAGGTCTTATACTTGCACATTTTTTCCTTTCGTTGGGATCCGAACAACTTTCCTTGTCTTCTGCAATTCTTTGCACTTTACATCAATGACGACTCATCTTCCGACTTACTTCTGAGCAATCTTTCTTACTAGGAAAAATTTAATTATTTACATAACGGAAAGCTAATGTATTCACAACTATCATTGTGATGACCCAAAAGGTCATCACTCGTTTTGAAAGTAAATTTTGTGTTTTGAGGCATTGAAAACCTCTTTTTGGCTCACCTCGATTTGCGTGTGCAGTCCTGGCACATTTTCGAAAAGCTTTTATGTGAAAATTTGAGGAAAATGCTAATTTTGCCTTTAAAATTGAATTTAAGTTGGCTTCGGTCAACATTTTGGGTAAACGGAATCGGAACCTTGATTTGACGGTCCCGGAGGGTCCGTAGAAAAATATAGGACTTGGTCGTATTCCCGGAATTGAATTCCGATGTCCCAAGCCCGAGAAATGAATTTTTGAAAGGAATTGTTTAACTGAAATCATAAGAGTTTTTGGAAATTTAGAGATGTTTGAATTTGATAGTATCGGGCCCATATTTTGGTTTCGAAGCTCGGTACAATTTAAAATAATAATTAAGTTGTATCTGTGGAATTTGGTAAGAATCGGAGTTCGTTTGGTATAAATCGGACCTTTAGTTGAGAAAATGATAATTTCAATGTTCTTGAGTAATTTCATGAATTTGAGGCTTAATTCGTAGTTGTTGATGTTATTTTGATGATTTGATCGCACGAGCAAGTCCGTATGATATTTTTAAACTTGCGTGCATGATTGGTTTGAAGCCCCGAGGGCTCGGGTGAGTTTTGGATAGGCCACAGAGTGAATTTGGACTTCGGAAAATTGCTGGTATGTTGTAGCTGTGTAACAGGCCTCTGATCTCGCAATTGCGAGATCAGGCTTCTCAAATGCGAAGATCTCAGGCTTGGAAAATGCGACCCAGGCGTCGCAATTGCGAACCAAGTCTGGGCAAGCCATTCTCGCAAATGCGACATTTTGGTCGCAAATGCGAAGCTGACAGGATTTCAAAGTTGCGACAACTGAGATCTGTTAGGTGGGATTTTGATGGGATTCTTCTCATTTTTCAAACTTTTTCAAACCCTAAAACATCTTGGGCTATTTTCCAAAGAAAGGTTCTTCTCCAAATCATTTGTAAGACATTTCTAACTCATTTCTTTCAATCTAATCCATCTTTTTACATGATTTCATTTCAAAATCAAGGATTTTTCATGGGAAAATGGGTGATTTTGAGTAAAACTTAGGATTTTCAAATTTTAGGGATTTGGACCTCTATTTGAGGTCTGATTTCAAAACAAATTATATATTTGAGTTCGTGGGTGACTGGGTGATCAGGTTTTGGTTCGAACTTCGGGTTTTGACCAAGAGATCCCGGGGTCAATTTTTGAATTTTTGGGGAAAACACTGAGAAACCTATTTTCATGCATTAGAATTAGTTTATTTAGTATTTATTAATGTTATTAAGTAAATTGTGGCTAGATACAAGCGGGTTGGTGGTGAGATCGAGAGGTAAACCGGTAGTTGAGGCTTGATTATATTCATGGCATTGAGGTAAGTGTTTGGTCTAACCTTAGCTTGAGGGAATAAGAGTTGTGGTCTTATTTGCTATGTGCTAAGTGTTGAGTACGACGTATAGGTGTGGTGACGAGTATCTATATGTTGGTGTCAAGCATGCATGTGAGTCTTATACTATGATTGTTGTGACTCCATTATGTTGTGTCCATGCTTAATATGGTGATTGTAAATGTTGAACAAGGCTTATGAAAGTATTCTTGGTAATTGACCATTATTGAGCATTGGCTCAAGTTGAGACTTATGTTGTAAAGTGATTGTGGAAACGAGGAGAGATATATTGTTGATTCACTTGCCGGGATGTTATTGTTTATGATATTGTCTCCCTTGCTAGGATGTTATTGGTTATGATATTCTTTCCCTTGCCGGGGTGTTATCGGTTATGATATTGTTTCCCTTGCCGAGATATTGATGTTATACTATTGTTCCCTTACCGGGATTCCTTGTGATTGGTGTTGATTTGTATATTGGGATCGGGTTGCACGCCGCAATAATATTATATGAGATCGGGTTTCACGCCGCAACGAGAAGTAATAATGGTGGACATGTGGGGTCGGGTTGCACACCGCAATAGTAATATATGATTTGGATCGGGTTGCACGCTGCAACAATGATATATGATTTAGATCGGGTTGCACGCCACAACAATAATATATGATTTGGATCGGGTTGCACGCCGCAACAATATTATATGATTGGGATCGGGTTGCACACCGCAACAAGAAAAAATAAAAGTGAATATTGATTCATTACTGTTTTCCTTGTTCTTGCTGACATGAAATTATGGTGTTCTTTATGCTTCTCTACTGAAATTCTGTTAGTACTTGATATTCCCCACAACATGTTTCCCCTTCCCATCTTTAACTGCTAATTTATGTTATCATTATTCGCCGTATATGATTTAACTGCACAGGTTTAGGTCGACACTTATCAGCACATGGGGTCGATTGTGCTGATACTACACTCTGAACTGTGTGCAGATCCTGGTGCTGGAGCATTTGGACCATAGTGAGATTGCTGCCTTCAGTCTAGCGGAGACCCGAGGTAGTCCTGCAGACGTCCGCAGGCCTTGACGTCCCCTTCTATCCTATTTTCTTTATGTTCCTACTTATTTTAGAGACAAACATGTATTTTCTTTATTCAGACCTTATTTGTAGTTATCTTAGATAGTCCGTGAGATTGTGACACCAGTTCTGGATAGATTATTTCTATGGAATCGTATTTGTATTAAGTTAAATTATTAGATTTCGCCTTCCACATTTCTTTCTATTATTATTATTCCGTTGTTGATCATACATTAATTTGAAATTGTTAAAAGGGTAAGGAAAAAGGGTAACAAAATCTGTAATACTCAGCATGCCTAGCTTTCATGAGTAGGCGCCATCACGACTCCCGATGGTAGAAAAATCCGGGTCGTGACAAGTTGGTATCAGAGCTCTAGGTTGCTTAGGTCTCACAATTCACGGACAAGCTTAGTAGAGTCTGAGGGATCGGTACAAAGACGTCTGTGTTTATCCCCCAGAGGCTATAGAGTTAGGAAAACTTCGCATCTATTCTTTCATGTCGTGCGACTTGATTTCTCAATGCTAATTGAACTTCCACTCTGTTCTCTCACAGATGGTGAGAACACGTACCGCTTCATCAGCTAACTAGCAGCCCGAGCCCCCAGTAGCATCTCCTGCGAGGGGCAGAGGTCGAGGCCGTGCTAGGGCCCAAGGTAGAGGCAAAGTTCAGCCCAGAGCTTGAGCAGCAGCACCTGCGGCGGAGCCTCAGCTTGACTTTGACGATGAGGTTCTAGCCCAGTTAGTTCCAGCAAGACCAGCTCAGGTCCCATATGGGTTCATCGCCACTCCGGTACTTCAGGATGCTCTGGTCCGTCTAGTGGGCCTTATGGAGAGTGTCGCCCAGGCAGGCTTACTTCCTATAGCACCAGTCATCTCTCAAGCTGGGGGAGGAGTACAAACTCCACCTACTCGCACTCCGAAGCAGATGGCTTCCCAGTTTCAGACTCCAGCAGCTCAGCCAGTTGGGATAGTTCAGCCAGGAGTTGTGGCTTAGACCGGTGATGGAGCAGCTATGTCTGCTGATGCTTTGTGGAGGTTGGACAGGTTCACCAAGCTCTTCACTACTACTTTTAGCGGTACATCTTCTGAGGATCCCCAGGATTATTTGGATAGTTGTCATGAGGTTCTACGGAACATGGGGATAGTGGAGACCAATGGGGTCGACTTTGCTGCTTTTTTTCTGTCAGGATCTGCCAAGACTTAGTGGAGGGATTATTGTTTGGCTAAACCAGCTGGGTCACCTGCTTTGACTTGGGATCAATTTTCTTAGCTATTTCTGGAGAAGTTTCTTCCGGTCACTTAGAGGGAGAACTATCGGAGGCAGTTTGAGCATCTCCAGTAGGGTTCTATGACCGTCACTCAGTATGAGACTAGATTCATTGTCTTAGCCCGTCATACTCTTCTGATACTTCCTACCGAGAGAGAGATTAAGGAGGTTCATTGAGGGACTCGTTTAGCCTATTTGATTGCATATGCGGCCAATGTGGCCAGGAGAATCGAGGTGGTTTTATCACAGGGGAGTGGTCAGGGGTCTGACAAGAGGCCCCATCATTCTGGCAGGTTCAGTGGTGCCTCGTCTGAAGACAGGGATTCTTTTGGTAGGGGCCATCCTTCCAGGCTATTTCATTTAGCATTACAGGCATCTCATGAAGCTTCAGGGGCGTGGTTATTATGTACCTCCTTTAGGACAGCCAGCTCCTATCAGAGCACCTCTTCTTCAGAGCTATCATCATGGTCAGCCGGCCCGTCAGAGTTAATCTCAGTTTCCTCAACCGCAGCACTCAGGTGGATGCTTTGAGTGCGGTGAGTATAGTCATATCAGGAGGTCTTGTCCGAGATTAGTGGGTTCTCAGTCGCAGCATCAGGGTTCCCGTGCCATAGTTTAGGCACCGGGTGTTTCACCGCCCGCTCAGCCAGCTAGAGATGGGGGTAGAGGTTCTAAAGATGGAGGTAGAGGTATTAGATGTGGAGGTCAAGCCGCTAGAGGTGGAGGCCAGCCAGCAGGAGGCCATCCCAGAAACGTAGTTCAGAGTGGTGGGACCCAACCTCGATATTATGCTCTTCCAACTAGGCCAGAGGATGAGGCCTCCGATGTAGTTATCACAGGTACGGTTCTGGTTTGTAGTAGAGATGCTTTAGTTCTATTTGATCCAAGGTCTACATACTCCTATGTGTCATCTTATTTTACCCCGCATTTGGTCATGCCTAGTGATTCTTTGAGTGCTCCTGTATATGTGTCTACACCGGTGGGTGATTCTATTGTGGTGGATCGTGTCCATCGTATGTGTATAGTTGTGATTGGGGGTCTTGAGACCCGAGTAGATCTGTTACTTTTGGATATGGTTGATTTTGATGTCATATTGGGGATGGACTGGTTAACACCTTACCACGCTATCTTGGACTGTCATGCCAAGCCTGTGACTTTAGCCATGCCGGGTTTACCTCGTTTAGAATGAAGAGGGACTCCTGGTCATTCCACCCGCAGGGTTATCTAATATATGAAGGCTCCGTGTATTGTTGAGAAGGGATGTTTGGACTATTTAGCGTATGTTCGTGATTTTAGTGCCGAGGTTCCTTCTATGGATTCTGTGCCTGTTGTTCGTGAGTTTCTAGAGGTATTTCCTTCAGACCTGCCGGGTATACCACCCAATAGGGATATTGACTTTTGCATTGATTTGGCTCTGGGCACCCAGCCCATTTTTGTCCTGCCATATCGTATGGCCTCGCAAGAGTTGAAAAAATTGAAAGAACAGTTGCAAGACCTGCTTGATAAAGGCTTTATTAGACCTAGTATCTCGCCTTCGGGTGCGCTGTGTTGTTTGTTAAGAAAAAGAACGGATCGATGAGGGCGTGTATAGATTATCGGCAGTTGAACAAGGTCACAATCAATAATAAATATCCATTGCCGAGGATTGATGATTTTTTCTATCAGCTTCAGGGTGCCAAAATGTTTTCAAAGATTGATTTGAGATCTGACTACCATCAGTTGAGGATTATGGCATCCGATGTCCCTAAGACAACTTTTCGCACTCGGTACGGGCATGATGAGTTCTTAGTGATGTCATTTGGGTTGACAAATGCCCCAACAACTTTCATGGACTTGATGAACCGAGTGTTCAAGCCTTATTTGGATTCCTTCGAGATAGTCTTCATTGATGATATTTTGATCTATTCCTGCAGCCGAGAGGAGCATGAGAAGCATCTTCGAGTCGTTCTCCAAACCTTGAGGGACAGTCAGTTATATGCTAAGTTTTCAAAATATGAGTTCTGGTTCAGTTCAGTTGCATTCTTGGGTCACGTTGTATCAGCAGAGGGTATCTAGGTGGATCCAAAGAAGATAGAGGCAATCAAGGACTGGCCTAGACCCACATCAGCTACAGAGATCTAGAGTTTCTTGGGTTTGGTGGGCTATTACCATCAGTTTGTGGAGGGGTTTTCATCTATTGCAGCCTCGATGACCAGGTTGACCTAAAAGGGTGCCTAGTTTAGGTGGTCGGACGAGTGTGAGGCAAGCTTTTAGAAGCTCAAGACAGCTTTGACTACGGCGCCGGTGTTGGTATTGCCTACAAGTTCAGGGCCATATACAATATATTGTGATGCATCTCCTATTGGACTTGGTGCGGTAGTTATACAGGATGGCAAGGTCATTGTTTATGTTTCGCGACAGTTGAAGATCCATGAGAAGAATTATCTAGTTCATGATTTGGAGTTAGCAGCTATTGTTCACGCGCTGAAGATTTGGAGGCACTATTTATATGGCGTGTCATGTGAGGTGTTCACGGATCACAAGAGTCTGCATTATTTGTTTAAGCAGAAGGAGCTAAATTTGAGGCAGAGAAGGTGGTTGGAGCTATTGAAAGACTATGATATCACCGTTTTATATCATCTGGGGAAGGCCAATTTAGTGGTCGATGCTTTGAGTAGAAAGTCAGTCAGCAGGGGCGGTCTTGCGTATATTCTGGTCAGTGAGAGACCACTTGCTTTGGATGTTCAGGCTTTAGACAATCAGTTTGTGAGGTTGGATGTTTCTGACCCAGCCGTGTGTTAGCTTGTACAGTCACTCGTTCTTCATTATTTGAGCGTATCAGAGATCTGCAGTATGATGACCCTCATTTGTGGGTCCTTAGGGACACAATGTGGCATGGAGGTGCCAAGCAGGTTACAGTTGGAGATGATAGAGTTTTGAGGATACAGGGTCAAGTTTGTGTGCCTAATATGGATGAACTTCATGAGTTGACTCTAGAGGAGGCTAATAGTTCCCGGTATTCTATTCATCCGGGCGCCGCTAAGATGTATCAGGACTTGCGATAGCATTATTGGTAGAGGAGAATGAAGAAGGACATAGTTTCATATGTAGCTCGGTGTTTGAATTGTCAGCAGGTAAAGTATGAGCATCAGAGACCTGGTGTCTGTTTTAGAGGATTGAGATTCCTGAGTGGAAGTGGGAGCGTATCACTATGGACTTTGTTGTTGGACTCCCACGGACTCAGAGGAAGTTTGACGCAGTATGGGTTATTGTGGATAGGCTGACTAAGTCAATGCATTTCATTCCTGTGGCAGTTTCCTATTCTTCTAAGTGGTTGGCTGAGATTTATATCCGGGAGATTTTTCGTCTTCATGGCGTGCCCGTGTCTATTATTTCTGACTGAGGTATGCAGTTTACCTCACATTTTTGGAGAGCGATTCAGCGTGAGTGGGGCATACGGGTCGAGTTGAGCACAACATTTCATCCTTAGACGGACGGACAGTCTTAGCGTACTATTCAGATTTTGGAGGATATGCTTTGAGCATGTGTTATTAACTTTGGAGATTCGTGCGATCAGTTCTTGCCATTAGTAGATTTTGCCTACAACAACAGTTACCAGTCGAGCATCCAGATGGCTCCTTATGAGGCATTATATGTTAGGCGGTGTCGGTCGCCGGTTGGGTGGTTTGAGCCGGGAGAGGCTCGGTTGTTAGGTACGAATCTAGTACATTATGCCTTGGACAAGGTTAAGATCATTCAGGATAGGCTTCGTATAGCTCAGTCCAGTTAAAAGAGTTATGTCGACCGTAAGGTTCGTGATATGGCATTCATGGTCGGAGAGCGGGTGTTGCTTCGGGTGTCACCCATGAAGGGCGTGATGAGATTTGGGAAGAAGGGCAAGCTAAGCCCTAGGGCTTACAGACTTGAGTTGCCACCGAGTTTATCAGCTGTGCACCCAGTGTTTCATGTGTCCATGCTTCGAAAGTATCACGGCGATCCATCCCACGTGTTAGACTTTAGCACTGTCCAGTTGGACAAGGACTTGGCCTATGAGGAGGAGCCGGTAGCTATTCTAGACCGGCAGGTTCGTCAGTTGAGATTGAAGTATTTCCCTTCAGTTCGTGTGCAGTGGAGAGGTCAGCCTATTGAGGCAACGACCTGGAAGTCCGAGTTCGATATGTGGAGCCGTTATCCTCACCTTTTTACCGACTCAAGTACTTTTCTTATGTCCGTTCGAGGACGAACGATTGTTTTAGAGGTGGAGAATATGATGACTCAAAAGGTCATCACTCATTTTGAAAGTAAATTTTGTGTTCCGAGGCCTTGAAAACCTCTTTTTGTCTCATCTCGTTTTACGTGCACAGTCCAGGCGCATTTCCGGAAAGCTTGATGTGAAAATTTGAGGAAAATGTTAATTTTGCCTTTAAAATTGAATTTATGTTGACTTCGGTCAATATTTTTAGGTAAAAGGACCCGGACCCGTGATTTAATAGTCTTGGAGGGTCCGTAGAAAAATATGGGACTTGGGTGTATGCCCGGAATTGAATACCGAAGTCCCAAGCCCGAGAAATGAATTTTTAAAAAAATTGTTTAACTGAAATTATAAGAGTTTTTGGAAATTTAGAGATGTTTGAATTTGATTGTATCGGGCCCGTATTTTGGCTCGGGAGCCCGGTACATGTTTAAAATAATAATTAAGTTGTATCTGTGGAATTTAGTAAGATCGGAGTTCGTTTGGTATAAATCGGACCTTTAGTTGAGAAAATGAGAATTTCAATGTTCTTGAGTAATTTCATGAATTTGAGGCTTAATTCGTAGTTGTTGATGTTATTTTGATGATTTGATCGCACGAGCAAGTCCATATGATATTTTTAGACTTGCGTGCAAGATTGGTTTGGAGCCCCGAGGGCTCGGGTGAGTTTTGGATAGGCCACGAAGTGAATTTTGACTTAGGAAAATTGCTGGTATGTTGCAGCTATGTAACAGGCCTCTGATCTCGCAATTGCGAGATCAGGCTTCGCAAATGCGAAGATCTCAGCTTGGGAAGTACGTCCCAGGCGTCGCAATTGCGAACCAAGTCTGGGCAGGCCATTCTCGCAAATGCGACATTTTGGTCGCAAATACGACTATTCCTTCGCAAATGCGAAGCTAACAGGATTTCAAAGTTGCGACAACTGAGACCTATTAGGTGGGATTTTGACGGGATTCTTCTCATTTTTCAAACTTTTTCAAACCCTAAAACATCTTGGGCTATTTTCCAAAGAAAGGTTCTTCTCCAAATCATTTGTTAGACATTTCTAACTCATTTCTTTCAATCTAATCCATCTTTTTACATGATTTCATTTCAAAATCAAGGGTTTTTCATCGGAAATTGGGTGATTTTGGGTAAAACTTAGGATCTCTAAATTTTGGGGATTTGGACCTCGATTTGAGGTCCGATTTCAAAACAAATTATATATTTGAGTTCGTGGGTGAGTGGGTGATCGGGTTTTGGTTCGAACTTTGGGTTTTGACTAAGCGGGCCCGGGGTCGATTTTTGACTTTTTGGGGAAAACATTGGAAAACCTATTTTCATGCATTAGAATTAGTTTATTTAGCATTTATTAATGTTATTAAGTAAATTGTGGCTAGATACAAGTGGGTTGGTGGTGGGATCGAGAGGTAAAGCGGGAGTTGAGGCTTGATTGTGTTCGTGGCATTGAGGTAAGTGTTTGGTCTAACCTTAGCTTGAGGGAATAAGAGTTGTGGTCTTATTTTCTATGTACTAAGTGTTGAGCACGACGTATAGGTGTGGTGACGAGTATCTATACGTTGGTGTCAAGCATGCATGTGAGTCTTATGCTATGATTGTTGTGACTCCATTATGTTGTGTCCATGCTTAATATGATGATTGTAAATGCTGGGATGATATTGCTTATGATATTGTTTCCCTTGCCGGGATATTGCTCTTATACTATTATTCCCTAACCGGGATTCTTTGTGATTGGTATTGATTTGTATATTGGGATCGGGTTGCACGCCGCAATAATATTATATGGGATCGGGTTGTACGCCGCAACAAGGAGTAATAAGGGTGGACAGGTGGGGTCGGGTTGCATGCCGCAACAGTAATATATGATTTGGATTGGGTTGCATGCCGCAACAGTGATATATGATTTGGATCGGGATGCACGCCGCAACAGTAATATATGATTTGGATCGGGTTGCACGTCGCAACAGTATTATATGATTGGGATGGGGTTGCACGCTGTAACAAGAAAGAATAAAAGTGAATATTGATTCGTTACTTTTTTCCTTGTTCTTGCTGACATGAAATTATGGTGTTCTTTATGCTTCTCTACTGAAATTCTGTTAGTACTTGATATTCCCTGCAACATGTTTCCCCTTCCCATCTTTAACTGCTAGTTTCTGTTATCATTATTTACCGTATATGATTTAACTGCACAGGTTTATTTGGTAGTCTTGTCCTAGCCTCTTCACTACTTCGCCGAGGTTAGGTTCGACACTTACCAGCACATGGGGTCGGTTGTGCTGATACTACATTCTGCACTGTGTGCAGATCCTGGTGCTGGAGCATTTTGACCATAGTGAGGTTGCTGCCTTCAGTCCAATGGAGACCCGAGGTAGTCCTGCAGATGTTCGCAGGTCTTGGTGTCCCCTTCTATCCTATTTTCTTTCTATTCCTACTTATTTCAGAGACAGACATGTATTTTCTTTGTTCAGACCTTATTTGTAGTAATCTTAGATAGTCCGTGAGATTGTGACACCAGTTCTGGGTGGATTATTTCTATGGAATCGTATTTGTATTAAGTTAAATTATTAGATTTCGTCTTTCGCATTTCTTTCTATTATTATTATTATTTCGCTGTTGATCATATGTTAATTTGAAATTGTTAAAAGGGTAAGGAAAAAGGGTAATAAAATATGTAACACTCTATTTGCCTATCTTTCATGAGTAGACTCCATCACGACTCCCGATGGTGAGAAATCTGGGTCGTGACAATCATCCATAATCTTAATGATTTAACTCTGCTCACACTGTCAATCTTGGGGGAAACCTCTTTTTGATAACTCTTAAAGGCTATTCTTCAGTAGTTTGCTCTCTTACTGCCTAGCTGATTATTTTCTTCCACTACCACTATATTCTGGGTTTAACTTAAACTCTTTTGGTTCTAACACGCGTTTGGTGTTTCAAACTTGTATCCACTCACTAGTGTTAACCTAGCTAAGTAAATCAAATTGTACCTCTATTAGCTCTGCTGAAGTTGCTAATTCACTATATATACTCAAAACTTACTTACTATACTGCTAGCATCATGCTTTCTTGTTCTGCTTTAAATAACAAAAGTGAACCATACGGTTATTTCTAACTTCCCTCACCATCTGACCATATTATATGGTTGCATACTATTTTTTTTTTTGTACATGGATCACACTTAGGGAAATTTCATTTGTCTTAAACGAAATTGGAAAATCTAACCCCAAATTTTCTATACACTTCAAAATTATATCAGACTATAAACATTCGGGGTAAACACTTAGTCACATAACCTAAGGGGGAAATTATCATATCTTTTAACTCACAATAATAGCTGCTTCTTATAGTAACTTACTAACTTGGTACTTTTTAATTCTGATTTGAATATATTTAACAACTTAAAATCATTCCCTGAAATTCAATTTCGACTGCTCTTGATTCTCATTTCGTACATCATGTCTTCTTAGTCATATGCATGAGTCGTATGAAAAATACATCTCTGGTAATATCACATATTTCTGACTCCTAGGTATTTTTGCCCTTAGGTTATTTTGTGTCCAAAACTATAATGATCAATCTATGCCTGCTACGATTAAATTCTTAACCTGTTAAACCGTGGAGTCTAACATCTGAACTATCATCATCCAACCTGTGGCTCCATTTTCAAGAATTAAAATAAAATTGTTCCGTAAGGTAAAACACATATAGATACACTACCATACATAAACGTGTCTCTCAGAATATACTATTATTTGATAAATCACTTTTTGCACCATTCGGCGAGTCTTGAGTTTTAATCTGGACCTAAAAAAACATGCAAAGATTTTGATATATCTGTTACTTACATTTTCTTGTATCACCCATAGGCATCACTGTATACTCAAAAGTCAAATTTAGATACACTGAAAATTGGAGATCTGGTAATTGAATAACTGAATACTGGCATATTGAATAACCATAAACCTACTAATTGAAAGACTATATAACTGGTAACTGAGGTAAACTGCCATATAACATGATAACTCTTTTTGTTTTACTTTTTGATTAGGTAATACTATAATCTGTACTATTATCCATTGCATCCAATTTTTAACATCCTCTCAAATCTCATTTGTTACCAACCTGTACTCCATAATTATACCCCTAATGGGCAATCATCATCTCTAGGACCTTGGGTTTTTCCTGCCCGTCGCTTGGGCATTTGATACGTCTAGAATTCGATAAGAAGAGAAGGTTACCTATTGCTCTAAGCTTCATGGCACGATCTAGAGTAGAAAGAAATGAGACAATCCTGAATGTCTTGAAGGTTAGCCATTTATATATGTGGCCGGCACACACATATAAAGGAAACTCCACTAGACACGGCTTCATAGACTCCATAGGACACTTGAACCTAATGCTATGATACCAAGCTTTGTTAGGCCCCGAACCTGGGCCTGGACGTAGCACGATACTCGGTGCCTTAATACATGTAACCGAGTGAACCAACTGGCTGGCTGAATCAACATATGATATCATAATATACTGAACGTGCAAGATAAACTAACACATGCTGATATACTGAAAGTTTGAATGATATAAATAAACGTGTTGAAACATTAATACAAGTCTAAAACATCTCTGTAGTCAACATTACTTAACATGAAAAGCATGTGACTTTGTCTAACTGTTACTCTAGTCTATGAAGCCTCTAATGAAGTACTGAAAATACTAACTATCTATAAATATAGAAAGACTGTAAAGTAATGATAATGCCCCGAAAGAACTGGGGGATCACCAATTAGTTGGTACGAGAATCCTAGCGCTTTGAATTGTCAACCTGTAAATCATTACCTGCATCGTGAGATGCAGGCCCCACACAAAAGGGACGTCAGTACATTTGAATTGCACTGGTATGTAAAATAACTAGAAGAAAGAACTGTAAATGCTGAAAGTAAAACTGAGCTGATAATTGATAACTAATAATTGATAACTGAAATGATAACTTTTGAAATTGAAATTGAAATGATAACTGATAGCTGATAACTGATAACTAATAACTAATAACTAATAACTAATAACTGAAATGATAACTGATAACTGAAATGAACAAAGGAAGTAAGGATATGAATACTCCCTCTTCCAGATGAACAACCTGTTTATCTGAATAAACTACGGCCTCGGACCAAATATATATGTTCACAAACTACGGCCTTAGGCCCAAGTATACGTATACATAACTACTGCCTCAGGCCCAAAAATACATAATGCATTAACTACGGCCTCAGGCCCAAACATGCATAAAGCATAAACTGCAGCCTCTTGCCCAAGTATGCATAAAACATATAAACTACGGAGTCAGGCCCAAATACATGTGTTCAATATTGAGGGATTTAAATTCAGGACCTGAATATTATACTGCATTATGTGATGCTGAAATACTGAATCATATTGAATTACATGATACTGGAATACTGAATATGACTAGACTGAGACATGTATAAAGTGATTATGAAAATTGAAACTTCAACTATTTATGACATGCTAAGTAATCTAGACTGAGACTCATGGGCATCAAACCTAAGTCTATATTGATTACGCACTGAGCTCACAACGTTCAGAATGAAAGTCATTAACGAGTTACGAAGCTAGAGAATAGAAGTTTTGCAACTTTCAAGGAACTAGGCTTGACTATATTCCTGAGACAATTAGTAACATTTTAAAAGAAACATAGTGTAGGGAGAATCATTAACATTCCCAAACATAGAGAGTTAGCCTCACATACCTTGACTCTGGCCTTTCTAAGCGTATCACATGTTCGTTGCCTCTTTCAACAATAATCTATGTCAATATATATCAAGAGGAACCAATATTAGCACTAAGGCTCATGTTTTAGTCACTTAGGCAGTTTACCAAACACCTTATGGGAGTAAAGCCTCATATCCTTAATTAATGATGCTTTCTTCACCCAATTCTCATTCTACTACCTCTAGGAGATTCTACAATCCCAAATAGATGTAACTAACACCATTTCTCCTCACGCAAATAATTATAACAATCTTAAGTCAACAACTCAAAACTCTAGCATAGTTCATATGGTTCTCTTTATCCAACCCATTTACTATTCTCCCAAAAACTCATCAATTCATAGCTATAATTAGGGACTAGAAGAATTACCTTTTTGAAGTTCAATCCTCTTGAATTCGAGTTCTAAGGTTTCTTTTCTCAACAATGATGTCTCGATCGAATATCTAATGATTTGAAGCATTTACCCATGTTAATGAAGTGTTGGAGAATTGAAATTAACTTAGAATCATCGTTAGAACTTACCTTGGATGATGGAGGGACCTTGGTGAAGTTAGGTTCTTGAGAGCTTCTCTTTCTAGAGCAAATGTACGTGTTTAGAGTTGTAGGGAACAAATGTAGGGTTTAAATAAGTACGCATCCCAAAAATTTAGGAGGAAATAAAATTAGCTCGGATAAACATCATCGGCGCGGGGCATCGTCAGGGGCGCCAAAATAACTGTGCAAAGTGCCATCAGAGGCGCCAAAACTACAGTGCCTTGCACTGTCTTGGGTACTGAGGTTGATGCCCTGGACAGTGCCTTGCACTGTCAGGGGCATTGAAGTTAGTGAGTTTTCAAGGCCTTGCACTGTCTAAGGCTATAAGACGGACCTCCTATAAACTTAATCGATTCTAATGAATTTTGTGCACCTCACTCTCGGTCTTGATTCTAAAACAATTATTTTCACTCATACTCATCCCGATAAGACTTCACATATCTAAAAGGTTACACTAATACTCATTTACTGCATCGACAACTAATCCGAATTTACAGAGTGTTACACTTATCACCTACTTCTTGGAAGTGCAGAACACTTTCCATTTAGATGGCTAAAATGGTGGTATTAATACCAATTTGAAGTTTAAAGTAGTTGAAGGGTAGTAGGTGTCACATGGGTGATCTTCCTAAGACCTAGATTCACTTTGTGCGACAGTCAAGTCCCAACTTAACTCAGCTTTTTCCAATACCTAGCCAAATTTTAGCGTCTTCGGCTTTACCTTAGTTTTAGACATCGTATTTAAAGAACATAAAGTAAATATAAAAAAATTATAATATTTACAATAATATTAAATATACAAAGGAATTCTTGTCTGCTTATGACCACAAGTTGATCATAGCCTGCTCTACTTGGCAAAGAACGCAAGCCGTTCTAGGCCAACATTAAGACTTGCCTAAGCCGAGCCCTAGCTCTTTAGGAACACTCATTAGAAACCCTCACGTTTCTTTCTAGCTCCCCTTTTAGGTCATATTTAAATTATAACGATAGTGCAGGAGCTCACAAGCCATGTAACTAATGATATCTCCCTTTCTTTAGAGTAAGAAACTATTTTAACATAACTTTGCTTTATTAAACATATAACTTAATTTCTCTCACTGTAACTAACTTAACTTAAATTTAATTGTAGCACTTGATGGCACACATATTAAAGCAAGATTACCGCAAGGTCAAGTGATACTATATATTGGACATAAGGGTTATCCAACTCAAAATATCCTTGTTGTTGTAGACTTCAATATGTGTTTTACATTTGCATGAGTTGGGTGAGGGAACAACTCATGATTCTCGTATATTTGGTGAGGTCATTCGTAGATCAGAGCTCAATTTTCCACGTCTATTTGGAAACAAGTACTATCTAGTTGATGCAGGATATCCGCACATGAAGGGATATATGACTCCATATAAATAGGATAATGTGAGATACCACCTAGCAGAATTTCGCCGCAGTGCAAGACAACAACTGCGAGAACCAAGAGGACGAATTGAAAATTTTAGCTATTTGCATTCTTCTTATATAAAAATTGTGGAGCGCATATTTGGTGTTTGGAAAGCAAAGTGATCTATTATGTAAGGCATGCATTTATATCACATTGACACTCAAAGAGACATCGTACTTGCTACTATAGCCATTCACAACTATATTAGAAAAAATGCAATGTCGATGATGCATTTTGAGCAATGAGAATGACAAATATGTTCAATCTATTGATCCTGATATCGGTACATCTTCAAGAGCTAATAACAATATAAATGTGGGAAATATAGAAGAACAAAGTGATCTCTTTTGGATGGGTCTTCGTGATTTGATTGCTAATAGAATTTGTGAAGTTTGATACTTGTAATTATATGAATATTATATTTGACTGAATTTAGAGATATATTTGAAGTTTTAGCTTTATGTTTTAGTTTAACTAATGGAGGTTGTATTGAAATTGAAAAGGTTGAAATTCATGAGGTTGCATGGAAAAACCTGGACGCCTGCAATGTTAATGCACAAAGAATATTTCCTATTGAAGTACCAATATGAGATGCTTCAGAACAATTAGTTAGAATGCATCATTTTTGTTATTTTTTCTTCTTATTTATGGAGGATAATGAGCTCGATTCATTTGATTTATTGTATCGGAAGGGAAATTTACTCATTGGAAGTTTATAATTAATTTATCTCTATTTATAAGCAAAGGAGATTTAGGATTTGAAGGTTGCGGGTGCCACAATTACCTTTGATTTACACCTATAACTAATATAGAGCTTGTTCAGAACATTTGTTCGATTCATTTTTTAAGTTTATTCGGACAATTTAATAGGCATTTTTTATTTGCAAATATGAAAATTATATCTCTTTCCCAGATCATACTTGTAGGATTTCACTGGGTATGTTACTGTTGTTGTATGAAAATTACATTCCAGACATCAAGAAGTAAATGTAATTTGCATTTTAAAGAAGGATACATATTTATTAATAATAATACAAGTAAAATTAATATTTTCATTGGGGAAGTACATCTTTTTTGTATGCTAAAAATAAATTTGCATAAGTAAAATTACATCTTCAATAAGGGAATTTCACCAATCAAAATAAAAAAATAAAAAAATATCTTCGATAGATAAATTATACCCCATAAGTAAATTCAAAATTAGATAAATTACAAGATCCCAAAAATTAAAAGCATAAATCTCATATTTATTTAGGCAATGCTTGCGAAATATTCATCATAATTTAATAGTAAAAAGATTTAAGATATTTTACAATCATAAAATAACATAAATTTTTATGTTATAGTAAAAAAATAAATTATAAAAATTAAATTTGATCTCAATCCAAAATTCCTATCAAGCCAAGTTTTTTTATTTTGAAAGAAAAAACTAAAAGATTTGAGATAAAAAGAAATGCTTATTTTATGAAATTTTTAAATTTTGGATACTCTTTTTTGAGTTTTCTTGCTAAAATTCACAGACAAAATAATGGAATTGAGGGGAAAAAATATAAAAAGTAAAAAACGACAAATAAGAAATTGGAAAGTAGACAAAAAGGAAAATGACATGGACAAAAAAATAAAAAGCACAACAAAAAGGGAAAGTCAGAAAAGGTTCAAGATAAATTCGAATTTAAATTTTACACACGAGAAAAGCTTTCAAAAAGGTGTACCAACCATGACATCTTTGTCTAGTTTGCAATTAGGGTGGCGAGATTAAATATTTAACCTAGTTTAAAAAAAGATTTTACATAAATATATAATAATTTTACCAACGTAGCGAGTGTCATACCACCCCACCCTAAAGGGTGGATCCGCCCTTGTTTATAAGTAAACAAATGTGATATTCATCCAATATGTTTCACAGCACGCTTGGAATTTCATAAGAAGTAAAAAGTTTACTTGATTGAAAGTGGTGGAAAATAGTTGTTCAAGAATTATATTAATAAAAATTATCAGCACTTGTTTACCAAACTATTCAATAGTTTTTTTAAGCTTTAGCAGTTTTATCCAGCTAACTGTTTCGTTATAAAATAAGTTTCAACACTTAAAAGTCGCTTTTAAGCACTTTTGTTTAAAAGCTATTTTTTTCGGCTAATCCAAACAGGCTTAGTTAAACTTAAAAAACTAATTCAAGCGGCTATTATTACTGCTCCCTCTTTTTCAATTTATGTGAACTCATTTGATTGGGTACGGAATTTAAGAAAAGAGATAAGACTTTTGAACTTGTGGTGTAAAATGAGTTACATATATTTTGTGTGGTTATAAATCGTTGCATTAAGATAAATTGTTTCTAAATATGGAAATGAGTAATTCTTTTTTGTACGGATTAAAAAAATAGGTTTGCATAGCATCTCGAAATAAGAAATCTTTGATAAAGATATATCTGATCATGGGGGTAGGGGGGAGCCTGGGAGGGGTGGTTTGGTAAGACGTAAACCAACCATGAAAATGAAAATATTGGAAATGAGAGAGTACTACAATTATGATTTACGTGACTCTTTATATTCTCCACCTCCCTGAAAACCAGAGGTGGCAGGTTTTCCGAATCCAAAAAGGAAGAAAACTGGTGCTTTTCTTCCATACCCATCTCTCTCTCTCTTTTCAATCTGTAAAACCTCAATTGAAATTAAGGAACAGAGGGAGACCCTATAAGGAGTTTCTCTTTGTTCCCAAAATGGCTGAAGTGAGGGGTCACAAGAAGAAGAAAATATCGATCTATCTTTCCGTTTTTGCCCTCACTGATAACAACACTAACTCGCCCAAATCTTCTCCTAACAAGTTTGAAGACCCTAATGGTAATGGTGTTGGGCTTGGAATTGTTGCAGCTATGTCCAATAATAATAATAATAATAAAACTGCAATTCTGGCTATTTCCCCTAGAGTAACTTCAAACCCAATCCCAATTTTGGCTAATAATTTTATTCCTAAGAAGAATAAGGAGGACATGGAGATGTGTGAAGAGTACACTTGTGTGATTTCTCATAAGGCTAACAATTTGTTTAAGAAAAGGGAATACTTTGATGACCAATTCATAGGGAATGGCTATCAGAAAAAATCAACTGCTGCTGCTGCTGCCGCCTCTGCTCCGCATGAAGCTTTTAGGACGGCGGATTTTCTCAATACTTGCTCTTTTTGTCAGAAGCAGCTTCAGGGGTTGGACATTTTCATTTACAGGTTCACTTTGCAACTCTTCATTTTGCTTTTGAGCTTGTATTAATTTTGGTCATACAATTTGTGCTGCTTTTCTTGAATCTATGATTTAAAGGATTTAACTGAAAATTATGTTAAGAAGCTCTATATTCAAGTCAACCTTAGAGCATCTAATAGCTTTTATTTCCTTTTCGATCGTTTCAATTGTAATGGAAATTCATTTGATAATTTTTTTGTCGATGAATATGATAGCTAGACCACGGGGAAGTAGTTTGCATAACCCAACCGGAGTATCCTCAAGTCCTATCGGTAATGATGTTGATCTTATTTGGCTTTTTACCTTATGTGGATAGTATTTCACCTGCTTTCAGAATGTAATTCATATTCTTTTATCCTTTGGTGTCAAATTGCAGTTAAAATAATATCTGAATGATCTTGTATTGGTGTATTGGTGTATTGGTGGTCGAGAATTATGGTCTGAGACTGATCATTCAATTCATATTGCTGAAGCTTAAAACATAACTGTTTCTTTGAATGTGGCCTCTCTACCTTTATATTCGTTGGCTAAGTTCTGGGTTAGAATCATGAATATCCTATGCCATTTACTCTTTTTTTTCAATCTACTTATCATGAAGCATATACTGCAAAGGGGCACGTGAATCTGATTGGATATTTGTGGATGTCCAAATTTTCCATCTGCTCGGTATTGGTTGAGGAAACTGTTATGCCCTTTTGGGTTTAGAGAGTTTGAAACAGAGATGCTCTACGTTTGGTTGGAGTACGGGAATAACTAATCCCAGCATAAAAACTCTCATAAGACAGTACATTATTTGGTTGGAGTGTAGGAATAAATAATATCAGTAAAAATCGTCATAAGATAACACGGTGTTTTGTTGGCGTACTAAATAATATCTCCATTAAATTATGTGGGAATCTATTTCTTATTTAATACAGGATAAAATGTGGAATAAAAATACGTGTATTAGCAATGCAGAAATTAGACTATTTAAAGACAAAAATGCCTTTTTAGAATAATTAATTCATCTATAACAATCGCATCATTAGTAATCACAGCGTAACAATACCTTTGCTATCAATCACCGCATAAAAATCTCTCATTGTTAATCACCACATATACAATTGTTGCATTACTAATCCCCGCAGAACTTACTATTGAACCAAATGACCCTAACTTTGTCAGGTAGTATATGCTCTATCTTTATTTTATTGCAAACCTATCGATACTTTTATAGGCTTGAACATTAAGATTGTTCTTATACAAGGGGAGCCTTTGAAGAGCTCAGGTTGTTGTCACAGAATGCTTGGCAAGTTAAAAGTATCTTAAGATCACGCGATTTGACATTTTGCTTACCGTCAATTTGGGAAGACAGTTTCTCCAAACTTGGCGTAATACTCATTTGAATGTAGTGACTCACATTCTAAGGTATATCAAAGCTTCATATGGACAATGTTTATTGTATGAAGATAGAAGACATGCAAGTATTTTTGGGTATCCTGATGTAGACTGGTGAGATCATCTTCAGATGTTCACTTCAAGGCAATTGTGTTCTAATTGGAGGAAATCTAATATCATAGAATAGCAAAAAGCATGGTGTAGTACTTAGACCAACTACAAATACAGTTTACCAAATGATGAGTTTGGCAACACATGAGCTTATATTGGCTAAAGCGAATTATCCAAGAGTTGAGGTGTGGGGAGATGCATAATAAAATTGATTTGTTACAATCAAAGCTACAATACACATTGCTTTGAATCAATGCTTCACGAAAGAATTGTCATTTTATTCAACTAAAGACTGAATTGAGGTGCATTGTGACATCAGTTAGCAGATGTTCTTACAAAATCACTTTGTTACTCTAGAGTTGAGTATATGTCACAACCCCCTCCCCTAGTAGGAATATGATAGGCACTCGGAGGTTCTAAGCCAGCCCGACCGAACCATTCATAAGTCCTCTCACACTTAATTTAAACTTATCTTGACTACCTGAATTCTTGGTTTACTAATGTTGGGTTCACATTTTACGTTGTCCAAGTTCTAGATGTCCAGTCCTTTATGTGCTGGCGGTTTAAGTATTCCACCACACTAGTTGAGGGAATGAGATGTTGTCTTCTTATATGGTATTTGGCAATCCCCACCTGGTGACCAAACTTTTTTGGCTTGAGTTGTCCCATGTTCCATTTTCTTTACCTAGAAGATGGCAGGGAAAGATCATATGCATGATATAAACATTTCAACTGAAGATCATAGGCAAGAAAATAATATCAAAACTTGAGGTGATTTTGGAGAACTTGGAAGTTTTAATGGATACACTATAGAACCTTTGTAGGCACGACTTTATATTGTAGGATTATCTTTAAAAATGTTTTATTGCCAATTGCAACTTTAAGGTGATCCAAATATCATCAGCGTGCATGTTGGATGCAAATGAAGATATCTTTCTATTACGGGGATATACTTGGTGCCTACCTGTTTGTCAGAACACCAGTGCTGAAGATCTTAGTTGCTATTACCTATATTTGAACATCTTGCGACAGTTAAGGTTAACAGAGATTTCTGAGCTTCTACTCATAGCTTCTTTTGAGCCTTTCTGTCTATGGTTTATATAATTATCATCATTCTTGGGCCATTGGTATCTTCTTCCAAGTAGAAAATAATTCTGGACATATACTTCTCATATTTTACTAGTTTATACGTGTATATCCAGAAGAAGGGGAATAAATTCTGACTAGATTTAGGTTAAAAAATGTGCTTAATTTACACAGTTATTTCTCTCTGGCTGCCAGTCACTCAGAATCTACCCAAGTAAATTGTTGATGCCGTGCTTGTATCACTTTGTTATATTTATAGCTTAAACTAAGCAAGTGCTTCGGAGCTTTTAGTATAAACATGATTTTATTTTAATTTGCTTTCTTGGAAACATTTGCAGAGTTATTACCTAAGTCTCTGTGGTAAATATTAATTATGTGTTTTGAGACCCATGAAGGTTGTATTCCTTTATTTTAGAACTCATCACTAAATTTCTAAGTTGCTCGGACTCTTCACTTTTGGTACCGCACCCACGTCGACACGACGTGGGTGTGGGACCCGTACCGGATCTAGTCAACCGATTTTGGGTACTTTGACCAAAATCAACGAAGAAATTCGGGACAAATACAATAATTTTTTAAATCAAAACAAAAGCTAGGCACCCAAGGGTGTGGCCTAGTGGTCATTGAAGTGGGTTGAGAATATGAGGTCTCAGGTTCAAATACCAGCGGAGTCGAATACACTGGTGATTTCTTTCCATCTGTCCAATAGACAGAGTTACATGGTATATCTGGTGTTGGTGGGAGGTAGCAGGTATCCGTAGAATTAGTCGAGGTGCGCACAAGCTGCCTCAAGCACCACAAATAAAAAAAAACTAGGGTGAAGTTGACGAAAATGGAAACTTGTATATAAAAATTTCTATGTTAGTCCTTTTCCTTTTATCTCTTTCTCGAATTATCCTCTTGATGTCACGACCCAAATTCCACTAAGGGTCGTGATGGCGCCGGACACCACTGTCAGGCAAGCCAACCACAATTTACTAGCAATTTCTCATTTTAATTATTTTGAAATCATTTCCTTTAAACAAATAAATAATAAATGATAAACTCCGCTGGATAAATGAGGGTGTCTTTACAAAATTTAACTACTGAAAAATCCCGTGATTATCCCAGAACCCGGTGTCACAAGTGCATGAGCATTTACTAGGAATGAAATAAAATACAGTAACTGTCTGAAATACAAGTGGACAGAAATGAAAATACAGTACAATACTCTGAAGGAGACTCTGCTGGCTACGGTCGTCTCGATAAATGCAACTCACCTGAGTCTCCATATCAACCATGCCGTTATGCCACTAGCCACACATAAACCTGTGCAACAAAAATGCACAGCACGTGTAGTATGAGTACGAAACAACGTGTACCCAATGAGTATCCTGTCTAATCTCGAAGAAGTAGAGACGAGAGGTCGACTTCGACATTTACTAGTGGTCCAATAGTAATATATTTTTAATGCGAGTATTCATGGATTTATTAAGAACGACAATAATTTCAAATAAGTCGCGAACAGATAAAAGTTCCTTTTTATTAAAAAGTCTTCGGATTCATAATCCATTAATTAACAATTATCTCAACTCACAAAATCCGACAATCCATTCCGATACGAGTTCAACCATACCAATTTTATCAAATTCCGATAACGAATCGACCTCCAAATCTAGAATTTTCGTTTTTGAAAAGTTTACAAATTTTCTCCAATTTCTTCCATTTGATTCACTAATACTTGATGAAAATAACCATGAAATCATTAAATATAATCACTTTTGGATATAGAACACTTACCCCAATCAATATGGTGAAAATCGCCTAAAAAATCGCTTTAATCCGAGCTCCATAGCTCCAAAAATGAGTAAAAATCTCGGACTGCTCGATTTATACACTGTCCAGAATTTTCGCACCTGCGGTTACTGTTCACGCAGGTGCGGTACTGTTCACGCACCTGCGAAAAACACAGCAGCTGCCCAGAAATTTCAGCAGCTTTTAATTTCACTAAAAATGCTCTAACTCCATCATACGAACTCGGAATTCGACGATTCTTGTTCCTATGAGTCACAAATAATAATACGAACTTATTCCTTCAATCGAAACTCAATTCGGAGCTCATTTACTCAATGCGATACCAATTTCGCTCGTTAAACAATTAACTCATGTTTTGCGCTAAAAACTCAACCGTGACTTGATGAAATTAGACCAAACTTTCCAGATCACTCCTATAATTCATTATCAAAATCCCGGAAGTCTCGAAATCTAGTTTCGATATCTAGAACTAAAAATGGACCTTTGGATCATTACATGCTTATGCTCAAAACGCCAAACTTTTCCAAAAACTCCTCCAAAACTCATCCAAGCCCCATGGGATCCCAACCAAGTATACTAACAAGTCCCATAACATGACTTGAACTTAGTTGATGCCTCAAATTACATGGAACAACACTAAAACATTCCGCACTCCAATTCAAGCTTAATGAACTTTAGAACTTTGAACTTCTTCATTCGATGTCGAAACCTACCAAATCACGTCCGATTGATCTCAAATTTTGCACACAAGTCACATTCGACATTACGGACCTACTCCAACTTCCGGAATTGAATTCCGACCCCGATATCAAAAAGTCCACTTCCGGTCAAACTCCTCAAAAACCTTCAAATTTCTATCTTTAGCCAAATGATTCCAAACACGGACCTCCGAATTCACTTCCGATCGTGCTTCCAATACTAGAATCACCATACAAAGCTATTCTCAGACTCGGAATCCCAAATGGACATCGATAATATTGAAATGCACTTCAACCCAAACTTATGAAATTCTTCCAAAAATGCTAACTCCCACCATAGGTGCCGAAACGTTCCCGGGTCTTCCAAAACCCGATCCGGACATACGCCCAAGTCCGAAATCATCATACGAACCTATTGGAACCTTCGAATCCCGATTCCGAGGTCGTTTACTCAAAAATCCAATCTTAGTCGATTCTTTCAACTTAAAGCTTCTAAAATGAGAATTCTCTTTCCAAATCGACTCTGAACTTCCCGAAATTCAATTCCGACCCCGCGTACAAGTCATAATACCTGAAGTGAAGCTGCTCATGGCTTCAAACTGTTGAACGACGTGCTAGATCTCAAAACGACCGGTCGAGTCGTTACACTTGATCAATATTTTCTCCTTCTCGGAATACCTTTTAAGTTTTTCACATAATGTCTCATAATGTAGACATATTTTTATAACTCTATTTTTAGATATTTGAATTAATTTTAGCCGAATTTTTGCACCCATATCCATACGTGGATCTATGACTCGTACCCCTATATAGGATCCGACCTCTAGATCAGCATCCTTATTGGACACCTGTACCCGAGCAACTTAGCTGAATTTAGCCTTTGTGTGGCTTGTGGCAGATGTTGATATTGTGTTTGTTATGAGGATGGTGATATTTTTAATTTCTTTTTTGATTTTTGCATTGTCAATTAATATCTCCTAGTTATGTGCTGTTTAATTCCGAGCATTCTTAGATTCTTTTTATCTTCTTGCTGCGCTATTGAGTTGTCCTAGCTGGAAATAATTCAGGTAGCTTTATTTGTCGATGTAATATTGAAGCTTAAGGGGCTTTAGGTAGGAAAGTACCGCATGTTTTTCACTTGTTCATTAGATTTTGGTTGTCCAGGTACTGCAATATATCTTGTTTGTTTATGCATGGTGGTGTGTATCTTCTATTTGGTGAATATTACATATAGAGTAAGGAAAGAAATATATATTTATCGTTTTTCTTATGTTGTCCCTGTCTTGTCAAGCTTGAGGAATTCTTGCTGAGATCACCTCTTTTCTTATGTAATGCTAATGCAGAGGAGAGAAGGCATTTTGTAGCTCAGAGTGCCGTTGCAAGCAAATCTCAATTGATGAGCAGAAAGACAAGTGTGGTTCTGGAGCCATGAAATCGCCCGAGTACTCAGCCTCCCCTTGTTCTGGTCCAATGCAGTTTTCCACGGGTGTTGCTGTGGCATAAGTCTTGTATGGTACGCAACTCAAACTAATAAATAAGGAAACGATTTTGGAAAGCTAACCCAATAAGATTTGGTCATAAGAAGATTTATGTCCAGTTTTGAGCAAGCAATCTCTCTGAATGGAGTGTTGTTCATCCTGCCCCTATTGAGAGGAAGGAAGAGGGCTTCTTATTTTTCTTAAACCCATAGACAATAGACACCATAACTTTTACATCTAAATATCACACAAACATAAGTTTATGAAGTTGGAATTCTATTTGCATTTAGATACGACTAAATTTCTATGAAGTTTAATAAAGAGTGTTCTGCTAAAGTTCTGTTGCAAAAGGGAAGACTTTGTTGATTTCTTCCCTAGGATTCGTACCTATTACCTTTTGTTCGCTGGGTGTTTTAAGAAAGCGCTATTTGATTTACAAGTGAAGCTGACACACCATCCAACCTGTAAACCAAGAACTGAATTGTATTTTCATTTTTTAAAAACCACAAATAGGCGGTTGATCTTTATTAAATAAATAGATAAGAAAAATTACTGACAGGGGAGTTCACATAACTGGTCTGAAACTGATGAGTAGTTATTGTTATTGTTGTAAAGGAATTCCTCAATGAAAAAATAAAATAAAATTAAAGGGGACGGTATATCCTTAATTCTTTATAGGGGACTGACTACCTACGGGAGACTAGTTTAGACAAGTTCATCTATAAAAATTAATCATTATTCTTTCTTTCCTTGCAAGTCCTAATATCAACCTACTGATGATATGTTCCGTTTCACTGGTCTTCATCTTCTGCATAACTTGATCGTTTTCTTAATTTCAGTGTTTTAATTCTCCAAATCTGAAGTACTTGTAAATATTCATAGTTCATAACTGCAACAACTAGGTCATTCATTTAGTCCACTGACAATTAAACATCCCTTCTGTTGAAGCAAATAGAGAGAACAATGGCTTGTAAAAATTGCATGGGGCGCCTATTTGGTTGCCCCCTTTTAACTTATACCCGTTTTATTTTTCCGTTTGCATCTGTACCCATTTTTTTGTTAAAAATGTTTAAAATAGACGATTTTGCCCTTCAGGACTATTGACAAAACTGTAGACTGCAGGACAATTTAGCAAATTAACTAAATAACTTCAGCATGCATTAGAAAATTACATATTGCAAGACAAAAATTTAAGCATGTTTAGTCTGAAGTTTTAGCAAATGAACTAAAAAATTCAGCTTGTTTAGACTGAAGTTTCGGAGAAAACTCATGACAAAACTGTAGACTGCTGGACAAAACTTCAGCATGTTTTGGTGTGAAGTTTTAACAAATGAACTAAATAATTTCAGCATACATTAGCAAAAACTCATTAGAAAATTACATACGGCAAGACAAAAACTTAAGCATGTTTAGTATGAAGTTTTAGCAAATGAACTAAAAAACTTAAGCATGTTTTATCTGAAGTTTTAGCAAAATGAACTAAAAAACTTAAGCATGTTTAATCTGAAGTTTTAGCAAATGAACTAAAACTTCATCATCACAACCGTTCTTAGTTGGGCTTTGGACTCCAATGAAATTAATTGAAGCTCACGTAAACTTGAATTTGAAATTGGAATTTATTTTGAGCGAGTGTTGTTGGAATAGATTGGGTACATCTCAAGGAGTTTGAATCTCAATTTGAGGACGACTTGATAGAGATTTGAGGTGGTTTGAACTGAAATTTGAGTCAACTTTGAGGTAGAAGATGAACATGGAAGAAGATGATATGTATATCTCACTGTGTATCTCCAATGTATTGTTTGTGTATCCGGTGTGTATTAAATGTGTATTGATATATATTTCCTATGTATCCATGTATACCTATGTATGAGATACACGTTAGATACAGTTGTAGAGAAATTTTCAAACTCAATTTTAACTATGAATTAGACTCCAAACCAGTCCAAATCACCTCCAATCTTCCTCAAATTTTATATCATTTATGTATTTTCTAACAAATTTTAACCATTTCCATTGAAAAATAAAATTGCCTAATTTTATAAATGTTGTATATCATTAATAACGAATTTTGACTTCAACATAGTCCAAATCACCTCCAATTTCAAATTCCTTGTTTGTACGTTTTCAACGAATTCCAACCATACTCATTAAGAAAACCTTTTTTTACCTAAGTTTTTTTTTAATATTATAGATCATCTGTAACTTTTCATGGCTATTTTTGGTAAAATGACTTAATGGCTAACTGTTGAATAAGTAATATCTGTTTGTGGCTATTCCTGTAGTTTCCTCAAGAACCTACGAGGCATTTTTCTTTCAAAATTTGGGACACATATTACAGCTACCTGAGGAGTAAAATCCAAAATCACCAAAGGCATTATTTATTGGGCACAAAAATATCAAACATATTTGGATGATCCATAATCCTTCAAGTTGAAATGAGTATATCTTTGCATTATAATCTCTTGAAAGGTTAATATCGTTAAGGAGCGAGATGGTTAATATGTTGGGACGTCGGGGCACTGAATAAAGTCGTAATTCACGTATTTTGCCACTCTTGTATTTTGGCACCACTAACGATATTAATCTTCAAGATCTCCGAAAAAAGGAATGAAGCTCCACTAAAAAGTACCTTCTGGCACTAAATTGCTACTAAAGTGTATCACTTACAATCTTAATGAGACAGCAAGCTTATAGATTTGCAACATTCAACTAGACAAGGTATCACTAGAAATAAGACACCATTTCTTTGAAAAATAGGAAAATAATAAAAGAACAATCTGTCAGCTAGTCCCATAACAGGGAGAGAAACTACACAGCATTGATATACAGCTAGCTAATGAGAACTTCCAGCTCTGATCTACTTCTAAAATATCTCTTATAGATAGAGAGAATTTGCAAACATTATCCCTCGCCGAAGACTGTCACTTGCTGCACCAAATTTATTCTCTAAATCTGTTTCTCCCACAGCATGTGCAGCAGCTTTCAACTGTAAGTCCCAAGATAAAAAGTCTCAGAATTTGACTTTACAATTTAATAAGCCGGAGTAGCTGTTAGGTATAAGGGAAAGGAAACTCATATTTGTAAAAAATATTACAGATCTACAGGTACCATTGACATGCTTGTTTACTGTAGCTTATTGAACAAATAAGTATAATCAAAAGAAAATTCATTAATGGGAGTCCTCTCCTGATGCGCTAAGTAGATGGCCATGAACAATGATACTTAATATCTCGTATTATTCATAAACACAACTGATGATCTAATCGGTTACCTGGTTTAAAAATTCATCAAGCCTTCTAGCCAGCCGTATGATGCTACCTTCAAAGATGTCCGTCATTTGTATAACCTCAGCGAAAGATGCACCCTACGAGAAAGTATATGCACATTAACAAAAGTTAGAGCAAGATGAAATCTCCAGTGTTTTCTTTTCTTTTAGGTTTTCATTGGGGCAGGGAAAGAGCCTAGTCAACTGTGGAAGATTCAAAGTAAGCCTTCTTGTTCCTATTAAAGGTATTTCAGGTAATTAGCAACCTCATTCATTTTTCTAGCAAAGGACCTCGGATGCAAAAAAGATGATCCCTTTGAAGATTGAACAGCTGATGTATCCATCACGTACTAAGACTGAAGGTGATTCGATCCATGTAAATTATGATCTTGGACCTTGAGCAAAAAGATGAACAAAACAAGAATACTACAAGAAGTTACAGCATAACCACAACCAACATTGTCCTAATTTAAGTGACATGGTTTCCTTTTTTGTCTGTCCCAAAATGATCAACACCCTTTTCTTTTTGGAAACTATTTAATTTTAGTATCCCCATTTACCCTTAATGATGTGACGTTGGAACCCCCATCATCACTCATTTAAATAAAAAGGAGAACTTTTGGTACTTCATATATCTGGTTTACATGTTAAAAGTCTTCTTAAATTTCTTAAACACCGTGCCCAATAAAACACTGTCACATAAATAAGACCAAGGGTGTACCTATCAACCAGGACGAGCAAACAATAAAGGAAGGAGGGGTGCTAGGGACCTTGTAAGGCAATGGTCAGCAAGATGATGTTCTATTAATGACAAAATTCTTTGAATGGAAGAGAATGCCAAACAGGCTTTAATTTCCAACTGCCTTGAGAGTTTGACTAGCAAGATGATGGTAACAGCATTCAACAAGATAAATCTGATACTCGTGCTGGGAAAAGGGCATGAATCATTTTGGGAAATAAACATGAAACGTGTATCTTTTTTTCTCACCTTTGACCAACAGTAAATAACATCCATTAAGAATGGTCGAACTGCTGCATCCACATATTCATCGACATTTATTTCCAACTTGCATTCGTTTTGTATCTGCAAAGTTTTGGTGTTATCCATGCTTCTGACATGGAAATATAGAAGGTGTCATATTCCTCTTTCAACTCACCTCTGCTATTTTTCTTGCACTATCTTGTAGCTGTCGTAATGGTTTTGCAAGTTCATCTCTTAAAAGTATTTGTTCAGTTGATCTGTCGCCTGGGATAAAGCAACTTGCAAGAGCCGCAACTTGATGATGATTAAGATCATTGAATGTACCTGCCCACAAAATCATTCAAAACACCAGATATCAGCGATTAACCACCCACTCTTTGCACCACCAAAGGAATGCCACAAGATATTCCAACGCCTGGCCCCATGTCTCTCTGGAAATTAAACCACATTAAAAGGGCCTGATTACCTAAGGTGAAGTTACAGTGACCAGAGTATTCAAAATTCAGTTAGCAAAAGTATGCAGTTTTTGGGCTATACTATAGGGCTACAAGGAAAAATACAAGAATAAAACCTTTTTTTTTTAACTTCAGCAGATCTGTAAGTTTAAGTTCCAGAACAACCCATCATAATTGTACACAAATCTTCAACATGATCCAAGAAACGAGAGTAAAATATTTTATCTAGCTTCAGCAGTTCTATCAAGTTTAAGCCCCATGCAATAAACCATAAAAAATGCAAATCACTCAGGTTAATTTGATACAGTTTCCATTTTAAGATTCAAAGTTCAAAACAACATAGCCTTCATCTGATCTCATTTTTCAAAATGAAAGCTATTTGTTTCCACCTAAACAAAGAAGCTAGTAATTGCACAAAGAGTCCGAACAACAATTATATTACCATTAAACATCAATTCAGTCACAAGAAGTTCGTCTCCAGTGTCTATCAAGCAGGCTGCCCGTCCCTTCAATTGCACAACACCATCAGCATCAATGTGACCCAGCTTTTTTAGGACTTGGGAGCGGTTCCTAAGTTCATCCCGAAATTTTTGAAGCTGAAAAATTTGCCATATTTTGTTATAACTTCTAAGTAAATAAATTAGAGAAAATTCAGTAAAAAGAGCTATAATTGTTAAGTACTCTAAGGATCACTTACTAGAAAAGTTGAAGACATAGGAAAAATCTCAAAACTAAATATTAATAAAAGATGGATAAGCAAAATAGAGAAGCAATAATAATTAAATACTGTAACAAGAGAAGAATGAAAGCTAATAATTATGTGCCATGAGATAGACAATGTTAGAATTTTAAATGACAAGAACTTAAACCCGGCTAATGGATCAGACTTGACCCAGCCGAATTGAGAAAAAAAAAAAAGGAATAAAGAAAGGAAAAAAATTACTTTAGTGTCGACAAGCAAGCAACATAGGAGATTTACCTGTGAATCACGCATTTTTGACTTGAGCTGTTGAATTTCATGGTTCACTTCAGCCTTCCTCTGGAAACACTTAAGCTGATGTTCATTTTGTGACTGTCTCACATGTATGCAACAGAAAATGGCAAAAGCAGTGACAGTAAGTAAACTGTGATTTATAGATTTAATGTCTCATCACTGAATTAACAGATCATTCAATACCAAATTTCTTGTCATACCTTATGAAGTGGATGAGAAAACAGCTTTTTCTCGAGTTCTTCAATCTGGTTTACCATATCAACAACTTCAGGATCTTCAATGCCCATGTCCTACAAATTTAAGAATTAGGAAAGCACCAAACCCTTGTTTTAATCAGTGCCTCAAAGTTGAAGAATAAACATATAGTAAAAGATATACTAAAATGTTTTGCAAGGATCATTTCATAACCAGCAAACTCCATCATAGTAATGATTAACACAAGAAACAAACTATCACTTCTTGTTTTTCTCTGGGAATGGCAACATATTATATAATTGTAGCACAAAGGCTGTGCTAAGGCCATACATACAGATATCAAAAAGAGAACAAACTATTACTTCTTTTTTTCTTTTTTCTTTTTTCTTTTTATTTTTCTTTTTTTGAGAAGGTAACAGATTTCATTATATTAAAAGATAGTCCTTAGCACAAAGACTGCTAAGGAGTAAAAACAGTGTTACAATACCCAGAAAGTTGCAAAAACAATCTTGTAACAGCTACAAGGAACCAATGAGATCTACTAGAGATCTATATATCTCGTACAACGGTTTCTCTACACCAAAAGTAGAATAAAAATATACAGTTCAGCTTGATCCTTTGTTCAGAGTTAGCCAAATCTTCAAAGCATCTTGAGTTTCTTTCTCTCCAAATTGTCCACCAAATACAAACTACTACTTCTTGTGAAGCTAAACTTATGTGACAACCAAAGTAATATACAAACATAGAATTTTTTACCCATATCACAGAAGAACTGTTACTCAACTACATATTATGGAAGCTCTGTAATATGGAAATTGGCAATGAACTCAGCAACAAGATCAGACAATGATAACAATGGTCCGTTTAGCTTATTAAGATATTACTTCCCCCGCTTTACTCTTTTCTGTAATTTTTCTCTCACCTACATATTACGGAAGCTCTGTAATATGGAAATTGGCAATGAACTCAGCAACAAGAACATACAAAATGATAACAATGGTCCGTTTAGCTTATTAAGATATTACTTCCCCGCTTTACTCTTTTCTGTAATTTTTCTTTCTTTTATCTGTGATCTTTTATTTTCATATTTTGTTTTCTTTTTTGTGCTTTAAGGAGGCATCAGCTGTGAAACTTTTTCCTTTTGGATAAGTTATGAATTTTAGTATCTTACTAAAGAAACAAAAAGAAATGCACCAAAGGTGTATGTAGTTAAGCTGCAGAAGAATACAGGCCTATCTCTCATTTAAGGACTTGAAGAAATCAATTAATATATCTATGTGGTATATATCTCCCATTTTGCACTGAAATGCTATTGATAGGATTTTATTTTAGTGTCTATCCAGCCTAGTCGTAAAAGCATCAACTGAAAGAATTAATTGACAAATGCCTTACAAGTAGGTAGCTTGAACAACAATCACAGGGCGGATCAGTCACCAACATAGGACATCTTTTCACTTTGACTAACTGCTAAAGGCAGCTATATGATATTACCAAACCCTACAAACCAACACAAAGCATATAGAGCCTTCCTTGTTTCTTAAGACACCCCGTGCCATAATTTCTACTGCATTACAGTCAGATACAGTTTCCTATAAGCAATACTCATCTCCAGCTTTTGACTGCAGTTTTTGCTTAAAAATCACTAGCAATGTTCCTGACACACAGCTTTCTGTCAGTAAAATATCCCTATGAGCGACACGTAATTTAGGCTTTTGACCTTCGGTTTTTGAATATACATCACTAGCAATGTTTCTGACCCATAGCTATTATAGTCAGATAAATATCCTGGAACGAGAAAAGAGAGTATGCTCCTCAATGACCTGATCCTTTTTAAAATGACAAATTACAAATCAAGAATGAAACCAGCAACTGAAAATTCATACCTTTACAGGGTTAAGCTTCGGGAGGCCTTCGGGGAAACGTTTTTCAAGCTCCTGTACTGCAAGCAAAATACTTTGCCTCGCTTCCAAAGGCCGAAGATCAGAAGGAACAGATATTCTAAGCTTGCTGAGAGAAGAAATTAAGGGTAACTGAACAGGAACCTACAAATTGGAATGTTGTGTCATGTCCCAGAAACACACCCAAGAATACAACTATTGCTCATGATCCAATTCACTTGTGTGCAATATATGACTTTTAGAAAACTACAACACAGCAGTATTATGTACTCACCACATGCATTTCTCCCTTTTCCCCGGGACGAGGGGGACATGGTTTGGGTCGAGAACCATTTTCACTGGAACCCAGCGAGCAATGAAGTAAGGTATCCACAATATAGCCAGTGCCACGTGAAGCAGAGAGGGCAGCAGGCAAAGAACCCAATGCTGCTGGAGGCTTCTTCACCACATTGACCACAACACCCCAACCCCAATCTTTTCCACCTTCCCGTACCTTAACCTGCCATTAACAATGCAATGCTCAGTGTCCGTGCAAAAGATAAACATGAACTCTCTAATGGAGTTACCAAAAAGTGTATTAGGTGAATGAATTTCAAGTCAATACAAACAGCAATACGAACAAAATACCATAGAAGTCAGTGGCGGAGTGAGAATTTAAACAAAGGGATTCAAAAATGTCACACCCGGGATATGAACCTGTGACCTAAAGCATATCTTTAACCCCTCTTCCACTTACAAGAACTTTCCCTTATGTCAAGGGGATTCAACAGTTCAAATATAACCAAAAAAAAAAATATCTTTTGCCCTTTTGTGAAAAAGAAAATCCGACAAAGGGGATTCAAGTGAAACCGCTCCCCGATAGAAGCAACTTTAGCATGGACGGTTCCTCTTCGTGTGATTCACCATCTTTACTATGTTTGAAATGCACACAGACTAGCAGCAATGACATTTCATCAGGAGAAATGGACTCCTCTGTCTACTTATGCACTTCACTTTCTCAGTATGACTCGGATATAATCAAATATAGAGCATCTTGCAATTCAACATTGACCCATCATTTAAAGCTATAAACTTTTAACCTTACCTACTCAATGTCCCAACTACCATAACAGGTTCTGAACTTCTACTTTACCCTCCTAATATCCCAAATCAGGTTTTGGCAGGTGAAAGAGAGCTGTAATTAGACCAAGAAAAGGAAAATGTGGAAAAAAGAATCAAGAGAACTTCCTACTACTTGATTAATTACCAGCATGCAAGAAGGGTTACAAAGTAATTCTAAAATTAAATACAGAATATCCTAATGTATCACATAAAACATTCTATAATAATTTCCTTATTCAAGTTCAATTAATCCAGAAATGTGAATCTAGCATTCACGAGTAAAGTTTAAGAAGAAAGAATTCTAAGATATGTCAACATTGCAGTTGCAAAAGGCAATACAAGGGGCTTGCAGCTCATATCCCATTGGGGAAGCATACGTCCATGCAAACGGTTCCGGCTACCAATAGTAAGTAGCATTGTTACATATTTCATTTCAAAGTTTACCAGGATATGGCAGTAGATGAAAGGCCATGTACACTAACAAAGGGGAGGCATTAGCAATGTCAAAAAAAATATTTCCAGAGACTAAACACAGTTCAACCCAATGCATGAATTATCCAGAAAAGAAAAGGGAAGACAACCACTCATAGATTGGGTCGGAGAAGGGCCAAGTGACATATGTCCAGGTCAAGTCGGAAGTCAGCAGAATACTAGAGATGCCTACAACCACTTACCAGCCTACCAGGAAGAAGAAAATACAGAACCCTTTCAGGCCTTGTTATTTCAGCCATCAATTTTTTCTCAAATTGGGCAATCTCAAGCTTTAGTTTATGAAACCCTGCAACCTCAGCCTACAAGTTGAACAGAAGCTATTTTAGGATCTACTGCAGAAAAAAAGTCTATATTCTCGAATAAAAGGAAAAACAAACATTATACCTCCCCTGAGGCATCAAGCGTTGCAGCTTCTTCTTCCAACTTGGAAACCTTCTTCCCGATGTCAGGTAAGGCCTAACAAAGAGACAGTGTCACTGTCAATCATAGAATATAAAGTAGTGACATAGAAAATGCTGTTTTTTCTAAAAACGAACCTTTTCATACTGAAACTGGTGAAATGAGTTTTTGATAACATGCTCGGCAGTAAATTGACCTTCACTCCGGCTCATTAGATTCAAAATTGTGTAGTAACTCAGCCTAAAAGTGCTGACCAACGGAGCTGGTTTACCCAAAGCCATGTCCTTGAGGTTATCCATCTCCATCTGAAACCATCACACGATATGTAAGTTATCACTATAGAGCTAACACCATCACATAAGACTGTCCTAGACATAGTTAAGTATGCCTCATGCATAGGTGTACCCAGCAATAAGCAACACAAATTAACTACAGCTGTAGGAAGTGAAAAGAGGAAAGAGGAATTGGCTCCTGCCTTAGATATCCAGATCTGTTTTGCTTTACTAGCAGCAAGCAAGCTATAATACCACAGTATAGACCAAAACAAGGGTACGTTTTGACTTTCAGAAGAACTTTAATGACTAGGAGTGGGAGCCTGAAAGGATGACCCAATTGCTGCAGGAGTTACATACTTCCTAGCTTCAGAACTTGGTAGAAAATACTCTATACTGGATAGGGGAAAAGGATGGAGTGTTTTTAGTAAAATCAGCTTACAGATTCCATACTGAAGCAATTTTATTTGACAAATCTTTTTCATCAAGCTGTACCTGAAAAAATCTTAGCAATGGGAAATGATTTGGAAGACTTCTTTTTTTCCCCTGAAAAACCTTGGCGGGATGAGTCATCCACTGAAGCTCCACTATAGTATTTCCATGTTTAGCATACTCTGGATTCTATCTAGAACTCAGGATAGAAGTTATGCAAGCTGGAGAATGAGAAAGATGGATCCCAGAAGGAAAGAAACTTGGAAGACTGCTTCTCACCCTTTCTAGTTTATTTGGAGAGAAAGGAATAGTAGAATGTTTGAGCAGTTGAAAGTTCATTGTGAAGGTCGAGTCAAAAACTCCCTTTTCTTCCTTCTGTATTTTGGTGTAAAAAGGATATTTTTGTTGTACTTATCAAAAAAAGAATATTATTTGTTGTATTTTGTAGAAGTGAGGTGCAATTCCGCCACCAACTTAGTATGAAATCAAAGAAAATACTTTTGATTTCTCAAAAAAAGTAGAAGAAGAAAATAGACATAAATTTCAAGAAGACAGTAGCAGGTACCTAAGAAGATGCTTGCTTAGAGGATAATACTATTATTAACTCACCTGCTCATCAATCATGATAATGCAAATACCACGTTCATCTTTGCCACGACGTCCTGCTCTTCCACTCATCTGCATGAAAGAGAGATACATTATAATAATCAAAAGCTGAAAACAAAATATTGCTAATGTTGTGTATATGGAATTCGTGCTCACCTGTATATATTCACCAGATCCAATGTAACGATGGCTATCACCATCAAATTTTTTTACACTGGTAAACACTACTGTTTTTGCAGGCATGTTTAGTCCCATGGCAAACTGTTAAAAAATTTATTAGGAGGGAAAACAAAGGGGAAATAGTATAATCACCATCCTGTAATGATAAATTTAACACAAGCTAATAAGATATGCAAGGAATGGGGTTACCGTCTCTGTGGCAAAAAGAGCCTTTATAAGTCCTTCTTGGAAGAGAAGCTCAACAAGTTCCTTGATAACAGGAAGCAAACCAGAGTGGTGAACAGCAATCCCACGCTGAAGCAGTGGCAACATTAATTCAATTGCTGGCAAGTTTCTGTCTTCCTCACTCAAGCACGCCACTGCACTACGGAATACCTGCTCCACAGCTTCCTTTTCTTCTTCAGTATTAAAATCAAGTTTGGTCATAGACATTGCATGTTGTTCACATTCTCTTCTACTAAAACTGAATATAATCACTGGCTGAAACTTCCGTTCCATGATCATCTGAAACATTGAGAAATTAACCTTTTAGTTTATGTGATACTATTTGCTTATTAGTCCATCCCGAATAGGACACGTTTTCTGTATTTGGAAGCATCTATCTATAAACTGCAATTTTACCCTCAATGAGAAGCTTTTATAGTCACACAAATATTATAGCGTGTTTAAGATTATAAGTTTCAAAAGCCCCTCTTTCTGTACAGTCAAACTATTATGCATAAATTGAAGCGGAGAGTGTATTATTTTAGCTAATCTTACGAGACTACACTGCACACCTTAACAATTTTGTAGATTTCGGACACACTACCAGAAGCAGAGCCACCTTTTCCAATTCTTCCACTAGCCTTTCCATTGGCGCTCCCCCGCAGTTTCTGCTTCGTAAAAGTATCTTGTAATTTCAAGAAATTGTCTTCCCTAAACTGCTCGTTATCATCAACCACAAGATACAATCCAGAACCACCCATAGGGAACACATAATGCTGCAGAGGTGTAGGCCGAAAATCGGTATACACCACATGACAAGGCTGCTTATGAATATTACAAATCCATTCAGCAAACTCCGTGGCATTCGACATGGTAGCCGAAAGGAACACCATCTTAATTTCTGGTGGCAAGAATATAATACTCTCTTCCCAAACTACCCCTCTCTCGCGATCTTTCATGTAATGTATTTCATCAAATATAACCCAAGCAACTTCTTTCAACACCTCAGAACCCCTATAAAGCATACCCCTTAAAATCTCCGTCGTCATCACCAAACAACTCGCATTCGGCGAGAGAGTGACGTCACCGGTCATTAAACCCACGTCAGAAAACTCGTGACTCAGCTCTCTGTATTTCTGATTGCTCAAGGCTTTTAAAGGTGAAGTGTAAATTACTCTCTGCTTATCCCTAAAAGACATAGCGATTGCATACTCTGCAACTGCAGTTTTGCCAGCGGAAGTGTGTGCTGATACGAGGACTGATTCCTTTCGTTCTAAACATGCTACGGAGATTTCTTGAAATGGGTCCAGCTTAAATGGGTAATTTTTGGCCATTTGACCGTTATAGATGGGGTTTGAGAGGGTACCGTGAAGTGATTCGTCATTGGTTGAAGTGTAATGACTGGGAACTGCTACCTCGTGCACGCAGGTTCTGACCGCGGCCAAATTTCGCCTTTTCGAAGCAGATTCTTGTGACGCTGCTGCTGCTTCGTGCTCCTCCTCTAGTTTCCGTTTCCCCAATGTTGGAGACGACGACTCCATTTCCAACTCTTTTTGGCTTAAACCCTCCTCCCGTCTTAAAATCTTTACCACAAACACACGGTGGTAAAGTTGAGATCCGCAGGGCATCTAGCCGTGCTTTCACATTTTTCACCGAGAAAATAACAACAATCATCCCTTAAGTTTGGGAGTTGGTTAAGTAGTCCCTTAAGTACCCCTATCTACTTTCAAATCATTATGTAGTATATATATATACTACGGAAAGGGGCTAAATATACATCTCTACTTTTAAATATTGTTTACATGTACCATTCGTTATATTATTAGGCTATATATACCTCTACCGTCATACTTTGGAACAAAAATACCCCTATTGTCATACTTTGAAACAAAAATATCCCTATTTTGGATGGAGTGCCACGTGGCAACACCAGATTAAAACGACCAATTTCTTTTTTTACCCAATCCGTTTTTAAAAAACCCACAACCCGACCCTTATTTTCGTTTTTTTCCATTTTTTTAAAAAATTTCAGTTTTTGAAAAACAAAAATATTTTGTTAAAAAAAATCTGTTTTTACAAATTTGTTTTTCTAGTTTTTACAAAACAAAATTCTTTTAAAAAACTGAAAAAAGGAAAAAAAAAATCAAAAACGAAAATATTTTGTTGAAAATAATGTTTTCAGTTTTTAGAAAACGAAAATATTTTGTTAAAAAACGAAAATATTTTTTTTCTGTTTTATCTCTTTTTATCTCCATATTTATACACATTAATTTTGCTATATTACCCAAAATAACCCCCCCCCTCCCCCCCCACATGCACACCCACCACTCTCTTCCTTCTTTTTCGTTTCATATGTTAAATAAAATTTCATATACCTTATAAAAAAAATCCTTTATTATAGAACCAAAGAAGCTAAAACCCTTTACAAAAAAAATTCAGTTTAAAACAAAATATTTTCGTTTTTTAAAAACTGAAAACATTTATTTCAACAAAATATTTTTGTTTTTGAAAAATATTTTTTTTCATTTTTTCAGTTTTTTTTAAAAGAATTTTATTTTGTAAAAACAGAATTTTTTTTGTTTTATTTTTTAACAAAATATTTTCGTTTTTTTAAAAACTGAAATTTTTAAAAAAAAAAACTGGAAAAAAATGAAAATAGGGGTCAGGTTGTGGGTTTTTTAAAAAACGGATCGGGTAAAAAAAAGAAATGGGTCGTTTTAATCTGGTGTTGTCACGTGGGACTCCATCCAAAATAGGGGTATTTTTGTTTCAAAGTATGACAATAGGGGTATTTTTATTCCAAAGTATGACGGTAGGAGTATGGATAGCCCGATAGTATAATGAAGGGTACAGGTAAACAATATTTGAAAGTAGAGGAGTATATTTAGCTCTTTGCCGTATATACTATATTAAAAGCACGAAGGCCCTTAACAAAATATTGTTCGTCTTTTTTACCCTTTAAAATTAAATTTTCCAGTAGACAAAATAGTCATTCAATAATTTTGTACTATTTAGGACTTTCAAATCAACTAAAACTATCAATATCAAATCTTTCCTTATTAGAATTATATAGGAAGTCCTAATACTTAGAAATAAATTAGAGTAAGATCATATTTATATAAAAAAAATTCCTCATTTGAATCATGTATAATAAATATAATTTCCTTCTTTAATGAACTAATACGAAGTTAATACTTTGGAATTTTCACTTTGAAGTTGGATACGAGGCAAACTAATATTTCCTTTGAAAGGATAATATAATAAGAAGAAATCAAAACAAATAAATGAAAGGAAAGAAGAGATGGCGAGAAAATGAAAGGAATAAAACATACGCGTCAGAAAAATTAAGCTGTTAATAAATAAATAAAAGGACGAATTGAGTAGAAAATATTTGAATTATAATATTTATTTTTGCTTAAAATTTTGAATCCCAATAACAACTTCATTTAAAACAAGAAAAACAATTTTAAAAAAATACTATATTGTTTATCTTAATTTTTATCCATCATACATTATTGTCTTAACTATTTTTAGTATTACGAATATTTCATTTTCGATGTTTGGTTATATGTAAGAGTTGGATCAAAATATTACAATTATTTTAAAATTTTACTGAACTAAACATTTATTCAAAAAATCAAGACTTTGAATTTAACTACAAATTATCACTTTTATTGTTATGAAATTTTCACATCGTTTCTTTATATATGGAGGCTATTTTTTTATGTACTCCAGTCGAAAATTATGAATGAACTCATAGTAATAATAAGTAGTGTAGCACTGAGATTTTGAACTTTGAGTTATCCCAATCAAATTTAAATATTTTAAGCGTTCAACATAAGATATAAAACTATGATAGATTTCGTGTTTGTTATTTATTTTTGAATATATCAAAACGAAAATAAAATTCACCAATTTAAAATTCTTAATATTTTATATAATAAAAAGGAATCATTAAGATTGAGTAGAAATAAAAGAACTTAAACTTTGAGGTTAACTTGTACCGATGATTTGCATTGGCTCACTTTAAAATATTGCTATAGTAAAAATAATACTATACGATAAAACCTGGATTTCAAATGATTCGTTTAGCCAAATACGTTGTTCACCTGAAGTAATGAATGAGTAATGACTAGATACATAATTCAAAAAAAGAATTATTTATATGAGTATTTTTTTTTTCTAATTAGATATTTTCTTCTAGTTTTGTTGATCTTTATTATTTGCAAAACTTTAGGGTATGAAATATTATGGTTCTTTTTTATTTAATATAACTATTTAATTCTAAGTCTTTATATTTTAGTTATTTTGGGTGATATATTGGTCCAAAATTAGTCAATCTTTAGACTATAAAGTGTTACAAATAGTTTTCTGTTATAAATATATTATATTATGGATGTTCATTTAGTACTCCGTTATAAATAAGCTTCCTGAAGAAGCTTATTCATATGGGACTCCACCGTAAATATGTTTATCTATTTAGTACTTTATTAGAAATAAGCTTCCTGAAGAAGCTTATCACTTCGGTACCCGGTTATGGATAAACATTATCCCCGGTAGAAGATTATCCATACCGGATATAATAAGCTTATCCTTTCAGTACCCAGTTATGGATAAACATTACCCCGGTAGAAGATTATCCATACAGGGTATAATAAGTTTATCCTTTCAGTACCCAGTTATGGATAAACATTACCCCGATAGAAGATTATCCATATCGGGTATAATAAGCTTATCCTTTCAGTACTCCGTTATGAATAAACATTGCTCTCGATAGAAGATTATCCATATCTGGTATAGTAACAGCTTACACAGCAACTTCCTTTCTTCTCTAAATAGAAGAGATTTCAGTTCATTATGTACATCAGTTTGAATTCAAATAATATAACAATTTCTCTCTGTACATGTCTTTACTTTACGGTCTTTATTTTATAACATTTTCTAACTTTCCCTTGAGTAACAAGTTTTATCATCTTTTAAAAGTTATAAAACAAAATGCAACCTCTTTCGTGCTCTAACTATTCAAAACATTCAATTCCAATCTATTTAATTATATTGTTAATTTATAACTCAAACACAATTTTTAATAATATTTATGTGACTTTTAGAAATAATTTACTCATTGGAGCTAAAGTACACGTGCAACGCACGTACCATATATATAGTATAAAAAAATGAATACAATATCGGTTTACAAAAATAACATTATAATATTCAGCATAATAACTCATAATAAAAGGACATAATCAGAATTCTAGATGTAAGCCTTACAATCCTATTAGTTTTAGGACATAATACTACACGTTAGGAATCTTACATAATTACCTTTAGGAATCCTATTAGTATAATTAATTTCAGGATGACTAATTCATATAAAATTGAACAAGTAAATATCTTTAGTCATGTAATCCTATTACTTTAGGATATACTTCTTAAAACTTTTTATTACTAATTTAATTTGAAAATGTATTATATTTTCCAAATTTATTTAGAAAAAAGAGAGCATGTATTATTATAAAAGCATAAATACAATATTAATATACCAAAATAGCCCTAAAATATTAAGCGGAATAACTCATAGGGAAAGGGCATAACTGTAATAACTTATTTTTTGGATTACAATACCTTCTATGCTAATTTTTAATATTTAAAAGCATGAATGCAATGTCGGTTTACAAAAATAACCTTATAATATTAAGCGTAATAACTCATAATAAAAAGACATAATCAGAATTCTAGATGTAAGCCTTACAATCCTATTAGTTTTAGGACATAATACTACACGTTAGGAATCCTACATGATTACTGTCACGGCCCAATTTCCATTATAGGTTGTGATGGCGCCCAACACCGTTGTTAGACAAGCTAACCCTAATCAACTAGTGAGTTCTCATTCTTTTAAATAATCATTCTCGACATTTACTTAACTTAAATTCAAAACAATCGTTAATTAACAAATTATAAGGTGACTGAATTGGGAAAAACTAAAGGGGATCATAACAATATGAATACAACCAAAAATAATAGTCTACTAATGTGTGTCCCAGGAACTAGTGTCACAAGTACGGAGGCAACTAGTAGAATGTACAAAGGAATATAACTATCCTAATGCCTGAAACAGAATAGACAGTAATAACAAAAGGAGAGACTCCGGCATGCTGTTGAACGGCTCAGAAGGGGCAGCTCACCATAGAATCTCGGTCAAGTATCAGGAACGCGCGCCGAACTGGTAGCTAGATGCACTTATCCTGTACATTTAAGTACCGAACCATAGTATGAGTACATAAACAATATGTACCCAGTAAGTATCCAATCTAACCTTGAAAAAGTAGTGACGAGGGGTCAACTTGACAATTACTAGGATCAATAATAATATAATTTAAATGTTACGCTAAACATGGATGTCATGAATAAATATAATTAATAACAAGAAGTGACAGGTTCTTTCATGAATAATATTTCAGTTTCCGACATTTCAATTAACAATCTATATTTCAAGGCATTTAAAGCAGTTCAAATCACAAAAGATACCAAGCAAATAACATGCGCAAATAATGTCGAGGTCGTACAGTCCGATCCAATATAATAATAAAGTGTGCACTGCCGGAGTGTCGAACAACGCGAACCATAGATGCATCTATTACCTCTCTCGCGAATCATACATGCGACGCAGTCAAATACAAATAAACACATCAAATAGTCAATAAAAATTCATCAGGAAAGCAATTACCCAAAGTAATGTTAACTTCTCTTTAACGGTCAAGAAAATGATATTTATCTTTTTAGAAATTCATTTGCCAAGTTCGATATGATTTACGTAATTTAAATTTACAACAAAGTTACAACTACGGCAAGTAAAACATGCTTTTGGGTCCTAGACTATCCGGGCTTAAGCATAATAGTAGTTATGCACGGACTCTCGTCACCTCGTGCGTACGTAGCCCCCGCAATTAGTGATAAATATTCAATTATTTCTCTTATGGGGATAATTCCCTCCTACAAGGTTAGAAAGGAGACTTACCTTGCCCCAAAGCTTACTTTCAAATTCAAGAATGCGCTCAAACCCTCAAATCGAAGCCAAACGATCCAAAACTATTCAAATAGGGTAAGAACTAGTCAATATATGCTTAAGAGTTCATATTCTTACTAGTAAAGTAATTTCCCAACCCTAAATACAAGGCTCCTAAAATTCATCCCCGGGCCCACATGCCCGGAATCCGGAAATTTTTGAAGAAAGTTGTTACTCATAACCTAAGGATCAAGAATATATGATTTCTACTATATTTCATAACAAATTTCGTGGTTAAATCTTATGTTTGTCAAAACCCTAGGTATTACTCTAAACCCACAATTTTAACTAATTTATATATTGTAATCTACCCATAAACTATGTATTAAACTCACATTAAGTAAAAATAACTTACCTCATAAAGCGAGGTTGAAATTTCCCCATTTGTAGCTCCCAAATCGCCCAACAATGGAGTAAAATGTGTCAAAAATGACAAACTCCCGTTATTTAATGAAGGCCACTACCTTCAGTAGTTTTCGCACATGCGGTCCTGGGCCGCACATGCGTCAACCGCATCTGTGAAAAATGGGCTGCTTCTGCGGTCCTGTGCTGGGCCTACTGGGCCGGTTCTGCAGAAGGTCAACCGCTCCTGTGGTTCCGCTTCTATGGTTAGGGGGCCTCTTCTGCGGTTCCTGGGCTGGCCACCCATGGCTGCATCTGCGATGACTTAGCCACTTCTACTATCTCGCACCTGTGGCTGGCCAACCGCAGGTGCAGTTATGACAGAAGCCTGGAGCTTCAACTCCTTCTCACATTTTCAACTTAGCTCAAGCCTCGTCCGATTGACGCTCGGGGTCCCCGGGGCCCCTCCCAAACATATCGACAAGTTCGGAATCATAAAACGGACTCGCTCAAACCCTCGGAACATCCGAAATAACGCTAAAACTAAGAATCATACCCTAAAACCAATTGAATCAAACTTATGAACTTTAAGTTCTTCAATTACTTCCAATGTGACGAAACACACTTATACCACTCGAATTGACACCAAATTTTGCATGCAAGTCTTAAATGACATTATGGAACTATTCCTAGTCTCGGAATTCCCTTCGGAACTTGATATCACAAAAACCCGCTCCAAACCATATTTAAAGGACTTCAAAAATCCTTAAGGAATCAACTTTCACTATTAGGCGCCAAAACGCTCCTGGGTCATCCAAAACCTGATTCGGACATAGGCCCAAGTCCGAAATCATCACACGGACCTGTTAGAACCTTCAAATCCCAATTCCGAGGTCATTTACTCAAAATGTTGACCGAAGTCAAACTTGGCCTTTTAAGCCAGCCTTAAGGAACCAAGTATTACGATATCAACCCAAACTCTTCCAAATCCCGAACCAACCATCCCTGCAAGTCATAAATCAATAAAAGCAAGTACGAGAAGTATTATTTAGGGGAACGGGATACGAGAAAGCAAAACGACTAGTCAGGTCGTTACATTCTCCACCTCTTAAACAAACGTTCGTCCTCGAACGGGTTTAGATTCCTACCTGGAGTGCTAATTAAGTGTGGATATCTGCTCTGCATGTCCTCCTCGGACTCCCAGGTCGCCTCCTTGACTGGTTGGACCCTCCATTGGACCTTTACCACAGAAATCCTCTTGGATCTCAGCTGGCGATCCTATTTATCAACAATGGCAATTGGCTCCTCCTCATAGCCCAAGCTCTCATCTAGCTAAATAGTACTGAAGTCTAACACATGAGACAAGTTGGCGTGATACTTCCGAAGCATAGACACGTGAAAAACTGAATGAACCCCTGATAGGCTGGGAGGTAGAGCAAGCTCATAAGCAACCTCCCCAACTCGCTTCAACACCTCAAATGGGCCTATAAACCTCGGGCTCAACTTGCCTTTCTTCCCGACCATGAATGATACATCCCACGCCTTCTGATCTACATAACTCTTCTGTTTGGATTGTGTTGTGCGAAGTTTTTCTTGGATCAACTTTACCTTTTCCAAGGCATCTTTCACCAAATCTGTACCACATAACTTAGCCTCATCAGGCTCAAACCACCCGATAGGAGATCGACATCGCCGACCATATAAATCCTCAAATGGAGCCATCTCGATGTTGGACTGATAATTGCTGTTGTTAGCAAACTCGTCCAAAGGCAAGAACTGATCCCACTACCCTCCAAAGTCAATCACACATGCTCCAAGCATGTCCTCTAGAATCTGAACTGTCCGCTCTGATTGCCCATCGGTCTACGGGTGAAATGTTGTGCTGAGCTCTATACAGGTCCCCAACTCACTCTGCACGGCTCTCCAGAAATGGGAAGTGAACTGAGGGCCTCTATCTGATATGATGGAAATAGTCACACCGTGCAACCGAACTATCTCCCAAATATAGATTTGAGCCAACCTCTCTGAAGCATAGGTAGTCACAACCGAAATGAAGTGTGCCGACTTGGTCAACCTATCGACAATGACCCAAACTGCATCAAACTTCCGCAAGGTCCGCGACAACCCAACTACGAAGTCTATAGTAATGTGCTCCCATTTCGACTCAAGTATAGGCATCTACTGAAGTAGGCCACCTGGCCTCTAGTGCTCATACTTGACCTGCTAACAATTTAAGCACCTAGCTACATATTCCACTATGTCTTTCTTCATTTGCCGCCACCTATAGTATTGTCTCAGGTCACGATACATCTTCGTAGCACCTGGATGAATAGAATACTGCAAACTGTATGCCTCCTCAAGAATCTTGTCCCTCAAGCCGTCGACATTAGGGACACATAAGCGACCTTGGAGTCGCAGAACACCATCCTCGCCAATAGAAACCTCCTTGGCACTACCATGTAGTACCATCTCTCTAAGGAATGCTAAATGCATATTATTACATTGTTGGGCCTTGATTTGCCCCAATAATGAAGACTGGGCAATAACACATGCAAAAACCCGACTGGGCTCTGAAATATCCAACCTCACAAGTCTGTTAGCCAATGACTGAATGTCCAAAGCTAGTTGCCTCTCCTCTGTTGATATGAATGCCAAGCTACCCACACTTTCTGCCTTCCTGCTTAAGGCATCCGCGACCACATTTACCTTGCCCGAATGATAAAGAATGGTGATGTCATAATCCTTCAGTAACTCAATCCATCTACGCTGCCTCAAATTGAGATCCCTTTGCTTGAACAAATGCTGTAAGTTGCGATGATTGGTATAAGCCTCACATGACACTCCATATAGATAATGCCTCCATATCTTAATCGTTGCTAACTCTAGTTCATGCACGAGGTAGTTCTTCTCATGAATCTTTAGCTAACGCAAATCATATGTAATAACTCGCCCCTATGCATCAATACACAACCCAAGCCAACGCATGAAGCGTCACAATATATCGTATACATCTCCGATCCAGAAGGCAATACTAGAATCGGTGTTGTAGTCAAATCTGTCTTGAGCTTTTGAAAGCTCGCCTCACAATCATCGGACCATCGGAAGGGAGCACCCTTCTGGGTCAATCTAGTCAAAGGTGATGCAATGGATAAAAAAACATGCACAAATCGGCAGTAATAACCTGCTAAACTCAGGAAACTCCTGACCTCAGTCACTGAAGTAGGACGTGTCCAACTCTGAACTACCTCAATCTTATTCGGATCCATCTTAATACCCTTTCTTGATATAACATGCCCCAAGAATGCTACTGACTCAATCCAAAACACACATTTGGAGAACTTAGCATATAGCTTCTGCTCTCGCAATGTCTGGAGCACTACTCCTAGATGCTGCTCGTGCTCCCCCAGGCTACGTGAGTAGATCAAGATGTCATCAATGAAGACAATAATAAAGGAATCAATATAAGGCCTGAACACCCAGTTCATTAAATCCATAAACATTGCTGGGGCATTAGTCAAGCCGAAGGACATCACTAAAAACTCATAATGACCATATCTAGTACAGAATGGAGTCTTTGGAACATCTGAGTCCCGAATCTTCAATTGGTGGTACCTCGATCTCAAGTCGATCTTAGAAAACACCCTAGCACCCTGCAACTGGTCAAACAAATCATCGATACGAGGTAACAGGTACTTGTTTATTATGGTGACTTTATTCAACTGACGGTAATCAATGCACATCCGCATAGTCCCATCCTTCTTCTTCTTCACAAACAACACTGGTGCACCCCAAGGTGACACACTTGGTCTTAAAAACCCCTTTGCTAACAACTCCTCAATCTTCTCCTTCAACTCTTTCAACTCTTTCGGAGCCATACGGTACGTTGGGATAGATATAGGCTGGGTGTCTGGAGCCAAGTCAATATAGAAATCAATGTCATGATCTGGCGGCATGCCTGGAAGGTTAGAAGGAAACACATCGGTGAACTCCTAGACTACTGGCACTAAATCAATTGTTGGAGACTCTACAGTGGTGTCCCGAACATAGGCCAGATACGCCAAACATCCCTTCTCGACCAGATGTCGAGCCTTCAAAAAAGAGATAACCCGACTAGATGAACTAACAGAGGAACCTTTCCACTCCAATATTGGTAACTCTGGCATCCTAAAATAACAGTCTTGGCATGACAATAAAAAATGGCATGATATGGAGATAACCAATCCATGCCCAAGATGACCTCAAAGTCGATCATGTCAAGTAACAGAAGGTCCACTCTATCTCGTAACCATAGAATGTAACCACACATGATTGATAGATCTGATTCACAACCACAGAATCGCTCATAGGAGTGGACACATAGATAGGAGTACCCAAGGACTCCCAAGGAATATCCAGGAAATGGGCAAATAGAGATGACACATATGAATAGGTAGACCCTAGATCAAATAGTACTAAAACATCCCTACCGCAGACGGAAATAATATCTGTGATAATGGCATCTGAGGCCAATGTATCTGGTCTGGCCGGAAAAGCATAGAATCTGGTTGGAGTGCCGGTTGGCTGGCCTCCACCTGACTGAATAGTAGCTGGCTGACTTCTCCCTGTCCGGCCTCCACCTCTAGGATGTCCCCTACCAATCTTCCCCCTGCCTCTAGGCGGCTGGACAGCCGGTGATGTAATCATAGGCTATTGACCCTACTACACCGGCTTGCCCCCAAGTCTGGGGTAGGTCCTCTTCATGTGACCCAGATCTCCACACTCGTAACAACCTTTCGGCACCATAGACTGCTGCCTTGAAGTATGGCCTTGATGGCCTGGATACCCACTAGAGGAACCCTGAATGGCTGGTGGGCAGTATGAACTCTCCGGAGTTGGAGTTGGAAGAACTCTGAGGACCTGAATACCCACTGGAAGGACCCTGGATAGCTGGCGGCGGTAAGAACTCTCTAGTATGGCGCTGAAATAGGGGCGCGATAGAGTACATCGAGGAGGTGGTGCTGCTGAATATAGGGGCCTGCTAGGTTGACCCCTCCCAAACTGACCTCTGCCCCTAACCGGGGCACCTTTAAACTCTCTAGAGAATCGAGCCCTCTTGTCCTGCTGCATATGCTCTCTACCTCTCAGACGGTAGCCCTTAATCCTCCGAGCAATATCCACTACCAGCTGATAAGGAGTCCCCATCTCAACCTCTCAGGCCATGTTGGCCCTAATATTAGAATGCAACCCTGCAACAAACCTACACACTCTCTCTGCGTCAGTAGGAAGTATCATCAGTGCATGGCGGGACAATTGAAAAAACCTCGTCTCATAATCGGTTATTGATATCTGACCCTACTCAAGCTTCTCAAACTGATACCGCAACTCTTCCCTCTCAGAGGGTGGAATGTACCTATCCAGGAAAAGTTATGTGAACTGACCCCAAGTAATAGGAAGAGAACCCTCTATCCTGCCAAGAACATAAGACTGCCACCATATGGGCCCTACCCTCCAGCTGGAAAGTACTGAAGTCAACCCCATGAGACTTCAATATCTTCATGTTGTGCAGTATGTCCCTACACCTATCAATGAAATCTTGGGCATCCTCATGACGCTCAACTCTGAAGATAGGAGGGTGTAGCCTAGTCCATCTGTCCAATAACTTCTGTAGATCGCCGTCCGCAGCTGGTCTGAGCTTGGGTACCACTGCGGTAACTAGCTGGGCCCCATCTGCGGGTAATGTGCCCAGAGTCTGATACACTACGACTGCATGCCCAGGAGCCTGAGCAGTAGGGGTCTATACTCCCCTTGCCGCCTGAGATATGGCTGGGTCCACTGGAAATAAACCAGCTTGGGTCATAGAATCCATGAAACGCAGCATCCGGCCTATGACCTCCTGGAAGCCCTGTGCTGTTATGAAATTCGCCGGCGTAGGCTTTGCTGCGGGCACCTCGCCCTGCTCCTCAATAATAGGATCCCCCACAGGATCCATCGGTGGTGCAACTGGGGCAACTTTGAGATGCCCTCGTCCCCTACCTCGGGCCGGTGCCCTTCCCTAGCCTCTGCCTCGTCCTCTAGCAATAGGGGAAGCAGCTCTTCCCGAGTCTGGAACGTCTGCCGTGCGCGTTCTCACCATCTATGAGAGAATAGAAGAATTAAATTTAGTATACCATCAACTGCACTATAGAAAATGAATAAAGATTAGTTTCCTAACACCCTATAACTTCTCGAAGAAAAGTACAGACATCTCCGTACAGATCCGCAAGACTCTATTAGGTTTGCCCATGACTTGTGAGACCTACGTGAACCTAGTGCTCTGATACCATATTGTCACGACCCATCTTCCATTATAGGTCGTGATGGCGCCCAATACTGTTGTTGGGCAAGCCAACCCTAATCAACTAGCGAGTTCTCATTCTTTTAAATAATCATTCTCGACATTTACTTAACTTAAATTCAAAACAATCGTTAATTAACAAATTATAAGGTGACTGAATCGAGAAAAACTAAAGGGGATCATAACAATATGAATACAATCCCAAAAATAATAGTCTGCTAATGTGTATGCTAGGAACTAGTGTCACAAGTACGAGAGCAACTAGTAGAATGTACAAAAGAATATAACCATCCTACTCCTAAAATAAAATAGATAGTAATAACAAAAAAAGAGACTTCGACATGCTGTTGAACGGCTCAGAAGGGGCAGCTCAATGTAGAATCTCGGTCAAGTATTAGGAACGCGTGCCGACTGGTAGCTAGATGCACCTGCCTTAGATCCTGTACATTTAAATACAGAAGCGTAGTATGAGTAAATAAACAATATGTACCCAATAAGTATCCAATCTAACCTCGAAGAAGTAGTGACGAGGGGTCAACTTGACACTTACTAGGGTCAATAATAATATAATTTAAATGTTACGCTAAACATGGATGTCATGAATAAATACAGTTAATAACAAGAAGTGACAGGTTCTTTCATGAATAATATTTCAGTTTCCTACAGTTCAGTTAACAATCTATATTTCAAGGCATTTAAAGTAGTTCAAATCACAGAAGGTACCAAGCAAATAGCATGCACAAATAATATTGAGGTTGTATGGCCCGATCCAACATAATAATAAAGTGTGCACTGTCGAAAGGTCGAACGGCGCGGACCATAGATGCATCTATTACCCCGCTCGCGAATCATACATGCGATGCGGTCAAATACAAATAAACACTGCAAACAGTCAATCAAAATTCATCAGGAAATCAATTACCCAAAGTAATGTTAACTTCTTTTTAACGGTCAAGAAAATGATGTTTAACTTTTGAGAAATTCATTTGCCAAGTTCAATATGATTTACACAATTTAAATTGACAACAAAGTTACAAGTACGACAAGTAAAGCATGCTTTTGGGTCCTAGACTACCCGAACTTAAGTATAATAGTAGTTACTCACGGACTCCCGTCACCTCGTGCGTACGTAGCCTCTGCAATTAGTGGCAAATATTCAATTATTTTTCCTATGGGGATAATTTCCCCTTACAAGGTTAGAAAGGAGAATTGCCTTGCTCCAAAGCTTACTTCCAAATTCAAGAATGCGCTCAAACTCTCAAATTAGAGCCGAACGATCCAAAACTATTCAAAATGGGGTAAGAACTAGTTAATATATGCTTAAGAGTTCATATTCTTGCTATTAAAGTAATTTCCCAACCTTAAATGCAAGGCTTATAAAATTCATCCCCAGGCCCACGTGCCCGGATTCCGAAATTTTTTGAAGTAAGTTGTTACTCATAACCTAAGGATCAAGAATATATGATTTCTACTATATTTCATAACAAATTTTGTGGTTAAATCTCATTTTTGTCAAAACCCTAGGTTTTACTCTTAACCCACAATTTTTACTAATTTACATATTGTAATCTACCCATAAACTATGTATTAAACTCACATTAAGTAAAAATAATTTACCTCGCAAAGCTAGGTTGAAATCTCCCCTTTTGAAGCTCCCATATTGCCCAAGAATGGAGTAAAATGTGTCAAAAATGACAAACTCCCATTATTTAATGAAGGCCACTACCTTCAACAATTTCCGTACATGCGGTCATGGGCCTCACCTGCGCCAACCGCATCTGCAAAAAATGGGCCACTTCTGCGGTCCTGGGTTGGGCCTGCTGGGCCGTTTCTGCAAAAGGCCAACTGCTCCCGCGGTTCCGCTTCTGCGGTTAGTGGGCCGCTTCTGTGGTTCTTGGGCTGGCCACCCATGGCTGCATATGCGATGGCTTAGCCACTTCTGTGGTCTCGCACCTGCGGCTGGCCAACCGCAGGTGCGGTTATGACAGAAGCCTGGAGCTTCAGCTCCTTCTCACATTTTCAACTTAGCTCAAGCCTCGTTCAATTGACGCTCGGGGCCCCTAGGGCCCCCCTCGAACATACCGACAAGTTCGGAATCATAAAACGGACTCGCTCGAACCCTCAGAATGTTCGAAACAAAGCTAAAACTATGAATCACACCCTAAAACCAATTGAATTAAACTTATGAACTTCAAGTTCTTCAATCTACTTCCAATGTGACGAAACACACTTATACTACTCGGATTGATATCAAATTTTGCATGCAAGTCTTAAATGACATTATGGAACTATTCTCAATCTCGGAATTCCATTCGAAACTTGATATCACAAAAACCCGCTCCAAACCAAATTTAAAGGACTTCAAAAATCCTTAAGGAATCAACTTTCACTATTAGGCGCCAAAACGCTCCCGAGTCATCCAAAACTCAATCTGGACATACGCCAAAGTCCGAAATCATCATATAGACCTGTTGGAACCTTCAAATCCCGATTCCGAGGTCGTTTACTCAAAATATTGACCGAAGTCAAACTTGGCCTTTTAAGCAAGCCTTAAGGAATCAAGTATTTCGATTTTAGCCCAAACTCTTCCAAATCCCGAACCGACCATCCCCGCAAGTCATAAATCAGTAAAAGCAAGTACGAGAAGTCTTATTTAGGGGAACAAGGTTCTAAAAAGCAAAATGACCAGTCGAGTCGTTATAATTACCTTTAGGAATCCTATTAGTATAATTAATTTCGGGATGACTAATTCATATAAAATTGAACGAGTAAATATCTTTGGTCATGTAATCCTATTACTTTTAGGGTATACTTCTTAAAAATTCCTATTACTAATTTAATTTAAAAATGTATTATAATGTCCTATTACTAATTTAATTTGAGAATGTATTATATTGTCCAAATTTATTTAGAAAAAGAGAGCATTTATTATTATAAAAGCATAAATATAATATTAATATACCAAAATATCCCTAAACTATTAAGCGAAATAACTCATAGGGAAAGGGCATAACAGTAATAACATATTTTTTTTTACTACAATTCCTTCTATGCTAATTTTTAATATTTACAATTAATAAAATTTTGTCTATTAAATTCTTATTAAAATTATATAGGAAGGTTTAATAAAATTAATTTCATAAAATTCTTCGTATTGGAAATACATTACCACTTCATAATGTCCAATACTAAGAAAAATAAAAGTAAAATTAAATGGACTGCATAAAGAGTTGAAATTGAAAAAAAGATACCCCCACGTTAATATATTTTATATTATATTTGAACTATTTTCCTACTCAATAATATTTTCTTAATTAATTTTTTGGGTAATATTGAAAAATACCCAATTATTAAACAACAACAAAGAAAATATTTAAGAATATAAATGTGTGAGAAAGAGAAAAAAAATGGTTGGTAAGAGTTAATACAGCTAATAATTCTACAAACATAACGATCTAAAAGTGAAATGTCATATTAATCTTTTATTCTTTGAAAATAAATTTTATGGTGGATAAAATTATTATTAAAATTAAATATTCAAAACAAGAGATGAACTAATATTAAGATCTGAATCAACATAAAAAAATTATTTTGTATGTTAAAACCAAATAATTAAATTTTCTAATTAATTATTTAGCAAGAGAATCTAATTCAATTATTTTTTAAATTCATCATATGAGTAAAATTCTTATTCAATTTTAAAAAAAGTCTTAGGGTACATAAATTATTGCATAAAAAGAGCGTTAGAACACAAAGTAAAAAGGTTAGTATATTATTAAGAATGAAAATGCTACACAAGCGTTTGGGGAGCACAATCAAAACTAAATCCTAATCAAGAACGAGTTTCCAAGACTATATTATAAAGAGTCGACTATGGTATAACGAGATTATTCTTTGTAGATGCTTCCGGCGGAATCGAAATAATATTTCTATGTCATGCATTACTTGCAAATCTATATATCTATCTATATATATTATTAAAAGGAAGGAAGTTTGGCATAGGATTGTGACAAGTGGCGGAATAAGAAAATGACACATGTTAGTTTTTAGGACAAAAAGTAGTTGTTATGAGTAATAATTAGTTATAGTTATTAGTTAAAGCTAAATTTTTTATTAAAATTAAAATTTAAAATAATAAAACAACTTTTTTTAAGTAACAATCGTAGGATAGAAAGAAAAATTTAACAGTTTGCAAGTAGTGGTGCCTTAACCGCTTGCAAAATAAAAACCACATTTTTTTGGCAAGTGGTTGTACTGTTTCCCAATAATAAAACTGAACAATTAGTTTTTAATAATTAGTTTCTTGCGTATTGTGGCGGAGATATCGAAAAAATGGTAAAAACAAAACTATACAAAACCGGTGGAGCCGTCAAGAAGTTGAACATGGACTCAATATAGGATTTCAAAGTATAACGGAATTTGCTATTTGTGGAGCACTTCATTTCCTATCTAAATTCTCAAAGTAGTCTGCTTTACATGCCAAATTTGAACTTCTTCGATTGGTAATTTCTAAATTCAATTGAAGTGGACTATACACCTAAGATGTTTGATGATATACAAAACTTGAACTTCTTCTGTTGCTAATTTCTTGGGTGTTAGTTTTTGATTGTTTTGAATAATTTCTTTAGTGATCGTACCTAATTGCAAGGTATCAAAATTGTTGCTATAAGATTAGGTCTCTTAATTTTTCGACGCTGCCACAACATATGCTTCTCTATGAAGAAGTAAACTAAAGGTAACTGTCTTTTCCCTTTTTTTGTTAGTGATATTTTGGTAGATTACTAGCACTTTTTAATGGAAGACTTTTGTAGGTTTAATTTTAGTATCTTAGAGCTCAAGCATCCGGAACTATATTTAGTAAAGTGGATTTATACAAACGTTCTTTTTGCTATTAGTTTTATACTAAATTGCTTACAAAAACTTATTCTTAAAATCTCTGTTTCTTTTTCAAGGAGCATAAAGTTATTTGACCCTGCTGATATAGCATTCTGTTGGAGCTGCATGTGAACTTTTATGGCATTCTGATCATATTATAGTTCAGCTTTGGGGAGCTTTTTTTTTTTTTTTTCCTGAATGTTCGCTTGATTTATAAGTATCATCTTTTGAGCTACTTGTGGGAATTACTAAGGCTAACGATTGTAGAAAATATAAAATATCGACGCTACGAGATTTGAATATGTTGGTCACCAAACTCAAAGGTTATCAACACGAAATCGAGAGAATGAGGAACGATGCGTTTCACTTTGGACTTCATGGTGTTAAAAGCGATAATGTTGGATCTCATCCTCTTGAAGGTAAGGAGGGATGAAGCCAAACCATAGGTGTTTGCAACTATTTTCCTCTTCGTTACCAAAAAACAATATCTTTCTCTTCATCTCCTCTTATCTCTTCATATTGAAATTATACAGTACTTTATTCAAGGTTTGTTCCTGCAACTTAGAATACATCACTCTTTGTTGCAGTGTTGTGGCTAATTTTTGAAATTTTATATGCTTAATGCAGGACTATTGCTTACAAAGATCAATTGAAGCCTAATCAATTGAAAGAATATCACTATGCCCTGGTAAATATTTTATCCATTTTCTTTTAATTTATACATTGAGTCCATACTTCAACAACGAACAACATTTGATTAGCCAGCAACTGAAGAGATGTAAGGTTGATTATATATTAAAGATCAATCGGTAAAAAGTAAAGATCAACCATTGCGTATTTTAAGATATAAATTTAAAAATAATTTTGTAATCCAGTCCCGTTCATGAATTATTCAGTCTTAGGGGTTTGTTTCACTTCATTGAATCATTAAATTGTCAGATACTTCATTCTATAGAATACTACAAATTACAAAGGTCTAGGAGACTAGGACCACTGCTGTTTGTTTGCATAAGTTTTAGTAGATTTTATACTTGATTATGGAAGCAAAATTTGATTGTTTTGCAATTTGCTAATTAGCCCGTGCTTCAGTAGTGACTTAATTACCTAAACCTTTGTTGATATCTAAAATTTAAATTTAATAAGTTTAATTTTTAAGATTTTTAACATTAAATTCAATATAATGTTGCTAAAGTTATGTGTGCATAAACACGCATCAGTATTTGTCATTACAACAAAGTCCTTAAAGTACAAACTTATCTGAAGTGATAGCCTTTGAGATCCTTTAGTCTCAAATATCCATTTTTCTTATATTATTTGGATTCCTTGGTTTTGCATAAAGTAATCAATACATCAATCCATTATCTATCGGTTGTGCAGTTATTTTGCAGTTGTAACATTTCTAGAACTTTTTATATAATTCTAACCATTCTACCAACATATCTTTCTATAAGTACAACAACAACCCAGTATAATCCCACACATGGGGTTTGGGGAGGGTAATATGTACGCAGACCTTACCCCTATCCCGAAGGGTAGAGAGGCTGTTTCCAGGAGACCCTCGACTCAAAAAGCAACAGAAGCCGATATATTAGTACCATAAAAATGCATAATAAAATAACAACAATACAATAATAGCAATACAATAGATATGAAATACAGAATACGACATACGGAAAAGATGACTGGTATAGTAAGACTAGCAGGTAAAGCCCTGCATCAATAGATGACCAATGACATTCTTAGTCTAACTCCTAACTGGCTAGTCTCACTCTATTGTGATGTAGAAATATTTACAACTCTCCCCTAACCTACAACTTTAATACTCGACCTCCATAATTCCCTGTTAAGGGCAATGCATAATGATTTGCTTCTAGAGCAATGCATAATGATTTGCACTGAAATTTTTTTGGTCCAGGAACATATGACATGAGCATGCCTGTTTATATTTTTTGGTAGTCAATGTGTAGAGTCGTATTATATTACTTTTTCATTTTGAGATAGAATTGGATCTTACTTCATACGACCCTAAACTGCAAAATTTTAGTAGGTATTAGAGTATCTGGTAATCTTACGAGGTATAGAATAAGAAGAGTGGTAGTGTTCATGATATTTTGAAGATTAATTGTTCACAACAATGCTAAAGAAGCAAGTGATTTGGAGTAAAGAATTGGATACTTATAAGTGTAAAATAATACTGCTATTGTTTCATTTTTCAAGTTTTGTTTTTTCCTTCTGTTCTTTATTTTAGATCTCTTTATATGCTTATTATCATATTTGTTATCCTTAAAGGATACTTTGTTATTATAATCAAAATACACATGTTATTTCTTCAGATTTACACTTAAAGAGGAGAAGTACTTCTTTGGAAGACATGTAGTCTCAGTTGTTTCATCCAATTCAGAAAATTTTTATCTCTTAAGGGGATAATATTAATTCTTTTAGTACCCACCGAAGCTACTTTGGTCCTAAATATGGCATATATTACAAACTGTTGAATAGTGACAAAGACGACATAATAACATATAGTCATCAGAAAGAGTTAATAGGCACTAGGCAGTATATGGATTAATTTTAATATGAGCATGCAGAACATACGATTCAACAATTACCAAATGGTTCTAAATGCATGTCATATTTGTATCTTATTTCCTAGATTAAGAGGTTGTGTAATTCATTCAAAAAAATCCTGGGAGTTCAGAATTAGTTATCTACTTCTATTCCATATTGCTAATCTACTTTATATCTCAATAATATGCAGAAATTGCGATTAGCAAGATGGATATGCAATCAACAATATTTGTTGCTGAATAGGTTTACACACATGTTCATCTTAAACTTGATAAATTCATGACTCATAGTGATATACTATCTGTTCTTCCTTCATTATAACTTCTTTTGGCATCTGCTCTAAGCCTATGGTAATAAATATTCATCATGTATGGTTAAACTTACAGACGTCGGCAATCTTTTAACTTATTTATAATGCTACTTTAAAAAATTGCTGAAATTTTCTTTTTTAATTAATTGATTAACTTCCTTTCTAGATTTTGCATTTCTCAATATGCCAATCCATTCACTGGTCTGATCCATTTACCTAGCTAATGTAATGCTTTCCTTGTGAAAGTCAGGAATGGTGATTTAGTTGTTCCATACTTGAGATATAGCAGAAGATGAGTTATTTTTCTTCTTATATAATAATACATAATATGAGGTAATTTTTGACATGTTGAAGCCGTTTCAGGTACGTTTGATAAGATATTATGCTGAAGGATCTTTGTTTTAAGTATACAAATACGCTGAAAATGTGAAATTCTTCTAAGATTCGTTGGTCGATTTTGCTACATATTTTACTCCAAAAATGCAGAGAGACCTGCCTGGTTAGTTGGTCCGAAAAGTCAGAATTACCGGTAGAAGATAATGTAGCTTGGATTGAAGGGGAACGTTATCTACCTTAGTTGCTTAGTTAATCTAACATAGGGAGTCATTTCTACTAGAAGTTGAACATTATCCACCACTATTCGATAATGGTGCATATAAAAGAAAGGTTATGGATTTTTAGATTTGGGTTCGTTTTGTTAATTGAACCGAAACTGGTGGTTAGTCTCTGCTGGAGACCAAGGACAATCCAAAATCATTTTTTTGAAGTAGGGTATTAGAGGTCCTAACTAGAGCTCTTATCCCTTTCATTTTCAAATACAAACTATTTTATTTGTATTATTATTATTATTATTCTTCATTTTATGTTTTGCTTTAAGACTCCTTTTAATTATACTTCCGGAACATTTGGAAGGCTTCGACACTATAATTTTTTGCTGTGGTGCAGAAAGAGTTCAAAAATATAAAGTTAGAACTTAGTAGGTTTCATATTCGGTCAGTTTCTTTTTATATGATATGCTTCACTTTAGTTGGATGTTAAGTTTTAATGATATTAACTGAAGTTAAAAGAATTCTATTACTATTTTGACTTTGTGGAAATCGGTAAATATGACTTCTATTTGTTTATGAAATTTCGTATGTATAGTGTTACCAAACATATATAAAATTAAAAGCTTTTTGACATAATGTGAGATCATTAATTTTTATTAATGTCAATATCAGGGATATGATAAGAACTTTTTTGTTTTCATATAAAACAAGTAATTAAGATCGTGATATTGATATTAAGTGTCAATTAAAATTATAAGCATAAATTTCTATTGAAGTATACATGATTTTAAATATGTCGATGCGATATGACAATTTTTTTATATCAAACAAATAAGTTTTTACTTTTTTACTAAAAATTTTCTTTGATATCGACCGCGCATCGCGCAAGTACGAATACTAGTATCATATTAAGAGGCATGATACTATTAACAATACTAACAAGTGGTGTACTAAGAACGATTTTATTGTGAGGCCACCCACTTTAGATTTGATATACCTCTTCAAACAACTTAAATAACCATCACAAATATATCAAAGCAGAGCAATGATGCTAAATTTATAATGAAAGCAAAATTGATAATATGGGATGAAGCACTTATGGCTAAGTGTCAAACGATCGAAATAATTGCCCGGAGTTCTAGAGATATATTAGACATTAATGAACCGCTTTGTGGAAAATTAATGATTTAGGAGGTGATTTCTGCCAAGTACTACTAGTAGTTCAAAAATCGACAAAAGCAGAGACTGTAAAAGCTAGCTTGCCAAAGTTATATTTCTGGCCTCAAGTGAAAAAATTCAACTGACAAGAAATATAAAGTAAGAACAGTTCCAGTATTCAGTCTTTTTGCTTCGTGTCAGAAACGAAGAAGAGCATCCAATAAAAGATGATTTGGTTCTTCTTGAATACTTGGTTATCAATCCTAATGGTAATGGTAGTGCATTTAATAAGAGAAATATTTCTATCATTAGATTAAAATGCAATTTGTGAAAATCGCACGATAAATTAAAAAGATATCTTAGCTAGTAGAAATGAATATATTGTTCAACTAAATAAAAGATTGATTGCAAAATTTTATAGTAAAAACAAAATGTTTTTCAGTTTTTGACTCGGCAGAAAATGATACTAATAATTACTACCAAGAAGAATACTTAAATACTTTAATACCAAATAACCTTCTACCATACATGTTTGTTGTCAAGTTTATTATTTCTTAGGTATGTTAGTATCGCCGTATATATAATAGACTAAGTTAAAATTGATCTTCCATTGTACATAGGTTAATTATGAAGAAAAATATGTCATCATGCTACTGAAAAACTTAGATACGCCGAATAGCTTATGTAATAGCACACATATGGTATATAGAAGTTTTGACAATAATATCATACATGCAAAAATTATGATACTGGTCAATGTGCTTCTAAGTATATTCTTATCCATGAATTCAACTTTCATCTTCCGAAACTAAGGAATATCCTTTTAAATTTGTGTGAATTTTTTTAGTATGTTTATGTTTTTGCAAATATAATAAATAAAGCACGAGGACAAACATCCTAAATATTGGACTATATTTACCTGTAATGACTCGATCGGCCGTTTTGAGCAGTTGCACTTTGCTCGCCAGATCTTGGGCATGACTAGTCCCGTATGATGTATTATGACTTATGTAAATCATCGGTTTTGGTTCTCAGGTTAATCGGAACAGATATGGAAGAATGATTCTCAGCTTGAAGCTTTAAATTTGAAAGGTTTGACCAAGTTTTGACTTTTAGTATTCGATCTCAGATTTGGATTTTTATGATTTGGTTAGCTCCATTAGGTGATTTTGGACTTGGGAGAGTGTCCGAAATGTGATTGGAGGTCCGTGGTAGAATTAGGCTTGAATTGGCGAAATTGGAAATTTGACGTTTACCGGTTAGCAGTGGAAAATTTTGATATCGGGGTCGGAATGGAATTCCGAAAATTGAAGTAGGTCCGTCGTGTCATTTGTGACATTTGTGCAAAATTTCAGGTTATTCGGACGAGGTTTGATAGGTTTTGGCATCGGTTGTGGAATTTGAAAGTTTGAAAATCCTTAGGCTTGAATCCGAGGGTGATTTGATATTTTGATGTTATTTTGAGTGTTACGAAGGTTGGAATAAGTTTGAATAGTGATATGTGACTTGTTGGCAAGTTTGATTGATGTCCCGAGGGCCTCGGGATGGATTTGAGTGGTTACGGGAAAGTTTGGCTTTAAGTGTATTTGCAGATTTTGATGCTTCTATCATTTCAGCACTTGCGGATTGAGGACCGCAGATGCGGTAAGGAGACCGCAGGTGCGTGTTCTAGCAATCAGGAGAAGAATCGCAGATGCGGTTATTTTGACGCATCTGCGGCAACACAGGTGCGGTTTATGGGCGCAGATGCGGTCCGGGTTCTTTAAGTGATTTTCGCAGATGCGCACCTGGGACCGCAGGTGTGAGTCCGCAGTTGCGAGGTAATGTCCGCAAGTGTGGAATCCCTGGGGCAAAAGTATATAAGTTCCCCTTCGTGAAATTTAGCCCATTCCACCATTTTTGAAGTCGGGATTGAAGCTCTTGGAGGGTTTTGAAGAGAGAATCAAGGGGAACTTGTTGAGGCAAGATTTCTGAACTTAATACTCGATTCTATGATGATTTTCAGTAGATTAAGCTTGGAATTTGTGGGATTTAAGGGTGAAAATTGGAGAATTAGGGGTTGGAACTTGAGAGTTAAAATTGGGGATTTGAGAGGCCATTTGAGGTCCGATTTTGATGATTTTGGTATGTACAGACTCGGGAGTGATAGGAGTTTCTAGTTTTGTAATTTTTATTGGATTCCGAGACGTGGGCCGGGGGGGAGGGGGAGGACAGGTTTGAGCAAATTCGGGATTTTTGGGTCTAATTTGATAATTTTCGTGTGGGTTTTGTTCCTTTGGCATGTATTGATGATGTGATACTTATTTTGGTTAGATTCAGAGCATTTAGAGGCCGAGTCGAGAGGCAAGGGCATCACGAGTTAGAGCTTTGGCCGGTAGGTAAGTAACGGCTGTAAATCTTATCCTAAAGGTATGAAACCCCGGATTTCACATCGTTTCACTACTTTAAGGTGACGCAAATGCTAGATGACGAGCGTGGGGGCGTGCACCGTTTGGGGATTGTGACTTGGTCCATCCCGTACGACTATTAAGTCGCGTATTTGATTGAAAACTATTTGATACTATTGTGTTTTGGAAAGTATTACTATATTTTGGGCTAATGCCATATTTGGGCCTCGTGCCAACTGTTTGGACCCTTAGGGGATTTTAAATATTTTTCTTCACTGTTTTGATTTAATATCTGTACTCAATCATGCTGTGTTTACTGATTTCATAACTCAGATATTTACTCAGTTTTGATACTATAAATGATATTTTGGGCTGAACGCCTTGTTTTATTGTTAGCCCGAGTGGCTTGAGAGGTTTCTGACTGAGTAAGGCCGAGGGCATGTGTTGTGAGGATATTATGGGATCAGGCTACACGCCGCAGAAAGTTGTCACTGATTCATGATATTGTGAGGCCGAGGGCCTGATAGATTTATGCCACGAGGTGGCTTGTTGTTATGTGAGGCCGAGGGCCTGATTGATTATTCTACGAGATGGCTTGTTATAACGCTTGGGCTGTAGGAGCCTCTTCGGAGTTTGAACACCCCCAGTGAGCGTGGGTACCTAGAATAAGTGATATGATATTGCTCGAGGGACTGTTCTTGATTCATGTTGAGCCCGAGGGGCTGTTTACGAGTGATTCTGAGGTATGCCCCAGGGGCTGTATATGAGTGACAGTAATGATTGCCGAGGGGCTGTTTATGACTTATGTTGCTCGAGGGGCTGTTTGTGATTCATGTTGCCCGATGGGTTGTATACGAGTGAGTTTTACCCGAGGGGCCGACTATATTTTTATGCTTTTTTTTACTCACTGTTTCATTACTTGTTTGAAAATTGCTGAAAGATGTTTTAAATGGATTTTTCACATCTTCAAATGATTTCTACCGAAGACTAGATTTTTTAACGAAATGATTTGGTTTACATACTGTTCGGAAACACACTGTACTTATTGTGGTGTTATGACGTGGATTATATTTTTTCTTACTGCTCAGTTTTTATTTATTCTTATTACTTACTGAGTTGGTGTACTCACATTACTCCCTACACTTTGTGTGCAGTTTTAGGAGTTGTAGACCGTGATAGTGAGTGCTAAGGCTGTTATGTGGTCCAGGCCCGGGCCAAAATGGGCTAAACGGGCCGGGCCAAACGGTCTTGGGCTCTGGCGGGCCGGGCCCAAGCGGTCCCCGGCCGAACGATCCTGGGCTTAACGGTCCTGGAGGGTGGAACCGTCCCATTGTAGGCCTAAGCCCACATGGGCCCGGGCTAAGTGGGCCGGGCCCACGGGCCTAAGTGTTCCGTACTATTTTTAAAAAAAATATTTTTATCTAAGGCAATTTCTTGTAAATTATATTATATAATTGTGACTTAAATCTTCTAATTCAAATTTTAAACACAAAAAAATTGTAAAGAAATATTCAAGGGAATGCCTTATAATTTTTATTATTATGACATTAACAAAAAATGACAATATCTTTTTTAGTCTTCCTTCCCTCAATGGAATGAGCACAACAAGGTGCTAATACCACCATTAAAAGGAAAAAAAACTAATGAAGATGTGCCAAAATACAAGTTACATATTAGTCTACATATTATCTCTAACAAATTTCATAAATCCTTCAAGATTCGGAGGAATTTCCATTGGTGGTGGCAGAAAAGAAGCTTGTTCATCACCGCTTCCGGGCGAAGCATCATCCTCCGCAAGTTCCGCTAGCATTTCTTCATAAGCTTCGTCTATCTCCAGTTGTGATTTAGCAAGTCCAAAATTTCTTATTTCCGAACGGATCCAATCTCTAAAGAGTACTGATTTTTCCAAGCTCTCCCTCATAGATGCTCTATGATCACCGATTTGAAGTCTTGCTTGAATGAAAGCGCTCTTCGATGCCACTGTTGAAGCTTGAATACTTAAAATATCTCGAGCCATCCTTGAAAGAACCGAATAGTATTTTTTTGTCCTTCCACCATTCCAAAACATTAAAGGAGCCGTCGGGATTCTCTGATTCAAGTCCCTGCGACAAATAAACTTGAAGCTCATTTAGTTGTGAACTATCACCAATATGAAAACCTCGTCCAAGAACTAAGTGCTTTTAGGCTCACAATTCTTTTAGATGATTGCGAACTAGATGAAGTAGGAGTTGGAACATTTGGTCTAGCATGATCTAAGGCAAGTTGATAAGCATTATAAATTATTTGAGCATTTATTTTAATTGAGGCTTTTGCATGTGCAAGTGTAACAAATTCCTCATCTGAAAGTAATAAAGCCTTATAAATATTTGTATCAAAAGTGAGAACCTCCTAATTTCATGGTAGGATTTAACATGGCAGCAACACCATAAATAGGGGGGATAGGGAAAAAATATTTTTTAAACTTATCTTTCATAGAATCAATAGCAAGTTGATAAATTACCCCACCCTCTGAAAATTGAGTAAACAAATTTGCAAGTTCTGCCATATAAACTAAACAGTTAGAAATAGTAGGAAATATTGCCCAAATAATTCATTTGCAGCAACATGAAATTGTTCTAAAAATTCTACAAGAATTTTAGCATTAGTCCAATCCTGATTTGTAAGGTGCTCATCATCATCATCATCATCATCATCATCATCATCATCATCATCACCACCACCAACATGAGCACTAAACGTTGCATTTATTTGTCACGACCCCGGTTCGCCCTCCTTGAACCATCGTGACGGCACCTAATCTCTATGACTAGGTAAGCCTACCAATGCGGAAAATAAACCAATTTGCGGAAGAAATAATAAAATGAAATAGTGAAATAAAACAGTGTCTAAAAGTGCCGCTCGGCATACACAATATCAACTCTCGAAATCTAAATACTTTTCCCAAAACCCGGAATCTCATGATCACAAGCCTTTGAATGTCTACAAGTATCTAACTCCAAAATATCTAACAAAGGAAAAGAAAAATATAGAAGGGCTAATACTTAAAAAGGGGAGTAGAAAGGGACTCTTCGGTCTACAGAAGATATACCTCGGGGTCTTTACAAGCGCCTCGTCTCAAGCGTGATAAGTCTGAGTGGAGGTACCTGGATCTGTACATGAATAACATGCACAGAAAGGGCATGAGTACACCATAACGGTACTTAGCAAGTGCCAAGCCTAACCTCGGTTGGGTAGTGATGAGGAAGGTTAGGGCCCTAATGAGATTAAATGAAAAATAAGGTGTGACAGTATAAGATAAAGAAGTACAGTTGAAAGATAACAATAAGAATTTATACAGGATAATAAGGATAACTACAACTGAAACAGAGGCAAAAACAATCACCAGGAATACCACCCTTCACAAAGATAATAGCCGGGGATCTCTCAGTATTCTGAGGATCTCCTAGTGCCCTCAATACATGTCAGGGATCTCTTGGTATCCCGAGGATCTCTTGGTATCCTCAATATATGTGCTAGGGATCTCTCGGTATCCCGCACCTCAGCTCAAATCATAAATACGTACAGGGGATCTCCCGGGATGCGGTCCCGTAGTCCCAAAGTAAATACATAGCAACGATATAAGGAATACTTAATAAAGCAATTAAGTCAAGTTAACATGTAGTTTTAAAGCTAACAACAGATTTAAACTTTAAGTAGAGTAAGCAGGAAAGGAAAACATCATTAAAGCTACTTAAGTGAAAACATGTTTGTCAACAGGTTTTTCAACAATTAGCACAAGTACGCACTCGTCACCTCACGTACAAGGCATTTCAATTACCACAATACCAAATCCTAAGGAGAATGTCCCCCACACAAGGTTAGGCAAGATACTTACCTCGAACCAGCTCAAAATCAACCCGAAACCATGCTCTTGCCACGAGTACTCGATTCCAAATGACCCAAATCTATTCAATTCAATTGTGTAATGTAAATAATACTTCAAGTAATTGATTCCACAAAGAAATCTAAGCTAATATGCGAAATTAGCTAAAATGACCATAACGCCCCTCGGACCCACGTCTCGGAATCGGGTGAAATCTATATTTTCAAAATTCTCACACTCTCATGAGTCTATACATATCAAGAAAACTGAAATCGGAGTTCAATTGACCCCTCAAATACCCATTTTAAGGTCTCTTAATCTCAAGCCCTAATTACCCATTTTGCATTGATTTTTCCCTAATTTTTCACCACTAATTAGACCTTTAATCATATATAAACAAGTTATAAAGTCAAAAATGTTACCTCCAAGCGATTCCCTTTTGGTTTCCTCAAATATCTCCCTCAAAAGCTTCAATCCCGTTCAAAAATGGTGGAAAAATAAAGAAGGGTCGCGAATTGGCCATTTAAATACTGCCCAAGTCTTCCTTCTTCGCGAACGCGGAATGACCCTCACGTTCGCGAAACACAACTTCGCTTGGGTCTAGATTCCTTAATCGCGAACGCGATGACCTGGCCGTGAACTTGATGCATGATCTCCTCCCTCTTTCACGAATGCGGGAAAGACTTCGCGAACGCGAAGCATTAACCTCCCCCAGCCCCAGCTCCTCTTCGCGAACGCGAAGAAGGAAACCAGAATTGGGTTGCTGCAATTTTTCTGCAATTTCTCAAAGCTCCAAAATGTCCCGTTGAGCATCCGAAACACACCCGAGGCCCCCGGGACCTCGACCAAACATGCTAACCAATCCTAAAACATCATTCAAACTTGTTCCAATCTTCGGAACACTCAAAACAACATCAAAACACCAATTTAGCATCAGATTTAAGCCTAAGAACTTCATAACTCTCAAAATACGCCTTTGATAAAAAAGTCTATCAAACCTCGTCCGAATGACCTGAAATTTTGTACACACGACACATTCAACACTACGGAGCTACTCCAACCTCCGGAATTCCATTCCAACCCTTAGATCAAAATCTAACTATCGAACCGGAAACTTCAAAAATTCATCTTTCGGCATTTCAAGCCTAAATTAGCTACGGACCTCCAAAACACAATCCGAACACACTCCTATACGCGAAATCACCCAATGGAGATAACTGAACCATCAGAATTCCATTCCGAGGTCGTCTTTACACTATTCTGACTACGGTCAAATTTCCAAAACTTAAGCTCTCATTTAGGGACTAAGTGTCCCAAAACTCTCCGAAACTCCAAAGAATTCCCCTCGGCAACTCACAATGGCAGAAACAAACACGAGGAAAGCACTTAATAGGGGATCGAGGCGTTAATTCTTAAAACGACCGGCCGGGTCATTACATCCTCCCACACTTAACCATTCGTTCGTCCTCGAACGAGCATAGAGACATACCTGAAGTAGTGAAAAGATGAGAGTAACGGCTGCACATATCCTGCTCGGTCTCCTAGGTCTCCTTCTCGACCAGATGGCCCCGCCACTGTAACTTCACTGATGCAATGTTCTTTGACCTCAACTTTCTCATCTGTCTATCCAATATTGCCACTAGCTTCTCAACATAAGATAGATCCTTGTCCAACTGTACTGAACTGAAATCCAACACGTGCGACGGATCCTTATGATACCTTCGGAGCATATAAACGTGAAATATCGGATGAACTCTTGCCTAGCTGGGAGGTAAGGTAAGCTCATTAACAACATCCCCAACATGCCTCAATATCTCAAAAGGGCCAATAAACCTTGGACTCAACTTCCCCTTCTTCCCAAATCTCATAACGCCCTTCATAGGCGAAACCCAAAGCAGAACCCGCTCTCCAACTATATAGGAAACAACACGAACCTTCTAGTCCGCGTAACTCTTCTGTCTGGACTGGGCTGTACGGAGTCTATCCTGAATCACCTTAACCCTCTCCAAAGCATACTAAACCAAGTCTGTGACTAATAATCTGGCCTCGCCCGGCTTAAACCAACCCACCGGGAATCTACACCGCCTACCATATAAAGCCTCATACGGTGCCATCTGAATGCTGGATTGATAGCTGTTGTTGTAGGCAAACTCTGCCAATGGAAAGAACTGATCCCATGACCCTCCAAACTCAATCACACACGCACGGAGTATATCCTAAAGAATCTGAATAGTGCGCTCGGACTATCCGTCCGTCTGAGGGTGAAATGCTATACTCAACTCCACCCGAGTACCCAACTCATGCTGAACGACCCTCCAAAATTGTGATGTGAACTAAGTACCTCTATCTAAAATGATGGAAACTTGAATACCATGCAGATGGACAATCTCCCGGATATAAATCTCTGCCAACTGCTCCGAAGAATAAGTAGTGCACATAGGAATGAAGTGTGCGGACTTGGTCAGCCAATCCACAATCACCCAAATGGCATCGAACTTCCTCAAAGTCTGTGGGAGCCCAACTACAAAGTCCATGGTGATCCTCTCCCACTTCCACTCCGGAATATCTATCTACTGAAGCAACCCTCCCGGTCTCTGGTGCTCATACTTCACCTGCTGACAATTGAGGCACCGAGCTACAAATCCAACTATATCTTTCTTCGTCTACCTCCACCAATAGTGCTGTCTCAAATCCTGATACATCTTCACGGCACCCGGATGAATGGAATACCACAAACTATGGGCCTCCTCTAGAATCAACTCCCGAAGCCCATCAACATTGGGTACAAAAATCCGACCCCTGCATCCTCAATACCCTATCATCACCAATGGTCACATCTCTAGCATCACCATGCGGAACCTTGTCCTTGAGGACAAGCAAATGAGGGTCATCATACTGATGCTCCCTGATACGATCAAATAAGGAAGATCGAGAAACCACGCAAGCTAGAACCCGACTGGGCCTTGAAAGATCCAATCTCACAAACTGGCTGGCTAAGGCCTAAACATCCATTGCCACAAGCCTCTACGATGCTGGTGAATAAGCCAAACTCCCCAAACTCTCTGCCCGATGACTCAAGGCATCGACCACCACATTGGCCTTGCCCGGATGATACAAAATAATGATATCATAGTCCTTCAGCAACTCTAACCATCTCTGTTGGCGCAAATTTAGATCCTTTTGCTTGAACAGGTGCTGCAAGCTCCGATGATCAGTATAAATCTCACAAGGAACCCCGTACAAATAATGATGCCAGATCTTCAGGGCATGAACAATGGTAGCTAACTCAAGGTCGTGGATAGGATAATTCTTCTCGTAAACCTTCAACTGTCTTGATGCGTAGGCAATCACCCTACCGTACTGCATCAAAACCGCTCCAAGTCCAATCCTCGAGGCATTACAATAGATAGTGTAAGACCCCGAACCTGTAGGCAATATCAAAATTGGGGCTATAGTCAAAGCTGTTTTGAGCTTCTGAAAGCTTGCCTCACACTCTTCCGTCCACTGGAATGGAGCACCCTTCTAGGCCGGTCTAGTCATAGGGGCTACAATCGATGAAAACCCCTCCACAAAATGATGGTAGTAACCCGCCAAGCCAAGAAAACTGCAAATCTCTATAGCCGAGGATGGTCTGGGACAACTCTACACTACCTTTACTTTCTTTGGATCCACCTGAATACCCTCACTCGATACCACGTGGACCAAGAACGCCACAGAATCTAACCAAAACTCACATTTTGAGAACTTTACATATAACTTCTTTTCCCTCAAGGTCTGGAGCACTGTCCTCAGGTGCTGCTCATGATCTTCCCGACTCCGGAAATACACCAGAATATCATCAATAAAGATAATGACGAACGAGTCAAGATACGGCCGGAACACACTGTGCATCAAATACATAAAGGCTGTTGTGGCATTGGTCAGCCCAAATGACATAACAAGGAACTCGTAATGACCATACCGAGTCCTGAAGGCAGTCTTCGGGATATCTGGCTCCCAAATCTTCAACTGATGGTAACCTGAGTGCAAGTCAAGCTTAGAAAACACTCGTGCACCCTGAAGCTGGTCAAACAGATCATCAATACGAGGCAAGGGATAACGGTTATTCACTGTAACTTTGTTCAACTGGCGATAATCAATGCACATATGCATAGAAGCATCTTTCTTTTTCACAAACAAAAGAGGAGCACCCCAAGGTGATACACTGGGCCTAATAAAACCCTTATCAAGCAATTCCTGTAACTGATCCTTCAACTTCTTCAACTTAGGAGGAGCCATATGATACGGAGGAATAGAAATAGGCTGAGTGCCCGACAACAGATCAATGCCAAAATCAATATCTCTATCAGGCGGCATGCCCGGAAGATCATCTGGAAACATATCAGGAAAATCCCGTACTACTAGGACTGAATCAACTGAAGGGGTATTAATGCTGACATCTCTCACATAAGCTAAATACGCGTCACACCCCTTCTCAACCATTTGTTGAGCCTTAAGGAAAGAAATAACTCTACCAAGAGTGTGATCTAAAGTACTCCTCCACTCAACACGCGGTACACCTAGCATAACCAGCGTCATGGTTTTAGCGTGACAATCAAGAATAGCATAATGGGGAGACAACTAGTCCATGCCCAAGATAATATCAAAATCTACCATGATGAGCAACAATAAATCGGCTCTGGTCTCAAAACCACTAAGAGCAACCAAACACGACCGATAAACGTGGTCCACAATAAGAGAATCTCCAACGGGAGTAGAAACATACACATGGGAACTCAAAGAATCCCGAGGTACACCTAAATATGGAGCAAAATAAGAAGACACATAAGAGTAAGTGGAGCCTAGATTGAATAGAACCGATGCATCTATATGACAAACCAGTATAATACCTGTGATGATAGAATCAGAGGCAACAACCTCGTATGGGTAGGAAGGGAATAGTATCGGACTTGGCCTCCCCTTCCAGGGTGACCTCTACCTCCCCGACCTCTACCTCTAGCTGGTTGAGCAGGTGGGGTAGCAACTGGAGCTGTAACCATAGCCTAAGAACTCTACGGGACGCGCTGTGGCTGAGAAGTCAGTGGAGGCGCACTCCTTCCAAGTCTAGGGCAATCCCTCACCACATGGCATATGTCACCACACTCAAAAAAATCTCTAGGAGGACGTGGCGGCTGTGACTAGCTCGGGCCATGTCTACTGGACTGACCTCTGAAAGCACCCCGCGTAGGAGGCGCGCTAGATACCGGAGGTGCATAATAAGGCTCTTGAGGCCTAAGAGGAGCTGGAATACCACTGGCTACTGGAAGAGCTGAATGAATAGGGCGACTCATATAACCCCTACCATGACAACCTACAGCTGGGGCATGGGCACCAGAATAATGGCCCGACTCTTGAAACCTCTTGGCCTCCCTCTCCTCTCTCTCCCTAGCATGCATACCCTCAATCCTTCTAGCAATGCTGACCACCTGCTGATAAGAAATATCCATCTCCAACTCACGATCCATGCTAGACCTGATGCTAGGAATAAGACCCTCAATAAATCGGCGAACCCTCTCACGAATAGTAGAAACCAAGGCTGGTGCATGCCTAGCCAAACTAGTGTATCGGACATCATACTCTGAGACAGTCATAACACCTTGACACAAATGCTCAAACTCTGCACGCCATGTATCCCTGAGGCTCTGAGGAACATACTCTCTTAGGAACAGATCTGAAAACTGAGTCCAAGTCAGTGAAGCAGCCTCATCCGGACTGTCTAACTCATAGGTGTGCTACCACTCACAGGCGGATCCTCGAAGCTAGAAAGTAGTGAAGAAAACCCCGCTCGATCCTGATATACCCATGGTATGGAGAATACAATAACACGCATCTAGAAATCCCAGAGCATCATCCGATGCTAGACCACTAAATACAGGTGGCTTGTACTTTTTGAACCTCTCAAGCCTCACCTGCTCATCCCCTAAAACTGCTGCCATATCCTCGGGCTGATCTAGGACTACAGGCTGTACAGGAATGATCTCAGGAACCTGCTCAACATGAACTCGCTACTCAGGAGTGCGAGTGGCGGGAGTCTGTACTCCTCCCCCGGCCTGAGACATAGCTGCAACAAGGGGAAGCAACCCTGCCTGAGCCAAAGTGGTGTACATGCTCATAAACTGTGCCAAAGACTCCTGAAGTGCTGGAGTAGTAGTAGCAGTAGGCGTATTAGGTACCTGGCCTCTGGCTGGAACTGCTAGTGGTACCTCGATGGCAGCTAGTGCAGGTGCTCTGGCTGCACCACGTGCGTGTCCTCGGCCTCTACCCCAGCCCCAGCCTCTAACAGCTGCAGTAGGGGGTGCGGGTGCCTGATCATCTTGGGTAGCACGTGTCCTCACCATCTGTGAGAGAATAGAAGACAGAAATTTAGAGTTGTGATATCAACAATCTCGCACGACAAGCAAATCAAATGAAGTGGAATTTTCCTAACAGTTACATAGCCTCTCGTAGATAAGTAGAGATGTCTCCGTACCGATCATCGAGACTCTAATAAATTGGTTTGTGATTCATGACTCCTATGAACCTAGAGCTCTGATACCAACTTGTCACAACCCTGGTTTGCCTTCCGTGAACCATCGTGATAGCACCTGGTCTTTATGACTAGGTAAACCTAACAATGCGAAAAATAAAACAATTTGTGAAAGAAATAATAATATGAAATAGTGAAATAAAACAGTGTCTAAAAGTGCCGCTCGATATACACAATATCAACTCTCAAAATCTAAATACTTTTCCCAAAACTCGGAATCTCATGATCATAAGCCTTTGAATGTCTACAAGTATCTAACTCCAGAATATCTAACAAAGGAAAAGAAAAATACAGAAGGGCTAATACTTAAAAGGGGGAGTAGAAAGGGACTCTTCGGTCTGCGGACGCGGCAGATATACCTCAGAGTCTCTATAAACGCCTCGTCTCAAGCGTGATAAGTTTGAGTGGAGTTACCTGGATCTGCACATGAAAAACATGCACAGAAAGGGCATGAGTACACCACAACGGTACTCAGTAAGTGCCAAGCCTAACCTCGATCGGGTAGTGACTAGGAAGGTCAATGCCCTACTGAGATTAAATGAAAAATAAGGTGCAACAGTATAAGATAAAGTAGTAAAGTTGAAATATAACAATAAGAATTTATACAGGATAATAAGGATAACTACAACTGAAATAGAGGCAAAAACAATCACCAGGAATACCACTCTCCGCAAAGAAAATAGTCGGGGATCTCTCAGTATCCCGAGGATCTCCTAGTGCCCTCAATACATGCCATGAATCTCTTGGTATCCCGAGGATCTCTTGCTATCCTCAATATACGTGCTAGGGATCTCTCGGTATCCCACACCTCAGCTCAAATCATAAATACGTACAGGGAATCTCCCGGGATACTGTCCCGTAGTCCCAACGTAAACACACAACAACGACACAAGGAATACTCAATAAAGCAATTAAGTCAAGTAAACATGTTTTTTTAAAGCTAATAGCAGATTTAAACTTCAAGTGGAGTAAGAAGGAAAGGAAAACATAATTAAAACTACTTAAGTAGAAACAGGTTTATCAACAGGTTTTTCAACAATTAACACAAGTACGCACTCGTCACCTCACGTACAAGGCATTTCAATTACCACAATATCAAATCCTAAGGGGAATGTCCCCTACACAAGGGTAGGCAAGCCACTTACCTGGAACCAGCTCAAAATCAACCCAAAACCACGCTCTTGCTATGAGTACTCGACTCCAAATGGCCCAAATCTATTCAATTCAATTGCATAATGTAAATAACACTTCAAGTAACTGATTCACAAAGAAATTCTAAGCTAATACACGAAATTAGGTAAAATGACCAACTCGGCCCCACGTCTCAAAATTGGGTAAAATCTACATTTTCAGAATCCTCACACTCTCACGAGTCTATACATATCAAAAACATTGAAATCGGAGATCAATTGACCCCTCAAATACCCATTTTAAGGTCTCTTAATATCAAGCCCTAATTACCCATTTTGCACTGATGTTTCCCTAATTTTTCACCACTAATTAGACCTTTAATCACATATAAATGAGTTATGAAGTCAAAAATGTTACCTCTAAGCGATTCCCCTTTGGTTTCCTAAAAAATCTCCCTCAAAAGCTTCAATCCCGTTCAAAAATGGTGGAAAAATGAAGAAGGGTCGCGAATTGGCTATTTAAATACTACCCAGGTTTTCCTTCTTCGCGAACGCGGAATGACCCTCGTGTTCGTGAAGCACAACTTTGCTTGGGTCCAGATTCCTTCATCGCGAACGCGATGCGCGATCTCCCCCTCCTTCGCGAATGCGGGAAAGACTTCGCGAATGCGAAACATTAACCTCCCCCAGCCCCAACTCCTCTTCGTGAACGCAAGACCCTACTCACGAACGTGAAGAAGGAAACTAGAACTGGGCTGCTGTAGTTTTTCTGCAATTTCTCTAAGTTCCAAAATGTCCCATTGAGCATCCGAAATACACTCGAGGCCCCCGGGACCGCAACCAAACATGCCAACCAATCCTAAAACATCATTCAAACTTTTTCCAATCTTTGGAACGCTCAAAACAACATCAAAACACCAATTTAGCATCAGATTCAAGCCTAAGAACTTCAAAACTCTCAAAATACGCTTTTGATCAAAAAGTCTACCAATTCTCATCCGAATGACCTGAAATTTTGCACACACGTCACATTCAACATTACAGAGCTACTCCAACTTTCGGAATTCCATTCCGATCCTCGTATCATAATCTCACTATCGAACCGAAAACTTCAAAAATTCAACTTTCGGCATTTCAAGCCTAAATTAGCTATGGACCTCCAAAACACAATTCGAACACACTCTTCAACCCGAAATCACCCAACAGAGCTAACGGAACCATCAGAATTCCATTCCAAGGCCGTCTTTACACTGTTCCAACTACGGTTAAATTTCCAAAACTTAAGCTCTCATTTAGGGACTAAGTGTCCCAAAACTCTCCGAAACTCCAAAGAATTCCCCCCAGCAACTCACAACGGCAAAAACAAACATGGGGAAAGCAGTTAATAGGGGATCGAGGCGTTAATTCTTAAAACAACTGGCTGGGTCGTTACATTATTGGGTTTCTATATTTATATGCAATAACTAAACTTTCATACATGTAATTCCATCTAGTCGGACAAGGTTTAGGAACCTTTATTTCTCTAAGGCCAAATTCATCACATTTTTTAAAATATTCTGTAAGTTTACTTCTATAGTTTGAATAAAAAAGCCAATTAAGAGCCATTTTAACCTTTTCAATTTCAATATTTAAAATTTTCATACCATCACCGACGATTAAATGGTAAATATGACAAATACATCTCATATGAAAAATATTACTAAATACATGATTTAGTGTAGCTGTAAGCAAGCCTATAACATTAGTGTTATCCATTCCTCATCAATCCACAGAGTTGTAATAGTAAGATAATCACAGTCATTACCACTTCTACCAATATCAGTAGTAATAGCAAGCGACAATTTATATGAGTAAATAAATAGCGCAAATATTGTTCATATTCATGTTTATATTTATAAATATCGCTCTTTACGGTTGTGCGAGGCCATCTTTTATAAGTAAGATTAAAAACTCTTCTAATATAATGCACAAAGTGAGAGTTAGAAGGAAAACTATAAGGTAAGCACATAACAATAACCATTTTTACCAATTCTTCACGATCTTTATTTGAATCGTAATATAAAATACCACCGGTAACAGTGTTAATTCCCGGTTGAACTAGATTTGACCCGGTACTAGGGTTAACCTGAGTACCTACACTTGTCCCCTCTTGCGTAGCTTTCATTTGAAGAAATCTAGCTTTATCTTTAGGGTGTGTCTTTATGTATCTAGTCAAACTACCCATACCGCTACGGTCTCTAGTAAATTTATGAGCCATCAAAGTCCCACAAGTTTTACACTTAGCCTTATTTTGATCTCTTAGTTGAATAAAAAAGTGCCAAACAAGAGATGTTTTGCACCGTCTAGAAGGTTGTGTATTAAAAGTAGGGGTTACTACAGGAGGGTTAGGCGGGGCATCATTTAAATTATTATCAGTTGGGTTAACAACAGGACTAGTAGGTGTATCATCTAAATCCGGTTGTGTTTCATCTAAATCATCATTTTCCTCATCATTTTCATCGATAGTTGGATTACCATAAAGAGCATTCATATATTCATCATTTAATTGTTGATCTGGTGCAATATCATGGTAAAATTGACTATCGGTAAATTGAAAATAAGGGTTATCACTATCAAGAATAACAGGTGGAGAAAGATGGGTAACAGGTCTAGGTCGGAGAGCCGGGGGAAGAGTAGTAGCTTGGCCACTAGATTCACCAATTTTAGATTTTCCCTTACCACCAAATATTTTTTTCAAAGAAAAGGCCAAATTAATTATAATTATACAAACTAAAACAAATAAAATATAATATTAAAACTTAAGAGTTGGAACGGGTTTACCGAATTGACGAACAACTTCTTGAAAATTGTATATCGTTGAAGACTTGAAGACTTGAATGCTTCAATTCAACAACTTCACACAATTTTTCACAAATTGCAATAATAAAGTAAGCAATTATAGAAGAAAATTAGAGAGAGATTGATGATTTTGTGAGTAAAAATGAAAGAATGAAGAGGTATTTATAGTTGAGAATGGGGAAAAAGTGTAATTATAAAACGTTTGGGGGAAAATAGCTATTTTTTAAAAAGCTAAACGACTAAATTGGTAGGCTAATGGCTAGTTTTTAAACTTCCAACCGTTGGCCAATTTTAAAATGTTTTTTTTTTAAAATAACCATTGGGCCCGGTTGAACCGGTCCAGGCCTGGGCTAAACGGTCCTAGGCTCGCGGTCTCTCCATGCTGGACCGGCCCATAGAGGGCTCCTAGGATCGCTTGGGCCCGGACCATACGAGCCAACCCATTTAGCCTAAAGCCCATGTGGGCTCGTGGGCCTAGGCCGGTCCCGTGCTGGGCCCGGATCACAATATAGCCTTAGTGAGCGCTAATCTTTCATCCAGCGGGTCTTTCGAAGTCGGCAAGGTAGTTGCATAGTGTTCGCAGTCTTGGTCTTCTCCCTCTTATCTTCCTTAGTCTATTTTTAGCATTTTTCTAACTTTGATAGTCTTTGCTGTATTCAAACCATTAGTAGATGCTCGTGACTTGTGACACCCTAATATCGGGCTTATATTTCTTCTGCACTTGTTATGTAGACTTACACTGTGAATTCCATCAATTAATAGCTTAAAACGTTCTTTTTATGAAATATTGGTTTGAATTGGGATTGTGTCGGCTGGTCTAATTTCATGATAGGCGCCATCACGATCGGGTTGATTTTGCGGCCGTGACAAGTTGGTATCAGAGCCTAAATACTTTTAAACTATAATACATAATTATCTAAGTAACATGACAAAATTGATCATTTGTGTAAATTTTGATGATGTTTCTTTATTTTAAATTCATGTATTATGCTAATGTAATAATATTTTTCAGCATTTAGATTATTTTTGTTGTCACGACCCTAAATCAGGACCCGGTCGTGATGACGCCTCTCGTGAAGACAAGGCCAGCCGACACCTTTTCAATTCATTTTTAAACAATTAAGTAATAGAACTAAGTTTTAATCATAGCAATAAATCCCAAAAGAAGGTAAATAATACAGTTTGCGACAAAAAGAAAAGACATAGCCCGACATTGGGGTGTCACCAGTCATGAGCATCTATCATAGTACTACCAGTCTGAAAGAGTCTACTCCACTAATACATAACTAAAACAATAGGAAATAGGATAGAGGGAGAAGCACTGGGCTGCGAATCACCGGGTAGATACCTAGTGTATCTCCGGAATCTGTTGGACAGCTCTCCACCCTCGCAAGCAGGACCTGATACGCCTGAATCTGTACATGGGGTGCAGGGAGTAAAGTGAGTACTCCAAATCAGTGAGTAATAATAATAAATGCAGACTGAGCAATAAGAAATCACGTAAAGGCACATCAATAGGCTATAAAGAAGCAGTAAAAGCTAGTGAAAACAATGAAAATATGTAAAGTCACTTTAGTTTAGTTTAAGCTTCTTTAGAAATGCCTTTTTAACAGTTAAGCAAGTAAATGACAGGCCGCTAGAAAAGATAAACACATAAAGAACTGCCCCTCGGGCACAATACCAACAGAATCAGCCCCTTGGGCAACACATGTAACAATATCAGCCCCTCGGGCTATATCTCACATCACAATGGGTACCCACGCTCACTTGGGGTGTGCAGACTCCTGGAGGGGCCCCTTACGACCCAAGCGCAATATCAAGCCATCTCGTGGAATACTCAATAGGATCTCGGCCTCATATCAACAAGCCACCTCGTGGCGTAGAATCTCAAGCCCTCGCCCTCATAATCATAATCAGTACATCCTCACAACACATGCCCTCGGCCTTACTCAGTCAGAATCTCATAAGCCACTCAGGCAACTGTATAACATGATGCTCAGCCCAAATTATCATTTAGAAAATCATTTAATGTATTAAAACTGAGTAAACATGGCTGAGTTATGAAAATAGTAGAATAAAGTATGACTGAGTACAAGTATAAAGTCAAAACAGTGAGGAAATATCAGTAAGAATCCCCTAAGGGTCCAAATAGTTGGCATAAGGCTCAAATATGACATTCAGCCCAAAACATAATGATAACAAACAGTTTTTAGACAAATACGCGTTAAAACAATCATTCGAAATGGACTAAGTCACAATTCCCAACAATGCACGACCCCACGCTCGTCATCTAGCATGTGCGTCACCTCAATATAGCACAACGATGTGCAATCTGGGATTTCATACCCTCAGGACAACATTTAAAATCATTACTCACCTCAATTCGGTCCAAACTCTAGCTCGCGACGCCTTTGCCCCTCGAATCGGCCTCCACTCGCATAGAATCTATCCAAAATCAGAATCACGACGTCAAAATACGCTAAGGGAACGAAGCCCATGCGAAAATAATCAATTTACAACACAAATCCCGAAATTACCAAAACCTGACCCTTGGGCCGACTTCTCAAAATTCGATAAAATTTACATTAATAGATTCCTTATCTTCCCACAAGTTCATACATATCAAAAGTACCAAAATCCGACCACAAATGGTCCCTCAAATCCTCAAGTCTAGGACTCCAATACCAAGCCCTAGTTTCCCCAATTTTAACCCTTAAATTCCATTAATACCATGATTAACCAATGGAAAAATGTTCATAAACTCAAGTAATGAAGCTTAGGGAACTTACCCAACTGATTCTCTTCGATTTTCCCTTGAATTCACTGCCCTAGCTCGCTTCCCGACTTTATAAACGGAGAACTTAGCAAAATTTCGCAAAGGAAACATTATATACCTTCTGGCCCAGGGATTCCGCATCTGCGTCCCTTTTACCGCTTCAGCTGTACCGCTTTTGCGGCCCATAAACCGCTTCTGCGGTTTTCACTTAAGCCACCTCCCGCACCTGCAACCCTATATCCGCATTTGCGGTCCACATACCACATCTGCGGTTTCACTCAACATAGCCTTTGGCCACATTTGCGGATCCAAACACGCTTCTGCGATACCGCGCCTGCGGTCCCCTAGCCGCAGGTGCGATTATGACAGCAATGGGAAAACTTCAGCTGTCACAATCCAACTCCAATCTTTCGCCAACCATCCGAAATCACCTAGAGGCCCCCGAGACCTCAACCAAAAGCATCGATACATCATATACCACTACTCAGACTTATACCAACCTTCAAAACACCTCAAACAACATCGAATTTTCCAAAACACATCGGATTCAAGCCTAAGTTTCCAAAATCTTTCGAATTAATCTTTTGATAAAAAAGTATACCAAACCATGTCCGAATGACCTGAAATTTTGCACACACATCCCAAATGACACAACGGAACTACTACAACTCCCGAAATTCCATTCCGACCCCTATATCAAAATCTCACCTATCAACCGTAAAACGCCAAAATACCAATTTCGCCAATTCAAGCCTAAATCTACTCCGGACCTCTAAAATACATTCCGATCACGCTCCTAAGTCCCAAATCACCTCCCGAATCTATTCGAACCATCAAAACTCACATCCGAGCCCTCTAACATATAAGTCAGCGTCCGGTTGACCTTTCCAACTTAAGTTTCCTCAAAAGAGACTAAGTGTCTCAAACTTTCTTAAAACCTTTCCGAACCCGAGCCAACCAACCCAATCACATATAGAACCGGTAAACAAAGCAATAAGAAGCAGAAATGGGGGAAATGGAGTGGTAACTCATGAGATGACTGGCCGGGTCGTGACATCCTCCCCCTCTTAAACAAACCTTCATCCTCGAACGAGTCAAGAAACAAACCTGAAGCCTCAAACAGGTGAGGATATCTGCTCCGCATCTCCCGCTCGATCTCCCAAGTAGCCTCATCTATGGGCCGACCTCTCCAGTGCACTTTCATTGAAGCTATATCCTTTGATCTTAACTTTCAAACCTGACGCTCCAAAATAGCTACTGGCTCTACATCATAAGTCAAATCACCATCCAACTGAACCGTGCTGAAATCCAGAACATGAGACGGATCCCCAATATACATTCGGAGCATAGAAACATGAAATACCGGATGCACACTCGACAAGCTAGGTGGCAAAGCAAGCTCATAAGCCACCTCCCCAATCCTCCGAAGCACCTCAAAAGGCCCAATGAACCGAGGACTCAATTTACCCTTCTTCCCAAACCTCATAACACCCTTCATGGGTGAAACCTTCAACAGAACCTTCTCACTAACCATGTAGGACCCATCCTGAACCTTCCTATCAGCATAACTCTTTTGTCTTGGTTGCACTGTACGAAGCCTCTCCTGAATCACCTTCACTTTTTCTAAAGCATCCTGCACCAAGTTTGTCCTCAATAGCCTAGCCTCACCCGTCTCGAATCAACCAACTGGAGATCTACACCGCCTCCCATACAAAGCCTCATATGGAGCCATATGAATACTCGACTGGTAGCTATGTTATAAACAAACTCTGCAAGCGGTAGAAACTGATCCCATGACCCTTCGAAATCAATGACACAAGCACACACCATATCCTTCAATATCTGAATAGTGTGCTCGGACTGCTCGTCCGTCTGAGGGTGAAAAGTTGTGCTCAAATCAACCTGAGTACCCAACTCTCGCTGCACAGACCTCTAAAGCTACGAAGTAAACTGAGTGCCCCTATCTGAGATGATGGAAACTGGGACACCATGCAAACGAACAATCTCCCAGATATAGATCTCTGCCAACCACTTTGAAGAATAAGTAGTACACACAGGAATGAAGTGCGCAGACTTGGTCAGCCGATCCACAATCATCCAAATAGCATCGAACTTCTTCAAAGTCTGTGGGAGCCCGATTACAAAGTCCATGGTGATCCGCTCCCACTTCCATTCTGGAATATCTATCCGCTGAAGCAAGCCACCTGCTCTCTGATGCTCATATTTCACCTGCTGACAATTGAGGCACCAAGCCACAAATCCCACAATGTCTTTCTTCATTATCCTCTACCAATAATACTGCCTCAAATCCTGATACATCTTTGCGGCACCCGGATGTATAGAACACCGCGAGCTATGGGCCTCCTCCAGAATCAACTCCCGAAGCCCATCTACAATAGGCACACATATCCGCCCCTGCATCCTCAACACCCCATCATCACCAATGGTCACATTTCTGGCTTCATCATGCTGAACTCTATCCTTAAGGAAAAGCAAATGAGGATCATCATACTGGCACTCTCTGATACGATCATATAAGGAAGAGCGAGAAATCACACAAGCCAATACCTGACTGGGCTCCGCAATATCCAACCTCACGAACCGATTGGCCAAGGTCTGAACATCAACTGTAAGAGATCTCTCCCTAACTGGAATATATGCCAAACTCCCCATACTCACCGCCTTTCGGCTCAAGGCATCGACTACCACATTGGCCTTCCCCATATGATACAATATAGTGATATCATAATCCTTTAGCAACTCCTATCACCTCCGCTGCCTCAAATTGAGATCCTTCCGCTTGAACAAGTGTTGGAGGCTACGATGATCAGTAAACACCCCACAAGACACACCATACAAATAATACCTCCAAATCTTCAATGCGTGCACAATGGCAACCAACTCTAAATTATGAATGGGGTAGTTCTTCTCATGGGGCTTCAACTGACGAGAAGAATAAGCAATAACTCTATCCTCTTGCATCAAAACACACCCAGTACCAACTGTCAAAGCATCACAATATACGGTATATGAACTTGAAGCTGATGGCAAAACTAACACTGGAGCTGTGGTCAAGGCTGTCTTGAGCTTCTAAAAGCTCTCCTTACACTCATCTGACCATACAAATGAAGCACCCTTCTAGGTCAACTTGGTCAGGGTCGATGCAATGTATGAAAATCCCTAAACAAACTGGCGATAATAACTTGCCAAACCAAGAAAGCTATGAATCTCTATGGCTGAGGACGGTCTGAGCCAACTCTAAACTGCCTCTATATTCTTTGGAACAACCTGAATACCCTCACTGGACACCACATGCCCCAAGAAATCTACTGAACTGAGCCAAAACTCACACTTGGAGAATTTTGCATAAAGCTTCTCCTCCCTCAATCTCTGCAACACAACTCTCAAATGCTCCATGTGCTCCTCCTGACTACACGAATACACCAGAATATCATCAATGAAGACTATGACAAACGAGTCAAGATAAGGCCAGAATACGCTGTTCATCAAATGCATGAACGTTGCTGGGGCATTGGTCAGCCCAAAAGAAATCACCAAGAACTCATAATAACCATATCGGGTCCTCAAAGCTGTCTTAAGAATATCCGTGTCCCTGATCTTCAACTGGTGATAACCTGAACGGAGATCAATCTTGGAGGACACTCTCACTCCCTGAAGCTGGTCAAACAAATCATCGATACAAGGCAAATGATACTTGTTCTTGATTGTTACTTTGTTCAACTGCCTATAATCAATGCACATCCTTATAGTGCCATCCTTCTTTTTCACAAATAGAACCGGCACACCCCAAAGTGACACACTAGGCCGAATGAACCCTTATCAAGGAGTTCCTAAAGCTGCACCATTAACTCCTTCAATTCCACTGGTGCCATACAATACGGTGGAATAGAAATGGGCTGAGTGCCCGGCACCAGGTCAATACTAAAGTCAATATCCCTCTCCAGTGGCATGCCCGATAGGTCTATAGGAAACACATCAGGAAAATCCCTCACAATTGGAACAGAATCAATACTAGGAGTCTCTGCACCGACATCCCTCACAAAGGCTAGATACGAAAGACAATCCTTCCCAACCATACACTAGGACTTCAAGAATGAGATTACTCTACTGGGAACATAATCAGTCACACCTCGCCACTCAATCTGTGGCACACGCGATGTATCCAATGTGATTGTCTTAACATGACAGTCCAGAATAGCACGACACAGAGATAGCCAATCTATGCCCAAAATGACATTGAAATCCACCATACACAATAATAAAAGATTCACTCGGGTCTCCAGACCCCCAATAGTCACCACACATGACCGGTACATATGGTCTACAAAAATAGTATCGCCCATCGGAGTAGATACATGAACAAGTGAAACAAAAGACTCACGGGGCATATCCAAATAATTAGCAAAGTATGATGACACATAAGAAAAGGTGGAACCGAGATCAAATAATATAGAAGCATCTCTATGACAGACTGAAACAATACCTGTAATAACAGCATCGGAAGCAATAACATCAGGTCTAGCCGGAAGTGCATAGAAACGGGCCTGACCGCCACCTGATCGATCTCCCCCTCTAGGGCAACCCTTAGCTGACTGACCTCCACCCCTAGCTGGCTGGCGGGTGGTGGTGAAGTAACTGGTGCTGAAGCCGATGGCTGACACCTCTGCTGAGATGAACCCACAAGACGACGAGGACACTGCTTCCACATATGACCCATCTCTCCATACTCATAGTAACTACCGGGTGCTGGAGAAGGGAACTGAAGGGAACCCCTTGCGCCAGAATGACTAGCAGATGCACCTGGCATAAAAGAGCCCTGAACTAATGGAGCACGTGACAACTCTGAGCTGGAAGGGCACTAAATGATGACTGGCCCTGATGAGAACTGTGAGAACCATGACCCGATGATGCCCCACGATAACCCGGGCGAGCTGGCTGAGCATGCCTGAATGGATGACCTCTGCCGTGCTGAAACTGACCTCTCGAAGGAGCACCACTATAACTACCAGATCCTCGAGGCCTCTTGGCCTCCCTCTCCTCTCGCTCCTAGTGACGAACTGACTCAATCTCACGAGCAATGTCTACAACCTCCTCAAAAGTTGCACCAGTCACCCTCTCCCTGGTCATAAGAATACAAAGCTGATAAGTGAGGCCATCAATAAACCTCCTAATCCTCTCTCTATATGACGGAACCAACCAAATCGCATAACGAGCTAACTCAGAGAACCTCATCTCATGCTGCATCACAGTCATCTCTCCCTGATGCAACCACTCAAACTGCCTACGTAGCTCCTCTCTACGAGACTACAACACATAATTCTCCAGAAAGAGAACAGAGAACTACTGCTAAGTAAGGGGTGCTTCACCAACAGGCCTACGCCTCTCAAAAGCCTCCCATTAAGTGAAGGCAACTCCATAAAACTAATAAGTAGTGAAAGTGACCCCCACTGGTCTCCAGAATACCCGCTGTACGAAGCATCCTTTGACACTTATCCAAGAAACCCTAGGCAACCTCGCCCTCTACACCACTGAAGGTTGGAGGCTGAAGTCTACCAAACCTCTCCAACCTACGCTGCTCGTCCTCTGGCATGACAGGAACTATGTAGCCCTGAGTAGTTGTAACTGGCTGGGCTGGATGTGCCTCCGGTGTCTGAAGTCCCTGTATGACCTGCTCAGGTATGCGAGCGGTGGGAGTCTGAGTGGCTCCCCCGGCCTGAGAAGTAGCTGCGACTATAGTAACTGAGACCGCTTGAGCTAGGCCAGTGCATACTGATAGAATCTGGGCCAGGGCCTCCTGAAGACCCGGAATCATAATGGGCGCAGCTGGTGCCTGAGCTGGTGCTGCTGGAGCACCCACGATTGGGACCTGATCCTGAACTGGGGCGGCTGGTGGATCAGCGGACCACACCCCTGCCCCTACAACGACCATGACCGCGTCCTTGGCCTCTAGTGGACACAACAGGTGGTACTGGTGGTCATCCATCTTGACCAGTAGCGCGTGCCCTCACCATCTGTGAGAGAATAGAATAATAGAAGTTTAATACTCGGATCAACAGATTCGCACGACAAGAATTTCAAGAATATGAAGTTTTTTCCTAAAGGTTCTGCAGCCTCTCGAGGATAAATACAGACGTCTCCGTACCGATCCGCGAGACTCTACTAAACCTGCTCATGACTCGTGAGACCTATGTAACCTAAGCTCTGATACCAACTTGTCACGACCCTAAACCCGGACTCGGTCGTGATGACACCTATCATGAAGACAAGGCCAGCCGACACCTTCCTAATTCATTTTTAAACAATTAAGTAATAGAACTAAGTTTTAATCATAACAATAAATCCCAAAAGAAGGTAAATAATATAGTTTGCGGAAAAAAGAAAAGACATAGCCCGACATCGGGGTGTCACCAGTCATGAGCATCTATAATAGTACTACCAGTCTAAAAGAGTCTACTCCGCTAATACATAACTAAAACAATAGGAAATAGGACAGATGGAGAAGCACTGGGCTACGAATCGCCGGGTAGCTACCTAGTGTATTTTCGGAATCTGCTGGACATCTCTCAAGCCTCGCAAGCAGGACCTGATGCGCCTGAATCTGCATACGGGGTGCAGGGAGTAAAGTGAGTACTCCAACTCAGTGAGTAATAATAATAAATGCAAACTGAGCAATAAGAAATCAGGTAAAGTTACATCAACAGACTATAAAGAAGCAATAAAAGCCATTGAAAACAATGAAACAGTGCAAAAATGTAAAGCCACTTTAGTTTCGTTTAAGCTTCTTTAGAAATGCCATTTTAACAGTTAAGCAAGTAAATGACAGGCCACTAGAAAAGATAAACACATAAAGAACCGCCCCTCGGGCATAGTACCAACAGAATCAGCCCCTCGGGCAATACATGGAACAATACCAGCCCCTCGGGCTATATCTTACATCACAATGGGTACCCGCGCTCACTGGGGGTGTGCAGACTCCTGGAGGGGCCCCTTACGGCCCAAGCGCAATATTAAGCCATCTCATGGCATACTTAATAGGATCTCGACCTCATATCAACAAGCAACCTTGTGGCGTATAATCTTAGGCCCTCGGCCTCATAATCATAATCAGTGTATCCTCACAACATAGGCCCTCGACCTTACTCAGTCAGAATCTCATAAGCCACTCGGGCAACAGTAAAACATGATGCTCAGCCTAAATTATCATTTAGAAAATCATTTAATGTGTTAAAACCGAGTAAACATGGCTGAGTTATGAAAAGAGTAGAATAAAGCATGACTGAGTACAAGTATAAAGTCAAAATACTGAGGAAATATCAGTAAGAATACCCTAAGGGTCCAAATAGTTGGCAGGAGGCCCAAATATGGCATGCAGCCCAAAACATAATGATAGTAAATAGTTTTCAGACAAATACGCGGTAAAATAATCATTCGGAATGGACTAAGTCACAATCCCCAATAGTGCATGACCCCATTCTCATAATCTAGCATATGTGTCACCTCAATATAGCACAACGATGCACAACCCGAGGTTTTATACCCTCAAGACAATATTTAAAATCTTTACTCACCTCAATCCGGTCCAAACTCTAGCCCGCGATGCCTTTGCCCCTCGAATCTACCTCCACTCGCGTAGAATCTATCCAAAATCAGAATCACGACGTAAAAATATACTAAGGGAACGAAGCCCATGCGAAAATAATCAATTTACAATACAAATCCTGACCCCCAGGCCCATGTCTCAGAATTCGATAAAATTTACATCAATAGATTCCTTATCTCCCCGTGAGTTCATACATATCAAAAGTACCAAAATCCGACCACAAATGATCCCTCAAATCCTCAAGTCTAGGTCTACAATACCAAGCCCTAGTTTCCCCAATTTTAACCTTTAAATTCCATTAATACCATGATTAATGAATGGAAAAATGATCATAAACTCAAGTAATGAAGCTTAGTGAACTTACCCAACTGATTCTCTTCGCTTTTCCCTTGAATTCACTGCCCTAGCTCACTTCCCGACTTCAAAAATGGAGAACGTAGCAAAATTTTGCAAAGGAAACATTATATACTTTCTGGCCCAGAGATTCCGCATCTGCGTCCCTTTTACCGCTTCTGCGGTACCGCTTTTGCGGTCCATAAACCGCTTCTGCGGTTTTCACTTAAGCCACCTTCCGCACTTGCGACCCTATCTCCGCATCTGCGGTCACGCAGGTGCGGTCTACATACCGCATCTGTGGTTTCACTCAACACAGACTTTGGCCACATCTGCGGCTCCAAACACGCTTCTGCGATACCGCACCTGTGGTCCCCTAGCCGCAGATGCGGTTATGACAGCAATGGGAAAACTTCAGCTATCACAACCCAACTCCAATCTTCAGCCAACCATCCGAAATCACCCCGAGGCCCTCGGGACCTCAACAAAAAGCACTGACACGTCATATACCACTACTCAAACTTATAACAACCTTCAAAACACCTCAAACAATATTGAATCAACCAAAACACATCGGATTCAAGCCTAAGTTTTCAAAATCTTCCGAATTACGCTTTTGATAAAAAAGTATACCAAACCACGTCCGAATGACCTGAAATTTTGCACACACATCCCAAATGACACAACGGAACTACTACAGCGCTCGGAATTCCATTCCCACCCCTATATCAAAATCTCACCTATCAACCAAAAAATGCCAAAAATACCAATTTTGCCAATTCAAGCCTAAATCTACTCCGGACCTCCAAAATACATTCCGATCACGCTCCTAAGTCCCAAATCACCTACCGAAGCTATCCGAAACATCGAAATTCACATCCGAGTCCTTTAACACATAAATCAATGTCCGATTGACGTTTCCAACTTAAGTTTTCTCAAAAAAGACTAAGTGTCTCAAACCTTCTCAAAACCTTTCCGAACCCGAGCCAACCAACCCGATCACATATAAAACCGATAAACAAAGCAATAAGAAGTAGAAATGGGGGAAACAGAGCGATAACTCATGAGACGACTGGTCGGATCGTCACAGTTGTATTAAACATAAAATTTCTCTCATTAATTAAATTTTATTATTCCTTCATATAAATAAATATTTAAATCATCACGTATCATTATTAACGTGCAACGCACATTCATAGATACCAGTGTTTATTAAAAGTGAGTACTTGGTCTCAATCAAATATTTAACAAATTAAGATGGTTAGATTTAATAAAAACTCCTAAAAAAACCAAGAACTTCCCTTCATATCCTAAAAACTGCCAATATGACCAGACACTAGAAATAAATCAAAATTAGCATAAATGACACCTAAATTTTTTTGCACTAAACACTAGAAATAAATCGAAATTGGAGAATTTTTTCACCTCCAAATTTAATAAATGGTTAAATTATTTTTGCAATTTTCGTCAAATTTAAAAATCATAGTTTGTTATTTGATAGAGACCAAAGATGTTAATTTTCACAAACTTAAGTGACCAAAACTATTGTATGGGAATTTTAAGGAACTATTTTAGACCTACCCGAAACATAAGGGGATTAATTTTGTAATCTTTTCCATTTTTGTTCATGCAACCATATTTTGGAAGACTAAATTTTATTATGGAAGCTTTAAGTTGGAAGACTTGACCAAGGTTTGACTTTTAAGTAAACGATCCCGAAATCCAGATTTGATGGTTTCAATAAGTTCAAATGGTGATTTGGACTTAGGCATATGTTCAAATTTAGTTTTGGATGTTCCTAGAAGATTTTGGCTCTATTTGTCAAAAGTACACAGTTTGAAGAATTGGAGAGTTCATAAATTTGATCAGGAGTTGACTTTGATGTTATCGGGTCTCAATTGGTGTTCTAGGACTTTGGATAGGTTCATTTAGTTAATTAGAACTTGTTTACAAAGTTTGATTGTGATCCGAAATGTCTAAGTGTGACTCGGACGCGTTTGGCGAAGTCGGAATGTTTAAAAGCTAAGAGAAGGATATTGATCTTCGATTCTTGATTTTGATGTTATTTGTGCTGTTTCGAGTCTTTGATAAGTTGAATTTAGTATATGGGCATGTGATCGCATAGTGTTGAGGGCAGGTGGTCAGCGCGTTTGCATGAAGAGACATGCATTTGCGTAGAGGAAGAGGCAGGCCGGAGATTGGTCTTCATGTACGCGTAGGATTGTAGTGCCAGGCACCGCATTAGTTTTCAGACAAATACGCGGTAAAATAATCATTCGGAATGGACTAAGTCACAATCCCCAATAGTGCATGACCCCATGCTCGTAATCTAGCATGTGCGTCACCTCAATATAGCACAACGATGCACAACCCGAGGTTTTATACCCTCAAGACAATATTTAAAATCTTTACTCACCTCAATCCGGTCCAAACTCTAGCCCGCGATGCCTTTGCCCCTCGAATCTACCTCCACTCGCGTAGAATCTATCCAAAATCAGAATCACGACATAAAAATATACTAAGGGAACGAAGCCCATGCGAAAATAATCAATTTACAATACAAATCCTGACCCCCAGGCCCATGTCTCAGAATTCAATAAAATTTACATCAATAGATTCCTTATCTCCCCGTGAGTTCATACATATCAAAAGTACCAAAATCCGACCACAAATGATCCCTCAAATCCTCAAGTTTAGGTCTACAATACCAAGCCCTAGTTTCCCCAATTTTAACCTTTAAATTCCATTAATACCATGATTAATGAATGGAAAAATGATCATAAACTCAAGTAATGAAGCTTAGTGAACTTACCCAACTGATTCTCTTCGCTTTTCCCTTGAATTCACTGCCCTAGCTCACTTTCCGACTTCAAAAATGGAGAACGTAGCAAAATTTTGGAAAGGAAACATTATATACTTTCTGGCCCAGAGATTCCGCATCTGCGTCCCTTTTACCGCTTCTGCGGTACCGCTTTTGCGGTCCATAAACCGCTTCTGCGGTTTTCACTTAAGCCACCTTCCGCACTTGCGACCCTATCTCCGCATCTGCGGTCACGCAGGTGCGGTCTACATACCGCATCTGTGGTTTCACTCAACACAGACTTTGGCCACATCTGCGGCTCCAAACACGCTTCTGCGATACCGCACCTGTGGTCCCCTAGCCGCAGATGCGGTTATGACAGCAATGGGAAAACTTCAGCTATCACAACCCAACTCCAATCTTCAGCCAACCATCCGAAATCACCCCGAGGCCCTCGGGACCTCAACTAAAAGCACTGACACGTCATATACCACTACTCAAACTTATAACAACCTTCAAAACACCTCAAACAATATTGAATCAACCAAAACACATCGGATTCAAGCCTAAGTTTTCAAAATCTTCCGAATTACGCTTTTGATCAAAAAGTATACCAAAGCACGTCCGAATGACCTGAAATTTTGCACACACATCCCAAATGACACAACGGAACTACTACAGCGCTCGGAATTCCATTCCCACCCCTATATCAAAATCTCACCTATCAACCAAAAAATGCCAAAAATACCAATTTTGCCAATTCAAGCCTAAATCTACTCCGGACCTCCAAAATACATTCCGATCACGCTCCTAAGTCCCAAATCACCTACCGAAGCTATCCGAAACATCGAAATTCACATCCGAGTCCTTTAACACATAAATCAATGTCCGATTGACGTTTCCAACTTAAGTTTTCTCAAAAGAGACTAAGTGTCTCAAACCTTCTCAAAACCTTTCCGAACCCGAGCCAACCAACCCGATCACATATAAAACCGGTAAACAAAGCAATAAGAAGTAGAAATGGGGGAAACAGAGCGATAACTCATGAGACGACTGGTCGGATCGTCACAGTTGTATTAAACATAAAATTTCTCTCATTAATTAAATTTTATTGTTCCTTCATATAAATAAATATTTAAATCATCACGTATCATTATTAACGTGCAACGCACATTCATAGATACCAGTGTTTATTAAAAGTGAGTACTTGGTCTCAATCAAATATTTAACAAATTAAGATGGTTAGATTTAATAAAAACTCCTAAAAAAACCAAGAACTTCCCTTCATATCCTAAAAACTGCCAATATGACCAGACACTAGAAATAAATCAAAATTAGCATAAATGACACCTAAATTTTTTTGCACTAAACACTAGAAATAAATCGAAATTGGAGAATTTTTTCACCTCCAAATTTAATAAATGGTTAAATTATTTTTGCAATTTTCGTCAAATTTAAAAATCATAGTTTGTTATTTGATAGAGACCAAAGATGTTAATTTTCACAAACTTAAGTGACCAAAACTATTGTATGAGAATTTTAAGGAACTATTTTAGACCTACCCGAAACATAAGGGGATTAATTTTGTAATCTTTTCCATTTTTGTTCATGCAACCATATTTTGGAAGACTAAATTTTATTATGGAAGCTTTAAGTTGGAAGACTTGACCAAGGTTTGACTTTTAAGTAAACGATCCCGGAATCCAGATTTGATGGTTTCAATAAGTTCAAATGGTGATTTGGACTTAGGCATATGTTCAAATTTAGTTTTGGATGTTCCTAGAAGATTTTGGCTCTATTTGTCAAAAGTACACAGTTTGAAGAATTGGAGAGTTCATAAATTTGATCAGGAGTTGACTTTGATGTTATCGGGTCTCAATTGGTATTCTAGGACTTTGGATAGGTTCATTTAGTTAATTAGAACTTGTTTACAAAGTTTGATTGTGATCCGAAATGTCTAAGTGTGACTCGGACACGTTTGGCGAAGTCGGAGTGTTTAAAAGCTAAGAGAAGGATATTGATCTTCGATTCTTGATTTTGATGTTATTTGTGCTGTTTCGAGTCTTTGATAAGTTGAATTTAGTATATGGGCATGTGATCGCATAGTGTTGAGGGCAGGTGGTCAGCGCGTTTGCATGAAGAGACATGCATTTGCGTAGAGGAAGAGGCAGGCCGGAGATTGGTCTTCATGTACGCGTAGGATTGTAGGCCGGAGATGGGACTATCGCGATCGTGGTATGCATTGATGGGTGGATTATATAAGTGTTATTTTTTAAAATTTTTCCCATTCTTTCATATTTTAAACCCTATACTTTGAGAGAGGTACTTTTTGAAGAGGATTTTCATCCGAAGGCAATATGATAAGCGATTTTTACTCATTTGTGATTATATTTCAAGAATCTACAAGGGATTTTAATACCTAAAGTATGAATTTAAAATGTAAAAATAGGGGTTTTTTTGGTATAAACTTAAGAGAGTGAGTTTGGGGATTTCGACTATAGAATTGTAAACCCCAATTTGAAATCTAATCATATATTTAGAATCGTGGGGTTCTGGGTAAACTATATCTATGATCAATTTCGGATTCTGCGGCCGGGGCTCGAGGTGGACTTTTTGTTGACTTTTTAATTTGGGTTAAAGATTGAATCTATAAAATCAATTAGCTTGTATTGACTCATTTGGGTAATATTTGACTAGATTCGAGTCGTTTGGTGTTGGATTTAAAAGGAACACAGTTGTTGTCGATTGAAGCTTGTCGGGAGGAGGTAAGTCTCTTGCCTATCTTTGTGAGAGGAAATTCCCCCCATAGGTGATCTATTTGCTACTTGCTACTTGATGTAGGAGCCATGTATATTCATAGCAAGGTTATGACCATATCCGGTAGAGTTTGGCTTATGATTACGCATTGTTTGGACTATGTGAATTTAATTTTCATGTTTTATTGGTGTTATGATTACGTGATGACTCACAATTATGATTAAGAAGCATGCTTAAGGTTATGATTTGTTGAATTGAGCATAAAATGATTTTTTCATGTTGAGCTTTATTATAATTCATAGTTTTATACTCGTCTTCTTTGGTTCATGATTTGGTTGTTTAATGGCTTATTTCACTCATGTTAAATATTATGATTAGAATCATGAATGTTGAAATTGCTCATGAAATTGTTATGATAAATCAAACTACATGATTAGCCATTGTCATATATAATGACCCAATCAGTCGTTTTGACTACTAGCTTCCCTTTCTATTTTTAGAACACTTATCATAGCTCTAGTTGATAATTTATGACTTGCATGCGTGAACTGTGTCAATTTTTGAAAAATTTAAATGTGAATGTTTAAAGAAAATATGATTTTTGGCTTTGAAAATGACTAGAATTGACCACGGTCAACGTTTTTGGTAAACAATATCGGGTCGGTATTTTAACAATTTCGATAGGTTCGTATGATGATTTTGAAATTCTATGCATGTTTGGTTGGGGTCCTAGGTGACTCGAGGCCATTTCAGTGTTTGTGGAAAGTTGGAAATTTGAGTTTAAAACTTTAAAAATCTTGAGTTTTGATGATCGGTTCTTGGTTTTAGATGTTATTTTGATAATTTGAGCTTGAGAGAGAGTTTGTATGATGTTATTACACTTGTATGAATGTTCATATTGGAGCTTAGGGGCTCCCGTGATTTCCGGATAGGTTGCAGACTGATTTTGGCTTAATAGGCAACAACTTGTGTTCATGGCTTGCTGGTCTCGCATTTGCGAGGACCTGTTCACAAATGCGAGCTTCGCTTTTGCAAAGTCAGGCTCACATTTGTGATATTGAGAAATGGCTGGTATGCTTTGCAAGTCATTTTTGCGAGGTGGAGGGCGTCACATTTGTTGCGATCTATATGTCGCATTTGCGACACTAGGATGGGCTGGACAGCTTCACAAATGCGAAGCTTTGATCGCTTTTATGATGCATGGGTGGTTCACAAATTTGAAGGTTAAGTCATATTTTCGACATCAGAAGGGATCAGGCACTGATCGCATTTGCGATCAGGGGTTCGCATTTGCGAACGTCACAAATATTAACAAGGCTTCGCAATTGTGATACCTGCAGTTGGGTAAAAGTTGGAAATTCATGCTTAGCTCATTTTACACCACTTTGAGACCTAGACTCCATAGAGGCGAATTTTGGAGAGCAATTTCTTCACAAGTTCATAAGTTAGTAACTTTAACTTGTTTTCATCCAATGTCTATTACTTTTTCATGAATTTCATTATCAAATCTAAGATGTATAGAGTAGAAATTGGGGGGTTTTGGGTAGAAACTAAGGATTTTATAAAATAACAGAGTTAGTAACTTTAATAGAGTTGCTTTCCGTCCCACAATATAATTGCTACTTATGTATAGAGAAGTGTTAGAATTAGGACTAAGATTAGGATTACTACTACTTTCACCTTTACTATTTTTACTACTTTTTTAAAATAAGCCAAATACATTTTTAGGTGCCATAATTTAAATACAAAATTAAATTTTAAAAATTATTGAGATCAGATTTCAAAATAAATTACGTATTCGGGCTTGGGAGTGAATGTGTAATCGAGATTTGGTCTTAATTTCGAATTTCGACCACATAGGCCCGGGTTGACTTTTTGTTGACATTTTCAATTATGTTAAAGATTGAACCTTTATCGTACGGGGGTAGTTTCTAAAGCTTGTTTTGATTTGTTTGAACAATAACTGACTAGATTCGGATGGTTTGGAGGCTTCTTCCAAAGGGAAAGCCATGTTAGATTGTGGAAGTTATTTCGAAATAAGGTATGTATTTTGCCTAGCTTTGTTGAGGATTTTTTCCTAATAAATGATATCATTTGCTACATGCGGGGGATAATGCATATGCGAAGTGACGAGCGTTTATGTATGTGTCAGGGCTTTCATGCTCGAGGGAGGAGAGAGAATTATATGCTTCTTTATGCCTTGTTGAACTTTGTGACCTTTGTGACTTATGCTTTATTTACTTCCATGACTAAATTATCCATGATAGAGACCTGTTAAAATATATGACATTTTAAAGGGATTTAATATGCTGTTTTTATATTGTTTACATACTTAATTTGACCGTAGCATCATGAACGCACATCTATACCTGTTATTTTCATGTTACTTGAACTTCGTTATTTGTAATAAGGTATGATGATCGGGGCCTGAGGAAAATGTTTGGCATGATGAATATTTCCGTGCGCTTGATGTGATGTTGGCACGATGAGCATTTTCGTGGGATTTGAGATAATTGTAACGACCCGACTAGTCATTTTGAGCATTTCGATTTTGCTTAGTAGTTTGAGAATATGAGTAGTTTCATATGTTGTATTATGACTTGCGTGAATCGTCAGCTTTCGTTTCCGGGTGATTCGGGATTGACTTAGAAGAATGATTCTCATTTTAAAAGCTTTAAGTTGGAAGAATTGACAAAGTTTGACTTTTGTGTATTTGACCCTGGATTGGAGTTTTGATGGTTCCGTTAGGTCTGTATGGTAATTTTGGACTTGGGCGTATGCCGAATTTACATTTTGATGTTTCTAGAAGTGTCCGACACTATTTAGCAAGTTTGGAATGTTCATAAGTTTGACCGGGAGTTAACTTTGATGATATCGGGTTCAGATTATTGTTCCGGGAGTTAGAATAGGTTTGTTATGTCATTTGAAATTTGAGTGCAGAAATTTGAGATCATTCCGAGTTTATTTGATATAGTTCAACACGAGTTTTGGAAGTTAAAAGTTCAAAAGTTCATTAACTTCGATTTTTGGCATGATTCGTGGTTTTGATGTTTTTATGTGAGATTTGAGGCCTTGAGTAGGTCCGTGTTATATTTTGGGACTTGTTGGCATGTCCGGACGGGGTCCCGAGGGGCTCGGGTGAGTTTCGTACGAGTTTTAGATCATTCCCGTGTTATTTGGCACAACTGGTTTCTGCTGGTTCTGATCTTCTTCACGATCGCAATGGTTGAGTTGCAATCGTGTAGTGCATTGGGAGATGCTTGATGTTTATTCTTTGTGTTCGTGCAATAGAGATCTTGTTTCGTGGTGGTTGAGGCTTTAAATCTCCACGTTCGCGACCATGCCTACACGTTCGCATAGTGTTGAGCAAGGCTAGGCAGTCTTGATAGGTTCTTCTTCGCGTTCGGGATGGTTTGTCTGTGAATGAAGTGTGTTCATCATGTTCGCGAGGATGTTGCTGCGAACTCTTAGTGTAAAATGTGGCGTGTGAGTTTGTGCTTCGCAAATGTGATGCTTCTTTCGCGTTCGCGAAGGGTACCCCTAGAAAATGTATAATCATATTAATCATATTTTGAGTAGGGGAGCTCAGATTTGGATGATTTTGGATGGGAATTTCACCAATTGGATTGGAGTAAGTATTTTTGACTATATTTCTTGATTCTATCTTCGATTTTGGCATTTTATTGATGAATTTAAAAGAGAAATTGGGGGATTTAATCTTATCTTTTCTAAAGTGAACAATTGAGTTTTGAACATCTATTTCAGAGTCGGATTTGAGTGAAATTAGTATGGTTGGACTCTTAATTGAATGAATTGTCAGAATTTGTGAGTTTTATTGGGTTCTGAGGTGCGGGCCCGGATTGATCTTTTGGTTGACTTTGAGTATTTGATTAAAGATTAATCCTTTATCATTTGGGTTGGTTTCCTTTAACATTATTTGATTTTTTGAGTTGTTTTTTGCTAGTTTCGAGCCGTTCGAAGGTCGATTCACGCAAAATGACATTTCTAGAGTGTTGTTTGGCTTGCTCGGTATTGGATTTGGCTTGTTTGAGGTAATTAAGTAACATATCTAAACTTGTATTTTAGGGTATTTAACCTTGGGAACTATGATATATGAGAGGTATTGGGGTAATGTACGTGCTAGGTGACGGGCATGCACCAGAGTTTTCATGATATGTGTTTGCTTTTATGCAATCATGGGATTGCTTTGCTATCATGCCTTGTTATATCCGTGTTTTCAAGACCTTCATGATCATTTGAGTTTTGATTCATGTTAGAAATCATGTCTAGGTTATGTACTACCTATTGAGACTTGATAGGGCTATTCTTGCCGTTTTTGAGCTATTTGCCTTAATTGTACACATACTCTCAGTCATGATGCTATATCCGTGTATGATATATGTGTCTCAGTACTTTCTTATTTGATTCATCACATGTTGTTGATGCCTCCTATGTGTAACACTGTTGAACTAAGAATTGCGAGATGTGTTTATTTGGGAATTGAACGGTTAATGATTTGGGCCATAGAGCCGATTTGGTATTGATTTCGAGGTGACGCGCACGCCACGATTATATTGAGCTAAATGTTATTGATTTGGGGCGACGCGTGTACCAGGCCCCTCTGTTTGGGCTAAGTGATTATGATTAGTACTTGGGCAGGATCCGCCCCTCCGGAGTCTTACATGCTAGTAGTGGGCGCAGGCACATTGTTTTATATATGTGATTTAATGAGGGCATTTATGCAAGGCACCCGTACAGTGCTAAATGTTGATGATGTGATTGTTAGGGCCTTGTGCTATGCACCGTGAGCGTGCTAAGTGCGGTTATTCTTGATGTTTTTCACTGTAATGATATTTAGTTGACATGTAGGCATAGAGATGTATTTTTCTTCATGATAGACGGTAATATGACATTTGATGATTTGAAATTTATGATTTGACATATAGGCATAGAGATGTACATACCTCATGCTAGACGGTATATGATAATTGATGACTTGACATGTACATTGACATGTAGGCATAGAGATGTACTTTCCTCATGTTAATTAGTAAATGGAAATTCTGTTGTGAATGGTTAAATATAATTCTTTTGACAAACTCATGTTTAGTTGATTTCAGTGGTAAGATTTGGACTTTAACTGTCACACTCAAAAACGTGTCTACTTTCCCCGTAATTGTGAACGAGCTGAGCATATATTTCTTAAGTTATTTACCTTTATTGTCTTCATTACATTATTACGAGCTGTTATTGGCTATTGGCGTTGAACTCCTTCTTCACTACTTAACCCGAGGTTAAGTTTGTTACTTATTGAGTACATGGGGTCAATGTTACTCATACTACACTTCTGCACCTCACATGAAGATCTTGGAGCTGATGCTAATAAGTATAGTGGAAGCTGGAATTGAAGATGTACCTACTTTCCGGATGTAGCTGCTACTTGTTCTTGGTAGCCCTAATTTTGCCAATGTATTTATGTATATTTCAAACAGATAATGCATTAATTTTGTACCAACTTTGTAAATTCTAAGTCTTAGAAGCTCATGATTTGTACTACCAGTCCTTGGGTTATTGTATAAAAGTTCAGTTATTTCATCATTATTTTGTATAAATCCCATTTGGATTGTATTGACTGTTAGTTGACTTACCTAGCGGGTTGGATTTGGTACCACCATGTCTAGCTGGAGTTTGGGTCATGAAAAGTTGGTTTTAGAGCTCAAGGTTCATAGTTTCTACGAGTCATGAGCAAGTGTCTAGTAGAGTCTTGCAGATCAATATGATGACATCCATACCTATATTCGAGAGGCTATAGGCATCTAGGATAGACTTCTCATCTTTCTTTCCTTATCGTGTGGCATTGATTCAGCTTGAAACATAACTCTTTGAATTCTTTCCACTCATTCGTGTGCGCATGAGAGCGCTTGGTATTAGTTGTGCATCGCCGGCTTATGGTTCCATGAACGAGGTTCAAAATGAGTATTCTGTGTTTTGGTGATAGGCCAGTTTGGAGGACTTGAGGCCAGGGTTAGACCGCAGTTTAATCTTGGTATCTTCAGTTACAACTTGTACATTTGGACTCAATTGTCCGGTATTGTCCCCAGGAGTGGGACTGGTGGCTCAGTGAGTGGTTAGATGGCTACATGATAAGTATGATGTGACTGCGGGATGTGTTCAAATGGCTTGGATGTGACCAGAAGAGTTTGCTTGGGATGTTGAAAGGACTATTTGATGCTTGATTTATGTCTTGATATATTGTACAATCTCAAGTTATGAGTGTGTTCAGGGATCTTTCACGTTGTTCATTTATGGGATGAAGTAGATTCTTATGCCTTGTTAACGAGTTCAGACTCGGAAGGATTGAGTGATTGCATATTGTTGTGACCATTAAGGGGCATAGAGAAATGCCAGTTTGAGGCTAAGTAGGTGGGCTATCACCTGCGGGGTAGTCTACAGGTGTGCGATTCTTATGGTGATTTTGTGGAGAGTTTTTTTCTACGAGTAGGTTACAGGTGTAGCAATTTGAGTTTGGCTTGCTTGAGGATGTTGGCTTGACTATCACAAGGATGAATGTAAGCTTAGTAGATTATTTGAGGTATTTTACGATTTGTGTTACATGAGCTTATAAAGGATTTAGTTGAATTATAGTGCAAGATTATAGCAATAATGGAGTAAGGGCATTGTGGGTTATCAGATGCTGAGTTCTATAGCTTTGATCAAAGTGGGGGAGCTTGCTATCGGTGATCTGATTGCATGGCCATGTGTTAGCCTTGGTGGATCGATTATGATTTGAAGAGGTTTGTTTTGAGGGTGACTTGAGCAAGGAAACTTCTAGATGCATGATGTATCACACTCAGTGGATATATGAAAATCTTGGAATGATTCGGGTTTGTCATTCATGGTAGATGTAATGTGCTAAGAAAAAGGGAGTCACTCAGTTGCGTTAAGGTGGGGTTACTTCTTTGGATGTTGGGGTGCTAATGGAGCACAGGTGGTTTGGCTCATTTGAGCGGTGCAATTGATATTAGAGTAGAGCGGATGGCTTTCGAGATTGTTCTAATGGGTTCGAGATTCATATGTGGTATTTGAGGATTTCCCTAGAATTTTATATGAATAAGATCTATGATTTGCATTGAAAGGTGCCAAGACTTGTAGTATAGCTGTATCATTAAAGGTTTTACACTTTAGTATTAGAGAGGTTAAGAAAACAACTTCATATTCATAGAAGGTTTCTTCAGAATGAGTATTTCAGTTGTAGTACTTTTGGGGTGCTTAAGAGGGAATACAATGACTTATGGGCTTTATGGCAATGCAGTTTCATCCTAGGATCTCTTATGGTGAGAGTTGAGTTAAGGGTCGTAGTGCACTAGCAAGGAGAAGTGTCAACTTAAAGGTAATTTGAAAGAAACTCGGAGAAATAAGGCGGCTTGGTAGTAGGTTGGATTAGTATGGTAATGGTACGATCGATTCTTTTGGTTCTTATTATTTGGTGAGGCTTTACTAGTGTTTTGTGGCAATACTCTTGGGCTTGGCGACCTGCATGACTTGGTTGAGTTAGAGGGATTCAGTTCTAATGGCTTGGTTATGTACAAATGGGTTTCGAAGAGTTCTCGATGATTTCTACCATGGCTGGGGACGGATGTCTTCTACAGGTATGAGGAGTATGTTGTGTGTTGTGATTTTTCTCTTGGATGGGATCAAGAGGAAGGTTTTTGGCTAAGTGAGTATCTATTTTGCTGGTGACTCAGATTTGATAATGGGATTCTCGTGCTTTCATATGATGGTATGATAGAGGTAATGCATTGTGTGGAATTGAGATATGTATGTACAAGTTGGTGGTTCAATATTGAATGAAAGGTCATGAGTTCTAAACATCATGGACAATTTCAGATGTGTAGTAGAATGCTAGTACTATTTGGTATTACCTTAGAAGAGCGTGTATTTTAGAAAGGCACACTGTATTTTGACTCGCAGATGCTTGATTGGTATTATGATAATCGCCTAGTTGATTCACTGCTAATGTTCAGATTTTGCTATGTGGCACGGAAGAATTATAGAAGAATTTCTCATAGGTTGATTGTGTATGAGATATGTGTTAGTCATTCGAGTGGTGAAGTTGGGATCGGATATGGTGTCTAGGGATTGGGAGATTGGGAGTTCTCATTGGCAGATTGTTCTTTGCTTGCGGCCTGTGAAGATATGGTCAAAGTTAGACAACTAAGAGTATGTGTTATGGGTAGGTTTTTTTTGGGACTTTTGGAGGATTATTACCTATTTACGGATGATCAGAGTTGATTTGGGGCCCGTTGGCAAGCCTAATGAGGATGTGTATTCTACACCGGGTCGGATTTATTGACTCAGCACTGCTATTATTGAGGGATGTGTTATTCAGTTAGAGTTGAGCTTGTTCGTGTTCTGACATGTTCTATGTGTTACTCTTCTATGCTACGATGAGTTGTGGTTTGTTGGTTCTTTGCACACATGAAGCGTTTCTATTTAGGACTTATGGCGAAATTCGAGCGAGATGGTTCTTGGGGTGCTTAATGGTTGATTGTGCCTTGGTTATGGACTTTCTTGTTTGTGGTATATTGTGCTACCCATTTCTATATAGTTACGGTTCATACACTTTGTGTGTTTGTTGTTGATTTACGTATGGTTGTTGATTTTGTGCATTATGGCTTGAGGTATTTCATGAGGACTGATGTTTGGATGAGGTCATTCATCGCAGTGAAGTTATGTTTGGATCTAATCCTTTGGGTAGATTTTGTGTGTCTTGGTTCTCTTTATGTGATGGGTTTATGGCATTGCGCTCGTGGTGGTACCTGTTGAGATTGCGTGATAGTTCTCTTATTTGAGTCATTTCCCATTTTTGGGTATTGAGTTGTTTCTTATTGGTGCACAGATTGCATGGTTTGTGGCTTTAGGATTTACTGGTGTAGCAAGTCAGTATAGCAACTTGTATTTGATGAGATGACCTAGAATGGGAGCTATCGAATTTGATTACGGTATGCTTGGAAGAATAATGTCATTAATCATCTTAGAATTTAGGTATGGTTCTTGTCGGACAAGAGAGCTCCATAATTTGTTGATTTGATGAGTGGTCATGAGTTTCTACGTGTTTCTTTCATCATTGGCAGTGTACGAAGGGTTAGAACAAGGTTTTATTTGATATGAGGTTTAACCAGTACCGAGTTTGTTATTAAGCAACTATTGTGGTCGGATGCTATTGCTATGAGTACCTGAGTTATGTGGTATGTCATGTGATTACATCATGGGTTATGGTTATGGCTTGATATAGTTTTTTCAGACTTATACAATGTATGAATGTGGGAATCAGGTCTCTTAATGGATTCTGGATGTTGGAAATTGGGTTCTAAGATTTATGGACTAAGGTTAAAGTAAGGATCTTCAGTTAGGTTGTGATGTCAGGCTTATATGGATTAGGGTGACGTGGGATCACCCATGGGTATATGTGTGGTGAATTTATATAATGATTCGACGGCTTTGGAGCGACTCTTGGCGCGTTCGAGGATGAACATATGCTTAAGTGGGGGAGAATGTAACGACCCGATTGGTCATTTTGAGTATTTGCATTCTGCTTGGTGGTTCGAGAGCATGAGTAGCTTTGTATAATGTATTTATGACTTGTGTGAATCGTCAGTTTTGGTTTTCGGGTGATTCAAGATTGACTTGCAAGAATGATTCTAATTTTAGAAGCTTTAAGTTTAAAGAGGTGACCAAGTTTAACTTTTGTGTATTTGACCCTGAATCAGAGTGTTGATGGCCCCGTTAGGTCCGTATGGTGATTTTGGGTTTGGGCATATGCCCGGATTTACATTTTGATGTTTCTAGAAAGGTTGAACACTATTTGGCAAAAGTTGGCAATTTGAAGGTTTACAATGTTCAAAGTTTGATCGAGAGTAGACTTTGATGATATCGGGTTCGGATTGTTGTTCCGGGAGTTGGAATAGGTTCGTTATGTCATTTGGAACTTGAGTACAAAATTTGAGGTCATTCCAAGTTGATTTGATATGGTTCGACACGAGTTTTGGAAGTTGAAAGTTCAAAAGTTCTTTAACTTTGATTTGAGGTATGATTCGTGGTTTTGATGTTTTTATGTGAGATTTGAGGCCTCGAGTAGGTTCATGTTATGTTTTGAGACTTTTTTGCATGTTTGGATGGGGTCACGAGGGGATCAGCTGAGTTTCGGACGAGGTTCAGATCATTCCCATGTTCTTTGGCACTGCTGGTTTCTGCTGGTTCTGGTCTTCTTCGTGATCATGAATGTTGGGTCGCAATCGTGTAGTACATTGGGAGCTTCCTGATGTTTATTCTTCACGTTCGCGCTATAGAGATCGCGTTCGCAGTTGTTGAGACTTTAAGTCTCAGCGTTCGCATAGTGCTGAGTGGGGCTGAGCAGTCTTGATTGGTTCTTCTTTGCGTTCGCAATGGATTGTCCGCGAGGTCTGGCGGTATGTTCATCATGTTCGCGAGGATGTTGTCGCGAACACATAGTGTAAAGTGTGGCAGTGTGAGTTTGTGCTTCACGAACGCGAGGCTTCTTCTGTGTTCGCAAAAGGTACCCCTGTAGTAGTGTATAAAGTACTCAATTTCGAGGGTTTAGGGTCATTTAATCATCTTTTGAGTTTGGGAGCTCGAATTTGGACGATTGTGGAGGGGAATTTCACGACTTGGATTGGGGTAAGTATTTTTGACTCGGATTTGATTATATTTCATGATTCTATCTTCGATTTTGGCATTTGATTGATGAATTTAAAATAGAAATTGGGGATTTTTTGTCTAATCTTTCTAAAGTGAATAATTGAGTTTTGAACATCGATTCCGAGTCGGATTTGAGTGAAATTAGTATGGTTGGACTTGTAATTGAATGTGTTGTCAAACTTTGTGAGTTTTGTTGGGTTCTAAGGTGCGAGCCTAGGTTGATTGTTTTGTTGACTTTGAGTGTTTGATTAAAGATTCGACCTTTATCATCTGGGTTGGTTTCCTTTGGCATTATTTGATGTTTTTGAGTTGATTTTTGCTAGTTTTGAGCCGTTCGAAGGTCGATTCACGCAGGATGACATTTCTAGAGTGTTGTTTGGCTTGTTCAGTATTAGATTTGGCTTGTTTGAGGTATGTAACATACCTAAAGTTGGACTTGAGAGTATTTAACCCTTGGAACTATGATATATATGAGAGGTATTGGGGTGGCGCATAATACATTCAAATTACATCTAAATAAAATAGTGTAAAGCGGTCGACGTCAAATATAATAACTCAACAAGGTTGGGGTCGAATCCCACAGGGAATAGGTGTGAAAAGGTTACTTGAATAGTGTGAAACTTGACTTAAGTCGTAATTCTACTCTGTTAGCTAAAAAAGAGAATGTTGTAATTAGGAATTATCAAGAAAACTATTTTGTTACAAGAGTGTAATTAATTTGATTAAGGAAACCAAGGTTGTGTCCCTATCAAGGGAATATACTACTATCGGCGTTAATATGATATATTTCTAATGGAAGGTCCTTTGATGTGCAAATGGTTCCTAAAATGACTACCCAATATTTTCCAATAGTTAGGTAGTATTTTCTATTTATGATTTTCCCAAATACAAAAGAGTTACAATTAAGAACAACCAATTTATGCCAAATAGAACCCACTTAGCGATTCTATTAAACAAGGTTTAAAGCCTTGAGTTTTTGTTATTCAATTCTACCAAATCCTAACCCACTTTTCCAAGTAAAGATAAAGTGAAATGGCATTAGTCAATGTTTTCAACCATCAACATTAAATGAAGCATGAGAAATGAATAAATACCGATCAACCATTATATATATATACCAACCAATCATTATATATATATATTCAATAGTAAACACCCATTAACATTACACCCATTTAGGGTCCACAACCTTAGTATTTAAAACTAGCTACTCATACTAGAATCCAAGAACACAACAATAAATAAAGTCATAAAGCTTACAAATATGACAAGATTCTATCTTCAAAAGCTTCCAAAATAATGGTGTATTCAATGCTCTAAGTGTAGCCTTTTTTTCAGACAAGATGCCCACAAAATCCTAGTTATTCTATTTATAATGGGCTAAAAGTTGGGGTCAAAATATGATAAAAATAACCCTGTAGATCACATCTTCGACCGCAGAATGCGTCGCAGAACACTTTTGCGGCCTGCATATCTGCAATTCCATCACATAATTGAGTGTCCAATTGTCCAGTTGTTCATCGCACTTCTGTTATGCAGTCCGCACATTGATTTCGGGACCGCATTTGATACCACAAACTTATTCTCGTAGAAACTCTTTTTGCACTTATGCGGTCATTATGCAGTCCGCACAAGCATTATGCGACCACACAATAGACCACACAATTTGCTCTCAGAATTGGGATGATCTGCTTTACACTTGGTCTGCGGCCCGCACATCACTTTTGCGGTCGCAAACCTGCCGCATTTCTGCGCTTTATGGGGTTTTATCATCTTTTCCGTGTTCTTGGTTCTTCAAGTCTAGTTTTCTGCAAAACACAAAAAACTACATAAGAAATAACTTAAAATGCTTTAAAAGACGAGCTAAAATCTATGTAATTAGTATCAAAAGTGCCGCAATTCGTTGACACATCAACACCCCCAACTTAGACTCTTGCTTGTCCTCAAGCAACTAAAACAAAGTCAACCTATCAAATACTAATGTATTTCCGACAGATCATAAAGCAACAGTGACTATGGATGGTGCTGACTGTTAGCTAACAAGCGTGTGACTTCTTTTATTCACACTTCTTTGAAGTCAAAGATCATTTAGCAATTCGAATAACCAATTTGTAAGCGTTGAGCTTCAAGAGCAATGACGGAATGCTACCCACAACTAGGTATGCACTTGTATCCTACTTCAAGAAACTTGGCTTTTGCTAAATCTTGCAATTCATGCCTGCGCACATCAAAGAAAATCCTCACCTCAACAAATATGTGTAGGGTATACAATCAAACACTCTTGCACTCAGAAAGCATGCTAAGTGCTACAAGTATCAGTCATATGCCTGCCCTTATTTTAACTCATTGCTATCTCAGGAGTAATTGGTTGCAAATCACAAAGGACTTTTTAAGGATTGTAATGTAGGTTTTGGGACGGGTTGGACAACTATTTGAGAGTGTAGTGACTGTGCCTCCTTGAACGCTACATACACTTTGCTTCTTTTTAAACCACATAGCCCTTATTGACTTCTAGTTACCAATATAGAACCACCTCGACGTATCATTTCAGTTTTCCCAAGACTCCATTTTTTTACAGATGTGTTCTTTTGTTTTTCTTGTGGAGCTTGAATATCTTCATATACACAACTTTGAGGTATTTTCTTCTACACACAATGTACAACCCTACCACTTTCCAATTAATACCAACATCCCCGACTTAGGCTTTTAGCCTCATTCTTAATCATTTAAGGAGGGACGGGTTCAAAAGAAGGAATTATTTCACAAAAGGGTAAAGGCTTGTAATGTAGTAGCCAAATAAAAGGTTAAAGTCTCAACAAGGGATAACTTGTATAATAAATGTACTAGGGAGGTCAATTTGGTCAAAAATTAGCTCGCAATCACAAAGAGACTAACCGGGCAAGTTCTAGACATCACGAGTTGAGTACATGCATTATTTACACAAATCCTCACCTACTCACAACGCATGAACTATTCGAATCGGCATAATTTCAGCCCTCAAGTGAATACAAGGCAACTCAAAGCTTCATCACATGATATTTGAGATTCTAAGTAAGCACAAAGTCAAAGAGCGAGCCTCGATTTCGCAAGAATGACTAACCGTTTATTTACAAAATTTGAAGGGTGCAATTTATTCAATAAAAACTTGTCACATGCTTGAATCTAGAACAAAAACACCAAATAAGTCAAAACATCTTGTGCTACCGCCATGGTTCTGCTATTACACCTTTGGAAAAGAACCTGACAAAGAAAAACCAAGGGGAATTCATTGCTATATACAAATCTACACTATTAAGATTAAGAGTTTATATACAAGTTGCAAAAAGTTAAATATACCCCACCCCCAACCGAAGAGCATGCATTGTCCCTAATGCATTGAGAAAGTAAGAGCAAAGTTTAGGGGCATCCTGGGGCGCACTAGGCGCTTGTGGTGCTGGGAGCTGACACTGTGGAGGCATTTGGTGGATCCTCTAACTGGACAGTAGATGGAGCATCCGAGGTGGCCGTGGGGCCGGAAGCTGACACTGTGGAGGCAGTGGGTAGAACCTCTGATGGGATAGTGGTGTCTGAGACCAAAGTAGAAAGCTCCGCAAGTTGGGGAGCTGGGTCTTGGACCTGAGAGCTGCTAGTCTCACCCGATGATGGCTGTGTGGTCGTCATAGTAGCTTTGGCGACCATATCTGCAAGAGAGTGTGCAATGGCTATCAGCAGATCTTCCTTTTCTTCACCCAGTTCCTCTATAGGAACAACTGTCTGTTTGCCTCTGTTGTCCCTATGATCATCACCCTCCTCAAGTAATCCCTCCTCATCAATTTCCTCTTCATCAGTTTCCTCATTAGACCCTCCAGATTCCTTTTCTAAATGATCATCGATATGCACAACGGAGCCTGGAGCTTGTGAAGTCTCAGTACCATAGGCCACCTCAGCTGATATGAGGTTTGTGAAATCCAAATCGAGCCCTGGTACATGGGAGGTGCCAGTACCCTGTTCCCCTTCCACCAGAAAAAAGGGGGTCAAGTCAAACTCCAGTGTCTGCATCTTATGCAGCTCTGACTTGAGCTCAGCTACATCCTTTTTGAGTTGAGTCATGTCCCCAGCTCCACCTCGCTCAACCTTCTCAAGGCGTACTTTAAAATGTTTGAGTCAATACTCAAAGGATAGATGTTGTTTTTGAAGATCGCTCACAGAGGTTTGAATTGGGGCCAAAGCTTGCCGGATAAGAGATTGAAGTTCTTTGGCCAATTTGTCTACTTTGGCATTTTCATGTTGTGCTAGTAGACCAAGCTTGGAGAGTGCAGGCAGTGAGACAGGTGGTGTTGCAGTGGCTGGTCTGGGAGTGTATGTGGAGGTAGCCGGTGCAGAAGAAGTGTTTAGCATTGATGAGGCAGCAGGTGTTGCTGAGGATGGAGGGAGAGTGAGTGATTGCTCTGGTGGATCTTCGACCACTTTATCTGCAACATCATTGATCCGAGTGATGTCAATGTCCTAAAAACTTTTGTTATGAGGTCATGTTTGGGGAAAGGAGGAACTGTCCCAGCTTTACACAAAGCACGGATTAAGCATGGAAAAGGGAGCAAAGTTTCTTTTTGGTTTGCCCAAAACCCAATCTCACGGAATATAAGCTCTCCCACATCAATCTTGATACCGACATGATGCAAGCAATAAAGATCTTCTTCTTGATACTTATGTCGATTTCATTTCTCGATTGCGTTATATGGGAATAGGCAAAACTTAGCCAATACCAACCTTCTTGGGTAAGATCCCTCTTGTGAATCCTTTGGCGTGGTGCAATCCAGGATGGAGTTCCCTTGGTTATGACAGAGGCTACCCAAGCACGCCTGGATTCTTTGTTTTTAAGCTTTTCATCAAATTATGCCGTGCCTGGCCCCCATTCCTCGAAATATACATCATTGATTGATGAGGCATCATAGAGTATTTCAACTCCTCAGACTAATATAGAGCCTAAGAATCTACAGTTTCTCTTTCGTTCTGCATTCCTAGATGCAGCATAGACATCATAGAATTCCCTAACAAGCGTCTCGTTGTATTCTCCCGGAACCTGAGTGAAGGATTCCCAGCCCCTCTTTTTGATGTTTTCTAGCACATAGGGGTAGTGTTCTTTCAGACCTTTCAAGCCTAGCTGCTTTCTTCGAGGATTTTTCTTTTTGCCAAGCCATCTTTGTACAGAGTCCAAGAGTCAGAAACCCCAAACCCGAGTCTTTACCACTTTTTCGGTGTGCTTCAGCATGGAGGTCAACTGGTGGCACAAGGTCAATCTATGCCTTCTTCTCTTCAGATTGGGAGGAACGGTCATATGTATTGCTGGCTGTGTCAGGCATTTGCATTTGGATTGCTGTGATTGTGGACTCAGAGCAACAACCCATTTCTTTCCTCGAGCGGGAGGTTTTCACAATGCTAGGGATTTCTTTAATGCCATTCCTGTCAATTATTCAATGAGTGAGTATGTGATATGGCATGGGCAACATTGAAAAGAAATGAAAACAAAGATGTTTTTGAGACTAGTTATGCGATCGCATAACAACTCTGTGAGCCGCAAAACCTTTCGCACATTATAACCCTAAGAAGCAAAACAAGTTCTGTGGTCCGCAGAAGTGGCCATAGAACAACTTATGCGACCGCAGATCGGTCGCATTTTGTTCTTCAAATATAGCATTTTGTATGCCTCTGTCTGTGACCATTTTATAGTCCGCAAAATGTTTCTGCGGTAGCAAATTCAATTGCACATGGGCTTATAGAAAACTACCTATCATCCAAATTTGATGACTTTGCGGACTGCAAACCAGTTATGTGGACCGCAAAGATCATCATTCCTAATCAAAAAGGTGTTCTCCGGCTAGTGCACACACATCAAATTCACACTCAGTCCCAAATACGCAAGCACACACTTAGCCATTAGGAAAATATTTATGCAAATTGCTACAACTTTCCAATCTCTTTACTTTATTCCTGCTCTTTAATTTAAATCCCCAAATTTCAATTTACCCCCAGTATCCCTCAATGTTTGATTTTCAGTACATGCACTCACAATGGATGACCCATAGCAAGGTGCTGGGGAGACAGAGGAGGGTATTGAAAGTATATGGCACTTTTCAATTTGATTAAGCAAGAGAAAGGATGGAATTGTACATATCAGATATCAGAGGATGGACGATTTCGGTCTCAATCATGAGCAAGGTAATCCCTTCCTTTTCAATTCCTTTTTGATTTTGTGTTTCCCCCCCAATGTTTTTGGTCTTTTCTATCTTTTCTTTTGTGTTATTCTTTGTGCCCGTGTGTGTGCGGGAGTGTAAAAGAACGACGAAAATGAGTGAGGGATTTAGGGCTTAATACCTTAGAGGTTCATGGTGAGGGAGTGCATCGCATAACACATTATGCGTTCGCATATGTGTATGCGATGGATTAATGACTGAGTTATGCGAATCAGCTTTGTGATCAGTTCTGCGATCGCATAATCATTATGTGGGCCGCAAAAAGTGAATTTTCACTGCATTTTTGAAGGCCCAGATTGCATTATTTTCTTCTTGTGTCTGCAATCATTATGCGGTCCGCAAATCCAATATGCGGCCGCATATGTTGTCACAGAACACATGTGAAGATTGGCTTGCTTTCCTTCATTTTCCTCTGCCCTTGCATCCTGTTTCATTGTATTTTGGGTCACCTGCATTCTAACACACATGTTAAACTACTCAAAACTTACAAATAAACTTACCAAATTTAAAATCTAAGCAAAAAATGTTACCACACATGGGTTGCCTCCCAAGAAGCATTTGATATAACATTGCGGCACGACTACCCCCATTTTGACTAATCATTGGTAGGGGTTGGTGCAGGATCGTCTTTGAGTGCGAATTGTTCTACCAAGTGCCTTTCTCCAATGGTTCTGAGGTAATGCTTGATCCTTTTCCATTTACTTTGAAAGTTCGAGTCTCGTCCTCGGATTCCAATTCAATAGCACCATAGGAAGACACATTCACAACTTTGAATGGGCCAGACCATTTGGATTTGAGTTTGCTCGGAAAGAACTTCATTCTTGAGTTGAAGAGTAAGACCAAGTCACTGGATTTGAATTCTCGCTTCAAAATCTTCTTGTCATGAACAAACTTCATTCTTTCCTTATACATGGCTGCATTCTCATAGGCATGAAAACAGAATTCTTCCATCTCATTGAGTTGTGTCATCCTTAGATTAGCAGCTTCGGCCCAGTCAAGATTAACTTTTTTAATGCCCACATAGCTTTGTGTTCAAGATCCACTGGCAGGTGGCATGCCTTACCAAAAACCAACTGGTATAGTGAGGTGCCAATGGGAGTCTTAAATGCTGTCCTATATGCCCATAATGCATCATCTAGCTTCTTTGACCAGTCGGTCCTGTTTGTGTTAACAATTGTTGCTAGGATGTTTTTAATCTCCCTGTTGGACACTTCAACTTGACCGCTTGACTGAGGATGATAATGGGTGGCCACCTTGTGCCTGACTCCATATTTTTCAAGCAGCCCAGCAAAAGCTTTGTTGCAAAAGTGAGAACCACTATCACTAAGGATCACCCTTGGGGTTCCAAACCGCGTAAATATGTTCTTCTTCAAGAAAGTGGTTACACTCCTTACCTCATTGTTCGGCAAAGAAATTGCCTCAACCCATTTGGAGACATAATCTACTGCCACCAAGATATATGTCATGTCGTATGAGCTTAACGAAGGGACCCATGAAATCTATCTCCCATATATCAAAGATCTCGACCTCCATCATAAACTTCATAGGCATCTCATGTCTTCTAGAAATTGACCCTTATCTTTGACACTAATCACATTCCTTGACCATTTGGTTTGCATCTTGGTAGATCGATGGCCAATAATAGCCACATTCAAGCACTTTTGCTGTAGTACAATTTCCACCATGATGGCCCCCCACTAGGGAGTCATGACATGCTTTGAGAATTTGAATTACCTCATCTTCCGGAACACAATGCCGAATGATGTTGTTAGTGCAAATATGGAACAGAAAGGGTTCCTCTCAGTAGTATTGCCTACACTCCCGCAAGAACTTTTCTTTTGATAGGTTTCCAATCCATCAGGGATATGGTCACTAACCACAAGTTAGCAATGTCGGCATACCAAGGAGTGAAGGTGCTAGACAATGTCAATATGTGTTCATCTGGGAAGACATCAATAATTTCAAGATCTTCTTTTGGTCTCCATGCCTCTTCAAGCCTAGATAGGTGATTCACAACTTGATTCTCTGTTCCTCTATGATCTTTGACTTCAAAGTCAAATTCTTGTAAAAAAAGAACCCACCTAATCAATCTTGGTTTAGCATCCTTATTCGCCATAAGGTAGTGGAGAGCAGCATGATCGGTGTAGACTCATTGGAGCCCAACAGATAGTCTCGAAATTTTTCAAAAACATAGACAATAGCCAACAGTTCTTGCTCCGTCACAATGTAATTCATTTGTACGCCATTGAGTATCTTGCTTGATAGTAGACAGGATGAAGAATCTTCTTATGGCGTTGACCAAGTAATGCTCTAATAGCTACACCACTGGCATCACACATGAGTTCAAATGGAAGAGACCAATCAGGTGTGATAGTAATAGGTGCCGTGGTAAGCCTTGCTTTCAATTCCTCAAAAGCTTTGAGGCATTTCTCATCGAACTCAAACTTCGCATCCTTTTCAATGAGCTTGCACATGGGACTTGCAATTTTTGAGAAGTCTTTGATAAATCGCCTATAAAACCCGGCATGTCCCAAAAAGCTTCGAACAACTTTTACCAAAGTGGGAGGAGGAAGCTTGGAAATGATCTCGATCTTTGCCCGATCAACCTCTATGCCTTGATTGGAAATTTTTTGGCCTAGAACAATACCCTCATCTACCATGAAGTGAAAATTTTCCCAGTTGAGCACAAGGTTTGTTTCCTCACATCTTTTGAGAAGTTGCTGAAGGTTGTCAAGGTAATGCTCAAAGGAATCACCAACTACAGAAAAGTCATCCATGAAAACCTCTAAGAAATTCTCCACCGTGTCTGAGAAGATGGACATCATGTATCGTTGAAAGGTAGCCGGGGCACTACATATCCCAAATGACATTCTGCTAAAAGAAAAGGTCCAATACGGACATATGAATATTGTCTTCTCTTGATCCTCTAAGGCGATGTTGATTTGGTTGTAGCTGTAATTACCATCCAAGAAGCAATTAAATGACCTTACCGTTAGCCGATCAATGATATGATCAATAAAAGGAATCAGAAAATGGTCTTTGCAGTAGCATTATTGAGCTTCCGGTAGTCCATGCACACTCTCCACCTGGTCACTATCCTTGTTGGGATGAGTTCATTTTTGTCATTTTGAATCATGGTCATGCCTCCTTTCTTTGGCACACATTGCACCGGATTTATCCAAGGACTATCGGTAATGGGGTAGACAACCCCGGTATCCAACCATTTTATGATTTATTTCTTCACCACCTCTTGCATGGAAGGGTTTAACCTTCTTTGATACTCCACGCTAGGTTTTCTCTCTTGCTCCAATTGTATCTTGTGCTCACAACTTCTAGCAGGAATCCCTCGGATGTCCGCTATTGTTTACCTAATAGCCTGTCTGTGCTCCCTCAAGGTACTCAACAAGTGTTCAACCTGGATGTCAATCAACAAAGAAGAAACGATTACAGGTAGAGTTTCATTAGAGCCAAGAAATTTATACCTTAAGTGCGGTAGAAGTGGCTTGAGCTCAAGTTATGGCAGCTCGATAATTGAAGGCTTAGCGTGAGGAGTGACTCTATTATCTAAGTCAAGAGAAAGTTTCTTTGGTGCATAAGTTTAGGACCCAAGCCCTTCCAATGCATTCACTGATTCCATGTATCCTTCCATGTCTTCTCCATCAAAATTTGCCAAAATAGCCGCCAATGCCTCACCAAGGCATTCTTCTTCCATGTTTACCTCGACTGTATCCTCTACCTCATCAACAATATCAATGACTGAGATACTTTCGTATGCATGTGGCAATTTCATACCCTTAATTTCTTGAAAGGTAACCTCTTCGTCATTAACTCGGAACTTGATCTCATTTCATTTCGAAATCATGAGTGCTCTTCCAGTAGCAAGGAATGGTCTCCCCAAGAGATAGGGATTTCTTTATCAATATCACAATCGAGGATAATAAAGTCGTCAAGGAGGAGAAACTTTCCTACTTTCATAAGAACATCATCAACAATTCCCACTAGTCGCTTTATTGAACGGTCGGCCATTTGCAACCTCATACTTGTAAGCCTAAGCATACCTAATCCCGTTTGTTTGAAAATAAAAGGGGCATTAAGTTGATGCTAGACCCATTATCACAAAGGGCTCGTGCAAAATCGCACAACCCAATAGTGCATGGAATGGTGAAGGCTTCCGGGTCCTCTTTCTTTTGGAAGGTGGTTGTTGTAATGATGGAACTAACCCGGTGAGTCACATTCACCACTTCATTCTTGGTGGTTCTCTTTTTAGTGATCAAGTCCTTCAAGTACTTAGCAAAACCCCGCATCTCTTGAAATGTTTCCACAAATATAATGTTCATTGATAATTGCTTGAGAATGTCATAGAACTTCTCGAGTTTGCTATCATCAACCTTCCTAGCAAATCTTTGAGGGAAAGGAGGTGGAGGCCTAGGAATTGGTGCTAGAGTTTTTGGTGCCTCTATTACCTTTTCCTTAACCTCTTCATGGTTCACTTCTTGAGATCTTGTCCTTCTTTGGGAGTCTTTCAACTTCAACAATAATTGGCACCTCAACTTGTGCCTCAACTTCTTGTTCGGAATCTTCCACTTCGACCACTTGTTCATTCTCTCCTTGAAGTAGTTTCCCACTTCGACTTGTGATTGCCATACTATGAGAAGTTGGGCCACTCCCACTACCTTTTGAGTTTGCAATTGTGTCATTTGGGAGCGTGCCTTTTTGCTTTCGATTTTACTCTCTTGAGAGATATCTCATTTGCATCTCCAACTTTTGAATAGATATGGTATGAGATCCCACAAGCTCGGTTTGAAGTGTCGTCTCTATCTTGATTTTGTAATACTCGTTCAAGCATGTTTTCCAACTTGGACTCACTCGATGAACTTTCTATACAATGTGGAAAGTTTGAATATTTCCCCTTTGGTGGAACATAGGGGTTGGAACTCCGATTTGAAAAATTGTTGTTGTTGTTACTCCAATTTCCTTGATTTAAACTACCTTGGTCATTTTTCCACTGTTGGTTGCCTTGCCCTTGCGGTTTAGGCCTCCATTGGTTTTGTTGTCCTGAACCTTGGTTGGGTTGCCTTTGATAACCTCCTTGAGAGTTGTTGACATAATTTGCTTCCTCGTAATCCTCATTTGACATGGGTTGCATATCTTCCACAACATTTACCTTTTTTGTTTGGCTTTTAGTGAACATTTTCGTTAACACGTTGACATTGGTGGCAAGCCCGGAAATTACTTGATCTCTTTCTTGGTTCTCCTTAATCATGTTGGTCAAGGAAGGAGTACCATATGCAATTCCACCCGTGGTGTCTTTCGAGTGCCAAGCTTGGTTATGTTCTGCCATATGCAAAATAACTTCAAAATAGCATATATAAGCATGTCCAAGTGTTTTATTATTTTTTCATAATTTTTAAACGTTTAAATTGATTTATTTTCTCCCTTTTTATCCATAAAATCCCAATAATTATTTCCAAAATTATTATTTTGATAATTTATCTATTGGATTTTTATATTTATGCCAAAATATGGCTAAGGTAATTTTTACATATTTTTAAAATGTTTTTAGTATTTTTAAAGCTAAATTGCATATAATTGCAATATTAGCCCTTTTAAGGTTTAATTAGGTTTTATATTCATAAAATTGGATTCAGTGTTTTTAAATTGTTATTTATGTGCTATAAATCATTTTAGCCTTCAAAATTAGTTTTCAGAAATTATTTATTATTTTTATAAAATTAAAAGGGAAAAAATGGCTACTTAATTTATAGCCAAAATTGGCTTTAAAATCTAGCCCAAATCAAATCCCCAATTCCCCAGCCCAATTCCAATTCAAATCTGCCCCTAACCCAATTTTAACCCAAGCCCGAACCGGATCCCTACCTACCCATTTGATCATGACTGTTGATCATTCAAATCAACGTTCCCCCTTTCCCCTTACCTTTTGTTAACCCAAAATGACCCCTAACCTAATTCATTTGTTACGGTCTGCCACCCTTGAATCCCCTCTCCTCTCAAACTCTCTCTGAAACCTAAAGCCAACCCTAGCCGCTGCCACCCAAACTAACCCTAATCCCCTTCGATCCTCACCCAATCCATGGACCCTCATGGCTGTTCGAGATGTGTACCGGTCTCCTAGTCAGATCTTTGACTTTTCCGGCTAGATCGGTAACTTTTCGAAGTCTTTCTCATTTTTTTGGGTTCTCCGAAACCCTAACTCTAAAGGCTTTCCTTTTTTTTTCCAGATCTGTGTATGTTATGAACCTCTTAAGTGTTTTCCTTAAAGGTTTTCCGATTTTTCAAAACGACTCTTCGTTTTCAACGATTAGGATTTTCTCAACCTCTTTTAAAAGATCTCTTCTCCGATTTTCAGTGTTGTTTTATGATTTTACTATGTTTAAACGATTTGCTTATGTTTTTCTTCTACCTGGTTCATCGTGTTAAAATTCTAAGTATCTTTGGTTTTATTCGGTGTTCTGAAAATGTGTTTTTGTATGTATGCCTATTTCGATTAAGTTCTTCATGGTTAAATCCTTTCCTTTGTTTGTCTTGACTGATCCTGAGGTCTTACCATTTTTGTTAAAAGCCTAATTTCTTAAAACTTTCCTCACTTGTTATTGTGAGCTTTTGAAGACTTCCTTTACTTATTTCAGTGTGTTGGTCTGATCTCCTCTACCTGTTGCTATGTGTTAGACTGTTTCCTTCATTTTGGTTCTATGTGACTACTTGACCTGTTGATTGCCATGTTTCGAATGGGTTCTTTTACTACTGAATCCTTAGCGTACTCGTGTTACTGTTGTATGTTTATCTAGTTGCTTCTTTTGCCAATATGGTTGGCCTTGCATGTCTGATACTCTTGTTCATTCTTCTCTATTTTTATGGCGAAGTACAGAATCATGATTCTTTCTTGATTGATCTTGATTTCCTTAAGTTATGGTTTGGTTGCAAGGTTTTCTTACAAAACCTTAATTTTACTCATTTGTTTAAATTGATTGACCCCCTTCCTTTATTTGCTGTGATGTTTCACCCCGCTGAATCCTTTCCCCAATTAAGTGTATTCTGTACCTAGACTCAATTGTATACTCTATATTCTTTCTAGCCCTTATTTGGTCAGAAATCAATCTTCCTCAAATTGATTTTCTTTCCTTAATTACCTCTATTAGTATCCATTTGAGCAGTAATCCCTTGATTAAAGGGAATACTTGTATTAATTGATTCTGATTGTGATTACTTCCATATTTGTGTTAAATCTTTACTTGTTACCTTATTTTTCTACTCGTTTTAAAAGCTATAAATACCCTAATGCTTTCATTAACAAGACACGAACAACTGAGTTCAAAAACACACACTTACACATTCAAACTCTCTTTCTTTCTCTACTACTTGTGCTACTGCCTTGTTTAGCCGGCTGAAAGCCAAGGCTAGACTTTGGAACTCTGATTGCTTTACTTTTTCTGAACTTTGCTCCTTTAACTGGTATGTTCTTAATTTAATTCTAAAACTCAACTCTATGTGTTCCCTTGTTTGTCAACCCTTGTCTCTTTCTGTACTAACTTAATGGCTCATGCTGTTGAGTTGTACTATTTGTCTATTACTTTACTCAACATGCTTAAAATTTTGCCCTCCTTTGTTCAAATGTGATCTTGTTCTTGTTTACGTTCTTCGACTAGCATGTCTATAATGTACCTAATTCATGACTAATTGTGTGTTTCTGATTTGGGCCCTCTATGTTCCCAACCCTACTCCCCTATTTGTAACTGCTGAAGCATGTAATTCTCTCTAAACTTGTTCTGTGTGTGCTCCTACCCCCTTTCCCTTTCAAAAATTGTTTTATTAGGCAATTCTTTTGCTGTTCTACAAACTAACTTCAAATATGTTATTTCTAAAACTATTTTCCAACTCAACTCCTTTGAGTCTATGTCCAGCACTCTCACATGCACTCTTATATCATTAGGTTCTGCCCCTCTTGTCTGAGCCTTGCTTTGGGACCCTTGAGCTCCCTCTGAAACTGGACACATAAGGGCTGGCTCTTCCACATTGCACTTACTCTTGGTTATGCAATTTGGGTGTGAGCACTGCCCGGGATCCCTTGAGGTCCTTAGGGAACTCTGACACACCTAGGTATGAGAATGGTTTGGAACAGTATTGACATTTGAAATGGTTTACTACATAACTCAGAGAGAAAGTCAGGATCAGGCTTCCTATGGTTGTAACTTCTTATTTTTACATTTCTTATGTAATTCTATCATAGGGTCTGTAATAATTTGTAAACAAATATTGGGGTTAGTGAAAAAGGATGAGGAAATATGCATGCTATAGTTAAAGGGTAGAAAACATGTTATTAGGTTTATATTCCAAGTTGTGCAATAGAAATCATATTTAGGATTCATACAATGCATTAGGTATCATGTTCTTAGGATTCATGCTTCCTGCTTTAGCATCTCATTCATTAATCCATGATTCATGTCCAACACTTAGAAATCTTGCTTCTAGGACTAATAAATAAAAATTGTTCCTCATGAAGTCGTTTCTTAATAATTCTGCAACTCTTTCGTATATTTAGAGATCATGCCTTAGGAACTCTACCATATGCATGTGCATATTAGATATCATGTTCTAGGATCCTGTTTGCATTTTGTTTAAAAATGGCCAGTTAATTGCTGATTCATGAAAAGGTAGTAAGGTAATAGTTTTCACATTACGGAGTTTCTGAATAACTGGTAATAATCTCTGCAACTAGAAAAACATGTTTTAGGTAATAATAATCTCCAAACTGTCTTAACAATTCTGAATACTGTTTACGCCTAGGCAAGCCTTAGGTAATTACTTAAATAAAATTGGAACTGTCTTTGTTTAATTCTCGACTGTCACACCCAGCAGGCAGGCCTGATTCAGACTTCTTTTCTGAGTCATGTGATAAATCTGGTTTTGACTTAAACACCCTGCTTAGGACTTTAAATTCAGACCTTAATTGTGTATAAGTCGTGCTGTCTATGTGCACTGTTTGCAGAGGTATAACTGAGCCTTGTATTTGCTTATATGTTTCCCCTAATTGCATTCTTATATGTTTTTGTATGTCGCTTTAGCATTTTTGCCTTTAAACCTGAGGGTCTGCCCTAGAACTTGCTTCTTATAGGAATGGGAGTCCTAAATTCCTCCGGGACTAATAGGAAGGGACGGGTAGCAGCATGCAATAGTGGTCGAGACCAACCCTCGCTTTAGTTACCTTCATGGGGTGGGAAAGGATAGATATGGAGATGATGACCGGTGCGCTAATACCACGTGTATCCCCTATTCTGAGAAGTGTCATACCGGGTATGGCATTGATGTGATCCATATTACAAACAAACCTAGGACACCCCATTTTATTTTTATAAGTATGCTTAGATTATAATTCTTTTCAAAACATTCCTTTTATTAATCGTTTTTCAAACACTTGTGTACTTTAACTTAAATCCCATATTATTTGAGCCCTACTTGTCTACTTGCTAATTGCACAAATTCACAAAAAGCTATTTGGCCGGGAACCACACTAGTGGATCCTGAGGGGTACCTAACACCTTCCCCTTAGGATAATTTCAAGCTCTTACCCTATCTTTGGTTATCAAACATACTTGTAGTTGAACCTTATAGGTGCCCTAACGTACCTTAAATCGTTAGGTGGCAACTCTTCAAATACCTAATTCCCAAAAAAAGGAACGAGTTATCCCTCAAAATGTCATAAACCCAATTACCACGAGGAAAAAAAAGGGGCGCGACAGCATGACGACTCTGCTAGGGATTTTTAGGCTTTTACCATTACAGATTTTTTTTTTGTGAATTTGTACCCCTCCCTATGTGCAATTACTTGTTTATTTTCTTTAAGAGTTTGATTTCTTGTTCAAAAGGAAAACTGACATATCTTTCTTGTTTCCTTTCTTTATAATTGCGTTAAATTATAAAACTATTGTATTTATCACTTTCTTAACGTGCAAATACATGTCAACATGCTTTTAATTATTGCATAATCATGCTCAACATCATACTCCACTCATGCCAAACAAATACTATAGCAACGCTTGATGAGTGGTTGCGCTCTTCTTATATCATTACCCCTAAATTCGGAAAGGCATATTTGCGGTAAAACTAGTCGATCAACGGTGCAGTCGACAGTTCCGTGCCTTCCTCGAGTTGTCTGCTCAAGGGTACCAGTCTAAAACCACATAGAAACCTTACTCCATTTAAATTGTGCATGCATCATGGTCAAACCTAGATGGGTCAGTTATGTTGTCCACATAATGATCCTTTAAGATAGCCTTATCCAAAGTCCACTGGGTTTCCCTAAACCTAAATGGACATCATCACGTTCTGTGCATTTCTTTGGAGAACTAAATGCTTCATGCTAATTGTTGATATTAAATAGTCGAGTCTGTGGGGGTAAGGGCCTAACCTTATTTGCCTTGCAGAAATATGAGGCACGAAGTCCCCAGATTCGGCATGGTCACCAACATCCACCCAAGATTGCTAAGCTGGTGGAGAGATTTACACTCTAGTGACCAAACTCTCATCAGAAAATATCTGGGAAATCTACCGTCCCTACTGGAGATCTAACATAACAACATGATCATAGAAGCTGTTATGCTATTTTGGGATTGTGAAAGGGCCGTGTTCCGCTTTAGGGACATTAAAATGACACCTTTGCTAGAGGAGATAAGAGGTGTGGCCGGTCTAGTGTGGGAAACTCCGGGTCTGCTAATGCCTGAGAACCGCAAAGGCATGGGTTTCCTTAAAATGATGGGTATGAAGAAGAATACAGAATTGACATGCCTGAAGGAATCATACATCCCTTTTGACTACCTGTATGAAAGGTACGGTCACAACAAATCCTACCGTACCTACCCTGACGAGTTTTCCATCACGTCCTTGGGACACATCCATCGTAGGGCTTTTGTCTTCATGTTTTATTTCCTGGGTATGATCGTGTTTCCGATGAAGAAAGGGAGAATCCATACTAGGCTGGCTATGGTAACTAATACCCTAATGGAGGGGATTGGTGGACAGACATTCATCATTGTGCCCATGATCATTGCAGACATATACCGAGCCTTAGAGAAGTGTCAACGAGGAGCAAAACACTTCGAAGGCTGCAATCTACTACTTAAGCTTTGTCTCATAGAACATCTCCAAAAGGGAGAATACCGACAAGAGATTCAGCGGAGGGACTGGGATGATCACATCGCTTTCCACCACCCAAAGCGAATTTACACAAAATAAGTTATTTTATGCTAAGGCATTCCGAACTTTGTGAATACGAGTAATAAAGCAAAGGAAAAATTTGAAAGCCAAAAGGGAAAAGAAAGACTTGTATATATTTACTGATAAATCCTTTTACAGAGGCCAGAATGTCTTAATTCAAAAATTTACAATGGCCGAAACAGTCTCAAAAAGATGCAAAAGAAAGCAAATAATATAAAGGCCTCAGTGGCCTGGTCTTCATCGGAGGCATCATCTCCGCCCTCGGGATCTTCCCCGCCTTCAGACTTGCTTAAACTTTCAGAATCTTCCTTGGGAAAGGCCTACTTCCGAGCCCTGGCTTTTTTTACTTTGGCATTCTTGATTTCAGCCAATATATCGAAGTCCTGAGAACGGACTCCCTCGAGGGCTTCCCTTCGTGCTTGCCACCTTACATGATCCACCATACTTTTGGCATGTGCCTGGATGGCCTCGACGTCAACCTTGAATTGGGCCACTTTAGCATCGGCTTTGGTATTGACCATGGCCACCTCAGATTTGGCCGCCTCGAGTTCATTGGCCATGTTTTCCTTATCAGAAATAGCCAAGTCCTATTGGGATTGAATCTTCTCGATTTTCTTGACCTGCACTCAGGCCTTTTTCTTTTGCAGCTCAAAGCTGGGTCTCGACCGACTCCAATTGTTCTTGGTAGCTTCCCTTTTTGAGGTTAAGATGTCCATATTTTTCTTGAACTCGTCAGCCTCATCCTGAATTGTATCTACCTGTGCCTGGAGCTCCCTGATATATCCAAGCCTTTGCCGGATCTGTAGGATCAGATCGTTAGTCACTATCTTCAATTTGTCTTCACTATCGTGAAGCACTCGAAATACGTGCTCGGCCATCTCGGCATGCTCATTCCGAGCTGCTTCTAAACCTCAACCTCGTGCTAGGTTAACTCCTCCCGAATTCGGAGGAAAGACTCATGATGCAATACCGAGGACTATAAGCACAAAGAAAGGTGTTACGATTATTTACAACTTTAAATTTAAAATAAGTAATGAAATGACACTCGAAGTTGCCCGATTCAAAGCATGTTGGGCCTCGTTGAATAGGTAAGGCACTTCCACCACGTCCATCATGGCCTGGTCCTCCTCAATCACCAGGCAACCGAGGTAGCTAGCAACCCCCATGGGGGCCAAGAAAATTTGGGCATCCCCAGGAATAGAGAAAATTATCGACCACTTGCGGTCAAGGTTAACACTTGGGGCTAGGAATCGATACACAAGTTTTAGGCTCGATGAAGACCCAGCAGCACCCGATGAAGGTACTTTCTTCGGCACCGGCAAGTCATCGAGCCCGGTGATGTGTTCCGAAGTAATGGACTCGAATCCGTCCAAGAAGTGGTGGATATTATTCGCCCCCTGAGGCCCCTCGTAGGAACGTCTTTCTAACATACCGGCCTCACGAATCATGGCAGCCAAAATCTGAGGGGACCCGGTAATGTCAATTACCCAAGCTCATCTCTCAGGGTACCTTCCTTTGCTCGAGAAGCGTCGCCCCCGGTCTCTCTCTCGACCCCCTTAGCTTGGGGTGGAGTGGCCTCAAACCTTTCATGTTCGGGAGCTTCAACTAAGACTCCATTGTCGACCTCCTCATGTCGGGACGGTCCGATTTCGGCATCTGCTATTTCAGAGGGCCCTTGCATCACAACACCTGCCCGCACACGGGCCTCCAACTGGGATTTCTCTTCTTCTTCTTCGGACTCTTCCTTTAATTGGCGAATTGAGTCCAAGGATAGAGCACCAGTGCTTCCCTTGGGCTTGCACGACCTCTTCTTCAGTTTCTTCTTTTTGTGTTTGGGGAACTTTTGTCCCTTTTCTTCTTCTTTTCATCACCCTGCTTCGGAGCAGGGGACTTGAGAGGCACATACTCCTCACTGGATGGAATGGCAACATCTTTGGGGAGACTTACAAAGGAAAATATAACGATAAGAATTCGACTGCACGAGGAGGGAATTAAACATTAATACATCAAAAGAGAAAAATTACCATGATTACGGGCCTCTCATCCACCCTTTGATGATTTCATCCAAGCACGCTCGAAATATGGTCTCTGTGACACAAGGCTCTCGACCCATTCCTTGAGTTAAGGAACTACGTCTGGCACCTAGGACACAACTGCAACACTAAAAACATCGATAAGGAAGGAGATAAAAGGTAGAAAACAAGATTGAACATTCAAGGCGAAGTACTACTTGCGATTCGTGTTCCATTTCTTAGGAAATGGCATGTCTTCAGCAGGGATCAGGTCCGAAGTTTTTATTCGAACGAATCGACCCATCCAACCTCGGTCCCGAGCCTTTGCTATACTCGAGACTAGGGCCTTGTTGGCCCGACAAGCAAACTTTATCACCCCTCTTCTATAGAGTAAGGGACTGTAGAGGCACATAATGTGATCGATGGTAAAGGGACATCCCTCGATTTTGCCTTCAAAGAATTGGAAGAGAATCACTATTCTCTAGAAGGAAGGGTGGATTTGGCCAAGAGTCACATCGTACCTCTTGCAGAAAGCAATGTTGATAAGGTCTAAGGGACCCAATGTGAAAGGGTAAGTGTAAACACTTAGAAAACCCTCCACGTGGGTAGTGATCGATTCCTCGGGAAAAGGTACCGCCACATGCTTATCGACCCAATTGCAATCATCTTTAACCTTGGTGAGGAGATCATCGGTAACTGTGCACATGTACCTCGAGACTGGCTCACATTGACTCTATATCGAGGGGGGTTTTTCAATCTTGAAATCGGAAATAGTACAACACCCTGCCGAAACAAATTCCTCAGGATGAGGTTTTGTCACAGCCCCGTTGCTGGCGGGTCGTGATGAAGAGGCGGCCTCCTTTTGCGATATAGTCTTAGAAGTTTTTGCCAGTGTAGAACAAAAGAAAAGGGAATTAGGATGGTATACAGTTAGCTAAGAGTCCAAGAAATTTGGGTGCAAGAGTTTCAAAGCAAAAGTTTTTTTGAAAAGAAACAAGAATAGGAGGAGATTTGAACATAAAGTTTGAATAGAGGAAGGTTAGAGTACTTATAGCTTGCTGATAATGGTTCAAAACACATAGTGGCCGAACAGCAACTGACAAGGCATTTAATACCTTGGTAACTGGACCGATGGGACGTTTTGGTATCCATTTGTTGCTTATGTCATAGTCGGGTGTATCAGTGACATTTGTCACTTATGTCATGGCCCTTCGAGTTGGGATTCGGAAGTTCATATCATTTCTCGTCATCTTCTCTCCGAAAAACGAGGGGACTATCTGTATACGGTCAAAACCGGGATCGCCCCTTATGTGATTAATCGAGACTAGAATATGATAGGTTAAGGTTCGACCTCGTATTATATCAAATCATGATGCAAAATTAGATCGTCGAGCTCGTGACCCAAAGACCGATCAAGATCGAGATCTAGCAAGATCGAGACCGATCAAGATCGAAACCAAGCAATATCGAGGGAAACTTACCAAGCCAAATAACGAAAAGACTAAATATCCGCGATCGCTCGAAGATCACAGCGGAAATCTCGTCAAATATCAACAAGATGATGAGTAATTAGCAAATCATAAGATTTTTTACCCTGTATAGAATTGTACCAAGAGTAGGACACCACTACTATATAAAGAGGGGGCTGATCATTTGTAATACACATCATTTTTACGCAACATAAAGCAATATACTGTCATTTTCTAGCTTTTATTATCTTGTTACTCTGTTCATATGCTAGTTGAAACATCTTTGGTTCAATGGTGACTGAACTCGAGGGCCAAGGCTATTCGATTCTTGTGGTTTGCATCTATTCTCTTATCGTCAGTTTCAGTACTAATCTATTCTCTTATCGTCAGTTTCAGTACTAATCTATTCTCTTAATTTGTACTGAGTTATATCGTGTATCCTTAAAACCACATATAAATTCAATTATTTTTTGGTCAATCAAAGAGACACATATTATAGATTAAGTGATATTACAAGGAGCAAACGCTGGTGGTGTTTCAGTGTAACAAAAATACGGTTGATCACTTCCACCAGCGTGTACTACATTACCAGGACAAAAGTTCGTCAAACTATCTAGACAAAAAAGATGGGTTCCACATGCACATGCGTACATAGAATGCGTCTGCGGAGTGTGCCGCGTTGGTCTTCTAGTAATTCTTGCATTAAAAAAGGAGGTGGTTGTACAAAAACAGTTGCTGAGGCATTGTAAGCTAATGTGGCCCCGTATTTGACGAGCGTGTCAGCTATTTGATTTTGCTCCATGTAAGTGTGCATCACCCATGGTCTATCCAGCTGATGTAGTAGGTACCTGCATTCATGCGTTAATGATGAGTATTGTGGATTGATGTAGCAGAGTAGAGAAATTACCTCAGTGGAATCCACATTAACTTCCAGTGGTGTGAGTTTGTGTTGGAGATCAAGTCGTAAACCTTCTTGTAGGCCAGTGAGTTCCATGTAGTGATAATTTCCCGTTGGCCTTGTACCCGTATAACCTAGTAACAATTTGCCCGTTGAATCTCTAATTACACCCCCAAACCCTCTTTTTTGATCTGGCAAACTATAGGCTCCGTCAGAATTTAATTTATAATGCCTATTTGTAGGAGGATTCCATTTAACATCTATGTAAGTAGATTTGTGAGTGTGTGTACCTAGGTGGAAAAACTCAGTAGCTTGACCTAGGATGAGGTGAATATTTGGAGGATGAGTGATGTTTTCAAAAGCAGTGCAATTGCGACTTTTTCATATGTGCCATAGAGCATAAGGAATTAAAGTATGAAAGTTTGTTGGAGTGGTAGTAGAGTTATTGTGGAGGATGAATTGTGATAGTTTTAATGGAGTGTGTTCATGAAATGTGTAAGATTGATGTGGAGATAATGAATGCCTACTTGTTGCCAGGCTATTTGTGCTTGGTGACACTCAAAAAATAGATGTGCAATAGTTTCGTCAGTGATCTGGCAGACCGGGCACAGTGAATTCTGGGTTACATGAATAGTGTAAAGATAACTTGTGGTTGCTAGTCGATGATGGCTCATAAGTCAAAGGAAATGTTTTATTTTTTGAGGTAGTTATAGGTTCCATAACCACTGGAAAGAGATGTTGTCTGGTTTGCACGTAATTGTCTAAATAGAGATTGTACTGTGAAAAGACCCTTGGGGGTAAGACCCTAGTAAATGTGATCATGTGATTGATTATTAGTGATGTTAGGGATATATTGACTATGGATTTGTTCATGTAAATTTTGAGGGAGTTCAAAAGATATTTTAGGAATATTTATTAAGTTTCCTTCAATATAGGAAACTAATGTGGATGAGTAGTCATTGTAGGGTAAATGCCCTTCAATTAAGTTCCAAAGTATTATGTTGGTCCCTATCCAAGGTCTGTCCAAAATTTGATGTGAGTTCCATTGACAATATGCCAGCGTATTCCAATTTGACATGAAGCCCACCCTTGTTTGATGGCTTTCCAGGTGGAGGAAATATGAGTAGAATTGGTGGTGTTTGAGTATTTCGAAATTAGAATTGAATCCTAGTGGGATGAAGATGATTGAAACAATCTCCAGGCTAAGGATCCTAGTAAGGCATTATTTTTATCGGAAAGATTATGAATTCCCAAGCCTCCACCAATTTTTGGTTGTTGGATGATTTCCCATTTGATAAGGTGAAGTTTACGTTTCTGAGTTGTGGATCCCGAAAGAAAATTACGTTGATATCGTTCTAATTTAGAAGTAATATTAGTAGGAAGCTTGATCATTTGCATTACATGATTGAGTATGCAGTTTAGGGTTGCTTTTATTAGGATGGTCCTTCTTGCCATAGTAAGACAATTAATTTTCCATCCAGCTAGTCTATTCTTAAAGTTGTCAAGAAGGAATTGAAAGTCGGAAGTTGTAGGTTTCTTTGTGAAAATAGGATATCCTAAATATTTTCCAAATGTCGATTCTTCCTTCATGTTGAATGAATTAATCACTGTTTCTTTAGCGATTATGGAGTTGTTTTTTGAGAATTTTTTTTTGATTTATTGTAATTAATGGCGAGTCTTGAAACTTGAGTAAAAACGTTTAGGGTATCTATGATAGTATTAATGCTCTTTGTGGTATTTTTGGAAAGTAAAGTAATGTCATCGGTAAATAAGAGGTGAGAGAGTGGTGGTCCTTGTCTGGATAATTTGATGGGTTGCCATTTTTGGTAATCAACTTCCATGTGTATTTTGCGTGAGAGCATTATAGTATGGAAATGTAAGGTGATAGGGGATCCTCTTGACGTATGCCTCTTGAAAGATAGAAAAAAAGGGAGGGTTGTCCATTAATGAGAATGGAGATTGAAGATGTGGTGATGCGATTAATTTGATCAACCTAGGTGGAAAGTTGAAATAATGGAGAGTTTCGTGAATGAATCCCCATTCTAATTTATCAAAAGCCTTTTTGAGGTCCAATTTAAGTAAAAAGGAGGTCTGAGCACCTCTTTTTTTCTTGAAGTGGTGCATAATTGTTTGTATTATAAGAGCATTATCAGAAGCCCTACGGTTAGGTAAGAAAGCTGATTGCTCCAGGCTGATGAGATTAGATAAGATTGGTTAGATATGGAGTACTATAATTTTAGTAATTAACTTATAAATAATGTTACAAAGACTTATGGGCCGATATTGGGTGATGAGAGTAGGTTGTTGTGTTTTAGGGATGAGGCATAGATAAGTTTTATTTATTTTTGGGGGTAATTGCTGTGTGTCAAAGATTTCCTTACAAAAAGAAATAACTGAGTGGTTTACTTGAGGCCAATAAGTTTGGAAGAAGTATGGGTGTAGTCTATCTGGTCCAGGTGCTTTAAACGGTTGGAAAGTTTTTAGTGCATTGGTAATTTCTATAGATGTAAGTGGTGAATCAAGTTTTGAATAGTCATGAGAAGTGATGGTATGATGAGTAGCTTTGAATTTAGGGAGAGTGTTAAGGGTATGATTAGTGGTGAATAAATTATGGTATTAGTCTTCTATATAATGGTTGATGTCTCTTTGGCCTAATATCCAGTTGCCCACTGAATCTCTAAGTGTAGTAATACGGTTACGCCTACGTCGTTTTAAAGTTATAAGGTAAAAATTTTTTGTATTGGCATCTCCTTCTTGTAGCCAACTTGTTCTAGATTTTAATTTCCAAAATCCCCTTCTAGTTTTAGTAGGTCATTTTATTGAGTTATTAGGCCAGTTTCTAGATGTTGTAAAAATTGGCTAGTGATGTATTTGGGGGAAGTTTGGATTACTTGAAGTCGTGCTAGAAGGATTTTTTTCTTATGAAAAATGTTACCAAAAGTACTTTTATTCCATTCTTGGATTTGAATGGTAAAATCCTTGATGGAAATTAGTAAAGGCTTATTGAGAGTCCAATTATGGATAATTATTAAAGTGAATTGAGGGTGGGTGGTCCACATTGCTTCAAATCGAAATATTTTTTCATTAGGCACTTTGTGTTTTTTTAGATTTAGTACTAATGGGCTATGATCAGAATGTGTTCTGGGTAGATGATGAACTGAGGATTCGGGGAAAAGGTTTAACCACTCGTAATTTGCTAAACATCTATCTAATCTTTCCAATATACGATGGGAGATATGTCTATTATCGGACCAAGTATATTTACTACCTGTATAGCCTAGGTCAATTAAATTACAGTGGTTAAGACAAGAAAGAAAATTTTCATTCCTTAACAACAATAACAACAACATACCCAGTAAAATCCCACTAGTGGGATCTGGGGAGAGTAGAGTGTACACAGACATTATCTCTACCCCGAAAAGGGTAGAGAGAGAATTGTCACTCCTTCTATTATTAATTTGTAATCCACCAATTTTTCCTATTGAGTTAAGGATTTCATTAAAATCACCTCTGTTTAACCAAGGTAATTTAATTTGGTCATGTAAAATGCGAAGGTTATCCCATAGAACTGTACGTGCATGGATATCATTTTTTGCGTAGATAACAGATAATAACCAAGGATTGAGGTTTGGGTGTACCTGGACAATGGAATGAATTTCTTGGCTCGTGGGATCTACTTGGTCTAGCTTGAGTTCATTAGCCTTCCATAGTAAAGCAATTCCTCCAGAAACTCCTTTAACTGGTGACTAAGCCAAGTGTGAAAAACCAAACTCATACCTGAGTGACTCATGGTCTTGCATGTGAGTTTTCAACAGTGCTACCAACGTAGGCTTGTGATAGTTGAGCATGGAACGGAAATTACGTTTGAATTCAAATGACTGTTCCCCTCTACAATTCCAAATGACGAACTGCATTGATTGATTATTAAGTGGATTGGTTGGAGGTTCCCTCTTCATTATGGAGGATCTGTTCATCAACGCTGGGATTAACACTATGGCAAAGTTGCCCACCTCTGGATTTCTTATTGGACGGATGTTTAGTGAGACACTTAGTAGTTATGGTGGACAAGTGATGATTACTTTTCTTTCGTACTATTCTTTTAGGATGTAAGTTTTGTTGCCATTGAGATAACATAGTATTGGGAGGGTTTCCCGTATCTCTGCCATGGTGGCTGCCACCTCCGATTGAGCTATTTCGTCTAGTTCGTATAGAGGTGGGCTGGAGGGTTGGATTATACTCATTGAGGGGGGGGGGGGAGAGGTTGATATCGTGAAGCCTGGGCATGTAGTGGGATTATTGGTGCTATGGATGTGCGGGGTTGGATCCAAGGAACGAAGGCTTGAGATGGTTGTTGGGGTGGATAAAAGGGTAACTCTAGTGTGTTCACTAGTGGTGATGGAGGAACATGCATTGGAAGTGGTAGTGGGATTGGTGTTTCCATTTGTTGGTGTTGGTTGAAAGCTAATGGTGGATGCATAGCTTAGAGAAGTTGGTTGTATAGCATCACCCCCATATGCATCCCCTCTGTGACTATTTGTGCTATGTTCACCGAATTCTAGATCATCACTATGATATCCTAGTTGTCAATTTCCACGGTGAAGGTTAATGCATGTTCTTGTATGCTCATCTCGAGCCAGGACTGTGGATACGTTTGTATTGGTGGGTATTGATTTATGTATATGGGTGTGGGTTGCGAAGGGGGGTCGTGTGGTGGTGGCATCATGATGGTGTTGAGGAAGATTGGATGTTGGAGGAGGTTGGTGTTTGTGAAGGAGATTTTCCTCCGGTGGTGGAAGTTGTGTTATAATCTGTTCATGGGGGGAGTGTATGTGTGTGTAAATAGTGTAGTGTGTAGTTGTAGGAATAGTAGGGGTTAATGATGATGTTTCTTGTGCATGAGAGGGTAATTGAGTCAGTTAATTTGATATGGGTAATTGAGTATAAGTAATTTCGTGTGAATTACGGTCACATGAAGGGCTAGGTTGGGTTTCTTGTGTTGGGTGTTGGGCTACACCAGACGTTGTTATAGGTGTTTGGGTGGGAAGAGTGGTCATTGGGCCTGGGTGATGTGAGGTATTATGGGTTATTGGGAAAGGGGTATTTTTCGTAACATAGGCCTTTACTTGAGTGCCTATAGAAAGAGAGGAGGTGGTATTGCATGGATTTGAGTTGGCTGGATTGTCAGGCAAATCTGCCACGTGTAAGGTGGGTGTGGTATGTGGAGATGTTTGAGCAAATGATTCATGAAATTTGATCGGTGAGTGTGTGTTTTGTGGTTGCATATGATTTGGATTGGGTGTAGGCTGTGAAATTTCATGGGCCGTGTCATTTGGGTCTGATGAACTGCCCGGTTGGTCCCTTAGGTTAAGATCCATTAGGATTTCAAAAGATGTTTCATTAAAATATTTAGGATTAGTACTAAAAGTAGTAGGGTTTAGTTTTTTAATTAGTGTTGTTTTTTATTTGTGGCATGATTAGCCGTGTAAGGAAGATTAAGGTTTGAAGTCATACCCGGGGATCCTCTACTGGCGTATGTCTTTGTGTTTGATGATGCATGTTATGATAGGGGTGATTTTCCCTTTGAGCTAGTCTTGGATGGAAATGTGACTGTTTGCCATTCAGTTGTGGCAATACTTGAGTCGGAATTTTTACTAGAAGGTAGTTGTTGTGCTTGGAGGCTTGTGGTAGTTGTTGTGCTTGGTGGTTTGTGGTAGCTGTGTGAGGTGCAGGAGTGTTAGGAGGTATTGTTAGGGTGATGGTTTCCATGGAAGACGGTGGAGAGGATGGGCAGAAGCGTTTTGTGTGGCCAATACAACCACATAGTGTGCAGAGCATATTAAGACCCTCATAGAGTATTTATTTTCTATGCGTACCAATATACACATGTGTTTTGAGGGGCATTTCTAGAGAAACTTCTATGTATATTCTTGCATAACGGCCTCTGGTGGTTGCCGACATGCATGTATCAACTTTGAGTAAGGATCCAATATTTTCCCTACTCGTTGGAGTATTTCAAAGTCATAGAACTCCGTAGGTAGTTCTGGCAATCTTAACCAGATTGTTGTGTATGTGAGTTGGGTGTTGGAGGCTATAAATTTGGGTTCCCATTTGCGGATGGATAGGAAATGATTGAGAACGAACCAGGGCCCATTATGAAGAGCATTAAACATATTTTCTTTTTTTTTTGAAACTTAATTAAGTAAAAGTCACACCCTAAATCTATTAATGGTAAGTCCTCTGTGGTCTTCCATAATTCTTGTAATTTAGTTCGGAGAGTTTGATGCCCAACCTTCCTGCCAAACACTTTGACAATAACAAAGAATTTCCATGGCGAGTAAAGGCGGGATTTGTCTGCTGACTTGATTGGTATGAAGGTGTCTTGATTGAAGTTATTGTAAATCAATGTGTGAGTGTGTTTGGTGGCATGCATTTGGATAGGAGTTGAATTGGTTGTTTAGTAGTAAGGTGTATACGGCGAAATCAGAAAGCCTAATTTCTTGCTATCGAGTTACTTCAGAAGAACACCTCGAGACCCCGAGGAAGTGAAGCTGTGACCGAGTTCCCTCCCTCGGAGCTCGTTGAGGTCCGACTTAAAGAGGACATAGATCAAGGCTAGAGTAAAATGAAGAATTCCCAAGGCACACAGCTAAGTCTGACAACGCCAGCCTATCCAGAGCCTGTATCAAGGCATCGCGTCTAGCCGTCCCATCTCCATGCCTTTACAATTAATGTATTTTGTACTATGACGGGATTCCCCTCCTATATAAAGGGGATCCTCATCACTTTGTAAAGGGCTGCTGTTACTCCAACCTTTCTACATAAAATTAATAACAACTCTCTCTCTCTTTTCTCGCTAACTTACCCGCTCGAGATCATCACTTTTATTTATTGCTTTCATACTTGTTCTTTATTTATTGCTTGATATCGGCTATAGATGCCTCCTTTAATTATATTCAAACTATTAGTCCCTCCCTTGTTACTCCCAATAGCTCGAGCTCGAGCCCAGACATCGACCTCGAGGCCCTTCATCGGTTAGCCCGAGGCCGGGACAGCTAACCCCTCGGTTTGATCACAGCTTTTTTCTAGCTCGCGTTTTATCTTTTATCTTCACATATCTAGCATCGACTGCCCTAATAGCTAGCATAAAAATAGATCACGTATTTTTAGAGTCCGATCAATAAATTTAATTGTTATTAATATTTTAACGGTAAACATAAGGTTTGTGCGAAGGATAGGGAAGGGGTAGTGGCAATAGTAGTGCTGGGATTTGGAGGTAGAGATATAGGCGGATCAAGATGCATGGAGCTAATATCCGGCGGTTCCGGTGGTGGTACGGTGGTGGCGTTGTTCATGTCTTGTATTTTCTAGAGGAGGAAAAATACATTATCAGTGCTGGAAAATGAAAAACAATTCAATTGTTATCCAATATTAAGGGTAAACAAAAGGCCTTGTAATAGATAGGTAAAGACACAAGGAAATGAATTTTAATAGATATGAATTTGTGGCACTTGACATCTCCGGAAAAAATTATTTATCATGGGTCCTTGATGCTAAAATTCACCTTGCTGCAAAAGCTCTTGAAAATACTATTATACAAGGAAATGAAACATCAGGCCTAAATAAAGCAAAGGCTATGATTTTCCTTCATCATCATCTCGATGAAGGGTTAAAGACTGAATACTTAACCCTAAAAGATCCATTTGAATTATGGAGCAGTTTGAAGGAACGATATGACCATCTTAAGGCAATGGTAGTGCCAAGAGCTCGATATGAATGGATTCACTTACGATTACAATATTTTAAAACTGTAAGTAAATATAATTCTATTGTATTCAGGATAACATCTCAACTTAAATTATGTGCGGAAATTGTGAATGATGAGGATTTACTGGAAAAGACTCTTTTACTTTTCATGCCTCAAATATGGTATTGCAGCAACAATACCGTGAAAAGGGTTTAAAGAAATATTCCTAATTAATCTCATGCCTCCTGGTGGCTGAGCAACATAATATCCTTTTAATAAAAAATTACGAAGCCCGTTCCGCTGGATCTGCACCATTTTCAAAGAAAATATGGTAGCAGCTACTCAAAAGTCTGAAAGAAGACAAAATAATTATCATGGTCGTGGTCGGGGCCATAGTCGTGGACGTGGACATGGACATGGAAGGGGACAAAATAATTATCGTCATCAAGGTAAAAATAAATAAGAGTACAATAAGAATCCTCAAAATAATCCTTTAAAAGCCAGAGTTAATATTTGCCACAAATGTGGTATAAAAGGTCATTGGGCACGTGTTTATCGTATACCTGACCATTTTGTCAAACTTTATCAACCATCCATTAAAAGTAAAGATAACAATGTGAGGGCACACTTGACATTTTAAATTAATAATGATAAAGCAGGTCCCTCAAACAAATATGATGATGTCGAGACAAATCTTGCATATAAAGATGATGATTTTGGAGGCTCTGTAAATATTACTCATTTAGAAGCTAAAGACTTCTTTGAGGATATTCACTGAAGAAGTGATTATCTTACTGGGGAATAAAACTTTAAGAAAAGTTGTTATTTTCACATTATGTCTTTATGTAGTTTGTTCTTCTTAGTGTACTTTCCTAAAGCATTATATGCTAGTTTCTACATTCGTAGTGTAATTTCTAATATTTCCTTTACTTATAGTCTTTCGTATTTCTTAGGATGTACTTTTTGTTTATTTATGAAGTATATGGAAATTCTCTGGTCTTTAGTTAGATCCAAGATCAATAAAGATAATATATGTCTTTTGGATAGTGGTACAACACATACTATTTTAAGAGATACAAGATATTTCTCTTATTTGGTGATGAAAGAAGCCAATGTTAATACAATATCTGGTAGTATAGGATTAATTGAAGGCTCAGGAAGAGAAAATTTGTTACTACCCGAAGGAATAAATTTGGCTATTAATGAGGCATTATATTGTAGTAAGTCTCAAAGAAACTTACTAAGTTTCAAAGATATTCTCCAAAATGGATATCACATTGAGACTACAAATAATGAAAAGATTGAATATTTTTATATTACTACAATAAAGTCGGGTAATAAATATGTGCATGAAATGTTACCTGCTCTTTTCTCCGACTTATATTACACAAGTATTAGCAGGATTGAAACACATGCCCTAGTAAACAAGAAGTTTACTAATCAAGATAATTTTGTTATTTGGCATGACCGGTTGGGTCATCCTGGTTCTACTATGATGCGTAAAATAATTGAGAATTCAAATAGACATTTAATGAAGAACCAAAAGATTATTCAACTTAAGGAATTCTCTTGTACTACATGTTCTCAAGGCAAATTAATTATTAGACCATCAATGATTAAAGTTAGGATGGAATCCCCCACATTTCTAGAATGCATACATGGTGATATATATGGGCCCATTCACCCTCCATGTGAACTATTCAGATATTATATTATTTTTGGTAGATGCATCTACAATATGGTCACATGTGTGCTTATTATCAACTCGCAATATGATATTTGCCAGATTGTTGGCTCAAATAATAAAGCTAAGAGCACAATTTTTGGATTATACAATTAAGACAATTCGTCTTGATAATGCTGGCGAGTTTACATCTCAGGATTGTATATCAAATAGGATAACAATTAAGCATCTGGTTGCTCATGTGTCACGATCACAATTTCCCTCCGTAGGATGTCGTGATGGCACCTAGCCTCTAAGACTAGGTACTCCTAACGAATATGCGGAATAACTGAAATATTAAACTAAAACTCAAACGTCAATAGCTGTAATAAATAAAACTGCAACTCAAATTTCATACAACTCCCAAAACCCGGTAGATATAAGTCACAAGCTCTAAAAAGAAATACTAAATATCTCTATGCATCAGGGTCTAATGAAGATAAGGAAGACAACATAATAAGGATAGAGGGGGACTTCGAGGTCTGCGGACGCTGGCAGATATACCTTGAAGTCTTCACATACGGGCTAGCTCACTGATATGTGGTCTGGTAGGAAGAACCTGGATTTGTACAAAAAGATGTGCAGAAGAGTAGTATGAGTACACCACAACGGTACCCAGTAAGTGTCAAGCCTAACCTCGTTAGAGTAGTGACGAGGGCATGTCAGGGCTCTACTGGGAATATTAAAGGTGACCTATGGGATAGAACCACATCATTTTGAAATGAAAATATATGTTTAAGGTATGTTGGAACATACTAAGGAGTTTTGTGAATGGTAAGAATTTGTGTGGAACAAGTTGGATACATTAAGTGGAAAGGATATCTCAATTAGCACAAGACCCGACTACAAACAAATTCCACTCCTATAATATATAGACTTAGGTGGTAATATACCTATCAAATTAAAGCTTTTTGAGTTTAGTTTCCAACACATTAAACCATTTGTCATTTGGATATGTATACAGAAAGTTATTGCCATTTTACTAGATCTATGCCATATGCGTGCCCAGATGTGCGGTCGTGCATATAAGGGGGGTTTCTGCCTTGTGTGTGCAGCCAGATGCGTGGTCACTTGACCAGGTACGCGTCTGCACACGTAGCAGCCTTATAAATATCCCCAAGGTTGGGGAAACAGAGAGGATAAGTCATTCTTCAAGACTAGGGCTTTCTCTCCATCACCCATCCGGCCAAGGCTTCCAATACACACCTAAGGTGAGTTTTTAAGTGTGTTTTTATGATGATTTCACTTATCAATAACTAGTTACAATATGGTTTTGATAGGATTCCAGAGTATTTCTTCAAAATCTTAAGAATACCCCAAAAGTTATCTTTCAAGATTTGGTATACTAGAGGTAATCTTTTACCTTTAAACCTACATGCATAGATTGTTAGTGAACATTTGAGCAAGAAGTAAGTACTAGAACTTATGGGATGCTGATTGGAAGCCACAAGTGCTTAACCTAGGTAATTGGGTGTTTTAGATATTTTTTAATGATTAATTAGTAAAAATTGGTGGATATGACTTCATTGATGATTATAATGGTGCTAAGAAGGTAGTTAGTGGACGAAGAATGTTGTAGTATCTCTTGTTGTTGTAAAGAAGAGATTGTTGGATGAAGAAATACCATTACTGTAGGTTGTAGAAAAATATGCACATTATATGTTTGCTAAAAAGTCTAAATGACTTAAAGTATAAAAGTCTTACTAATATTGGTGCAATTGTGTTGCATTGTTGTAGATTGAAGTTGTTTAGTGTGGTGGACCATCTTAGTATTATTAAGGAGCAAATTTCATGTATGTTGGCTAAACTCCCTTCGTTGAATTGAATTCCATGATGTCCTCGTATGTTTCAAGCGTGGCTTGCCCAAGTTCTTATTTTCTCATGATCTGGGTCATTCCTAATATATTCAGTTATTCCAAATAGGCATTGTGTTGGAAAATTTATGCCCAAAACGTGATTCATTTTCTCCTATCACATTATGTGATCCTTCGGGAACGTGTTCAAAGTATGAGTTGTGTATTAAAATATTATGACTTCGAGTCGTGTCCCAAATAAAAGTTATTATGACAAATTGTGGAGGAAAACTCAATGTGCCTAAGACCCTTAATTACTCATATGTGTAATGAAAGTCGTGATTAGAGATGCTTTGTTATTGATAATCTATAAAGCTTGAAAGTGAAAGGAGTGAGTTGGGGATAAAAAGTGTGGCCAATAGTGCCAATGAAATGAAATTAGGTGTAAGATTATGAAATGATCCTTGATTTAACTATTCCAAAGTGACGCCGAAAATAGAATTGTCTAAAAGCTTGTGTACTCAAGTCATGTCCAAATTTGGTTGTTCTAACTAATGCTATGCTTGATAGCTATTTTTAATATATTTTGAGTTCTTACATATTCATGAGTTGAAATTGTATATTGCCCTTTTCTGGGGAAAGGTATTTCATGAATATTCTATCTGTTGATGTTTATGATGATGATCCTTAAAAGTAAACTGAGAGTGTGGAATATGAAATACGACCATTGTTCCATGAAAGGAGAACCATATGTATGGCCAAGAAAGCCAATTAAATAATGATGTTGTAAGTAGTTGAAAGCATTAATGAAGTGATATATGGTGTGAAAGGTTATGAGATGAACGTATTTGTACTTCTGTTTCTAATGTGTTATAAGTTCCTATGCCTTCATGAGTAGAGGTTATGGTGTTCCTAAATGTTTTAAATGCTCTTATGTTCTATGGTCACCCATGGCAAGAAAAAGGAAGTGATAGTATGAATATGAAATGGGCCCGCTTGCCAAAATGAGAATTATGAGGTATTGTATGTTCCAATATGTTTCAATCATAGTATATATGCTTCAAAAATAATAAATGCAAATGACTTCGATGTTAAGTCCCCAAGAATCATGAAGTTAGCTAATGACCTTAAGATGACAAGCGAGTGAATAATGAGGTTAAATGGAGATGTCATATGCTAAATGATGATGAACCATAAGAAAAGAAATTGGGCCCATGTACCATTGAAATCGACTTATTGATTCACCGTGCATGTGCTAATGTAATGAGATGTGTTTTCCATGATGAGAATGAACATGAAGTATTCCAATGATCCGGGAACTTACGACCTTAAATGTAATGTTAATCATGTCGCTTTGAGTTCATATATGGTCATGTGCATAATGAGGTGTATTGTATGTGTAGTCCTATGGACGGTCTATGAAACGCATAGGTGTATTGTATATTTAATCCTATAGACAGTCTATGAAACATATAGGTGTATTATATGTGTAATCCTATGAATGGTCTATGAAACGTATATGTGTATTGTATATGTAATCCTATGGACGGTCTATGAAATGCATAAGTGTATTGTATATGTTATCCTATGGACGGTCTATAAAACGCATATGTATACAGTACGGATAAATAATATGCACGGTCTATGAAATGCGCTGGTGTATAGCATGGGTGAACACCATGGACGGTCTATGAAACGCATGAGTACATAGTAAGAGAGAGCTATGGACGGTCTATGAAACACATGGGTGCATAGTAAGAGAGAGCTATGGACGGTCCGGTGAGACGCATATCCTACATGAACAATAGGTTCCACTTTCATTGGCCTTATTTGCACATGTTGTTATATTTACATTATATTATGTATTCCACGTATAGTTCATATGGCTCAATTGATCCTAAAAGAAGTTTAGAATGATGTAAGTATAATAAGACTTGAAATGTAATTCTATGAGATGTTTCGTAATTTCTTGATGTATTTCATTTGACTCTTATTTGAGTTACCATATTTTCGTATTTTGTCTTGTCTGCATTACATGCGAGTACTATTCCACATGTACTCACATCCTTTTTTCCTGGGGGCACTGCATCTTTAATGGATGCAAGTGGTTCCAAATAGGCGGCATTGATCAGTGATAGCAATACACCCTCTTCCCAGCAGATTATGGTGAGCCTGCTACAGTTCCAGTGGGTATTCGAGTCTAGTTTGTTTTATGTACTTAGGTATATATTGTCGTAGAAGCTCCATGTACACTGTGGGTCATGTAATTAAAGCTTTGAGTTTTGTCATGTATTTTATGTTCACGGTTATTTATGAGGCTATATACCTATCATGAGAAAGATTGTAGGCCATTAAGCCAAATGTATTCAATTTAAAAGTCATGACCTAATTATGTTTTGATAAATCATGAATGAGTTATTATGAGAGGTTGATGTAATGTAGGCTTGCAGGACAGGTTTTACTCGGTTGAGCGCCGGTCATGCTCCACAAGTTCGGGGCATGACAGGCACCCAATAAGTGCCAAGCCTAACCTCGGTAGAGTAGTGATGGGGTCATGTCAGGGCCCTACTGCAAATAATAAGAAACTAGACGGAAAATATAAAGACATAATGGAATGACAGAGAAGTATAATAATAGAAATTCACAGAAGGAAACTACACGGAATCGAGGAGACAATTAAAACACGTAAGAAAGAAAGAGTCTTACAAGTTAAGGAACAACAACATTAACAACAATACAACAAATAAAGGAAAACAACAGGGGCATTCCCGAGGTACCGTCTCGTAGTCCCAAAAGTAAATATCTCACAATGGCACGGCAAAAACCTCGTGCCACAATAACAATCCGCACGATAGAAACCTCATGCCACAATAACAACTCGCATGGCATAAACCTCGTGCCTCAACAAAAATCTGCACGGCAGAAACCTTATGCCACAATAACAACTTGCACGGCAGAAACCTCGTGTAACAACTAAATAGTCATCTAAACAATAATCACGAAAACCAAACAGCCATCACAGAAGTGAAGGTGCTTCTGCGGATTATTTGCCACATCTACAACCACTGCCGGGCATGACCAAACAAGCTTATGCGACCAAGACCTCTCTTTTGTGAGCCCGCACCTGTAGCCAATCCTCGCATGTGAGAAAGCACCAGAACAACCCAGCTTCAGTAGATTTCACAAGTCTTAATTTGTTCCGGATTCAATTCGAATCACACCCGGGGTGCCCGGGATCCCGTTCTAATATACCAACAAGTCCTAAAACATCATACAAACTTAGTCAAGCCTACAAATCCCATAAAAACTCTAAAACCATGAATTGCACATCGATTCAAGCCTAATGAACTTTAGAGCTTCAAACTTCTACACCCGATGCTGAAACCTATCAAATCATATCTGATTGACCTCAAATTTTGTACACAAGTCATAATTAACATTACAGGACTATTACAACTTCCAAAATTAGAGTCCGACCCCGATATCAAAAAGACCCCTCCCGGTCAAACTTTCCGAAAATTATCCAATTTTCCAACTTTCGCCAATTAACGCCGAAATGACCTACGGATCTCCAAATCAACATTCGGACATGATCCTAAGACAAAATCACCATACGGGGATATTGGAACCATCAAAAATCCATTCCGAAATTGGCTTCATACAAATCAAACTACAGTCGACTCCTATAACTTAAATTCCCAATTTAGGGACTATGTGTCCCATTTCACACCGAAACCACAAACCAAACCTCTTGGAAAGTCACGTAACCACAAAATGAGATAGAAGGAGCAATAAATAGGGGTTTAGGCTAATACTCTCAAAATGACTGGCCGGGTCGTTACATCCTACCCCTCTTAAAACAAGCATTCATCCTCGGACGAGTATAGAGACATACCTGAAGTGGTGAAAAGATGAGGATAACGGCTGCGCATATCATGCTCGGTCTCCCAAGTTGCCTCCTCGACTGGATGACCCCTCCACTAAACCTTCACTGAAGCAATGTTCTTCGACCTCAACTTCCGAACATGCCTGTCTAAAATGGTCATCGGCTCCTCAGCATAAGATAAATCCTAGTCTAACTGGATTGAGTTGAAGTTTAACACATGAGATGAATTGCCGTGATATTTTCGGAGCATGGAAACATGGAAAACTGGATGAATTACAAAGAGACTAGGTGGTAGTGCAAGTCTGTAAGCCACCTCTCAAACCCTCTTGAGAATCTCAAAAGGCCCGATATACCTAGGGCTCAACTTGCCCTTCTTTCCGAATCTCATAATACCATTCATGGGAAAAACCCGAAGCAAGACTCGCTCCCCAACAATTAATGCAACATCGCGAGCCTTTTGATCTGCATAACTTCTCTGTCTGGATTGGGCTGTATGAAATCGATCCTGAATCAATTTAACCTTTTCCAAAGCATGCTGAACCAAATCTATACCAACAACCTAGCCTTACCTGGCTCAAACCAACCCACCAGAGATCGGTACCACCTACCATACAAAGCCTCATACGTTGCCATCTAAATACTCGACTGATAACTACTGTTGTAGGAAAAATCTACGAGTGGCACGAATTGATCCCAAGAACCCCCAAAATTCATCACACACGCACGAAGCATATCCACCAATATCTAAGTAGTGTGCTCGGACTATTCGTCCATCTAAGGGTGAAATGATGTACTCAACTCCAGCCGTATGCCCAACTCATGTTGTACGGCTCTCCAGAACCGTGATGTGAATTACGTACCCCTATTAGAGATGATAGATACCAGCATGCCGGGAAGCTTGACAATCTCGTGAATATAAACCTGAGCCAACTACTCTAGAGAGTAAAATAGTAACCACATAAATGAAATGAGCTAACTTAGTCAATCTATCCACAATCACCCATATTGCATCAAACTTCCTCCGAGTCTATGGGAAACTAGTAGCAAAAACCATAGTTATCCGCTCCCATTTCCACTCTGGAATCTCTAACTTTTGAAGCAATCCACTCGGTCATTGATGCTCATACTTCACCTGCTGACAGTTTAGGCATCGAGCTACATATTCCACCATGTCCTTTTTTATCTGCCTCCACTAATAGTACTGCCTCAAGTCCTGGTATATCTTCGCAACACCTGGATGAATGAAGTATCGCAAACCGTGAGCCTTCTGGAGAATCAGCTCACGCAAGCCATCTACATTGGGCACACATAGCTTACCATGCATTCATAACACACCATCCTCTCCAATAGGACCTCCTTAGCATCGCCGTGCTGAACTGTGTCCTTGAGGACAAGCAGATGGGGGTCATCATACTGACTCTCTCTGATACGATCATAAAGAGAAGACAGAGAAACCACACAAGCCAAAACTCGGCTTGGCTCGGAAACATCCAATCTAACAAACTGGTTGACCAAGGCCTGAACTTCCAAGGCTAATGGCCTCTTTGCTACCGGTAGATATGCTAAGCTACCCACACTCTCTGTCTTGTGACTCAAGACATCGGCCACCACATTGGCCTTCCCGAGATTATAGAGAAGGGTGATGTCACAGTCCTTAAGCAACTCCAACCACCTCTATTGCTGCAAGTTAAGACCCTTCTGTTTAAACAGTTATGGTAGACTCTGGTGATCGGTGTAGACCTCACAAGGGACACCATACAAATAGTGCCGCCAGATCTTCAAAGTATGAACAATAGTTGCTAACTCGAGGTCGTGGAATGGATAGTTCTTCTCATGTACCTTCAGGTGTCTAGACATGTAGGCAATCACCCTACCGTCCTGCATCAACACTGCACCGAGACCAATGCGCGATGCATCACAATACACCATATAGGACCTCAAACCAATAGGAAATACCAATACTAGGGCTGTATTCAAAGCTATTTTGAGCTTTTGAAAGCTCTCCTCACACTATTCGATCCACCTGAACGGAGCAGTCTTCTAGGTCAATCTAGTCATAGGAGTTGCAATAGATCAGAAACCCTCTACAAATCGACACTAATACCCCGCGAAGCCAAGAAAACTTAGAATCTCCGTAGCTAAGGACGGTCTGGGATAACTCTGCACCACTTCAATCTTCGTCGAATCTACCTTGATCCTCTCACTCGATACCACATGACCCAAAAATGCCACTGAATCTAGCCAGAATTCACACTTCGAAACTTTTGCATATAACTTCTTTTCTCTCAATGTCTGAAGCACAGTCCTCGGGTGCTGCTCTTGATCCTCCCAACTCCGGTAGTACACCAGAATGTTGTCAATAAAACAATGACGAACGAGTCAAGATAGGGCTGAAATACACTATTTATTAAGTGCATGAATGTTGTTGGGGCATTGGTCAGCTCAAAAGACATCACAAGGAAATCGTAATGATCATATCGAGTCCTAAAAGCAGACTTTGGGATATCTGGCTTCCAAATCTTCAACTGATGATAGCCTGAATGCAAGTCGATCTTAGAGAACACTCTGGCACCCTGAAGCTGATCAAATAGGTCATCAATGCGTGACAATGGATACCAGTTCTTCACTGTAACCTTGTTCAACTGGCGATAACCAATACACATTTGCATAGAACCATCCTTCTTCTTTACAAACAAGACAGGAGCACCTAAGGAGACATACTGGGCCGAATGAATCCCTTATCAAGAAACTTTTGTAACTATTCCTTTAACTTTTTCAACTCTGTTAGGGCCATACGATAGGGTGGGATAAAAATAGGTTGAGTGTCTGATAACAAATCAATAGCAAAGTCGTTATCTCTGTCGTGCGGCATTCCCGAAATTCACCGGGAATACATTTGGATAATCCCTCACTATCTGAACTGACTCAACGGTAGGAGTATCAACACTAACATCCCTCACATATGCCAGATATGCATCAAACCCCTTCTCAACCATCTACTAATCCTTAAGAAATGAAACAACCATGCTAGGAACATAATCTAAAGTACCGCTCCACTCTAACTGCGGTTGACCTGACATAGCCAACATCATCATCTTGGCGTGACAATCAAGGATAGTATGATAGGGTGACAACCAGCCCATGCCCAAATAACATCAAAATCCACCATACTAAGCAACAATAAATCAGCTCTAGTCTCAAAACCACTAATAACAACCAAACACGACCGATACACGCAGTCAACAATAATAGAATCTCCCATGGGTGTAGACACATAGATATGAGAACACAAAGAATCACGAGATATACCCAAATATGGAGAAAAATAAGATGACACATAGGAATAAATGGAGCCTAGATCAAATAAGACTGATGCATCTCTATGACAAACCGGAACAATACATGTGATGATAGAGTCGGATGCAACTACCTCTATCCTAGCAGGAAGGGCATAATATTTGGCCTGGCCTCCCCTTCTAGGGCGACCTCTACCTGCTCGACCTCTACCTCGAGCTGGCTGTGCAGGTGGAATGGTAGCTGGTGTTGTAACCATAGCATAAGGACCTAGTAGAGCACATGGTGCCTAAGTGGTCTGTGGAGGTGCACCCCTCCTGAGTCTGGGGCAATCCCTCACCATATAACGAGTGTCACCACACTCAAACAAGATCTCAGAGGACGGAGCTGCTGTGGTTGGCTCGAGCCTGATCGGATGGACAGACAACTGAAAGCACCCTGTGTAGGAGGTGCACTAGACAATAGCGGTGCATATTAGGGATCCTGGGGCCTAGGAGTGGCCAAAGTATCGTTGGCGGTTAGAAGTGCTAAATGAATAGGGCAACTTACATAGCCCCTACCCTGACGAGATGAAACTGGGGCACGAATACCACTATATGTGCTAGACTCTCGAGACCTCTTGGCCTCTCTCTCCTCCCTCTCCCCAGTCAGTATACCTCTAATCTCCTAGCAATCCCTGCTACTTGCTAGTATGCGATGTCCATCTCCAGCTCTCGGGCCATGCTAAATCTAATGATGGGGTTGAGCCCCTCGATAAATTGACAAATCCTCTCTCGAACAGTAGCAACCAAGGCTGGTGCATTCCTAGCCAAATCACTAGATCGAGCTTTATACTCCGACATGATCATAGAACCCTGGCGCAACTGCACAAACTCTACGCGCCATGCATCTTGAGACTCCGGGGAACATATTCCCTCAAAAACATATCTATGAACTGAGTCCAAGTGAGTGAAGCAGCCTCGGCCGGACTACCCAACTCATATGCTTGCCACCACTGATAGGCTAATACTCTAAGATGGAACATAAGGAAAGAAACCCCACTAGACTCCACAACACCCATAGTACAAAGGATACAGTGGCACTCCTCAAGAAAACCATGGGCATCCTCTGACACCAAGCCATTGAAAGTAGGAAGGTGGTACTTCATGTACCTCTCGAGCATGAGTTGCTCCTCCTCAAAATTGCTGCCCTAACCTCGGGCTGAACTAGGGCTACCAGCTGCACTGGTATGACCTCTAGAACCTGGTCAATCTGAACCCCCTGCTCTGGGGTACGGGCGGCGGGAGTCCGAGCTCATCCCGCGGCCTAAGATGTGGCAGGAGCAAGTGGTATCAACCCTGTCTGAGCCAAAGTGCTGAACATGCACAGAAACTGGGCAAGAGTCTCTTGGAGGGCTGGTGCAGTAACATGGGTCTCAGGTGCCTGCCCTCCAACTGGAGCTACTGGTGGCTCCTCTGTAGCAACTCGTGCGGGTGCTCTAGCTGCACTACATGGACGTCCTCGGCCTCTCATGGCTCTAATAGGGGGCGTGAGTGTCTGGTCATCCGATCCAGCTGTACGTGTCCTTACCATATGTGAGAGAATAGAAAGGCAGAAAATTTAGAATTTGAAGTCAAAGATTTCGCATGATAAGTAATTAAAGAAGTGAAGCTTTTCCTAACAGTTCCATAGCCTCCCGAAGATAAGTACAGACGTCTCCATGTCGATCCATGAGGCTCCACTAAACCTGCTTGTGACTCATAACACCTATGAACCAAGAGCTCTGATACAAACTTGTCACGACCCCAATATCCCTCTGTAAGATCTCGTGACAGTACCTAGTCTCTTAGACTAGGTAAGCCTAACAAATATGCGGAATAACTGAAATATTAAACTAAAACTCAAACGTCAATAGCTGTAATAACTAAAACTGCAACTCAATCTTCATACAACTCCCAAAACCCGGTAGATATAAGTCACAAGCTCTAAAGAGTAATACTAAATATCTCTATACATCAGAGTCTAATAAAGATAAGGAAAACAACATAACAAAGATAGAGGGGGGCTCCGAGGTCTGCAGACACTGGCAGATATACCTTGAAGTCTCCACATATGAACTAGCTCACTGATATCTAGTCTGGTAGGAAGTACCTGGATCTGCACAAGTAGATGTGCAGAAGAGTAATATGAGTACACCACAACAGTACCTAGTAAGTGCCAAGCCCAACTTCGATAGAGTAGTGATGAGGTCAGGTCAGGGCCCTACTAGAAATAATAAGAAACAAAACGGAAGATATAAAGACATAATGAAATGATAGAGAAGTATAAATTCACAGAAGGAAACTACACGGAATCAAGGAGACAATTACAACACGTGAGAAAGAAAGAATATTACAAGTTAAGGAACAACAACAACAAAAACAACAATACATCAAATAGAGGAAAACAACATGGGCGCTCCCAAGGTACCGCCTCGTAGTCCCAAAAGTAAATATCTCATAACGACATGATAGAAACATCATGCAAACAATAACCACCGCACGGTAGAAACCTCGTACCTTAGTAATGTCACACCTCCTTTTTAACACCCGAAAGGGGATATAAAGGAGTTTTTCCAATTAAAGTGACATTATTAGAAATGGGATTATTTTATTTATTTTTTAGAGTCGCCACTTGGAATAATTTATTTGGTGTCCCAAGTCACTGGTTTATTTTAAAATCCCAAATCGAGGAAATTCGACTTTACTTTATAAGTCTGAGAATCAGAAATTCTAGATAAGGAATTCTGTTAATCCGGGAGAAAGTGTAAGGTACTCCCGGGTTTCTTGGTTCTAGCACGGTCGCTTAAACTATTAATAATTGGCCTATTATCTGATTTACTACACGTTTTAAACCAATTGTACATTTTTAACTTTATAACCGCTTTTAATTATTTTGACCTCTTTTTAGGATTTATGGAATTATTTCTTGAACAAGTTATGATTGTCATACACTTACCGTTTTTGGAACACACCGCAAACCACACTACATGAAATGCACCCATGATTTGAAATATGTTTGTTTTATTATTGTTCGGAGTTGTTATGATTGGGTCACATAAAATGCACACCCGAATTGGGATTTACGTATCGTGACCATACCACGGGAAGTGTACCCATGGCCACGATGATTTATTATTTAATCGCGCCTAAAGCAAACTACGATGTTCAAAATGTGTTTTATATACTAAGTAAATATTAATGTGAGAGCCATAGCTTATGGATTTTTGTTTGTGTATGGCACACCTCAAATTATTTTTAAAAAACAAAAGATTTGTATTTTTCTCTAAGGCAAATTAAAGATGCTCCTACCTTAATCTAATTTGAAATTATGTATCACAACTACGTCACGGGAACCGTACCCGTAGTTGTAATAATTTAGTTGTGTACCTAAAGCAAACTAAGAGTGTTTATATGAATTAATTAGTTTTCTAAGTTTGAGATTGACTATGGAGGTTCAAAGATTATAAAATAATGTGGGTAAAGTGTGAGATTTAACTAATAGGAATTAGTATGGTTTATTATGTTTCTGATTTAGTGAAGGCATTGAAATCCTCAGCTAGTTCCATTGTTTGGGCCTGAAGACTAATATTTCAAAGGGCCTTATTAAATAAAAGAGGGTGCAACAGGGATATTGGGCCACTACTCATCATTTGTGGCCCAAATGAACCAGACTTTCTATGATCCATCCCAAAATTGTGCCATGAATGCCAAGGGCGAGACTTCTTTTTATTTAACAGTTAATTAATAAAATTGTAACAAAACAAACAGGCTGGACAAAGAAAAGTACATAGAGGTCATTGAAAACTCATCAGAAAAGGAGAACATGAACAAGTTGAGAATCAAACAAGCTGGATCGAAGAAATTAAATATGAACTCATTTGCTGATAGCACAAGCTTCAAACTCAAATAGTGAAGAACAAATGAGAAATCACATACCTAAATGTAGAACACAATAATCAAGGACCAAATAAAGGTCTGAAAGTATGAAACGAAGCTCAATAAATCCATAAACAAGCAGAATCAACAAACCAGCAATTTTAAAAGCTCGACCACTTTAGAAATCCCAGAAAATATTGAATAGATGAACTGAAATCTGGGATAGCTTCCTAATCCTCTTTTCTACCTTGTTTTCCCTTCTTAAACTCTTTTTGTATACATGTGTGCGTGTGTCCTAGATTTTCGGTGGAATATAAAAGGGTTTCGAGATTTGGCCGCTGCTTTTGTCAAGGATATGAGTTCACTGGTTTTTTCTCCAACTCAAAGAGAGAATCAAAATTTTTTTTTGTTTTTGATGGGTAGGTTCGTCGTTTTCAACTTGGGGTGGAAATATGATCGTTCTTGTTAAGCAATTGAGAGGGGTGTGCCGTTGACAGAGTCCAGGAGAAGGTTTAGTTTTTGTCTCTTTTTAGAGGAAAAAATGGAGCGCCATTTTTCTAGCTTCTTTAGGGTGAGGTCCCATCTTCTGTTGTGATTAGGTCTAGGTCTTTCAATTAAAAGGGTAGGGGTTTGGGGTCAGGCGGGTTGGGTCTGGTTTTTTGGGCTGGGTAGGAAAATTTGGGCCTGATTTGGGTACAAGAACCAGCCCAATATCCAATTAAACCTTTTCTTCAATTTCTTTTTCCTTATTTCCTTTTCTTTTTTCCTCTTTTTTTTAATTAAGAAAAAACCTAAATAAAATTCCTAAATTAGTCTAAATTGTAAAATTAAGCTAATTATCTAAATATAATATTTATAACAATTACTTGATCCTAAATCAAAAGAGAAAAATCAAAAATCTAAAATTTAAAAGGTACCAATGTAAAATGAGCTATTTTTGTGATTTTCATTTTTAGTACAATAATTAATCCTAAAAAGTATAAAAATAAAATCTAAATGCAATGCATTGTATTTTGGTATTTTTCATGATTTTAATAAGAATTAAACGTGCAAAAAAATGCAAACAATTAATAAAAATCCTATAAAATGTAAATAATTGGAAAAAAATCTATTTTCTTTGATTTTATAGGAGTTTCATATAGGGAAAAAATCACGTGCTTACATCTGCCCCTCGTTGCTCGGGAATACGTAGGGTTTTCGGGCAAAGATTAAATGAGCAATTACGAGCGATTTTTGCCCGTTTGAATACTCTGTGGGAAGCATTTTTGAAAGATTTGACCGAACCTTGCCTTCGAGGTTGCCTACATATCCTTGGCCATAAAGGAATTAGGTCAGTGTAGTTCAGGAAGTTTTGGTAGCTGGGACTACCGAAAAATTATGATTTCACTGTTGTTGTTGCTGTTTTTGCTTGCTGAGCTCCTTATTACACCAAAATGAAAGATGAAAAGTTAAACTAGCTAAGCCTATCAACTACGAGTTACAAGATTCATATCTATAACCTTATAAAGCTTGATCTTGAGTCTTGGCTGGTTCTTCCTGCAGACTCTGATTTGAATCTTGATGATCGTTAGCCGCAACCGCTGGTTCACTCTTATTCAACTTTTCGGATCAAGGCGGGATAATGCAAAACTTGTGACTTCAATCTTATCTTGGGTAGTCTGCATCTTTTCTTCGCTTCTACACTTAGAGTTCAACTTCTTTTCTTGTATTTGGGTTGAGACTTATTATTTTGATCATCTCAAACCTTGTGCGTCACGGTGGAAACCAGTTCAAGCACCAAAGCAAACAAACGAACGAAATTTTCTACCCTAGTTTTCACTAGGAAAATTTCGTGAATTATTTGTAACAAAAATCTAAACTATTTCTTTATTGAAAGCAATAAAATCAGGATTGTGTATCCTTGGGAAAACGAGACTAGGGAGTGGAGACCCTATGCCTAAATTAAAATCAAATAGGGAGTGGAGACCCTATGTTGGAAAAGCAGACTAGGGAGTGGAAACCTTATACCTAAAATAAAATCAACTAGGGAGTGGAGACCCTATGTCAGAAGAGTGGACTAAGGAGTGGAGACCCTATGCAAATAAAATCAACTAGGGAGTGGAGACTCTATGTTGGAAAAGTAGAATAGGGAGTGAAGACCCTATGCCTAAAATAAAATAAACTAGGGAGTGGAGACCCTATGTTGGAAAAGCATACTAGGGAGTGAAGACTCTATGCCTAAAATAAACTTCAACTAGGGAGTGGAGGCCCTATGTTGGAAAAGCAAACTAGGGAATGCAGACCCTATGCCTAAAATAAAATCAACTAGGGAGTGGAGACCCTATGTTAGAAAAGCGACTAGGGAGTGGAGACCCGATGTCTAAAATAGCTTCAACTAGGGAGTGGAGACCCTATGTTGGAAAAGCAGACTAGGGAGTGGAGACCCTATGCCTAAAATAGAATCAACTAGGGAGTGGAGACCCTATGTTGGAAAAGCGACTAGGGAGTGGAGACCCTATGTCTAAAATAAATTCAACTAGTGAGTGGAGACCCTATGTTGGAAAAGCAGACTAGGGAGTGGAGACCCTATATCTAAAATAAAATCAACTAGGGAGTGGAGACCCTATGTCTAAAATAAAATCAACTAGGGAATGAAGATCCTATGTTGGAAAAGCGACTAGGGAGTAGAGACCCTATGTCTAAAATAAAATCAACTACGGAGTGGAGACCCTATGTTGGAAAAGCATACTAGGGAGTGGAGACCCTATGTCTAAAATAAAATCAACTAGGGAGTGGAGACCATATGTTGGAAAAGCGACTAGGGAGTGGAGACCCTATGTCTAAAATAAAATCAACTAGGGAATGACGACCCTATGTTGGAAAAGCAGACTAAGGAGTGGAGACCCTATGTCTAAAATAAAATCAACTAGGGAGTGGAGACCCTATGTTGGAAAAGCAGACTAGGGAGTAGAGACCTTATGTCTAAAATAAAATCAACTAGGGAGTGGAGACCCTATGTTGGAAAAGCAGACTAGGGAATGGAGACCCTATGCCTAAAATAAAATCAACTAGGGAATGGAGACTCTATGTTGAAAAAGCAAACTAGGGAGTGGAGACCCTATGCCTAAAAATAAAATCAACTAGGGAGTAGATACCCTATATTGGAAAACCAGACTAGGGAGTGGAGACCCTATGCCTAAAATAAAATCAACTAGGGAGTGGAGACCCTATGTTGGAAAAAACGTAACTATAGATTGGGGACCCTAGTCTACCATGATTTTGAATTTTCTTTTTTTTTCTTTTCTTTTAATTTATTTATGAAAAAATTAGTAAGAATGTAGGAAAGAATTTGGAAGAGACTTCCTTTTTGGATTGATTATTGCTGCAAAACTGTTTCTAGCCCTTGCGCAGTTTCTTTTGGTTGCACCTGCTTCTTGCAAGGTTGCTTTGGATTGAACCTGTTTCAAATTTTCAAACAAAGAATAATTGTTAGTTTGAAACGACGGTTGGTTTTGTGGCCTTGTTTGTTTCAATCACTTGATCTCGGCCCAGATTCTTTGATGAAGATCTCAACTGCAACTGTTTGTCCCCTAAGGACCGATTCCATTTCAGGCCCTGATGAACCTCTAGTTTTTTCAGACTCTTCCATGACGATTGGTCGGTGGGACTCAACCTTATCGATTTTATTTCACCTTCGTAGGCCTTTCCCTTCTGACTTTTTTTTCTTTTCTTTTCTTTTTTTTTCCTCTTTTTTTGTTTTTTTTTTGTTTTTAACCATTCGGAGCATTGGGGAACTTTTTTGCTCCTCAAACTTGCTGCACCGGCTAGTTGCATGGGACTTAAACTTTTCCAACATTATTTCGCCTTTATAGGACTTTTCATTTCTGGCTTCTTTCTTCCAACTTTCGCTTCAGATCATTTGGGATCCTTTGGTTTTTCGAATCTTTACCGAGACGGTTAGCCATGAGGGACTTAACCTTTTTCAACTTCATTTTACCTTTGTGGGCATTTGACTTTCATTTCCTTTCTTTTCAGGAGTTTTTCAATTTCAAAACATCAGCCGCCATGGCTGGTAAAGGTTGACTTGATGCCTCGACGAGGCTGGGTGCCTTTTTGCATATTAGCTTGTATCAAATGAAAACCATGTAAATCAGTCTTACCATCTTTTCTTTGTCTTAGTTTTGGAACAGAGTTAGACCGAAAGGGATTCAAAAAAAACAAACAATGGAATAGAGAATGAGTTTAAAACAAGAAGTGTCCCTTTCGGGAAAAGGAAAGAGGGACTTAGCTGGAGTACATGCGGACTTCAATAAACATGACATGCCAGTTAGACTAGATGCCTGAGCCGTGTAAACCGTCCGACTCTCAGAAATTCATCACATTTTTTCCTCAAAATCGAGAAACTATGACCGGACTCTGTCGATGCCGTTGTCTGTGAGGTTCTTCTTTTCGGTCTGTGGCGCCCCTTGCGGGTTTTCACTATCTGACCACTCTCATTTCTCTTCTCACCATCGCCTTATAGTGTACTTTGCGAGTTTTCGCTAACAAGACTCTCTCATTTCTAGTTTCTCTGCTTACTGTCGCCTCACGATGCCCGTATGGGTTTTCACCAATAAGACTCTCTCATTTCATTTCTCTCATTTTGTTGTATCAGATCCAAGTAATTGTATCCTCCAATTTTGAACATTCTCTCCGATTGATCGGAAGGACTTGAAAGGATTTGGGTAAAAATGATTTGGATTGAATTACAACTTTGGAACCATTCAGGCGGGATCATCGCCGAACCATTATAACATCTGCCCCAGTTTCACTTTTTGGGTGAATTTGGATTTTTATTTTGGTGTGACTGAACCCCGGAGAGAGGCTGCCTACGTATCCTTTCGGAATCAAGTCGAACATAGTTCAGGGAACTTTGTTTTTGATTTTCTTTTCTCTTTCTTTTCCCCTTTTTTCATTCATTTTTTTTCCATTTCATTTTATTTTTTTCTTTTTTTCTTTTTTTTTCTTTTGCATCTTTCTTTTTCTTCTCTTTTTTTTTGTATCTTTCTTTTATTTTCTTTCAATCAATTTTTTTTTCAGTAACACTTTCAAGTTCCAAAGAGGGTAATCAAAGAAGAGCAACCAGCTTAAAGGGTTTGCAAATGGTTGGTAATGTTTGGGTAGCAAGAATAAAAGCCTTCTTCATCCCAACCGGAGAACATTAATGCTATATAAAAGATCCAACATAGTACCTGTTGACTACATTTGCATTGATAGTTATTTCAGGAACATTTCCTTCGATGTGTCCCAAGTACAAAGCACTATTTTGGTAGTATTCTTGTTGTAATGTATGGACCTTTCCAATTCTTGAACCAATTTTCCTTCAGATGTTCCAACTCTTTGTTTTATTTCCTTAAACTTTATCTTCATTGCGATCTAATCCTTGATTCATTATTTCGAGGTCTGACAACTTTCAGGATCTGGGCATGAAGTCCGCAAGCATGTCATGTTATTGAAATCTATATTTAACAGAACTAAAACGAGAATAAGGGAAACGACAAGATTAAGAAAAGAGATATTCCTGGACAATGAAATATTAATTTCATTTGATTTTTGATTTTTTTTTAATTTTTTGAAGATAGAAGGGTTTACATCAGAAAGTAAGACAATAAAGTAAAACATCCGGATCAGACCTTGAGATAATCCGGACGCAGAAAGGATAGCAATACTGGCTACCGAGACTCCCGTCTGATGGGGAACATTCAGACTTGGTGACCATTTTTTGGCTTTTCTTCTGTCTAGGCAATAGCTGCAATGGCCTTCAATGCCAGGTCAAATTCCTCAGGTTCACAAATCATTTCGACTATTGGCCTGATGTTGTGGGCAGGCAATAGATTGTTCATCACATCAGGAGCTTCTTCATCTCGAAAAATGACTCTTTCAGCTTCAATCAAATCTTCAACTGCCCTTTTGAGGGTCCAACAGTCCTTTGTATTGTGTTCCACTGCTCCAGAGTGGTATTCACATATAGCATCATCTCGGTGCGAGGGGGACTCCGGGTTTGGCCGGTTCGGGGCCACTGGCTGTAATAGATCTAGCCTAATTGGCTTTTGGAACAAGATTGAATACGATTCACCAATAGGGGTGAACTGATTCTTTCTTAAAGGCTCTCTTGGACGAGGTTTCTATTGGGGATCATTTGGTTGAAGATTATATAGAGCTTGGTAAGGATGGGCATTTCTGGGAGGTAGAGCTCGATTTTGTGGATAATGTTGTGGCCGCGGGTAAGGTTGTGCATTCATCACCGCATAGGGAGGCGGTGCCATGGCATAAGCAGCACCATAAAGGGGATAATAGTGTGGTGGGACGATAGGAGGCACATATGATTGGCTGAATGACCTGTGGGCCCCCTCGAGCTGGAAACCATCATGACTCCCTCTTCACTCTCATTTCTGTTCATCAAACCCTCCGAACCATTCTGAGCAGACTATGATGTGGCCTTAAAAGCAGCATGACTCAAGATTTGACTTGTTTTTAAACCGTTTTCAACCATTTCCCCAATTTTGATAGCCTCAGCGAACGGCTTACCCATAGCAGACATCATTTTCTAGAAGTAGTTTGCCTCTTGGTCCTGTAGAAAGACCGTGACCATTTCAATTTCATCCATTGGAGGCTTTACCCTGACAGCTTGTTCATGCCATTTGACAGCATATTCGCGGAAGCTTTCCGAAGATTTTTTTTACAGTTGCACAAAGAATTTCTATCCGGAGCTATGTCCACATTGTACTGGAACTGTCTGACAAAATCCCGGGCCAGGTCATCCCATATGTGCCAATGGGAGATGTCTTGGTCCATATACCACTCTGATGCAATTCCGGTTAAGCTCTCTCCGAAATAGGCCATCAAAAGTTCTTCTTTTCCGCCCGCCCCTCTTAGCCGGTTGCAATATCTTTTCAAATGGGTGATCGGGTCTCTATGCCCGTCGTACTTTTTAAATTTTGGCATCTTGAAGCCAGCTGGCAAGTGGACATGGGGAAACATATAGAGGCCAGAGTATAAGACACTCTTTTGACCACTCAGACCTTGCATGTTTTTCAGGCTTGTTACAGGATCTTCATCTTCCAAGCTATTTCCTCCTGCTCAGGATTTTTAATAACCTTTTCTTGCTCCACCGAGAGATCATATTGCGCAGGTTGAGTGACAGAGTATGGGGTCACATATGCTATTTCTGACTGAAGTTGTGGACCCTGAAAGATGAACATTGAAGGCGGTGCTCTTGAAGCCAGTTCCTGGGGGCGAACCACAGAAGGCATGCCAGGATCATTGGAGAGCATTGGAGGGTGCCCGCATGGAATGAGCGGGTTGAGAACAGGGGCGTTGGTAACCTCACCTAAACTGGGGATCGACTAAGGAAACCCAGGGATTGCACTTGGCGGTTCCTTAACATTAGACCAGGCGTCCCACATTTCCAACATACGGAGATGCAACATCTTATTCTCTTCAGCAGCTGCTAATTCTAGCTGCAGAATAGCCGATGTCGGGATATCCTCAGAACCGATGATTGGTAGATTGTTTGCGGAGGCCATCTGTGCCTTTGGATCTTGTAAAAGAGGGGAGGCCAGACTACCAACAAAACCAACCACCAAAACCTGGCTAGTTTGCACACCCAACAACCTTGTTAGTTTTTGAGACATTTAACATATAGGAAATCGCACGTTGGGTGCAATGCACCTAACAGTTAAACGCTTCTACCATGTGTTTGAACGAGTTGCATGTTTCATCCCAGCCTTAATTAACCATTTTTATTTTCAATCTGCACCACTTTTCTTCATTTTTGCTTCTCTCTAATCATTCTTGATTTTGTTTTGTTTCTCTCGCTCTTCTATTTTGGCACTCTCTTTTTCTCTTTTTTTTGTCACTTTTTTTATTTCTTGTCACTCCTTTTTTTTCACTTTTTCTTTCTTTTCACTCAATTTTTTTTCTCTTTTTTTCAGTTTATTTTTCACTCAATTTATTTATGGCTATGATCGAATCCGATGTGGATTGCCTACGTATCATGACGTCGCATGAATCAAATCTTGCATAGTTTGGGAAGATCGAGAATAGAGTAAATAAGCTAACTCTTTAATTTACTGTTTATAAAACTCAGACCAAGAAAGCTTTAAGACCAAAGAAAAACATTTTTTGATTTTTGATTTTTTTTTTAAATTCTTTTGGAATTTTCGGAAAAAATGCTTTAAAAGAAGAAAGGAGATATTTTTTTTTATTTTTGATTTGGATTTTTCTTTTATTTTTGAAAGAAAGACTTCTAAAAATTCCTTTTCTTTTGATTTGAACTTTCGGAATTTCAAAAGTAAAAGGAAAATATTTTTGTTTGAATTTTCATTTGTTTTCTCTTTTTCTAAAAAAGAAAGAAATTTATTTTGGATTTTAAATTATTTTCAAATTTTTTTTTTGAAAGAGAGACTTTTAAACAAGGAAAAGATTTTTTTTTTTAAAATCATTTCTTTTTTGAGAAAAATACTTCAAAATAAAGGAAACCCGTATTTTGGATTTTGATTATTAATTGATTTTTTTTATTCTAGAAAGACTTCAGAAAGAAGGAAACTATTTTTTTTTTGAGTTTAAAAATATTTTTTTTTGAATTTTCTAAAGAAATGTTTCTAAGGACGGAATTAAAAGAAATTATTTTTGGATTTTTTTTAAAAAAAAAATTGGGGCCGGAACCGATGAGGCTTGCCTACGTATCTCACATCCGGTGAGAATCAGACCCCGTAGTTCAGTTAGTTTTGATGGAACAAGGGAAACATGACACCTGAAAATTTTGTTTCATTTTGAAATGACTTTTTTCTTTTTTTCAGAATTTCGGGAGAGTTTCAGAATTTTCTAAATACCTACCTCTCACTTTTCTTTTCTTTTTTTTCTTTTTGATTTTCTTTCCCTATTCTAGAAGCCGGTCAACATGCAAGCCAAAACAAATAGATGTTCAAGTAGCACGTAAGATGCATCAGGATGGTCTTTTAATTTGGGTACACCTATCCTAGATGGATCCAACCCCTGCACTGAGTCCCCAAATTCAAATGCACGTGATGCAAACAAGCGTTCCTATTAGGGATCTGGAATTAGGCTATGTTATACTAGGTTTAAAACCCTGGGTGTATTGTTCTAGACCTGGCTTACTCGAGCGGACAACTCGAGCCGAGGGGGGCAGCGTACCGGGAATACAGAAGCTTCACCGGCTTTGCAACTTGTCCGAACCTCGTTCTAAAATTGGGATATGACTCTAACAGAAAAGAAGTTATACGAAGTGCACACTTCCCATATGATTTAGAAGACTTAGAGAGAGGAAGGTTTTGTAGCAATTTATATACAATCCAAACAATATCAAAGCGGTTAAAAGCGACAATTAGCACATTAGGATCAAACATGTAAAAATCAGATAATGAATAAAGCCAAATATAACAGCTATTCTAAGCTCAAATTCTTGAACCCTGAACCAAAAGTTCTGGGTTATGATCCCCAACAGAGTCGCCAGAGCTGTCTGTGACGACCCGGCCAATTGTCTCATGAGTTACCGCTCTGTTTTCCCCATTTCTGCTTCTTTATGCTTTGTTTATCCGTGTTATATGGTATCCGGTTGGTCGGATCGAATCCGGAATGATTGTGGTAAAGTTGAGACACTTAATCTCTTTTAAGAAAGCTTAAGTTGGAAAAAGTCAACCGGGTGTTGTCTTATGTGTTAGAGGGTTCAGATGTGAGTTTCGATAGTTCGGTTATCTCCGAGAGGTGATTTATGACTTAGGACTGTAAGCGGAATGAGTTTTGGAGGTTCGGAGTAGATTTAGGCTTGAATTGGCGAAGTTGATAGTTTGGCGATTTTCGGTTGGTAGGTGAGATTTTGATATAGGGGTCGGAATGGAATTCCAAGAGTTGTAGTAGTTCCGTTGGGTCATTTGGGATGTGTGTGCAAAATTTCAGGTCATTCAGACGTGGTTTGGTTGGGTTTTTTTATCAAAAGCGGAATTGGAAAGCTTTTTAGAAAATTTGGCTTGAATCTGATGTGTTTAGGTTGATTCGATGTTGTTCAAGGCTTTTTGAAGATTGGTAAAAGTTTAAATAAGGTATTAGGATATGTTTGTGCTTTTGGTTGAGGTCCCGGGGGCCTCGGGGTGATTTCAGATGGTTAACGGAGAAGTTTGGACATTGTTGCAGCTGCTGAATTTGCTGCTTTTGTATTTTCGCTCCTACGGATTGGGGACCGCAGGTGCGGCGCCGCATAAGTGGAGGAATTGATCACAGAAGTGAAAATGGCTTGAGGATCAAGAATTGCAGAAGCGGCAAATAGGACCGCATCTGTGATGTCGCAGATGCAGGTAGGGGACCGCAGATGCGGACTAAGAGGAATAAGTGATTTCCGCAGAAGCGGAGAAAGAACCGCAAATGCGGTACCGCAGAAGCGGAAATATAGCCACAAATGCGAAAATGTTTGGGCAGAAAGTATAAATTGTGGCCTTCGCAAATTTTAGCTAATTTCACCATTTTTATCTCGGCTTTGGAGCTTTTTGGACGATTTGAAAGAGGAATTCCAAGGGAACTTCATTGAGGTAAGGAATTTGGACCTAAAACTCGTTCCTATGCTATTATTACACGGATTAGAGCTAGAAATTGTAGAAATTAAGGGTGAAAATTGGGGAAACTAGGGCTTGGGAACTTAGGCCTTTAATTGAGGATTTGAAGGACCATTTGGGGCCGGATTTCTGAACTTTTGAGATGTATGAACTCATGGAGAGATGAGGAATCTATTGATGTAAAAATTATCGAATTTCTAGACATGGGCCTGGGGGTCGGGTTTTAGTAATTTTGGGATTTATGTTGTAAATTGATTATTTTCGCTTGGGCTTCGTTCCCTTAGCCTATTTTGACGTCCTCGTTCTGATTTTTGGATAGATTCGACGCGAGTCGAGGCTGATTCGAGGGGCAAAGGCATCGCGAGCTAGAGATTTGACCGGTTCGAGGTGAGTAATGATTGTAAATGATGCTCTGAGGGTTTGAAACCCCGGATTTGCACATCGTAATGCTATATTAAGGTGAGGCACACACTTAATGATGAGCGTGGGGTCGTGCACTATTGGGGATTGTGACTTGGTCCATCCCGATTGATGGTTTTATCACGTATTTGACTAAAATCTATTTGCTATTATCATTATTTGGGTTGAATGCCATATTTGGGCTTCGTGCCAACTATTTGAACACTTCGGGGATTTTTATTTATATTTCCTCACTATTTTGACTATATACTTGAACTCAGTCATGTTATTTTCTACTATTTTTGTACTCAGCCATGTTTACTCAGTTTTAATACTTAAATGATATTTTCAAATGATGTCTGGGTTGAGAAGCACTGTTTTACTATTGCCCGAGTCGTTTGTGAGGATTTTTGACTGAGTGAGGCCGAGGGCCTATGTTGTGAGGAAACATTTGATACTGATTATGAGGCCGAGGGCCTGAGAAATGTATGCCACGAGGTAGCTTGATTGATATGAGGCCGAGGGCCTAGTGATGATGCCACGAGGTGGCTTGATATTGCGCTTGGGCCCTAAGGGGCTCCTCCAAGAGTCTGCACACCCCTAGTGAGCGCGGGTACCCATTGTGATGTGAGATTGAACCCGAGGGGTTGGTAATGATATATGTGATTGCCCAAGGGGCTGGTACTATTCTGAAATGTTGCCCGAGGGGCGGATTTGTTGATACTGTGCCCGAGGGGCGAGCCTTTATGTGTTTACTTTTCATAATTGACTGTTAATTACTTGCTTAATTCTTGAAAAAGGCTTTTCATGAAACTACGTTTGAGTTAATGAATTTTACCTATCTTTCACTGGTTTACTATTTTAACTGTTTTATTGCTTCATTATAGAATGCTTTGTGCCTTATGTGATTTCTTGCTTTCAGTCTTTATTTACATTTGGTACTCACTAAGTTGGAGTACTCACTTTACGCCATGCACGACGTGTGCAGATTCAGGCGTTGCGGATCCTGCCAGTGCAAGTTGAGAGCTCCCAGCAGATATCAGAGTCCACGAGGTAGTTGTTGACGTTCGCAGTCCCGTGTTCCTCCCTCCTTATCATTTCTATCTCTTATCAGACATTTGTAATAGTTTGTAGACTTTTCAGACTTATATTAGGTTTTATAGATGCTCATGACTAGTGACACCCCGGTATCGTGTTGTGTTGGGTTGTTCTTCCGCGTATTTATGATACTATCGGCTACTTTGGATTATTTTATATTGTTTAAACTGTTTCTTAATGCTTAACTGTTAAAAATTGGGAAATGGGAAGTGTCAGCGGGCCTTGTCTTTACGAGAGGCGCCATCACGACCGGGTTCGGGTTTGGGGTTGTGACAAGTTGGTATCCGAGCCTAGGTTACATAGGTCTCACGAGACATGAGCAGGTTTAGTAGAATCTCGCGGATCGGTACAGAGACATTTGTATTTATGCTCGAGAGGCTGCAGAAGCTTTAGGAAAAACTTCATATTCTTGAAATTCTTGTCGTGCGACTTTGTTGGTCCGAGTACCAAACTTCTGTTATTCTATTCTCTCACAGATGGTGAGGACACGCGCTACCGGTCAGGATGGACGACCACCAGTACCACCAGCCGTGGCCACTAGAGGCCGAGGATGCGGTCGTGGTCATGGTAGGGGAGCAGCTAGGGCAGCACCTGCAGATCCACCAGCTGCCCCAGTTCAGGATCAGATCCCAGTTATGGGCGCTCTAGCAGCACCAACTCAGGCACCAGCCGTGCCCATTGTGATTCCGAATCTTCATGAGGCCTTGGCTCAGATCTTATCAATTTGCACTAGCCTAGCTCAGGCGGTTACAGCCACTACAGTCGCAGCTACTTCTCAGGCTAGGGGAGGCAATCAGACTCACCAGCGCTCGCACACCTGAGCAGGTCGTGTAGGGACTTCAGATGCCGAGGGCACATCTAGCCCAGCGGTTGCAACTGCTTAGGACTATGTAGTTCCTTATATGCCAGAGGATAAGCAGTATAGGTTGGAGAGGTTTGGTAGACTAAAGCCTCCGACCTTCAGTGGTGTAGAGGGCGAAGATGCCCAGGGTTTCTTAGATAAGTGCCTGAGGATGCTTCGTACAACGGGTATTCTGGAGACCAGCCGGGTCGCTTTCACTACTTATCAGTTTTCTGGAGCTGCCTTTACTTGGTGGGAGGATTTTGAGAGGCATAGGCCTGTTGGTGCAGCACCCCTTACCTGGCAGCAGTTCTCCGTTCTCTTTTTGGAGAAGTATGTGTCGTAGTCCCGTAGAGAGGAGTTGCGTAGAGAGTTTGAGTGGTTACGTCAGGGAGAGATGACTGTGATGCAGTACAAGATGAGGTTCTCCGAGTTAGCTCGTCATGCTATTTGGATGGTTCTGATAGATAAAGAGAGGATTAGGAGGTTTGTTGATGGCCTCGTTTATCAGCTTCGTATTCTTATGACCAGGGAGAGGGTGATTGGTGCTACCTTTGAGGAGGTTGTAGACATTGCTCGGGAGATTGAGTCTGTTCGTCGCCAGGAGTGCGAGGAGATGGAGGCCAAGAGGCCTTGAGGATCTGGCAGTTATATTGGTACTCCTTCGAGGGGTTAGTTTCAGCACGGCAGAGGCCATCCATTCGGGCATGCTCAGCCAGCTTACCCAGGTTATCGTGGGGCGTCATCGGGTCATGGTTCTCATAGTTCTCATTAGGGCTAGTCATCCCTTAGTGCACTTCTAGCTCATAGTTTGTCCCATGATCCATCAGTTCAGGGCTCTTCTATGCTAAGTGCATCTGCTAGTCATACCGGTGCTAGGGGTTCCCTTCAGTCTCCTTCTCCAGCACCCGGGATTTGTTATGAGTGTGGTGAGATGGAACATATGTGGAGGCAGTGCCCTCGTCCTCTTGCGAGTTCATCTCAGCAGAGGGCGCAGTCATCAACTTTAGTGCCAATTACTTCACCACCACCCGCCCAGCTAGCTAGGGGTGGAGGTCAGTCAGCTAGGGGTCACCCAGAGGGGGAGGTCGATCAGGTGGTAGTCAGGCCCGTTTCTATGCACTCCGAGGCAGACCCGATGCTATTGCTTCAGATGTTGTTATTCAGGTATTGTTTTAGTCTGCCATAGAGATGCCTCTATATTATTTGATCCCGGTTCCACCTTTTCTTATGTGTCATCATACTTTGCTCGTTATTTGGGTATGCCCCGTGAGTCTCTTGCTTCACCTGTGTATGTATCTACCCCGGTAGGCAATACTGTTGTTGTAGACCATGTGTACCGGTCATGTGTGGTAACTATTGGGGGTCTAGAGACCCGTGTGGATCTTTTATTATTGTGTATGGTGGATTTTGATGTCATTTTGGGCATGGATTGGCTATCTTCGTGTCGTGCTATTCTGGATTGTCATGCTAAGATAGTCACATTGGCTATACCGGGTGTACCACAGATTAAGCGGGGAGGTGTGACTGATTAAGTCCCCAGTAGAGTGATCTCATTCTTGAAAGCCCAGCGTATAGTTGGGAAGGGTTGTCTTTCGTATCTAGCCTTTGTGAGGGATGTTGGTGTTGAGACTCCCAGTATTGATTTTGTTCTAGTTGTGAGGGATTTTCCCGATGTGTTTCTTGCAGACCTGCCGGGCATGCCACCGGACAGGGATATTGATTTTGGTATTGACCTGGTACCGGGCACTCAGCCCATTTCTATTCCGCCGTATAGTATGGCACCAACGGAGTTGAAGGAATTAAAGGAGCAACTTCAGGAACTCCTTGATAAAGGGTTCATTCGGCCTAGTGTGTCACCTTAGGGTCCGCCGGTTCTATTCGTGAGGAAGAAGGATGGCACTATGAGGATGTGCATTGATTATATGCAATTGAACAAGGTAACAATTAAGAATAAGTATCATTTGCCTCGCATTGATGAATTATTCAACCAGCTTCAGGGAGTGAGAGTGTTCTCCAAGATTGATCTCCGTTCAGGTTATCACCAATTCAAGATCAAGGACTTGGATACTCTTAAGACAGCTTTCAAGACCAGATATAGTCATTATGAGTTCTTGGTGATGTCTTTTGGGCTGACTAATGCCCCAGCATCGTTCATGCATTTGAAAAACAGTGTGTTCTGGCCTTATCTTGACTCGTTTGTCATAGTCTTCATCGATGATATTCTGGTATATTCGCGTAGCCAGGAGGAGCACGCGGAGCATTTGAGAGTTGTGTTGCAGAGATTGAGAGAGGAGAAGCTTTATGAAAAATTCTCCAAGTGTGAGTTTTGGCTCAGTTCAGTGGCTTTCACGGGGAATGTTGTGTCCAGCGAGGGTATTCAGGTTGATCCGAAGAAGATAGAGGTGGTTCAGAGTTGGCCCAAATCGTCCTCAGCCACAGAGATTCGTAGCTTTCTTAGTTTGGCGGGTTATTATCGTCGTTTTGTTCAAATATTCTCATCTATCGCATTGCCCTTGACCAAGTTTACTCAGAAGGGTGATTTATTTGTATGGTCGAACGAGTGTGAGAAGAGCTTTCGGAAGCTCAAGACAGTGTTGACCACAACTCCAGTGTTAGTTTTGTCATCAGCTTCAGGTTCATATATCGTATATTGTGATGCTTTGAGAGTTGGCATTGGTTGTATATTGATGCAGGAAGGTAAAGTTATTGTTTATGCTTCTCGTCAGTTGAAGCTCCATGAGAATAACTACCCTTTCATCAATTGGAGTTGGCTGCCATAGTTCACGCGTTGAAGATTTGGAGACAATACTTGTATGGTGTGTCTTGTGATGTGTTTACTGATCATTGTAGCCTCCAGCGCTTGTTCAAATAGAAGGATCTCAATTTGAGGCAGCGGAGATAGTTGGAGTTGCTTAAGGATTATGATATCACTATATTGTACCATCCGGGAAAGGCCAATGTGGTGGCCGATGCCTTGAGCTGAAAGGCAATGAGTATGAGGAGTTTGGAATATATTCCAGTTGGGGAGAGACCTCTTGTAGTTGATGTTCAGGCCTTGGCCAATCGGTTCGTGAGGTTAGATATTTTGGAGCCTAGTCGGGTATTGGCTTGTATGGTTTCTCGGTCTTCCTTATATGATCGCATTAGAGAGTGCCAGTATGATGATCTGCATTTGCTTGTCCTTAAGGACAGAGTTCAGCATGATGATGCTAGAGATGTGACCATTGGTGATGATGGGGTGTTGAGGATGCAGGGCCGGATTTGTGTGCCCAATGTAGACGGACTTTGGGAGTTGATTCTAGAGGAGGCCCATAGCTCGCGGTATTTTATTCATCCGGTGCCACGAAGATGTATCAGGATTTGAGGCAGCACTATTGGTGGAGGAGAATGAAGAAAGACATTGTGGGATTTGTAGCTCGGTGTCTCAATTGTCAACAGGTGAAATATGAACATCAGAGACCGGGTGGCTTGCTTCAGCGGATAGATATTCTAGAGTGGAAGTGGGAGAGGATTACTATGGACTTTGTAGTTGGACTTCCACGGACTTTGAGGAAGTTTGATGCTATTTGTGTGATTGTGGATCCGCTAACCAAGTCCGCGCACTTTATTCCTGTGTGTACTACTTATTCTTCAGAGCGGTTGGCAGAGATCTATATCTGGGAGATCGTTCGGTTGCATGGTGTCCCAGTTTCCATCATTTCAGATAGGGGCACTCAGTTTACTTCACAGTTTTAGAGGTCTGTGCAGCGAGAGTTGTGTACTCAAGTTGAGTTGAACACAACTTTTCACCCTTAGACGGACGGGCAGTTCGAGCGCACTATTCAGATATTGGAGGACATGTTATGTGCTTGTGTCATTGATTTCGGAGGGTCATGGGATCAGTTTTTACCGCTTGCAGAGTTTGCTTATAACAACAGCTACCAGTCGAGTATTCAGATGGCTCCATATGAGGCTTTGTATGGGAGGAGGTGTAGATCTCCAGTTGGTTGGTTCGAGCCCGGTGAGGCTAGGCTATTAGGGACAGACTTGGTGCAGGATGCCTTAGAAAAGGTGAAGGTGATTCAGGAGAGGCTTCGTACAGTGCAGTCAAGGCAAAAGAGCTATGATGACAGGAAGGTTCGGGATGTGTCCTACATGGTTGGTGAAAAGGTTCTGTTGAAAGTTTTGCCTATGAATGGTGATATGAGATTTGGGAAGAAAGGGAAATTGAGTTTGCGGTTCATTGGGCCTTTTGAAATGCTTCAGAGGATTGGGGAGGTGGCTTATGAACTTGCTTTGCCACCCAGCTTGTCAAGTGTGCATCCGGCATTTCATGTTTCTATGCTCCGGAAGTATATTAGGGATCTGTCTCATGTTTTGGATTTTAGCACGGTTTAGTTGGATGATGATTTGACTTATGATGTGGAGCCAGAAGCTATTTTGGGTCGTCAGGTTCGAAAGTTGAGGTCAAAGGATATAGCTTCGGTGAAAGTGCAGTGGAGAGATCCGCCCGTGGAGGAGGCGACCTGAGAGACCGAGGGGGAGATGCGAAGCAGATATCCTCACTAGTTTGAGGCTTCAGGTATGTTTTATTGACTCGTTCGAGGACGAACGTTTGTTCAAGTTGGGAGGATGTGACGACCCAGTCAATCTTCTCATGAGTTACCGCTCCGTTTTCCCCATTTCTGATTCTTTATGATTTGTTTATCTATGTTATCTGGTATCGGGTTGGTCGGATCGAATCCGGAATGATTGTGGTAAGGTTGAGACACTTAGTCTCTTTTAAGGAAGCTTAAATTGGAAAAAGTCAACCGGATGTTGTCTTACGTGTTAGAGGGTTCAGATGTGAGTTCTGATGGTTCGATTAGCTCCGGAAGGTGATTTATGACTTAGGAGTGTGAACGGAATGAGTTTTGGAGGTTCGGAGTAGATTTAGGCTTGAATTGGCGAAGTTGATATTTTGGCGATTTCGGTTGGTAGGTAAGATTTTGATATAGGGGTAGGAATGGAGTTCTGAGAGTTGTAGTAGTTCCGTTGGGTCATTTGGGATGTGTGTGCAAAATTTCAGGTCATTCGGACGTGGTTTGGTTGGGGTTTTTATCAAAAGCGGAATTGGAAAGATTTTTAGAAAATTTGGCTTTAATCCGATATGTTTAGGTTAATTCGATGTTGTTCAAGGTGTTTTGAAGATTGATACAAGTTTTAATAAGGTATTAGGATATGTTTGTGCTTTTGGTTGAGGTCCCGGGGGCCGCGGGGTGATTTCAGATGGTTAACGGAGGAGTTTGGACTTTGTTGTAGTTGATGAATTTGCTGCTTCTGGTATTTTCGCACCTGCGGATTGGGGACCGCAGGTGCGGCGCCGCATAAGAGGAGGAATTGATTGTAGAAGCGAAAATGGCTTGAGGAGTAAGAACCACAGAAGCGGCTAATAGGACCGCATCTGCGATGTTGCAGATGCAGGTAGGGGACCACAGATGCGGACTAAGGGGAATAAGTGATTTCTGCAGAAGCGGAGAAAGAACCGCAAATGCGGTACTGCATAAGCGGAAATATAGCTGCAAATTTCACCATTTTTATCTCGGGTTTGGAGCTTTTGGATGATTTGAAAGAGGAATTCCAAGGGAACTTCATTGAGGTAAGGAATTTGGACCTAAAACTCGTTCATATGCTATTATTACACGGATTAGAGCTAGAAATCGTGGAAATTAAGGGTGAAAATTGAGGAAACTAGGGCTTGGGAACTTAGGACTTTAATTGAGGATTTGAAGGGCCATTTGGGGTCGGATTTCTGAATTTTAACATGTATGAACTCGTGGTGAGATGAGGAATCTATTGATGTAAAAATTATTGAATTCCGAGATGTGGGCCCCGGGTCGGGTTTTGGTAATTTCGGGATTTATGTTGTAAATTGATTATTTTTGCTTGGGCTTTGTTCCCTTAGCCTATTTTGACATCATCATTCTGATTTTTGGATAAATTCGATGCGAGTGGAGGCCAATTCGAGGGGCAAAGGCGTCGCGAGCTAGAGATTTGACCGGTTCGAGGTGAGTAATGATTGTAAATGATGCTCTGAGAGTTTGAAACCCCGTTTGCACATCGTAGTGCTATATTGAGGTGAAGTACACGCATAATGATGAGCGTGGGGTCGTGCACTATTGAGGATTGTGACTTGGTCAGTCCCGATTGATGGTTTTATCGTGTATTTGACTAAAATCTATTTGCTATTATCATTATTTGGGTTTAATGCCATATTTGGGCTTCGTGCCAACTATTTTAACCCTTCGGGAATTTTTATTTATATTTCCTCACTGTTTTGACTATATACTTTAACTCAGTCATGTTATTTTCCACTGTTTTCATACTCAGTTTAAATACTTAAATGATAGTTTCAAATGATGTTTGGGCTGAAAAGCATTGTTTTACTATTGCCCGAGTGGCTTGTGAGGATTTTTGACTGAGTGAGGCCGAGGACCTATGTTGTGAGGAAACATTTGATACTGATTATGAGGCCGAGGGCCTGTGATATGTACGCCACGTGGTGGCTTGATTGATATGAGGTCGAGGGCCTAGTGATGATGCCACGAGGTGGCTTGATATTGCGTTTGGGCCGTAAGGGGCCCCTCCAGGAGTTTGCACACCCCCAGTGAGCGCGGGTACCCATTGTAATATGAGATTGAGCCCGAGGGGCTGGTATTGATCTATGTGATTGCCCGAGGGGCTGGTACTGTTCTAAGATATTCCCCGAGGGGCGGATTTGTTGATACTGTGCCCGAGGGGCGAGCCTTTATGTGTTTACTTTTCATAATTGACTGTTAATTACATGCTTAATTCTTGGAAAAGGTTTTTCATGAAACTACGTTTGAGTTAAAGAATTTTACCTATCTTTCACTGGTTTACTATTTTAACTGTTTTACTGCTTCATTATAGACTGTTGTGTGCCTTACGTGATTTCTTGCTTTCAGTCTTTATTTACATTTGTTACTCACTGAGTTGGAGTACTCACTTTACTCCCTGCACCCCGTGTGTAGATTCAAGCATTGCGGATCCTGCTAGTGCGAGTTGAGAGCTCCCGGCAGATATCGGAGTCCGCAAGGTAGTTGTTGACGTCTGCAGTCCCTGTTCCTCCCTCTTTATCATTTCTATCTCTTATTAGACATTTGTAATAGTTTGTATACTTTTCAGACTTGTATTAGGTTTTATAGATGCTCATGACTAGTGACACCTCGGTATCGGGCTGTGTTGGGTTGTTCTTCCGCGTATTTATGATACTATCAGCTACTTTGGATTAGTTTATCTTGTTTAGACTGTTTCTTAATGCTTAACTGTTAAAAATTGGGAAATGGGAAGTGTCGACTGGCCTTGTCTTCACGAGAGGCGCCATCACGATCGGGTTTGGGTTTGGGGTCGTGATACTGTCACACCTCCTTTTACCACTCGAGAGGGGAAATAAGGGAGTTTTTCCGACTAAAGTGACATTATTTGAAATGGGATTATTTTATTTATTTTTTAGAGTCGCCACTTGGAATAATTTATTTGGTGTCCCAAGTCACCGGTTTATTTTAAAATCCCAAAGCAAGAAAATTCGACTTTACTTTATAAGACTGCGAACCAGAAATTCTAGATAAGGAATAAGGTGTTAGGCACTCCCGGGTTCCGTGGTGCTAGCACGGTCACTTAAACTATTAACAATAGGCCTATTATCTGATTTACTATACGTTTTAAACCAATTGCGCATTTTTAACTTTATAACCACTTTTAATTATTTTGACCTCTTTTAGGACTTATGGAATTATTTTTTGAACAAGTTACGATTGTCGTACACTTGCCATTTTTGGAACACACCGAACCACGCTATATGAAATGCACCCGTGATTCACAATATGTTTGTTTTATTATTTTTCGGAGTTGTTATGATCGGTTCACATGAAATGCACACCCGAATTGGGATTTACGTATCGTGACCATACCACGGGAATCGTACCCATGGCCACGATGATTTATTATTTAATCGCACCTAAAGCAAACTACGATGTTCAAAATGTATTTTCTATACTAAGTTAATATTAATGTGAGAGCCATAGCTTATGAATATTTGTTTGTGTATGACACACCTCAAATTATTTAAAAAAAAAGGATTTGTATTTTTCTCTACGGCAAATTAAAGATGCTCATACCTTAATCTAATTTGAAATTATGTATCACAACTACGTCGCTGGAACCGTACCCGTAGTTCTAATAATTTAATTGCGTGCCTAAAGAAAACTAAGAGTGTTTATATGAATTAATTAGTTTTCTAAGTTTGAGATTGATTGTGGAGGTTCAAAGATTATAAAATGAAGTGGGTGAAGTGTGAGATTTAACTAATAGGAATTAGTATGGTTGATTATGTTTTTGACTTAGTGAAGGCGTTGAAATTCTCAGCTAGTTCCATTGTTTGGGCCTGAAGACTAATATTTCAAAGGGCCTTATTGAATAAAAGAGGGTGCAGCAGGGATATTGGGCCGCTACTCATCATTTGGGGCCCAAATGAACCAGACTTTCTGTGATCCATCCCAAAATTGTGCCATGAATGCCAAGGGCGAGACTTCTTTTTTTTAACAGTTAATTAATAAAAATTTAACAAAACAAACAGGTTAGACAAAGAAAAGTACATGGAGGTCATTGAAAACTCATCAGAAAAGGAGAACATGAACAGGTTGAGAATCAAACAAGCTGGATCGAAGAAATTAAATATGAACTCATTTGCAGATAGCACAAGCTTAATTCATAAACTCAAATAGTGAAGAACAAATGAGAAATCACATACCTAAATGCAGAACACAACAATCAAGGACCAAATAAAGGTCTGTAAGTATAAAAATGGAGCTTAATAAATCTAGAAACAAGCAGAATCAACAAACCAGCAATTTAAAAGCTCGGTCACTTTAGAAATCCTAGAAAATATTGAATAGATGAATTGAAATCTGGGACAACTTCCTAATCCTCTTTTCTACCTTGTTTTCCCTTCTTAAACTCCTTTATATACATGTGTGCGTGTGTCCTAGATTTTCGGTGGAATATAAAAGGGTTTCGAGATTTGGCCGCTGCTTTTGTCAAGGATATGAGTTCACTGGTTTTTTCTCCAACTCAAAGAGAGAATCAAAATTTTTTTTTGTTTTTGATGGGTAGGTTCGTCGTTTTCAACTTGGGGTGGAAATATGATCGTTCTTGTTAAGCAATTGAGAGGGGTGTGCCGTTGACAGAGTCCAGGAGAAGGTTTAGTTTTTGTCTCTTTTTAGAGGAAAAAATGGAGCGCCATTTTTCTAGCTTCTTTAGGGTGAGGTCCCATCTTCTGATGTGATTAGGTCTAGGTCTTTTAATTAAAAGGGTAGGGGTTTGGGGTCAGGCAGGCCGGGTCTGGTTTTTTGCTGGATAGGAAAATTTGTGCCTGATTTGGGTCCAAGAACTGAACTAGCCCAATATCCAATTAAACCTTTTCTTCAATTTCTTTTTCCTTATTTCCTTTTCTTTTTCCTCTTTTTTTTTAATTAATAAAAAACCTAAATCAAATTCCTAAATTAGTCTAAATTATAAAATTAAGCTAATTATCAAATTATAATATTTATAACAATTACTTGATCCTAAATCAAAAGAGAAAAATCAATAATCTAAAAATTAAAAGGTAAAAATGTAAAATGAGCTATTTTGTGATTTTTATTTTTAGTACAACAATTAATTACCTAATTAATTTTAAAAAGTATAAAAACAAAATCTAAATGCAATGCATGGTATTTTGCTATTTTTCATGATTTTAATAAGAATTAAACGTGCACAAAAATGCAAACAATTAATAAAAATCCTATAAAATGGCAAATGATTGAAAAAATCTATTTTCTTTGATTTTATAGGAGTATTTCATATAGGGCAAAAATCGCGTGCTCACAAGTAATAATCCGCACTGCAGAAACCTCGTGCCACATAACAATCCGCACGACAGAAACCTTGTGCCACAATAACAACTCACACGAAAGAAACCTCGTGCCTCAACAACAATCCATACGGCAGAAACCTCGTGCCAAAATAACAACTCGCACGGCAGAAATCTCGTGCCACAGCCAAACCGTCATTTCAACAATAATCAAGAAAACCAACACATAACAAATGAAACAATGATATTACAAGCAGGAATCCTACAGTTAAAGAATGAATACAGAATTAAGGAAACAAGTAATTCAACCAAGCATATTATACAAATTGCAAATAAGAGATAAGATACGTATACATGTGAAGTTAGGCTAAACATGATGAATACATATGCTAGAGTAACTCAATTAAGGAAATAAAAGGAAACTACATAGCGAAAATCGGATTTTCAACATTTAGCCCGATTACGCACTCGTCACCTCGCGTACACGGCCTTCACGTATTGCAAATTACCATAACAGTAACAAATCCTAAGGGGAATTTCCCCCACACAAGGTTAGACAAGTCACTTACCTCAAATCACGCTTAATCAGTCAATAAGAAGGACTTTCCCTCGATTTTCCGACTTCGAATGGCTCAAATCTAGCCAAAGACAATTACATACTATAAATATAACTATAGAAAACTAATCTAAATAATGAAATCACGACTTTAGCAAAGAATTGAAAAATCACCCCAAAAAGTATGGCTGTCCAACGGGACGGGACAAAATTAACGGGACGGGACCGGACGACATTTAAGGGGGACGGTGGTGGGACGGGACGAAACGGGATGGGACAAACGTGATGAAATGGTCGGCCCATCCTGTCCAGCTAGCAAACGGGATGGGACGGGACGGAACGGGATGGGACGGGACGGGTTCGTAGGCCTTAAGTGTTGTTTTTTTTTTAAAAATGTCTAGTTTTTTGAAAATTACTATGGGCAGAATGGCCTAAATGGAACCTATACTTGTGCCACTTTGTCATGCCGGTCCCCAAACTTAACAATTTGCCAATTGAACACTTACACTCCTTCAAACCATATATAATAAATGCTTATGATAGGAGGCTGTCAGTGCGTGTAATACAATCTCCTCCACGTTGGCTGCCACATCAGAAAATAACAATGTGTAGATGCCATGTCACATGATAGATTAAAAATAATTAAAATCAAAAATAAAAATAAAATTCAAACATTAAAATCATCATGCTTTTCCCGTTTCCTCCGACCACCGGGAATTCTCGCCGGTGAGTTCTTTCTTATCTCTACTTACCTTGTGCCTTCTCTCACCTGTGTATGCCCCAATCTAGAAATTGATTACGAAGAGAGAAACAAAATAGAATTTTGATTACAATTATATAGGGAACAAAAAACTAGAAATTGGGGTTTGGGGAATTCGCGGAGTGAAATTTAAGGAGTGATTATCCAAATATGTGTTATATATATACAGAGAGAAATAAAATTAAATTTTGACCTAATATTATAGAGAGAAGGGGGCTATACCATTCCATACCTTAGCCTTTCTCTCACCTTCCCCTCTTTTCTTCATTTTCTGCCACATCTCTTCTTCTTCTTCCCTTTTCCTCTTTCTTTGTTTCTTTGCATACAAAATTCTTCTTCCTCTTTCTAATTTTCTGCCCATAATTACTCTGAGAAAAACAAAACAATACAAAAAGAAGATCAAATAGGTCAAGGCAAGAACTAGGCTTCCTAAGTAATTTCTTGTAAGTTATTTTTAGTGATCAAACTGATATGTTGGTCCTGTTGGATGTTAGTTATGGGAATTACATCAATGATTTGCACTAAGGAATTTGATTTAAAATTTGATTTAAATCTCAGATCAGTGTTAAATCAAATTCATTGTCTACACTCGCTTTATACGCGTGTATTTCACACATTTTGTCCAACTGAGATGATTCAATGCCACATAAGCTTGGTCAATAGTCATAAGCATTTATTATATACGGTTTGAAGGAGTGTAAGTGTTCAATTGGCAAATTGTTAAGTTTGGGGACCGGCATGACAAAGAGGTACAAGTACAGGTGCCATTTAGGCCATTCTGATAATTACTATGTTTTTAAAGTTTGCAACGGCTAGATTTTTGACTTATTTAATAAACTTAAATGTTAAAAAAATTAGAAAACTAAATAAAGAATTATAAAATATTAAAACAAAATTGAGAGAATAATAGAGATAGAATATTAGAATGTAGGAGATTTGAGAGAGAAGATTGATTTTTTGTGGGAAAAAAATGAAGAAGGATGGGGGGTATTTATAGTAGAAAATAGGGCCAAAGTGTAATTTAATAAACTTAGGGATTATATTAAAAGTTTGGGGGTAGGGGGTGTTTTGGTGGGAGTGGGGGCCAAATATGGGGTCATTTTAGGCTATTTATTAACGTTGGCAATCGCTATTTTTGCAATTTAAGTTGTTGCCCAAAAGCTAGTTTTAAATAAAAAAATCCAAGCGGGACGGGATGGGACGAAACGGGACAGGACAAACGGGACGAAATAGTCGTTTCGTCCTATCATATGTCTCATTTAACATTGGCCCATCCCGTTTAAATTAAAGTGGGACGGGACGGGACGCGGGACGGGACGAGACAGCCTGTCCTGTTGGACAGCCATACCAAAAAGTTGTTCCAGGCCCATTCGATATCGAGTCCAAGCATATAAGAAGTATCCAAATCGGACCTCATTTAGCCTTTCAAAACCCAAAAATTTGGTTTAAGAACTTTTACACTTTTTCCCTAATTTTTCAACCCCAAATCCTTAATTAGATGAGAAGTTGAAGATAGATTAGTGGAAATAAATAAAAAACGAGTTAGGAACACTTACCCCAATGATCCCTCTGAAAATCCCTCAAATTATTGCCTAAATCCAAGCTCTCAAAGTCCCAAAATGAAAATAAGATCGAACCCTCATTTTTCCCCTATTTCAGCCCATTCAAACCGCATATGCGGCCCAAGAATCGCAACTGCAGAAAAACCATCACAGGTGCGGAAAACACTTATGTCCAAGGCTTCCGCTTCTGCAGATAAGGGCATGCATTTGCGAGACCGCTTCTGCGGGAATAGGATCGCACCTGCGACCACTAGTGCTTCTGCGTCACTGCCATCGCAGAAGTGAAGGCGCTTCTGCGACCACTGTTGGGCATGACAAACATGCTTTGCCAACCAAGATCTAGCTTTTGCGAACCCGCACCTACGGCCAATCCTTCGCAGGTGCAAAAGAACCAGAACGACCCTGCTTCAGTAGATTTCACATGTTTCAATTTGTTCCGGAATCAATCCGAATCACACTTGGGGGCCCTGGGATCCCGTCCGAATATACCAACAAGTCCTAAAATATCATACAAACTTAGTCAAGCCTCCAAATCATATCAAACAACGCTAAAAACATGAATTGCGCATCGATTCAAGCCTAATGAACATTAGAACTTCAAACTTCTACACGTGATGCCGAAACCTATCACATCAAGTCTGATTGACCTCAAATTTTTCACACAAGTCATAATTGACATTACGGACCTATTTCAACTTTTGGAATTGGAGTCTGACCCTAATATCAAAAAGTCCAATTCCGGTCAAACTTTCCGAAAATCATCCAACTTTCCAACTTTCGCCAATTAACACTGAAATGACCTGCGGACCTCCAAATCAACATCCGGACACGCTCCTAAAACAAAATCACCATACGGAGCTATTGGAACCATCAAAACTCCATTCCAGAGTCGTTTTCACACTAATAAAACTACAGTCGACTCCTATGACCTCGCTCTGAAGATCCATAACCGGCATTCGACGTTCTTCCGAAGACTCGAATCGATGCACAATGCTCCAAAACTAGCCAATGATTATGCAAATCCATTAATATATGTTCAATTACTCATTACAATCCAATTTATAGCAATTCCTAACCCCGATCAAAAAGTTGACAAAATTGTCCACGTGCCCGGATTCCTAAATTTTTCGAAGATAAAGTTTACCTATGAACTCACGAACTCAAATATATGATTTACTCTTAATTCCATACCCAAAATAGTGGTCAAATTCCAAGAATATCAATTTTCTAGGTTTTCCCTCAAACCCCAAGTTTTCTACAAATTTTCATGCCCAAATCCGTATATAATCATGTATTTAACTCAAGATAGGTGGGGGGATAGCATACCTTATCATTGATGATGAAAATTCTCTTTTGAAACCCTCCAAGAATCGCCCAAGCCAAGAAAATATGAGAGGAAATGGCCAAAATCCGACTTTAAAACAACCCACTGCCTCCAACACTTTCCGCACCTGCAGTCTCTTGGCCGCTTCTGCGGTTCCGCAGGTGCGGTTCAAATACCGCTCTACGGCTCCTCACCAGGCTGCCCTTTTCCGCTTCTGCGTCTTCTCCACCGCAGGTGCGGTCCCGCATCTGCGGCAAAATGACTGCATCTATGGTCCCAACTCTCCTCTACCAATACCGCATTTGCGACTCTTCTGGCCGCTTCTACGGTTCCGCACCTGCGGCCCATTTCTCGCAAGTGCGGTTATGATAGCAACCAGCAACCTCAGCCTTCCAAAAATTCCATATTTGATCCGTTAACCACCCGGAATCTACCCGAGGCCCCCGAGACCCCAACCAATCATACCAACTTGTCCCAAAATACATTATGGACTTGCTCGATGCCTCAAATCATATCAAACAATGCCAAAATCATGAATCGACCTCCAATCCAAGCTTTATGAACTTTAGAATTTCAAACTTCAACTTTCGATGTTTAAACCTATCAAATTACGTCCGATTGACCTCAAATTTTGCACACAAGTCATATTTGACATTACGGACCTACTCCAACTTCCGGAATCGTAATCCGACCCTGATATCAAAAATTTCACTTCCGGTCAAACTTCTCAAAAACCTTCAAATTTCTATCTTTAGCCAAATGACTTCAAAATGACCTACGGACCTCCGAATTCGCTTTCGATCGCGCTCCCAACACCAGAATCACCATACGGAGCTATTCCCAGACTCGGAATTCCAAACGTACATCAATAACACTAAAATGCGCTTCAATCCAAACTCATGAAATTTCTTCCAAAATGCTAACTTCCACAATAGGTGCCAAAACGCTCCCGGGTCATCCAAAACCCGATCTGGGCATACGCCCTAGTCCGAAATCATCATACGAACTTGCTGAAACCTTCAGACCCCGATTCCGAGGTCGTTTACTCAAAAATCCAATCTTAGTCAATTATTTCAACTTAAAGCTTCCGAAATGAGAATTTTTCTTTCCAAATCAACTCTGAACTTCCCGGAATTCAATTCTGACTGTGCGCACAAGTCATAGTACCTAAAGTGAAGCTGCTCATGGCCCCAAACTGCCGAACGATGAGCTAGATCTCAAAACGACCGGTCGGGTCATTACATTCTCTCCAACTTAAACATACGTTCGTCCCCGAACAGGCTGAGAACTGCACTGGAGTTGTCTGAAATCACTGTTTAATGCCTCGAGCACCTACCCGTGCTTCCACAACTCAGCTGGGCACCCAAGCCCGATCAATCTAAAGATATCCTTTTTCACTTAAGCAAATAAGCCTTAGAGCCCAATTCCATCGTCCAGAATTCTCTTCCAGGCCTATTTCCTACATACGCTCATCGTATCAATAACTACACACCACACCAAAACATGACTGCATACCTTAGCTGAATTCACACCTTGCACCACTTTACTCACAGGACCACCATAACGTTCTCTGATCACATTATTCGAAATTCCATGAATCTGATGCTCTCATTGCACCTCATGACCTACATAGGTCTTGCTCTAGCTCTTACAATACCTCCACGACGGAAATGATATGTAGAAATTCATAACCAACTGCCGTATCAACAAATCATTGGGTCTATACTCCTGACAAGAACCATCACCTCATCCTAAACCAAATAATAGTCTTAGCTCCTTAATATATTTCATATAATCAGATTGCACTAAGCCTAAATCCAATGATCTCGTCTCACCCAGTACGAACTGCTCAGGCAATAAGCCACCCGAACATAATCGAAAGTCTCATATGATGCCACAATATGCCAATAGGTAACTAATTCAAATGCGATACAAAAGGAAAACTACTCTGAAAAGGAAATCCAATTACCCCGCTCGCGAATCATACATGCGACGCGGTCAACATGCTAAACAGGCACCCCGCTCGCGAATCATACATGCGACGCGGCCAACATAATTAAACAAACACCCCGCTCGTGAATCATACATGCGACGTAAGCACACGGCTAATACGAGCTTTCCTCACCAAAAATAGGAAACCAAACACATAAAAACAGATACGGGGAACTGTACTTAGCATCACACTGTTGCGGCGTGCAACCCGATCCAAACAACATAACCATGGCGGCGTGACACCCGATCCACCCATAAAACTCACATAAGGAGATATACACCGAGCTAGATTGCTTATTTCAATGAATTACTGAATATCGGTCACAAGCACACTAAGTACGTAATTCTATCCCTGGGGAGACATATAGCGCCATAAGCTACAAAACTCGAGCGCCACTGAGGTGCGATATACGATCTGAATCTCAAAGCCATCCTGCTCACATAACATCATCTCTACGCGGAATCTCACCACATAGGAAATTTACCAAGTCGTCTCACAACTCGCACAGCGCAATACATCATGACATGAAATAGCTGACGACAAAATAACACCCCGACTACTCTTTTATAAGGAGCGCTTTGTTGAAATGAACACATCTGGCTTGATATAGATCTCATACTCACGTTTAAATCCATTCACGGACCTCAAGTCGATCCTGATCGTACCAAACAAGGCCAATAACCTTTTAAAGGTCCATACTTACTTCCCTTTTCTCATAACATACAAGAATAACTATCACAACCGGAGTACTTCTCCACAACCAACAACCCAATAAACCAAGTGCCCTCCAGGTATAAATTCTCAATTTAATGACATAGCTACAATCTTCATACTTGGTTTAACTTATTTAATCAATGAAGTGACTACATACCACACTTATACAACCTTTCTGTGGGGCACGCTCCCACAACTTTCCGTAACAGGTAACAGGTTTGTACATCTAAACCACCAGCCGCACTAACGTTGAAAAGCAATCAAGAGATCCTTATCCAGGATGCGAAGCCTTTTTCACAAAACACCGATTCCAAGTGACGTTGAAGACAATACCCACTTTCTTTAAACATCGAAACTCCTTTCCTGCTTGTCCGAGGTTGTGACATCCTTGCCATCACCGAACTGCAACCTTGGTCCCCACTTCAGATTCCATACCACTCACTACACCCAACATGCCAATATACGATAGAACACACCTTTTATCATAACTCCGGAACCACTAATAGGTTAACACTTCATCATATAAAAACTTTTCACTTAACTCCCTTCAGGAGAACCATGGCAACACACAGGTGAATTCTCATAACCGTAGAATATGCAAATCTCTAAGTAGTAGACTAAGCCACCATAGCCCTTCTGGGATCCGCCTACACATAACAAACCATAACAGAAGAACACTTCTGAACAATATCAATTAAGGCGGCCGACAAGCCTCACAAGATCCGCCACAAATCACATGCATAACTTGATCACTCTGAAGGGACTGATCTCTACCACCAACATGCCAACTCAACTATGGCTAACCAATCTATCTTCTTTCGATTTACCCTGATTTCCTTAGAAATAACAATAACCATTCAACACATAACACACTCTATTTGCACTCTCCCCGAATGACCTTGAATCACGAGACCATGCTGTCTCAAATCCCAGGAACTATTTCATACCTCCCAAACGCTATACTGCAAGTCGAAACATCATAGAGCATTCTGGGTCTATTCTCATAAGTTGCTACAACAGCTTGACTCTCAATCGTACCTACAGGCTCGAAATCATTAGGCACCACATTTTACCCCTTTGAATCCACTAGGATCATTGTTGAGAGCCACCCGCTCTGGCTCACCCTCGAATATAATCAACTCCATAAATCTTCCATCACATGAATACCCTCTCGGCGAAGCACCCGACAGAATCACTCCCCTTTAAACCCGCTTCTATACAAGGCATAAATCCTAAATCCTTCCCCAAGTCTGAACATGAGCCAATAGGGCCAACCATAGCACACCTTTACCAATTCTTTTGCTCAAATTACCACTTATGTTCTTTTCCCGTAGCTGAAATAACCCATCAATATGCTAATAACTAGAAACCTCGCAAGTAGTTAACTATGCAACCCAATCATAGGCGGTGGGGCTCTCCCACTTAGCTCGAAGCCACTATTACACAACTCAGGAATTCACCAATATTCTTTATATCTTATTGACATAACCTTGCACAATCAACCGCCAAAATTCTCGGAATCTTCCTGTAAAACCCCTTTTATACTCTGAATCATCAACCACATTCGCACGACCGATCTCTTTGTTGTACAACCAATAGAATTCTCCGCAGAAGCCTCGCCAATCACGCGACCGCTAACCTGCTCATAAGGAATAACCCACTTGTGGAAATCACTTCCCGACACCTTCCAACGCTGTTGCACGGGGTACAATCACTACGACATCAAAAACCAATCCTGAGTCTGAGCTCACTCTCTAGCTGCACAAGTCCATTCACCCCTCATGGATATCAATTAAATGTGCGGCAGCATCCTTCCAATTCAAAGTTATGTTGTATCCTTCTTCATTTCAAGCAGCTCCTTCCCATTATATCAAATCTTCTGCCGCATAATAGCCCATATTTCAAATTAAATCCGTAGACCCCAATCACCAATCACTAAAATTCCCAAATCATTCCAAACTCTCCTTAAGGTGCGTAGTCATCCTACCACAAAGCCCACACGCAACTCCGCCACTCTCCCACTTTGGCGGAACTCACCCCTTTAATCGACTACTCGACCTTTGCTTCTTATAACTGGCCTTCTAGAAATTTTAACCACCGCCTGACACTCCGCACATGTCCTTTCTCATCCTTCGCCGCTCAGTTGTTGCCTTAAACAAAATCTATCTTCGCAGCACTTGAACTCTCAAATCGCTACTAACCTTAAACTTTTCCGAAGAAAATCTTTCTCGAGCCGTCAACATTAGAAACGCTGATTCAATCCTGAACCACTGTACCCCGTGATCTCTGACAGTCGTTTCTCCCATATTATTTCATAATATCTTACCCCAAGGTGAATTGCAAAAGACCACAACACCGGCGAACTTAACACATAACATTGAGGATGACAACACTACATCGCAGATGAACATTCCACCACGCTCAAAAATACCAAGTCTCGTTACCCATCAACCCAAACCGGAACACTTTCAACCTGATTGCCTTCCCCCGCCTGGAATAAAATACTGAATCTCTAGATCATGCACTGAGTAAACCCCCTTCAAGTCATTCACTGTTCCGACATGTAGGCAAACATCCTACCATCACATCAATGCTGTGGAACAATCATTCATAAGCATCATGGCAACTTGTGCCTAGGCTTAGAGCTCTCAGAAGTACCGTTACTGGGCTAAAACAATAGAATACCCTTCCACAAGGAGACGATAATAGTCCAATCAACTATACCAGGAGAAACATCCCGCACCACATCTGAAGTACCATTACAATTCTTCAATTCTTGATTTATAACAAGTGTTTTGCATCGCATAAGATGGAGTAGGAAATAAATAAAGGCATAAGCCTCAAAGGAATCAAATCGCATGATGAGAAAATCAAGAAGGGAAGTACTCCTAACAGCCCTGTAGCCTCCCGAAGATAAGCACAGACGTCTCTGTACCGATCCACGAGACTCTACTAGACTCGCTCATGACTCGTGAGACCTAAGAGAACCTAGTGATCTGATACCATGTTGTCACGACCCAAAATCCACTAAGGATCGTGATGGTGCCGGACACTGCTGTCAGGCAAGCCAACCAAATTACTTGATGAAGTTCTCATTTTAACAATCTTGAAAACTAAGATTTTCCTTAAAATTTATAAATAAAAAGATAACTGCTTCAATTCAAATTAAATGATAAGCAATTAATACAAAAATATTTCAAAACCATCCCAAAACCCGGTGTCACAAGTGCATGAACATTTACTAAGAAAGAAATAAAATACAACAACTATCCGGAATACAATATTGGACAGAAAATAATTACAGAAAACTGAAGGAGACTCTGCTGGCTGCGGGTTGCCTTGAGAAGTTAAACTCACCCAAGTCTCCGTATCAACCATGCTACTACGCCCAGTAGGCCACTAGAGACGTATGTGCCTGTGCAACAAAAATGCACAGAAGTGTAGTATGAGTACGAAAATAATGTGTACCCAATGAGTCTCCCATATAATCTCGAAGAAGTAGAGACGAGATGGTCGACTTCGGCACTTACTAGTGGTCCAAATAATGATATATTATTAATGCGAATACTCATGGATTTATTAAGAATGACAGAAATTTCAAGTAAGTCACGAACAGGTGAAAGTTCCTTTTTATATTAAAAGTCTCCGGATTCAAAATCCACTAGTTTTCAAATATCTCAAGTCGGGGAGAGCAAATATCAATATCAATAAGTCTCAAGGCAAGCACTACAAGCATGCACAAATACTGTCGAGGTCGTACGGCCCGATCCAATAGAGATGTAAAATGTGCACTGCCGAGGGTCGAACAGCGCGAACAATAGATGCATCTATTACCCCACTCGCGCATCATACCTGCGACACGGTCAACATAAATAAACAAATACGCTGCTCGCGAATCCTACATGCGACCCAGGTACACATAGAAATACATGCTTAATAGCCAATTACGAATTTATCGGGGAACATTATCCAAATAAAAGCCAATTCTCTTTTAACAATTTAAGAAAATAAAGTTTAATCCTTTTAGAAATTCATTTACTAATTCGATGTGATTTAAGCAATTCAAGTTGTCAATAAGTTTACAGTTAATCCACGTATAGCATGCTTTTGGGTCCTAGACTACCTGGACAATAGCATAATAGTAGCTACGCACTGACTTTCGTCACCTCGTGCGTACGTAGACCCCACAAATAAGAGCACATAATCAATTAACTCATCTATGGGGACAATTTCCTCTTACAAGGTTAGAAAGGAGACTCACCTCGCTCCGAAAATCCATAACCGGCATTCCACGTTCTTCCGAAGACTCGAATCGATGCACAATGCTCCAAAACTAGCCGATGATTATGCAAACCCATTAATATATGTTCAATTACTCATTACAATCCAATTTATAGAAATTCCTAACCCCGATCGAAAAGTTGATAAAATTGCCCTCGGGCCCACGTGCCCGGATTCCTAAATTTTTCGAAGATAAAGTTTACCCATGAACTCAAGAACTCAAATATATGATTTTATCTTAATTCAATACCCAAAAATCATGGTCAAATTCCCAAAATATCAATTTTCTAGGTTGTCCCTCAAACCTCAAGTTTTCTACAAATTTTCATGCCCAAATCCGTATATAATCATGTATTTAACTCAAGATAGGTGGGGGGATAGCTTACCTTATCATTGATGATGAAAATCCTCTCTTGAAACCCTCCAAGAATCACCCAAGCCAAGAAAATATGAGAGGAAATGGCAAAAATCCGACTTTAAAACAACCCACTACCTCCAGCACTTTCCGCACCTGCGGTCTCTTGGCCGCTTCTGTGGTTCCGCAGGTGCGGTTCAAATACCGCTTCTACGGTTCCTCACCAGGCTGCCCTTTTCCGCTTCTGCGTCTTCTCCACCGCAGGTGCGGTCCCGCATCTGCGGCAAAACGACCACATCTGCAGTCCCAGTTCTCCTCCGCCAATACCGCATATGCGGCTCTTCTGGTCGCTTTTACGGCTCTGCACCTGCGGCCAATTTCTCGTAGGTGCAGTTATGACAGCAACGAGCAACCTCAACCTTCCAAAAATTCTATTTTTGATCCGTTAACCACGCGGAATCCACCCGAGGCCCCCGGGACCCCAACCAATCATACCATTCAATCCCAAAACACATTACGGACTTGCTCGAGGCCTCAAATCATATCAAACAACGCCAAAATCATGAATCGACCTCCAATCCAAGCTTTATGAACTTTAGAATTTCAAACTTCAACTTTCGATGTTTAAACCTATCAAATTACATCCGATTGACCTCAAATTTTGCACACAAGTCATATTTGACATTATGGACCTACTCCAACTTCCGGAATCGGAATCCGACTCCGATATCAAAAAGTCCACTTCCTGTCAAACTTCTCAAAAACCTTCAAATTTCTATCTTTAGCCATATGACTTCAAAATGACCTATGGACCTCCGAATTCGCTTCTGATCGCGCTCCCAATGCCAGAATCAGCATACGGAACTATTCCCAGACTCGGAATTCCAAACGGACATCGATTACACTGAAATGCGCTTCAATCCAAACTCATGAAATTTCTTCCAAAATGCTAACTTCCACAATAGGCTCCAAAACGCTCTCGGGTCATCCAAAACCCGATCCGGGCATACGCCCAAGTTCGAAATCAGCATACGAACCTACTGGAACCTTCAGATCCCGATTTCGAGGTCGTTTACTCAAAAATCCAATCTTAGTCAATTCTTTCAACTTAAAGCTTCCGAAATGAGAATTTTTCTTTCCAAATCAACTCCAAACTTACTGGAATTCAATTCTGACCATGCGCACAAGTCATAATACCTGAAGTGAAGCTACTCATGGCCTCAAACTGTCGAACGACGCGCTAGAGCTCAAAACGACCGGTCGGATCGTTACAAGTCTATACTATATTAAAAGCATGAAGTCCTTTAGCGAAATGCGTTCGTCTTTTTTACCCCTTTAAGATAATGTTCACACTAGAAAAAATAGTCATTTAATTATTTCCCTAATATGTAGCATTTTAAAGTCAACTAAAACTTTATTTAATTAAGTTTTCCATATTTGAACTACACAAAAAAATCTGATGTCCTAGGACATCAAAATCAATTAAGTTTGGCTTATATAATACAATAATATTATGATGTCAAGAATCTAAATGTTTACGTATTATATTTCCGAAAGGATGTGCATATAATACAATGGAAGGAAACGGCCAAAAGTATAATCAAACAGCCTGTCCATAATTTGAAAACTAATAAAGGCAGCAAAATTTTGATATTAAAATGAACAAATAATTGAGCTCTTAATTAACTAATTAGAGAAAATATTCAAAATTTAATTCTTTTTTAACTTCATCATATAAGTAAGTTTATTTTTCAAGTTGACAAATAACTTTTGAAAGAAAACTTGACAATTGTACTTCGGATTCAAATAATCTAATTTAATAGGAGATAAAGAGATATACCAATACGATTTTATCATTTTACTTATTTATATCAAGCATATACTAATTAATCCAAAACTAAAGAAGACAATTGAATAACTTGGATAAGTGGGGGCAAAGTGAAAAATCATAATAAAGCATATGAGGATTTATGTAGGACATGATTTCTTCTTTTAAGCTAGCTAAATAGAATTAATATTCATCATTTTAAGGACCTTATATTTTTTCTTGTAATATTTTTAGTCACTCATACACATTGGTTAATATAGATATGAAATATTTAAAAGTTCTGTACTTAAAGTTATGTGAGCTAGAAGTGCACTAAGTAGCTAGTTAGGGGACTAAAGTGTAATTCTTGTATTAGTTAGTTAAGAGGCGGTTAATACTGTATAAGAGGGGACGACCTCTTTGTAATGAGCTGAATTGAGCTCTTCTTCCTAACAACCTCTGTATCTCTCATTTCTCTCTTCTTCTTCTTCACCATTTCTGTTGCATATGTGAATTCCTTCTCAATTAGTGTAGATTTCATCATGGTATCAGAGCGTCGATCACAGATCCATCAGAATTAGAAAGAAATTTGTAGAATCAAAGCTTGACTGTAGCTCAACTGAACTCTGATCTGTTCATCCATGGCCGAAAATGAAGTTTCTTCACTGGATCATAATCATCCGCTGTTTTTGCAACCCTCAGATGCTCCTAGACTTGTTCTAATACCGCTCAAACTCACAGGGCCATACAATTACGCACTATGGAGCAGGGCGATGAAATTGGCACTCCGGGGAAAGAGTAAACTAGGGTTTGTAGACGGAACCTGTGTGAAGAGCACATATAGAGAGGCGAATTATCATAACAAATGGGAAAAATTCAATGCAATAGTTTTGTCCTAGATCGGGAGTACTGTATCAAATAAGTTGATGCCAAGCATTGTTTATGCTTCAAATACGAGAAAGGTATGGAGTGATTTCCAGGAGAGGTTTGATAGATCAGATCTAACTAGAATCTATCATCTTTGGACAGTTATAGCGACATTGAGACAATGTACTAATTCTGTAACTTCGTATTTTTTTAAAATGAAGGATTTATGGGATGAATTAGATGTGTTGGTGCCCCTGTCTTTATGTGACTGTTAGGAGGCTAGACCTTCAATTGAATATTTAAGATCACAACGTGTACTACAGTTTCTTATGGGATTAAATGAAACTTACAGTAACATAAGGAGTGATGTACTAGCAAAGAGACATGTTGTGACTGTTAATGAAGCTTATGCAATAGTTACTCAGGAAGAAAACCAAAGAGCCCTAGGAGTGGTTGATACACATAAGGAACCACTCACTATATTAGCAGGAAAAGGTCCAGATTTTAGAGGTAAAAGGCCAGGAATCATTTGTGAGTATTGCGGCTACAAAGGTCACCTTAAGGAGAATTGTTTTAAGATAATTGGTTATCCAACTGATTTCAAGAGCAAGAGGAAAAATCAGACTAGAGAAGGAAAGGTCTATATCTACAATGTGAATGTGAACAATGAGGAAAATAAGGTAGCAGCTGTTCTGCAGGGGAATGGACAGTTCTTCACTAAAGAACAATACAAGCAGCTTGTTCAACTTTTGTCAAAATCAGCAACACCAGAATGCTCTACTAACATGACTTGTATAATTTCCTTATTGGCAAATACAGGTATGTGTGATTTTGATTGGGTAATAGATATAGGAGCAAACTCATCATGTCATATATACTAAGGATATTCTAATAATATGAGAAGAACTGATGATCAAGGAGTGAGGTGCAATTGCCCACAGGAAATAAGGCACAAATAACTCACACTGGGGAAGCATCTATACTGGGAAATAAGACAGTTAAAAATGTCTTATATGTACCAGATTTTAAATTTAATTTGTTTTCTATGTCAAAGCTCACCAAAGATCTCAGTTGCTCAGCCTCATTCTTTCCTGATTTTTGTATGTTTCAGGATCTTTACAGTGGCAGGGCGATATGCATTGGTAGAGAACACAATGGACTATACTTGCTGAAGGAGAACATAACAGTAGTTGTAGCAGGTTTCTTGGTGAATAAAGGAGCTGAAAGTAAACTCTGGCACCTGAGATTAGGCCATGCATCTCTGAAGTCAATGCAGCATATCCCAGAATTGAAGAATAAAGTGGACATGTAGGTACAAGAAAATTGTAATGTGTGTCCATTAGCTAGCAGTATAGGTTAAAGTTTCCTTCACGTAATAATAGCTCAGAGTGTTCTTTTCAACTCATCCACCTAGATGTTTGGGGATCTCATAAGGTACCCTCATATGATAGAAAACACTACTTTGATACCATTATGGATGATTACAGTAGATATACCTGGGTGTGCTTGATTCAATCAAAGTGTGAAGTGTTGGTTGTAATAAAGAACTTTCTTGTTATGATAAAAAAATCAGTTTGATATTAATGTGAAAGTATTGAGGTCTGATAATGGTAGTGAATTTTTTAATTCTCAATGCAATGAGTTGCTAGCATCTCTAGGAATTATACATCAGAGTAGTTGTCCATATACACCTCAGCAAAATGGCACAGTGAAGAGGAAACATAGACATATCCTAGAAGTTGCAAAGGCACTAATGTTTCAAAGCTCAGTAGCAATGAGATTCTAGGGTGATTGTGTGAGGAAAGCAGTATACTTGATTAATAAACTGCCCACAAGAGTATTGCAAGGGAAATGTCCATATGAAATGTTGCATAACAAACCATCAAAGATAGAGCACTTAAGGGTGTTTGGTTATTTGTGTTTTGCAATCAACTTACCAGGTGGTGACAAATTCAGTCCAAGAGCAAGAAAGTCAGTTCTTATAGGATACTCTGAGACACAGAAGGGGTACAGATTGTTTGACTTGGATGCTAGAAAAGTGTTCATCAGTAGAGATGTGTCATTCAGAGAACAAGTGTTCCCTTTCAAGGAAGGAACTCAAATCACTGAAGATTTGTTTCCATGTAAGCCTCTTATACCAAATGATTTTTTACCTGAACACTCACTGCAGAGATCCTCTAGTGAAGTTCAGACCACCACTAAGGAATCAAACTCCTCCACAGCACATGATCAAATTGAAGCAGCCCAAGCACCAGTCATGGAACCAACAGCTACATCAGACACTTAGACATTGGATTCAATTGAAGATGCAGTGGATTCAGCTGACACTATTGATCTCACAGAAACCATTGATGTGTAGTCAGGCATAGATCCAACTCCAGGCCAGTCACTCACTGAACATGTGGCTACTGAAATAGCTGGTGTCAGAAAATCTAACAGGACTACTAGGCCCTCCATATGGCTAAAAGATTATGTTACAAGCTCAAACACTCAAAAACATCCTCATTGCATTTCCAACAGTATCTCATATTCTCATCTGTCAACACATTACCAAGCTTACTTGGGAATGTTCTCTGCAGCAATTGAACCAAAGAGCTTTAAAGAAGCATGTCAGGACCCAAACTGGGTAGAAGCTATGTCACAAGAGATCAATGCCCTTGAAGATAATGCAACATGGAGCATTGTTGATCTGTCTGCAGGAAAGAGGGCTATAGGATCCAAGTGGGTGTTTAACATAAAGTATAAAGTAAATGGGGAAATAGAAAGGTACAAGGCTAGATTAGTAGTAAAGGGTTATACACAGCAAGAAGGGTTGGACTATCATGAGACTTTTTCTCCAGTGGCAAAAATGGTTACTGTGAGAACAATCATTAGCATAGCAGCCTCTAGATGATGGAATCTTTTCCAAATGGATGTGAATAATGCTTTCTTGCAAGGGGATCTCTATGAAGATATCTACATGGAACTGCTACAAGGTTTCCAGAGACAAGGGGAGTATAAGGTCTGCAAACTACTTAAATCACTATATGGTCTTAAGCAGGCTTCAAGATAATGGAATATCAAGTTGACTGAATCTTTGGTGAAGGCAAGGTATCATCAGAGTGCTTCCGATCATTCACTCTTCACTAAGAACACAACATCAGACATTGTTGTTATCTTAGTATATATGGATGACTTGCTTATTACTAGAAGTAGTGCAAAGCTTATAAAGGAAGCCAAGCAGACATTACAGAACTCTTTTAAGGTTAAGGACCTAGGGGAGTTAAGGTACTTTCTTGGCATTGAAGTTTTGAGATCAAAGAAGGGGATCCTACTTACACAAAGAAAATATGCACTCCAGTTGATATCAGAAGTTGGACTTGCAGGAGCTAAATCCATCTCTACTCCAATAGAGCTCAATCAGAAGTTGACAACTATTGAGTATGATAAGCATGTAGAGGTAAATGGAGATGCAGAACTTGAGGACATAGGGAGTTATCAAAAATTGACTGGTAAACTACTTTACCTGACCATCACCAGACCAGACATGAGTTTTGTTATGTAGGTACTTAGTCAGTTTATGTAGCAACCAAAGCAATTTCATTGGGATGCAATACTGAGAGTAGTGAGATATGTAAAGGCAGCACCAGGCCTTGGGATTTTGCTTGAAGCAGGACCTATTGATACATTTTCTGCCTATTGTGATTCAGACTGGGCTTCTTGTCCTAATACTAGGAGGTCTATCACAGGGTATGTCGTCAAATTGGGGAATTCTTTATTCTCATGGAAGTCCAAGAAGCAACAGACTGTCAGTCGAAGCTCTGCAGAAGCTGAGTACATGAGTTTATTAGCAGCGGCAACAGCAGCAGAAATCACATGGTTACTAGGATTGCTTAAGGAACTATAGGTCCAGGTTCAGCAGCTAGTGTCACTGCATTGTGATAGTAAAGCAGCTCTACAAATAGTTGCTAATCCTATATTCCATGAACGTACTACACATATTGAGATCGATTGTCATTTTATAAGAGAAAAAATCAAGAATGGGCAGTTGGCACCACAATACATTTCCACCAATTTGCAGTTAGCTGATCTTATGACCAAAGGATTAGGGTCTTCTCAGCATCACTTTCTCTTGTCCAAGCTTGGGGTGCTGAATCTGTTTCAACCCCCAGCTTGAAGGGCAGTATTGTTATGTGAGCTAGAAGTGCACTAAGTAGCTAGTTAGGGGACTACAGTGTAATTCTTGTATTAGATAGTTAAGAGGTGATTAATACTGTATAAGAGGGGACCACCTCTTTGTAATGAGCTGAATTGACTCTTCTTCCTAACGACCTCTGTATCTCTCATTTCTCTCTTCTTCTTCTTCATCATTTCTGTTGCATGTGTGAATTCCTTCTCAATTAGTGTAGATTTCATCAGTACTCATGAATATAAGGTACACGCGCAAAGCACGTACTCAAACATTTCCCGTCTGTTTTGCTTTAACATTTTCTTTAGGTAAGAAGCGATTCTTGTACCTTGAGTTCTACTCCTTCCCTTATATATCGTGAAACACATTTCCCTCTGAGTCTTTATCACACCAAAACTAGAGGTGAGGCATCTCACTTTTTTAATGGCGTTGTGAGCAAGAAAAGCCGCGAAAAAAGAAGTAAAGTGTGAGGAATTAATGGAATAGTAATCAGAACACTAGCTAGTTTCACAACCTTTCATCCTTAAAGTAAAAAATCATGACAAATGAAAAAAGAATATGTACATTACTTGCTTTCAACTCCACCTTCTCACAGTACTATATGTAAAATTAATACACTTATTTAATTCCTTGATAATTATATATACTTAGAAGAACTAGGTATTATACACATAACATTAAACAATGATAAAAATGCCACCACCAGCTCGCTCCTTGATATTTGCAGTCGTCCTTTTCTTGTTTTTATCAGTATTTTCATTCAGTACAACTAATGCTCATAGTTGCACAGAGGGATTCTTGTCAGAAGCGAAGCGGAGAAATCTAGTAGTAACATTTTGCAAGCGATATCAAGAAAGCAACGGAGTTGAAATAGCCATGAAGCTAAAGGAAAAATCTCGTAGGCTCGACATAATGGTGGGAGCTAAGTTAGAAAAAGAAACAGGGTGGCTAGCCTGGGGTTTGAACCCTGGTCCAGAAGCTAGAATGGTTGGCACACAAGCCCTCATTGGTATCAAGAACAATAGCAATTTACTTTGGGATACTTACAACGTCACCACCTATACAAAGTTAGGTTGTCAACTCTTGCCTTCACCAATTGACTTGAACATTAGCAATTTTAATTTTAGTTACATTGATTATCTTCAGTATCATGTCATAGAAGCAACTATTGTTCTTGATCCATTTAAATATGATTTGTCGAGATTAAATCATGTGTGGCAAGTTGGAGTTGATATGGATGCAGTAGGGAAGGAACCAAAGATGCATGCTAAAGAACTCAGGAATTATGATAGTACTGAGACAATTAACTTGATGACTGGTAAAGGTCGAGGCAATAGAGTTCATACATCTCACCTCATAAGACAAGTAAGCCTAAGCTTCTCTTACTTTTGAGTTTTTTTTTTAGTTTCCCCTTGATTTATCTCTTTGTCATGCCCAATTATAGAAAGCACCCATTTTATGTAACTTTAGAGAGAAATTCTACTAACTACACTAAAAGGACTTTCTGGTTAAAAAACAAGCTTATTATATTGGTCAACGCATGTATTTGCATAATAAAATGCAAGAAGAAGAAGAAGAAAGCGATAACGAAAAAGGTTACGCTGTTATCCCTTTTCTTTTATTTTATGTAAATTTCTTTCCTTATTAGCATGTTTAAAAGAGAACATACATTTCTTATATTTAGAAATAGGATAATAACACTTTTGGACTCTCAATTATTGTCAAACTACGTATCGTTTGGTAAATGATTTAAAATTATCCTATGTCTAATTTTTGGTTCAAAAATACCCTGGTGGGCCCTGCTTTAATGCGTTGGCAATAACATACGGGTAATGTTACCCGCCCCAATTACTTTGGATATATGCGTTTTATACCCTCCCTCTTCCTTCTTTCTCCTGCCAAAGGAAGCACTCCATCTCTTGAATTTCCACCATTAAAACATAGTTAGAGACTCAATCACTTTTTTCCTCCCTTTTTCTTCTTTCCACCGAAAAGATTCACAACATTTATAACACGTTTAGCTTATTTTGAGAAGTGCTGTTTTTCAAAAGTGCTTTTCTCAAAAGTACTTTTGATGAGAAACAGTTTGTGTTTGGCCAATTAGTTTGAAAAACACCTCTGAGCAGCAATTAGTGTTTGGCCAAGCTTTAAAAAACTGCTTCTAAGTGTATTTTTCTCAAAGTGCTTCTCAAAAAAGTGTTTTTGGAGAGAAACTACTTTTTCTCTTCTCCAAAACTGTTTTTGCTTCTCTCCAAAAGCACTTTTTTTTCCTTCCAAAAACTTGGCCAAACACCTCAATTTTTGACCAAAAGTGCTTTTGGCCAAAAAAAAAAATTTGGCCAAAAAGAAGCTTGGCCAAACAGGCTATTAATTAAACTCAATCCATATATTCAATTTGTCTTCTTCTTGGTTCTTTCGAATTCAACCAAATACAGTTTCTTGTCAAGACGTATTTTAGGTACTAAAGATGGGTGTCAACATATGCATGACATTGACCAATACCCATTCAATTTGCTGTCAACGTTTCACCTAATTCCATGTTAAAAATGTGGTTGAAACTAGACCTCGAAGTTCCATTCGCAATATTCAGAAAATAAAACACAACTGTAACTTACAAGAAAAAAAGAAGAACATTTGTTGAGCTTGAATGGAGTAAAACTTGAAGGAACCTTTTTCTCTTTTTATTTGTTTAAATATTGAAGGCTGGTTAAGGGAAATCTTGAGCACATTGTAGCAATATTACAAAAAGGGCTTGTTTTTCCACACTTACATGGTGTTTGGCTAAGCTTATAAGCTGGTCAAACTAGCTTATAAAATTTTTCTGCTTATCTACGTGTTTGGTAAAGTTAAAAGTGCTTATAAGTCAAAAATAAGCCAAAAGCCATAAGCTGGTCACCCTCAGCTTATGAAATTTTAGTTTATAAGCACTTTAAGTTTGACCAAGGTTTTTATTATTTTATCCTTAAAATATTCCTTTTTAGAACAAAATTCTTATATCGATACTCACTGCCTCAAGTATTTTATCAACCTAACCCCCCCCCCCCCCCTCTCCTCTCGTGCCTCTTTAAGTATGCAATTCTCATTGACTATTTAAGATAAGCAAATTCTCTATTCCTATGCACATTTATATCTATGTAATTGTGTATTAATCTTTGAATTGTATGTAATAAATAAGGACATATCAAATTTTTGGTATATTGCTTTCTAAGTGTTGTGGTGATGAAAACATTGTTTCTCTTCAAATATTTTGTTCTATTTATATTTATTTTTTACTTAATTTTTTTTGTCAATTTATTAATTATTGTAACTTATGATTATATGATTATCATAAAATTATCTTATCTAAGCATAGTTGTATTTAAAATAAAATGATAAATAGAATATTTTGTATTTGAATCGATTTGGAATCTAAAATTTTGAAGAAATTACACCCTTCTAAGTGTAAATAGTTCTAAGTTTATTTAAGTCATTTTAACAGAAAAAGAGTTTATCAGCACTTTTTTATCAAATACTACAACAACTTATTATCAATTCCAGCACTTGTACCCAAACACGTAACTGCTTATTTATTAAATCAGTCTCAGCACTTAAAATTGCTTTTCAACACCTACTGCTTATCAGCTACTTCAAATCAGCTCATCCAAACAGGCTCTTAAAAGCACATCCATTTTCATAAACAGATCAGCTCCTTATAGTTAGCTTTTTCTATAGATTAATAGAATTTGACCTGTAGGCGAGAGAGAAGCAGGTCAAAAGGGGCGGGTATATTATACCCCTATATATGGACGGAAACCAAAAGCCACGTGGCCCAATAAAATGTTACCAGCGCATTAAAAGTGGGGCCCACAGATTTTGCCATTAAATCAAGGGATAATTTTAGCAATAGAAATAACCATGAGAGTATTTTTTGACCAAAAATGGACGGACGATAATTTTAAATCCTTTACCAAATGACATAGATAGGTTTGATCCTTTTCCGTAATTTTAATTTTCATCCCTTTATATATGAAATATGTTACATTTAGATCAGTTTTAGAACTATATATGGAGTTACAATACAAATTAAACTAAGTATAATACATGTATAGTCAAATGATTGTCATGGTACATAATTTGTTAATTTAAAAAGATTCATAAGTCAGGGGATCAAAAGCGCAGATTTCAATTACTTGAAGGTTAAATTTGCTTGACAATTCTTAGAAGGATCACTACAAAAATTGGCCAACATTTGAGGGACTAAAAATGCAAATCTTCCTTTGAGAATAATTTTATTTTAAACTTTTGTTTTTATTCTTATTATCATGATTTTATAGTTACGAAAATGTCATAGCTTGTTTAATACCCTAAGTTTCAATTTTTTCCTTTCTCAAATTCTGTATACAATCTTGAAAAAAAAAATGTGTCTAGTCAAATAAGTTCAAATGTATAAAATGAACTGCAGGGAGGAAATTTTAAAACTTTCTTTAAAAAGTTTATAGTATATAAATTAACTCCGTGCTCTTAAACACTATAAATAAAATTATAAATATCTTACTAGATTTTGATGCTATAGATCGTGCGACGGTAGAGCACCAATAAAGTTACCTGCATGGACCAATATAAACACTTAGAAGGATGTAAATACCCCTTATAATGAATTTTTTTTACACATTCTAAAAATCGCTATACATTAACGAATCTTGATGTATAATAGGAGAATCTACCATATGTCATATGGATTAATGTGAACTCAATAGCCCGTGCCGGCTGAAACCCAAAAATATTAAAAGAAATTTTTACATGCCTAATCCTTTATTTAATATTATTTTCATTAATAATATTATTCTTCATTTATTCCATAAATGGCAATTTCTTTTACAATTCTAGCACATTTTAAAAATAAGCTGACCCTTAGATTAAGGAGTTAGTTTTATTCTAATAATATTGATATCATTTCTCTCTCATCATTATAGTAAAACTTTCCTTTTTTTCACTCTTTTGTAACGGTACTCGCCCCTCTTCCTTTATTGTTGCTACCTTTTATCTCCATTCTTGCATATAAAAATCAAATTTAAATATTTTTACTTATTTTTATACAACAAGCAATATATATATATATATATTAAATTTAAATTGTTCATAATGTATATACGACAAATATACCTTATATATTTTCAACTAAACATGCCTACATTTTTTGCTTATATTTTGTATATTAATAATGTGATTAGCTGGATTTTTTTTTGTGGGATGTTCATGGTATGTATAAGATATAAAATATTTTATACTAGAAATATACCATAAATATGAAAATCTTCAAGGACAAACCTATGCATATACTAGTATATTTGTAGAATTTTTATTGTATAAAACTTAATTACTCTAAATATACACTATATATATTTAATATATTTGTAAAATATTTACAATGTCAATTAATATACTTTTTATATATCATTAAGATTTAAATATACAAATATGAAAGAATCAAAAATCAAATAATATAAAATTAGTCAAATTATTGTTCAGCGTTAATTTAGGAAGTTAAGGAGAAGAATCGAAACTGCTTTGGATTTCTCTTTTCTTAGAATGCTTTAGATTTTTTAAATCGTGATTCTGGGCCCATATTTATAGCTTCATGCTAAAAATATAATTATTTAAGTGCCTTTTTTTGAAGAATACCTACTACTGCTAGGTAACTGAAATATTTTCTTAAATATGGCCTATTTATGTTTTCCTCCTGAGACAATGACTTTAGGCCTCTAAATTTTTTGGGCTTTTACATACTACTTAATATTTTAAGGTAAAATTACTGAATTTTTATAACAAATGAAAAGAGAAGTTTTTGGCCGTGTATGATTAGTGATATATTGTCAATTGAAAAGAAAAAAAGTTAGAAGAAATTGACTAAATTTGTTAACAACTTTGCATTTCAAAAGCAAGAAAAATAGACTATGTATATAAAAGATCTTCTTTCCTTTTCTTAAGGTCTCTTAATAAATTTCTGTTTTGTGCCACGAACTTTATTCACCCGGTACTATCAATAGCTTTTATTTGAACTTTGTATATGATTTAAGAAATTCATTAAATATTTATAAAAATTTGACTATGAATCCAATTACCATTGTATAATAGCTTGAGTTTGCCGTAGGAACTCACCAACTTTAAATTTTAAATCCGAATCTATTGATCATTTGATAATAAATTTGCAGGTTCATGGAATATTAAATATCATAGGATGGGGTACATTGCTACCCATTGGTGTGCTTATAGCAAGGAATTTCAGAGAGTCCCCGTTACGTTGTTCGGGTTGGAAAAGCTACCATATTTCATGCCAGACAGTTGGATACCTTGTAGGATCAGCGGGTTGGGCTGTCGGACTATGGCTTGGCAGAGCATCCAAATACTACTCCTTTCCCAAACATGGAATTTTTGGCATCTGCATTTTCACTTTTGCCACTCTACAAGTAAGACTCTCTCTCTCTCTCTTAATCTCGATATATATTAAGGATAAACTCAGAATTTGCCAGTATTTCACAAATTAATAGGCACAAATAGCCCTTTTTATTTAAATACTATTTCCTTTGTCCTCATTTATGGGACGTTGTTTGACTAGGCACAAAAATTACGTAGGAAAGAAAAAAAGATTTTTGAAATTTGTGGTCCAATATAAGTAATAATAAATATTTGTATAGTTTAAAATCATCTCATTTAAATTAAAATAAAAAATTTAAAATTTAATTATGTTTAAATACGAAAAAAAATATGAGCAACTTAACACATAAGTTGTTATTTTACAAGGAAAAAATATCATTTTTATTCTAGTGTCCTATACTTATTCGTCAAAAGTAGATGATACGCAAGTGAGTGGCTAATCATGGCATTTTATGCTCTTATTAGTCGTTTGGTTTGTCGGATATTGTTTTATCGCGAGTTTAGTTGCATTTTCTCTTCCCCAATTAGCAATCTCAAGAATTAGTAAATCTCCGTATGTCTCATCTTTAATCTGCTGAACTAAATGTTTACCAATATAAGCTTATCTATTAAATAAATTCATTATTATGTAATCTTCGTATCATAATCTCAATGTAACTTGTAAGCCACCCTTAAGAGAACACACGAAAGTTAATTCTTACCGTCAATGTAGTTTAATTGATGATAGCAAGTTATATTATTTTCTAGGTTTAGACAAATATCCACCCTTTCCTTGTAATTCTGTTTGGAGTAATGCACGAGTTGGGTCTGCCAAAGTCCACATCAATTTGACGGAGAAAATTATTTTCTAGGTTATCAAATTAGAATTAATACAGACAGTCATATATAATGTATTATTGTTGTTGGTCACTTTAATCTGATGGTGTAAAATCTATACATTATTATTGTAAAAGGACCCGCTATTTTAATTTTTACGGTTTAAAATTAACACAAAATTATTACTTTATGAGAACTTAAACCAATAAAAAGAATTGCAATATAGAATAAATTGTCTTTTGATGTTCTTAACGAGTTGATTTTTTGATCTCTCTTTAACTTAAAATTTTCGACTATCACGCTTGATGAACAAAAGGTCTCTGATCATTTGGTTTACCACATACAGATGCTGTTTTTCAAACTTAAACCGGACGATGATAGTAAGTTTCGCGATTATCGGAACATGTTCCATCATCTTCTTGGATATTCATTACTTGTCGTAAGTTGTATCAACATAGTGAAAGGGCTAAGAATAATGTATTTGGACGAAAGTTATTGGGTACCAGCTTATTACGGAGTCGCTGGCTGCCTCGCTTTCATCTTTCTAGTGTTTGAAATTGTCTCCTGGTTCAATTTCTTATGCGACAAGTTTCAGCTTTGGATCCTATGTGACAAAGTCATAGCAAACCAGGAAGCAAATTCTAAAAAAGCTTCAAGAGATGATGGCAAAGTGCAGCCTAGTGATACACCAAAAAACAACTAATTAAGAGACACCAATAAAGTAGGAAAATCCGGAACGCAGTCAGTTGCTTCCATTTTAATTTCCTTTTGTTTTGGCTCGATTCTGTGTTTTGTCCAATGTGTGAGTTTCTGTTTGGAGCTTTTCGGTTTTTCTAAAACATATTTGTATGTACTAGAAATGCATATTATATTGGCAAGGGATTCTATTCAGCATATATGTAAGCATTTAAAGCTTATCTGTTCACTCTTCCTCACCAAGCATAAAAATATAAAGCAATTCCAAGCAAAGTGGGAAGCACAAACAATATCAAGAAAAACGATAAAAAATAACTTGCCATATTGGAAATAATAATCACTTTGTACCAATAGCCAAATCAACACGGCTACATACACGAATGGAAATAGTCAAAGAGTCTTACAATCTAGTTAAAACATGAAAGACATAATACATGAAGCAACAAGATAACTAGTTCTACCCGCATGCTCAACCCATAGCGAACACATACACTCGTCACCTTGCATATACACCACTCATACACATATAACACATAATAATTAGACCTAATTACATCCTAATTCCCTCAAATCAAGGTTAATCAAGACACTTATCTCTTTCCGGCACAAATCAACCCTCCAAAACTATCTTTCCTTTAGCACAAGCCTCTAATCACTTAAATCCAACCAATTAATGTTCAAATAAGTCAAAACAAACTTTAGAAACTATCCTAGTATAAAAAAAAGTTCAATCTTTAACATATTTGTAAAAGTTAACAAAAAGTCAACCTTGGCCCACATGGTCAAAATCCAAAACTAAGGCCAAGTCTTGTTTACCCATTCTCCCCAAGTTCAAATTCATCATACGAACCTACCGGAATCCTTAAAATACCGATCCGAGGTTGTTTACCAACAATTTTGAATGTTGTCAACTCTAACCATTTTCAAGTTCAAAAATCAACCTTTCGTCGAAAAATCACACTTAATCTTTTCAAAAAACAAAATAGACCGTGCACGCAAATCATAAATCATCGAATAAAGCTATATAAAGTCTCAAATCACAAAATGGGAAGCTAGAACTCAAAACGATCTATCAGGTCGCTACATTCTCTACCTCTGAAAGAAACGTTCATCCTCAAACGGGCATAGAAATATACCTGGATCGAAAAGATGTGGATATCTTCTCCTCATATTGGACTCGGACTCCCAAGTAGCCTCCTCAGTCGGCTGATGATAAGTTCGTATTTTACCCACTTATCTCTTCTTTAATCATAGAATTTTCAATTGATAAAATAGTGCATTTACTATAATATACTTCTAGTTGACAGGTTTATGTGATTTAGAAGTGATCGGAAAAGAAACCAAGTGAAAAGAAGTTAAAATGGTGCTGAAATTAAGATAAAATTTCTACCCACTAGATTACTCTTTGCGAATGTAAAAGTCAACTGGTCAACAAGCCTTTGTGAACGTGAAGGCTTAATCGCGAACACGATGGTCAGTAATTATCTTCTTCAAGAAACCGAAGCCTTGACTGCGAACGCGAAGAAGGACTCGGCAGAAAAACTGGACAGATTTGGAAATTCACATTTTTTGGTCCCAAACTATTTAATACTCGACCTAGCTCATTTGGAAGATATCTTGTGGTATATATTTAGATAAAATACAAGTTTTGGGAGCTAAGGTTATTACACACACTTGGCAGTTGAAGATTTAAGGATGAATACATAGGCAACCCCTTAAACTTGTTCCTTTTTTTCATTTAGACACTTACACTAACCTCATGACCCATTAGGCACTCCATCTTTACACAAATTGTGCCTATCAGACACAAGAAGCTGCCATGGCATAGAAGGTGAATCTCACCTATTTTGAGCGCGTCAACCAGTTTAAAAAAGACTGAAATGGTTTTCTTCTTCACCAATGAAGCCACCGCCATTACCTCATACCTCACTGTACTCTCCCTCATTGTTTACAGGAAAACTCCATTTCTTCATCCATAAAACTAGCCTAGTCACCCTCCTGATCTTCCTTTTCACAACCAGATTCCATCATCTCAATTTCTGTTAATAAGCACGACTAGTCCCATTGATTTTTCTCTTCTTGCTCTCATTTTATTTTCCTCAAAACAGAAAATTTCTCTCAAAACTTACAAACCACCATGAGTATGACCATGAGTCCTCACTCTTCAATACCATAACTTCACCAAAACAAACATAGAAACAGAATCCCAGCACATAAAGTTGCACAGAGAATGCCAAGTATACACCTAGCAATAAAGAAAGATAAATTGCCACCTAGAAAGAAAAATTTTCAGCTCATCACACTTTTAAATTTTCGTTTTACTTTCACAATTATTGATAAATTCTTGTTGTTCTCTTTGAGGCTGGTGATGTGAGGTTTGTTGGTTTATTCCAAAAAAAACTAAACTCCCAAAAGTGTTTCTCTTAATTAGTTGTTTGTTATTCCATAACACGGTATTGTTTATTGAGTTAGAAGATGAAAACTTTGGCTAGAATCTATAGAACTTGATCATAATTTGGTGAATAACACACGACGATCTCGGCGGAGATTTCAATCTGGTCTAATAGAGGAATTAAAGTCTTAAAAAGGGACAGAAATTTGTGTGGGAAAAATGACAATAGTGAAAACTTATAAGCTAACAGAATAAGCTATAAACTAACTTGAGATTTGAGAGCAACTAAGGAAGAAGATGAACTGGGGAATAGAGTTGGAAAAAATACAGAATTGCTCTCTCCTTTTTAATGCTCAACAGTTAAAAAGGACATTGCTTCAAAGTTTTTTTCTGGGAAAGAGCCACATGTCGGTTTTTCATTGGTTTTTTGCCATGTCACCGAAGGTTGAATGACACGCATATTCCTTCCTGTACTACTTTAGCTTCTTGTGTCTAAAAGGCACACTTTGTGTAAAGATGGAGTGCTTAATTAGTCATGAGGTTAGTTTAAGTGTTTAGATGGAAAAAAGGAACAAGTTTAAGGGTTGTCTATGTATTCAGCCAAGATTTAAAGACTTTGGATGAGATTTTCTTAACCAGTTTCACTCATTTATTTATTTTCTTGATTTGTATTGAATATCTAAGTGTGTAGTATTTATTCCAGTACTTGAATCTTGTTTATGAGAATAAATTATTAAAGTTTGGATTAAATCTCTTGTTGTGCTTATGTATGGAATGATCTTTATTAATTATGAAGTTAGTTACGCTCTAAAAAATCTGGTTTAAGCGATGGACAAATTCTGTAGTGAAACAGAAAAATCTATCGCTAATCTCATTTAGCGACGGATTAACGACAGATTATCAAGATATTCTGCTAGCTACGGACAATTTAGCGACAGACTAGCGACGACGTTCGTAGCTAAAGCCAGTTTTTTTGTAGTGTTAATTATTTTTTTAATTATTCTTATTCTTTAATGTTTTGAAAGGGATTAACTAACCCTAGGACTCTCCCATTAACTTCGAATTAATCTTGGAAAAGGGTAATTTGGGGATGGAAAAGATTTATTAACAAGAATTTGATATGTTAACCCTAATTTTATAGATTCTACTTAGGGATAGGAATGATCTGCTTGTAGCCATATTCGGGTGCACTTAATCTCTTAATTGTTTTAGTAATAATTCAATTAGGAAGTTTTATTAGTCTTCGGAAGAAGCTACTATGGAATTATCATCTGAGTCTAATTAACAGAAACTCGCTCATATTTGTAAACTTGTGAAATACATTGGATCATTAGTTGAGTATAATTTCTCGTATATCGATGCTTGTTGCCATTGCTCATTTTACTTATTTTCTAAGTTAGTTTACTTTTTTGCTTTTAGATATAATATTTTCTCAACACTTTCTATTAGTGTTTGGCTTAACATAATTAGAAATAACTCTCTTGCTTTTCGTAATCGATTACATATTGTTCTCTGTGAGATTCGACCCCGACCCATAGTTTGATAAATTATATTGCATGCGACCGTGTCCCCTTATTCTTTGAGGAGTGGATTTGGACGTCATCAAAATTGGCGCCATTATCGAAGAATAATTTGGTGCATTTAGGTTATTTGAGAAATAAGTATACATGCTTTGGTCAAAACTTGTGAATATTTGTGTATTTATTTTTCTTATCTTTGTTTATTTTCTTGTTTGTTTCCTTGTTTATTTTTTTAGTTTTTGAAAATGGCATCATACAACAAAAAATGGTCGGATGGTAGTGTTTATACCCAATTTTATCCTCATATTTTTATAAATATCATATATACTTTCAAAATATCATTTTCGCATTAATACTCAATTTATAGGAGCCAAATAAGTATTTTCTCTAATTTTTCATAATTTTTAAAGCTTTAATATTGTTTCCTTGCATTAAATTCGTTCAATATTTATTAAATATATCTTTTTAATTTTTTGGCAATTTAAATTAATTATTTATACCCATATGCATATTCAATAATTTTTTACTCCATTTATGTAATTATATTTGTGCTTTTTATTACTATTTACAATATTTGCAATAATAGCCTATTTTCTCATAATAATTGTATTTATTACATTATTCGTGTCAAAATACCACTTATTATACTTTTTATGACCCTGAGTTATATTTTAAGTATTTAATTTATTACATAATTATTTTTTAGATTTTTTTATAATTTTTAATAATTTTTATATATTTTTAAAATATAGCCCAATAATAGCTCAATATAATGGAATAGTTAAAAAAAATGTCTTATATACACCAAACAATGTACTGATTTTTTATTTTGAAATCAAGGGAAGCTACTAGCTATACATGTGAATATGACCTAATAGTATATAAATTCTTTACAATATCGATATATAAAGAAAATATAAGCATGTTTTAGAAATTATTAAGGTGTTAGTGTTTACTTCTAATAGTCCTGAGGTATCTCCGGGTAGGGGTGTTAATGGATATTTAAAAACCGATTAAATCGACCGAACCGTACCGATTTTTAGGTTTCTTTTAATAAAACCGTAGGTTTTTATATAAATCTATAACTGTACCGATAATTAGGGTAGGTTTTTTATTTTATGAAAATAAACTGAAAAGATACCGAACCGTACCGAATAAATTTATATGTGAAAAATATATTTATATATTAAGTTTAAAAATAATAAGTTATTAAATTTTGCTTGTGTCTTAGAATTATGAAAACAACTACAAGCCAAAAAGTAATAAAATCAAAATTATAATTCCCAAACCTATTATGCTATCCCATTGAAACTAAATTATTTCCAGTATATTCACTAGCAAGAAATAAGGTATTTGTAGCGATTATGAGTAGCAAACTACGATGTATTGACTATGTTTTCTTTCGTATAATTTAGATTTATTTTTTTGAATATTTAATCTTCTATAGACTTTATTCTTGAGTCTCAGTCCCAGCTTGGTTAATATCTTTCCACTTGAGTGATTTATATTTTCTTTATATTAATTTATTTAATTTCTTTTACGTTGTTGTAGAGTAGTTAATGGATATATATTCTAGGCATCTTTCATATTTTCTTAATTCATCACCCTTTAAAATGTAAAAATATCTAGAAAGTTTTGCTAAGTCCTATAAAAGTACGTATGTTATTCCATTCTACTTCTACTAGTGACTTTTACATGACATATAAAAAAAATATCGAAAATTAACCGAACCGTACCGAAGAGAAACTGATATGATTGGGACGGTTTCGAAAAATCTAATTTTGGTTATATATAATAGAATAACCGAAAAATTGGTATGGTACAAAATTTACAAAATAACCGTCCGAACCGAACCATTAACACCCTATCTCCGGGAGAGGCTCGTTCGATTGCAACCTACCTTAATCAGATGCCTAAGAACTTCGAATTTTAAAGAGAATATTTTTCATTCATATTCTGCTGTTTACAATATTCACGGGGAAAAGTGTATATAATACCCAAAACAGAAATTAATTCCTAAACGTCACTGATTATAGTTTCCTAATTTAGCGGGATCCTAATATCAAGGGATTTGATAAATAAGAAGAATATCTTTTTCTGATGAATATCTCAACTACGTGAGGTCAATTATTACAAAAGATTTTATAAATCTGGACAAAAACTTTAATTAACTGTTTTAAGTACCATCATTCTTGATCAACTCATCCAGGAGCTGGCTTGACTACGACATTTTATTTCTTGAAGAGAAAGTCTACAGAACCAGAAAAAGATAAAGTTTCCTGATTAAAAAAAATAAAAATTGATGAGGCAGCTGACATTTGGAGATTCAAATAAAACTAAGAGACCGTGAGGAGCATTAAAAATGTTATCATGCAAAGGTTGAACCAGTTAGTGGGGATCATGTAACCTTGATACATCAGGCAAAGCTGGAAACAGTTAGTGGAGAGATCATGTAATCTTGATATATAAATGAAAGAAGTGAAAACAATAATACAAAGTCAGAAGATGAAAATATTATATTTTTATGGCTTTGAACTTGTAAAGCTAAACTACGCGGATTCATTTTCTAAAGATTTAATTTCATCTTGTTAATTATGTAATCTTCCACGTCATACCTCAGTTGCTATAAAAAACCTTAGATATGCAGTCAAATTGTGCAAGAAAAGGAAACAATGAATTCTTTCAAGGGTTCTAAGTTTGTAATGTTAGCGCTGCTCTTTTGTTTGATTCTTTCTCTTTCTGTATTTGCTGAGGCGAACAAACATAAGCCCAAACCAAAAAAATCAACGTTTGGTGTTGGATTCTATAAAAGATCATGTCCAGCTGCTGAGGCCATTATTAGAAAAGCTGTATTCAAAGCGGTTCTGATGAATCCTGGCACTGCTGCTGGCATTATTCGCATGCATTTCCATGACTGCTTTATCAGGGTACTCCTTCATTTGTTAATACATGCACAGTGGCAGTATGAAATGCTTTTAAACTCAATTGAGTATTTTTACACTATTACCTTTACTCGTTGTAGCATGTGATCAATTGCGTTATTTTTAAGATTACAAATTGCACTTTTATGGAAGGGTTACCTATAGATATCGATCTGATAGTGTAAATAATTATTTATATCGTCAGATGTATATTAGTTTAATTGAATTATATTTTAGATGGCTTGACCGGGTAAAATTTCTTTTGTACCATTAGCCTGTTTAAGTTGAACGTTTTTTGGAATGCTAACATGCTGTTTTCCGTTGTTAATTTTATCTTTTGAAGGGTTGTGATGGTTCAGTGTTGCTTGATTCGGTAAGAGGAAAGGAAACGGCTGAGAAAGATAGTCCCATTAACAACCCAAGCCTTCGAGGATTTGAGGTTATTGATGAAGCAAAAGCATTGCTGGAAAAACTATGTCCGCGCACAGTTTCGTGCGCGGACATACTTGCCTTTGCTGCAAGAGATAGCGCCTTGTTCGCGGGAGGCATAAGCTATGCTCTACCAGGAGGACGTCGCGATGGCCGCGTTTCGTTGAGCTCCGAAGTCATTCAAAACCTCCCTCCACCTTTCTTCAATGCCCAACAACTTCAAGACAACTTCAAAAGAAAAGGTTTGTCACTTGATGAGATGGTGACGTTGTCAGGGGCTCACTCTATTGGTCGCACTCATTGCTCTTCCTTCTCAAATAGACTTTACGGTTTCAATGCTACACATCCTCAAGATCCTTCCCTTGATCCTAGATATGCTTCATTCTTGAAAAATAAGTGCCCTCGACCTATTAGTGACACCCAAGTTGATCCAATTGTTAATCTTGATATTTCAACTCCTAATCGTCTAGACAACAAGTACTATCTCAATTTGAAGAACCATAAGGGACTGTTGACTTCTGATCAAACATTGTTTGAAAGTCCTTTGACTTCTAAGCTGGTTTTTAACAACGTTAAGTATGGCTCGACATGGGCACGTAAGTTTGCTGCTGCAATGGTTCATATGGGCTCCATTGAAGTTCTAACTGGCAACAAGGGAGAGATCAGAAAGAATTGCCATTTCGTCAACTGATTTTGGCTTTGTTTTTATTTGAAATTTGTGTAAGATTTTTTCGTTCCTTTGATTCTTCGTCGTATACTATTCTGTTGGTTGTCAACTGTAATGTATCATCGAATATATTTAATATGCTTACATTTTAAGAGAATATTTTAAATCTGTTTAGTACTCCCTCCGATCCAGTTTATATAAACCTATTTTCTTTTTGGTCCGTTCCAAAAAGAATGACCCCTTTTTATATTTGAAAACAATTTAGCTTAAATTTTTAATTTTATCCTTAATGAGAAGCTTTTATAACCACACAAATACTCTGGACCCCATTCTGACATGTTTAGGATCACAAATTCAAAAAGTCTTCATTTTTTCCTTAAATTTCGTGGCCAGTCAAACAGGTTCACATAAATTGGAACGGAAGGAATACTATTTATGAGACCGACTAGAGTCTCAAAATTTGTGCCCCGATTAAGGGTGGCAAGTGGGCCAGTCCCGGGCCTAAGTGGGCTAAGTGGGCCGGTCCCAATTTAAACGGGCTTCATGGTCCCGGGCTTTGTGGTCCTTTTGTATGAACCGGCCCAGGACCGAGCCCACGAACTAATGGTTCCGGGTTAAGTGGGTCGGTCCCGGGTTAAGTGGGCCCAACGAATACTTTCTATTTTTTAATTTTTTTTTATAGAAGTTAGAGAAAAAAAATGGTAATAAAAATATCTAAGGCAATTCCTTGTAAATTATATTATAGAATTGTGACCTAAATTTTTTAATTCAAATTTAAAGACAAAAATATTGTAAAGAGATATTCAAAGCAATGCGTTATAATTTTATTATAGCATTAAAAAAACATGGCAATATCTTTCTTAGTCTTCCTCCCCCTATGGAATGAGCACAACAAGGTGCTAATACCACCATTGAGAAGAAAAAGAAACTAATCAAGATGTGCCAAAATACAAGTTACATAATACATACTAATTTTTGTTCATACAAGTTACATGGTATCTCTTACAAACTTCATAAATCCATCAAGGTCCGAAGGAATTTCCGTTGGTGGTGGCAGAAAAGAAGTTTGGTCATCACCACTTTCAGGTGAAGCAGAATCCTCCGCAAGTTCAGCTACCATTTCTTTGTAAGCTTCGTCTACCTCTAGTTATGATTTAGCAAGTCCAAAATTTCTTCTTTCAGAACGGATCCAATCTCTGAAAAGTACTGATTTTCCAAGCTTTCCCTCAGAGACGCTCTATAATCATCGAGTTGAACTCTTACTTGACTGAAAGCGCTCCGATGCCACTGTTGAAGCTTGAATAGTTAAAATGTCTCGGGCCATCTTTGAAAGAATTGAAAAGTATTTTTCTTTGTCCTTCCACCATTCCAAAATATTAAAGGAGTCGTCGGGATTCACTTCCTCAATTCTCTGTGACAAATAAACTTTAAAATCATTTAGTTGTGAAAAATCACTTGTAATAGAACCTTGAGAACCCCTGAACCCCGCCCAAGCATTAAATGCTCTTACTTCCGCAGTTTTTTTAGATGATTGAGAATCAGAAGAAGAAGCAGTTGGAACATTTGGTCTAGCCTGATCTAATGCAACTTGATAAGCATTATAAATAGTTTGAGCATTTATTTTAATTGAGGTTATCGCTTCCAGAAGTTTAGACAACTCCTCTTCTTCAAGTGCTAATTATAAACAATTTCATAAAAAAATCAAGGACTTCCTAATTTCATAGTAGGATTTAACAAGGCAACAACACCATAAATAGGGGGAATAGGGAAAAAAAATTTAAAACTTTTTTCTCATAGAATCAATAGCAAGTTCATAAATTTTCCCACCCTCTGAAAAATGAGCAAACAAATTTGCTAGTTCTGCAATATAAACTAAACATTTAGAAATATTAGGATATAATTGCTCAGAAAATTCATTTGTAGCAATTTGAAATTTTTCTAAAAAATCTACAAGCATTTCAACATTAGCCCAATACGCATTTGTAAGGTTCTCATCATCATCACTTACATGAGCATTAAACGTTGAGTTTATGGGGTTTCTATATTCATATGCAACAACTAAACTTTCATACATGTAATTCCATCAAGTTGGACAAGTTTTAGGAACCTTTCTTTCTCTTAGGACAAACTCATCGCATCTTTTAAAATATTCTCTAAGTCTACTTCTACGGTTTGAATAAAAAATCCAGTTAAGAGCCATTTTAACCTTTTCAATTTCAATATTTAAAATTCGCATACTATCACTCACAATTAAATGGTAAATATGACAAATACATCTAACATGAAAAATGTTACTAAATGCAGGACTTAGTGTAATGGTAAGCAAAGTTACAACATTTGTGTTACTAGTAGCATTATTCATTGAAAGTGACATGATTTTATCAATAATGCAAAAATATCTACAAATTATCCGTAACTGTGCCAACAATAAACTGCCATATGTGACGTGAATTCATTATTCTATAAGCAATAATGCGCTTTTGCATCATCCAATCCTCATTAATCCAATGACTAGTAATAGTAAGGTAATCACAGTCATTACCACTTCTATCAATATCAGTTGTAATAGCAACACGACAATTTATATGAGTAAATAAATAGCGGAAATATTGTTCATATTCATGTTTATATTTGTAAATATCGCTCTTTACGGTTGTGCGAAGAAAACCTTTACAAGTAGGATTCCAAATTATCCAATATAATGCACAAAGTGAGGGCTAGAAGAAAAACTATAGGGTAAACAAATAACAATAATTATTTTTGTCAATTCATCCCGATCTTTTTTTGTATCATAATATAAAATACCATAAGTAACAGTGTTAAATTCCGGTTGAAATTAATTTGACCCGGTACTAGGGTCAGCCTGACTGGGAGTAGGTACACTTGTCCCCTCGGTCAAGACTTTCATACGAAGATATTTGGCTTTATCTCGAGGGTGTATCAATATGTGTCTTTTCAAAGTTCCCTTCCCCCTCCCCTCCCTTCCCCCCTCCCTTCCCCCCTCCAACCATCAAAATATTTAAAAGCTAAATCCTTACCACAAATTTTACACTTAGCCTTATTTTGTGGAATTAGTTGAGTAAAAAAAGGTCAAACAATAGATATTTCTGTCCGTTTGGTACGCTGTCTAGAAAAAAGTAGGGGTAGTAACAGGAGGGTCATACGGAGCATCATTTGGATTATCATTAGTTGGGTTTTTAACTTCAGGAGTAGGACTAGTGGATGTATCGTCATCCGGTTGCGTTTCATCAAAATCTATTTCTTCCTCATCATCTTCATCAATAGTTGGATTAGAATAAAGAGCATTCATTAATTAATGGTTTAATTGTTCACCAGCTCCAACATTATGAAAAAATTGATTCTCAGTAAATTGTGATAAACTATTATCACTATCAAGAATAGAAGTTGTCGGACGGGTATGGGATTTGGGTCCGGGGGCAGTGGAGGAAGAATGGATTGACCACTAGATTCGCCACTCTTGGATTTTCTCTTATTTTTATCAATTTTTTTTAAGGAAGCCATCGTACTTAATCAAATAATAGAAACTAAATAAAACATATAAAACTATAGTATTAAAAATTATGAGTTGGAACGAGTTTACCGAATTGACGAACAACTTGTTAAAAATTGATTATCGTTGAAGACTTGAAGACTTTAAATCGCCAACTTCACAATTTTTTTCACAAATTGTAACAATAAAGGAAGCAATAATAGCAATTATAGAAGAAAATTAGAGTGAGATTGATAATTTTGTGAGAAAAATAAAAGAATGAGGTGGTATTTATAGTTGAAAATAGGAAAAAATATAATTATAAAAAGTTTGGGGTTAAAATAAAGTTGGGGGGTTAAATGGCTATTTTGCAAATAGCCAACGGCTATTTTGGCAGCCCAAACAAGCAATATTTTTTTAAATCTGACTGTTGGGACCGTTTGGGACCATTTAGGCATGCCAAGGACCGGTTCGGTCCCGATCTCAAACGGTCCCGGTCTTGCGGTCCCAAAGTTAAGGATCGGCCCAAAAGACCGGCCCACCTCCACGGTCCCGGGCTTATCCGGTTAAGGACGTTTAGGTCCAGAAGCCACATGGGCCGCCGGTCCCGGGCCTGGACCGGCCCACATGCCAGCCTTAGCCCTGATCAAATGAAATGAGAAGAATAATAACTTACTTTTGGTGATCTGACATGTCATAACAACAGTTATGGCGTCTGTTTAGCGCGAATAAGTTTTGCGCTTTCCATTTTTCTTTACTTTTTATTTCTCCTTAATAATTTATTTACTGGTTTCTTTGTCTTGATTTAGATATGTAATCAGCCTATTTTTGTGCCATTAGTAATTGGAAAAATATATAATTACCTTCCTCAACTAGTTTCATTTTGCGAATTACAAACTTAAACTTTGCATGAGTCCCATAAGTCCCCTAAACTATTTTAAATTGGAATTATTTCACCCATTTTGACAGACATGATATAGAGAGTAATTATATACACTCTTTATGAAACTCGTGAAAAGCAGTAAAAAGACACCTTTGACTGAAAAATTAGTAACATTGGCTGGAAAACTCCATTTTGACAGACCAAGCTCTAGTACTTCATGACTTTTTTCGCTCCATCTATCATTCTCCTCCATTTTTTCAAACTAATTTGTTATATCTCACCAACCACAAACTCAACTCTTTCATCTAAGTGAAGAAGAAAAAAAAAGGCGAGATTCCTAGAGAGAGAAGGTCTATCTTCTCTCTAAAATCCTACTACCATTCCTCCATTTCATACTTGAAGAATGCAAAATCCTCAACCATCTTTGCAACAAACAACTCAAATCCCTCCTAAACCGCCAGATGTTAACAATCATATATCCACCAACAATAGCCACATGGCTACACATGACTCTACTCCAACTTTCAAAGACAAACTACTATCAGATACGCACTCGAACTTTATCTCTATGGAATGCTTTGAGGATCCAATCGCACCTATGGAGATACATGAGCTAGATAATAAAGATATTGGCGGAGATGAATAAAAAAATACAGATTACATGGTCACCTTATCTGCTGAAGATATGCACTGGACTATCATCCCTGGATGTACTTAGTAATTATTAAATTAATGGGTAAGCGTATCCTCCATAACTATCTTCACAAGAAAATTCAAGACTTACGGAGGATTAAAGAAATTTTTTTCATTAATTGACTTGGGTGTTGATTATTACATAGTAAAGTTTGGTACAGAGTAAAATATGAACAAGGCATTACACGATAGCCCCTGGTTCATAAATGGGTGTTTCCTCTCAGTACAAAAATGGATACCAAACTTTGTTGCTTCTCAGACAACACAGCAAATTGCCGCTGTATAGGTGCGTCTTCCACAACTACCAACTGAGTTTTATGATACCACTATATTAATGAAAATGGGTAATAAAATGGGCATTTATTAAAGGTTGATACATGTACATCAGCAACCTTGAGAGGACGCTATGCAAGACTTTGTGTGAAAGTCTCTTTATATCAGCCAGTGAAGTCATATATTTTCATTGGTTCTCATAAACATCAAATATTATATGAGAGTGACAATTTCCTATGCAAACTATGTGGAAGATTAGGTCACTAGTATCCCTACTATGTTCCAGAGAAATCAAGAAATAATACATTGAAACAAAGCTCTCCCCAAATCATGTCAAGAGAAATAGATGGTGAAAATGGAAGACAGTGGTGTTCTCGAAAAGAAAGAAGAATCCTCCAAGAACAAAGTCCGAATCAATCCGGAACATACATGATGCAGGTATTATTGTCAAAATCTTTGATTCTACCACAGGTAAGTATCTCAATACTCAAAAACTAAAATACAAAAGAAAAATTCCTCTCCTAGTACATGATATAGGTATAAGGAAATCTCACTCAATCCCTGCTAATATTTCTAGTTCTTCTAATTCTGATCATCATCATAAAAATAATAATTCTAAATTACCTTCTAATAACCAGCCCACTATTTTGGAAAATACCACTCACAAGGCAAATCCACTTAATGAAACCAATCAATGCATTTCAAGCTGGCAGGACACACAATATAAGAATAACAACCACGTGGCTGGATTCTACAATGACAAACTTAGTCGTACTACTAATGCAAATACTACGCCCAATGATAATAGGGATAAAAATCATTTGGACCAAACCAATTATGCTTCTCAAAATAGGATCGACAACGTGATTATTACTCTTAATAATGATAATATGGACACTACTTCCTACAAGGCTAACATCCCTCCAACTCAAGAACACTTATTTCTTGATAATCCTAGCAATGAACAAGTGTTGTTTGATATTAAGCAAGTGTCTAGCACGATATCTAAACACTCTTTTGAATCCTCTAGTCACGAACATGAACACAATTCTAATTCAGAACATACAGAACCCTTGGAACCTTCCTACTCACTTCAACCCATTCCTACCGAAGGACCCCAATCCATTACCATTAAAGGACCCCGCCAATATATTCCCACTTCTCATAACTTGGGATGCCTAGAACATCTTGGCATAGACTCAGAAACAAAACGACAACCCGGCCCCCATGAAAATGTAGCTCCATCCACCATCCAATGCTTAAGAACCAAGAGAAAATGTAATGGAGGAATCAGAGGTTATACCTCCTCCAAATAGGGGTTTGAGAATCAAGTTTTTAAACATAAACGAAGTCAAAGTCTCACCCTTCAAGGCGAGGCACGATGCGAGGCATGTCTTCAGTTGTCCAATTACACTATACAGGTGCACAGTGAACAAAAAGACACCACAAGATCTAATAGTAGAAAAGTTGGTAATAATCATAATACAATGCCCATGGAAAAACCTATCTTCTCCTACGGGGGAGGAGGGGAGTGTAAACGTACAGAACCCAAATCCCAAGATGAATAGCTCTACAACTATTATCATTTGGAACACTAGGGGTGCTACAATGACAACTTCAGTAGGAACTTTAGAGTTATGATAGACACCCATAGGCCTTACATGATTACTTTACTTGAAACTAAGATGGCTACTCACACCTCTCTTCTTAATGATTTTAATTTTATGGATATGATAGAGGTCCCCGCAGAGGGAAGATCTAGAGGAATGGTTATTCTCTGGGATCACAATATGGTCACTGTCAAAAACTCTATTAGGCGAGATCAGGAAATCCATGCTATGGTTGAGTTACTTCCTAAATGCTACTCTTGGCTTTTTCCTTCCATTTACACTAGTACTAGTAATGCTAACATAAATCTACTTTGGAAGAACTTGGAAAATAGTTATGACTCCTATAAAGGCCCGTGGTTAGTAAGGGCGACTTTAATGACATTTTAATGGCTAAGGAGAAATTTATTGGTAAACCTGTTAGTCTCAATAGGTCATGCAAACTATGGTCCAGCATAAATTATTGTAACCTTTTTGACTTGGGATTTAAGGGGAGTAAATTCACTTTGTCAAATCATAGGAAAAAGAGGAAAAGTCTAATTATGAAATGATTAGATAGAGTGTTCTGTAACAATAAATGGGTTACTCTTTTTCTTGAAGCCCCAGTTACCCACCTGCCCAAAACTCACTCAGACCATAGACCTTTGTTGATCAAGTTGAACTTTATGCCTAATGGGAACTACGAGAAACCTTTTAGGTTAGAGACAATTTGGTGATCACATCCTGATTTCATTAATGTGGTTAATTCTAGTTGGAAAGATAAAGACAGGTGTGATGCTGCTCGATCTTTTAGAAACGATATTTTGGAATGGAAAAGAAAAACTTTTGGTGATCTCTTTCACAAAAAAAGAGAGACTTTTAGCTGGACTTAATGGTATCCAGAATTCTCCTAAATTTCCTACTAGCAGATTTCTTTAACAACTAGAACAAGATCTAATGTATGACTACAATAATATCCTTAAGCTAGAAGAAGACTACTGGAAACTTAGATCTAGAATCAAGTGGATTAATGAAGGTGATGCTAATACCAAATTTTTACTGTCACTAATAGGAGAAGAAGAAATCATATTACCTATTTTAGAAATGACAAAGGTCAATGGATTGATGATCACAACTCCTTGAAGGATCACACTTTGAATTACTTTTCAGAGATATTCACAACCTGTCATCTCCAAACAAATTGGTCAAAAATCCTTAATGACCCAGTCTCTTTGAATAATCTAGATCTGTCTTCATTAGACTATCCCCTACTGGATAATAAAGTCATTAGGGCTGTTTTTCCTTTAAACCTTTTAAAGCTCCTAGTCCTGATGGCTTACACCCATTCTTCTTTCAAAAATATTGGAAAGTGGTGGGACAATCGATTCTACAATTTTGCCACAATGTTGTCGCTACGTAGTCCTTTCCTAAATCTATCAACAATACCTACATATGTCTCGTTCCTAAAATTCCTAGTGCTAATAACCTAAAAAACTTTAAACACATAGGCTTATGTAATATTATTTACAAAATTATCACTAAGATCATTTCTAACATGATCAAGCCTTTTCTAGATAATATCATTAGTCCCTTCCAAGCCAGTTTTTTGAAAAATAGAAGGGCTTGTGACAATGCTATCATTATTCAGGAAATCTTTTCTAAATTCAATCATTTTAAGGGTTCCAAAGCTTTTATGATCTTTAAAATTGATTTAGAAAAATCCTTTGATTGGCTTGAGTGGTCTTTCGGTTATCGAACCCTTAGATATTTCAAGTTCCTCCCTAAGATTACAAAGCTGATCATGACCTATATTACTACTAGTAAAATCTTCATCTTAGTAAATGGATCCAAAATTAACTTTTTCAGCCCTAGCAGAGGTGTAAGATAGGGCGATTCTATGTCTCCGTATATCTTTATACTATGTATGAAAATGTTGTCTAGATACATTAGTCATCAAGTAGATATTAGGAATTGGGACCATATATGCCTCAACAATAGAAGTCCTTCATTTTCACACCTCGTATTTGCAGATGACCTCACTCTTATGGCTAAGGTCAATAATACCCCATGAACCACTATCCTTAGTTGTCTCGATATGTTCTGTGACTTATCAGACCATAAGATAAATTATTCCAAATCTAAAATTATTTTCTCCAAAAATTGTCCGAACGACACTGCCAAGTATATTTCTAAATTGTTCAATATGAGAATCAGTGACAGCTTTGGTAAATACCTTGGCTATCCTATTTTGCGATAGAAGCCAAAAGCCACTGATTATCAATTCACTTTTGATAATATGCGCATCATATTATCTAACTAGAAATCAAAGTATTTAAGTATGGCCGGTAGAACTACTCTTGTTTCCTCGACACTCAATACTATTCCCAATCATGACATGCAATATATTCTTCTCCCACAAAGAATTCTGAATGTTATTGATCAAACCAAAGGAATTTTATATAGGGTTGCACTGAAAGTAATAAGAAACTCCACTTGCTTCGTTGGAAGGTAGTTCCTAGTAGTAAATCTAATGGGGGTCTAAGAATCAAGAATGCTAAGTCAAAAATTTGTTCCTCCTTACAAGACTTACATGGAGACTACTAAACTTTCCGCATTCTCCTTGGTCCAAGCTCCTTATTGCTAATCATGCTACGAAAGCCAGGAAAGCTAACATTTCTTTTATTTGGAGTGCTATTGCAAAAGGTTGGTACTATTATAATAAAGGGATCCTTTGGACTATTAATGATAGGTCTATTATTGACATTTGAAATTCCAGATCGATTCCTAACACTCCTTATCTAAGAAATTCCATTCAAGGGCGTCTCAACAAGAATGATCACAATCTAAAAATTAGAGATAAAAGGAAGAAAAATTTATGGAATTTCTCTAAGTTGACTTTTGACCTCCCCATTTGTATTACTGATAACACTATAACCATAAATCTCCCCCAATATAATACTACTCGTGACATTTCTATTTGGTCACTTAGTGGCAATGGCATGTTTACTATAAAATCATGTTACAGCCTCATTGAGGGTCATGAGCAAACTAACCAAGATTTCAATTGGATTTGGCATCTCAACTGTCATAAAAAGATAAAATCCCTCATGTGGAGGTGTTTTCACGATAAACTACCATGTAAATCTTATCTTAGGCAAATTGGTATGAATATTGACACTACTTGTCCAATGTGCAAGAGAGGACGAGACCATTATGCAGATTTTCCTTAATTTAACTATATAATTAGCATCTCAACTGTCCTAAAAGGATAAAATCCCTTATGTGGAGGTGTTTTCATGATAAACTACCATGTAAATCTTATCTTAGGTAAATTGGTATGAATATTGACGCTATTTGTCCAATGTGCAAGATTGAGGACGAGACCATTATGCACATTTTCCTTAATATAACTATATAATAATAAGTGAAAGTTGTTTTGGACACGAAGGGTAAAACCGTCATTTGGATAAAGTTAAAAACAGTTGGCTTCCACTTTCTCCACTTATCTTCAGGTTCCATGCCCATTTCTTCGAGAACTCTTCCTGCCAAACAACAAATGGAGGCTAAAAGAATACATCTATGTGAAGCTCTGGGTATCCATCTCCAAACAACGTGAAATTTGGGTGCCAGCTGATGGATACTAATTTGGGTTTGTTTTTTTTCCCAACAGCCCCTTACAACTTTCTCTCCCTTTTCGTCTAATTTTTCTTAATCCCTAATATGTTATTTCCTTCTTTCTCCTATTTTTGTCTTAGCTCCTTGATTCCAGTATGTTGGTGACTCTATGATTTTTGATTTTTGGTGAGTTTTATTCCTTTTTTCCGTTCTGAAATTAGTTGAGTATCTAAAAATCTGTGCATGCATTTCAATCGTTGCTATGTTTAGAGATAGATACTTAGGTACATGTTTTTCGGTATTTTTGAGGATGAATGGATTCTTTGAAGTGCCTATTAACGGTAAAATTGGTACACATGAATAAAGCGAAATACATAATCTATTTAGGAAATAAAGAAACCAAAAGACTAACATCGTTGGGCACCCGCTGTCTCTTTGATATGTGATTCCTTCCTATGGCTGCAACACAATTTGTCATGTTTTGGTTTTAAGTTATTTTAATTTTTCCCTTGTGGTATCATTGCAGAATTGTTACAACAAAATATTTGTTCAAGGGTGCTAGCAGAAATGCTCCTTTTAAATGAGGTAAGCCACTTCTTTGTTTGAAGTGCCTTGAAAAGAAGAGTTCTGATCGGCACTGTGAGCACGCGATTTTTGTTTTTGCGTGACAGTCGCTCCAAAAGAATAAAAATTGGTCCTGCTGTACAATTTTTGATTTTTTGTGCGGAACTTTGTTGATTTATTTGTGACTTTGACCCATTTTTATTTATTTACTTTATTAAAACAAAATTAAAAAAAAATGTGTACGTGTCATGCATAATCTGAACCGTAACATGGTTTAAATAGAAAGGCATAAACAGGCATCTTTGTCCGTGATTTTGTTTTGTTTGATTTTACTTGTTTTGAAATATTTTAGTGTGTGTGCGAATAATTGTATTGAGTGTGTATTTAATTTTTGATTTTTTGTTTAGTTTTGTTTTTAAAATAAATAAGGAAAAGAAATAAAAAATAATAAAAAAAAAGAAAAGAAAAGGTCCCTTTCTTCTTCCGGACTTGGGCCAATTTTAACAAAATTGGCCTAAACAAACAGCCCAAAACCCAGGCATGCCCGGTCCAGACCACCTGATACCCAGGACGCCCAAACGACGACGTTTTAGTCCAGTGTGATCTGGGCCGTTGATCTCAGATTGATCAACGGCCAAGATCACTTCCCCACAACCCACTGAGGAACCCGACCCGTTTACACCCGGACCGAACCCAAACCCTCAACACTTGAAACGACACCGTTCCACTTAACCACCAGATCCAGACCGTAGATCTAAATTGATCTAACGGTCGAGATTCGTCCACCCACTAACTATATAAGTTCATAATCGTACCCTACCCCCCTATCCAATACCCCAGCCTCGTCGTCTTCACCCAAACCCACAAACCCTAGAGCCGCCCCTGTACCCTTCACCATGAAAAACCGGCGGCATGAACGCCGGTGACCTCGCCCTGAACACCATAGAACCCCCTCACCATCCTGAATATAGACCTGTTAACCGTTTAGTTCGAATCACCCTCCAGGTCCTCGAATCTTCATTTGAAGATTCGAGTCAAAACTCGATCTACCCCAACCAACCCCAGCTTCACACCAGACACTCCCCAGACCCCCCTCGTGACCAAACCATACTTGGTTTGGTCCGAATCTGACCAGGGAAGCCTGAATCCCGGATCTGAGTTTTGGAAATTTTTGTAGTTCTTCGTCACTGGTTCATACCGGTTCAACCGAAGAGATTAAGGCCTAATGGACTTTAATCAAAGTGTTTCTCATCTGAGAAACACTTCGATTAAAGTCCATTCAGCCTTAAGAAAGGTCTGTCCAAATCCGAGTCAAGGTTTTGATTTTTCAAAGATTTGAGGTGAGTTTTGTTTTCTTTTCTTTATTTTTGTTTTAGTCCGTGTAATTTGTTTTTAAAAAAGGTCTGTTCATATTTGTTTTAATTTTACCAACTTCTGTTTGTCCACTTTGCCTGAACCACTGTGTTTGTTTGAACCCCTCCTATTCTGATAAGACATGTGTATTGGTTGTATTCCAAATTTGTACTGACTAGTTGACTCCTCGAGTGCATTTCTGCTTAGTCAGTATAATTCGAACCATGTATCGATACTGTTTAAATGTCTGATTTTTGGCTACGATTGAGTATGTTAATGCTAATATAGTCGAGTCGACATGTGTCGTCAATTAGTTTCAGCTATCCGAACAATAACAAACCGACTTACTTCTGCTAAGCATGTGTTGAGTCAATTAAGAACCAGTTTTTGTTTACTTATGGCTGTTTGAATTGATCAGTAATGTAAAAAGGATTGTTTGTGTTTAAATTCTGAATTGGAAGGCATGTGCACTCGTGCACAACATGTGCATTGGTGCACCTCATGTGTTTTGTGCACAGCCTGTGGCCTGCATAAAGGTCTTTGTTTAATTTTAAAATGGTTTGACAGCATATGCTGTCAACATATTCTACTGCCCATACTTGCTTTTAGTTAAATAAAATGGAAAAGTTAAATCTGCCAGGGAATGATGGGGTTTTTATACCTAATTAACTAAAGTGGAACTGAAAATGGAAGGCACATGGGAGGGTACTGTGATATTCTAAAACAGGCTGTTAAAAGGGGTGGTGTTGAGGCTTATAAAAGGGACTGGACCTGGAGAGCTGAAGGAAGAAGAGAGAATTAGAGGAAAAGGAGAGAAAGGAGACCCAGGGAGTTAGAGGTTAGGGAGATCTGCAAAATACAGGGAGAGGGAAAAATACACTGTGAGGAGTATTTGAAAGAGAAAGCTTGAAATACATACATTGTGAGGATAGAAAAGAAAAAGAAATAGTTGGCAGGAATAGAAAGAGAGCAAGAAAGAGAAAAAAAACAGATTAAGAAATCAGAAACTTGGTCTTGTTTGTCTGAAGTTCATTCATTGTCAATACGTTAGGCAGTGTTCCTTCTTCTAAATTTCAATCGAGATTATTGTTAGTGTTTTGTTGCATTTGGTATATTCCGGAATTGGATTGTCTGGAGTATTGTTGCCATCACACTGTGTGCTGTTTCATTTGGCTGTTTCTTCTTCAACTCTAGTTCCATCTCACAACAGAATCCTTTCTGTTGTGCTGTTCTGATTGCTGCTGCTATCTTGCTCACTATTGCTGCTGCATTTCTGTCCTGCTGCTTCTGTTAATTCTGCTTTTTGCTGCTGCTGATTCCCCCATCTTCTTCTCCTTTCTCCTTTGCATTTTCAGCATTTTCAGGTACACATTTCAAGTCCCATATTGATGTAATTGAAACAGTTTGAAAGCATGAAATGAAAAAGGTTGAAGAAGTTCAAGTATTTGTTGTAATATTCATAGTACATTAACAGGCCTGTGAAAATTGATTAGTTTATAATTCAACAGTTCAAAAGTATGTACTGATATTCGACTAAGTTTATCCTGTTGTGTTTTGGCTCGGTAGTTTGTTTGTTAATATGGGCATGTATACTTCGACCTTATACAATACTGTTCCTGTTTCATTTAGTTTTTTTTAGTTAAGATTAGTCCACATAAGTTTAGTTAAGTTCAACTCGAGAAGTGTTCGGATTAAGTGTTGTATTTCGTTAGCTCGTACATGATTCCTTGTTAAATTAAAACATCTTACTTTACCAGTTGTCCTTTAATCTAGCCCAAATAAGTTCAGTTAAGTTCCACAAGAAATCGTTTCGTAGGTAATGTTCGGATTAAGTATTGCATTTCATCAATCTCATATGTAATCTTTTGTTCGATCAAAGCATTTTCGTAAGACATGATGTTTTTTTTACTTTATAAGTAATTAATCAGAAATTGATAGGAGTCTGATTTAGGCCAAAGCATATACTTCAATTAGCATACATTTTTCATTCTTCTATCTCTGGAAACAAAAATAATAGAAATGTAGTCACTGTAGGATACCCTTCTAAAATAATGAGACGAGCCTCGCCAAATAAAAATGCAAATTACGGGGCCCTCAATAATTGACCATGATAAATATTTAGAGTTTGGGACGGACTGTTTAGTGAATTCCACTGCCTTCCCCAAAGATAATAACGCGTTTAAATTCTTTAGGCGCGACTTTAAGTAAATTATATTCTTAAAATCGGGTGCACATTGATGTGACCCAAATCCAAGTCTCAACGGAGTCAAAATGTGTTAACAACTACGGGTGCATTGATTGTGACGTGGTTCGAGATGCATTTTCACGACGTTGCAATTCTACAAAAATAAATGATAATAATAAAAGCGGTTTAAACTTAATAAAAGCACATAAGTCACAACATGTATTTAAATCAGATATTTAGCCATTATAACAATTTAAGCGACCGTGCTAGAACCATGGGATTCGAGGGTGCCTAACACCTTCCCTCGGGTCAACAGAATTCCTTACTTAGAATTTCTGGTTCGCAGACTTCATTTGGAAAAGTCTAAAATTTCCTCGATTTGGGATTCAAGATAAACCGATGACTTGGGACACCAAAAGCCAAACCTTTCCCAAGTGTCGACTCTGAATTTAAATAAATAATCCCATTTCGAATATTGTCACTTAAATTGGAAAAACTCCACCCGCGCATTTTAACCCATCGGGGCCGGGCGCGCAAAAAGGAGGTGTGACAGCTCTGGCGACTCCGCTGGGGAAAAACCCAGAACCACTGGTTCAGGGTTCAAGAATTCGAGCTTAGAATAATTGTTATATTTTGCTTTATTATCTGATATTTATTACATGTTTTTGCGTAACGTGCTAAATGTTGTCTTTTACCGCTTTGATATTATCTGAACTGTATATAAACTGTGCCGAAACCCTTCTCTTCTTACCTCCGGGGAGAAGTTCGCTGGTCGAGACTCCCTATTCTGTTAGTGTCAATACCTGAAATAAGAAAGAGGTTGGACAAGTTACAAAGCCGGACGATCTCGCGGGTCCCCGGTACGTAGCCCCCTCCTCGACTCGAGTGGTCCGCTCGGGTACACAGTCTAGAACAAATACCAAGGTTTAAGCCTAGTATAACGAAATTTCATGCCGGATCCCTAGTAGGAACGTTTATTTGCATCATGTTGCATTTGACTTAGGGGGCTCAACACAGGGGTTGGGTCCGTCTAGGACAGGCAACCTGAATTGAAAAGACCACCCTGCTGCATCCTATTTGTTTTGCGCATTTATTTGCTTCGGTTCCGCATGCTGACCGGTTTCTAAAAAAAAAGAGGAAAATAGCAGCGTAGGGAGATAATTACTTATTTTTGAAAAATAAAACCAATGTTCAAGTATTGTCAAGACCTCACCGGAATTTTTCTAAAAATAAAAAGAATAAAAACAAAATTTGTCTTCTTAGTTTGAATTATTAAAAAAGGGTATATATAAAAAAAAAATTTCTTTCACTTTCAAAATAAAAAAAAAAGAAAGATATTTATTTTAAAAGTAAAAAAAAATGGAAAACTCATAATTCAAAAAAAAAATATGTTGTTTCTTTTGTAGTACCCTTTTATAAATTCAGACTGATAGTCCAAATATTGCAAAAAAATATATTTTTCTTTAGTCTTTATCTTTCTTCAAAAAATAATAAAAATACTTATTTTTGATTTCTAGATTTATTTATTTTTCTCTATTCACGGTATGCCCGAACTACGCCGGTTTGATTCTCACCGGATGTGAGATACGTAGGCAACCCTCGTCGGGTTCAACCCCCATTTTTTGCTAAAATAGCCAAAATAAAAAAAAAACAAAAACAAAAAGAGAGTCGTAAATAAATCGGGTGACGCTGTTTTGTCATAAATAGCCGAATGTTCCCGAAAGGGACGCCGGAAGGCTGACTTTGCATAAATAGCTACCTTTGGGTCTTGTTTAGCATTTTATCCAATAGACCCACACTGCCTTAAAATCTTCATCCCCGAAGTGTTTAAAGGCCGTGTTCAAACTTGTTTCCCTTTGTAAAAATATTTTTGAGTCAGCCATTTTTGTTAAAATCACCTTAATAAATGTGCAGGATGAGCACGATGCAAAATGAACATTTTTCAATAATGACCAAAATCCCTGTCAAGTTACGGCTATGGTGGAATGATCTAGGTGTTGAAGGACAAAATGAGGTTAAGAAATATCTGAAAGGTCTTGTGGGATTATTGGAGATCCAGCCTCGGGGAGATATCGTAAGAGCTTTGGTTACCTTTTGGGACCCGGCGCACAATGTTTTCCATTTCTCTGATTTTGAACTCACCCCGACTTTAGAAGAAATGGCCTGATACATCGGGAATACTGATCTTCCCTTGAGGGAAAAATACTTGGTCGCCCCAAGAGTCGTCACGGTACATCGGTTCCTGGATTCATTGAAAATACCTAGAACAGTCCACAACCCGAATCTGGCAGCCGAATTTTGTACTCCATGCTTCATATATGATAGGTACGGTCATGAGGGGGGATTCAATAATCCGATCAACAAACTATGCAGCAAAGGAGTTCGTCAGAAGTGGGACGAGCACAGACGGGTAGCGTTCATGATAATGTTCCTGGGCCTTCTGGTATTTCCAAGGAAAGATGGAAACATTGATTTGAAGATATCTGGGGTCGTCAGCACTTTACTCACGCAAAGTGACAGTACTCTCGCGCCAATGGTGGTATCTGACATCTTTCGGGCTCTTACAGTTTGTAAAGCTGGGGAAAGTTTCTTCGAAGGTTGTAACTTGCTCCTACAGATATGGATGACCGAGCACCTCTGCCATCATCCCGAGATTTTAAGCTATGGTTCCCCGGAAAAAACCCGCATAGAAGAATCTTACACGAGAACCAAAGAGATCATTTTGCCCAAAAGAGTCCTGGCATGGACCTCGTTCTTTCAAGCTCTTACTGCCAGCCAAATACAATGGACTTTGGGATGGTTGCCTGTTGATGAGATCCTATATACGTCGGCAGCTAAAACTCATTTCTTACTGATGGGGCTTAAGAGCATTCAACCTTACGCACCCGGTCGAGTTTTGAGACAGTTCGGAAGATGCCAGACAGTACCTCATGAGGAAGATCTTAGCGCTCAAGCAGTTGAGATAAGTCCTAACGGACAGTTCCCAGAAGCAAAGATTCGCCAAATCTGGAATGAGAGTCAACACTTGAAATCAGATACTTGCGTGCGGGATCGAGCCAAAGGGGAAACGGCGCCAGGTTACCTTGCATGGTATAGAAGGGAACTCGAGCATGAAAGGCCAGCTAAGAGACCCCACATCCGGAATTTCACCGAGTCATCGCAAAGGCATTGGGATTGGTTAGCAAAGGAAAGAGGCTATTGTGCCGAAATCAGCAGGTTAAAGCAACAAGTAGAAGGCATGAAATACGAGCACAACGTGCAAATAGCCACCGATCTGGGAGAGCGGAACAGGTTAATTCAAGAAAATGAAATGCTCAGAGCCCAGATCAAACAAATAAGGTTGGATGCAGATAAACAACCAAGGCGTCGATCAGACGAGCACCTGATCAAAAGGCTAAAAAGCGAGATCAGAGAATGGCAAGATGGTTTGGAGAAGCCTGAAGATGTCATAGCAGAGCTCAAAGCGCAGTGGGATACAAGAGCAGATAAGCATCGCAGATACCTGAATCAATTGGAAAGCGACCACGAGAAGACTGTCGCTAAGATAAAGAGAGAGATGGCTGCACTTGAGATCAAAGCAGTTAATCAGGCCAAGGATTTCCAAGTTGAGAGCAGATACTGGTACGACTCAATGGCCCAGATGAAGTTGGAAGTACGGCGATTGAAGCATCAGCATATACAGGATACTCAAGTATTCGAGATATGTAGCGATCAGATAAAACGCCTACTCATAGAAAGGAAGCGAACCAGAGATAGGATCAAGGCCATTGCCCATGCCATCACCAGACGATGTCTACGATGTGAGAACATGTCCAGCGTTACCGTCCTCTCGGCAGTAATGGGTTATGTCAAGCAGACTATGCATGAGCTGGAGCAACTTGAGAGGGATATCACACCTAGGACCGCGGCAAGGCCGAACGATGCCCCGCGGACACCAATTTTCAAAACCATAATGCACTCATAGTTCAAGCCTGTATCTTAGCATCTTCTGCCTGTTTTTCCATCAGGGTGATTTTTAGTCTATTTTTGAGTCTAGGTTTATTTTCAAAGTTTGCTTTTTCTTTTGCAAAATGTAGTTTGTAATAGACTGCTTCAACAATAAAGAGGTTGTTTCTTTTACGATCATTTGTGTTTTTCGAACTACGTAATGATCTGATTCATGTAGGCATCGTGATACGTAGGCAATCCTCATCGGATCCGGTCACATTTCTTTTACTGCAAAATAAAAAAAAAACATAAAAGAAAAACAAAAGAGAAAAAGAAAAGAAAGAAAAAAAAACTAATAAAAAAAAAAGAAAAAAAAAGAACTAATAATAAATGCCGGAATGACGCATGCTCTCGCAGCAAACATATAGTGATCCACTTAACTGAATAGGTGCATCATGCCCAACGTGAGATTAACTATCTGTTATTTGCTGCAAATTAACCGTGCGTTAGTCATTGAGCATTCCCAGGGTTTTTGAAAAGACGGTTGGTTTGGTGAAAGTCTGGCCTCGCACTCATACTTCACGAGGTCAAAGAGAAGTGTTCAACTACCTGTGGTTAGGGCCAGAAGCAGTACTCACACTTACTTCACCAGGTCAAAAGGAAGTGTGGAAATGTCTTCAGAAATTCCATTACAAACGATCCCTGTTTCTGAGGAAAGCTCAATCTCAGCCGTCCTCACACCTGAATCCGCAACTGCGGAGGAAAATAGAATCCTACGGCTCCGCATGTTGGAAATGCTGGACGACTGGAACAATGGGAAAGAGCCGCCAAGTGTCGTCCCCGGATTCCCTGAATTATTCTCCAGGTCAAGTGGGACTTCTAATGTCCCCATAAATTATCCTGCTACCCCATTCGGATACCCAGCCACCTCAGCCTTCTCTGCTGGATCACCTTCTGAGCCTCATCCCCGAATGTCGGCCACTGATGCAAGCATGAACATCTTTACTGCATCGCCTTGCCCGGTTATGGCACAACCTACCACATACAAGACAAGCTTTGACTCATCCTCTTTTACATTCCAAGCGCCATCGTTCTCAATGGATCCAACTAGGTTCGCTACCAGTACTAATCCTCTACCGCCTCAGTGCGAGCTCGCACCAGGACAGGATCAGAACCCCGGATTTGTAGAACAAAATGAGATTGCCAAAAGGATGAGAAGCCTTGAACAAAGTCTGAAGAATATGCAAGGATTGAGCAGACAAAAGAGCGTCTCTTACGACGACCTGTGCATGTTCCCTCACGTGCACCTGCCAACGGGTTTCAAGACCCCCAAATTCGAGAAATACGATGGGCACGGTGACCCAATTGCACATCTTAAGAAATACTGCAACCAATTGCGGGGAGCCGGCGGAAAAGAAGAACTGCTAATGGCATATTTTGGGGAAAGTCTAGTAGGGATAGCTTCGGAATGGTATATGGATCAGGAAATGTCCTGATGGCATATATGGGATGATCTCGCCAGAGATTTTGTAAAACAATTCCAGTATAACATCGACATTGCGCCAGACCGAAACTCTCTGTCGAATTTGAAGAAGAAGCCTTCGGAAAGCTTTAGAGAGTATGCTATTAAGTGGCGTGAACAGGCGTCGAGAGTGAAGCCTCCCATGGATGAAGTGGAAATGGTCACTACCTTTCTCCAGGCTCAAGAGTCTGACTATTTCCAAAACATGATGTCGGCCATGGGTAAGCCATTCGCGGAAGCGATCAAGATTGGAGAGATGGTGGAAAATGGTTTGAAAACGGGTAGGATTCTGAGTCAAGCAGCCATAAGGGCAACTTCCCAGGCCGTCCAAAGCGGGTCTGGAGGAACGACAAGGGGGAAGAAGAAAGAAGAAACGACTATGACAGCCTTTGAAGCAAGGGAGTATCGTCATCCCAGGCCCCATTTTCCGGAAAGAGCCCCACGCCACTACTACCCCCACTCAAATTTGGCATATGCTCATCAACCTTATATGGTCATGAATGCCCAACCTTATAACCATCCACCACAACAAACCAACCGAGGCCCAGCTCCACCTCCCAGAAATCAGCCTCCTTACCACAACCACTATAACCCACAACCCCCGCAGAATAACTACCGCCCCCAGGAGCCACCTCGACGGCGGACTTTCACGCCTATCGGTGAAAAATACTCTACTTTGTTCCCTAAGCTAGTCCAGTTGGGTTTCTTGCAACCAATTCCCCAAACGAGGCAAAACCCAACATCGCCTTCTTACAAAGTCGGAGTCAGATGCGCCTATCATTCAGGGGCCGAGGGACATGATACAAACGACTACTGGTCATTGAAAAGAGTGGTCGAAAATTTGATAGAGCAGGGGAAAATAGTGCTAAGGGACGAAGAGATCCCAAATGTGACTAACAATCCATTGCCCGCTCACAATAATGGGCCGCTGATCGGAATGATTTGCGAAGACAAAGAGTTCAACCCTGCTTTGAAAGCTATAATTGCCATTGTCGACACGGGGAAGAGGCCTGAAATAGACCAGAAACCAGAAAAGGGGGAGGAGGCAAAGGCTATAAAGAGTAAGCCTGAAAAGAAGGTGGAGAAGAAAGTGGTACCAGCCAAGGGTGGAGTTCTTTACATACCACGAGGTCGAGCTGAAAAGGCGCAGAACTTCGGGATCAAAAAGACAAAACCTATGTACGTACCAAAAGGAGCCTATGTGGTCCGGGGGACGATTCAACCACCTCGGCTGAATGAGCCAGTGGTTATCGGACGCGTGCCACAAAAGCCAGTGACCAACCCGTCCACAGTGCCGTGGAATTATCAAAAGACTTTGGTGATGTACAAAGGTAAAGCGGTCATGGGAGAACTTCCAGAAAATACTTCCATTGGAGGGTACTCAAATACCCAAGAACTGAACAACGCCACACAAAGACGCTTCCCTCCAAAGAAGCCCGTGAGTGTTGAAGAAGCGGAAGTGTTCTTCCAACAAATGAAGATGCCGGATTACGAAGTGATAGATCAGCTGCGCAAGCACCCTGAGCAAGTATCCATGCTGTCATTATTAATAAGGTCAACCGAGCATCAAAAGATCCTGCTGAAAACCCTGAATGAAGCATATGTACCAGTCGAAACCTCGGTGGAGCAACTAGAGCGGATGACAGAGAGATTCTTCGCCGTCAACCAAATCTCTTTCAGCAAGAATGATTTACCCCCGGAAGGAGCAGCACACAACAAGGCTTTGCATTTAACAGTCAAATGCGAGGACTACTATGTCAAGCGGGTAATGTTGGATGGAGGCTCAGGCATTGACATTTGCCCGCTCTCCACGCTGCAAAGAATGGAAATTGAGACCGAAAGAATCCGACCCAACAACGTCTGCGTGAGAGCTTTCAACGGCATCAAGAGAGATACCATGGGAGAAATAGACCTGCTACTGGTCATAGGACCAGTCGAATTTCGAGTGACCTTCCAGGTGATCGACATGGACACATCCTACAATTTTCTCCTTGGCAGACCTTGGATCCATGCGGCAGGAGCCGTGCCTTCCGCTCTTCACCAGATGGTGAAGTTCGAGTACGAAGACCAAGAGATCGTGGTTCATGGGGAAGACGAACATGCCATTTATCGGGACCCATCCATCCCGTATCTTGAACCGAGAAGGGAGCGAACATACGGTCTATCAAGCTTTCGAGGTTGTACTGGCAGAGTAGCACGAAGAGGGAATACCTTGCCCCCAGCCTTTCTTGTCTAACGCCTCGGTCATGGTGGCCAAAGAGATGATCCGACACGGATTTAGGCCAGGGAAGGGACTTGGACGAACCCTTCAGGGAATAACAGAACCCATTACTTTGCCAGTCATCAAGAAACCTTTTGGACTAGGTTTCAAACCTACTCCAGCAGACGAAAAATGGGCAAAGAAAAGGAGAGATGAGGGCTGGAAGTTGCCTCAACCACTGCCGGATTTATATGCAACTTTCATCAGGCCAAAGTATGTTGAAGAAGATGATGAGGTATTCACAGCTGAGGAAATCCAGGAAATATGTGGGGCGATGAGAGAAATGCTCTACGAGGTCCACATGGTTCAACCAGGTGAAGGCACAAGCACTGCTGAGATGCTGTACATGGGACCAAACGGCCAACTTCAAAACTGGGAGGCCACGCCATTCCCGACTAGACGGAAGTCCGGGTAGACCTGTCCTGCCACTTTTCCTGTATCACAAGTTATCTCCGGGACATAACTTGAACGTTTTCTTCTTTTCAATTGTTGTTTTGAATTCCTAGTTGTAAACATTGTTGTCTTCCAATTTTCCAAAGAAAATATACAAAAAAAATCATCATTGCTTTCCTATTCTTTCTTTTGTTCTGATTTTTATTACTTTTCCTTTTATCTTCCTTTTCAGTCCTAATAATGCGGCTGTAAATATGACATGCTTGCGGACTTCACGCCCAGATCACAATGAGTTATTTAACTGCGAATTAACGAACCCGGAACCAAAATATGATGCGGAAGAGGCTTTTAGGGAAATAAACCGAGAGTTGGAATATTTCGAGAATAAACCTAAGCCAAATCTGAATAACACTGAACCGGTAAATTTAGGAACCCCGGAAGAAATCCGGGAGACCAAGATAAGCATTCACACAGACAAGAAAACGCGAGAGGCGATAATTCAACTTCTTTTTGAATTCAAAGACGTGTTTGCTTGGTCATATGATGACATGCCGGGACTAGGTGTTGATCTGGTGGTTCATAAATTGCCGATTCATCCTGATTGTCCTCCAGTCCAACAAAAGCAACGAAAGTTCAAAACTGAGGTCAGTGACAAGATTAAAGAGGAAATCACCAAGCAGCTAAAAACAGCAGTGATCCGGGTAGTCCAATATACAACATGGTTGGCAAATGTGGTTCCAGTACCAAAAAAGGACGGGAAAACTCGGGTATGTGTAGATTACCGAGACCTGAACAGAGCAAGTCCTAAAGATAATTTCCCGCTGCCCAACATCCACATCCTCGTTGATAATTGCGCCAAGAACGAGATACAGTCTTTTGTAGATTGTTATGCCGGGTATCATCAGGTACTGATGGATGAAGAGGACGCCGAGAAAACTGCCTTCACCACGCCTTGGGGCACCTACTGCTACCGAGTTATGCCGTTTGGTTTGAAGAATGCGGGGGCTACTTACATGAGGGCCATGACTGCCATTTTCCATGACATGATGCATCAGGAAATAGAGGTGTACGTGGACGACGTGATAGTCAAGTCCAGGACGCAGGATAATCACATCCAAGACTTGAGGAAATTCTTCGAGAGGCTAAGGAAGTATGACTTGAAGTTAAACCCAGCCAAATGCGCTTTCGGAGTTCCGTCGGGCAAACTTTTGGGCTTCATTGTAAGCAGGAGAGGTATCGAGCTAGATCCAACTAAGATAAAATCCATCAGAGATCTGCCTCCCCCGAGAACAAAGAAAGACGTGATGAGTCTGTTGGGCAGGTTGAATTACATCAGTCGGTTCATCGCCCAGCTGACAAGCACGTGTGAGCCCATATTCAAGTTGTTAAGGAAAGATGCGGCGATTAAGTGGACAACTGAGTGTCAAGAAGCCTTTGATAAAGTCAAAGAATACCTTTCGAATCCCCCGGTCTTGGTCCCTCCAGAACCGGGAAGGCCACTTTTCTTGTATCTGACAGTCTTAGAGAACTCTTTCGGCTGCGTCCTCGGGCAACACGACGTAACCGGAAAGAAGGAGCAGGCAATCTACTACTTGAGCAAGAAATTCATCGGCTACGAGGCCAAATACACTCTGCTGGAAAGGACATGCTGCGCTCTCACATGGGTTGCTCAAAAGCTGAGACATTATCTCCAAGCCCACACTACATTCCTCATAAGCAGGTTGGATCCTTTGAAGTATATATTTCAGAAACCAATGCCTACTGGGAGACTGGCTAAATGGCAAATCTTGCTTACGGAATTCGACATAGTTTATGTCACTCGCACGACAATGAAAGCCCAGGTGTTAGCAGATCATTTGGCCGAAAATCCGGTCGATGAGGAATACCAGCCATTGGATACCTACTTCCCAGATGAAGAAGTAAACACTGTAGAAGTGATCTCGAAGGAAGCTCATGTTTGGAAGATGTTCTTTGACGGAGCTGTGAACGCCAAGGGTGTAGGGATTGGGGCAATTTTGATCTCGCCTTCCGGTCAACATTATCCCGCCACGGCTAGACTTCGTTTCTTTTGCACAAATAATACATCTGAGTACGAAGCCTGCATTATGGGCATGCATATGGCAATCGATCAGGATGTCGCAAACTTATTGATTATGGGAGATTCTGACCTGATCATCCGGCAAGCCCAAGGCGAATGGGAAACTCGGGATGTCAAACTTATCCCATACCGACAACATGTGGAGGACCTCAGCAAGCGTTTTACATCGATAGAATTCAGGTACATTCCGAGGTGTCACAATGAACTGGCAGATGCACTTGCTACCTTGGCTTCAATGCTACCCTACCCGGGCAACACCCACGTCGATCCTTTGGAAATACAAATCAAGGAAAGACACGGTTACTGCAGTGTAATCGAGGCGGGATCAAATACGCAGCCTTGGTACCACGACATCAAGAGGTTCCTGAAAACGCAAGAATACCCCGAACACGCTACTGGAGATCAAAAGAGGACCATCAGGCGTCATGCAAGTGGTTTCTTTTTGAGCGGTGAATTGTTATATAAGAGGACCCCGGACCTCAATCTCCTAAGATGTGTCGATATCGAGGAGGCGAAAAAGATCATGCACGAAGTACACGCAGGTGTGTGCGGACCTCACATGAACGGGTATGTCTTAGCGAAGAAGATCCTTAGAGCAGGTTATTACTGGATGACCATGGAAAAGGATTGCTTTAGCTTTGTTAGGAAGTGTCATCAGTGTCAGGTGCACGGTAATTTGATTCATGCACCTCCCACGGAACTGCATCCCATGTCCGCACCTTGGCCATTTGTCCCTTGGGGCATGGACGTCATTGGACCAATTGAACCAAAGGCTTCGAATGGACACAGGTTTATACTGGTTGTCATCAATTACTTCACAAAATGGGTAGAAGCTGTCACTCTCAAGTCGGTCACTAAGAAAGCTGTGGTGGATTTTGTACACTCAAATCTTATCTGTCGCTTCGGTATTCCTGCGACTATCATTACAGATAACGCAGCGAACTTGAACAGTCACTTGATGGGAGATGTATGCGAGCAATTCAAGATAACGCATAGGAATTCCACTCCTTATCGGCCAAAAGCCAATGGTGCCGTGGAAGCGGCAAACAAAAACATCAAGAAGATTTTGAGGAAGACTATCCAAAGTTCCCGACAGTGGCATGAACAGTTACCATTTGCACTATTAGGGTACCGCACTACGGTACGTACATCGGTGGGAGCGACTCCTTATCTTTTGGTTTATGGGACCGAGGCTGTAATACCGGCAGAAGTAGAAATTCCTTCGCTTCGAATCATTGTCGAAGCAGAAATCGAGGACAGCGAGTGGGTCAAGTCTCGGTTAGAGCAATTGACGTTGATCGACGAAAAGCGAATGGCAGCTGTTTGTCACGGACAGTTATACCAACGAAGGATGGCCCGCGCTTACAACAAGAAAGTTCGACCCCGGAATTTCGAAGTAGGTCAGCTGGTACTGAGGCGTATTCTGCCGCATCATGAAGAAGCAAAAGGAAAGTTTGCCCCAAATTGGAAAGGCCCATACATCGTAAGGAAGATACTGCCGCGAGGAGCATTGTACTTAGGTGATATCGAAGGAAATGACCCCGACACAGCAGTAAATGCAGATGCAGTCAAGAGGTACTACGTCTAAATCACACTCCAGTGGTCCCGACACGTTTGAAAATAGCGAAGGTTTTTTTCCCCACTACTCTCCAAACACTACCCAATTCTCTCCACCAACTTTTGAGCCACTTACAAAACAAAAAAAAAAGAAAAAAAAAACAAAAAAAAAAAAAGAAAAAAAAACAGAATTTGATTGAGGCCTGAACTATGTTTGACTTGATTCCGAAAGGATACGTAGGCAGCCTCTCCCTGAGGTTCAGTCACACCAACAATAAAATCCCATCCACCCTGAAATTGAAACCGGGGCACATCGAGCAGTTGAGAAGTTAGTATCACTACCTCTCTTTACCAAGCACAAGCCTTCAGATCAATTACCAAATATGGTGGGAACCATTAAGCGTCACAAATGGAGACCAGCAACACTCTGAATTGAGAGAGATAAAATGAGAGAGTCTCGGCGGTGAAAACCTTCGGGCACCACGAGGCGACGGGAGTAGAGAAACCAAAATGAGAGAGCTTGTTTAGTAAAAACTCGCAAAGAGTGCTATCAAGCGATGACAGGAAGAGAAATGAGAGAGGTCAGCCAGCGAAAACCCGCAAAGGGCGCTGTTGGCCGAAAAAGAATGACGCCACCCCAAGAAAGTTTCGGCAGAGTGCCCCCAGTTTGGAATCACAGATCCGTTCTGGTTCAGGAAAACGCAAGTTCTTAGAAGATCAGACGTCCAGTCCAAAGAGCATGTCATGTCATTTAAAGCCAGCGTTATCTTCCTCAGATAAGTCTTCCTCGTCCCGAAAAGGGTGTTCCTTTTCTGATTTGTTTTCCCCTTTCTTTGTTTCTTTTCGAATCCCTTTTGCATTTTAACCCCGAGTTCAGGACACACCGGAAAGGACAGGTGGCATGGTTTGTTTGCACGGAATCCCGTCTCATGAAGGAAAGCGCCTCATCTCGTTTGGCATGATTGCCCAAGCATGATGAATCATGATGTTTGATGGCGTTTCATAGTAAAGAGGAAAGAGAGAAATCTTGAAATCTTCCCCAGCAAGTCCACCCTCAGACAAACCTCCACAAAGTCTCCCTCTGTACAAATCCCCACAGAGTCTCCCCTTTTGAACAATCTCCCGCAGGGTCTCCCCCAAAAAATATATAAAAAAAAAATCCCCAGCACATCCCCAGCGAGTCCTTGTATAAATATTCCCCAACAAGCTTACTCCAACGAACCCTAGAAAGCCCGCTTTGAAACAAATCCCCAGCATGTCCCCAGCGAGTCCCTTTGTAAATATTCCCCCCCACAGAGCTTCCTTTTGTACAAGTCCCCACAGAACACCTCCAATAAAATCCCCGTTGAGAACCTTCGATCAAAACGGGACAAAAGAAAAAAGGGCCTTACGAGGCAAATCATCGCAGAATCTGGAAATACAAGCCTGAACAGCCTAGAAGGGTTTCGCCATTCGAATCAAATCAATGGCGAAACTTCACAACAGAAATAAAGACGCAAGAAAGCAACTGGGAACGATCAAGGTCACCAAACCGACCGTCATTTCCGAACTAACAAACGATTCTTTGTTTGAAAGGTTGAAACAGGTCTAATCCAAGACAACCGTGCAAGAAGCAGGTGTCGCCCAAAGAAGAAGGTACACGGGTACAGGAAGTACTTCGGCAATGATAAATTCACTCGAAAGGTAAGCTTCCACGAAACTCCCTTTTATCTTCTATTAAAACAAGAAAACTCAAAAAAAATAGATCGTATAGTATTCTCGAGCCTTAACCCCAGCCAGTCAGCATTAGGGTTTTAAACCCTAAACTGAATTTTCCTTTTAGTCAGCATTAGGGTTTTAAACCCTAAACTGAACTTTTTCCTTTTCAGTCAGCATTAGGGTTTTAAACCCTAAACTGAATTTTCCTTTTAGCCAGCATTAGGGTTTTAAACCCTAAACTGAGCTTTTTCCATGCAGTCAGCATTAGGGTTTTAAACCCTAAACTGAATTTTCCTTTCAGCCAGCATTAGGGTTTTAAACCCTAAACTGAGCTTCTTCATGCAATCAGCATTAAGGTTTTAAAACCCTAAACTGAATTTTCCTTTCAGCCAGCATTAGAGTTTTAAACTCTAAACTGAGCATTTCCATGCAATCAGCATTAGGGTTTTAAACCCTAAACTGAGTTTTCCTTTTAGTCAGCATTAGGGTTTCAAACCCTAAACTGAACTTTTTCCTTTCAGCCAGCATTAGAGTTTTAAACTCTAAACTGAGCTTTTTCATGCAATCAGCATTAGGGTTTTAAACCCTAAACTGAATTTTCCTTTTAGTCATCATTAGGGTTTTAAACTCTAAACTGAGCTTTTTCCATGCAATCAGCATTAGGGTTTTAAACCCTAAACTGAATTTTCCTTTCAGCCAGCATTAGAGTTTTAAACTCTAAACTGAGCTTTTCCATGCAATCAGCATTAGGGTTTTAAACCCTAAACTGAATTTTCCTTTTAGCCAGCATTAGAGTTTTAAACTCTAAACTGAGGTTTTCCATGCAGTCAGCATTAGGGTTTTAAACCCTAAACTGAATTTTTCCTTTCAGCCAGCATTAGGGTTTTAAACCCTAAACTGAGCTTTTTCCATGCAATCAGCATTAGGGTTTTAAACCTTAAACTGAATTTTCCTTTCAGCCAGCGTTAGAGTTTTAAACTCTAAACTGAGCTTTTCCATGCAGTCAGCATTAAGGTTTTAAACCCTAAACTGAATTTTCTTTTCAGCCAGCATTAGGGTTTTAAACCCTAAACTGAGCTTTTTCCATGCAGTCAACATTAGGGTTTTAAACCCTAAACTGAGCTTTCGTCCATGCAATCAGCATTAGGGTTTTAAACCCTAAACTGAACTTTTCCTTTCAGCCAGCATTAGGGTTTTAAACCCTAAACTGAGCTTTTTCATGCAATCAGCATTAGGGTTTTAAACCCTAAGCTGAATTTTCCCTTTAGTCAGCATTAGGGTTTTAAACCCTAAACTGAATTCTTCCTTTGTTCGGCGTTAAGGTTTTAAACCCTGAACTGAACCTTTCCCAGCTAGTCAGTATTAGGGCTCCAACCCTGAACTGAGCATACATATCCTCTTTCATTAATTTTATGAAACTTCCTGGTGAATAATTAACGAAATTTTCCTAGTGAAACTGGGGCAGAAAATTTCGTTCGTTTGTTTTCTCCCGCAGGTCTGACCTCGAGCCACATGGATCAAAATGACCCACGAGATGAATCCCAGTTCGGAATCAAAGAAGAAAAAAGAGAAAAGAGAAGATGTCCCGAGATATCGGAGTAAATGCAAGGAGGATTGACTCCAACGTTTGATTAAGGGCCTGAACCCTGCCAATCGCGTCTCACTCAGTATCCCAAAGGTTAAACAAGTCGCCGCAACTCGCGAGCATCAAGATTCAGATCGGAGTCTACAAGCAGAATCAGCTAAAGACCCAAGATCACGTCATAAAAGAATCACAGATAGGAATCTTGTAACTAGCATTTGACATGCATATAAGTAGTTAGTTCAGTCTCCAATTTTCGTTTGGTTGTAATAAGGCGGTTAGTGACGTAGCAATGACAACAGCAGTAGCAGCAAGCATTGCAGTCCCATGGTAGTCCCAGCTACCAAAACTTCTCGAACTACATTGACCTGATTCCTGTTTAGCCCAGGATATGTAGGAAATCTTTGAAGCAAGATTCGGTCAGATCTTTCAAAAACATGCTTCATACGGAGTGGCCCATAGGCAAAAATCGCTCATACACGCTCACTTTATCTTTGCACGGAAACTCTTCGTGTTTCCGAACAAAGAGGGGCAGCTGTGAGCACGTGATTTTTGTTTTTGCGCGACAGTCGCTCCAAAAGAATAAAAATTGGTCCTGCTGTACAATTTTTGATTTTTTGTGCGGCACTTTATTGATTTATTTGTGACTTTGGCCCATTTTTATTTATTTACTTTATTAAAACAAAATTAAAAAAAAAATGTGTACGTGTCATGCATAATCTGAACCGTAACATGGTTTAAATAGAAAGGCATAAACAGGCATCTTTGTCCGTGATTTTGTTTTGTTTGATTTTACTTGTTTTGAAATATTTTAGTGTGTGTGCGAATAATTGTATTGAGTGTGTATTTAATTTTTGATTTTTTGTTTAGTTTTGTTTTTAAAATAAATAAGGAAAAGAAATAAAAAGTAATAAAAAGAAAAGAAAAGAAAAGGTCCCTTTCTTCTTCCGGACTTGGGCCAATTTTAACAAAATTGGCCCAAACAAACAGCCCAAAACCCAGGCATGCCCGGTCCAGACCACCTGATACCCAGGACGCCCAAACGACGACGTTTTAGTCCAGTGTGATCTGGGCCGTTGATCTCAGATTGATCAACGGCCAAGATCACTTCCCCACAACCCACTGAGGAACCCGACCCGTTTACACCCGGACCGAACCCAAACCCTCAACACTTGAAACGAAACCGTTCCACTTAACCACCAAATCCAGACCGTAGATCTAAATTGATCTAACGGTCGAGATCCGTCCACCCACTAACTATATAAGTTCATAATCGTACCCTACCCCCTATCCAATACCCCAGCCTCGTCGTCTTCACCCAAACCCACAAACCCTAGAGCCGCCCCTGTACCCTTCACCATGAAAAACCGGCGGCATGAACGCCGGTGACCTCGCCCTGAACACCATAGAACCCCCTCACCATCCTGAACATAGACCTGTTAACCGTTTAGTTCGAATCACCCTCCAGGTCCTCGAATCTTCATTTGAAGATTCGAGTCAAAACTCGATCTACACCAACCAACCCCAACTTCACACCAGACACTCCCCAGACCCCCCTCGTGACCAAACCATACTTGGTTTGGTCCGAATCTGACCAGGGAAGCCTGAATCCCGGATCTGAGTTTTGGAAATTTTTGTAGTTCTTCGTCACTGGTTCATACCGGTTCAACCGAAGAGATTAAGGTCTAATGGACTTTAATCAAAGTGTTTCTCATCTGAGAAACACTTCGATTAAAGTCCATTCATCCATAAGAAAGGTCTGTCCAAATCCGAGTCAAGGTTTTGATTTTTCAAAGATTTGAGGTGAGTCTTGTTTTCTTTTCTTTATTTTTGTTTTAGTCCGTGTAATTTGTTTTTAAAAAAGGTCTGTTCATATTTGTTTTAATTTTACCAACTTCTGTTTGTCCACTTTGCCTGAACCACTGTGTTTGTTTGAACCCCTCCTATTCTGATAAGACATGTGTATTGGTTGTATTCCAAATTTGTACTGACTAGTTGACTCCTCGAGTGCATTTCTGCTTAGTCAGTATAATTCGAACCATGTATCGATACTGTTTAAATGTCTGATTTTTGGCTACGATTGAGTATGTTAATGCTAATATAGTCAAGTCGACATGTGTCGTCAATTAGTTTCAGCTATCCGAACAATAACAAATCGACTTACTTCTGCTAAGCATGTGTTGAGTCAATTAAGAACCAGTTTTTGTTTACTTATGGCTGTTTGAATTGATCAGTAATGTAAAAAGGATTGTTTGTGTTAAATTCTAAATTGGAAGGCATATGCACTCGTGCACAGCATGTGCATTGGTGCACCTCATGTGCTTTGTGCACAGCCTGTGGCATGCATAAAGGTCTTTGTTTAATTTTAAAATGGTTTGACAGCATATGCTGTCAACATATTCTACTGCCCATACTTGCTTTTAGTTAAATAAAATGGAAAAGTTAAATCTGCCAGGGAATGATGGGGTTTTTATACCTAATTAACTAAAGTGGAACTGAAAATGGAAGGCACATGGGAGGGTACTGTGATATTCTAAAACAGGCTGTTAAAAGGGGTGGTGTTGAGGCTTATAAAAGGGACTGGACCTGGAGAGCTGAAGGAAGAAGAGAGAATTAGAGGAAAAGGAGAGAAAGGAGACCTAGGGAGTTAGAGGTTAGGGAGATCTGCAAAATACAGGGAGAGGGAAAAATACACTGTGAGGAGTCTTTGAAAGAGAAAGCTTGAAATACATACATTGTGAGGATAGAAAAGAAAAAGAAATAGTTGGCAGGAATAGAAAGAGAGCAAGAAAGAGAAAAAAAACAGATTAAGAAATCAGAAACTTGGTCTTGTTTGTCTGAAGTTCATTCATTGTCAATACGTTAGGCAGTGTTCCTTCTTCTAAATTTCAATCGAGATTATTGTTAGTGTTTTGTTGCATTTGGTATATTCCGGAATTGGATTGTCTGGAGTATTGTTGCCATCACACTGTGTGCTGTTTCATTTGGCTGTTTCTTCTTCAACTCTAGTTCCATCTCACAACAGAATCCTTTCTGTTGTGCTGTTCTGATTGCTGCTGCTATCTTGCTCACTATTGCTGCTGCATTTCTGTCCTGCTGCTTCTGTTAATTCTGCTTTTTGCTGCTGCTGATTCCCCCATCTTCTTCTCCTTCTCCTTTGCATTTTCAGCTACACATTTCAAGTCCCATATTGATGTAATTGAAACAGTTTGAAAGCATGAAATGAAAAAGGTTGAAGAAGTTCAAGTATTTGTTGTAATATTCATAGTACATTAACAGGCCTGTGAAAATTGATTAGTTTATAATTCAACAGTTCGAAAGTATGTACTGATATTCGACTAAGTTTATCCTGTTGTGTTTTGGGTCTGTAGTTTGTTTGTTAATATGGGCATGTATACTTCGACCTTATACAATACTGTTCCTGTTTCATTTAGTTTTTTTTTAGTTAAGATTAGTCCACATAAGTTTAGTTAAGTTCAACTCGAGAAGTGTTCGGATTAAGTGTTGTATTTCGTTAGCTCGTACATGATTCCTTGTTAAATTAAAACATCTTACTTTACCAGTTGTCCTTTAATCTAGCCCAAATAAGTTCAGTTAAGTTCCACAAGAAATCGTTTCGTAGGTAATGTTCGGATTAAGTATTGCATTTCATCAATCTCATATGTAATCTTTTGTTCGATCAAAGCATTTTCGTAAGGCATGATGTTTTTTTTACTTTATAAGTAATTAATCAGAAATTGATAGGAGTCTGATTTAGGCCAAAGCATATACTTCAATTAGCATACATTTTTCATTCTTCTATCTCTGGAAACAAAAATAATAGAAATGTAGTCACTGTAGGATACCCTTCTAAAATAATGAGACGAGCCTCGCCAAATAAAAATGCAAATTGCGGGGCCCTCAATAATTGACCATGATAAATATTTAGAGTTTGGGACGGACTGTTTAGTGAATTCCACTGCCTTCCCCAAAGATAATAACGTGTTTAAATTCTTTAGGCGTGACTTTAAGTAAATTATATTCTTAAAATCGGGTGCACATTGATGTGACCCAAATCCAAGTCTCAACGGAGTCAAAATATGTTAACAACTACGGGTGCATTGATTGTGACGTGGTTCGAGATGCATTTTCACGATGTTGCAATTCTACAAAAATAAATGATAATAATAAAAGCGGTTTAAACTTAATAAAAACACATAAGTCACAACATGTATTTAAATCAGATATTTAGCCATTATAACAATTTAAGCGACCGTGCTAGAACCACGGGATCCGAGGGTGCCTAACACCTTCCCTCGGGTCAACAGAATTCCTTACTTAGAATTTTTGGTTCGCAGACTTCATTTGGAAAAGTCTAAAATTTCCTCGATTTGGGATTCAAGATAAACCGGTGACTTGGGACACCAAAAGCCAAACCTTTCCCAAGTGGCGACTCTGAATTTAAATAAATAATCCCATTTCGAATATTGTCACTTAAATTGGAAAAACTCCACCCGCGCATTTTAACCCTTCGGGGCCGGGCGCGCAAAAAGGAGGTGTGACAGGCACCATGTCAAGAAGATGTTGGTAAACTTTATTTTTATAAAGTGCTTTACACTTCTCATGACAAGAAAAAGATTCATATCTATTATACTATTAAGCAATGAGATCCTTTTGAATTTACATAGATATGACTCTTTGGATCAACATTTAATTGAATTTAGGACAAGTTATTATTATAAATACAAGGCCTGACAAGTCATTGTACGAATTTGTATTTCAGAACATATCGGGCAGCACAACAACACTACAACAAAGCGTCAAACTGGATTATTCAGCTAATGGGTCAGGAACAAAACAAGAAGGAGGCTTGCTGAAACTCAATTTCAGGAGCTCGGGTATGCACTTTAGTGGAATTTATAACTAGATGCAACACAACACTTACATCAGGCCTTGCAGTTTGAAAGTTGAAGGTTCTCTCTTTAGGAAGTGGTGCAATATAAAACACTATACAGAATATTCCAACATAGATGAAGCATCATAAATATCAGGAACATATAACCTTCCATAAAATTCAAACTTTACAACCTTCCATAAAATTCAAACTTTGCTGTACATGAAAAGAATGGAAATATCCACTAAAATCATTGAGTGATTTGTATCGCGAAAGAAGTCCACAATTTATAATTCTCTTACAAAATCAAATACTTGTGAATACGTGATTTTTACCCTATATGAATTACTCCAACAAATTCAAGAAAACTAAATTTTCCCATTATTTACAATTTTTTGTAGCATTTTGTTAATTGTTGGCATTTGTTTGTGCATGTTTAATTTTGCTTGATTCATGAAAAGACAAAATACATTGCATTTGCATTTAGGACTTAATTTTACATTTGGGATTAATTAGTAAATTAGTTTATTTGACAAAAATAGAGAAAAATCACAAAATAAATCATTTTGCATTTTTAACTTTTAATTTTGAATTTTATAATTTTTCTTCTAATTTAGGATTTAATTAATAATTGAAAATACTGTGTTGAGTAATTAGCTTAATTTGGTAAATTAATTTAGTTTAAGAGTTAATTTTAGGATTTAAATTAATTTGAGAAGAAAAGAAAGAAAAGAAAACAATTGAAAATTGAAAAAAGAAAGGAAATTAAAATAGAAAAGGCTTCCTTGATTTAGGTTAATATGCCAACCCAGTCCCCAAGATCCGTTCAGCTCCGGGCCCAATTACCCCCATACTCGGTCCAAGTTATTAGTCATTAAAGATCTTTGAAATGACGTAGTATGGGGGCGATACTACGTCGTTTTGAGTTCAGTTATGTCAAATTGATCCTGGCCCTTCATCTTCCATCATCCAATGGCCAGAAAAGCTTCATTAAACCCGTATATAACTGTCCGAATGGACCCTACCCCTCAGAACCCCCCCGTCTCTCTCAGTTCATCTCACAACCAGAGACCGAATATAAACCCTAATAGCCGCCACACTTTCCCACCGTCCTCCGGTGGCGGCGCCACCCCAAACCGCCCCAAACTAACACCCTGAGACCCTCATGATCCCCTCTCTCCAAATCCCTAACCCATATCCCTCGAATCCCTCCCGATTCCGTCGAATCTTGAATCTAAGGATAGAGTTCGAAGCCCCAAGAAGTCAAAATGATTTAATCCTTGATTCCGTGGCTTGCATGGCTACTTGCCCCTATTTTTCTGAAGATTGAAGGTTGATTAAACACGAAAGTGATGTTTTTCACTTGTTGTTTACGAAGAACAACTGGGTAATATCACTTTTCGTTTAAATCAGTGTCTCAATTAGGTTTCGAGCCTTGATTCGGTAAGTTCCTCCTCCCCTCATGTATTTTTCTTTCTTTTACTGTTTCACTTTCCTCCTCCTCTCTTTTTCTTTGGTCTGGTCAAAATTTGTTTAGACCTTCTGAGTTCAAGTTGGTTCCATCTTTTGTTATGTTTTCCTCTTCTTTTCTTCTTCTTTGTGAAAGCTTGACTATCTGATTTCTTTAGTTCGTTTCTTCAACCCTGTTTTGTTTAGTTCTTTTGTGTTAATAGCATAATTACTGTTTTATCGTCTATTTAGTCACCTAGCTAATACAATTAGGCCCTTAACTTAAATAATTTCCTGTTGTATGTCTACGTTAATTAGTTCATCCACTTTCTTGTGTTTTGATTGCATTATTAAAGGTTCCGGGTTTCTTATCTTGGGAATTTTGGGTCAGTTCTTAATTTGGGAATCCCTGATTGTCTTTAATTGGTTCTGAAAATCAAAAGCCCAAGTAGGGTCGTGTTAGGGTTTGCAAACCCATGGCTATTTGAGGTTCAGGGGTAATTTTAGGGGTTGTGGGGGGTAGTTTAGGAAATTGGCTTGGGGAATCTTTAGTGTAATAGATTGAGAAGCTTCCAGGAAGTGGGATTGGGGGTTGTTGTTGAAACACTGATAATTAACTAAGGGTATGGGAGCTAAAACAAAAATTGGAAAAGGGGCAAAATGCAAAGACTGAGGTCTGTTGTTGCCCTACTCTCCTGCCTATAAAGGCACATTTCCTTGCCACTCAAGGCAAACTTTTAAAGGGGCAAAATCCAGAAAGGCAGAAAAAATCAGAAACGGTTAAGAATTTTAGAGAAAAACTACTGTTCCATTGAATTTGCTTCTCTGATTCTTGAGATTTTCAACTTCAGAAGCAATTTTGATTCATTGAGAGTTTGAAAATGGTTTGAATAAGAAGTTGTGGCTAATTTCTTGGGATTTGGAAAGGGGTTTAATGTTTTGCTGGTTTTGGATTGCAAAAATGGGCAGAAATTGCTGTTGCTAGATTGCTGCTAATCTCATCTCTTTCTTCTGATATTCTGTAGTTATTTTTTGCTGCACCCAGGTACTCTTTCGAATCCTTGCAATGGAGTGTGAGTATTGAATGAAAAGTGGTGTTCCAATGTCCGGATTTCATCTCCCTTTCAAAGTCTGATTTTTAGTAGTTTTGTTGTGGTTTGATGCTTGTCAATCGGTCTGTTTGCAGTTCTAATCGAACTTAGTGTCAGTGAACGTCATATAGTTGTTTGTAATCGTAAAATTGGACTTTCACTCTATTTCAGTAGTTTCAAGTGTATTCAAATGAATTTTAGCTTTGTATTAGTGGTCTGATGACATGATATACTACTACCTGGCTCATTAGTTTATGTGCTGAAACCAATGTTTTAATTAGCTTAGATGTATCAGTGTGTTGGAGGTTCTTAAATGTACTTGCACTTAGCATATCAATATATGCAAATAGGGGTATGCATGCTAGTAAAAATCTGGGAGTTTAATGTTAAAGGTTTCATGGAATTGGTCCATTAATTGTCTTGGATCCAAGGTTTGGGGATTGGACAGGGTTAAGCCTATATTGGCAATTGTGTATTTCTGAAATCGTGTTGGTGATGAGACGGGTTCAATGTCGGGCCTCCTTTTACATTTCTAATGTTGAATCCATGGTAGCAATTATATTTTGAAATCACATTGATATTTGGTTGGAAGTCATGATTGCTGTTATACTTTAAATGGTGAAAACTAATGGTGAGCTTTATGACATCATGTATGGCATCTTTGTTATTGAATGTGCTTTAGCATTAAAAATGCACTTCACATCCGTTTAAGATTGGCAAAAACGGTCAGTGCTTGTTTAGTCTCAAGATTCTTTATGAAGAGCGATATTTGTTTCGAGAAATGGCCATGAATCACGCATTTGGGCCTTTGTCGTCGGCCCAGTTACGCCTGAAGTCTTTTAGCTGGGCCAATATAGTGATTGCATGGGCTGCTCATAGCTATGCATGCGTAACTTAATTTGTCTTAAATCCGGACTCCTTAGTTTTTTATTAAATGTGATCACTTTAATTGGTGGGGGTAAGCTATACTATGCGCCATGCCAAATAGAATCCTTAACTGCATGACCCTCGTTTGATTAATCTTGTTTAGCCTTAGAATCGAGGCACGCCATTTAGCAAATTTTCATGGCCCTCATAAAGTTAAAAACGTGTAGTTTCTTTAGGCGCGTTATTTTAATAATATTACCTTCTTAAACTCGGGTGTGCATTTCATGTGACCCAAAATATAAATCTTAACAACGTTAAATAGAATACGTCTCGGACTGCGGGTGCATTTCATGTGGCGCGGTCCAAAAACGTGTTTTAGCTAACGTTGCAATCTTCCTAAAAATGAATAAAAGCGTTTAAAGTTAAAAATGCACATAGGTTTGAAAGTGTTTTAAAATTAGATAGTTATGTCAATTATAGCAGTTGAGCGACCGTGCTAGAACCACGAAACTCGGGAATGCCTAGCACCTTCTCCCGGATTGATATAATTCCTTACCCGGATTTCTGGTTTGCGAACTGTAAAACAGAGTCAATCTTTTCCTCGATTCGGAATTTGAACCGGTGACTTGAGACACCATAAAATTATTTCAAGTGATGACTCTGAATTTAATAAATAAATAATCCCGTTTCAATTGTCACTTTAAGTTGGAAAAAACTCCCTTATACTCCCTTCCAGGGGTGTAGGTAAAAAGGAGGTGTGACAGCTCTGGCGACTCTGCTGGGGAGCGAACCCAGAATCTCTGGTTCAGGGTTCAGAATTCGAGCTTAGATGAATTGTTATAGTTTGATAAATGTGCAGGATGAGCACAATTCAAAATGAATCTTTCTCCGTCCGTGAAGAGATCCCTTTGGAGCTACATATGTGGTGGCATGATTTGGGGGACAATAGTAGAAAAGTTGTGACAAAAGCATTGGGTGGTCTTGTCGGGCTCTTGAAGGTTAAGCCGAGAAAGGACATAATCGAGGCATTGATACCATTTTGGGACCCAACACTTAATGTATTCCACTTTGCTGATTTCGAGTTAACTGCTACCCTGGAAGAGATAGCAGGCTACGCTGGTCTCGAGGGAAATCTTAGAAATCAATACCCGGCAGCACCGAGAACAGTAACCCCTCACAAATTTTTGGACCTGTTAAGCATCAGTTGGGACATCCGAGACGGAAATTTGGCCAAAGGATTCCGTACCTTCTACTTTTTGTACCGATGTTATAGGAATCCCCGTGGCTTCGAGACGCCAGATACCGGTCTTACTCACACGGGAAACCAAGACAAGTGGGAAGCTCGGAGAGGATTAGCTTTTATAACGGCGTTCCTGGTGTCACACCTCCTTTTTCCATACCTGCGAGGGTACAAGGGAGTTTTTCCAATTAAAGGACAATCGAAACGGGATTTGTTTGTTTATTTCAAAGTCGCCACTTGGGAGATTTAGGGTGTCCCGAGTCACCAATTTTAATCCCGAATCGATGAAAAGAATGACTCCATATTACAGTCTGTGTACCAGAAATCCGGATAAGGAATTCTGTTAACCCAGGAGAAGGTGTTAGGCATTCCCGAGTTCCGTGGTTCTAGCACGGTCGCTCAACTGTCATATTCGGCTTGATTATCTGATTTTATATAAATATGAACTTATGTGCAAGTTTTAACTCTTGACCGCTTTTATTATTATATTTTACGAGAATTGCAACGTTGTGAAAACATATCTCGAACCACGTTACATCAATGCACCCGTGGTTGTTGACATATCTCGACTCGGTTGAGATTTGGATTTAGGTCACATAAATGTGCACCTGAGTTAAGGAAAATAAATTATTAAAGGCGTGCCTAAAGCAACTAGCGTATTGTTATTTTGGGGAAGGCCGTAAAATTCGCTAAACGGTCTGTCCCGAATTCTAAGTGTTTTAATATATATACATTCAGAGGGCCCCGCAGCTTGTGTATTTTTGTTTGTCGAGGCTCGTCTCATTCATTATTTAAAAGAGAATTTGAGACGTCATGGAAATGCATCTCAGACCACGTCACAAACAATGTACCCGTGATTAGAGACACATTTCGATTTCGTTGAGATTTGGATTTAGGTCACATAAATGTGCACCCGAGTTTAAGGAGATAACATTATTAAATACGCGCCTAAAGTGACTAGCGTATCATTATTTTGGGAAGGCCGCAGAATTTTGCTAAATGGTCCATCCCGAAGTTTAAGCAATTTTAAAACAAATATTTACTGAGGGCCCCGCGATTTTGTATTTTTCGGCGAGGCTCATCTCATTTTTACTTTTAAGGATAAACCTACAGCGACTACATTTTTCTATTAAGTTTGTCTCTAAAAAAACAAAAGAAAATACCTCGATTAATTACATGCTGAAAAGGTGTAACTTATTAGCTATTAGTTTACGGCCGACACAAATGAGAAATTGCAGCAGAGTTTGTACAAAGAGGGATTGCCTTCGTTCTATATTTAACAAAACTGAAACATGAGATTGACGCACAATAATATCGAAGCAGATTATCTTTTAGAGGAAGAAATTAGACGTATGTAACCTCATTTATTGACGGGCATACACGTGAGGTTCGGTTAATGATTCCTTACATACTTGACACTAAAAAGAACGAAACAACTGAAACCGAACCTATCTAACTTAGTGTGGTATTGCTATGTGTTTAACTACACGATTTTTTTTCTTTTGCTATAACCCAGATTGCCTAGTATGCCTTCGAAATATACATTATCAACTGATGAATTAAGGTGAACCAAATGTGATTACTGCATTCATTTCAACAGACCCTATGTGAAACCATTATTGGCCGAGTATCCTTACTATCCAGCTAGCTTTTTTCCGATTAACATACAACGATAGATTACCAGACCCAACTTCTTATGAACTGAAAACTATTTCATTACATAGTTTGAAAACCAAACTTTACATGTTAAACACACAAATATTCTAAACTACAAACAGCAGAATAATGGTAACTATGCTAATGTTTGGACTGCAATACTTCTTAATGCTCTTATTCAGCTCCAAACTCATCATTACGTCAGTAAATTTAGAATGTGTACCTGGATGTTTGGACAATAAGAAGGAGAAGAAGAAAAGTATCAACAGCAGGCAACCAAACAGCAACAACACAACAACAAGAACCAGCAACAAAGTCACCAATAGTCCACAAACAACCAATCAGCAGTTTCAACAACGATGAAACCCACGGGTGTCGAGCACCAAGCAAACAATCCAAGAAACAGAGTAGTAAAACAGCCGAGAAAACCAGAATATTCAATGCAATAGCAACAGTAGTTCAATAGTCGCAAAAGCTCGGCAAATGACCAACAACAACCTCAAATGGCACTAAGACCAGAACCAGCTAACAACATATAGAAGTCCAGAATAGTAGTAATCCCGCAAAGAAAATCAGAATATCCTAATAGAATGGTAACATCCCAATTAGAGTAACTGACTTGGCCAAGACAGCTTGACCAACTTAATTTCTTATGCAGTTTTCAGACAGTGTTTAGTTATGGGGTTCTGAAATTTCTTTCTATTTTTCCTCTGAAGACTAAAAAATGTCCAGCCCCTTCTTAGCTAAAAATAGCTCTATTTATAACCTGAAAGAGAACCCCTAAGGTCTGCCTAGAATTTCACAGCCCCCAGGTCTGCCCATACCCTTCATTTCCCATGCCTGAGCATCTTCTTGATGCAAGTTATCTGGTTCCCCATGCCTGGCCTATTGCTCTAATCAAGAGTCATGGGTTCATTTAAGTATTCATTTTAAACTCCCATGCTCTTATGTTTTGTCCCCACTAATACTAGATTAATAGTATTTCTGATTAAACAATTGATAACCCCCTTAATCCTGAACACTTAATTAGTCTTTCCCCAACCACAGTTACCTAATAGACCCTTGATCATTGCTGCTTTCATTCTATTGAACCTGCCAGTTATGACCCTTTGAGAACTAGTTCAAACCCCCCAACTAACAAACATACCTATAATCAGCCCAACACAACCATTCAAACAAAATCAGCCAGTAAGAGTTAGGTCGCTTGTTTTTAATAATGCGAAACGAACGACAACATGTGTCGAGTCGACTTTGCGAGTTATAGCGTATACTAATTAGTCGCTAATCAACTAAATTCAAAATAGGAAAACTGAGTGATTCAGGCATTTTTCGGACAACAGTGGAACTTTACGATACTTAATTATATGACGACGTTACTCAGGTCGACTATACGAACTATTATACGTAACAATTAATCGACTAACAACATAGACTGAACAGGGCACCAATTTATTTCAAAACTCGGGACATTTAACATGTATCACGAAAATTAACTAGTCAACAGCATCAATCGAAGCGAATAGACATCTTATAACACTCAATTAACACTTAAGAAAAGAAATCGACCAAACAAAGGGGTCTCTGAAGATGGGGGAATTGACAGAAAATAATCGAAAATCCAAAATAAATCCACAAACATATGCATAACACATAGACAAAAGGAAAGAAAAGAAGATTACAACGGAAACTTACCTCAACACGAACCAGGTTTGGTTTTTAGGGCTCTTGAACTCAGATTTGGGGTTCGAAGAGCTCTGCTTATATTTGACCGGAACCAAAGCTGATTAGGGTATAGGGGATGTCAGGGGAGTGACTAGGGTGAATTTGGGATAGTTTGGTGTAGATCTGGGTTTGGTCTCGAATCTTCAAATCAAGATTCGAGATGATGGAGTGTGATTCGAGGTACATGGTTGGTGGATTCGTGTTCAGGGTGGTTGGATGTATCGGGGGTGTTGTTTTGGCAGTCACCGGCGTCCTTGCCGCCGACTTTATGGTGAAGGTGCACAGGGGCGGCTAGGGTTTGGAATGGGAGGTCTGGGTTCGTGTTTGGGACGATGGAAGGGGGGGGGGGTGTTCGGATAGGGGGGCCGAGTAAAGGTTTATGTTTAGATATGTAATGGGCGATTAGATCCTGGCCGTTGGATGAATCGAGATTGATGGCCAGGATCTTTCACTTAATATGGAACGACACCGTTTGGCCTTGGTTGGGGGTTGGTCTGAACCGGTTACTGGGTCGGGTTTGGAAACGGGTTGCTGAAAGGGTCCTGGGCCGTTGGATTGGACTGGATGGATGGCTCAGATCAAACGCCCTATGCGACGTCGTTTTGGGTCCGTGCCTGGGCAGCCTGTGTTTGGACTGGATCTGTGTCCTGGTTTTGGGCCTCACTTTGGGGCCCAATCTGATTTTCCCACAACTCTTTTCCCTTCTTTAATTAACAAAATTAAACTAAAACTCCTAAATAAATTGTAAAAATTAAAAATAAAATTACACACATATTGGTTAACACCTATAACAATTAACACACAATTTAATATTAAATAAAAATCACTCGATGACAAAACATATATTTTTGATTTTCTTTTTCTTTTGGAGTAACTTTCGTGAAGCAAAAATCACGTGCTTACAGCTGCCCATCTTTGCCCGAAGACACGAAGGGTTTTCGTGCAAAATAAAGTGAGCGATTTTTGCTCGTCTGTGTACTCCGTGTTAAGCATTTTTTGAAATAGGTTTGACCGAACCTTTGCTTCAGAGGTTTCCTACATATCCTGGGCTGAACAGGAATCAGGTCAATGTAGCTCGGGAAGTTTTGGTAGCTGGGACTACTATGTGACTGTAACGTTCGCTGTTGTTGTGTGCTGTTACATGCTGCTGTATGCTGTTATTGCTTACCGATCTCCTTGTTATATCGTGCCGAAAAAGAAAACAAGAAGCTATGCTAGACTAACGGATCATAAGATCTCATCTATCTTCAACTTGTTCTTGTTGCCTTGCTTTCTTGTCGGCTTGCGCCTTCCTCTGATGCTTTTATTTTGTTGAACTTGGGGAATGATACTGGCCCCTTTGCTTTTCTGAATACCAATTTTCATCATTTTGCTTGGTCCGCTGGGGACATGGTTTTCTTCATTGAGCTTCCCGGCGGTTCCTCTGGGTGTACGCTCTCTTCAACAGCCTTGTTATGCTGGGCATATTTTGATGTTCACAAACCGCTTCCTTCAACACGCGTCTTTTCTTTCTTTTGACTCATGCACCTGAATTTGTGCTGGGACCTCTTGTTGCCACCTTTTGCTTCCCGGTGCCGGGGATTTTTATTGTTTCCTGCTGGGGATTCCTGTTGTAACCTTCTGCCTTCTGGTGGGGTTACTGATTTTCCAAAATCTGCAGTATAAGACTCAAAAGTATTCCTCTTGTTATACAGGTGGGCGCCTGAATGCAAAACATGACATGTATGCCCGCATTATACTGGTGGGCGACCTAGAACAGAAAGTATTCCCGCATTATACTGGTGGGCGACCTAGAACAGAAAGTATTCCCGCATTATACTGGTGGGCGACCTAGAACATGAATGTATTCCCGCATTATACTGGTGGGCGACCTAGAACATGAATGTATTCCCGCATTATACTGGTGGGCGACCTAGAACAGAAAGTATTCCCGCATTATACTGGTGGGCGACCTAGAACATGAATGTATTCCCGCATTATACTGGTGGACGACCTAGAACAGAAAGTATTCCCGCATTATACTGGTAGGCGACCTAGAACATGAATGAAAGGACAGAAAGTATTCCCGCATTATACTGGTGGGCGACCTAGAACAGAAAGTATTCCCGCATTATACTGGTGGACGGCCTAGAACATGAATGTATTCCCGCATTATACTGGTGGGCGACCTAGAACATGAACGTATTCCCGCATTATACTGGTGGGCGACCTAGAACAAAAAGTATTCCCGCATTATAATAGTGGGCGACCTAGAACATGAATGTATTCCCGCATTATACTGGTGGGCGACCTAGAACAGAAAGTATTCCCGCATTATACTGGTGGGCGACCTAGAACATGAAAGTATTCCCGTATTATACTGGTGGGCGACCTAGAACAGAAAGTATTCCCGCATTATACTGGTGGGCGACCTAGAACATGAATGTATTCTCGCATTATACTGGTGGGCGACCTAGAACAGAAAGTATTCCCGCATTATACTGGTGGACGACCTAGAACATGAATGAAAGGACAGAAAGTATATGAATTTGTTTCCTCATTCCTTCGAGAAATTTTTTTAACAACGGCAGAAATTTTTCTGCCCCAGTTTTGGTGACCTTTCCGGCATCGCGTCCTTCTGCCATCATCAACCTTTATTTTCCTGCAACAAACAAAAGGATTTGGTTAGTTTAAATCATGGTGGGCAGCGGTGTCCTTTTCGCTGGGGGATGATTTTTCCTTTTCTTTTCCTTGCTCTGTGCCCCCACAACTGGTTGGTGGATAAAGTTGCCTGCTGGGGGTGACCTGCCTGCTGGGGATGGTTTTCCATTTTATCCCCTTTTCTGCTTTCTCCTTGCAGAGCAAGCTGTGAGAGTCCTCTTCAATCCCGAAACCACTCCCTTAGGAGTTTATCTCCTCCCAGAATTGCAAGGCGTAGAATTTCATCGCCTGGTGATAACCTTTAGGACTGTTAGGGTTATCCTACATCGGATTAATTCTCCTTTCCTGTGGGGTCTGACCACTTTGGATTCGGGTCTGTGATTTATCGACATTCTGCGGGAAGACCTTCTCGGAACTAGATCCACAAGTTTTTCACCCGTCATTTTCCGTTTTTTCCACGTCACCCTTAACTTTCTACGCAATTCGTCCTTTGGTTTTGCAACCGACGCCTCTTGTCTTATTCTCGACTTTTGGCCTATCCCTTTTGTATTTTTCTTTTGTACCCCTTCGGCCTCTGGTAGTAAACTTTGAAAAATCCTTTTCAAAACGAATTTTTAGAAAGAAATGAAACAAATAGAAAAAGGAGAAAAATCTTTGTGAACCAATACTTGGTGGAAAAAGGAAAAGAGAAGAACTTATCTGGATGACATGACTGGTCCTTATGATCATGATGTTCACCATAGATTCCCGACCCAGTCTATTTGTATCAATCATCTTGCCTGATGGTCTTACTTGTTGGGGACAAATGAGTGTCCATTTCTTCGCGAACATGGACCCTCTTATCGATCTGTCTTGTCGCCTTATAGTGCCCTTCGAGGGGTTTTCACTAATGAGACTCTCTCTTTTCTCTCATCTCCCGGCGCCTTATGGTGCCTGTGAAGGTTTTCACCGATAAGACTCTCTCGTTTTATATCTCTCATCTTTCGTCGCCTTATGGTGCCTGCGAAGGTTTTCACCGATAAGACTCTCTCGTTTTATTTCTTCAGCGGGGAATTGGAGTGCTGTTGATATGACCCTCTCTTCTGGAGATTCCTTTTGACTATCAATTCATTTCCAGTTTTATGATCTTCTTCTTTGCTGGGGATCAGTGTATTATTTTCGGCCTTATTTGCCTGACTTGGCACCTCTTGGAGGTTGATCGGGAGGTCTTTTTGGACATCGATGATGGTTTTGGTGCGGGGCTAAAAGAAAAGCTATCAAGGATTCGAAATAACTTTGACGGGTGAGCTACTACAACTCTTTGAATCAAACCTTTGTTGAGACTTTAAAACATATCCTCTGTCCCAATTTCTTGCTAGGGGGATTTTATTTTTTTTACACTATGTTGAGCTATGTGCGTTACGCACTCTATGCACACTATGCACACTATGACCGAGCCATGAGGCGCCTACGTATCCTCTTTGAGGAATCAGGTCAAACGTAGTTCCTAACGGTTTTGTTTTTCTTGTGATTTTTATCTTCTTTTCTTTTTTTTTCTTTTTCTTTCTCTCTTTTTTTTCATATCTTTTCCATTAGTGATTCAAAAAGAGGGGTATGAAAGAATAACTTAAGGCTCAAAAAGGGGGAAACAAGGGTTAACAGTGTTTGGATAGAAGAAAGAATTGCCTCCGTCATTTCATTATCCAATAAGTACCAAATACAAACAAACGAACCAATAATTTCCATAATCAAAGAAATTATGCATAATATCTCTTGACTGCATCAGAATTGATAGCCATGTTGACACATCTTCCCTCGATATCCGTCAAACACAAAGCACCGTTGGACAACACTCTGGTCACGATATAAGGCCCTTGCCAATTTGGGGCAAACTTGCCTTTTGCCTCGATATGATGCGGGAGGATCCTCTTCAATACCTGCTGCCCTACTTCAAACTTCCTGGGGCGTACCTTCTTATTGTATGCCCTTGCCATTCTCTTCTGATACAGCTGACCATGGCACACTACTGCCAATCCTTTCTCGTCTATCAAGCTCAACTGTTCTAGTCGAGCTTTGACCCATTCATCATCATCAATTTCGGCTTCAGCGACAATCCGGAGGGACGGAATTTCGACCTCCGCTGGTATTACGGCCTCAGTTCCGTACACCAACAAATAAGGAGTTGCACCTATGGAGGTCCGGACGGTAGTGCGATAACCCAACAAAGCAAAGGGTAATCTTTCGTGCCATTGTCTAGATCCTTCCACCATCTTCCGCAGTATCTTCTTGATGTTCTTATTGGCTGCTTCGACCGCTCCATTCGCCTTGGGACGATATGGGGTGGAGTTGCGGTGTGTAATCTTGAATTGTTGGCATACCTCTCTCATCAAGCTGCTGTTAAGATTTGCACCGTTGTCCGTAATGATTACCTTTGGGATTCCAAATCTGCAGATGATATGGGAGTGAACAAAATCCACCACCGACTTTTTAGTTACCGACTTGAAGGTTTTAGGCTCGACCCATTTGGTGAAGTAGTCAATGGTCACCAGAATGAACCTATGGCCGTTGGATGCTGCCGGCTCGATAGGCCCAATGATATCCATGCCCCATGCAACAAACGGCCAGGGTGCTGACATCGTATGTAATTCTGTTGGCGGAGAATGAATCAGATCTCCATGTATCTGACACTGATGGCATTTCCTCACGAAAGTGATACAGTCATTCTCCATGGTGAGCCAATAATACCCTGCTCGAAGGATCTTCCTTGCCAATGCATATCCGCTCATATGCGGCCCACAAACTCTAGCATGTACTTCTGCCATAACCGTTGTGGCTTGACTGGCGTCTATACATCTTAACAATCCCAAGTCCGGGCTTCTTCTGTACAACACTCCACCGCTGAGGAAGAAACCATTCGACAAATGTCGGAGGGCTCTTTTTTGGTCTCCAGTGGCCTGTTATGGATATATCCCCATTTTGAGGTACTCCTTGATATCATGAAACCAGGGCTTGCCGTCTACTTCCTCTTCTACCGCGTTGCAATAAGCGTGCTGATCACGAACTTGGATGTGCAAAGGGTCAACATACATTTTGTCAGGATGGTGTAACATTGATGCTAAGGTGGCCAATGTATCTGCAACCTCGTTATGGACTCTCGGGATATGTTTGAATTTCACTGATCAAAATTGCTTGCTCAGATCGTGCAAACATTGTCGATATGGCATGAGTTTCAAATCCCGTGTTTCCCATTCACCCTGAATCTGATGTACCAAGAGGTCCGAGTCTCCCAAGACCAAAACGTCTTGGACATCCATGTCAGCAGCTAATCGCAGGCCTAAAATGCAAGCTTCATACTCGGCCATATTATTGGTGCAATAGAAGCGTAGTTGAGCTGTAGCGGGATAGTGGCGTCCTGTTTCAGAAATGAGTATTGCTCCTATTCCAACCCCTTTCGCATTTGCGGCTCCATTGAAGAAAAGCTTCCAACCCGGTTCCTCGGGTAATTCCAGCTCACTCGTATGCATCACTTCTTCGTCGGGAAAATACGTTCTTAAAGGCTCGTATTTTTCATCAACGGGATTCTCTGCCAAATGGTCGGCCAACGCTTGGGCTTTCATGGCTGTCCTTGTCACATAGACGATATCGAACTCTGTGAGCAGAATTTGCCATTTTGCCAATCTCCCTGTGGGCATAGGTTTCTGAAGGATGTACTTCAATAGGTCCAGACGGGATATAAGATAAGTAGTATACGAGGACAGGTAGTGTTTCAACTTCTGATCCACCCAAGTTAGGGCGCAGCAGGTTTTCTCGAGTTGAGTGTACTTAACCTCATATACTGTGAACTTCTTGCTGAGATAATAAATGGCCTGCTCCTTCCTTCCTGTGTCATCATGTTTTCCCAGTACACAACCAAATGAATTTTCCAGGACCGTTAGATAAAGAATTAAGGGCTTCCCCGGCTTAGGTGGAACCAACACGGGTGGATTGGACAAATACCCTTTGATTTGGTCGAAAGCCTCTTGACACTCTGCCGTCCAACTTACCGCAGCGTCTTTTTTCAGCAGCCAAAATATGGGTTCACAAGTCGCTGTGAGTTGAGCGATGAACCTGCTGATATAATTGAGTCTTCCCAGCAGACTCATTACCTCTATTTTGTTTTTTGGCGGTGGCAAATCTCGGATGGATTTGATCTTGGATGGGTCCAACTCAATACCCCGTCGACTGACGATGAATCCTAACAACTTTCCTAATGGAACCCCGAATGCGCATTTGGCCGGGTTGAGCTTGATATCATACCTTCGGAGTCTTTGGAAGAATCTCCTTAGGTATGCTACATGGTCTTCCTGACGCCAAGACTTTATGATCACATCATCTACGTACACCTCAATTTCTTTGTGTATCATGTCGTGAAACACAGTAGTCATTTCTCGCATGTACGTTGCCCCGACATTCTTCAATCCGAACGGCATTACTCGATAGCAGTAAGTTCCCCATGGCGTAATAAAAGCTGTCTTTTCCGCATCCTCCTCGTCCATTAGGATTTGATGATATCCCGCATAGCAATCCACAAAGGATCCGATCTCGCGCCCAGCGCAATTATCGATCAGGATATGGATGTTGGGCAAAGGAAAATTGTCCTTGGGACTTGCTTTATTGAGATTGCGGTAGTCGACGCACACCCTGATTTTCCCGTCCTTCTTCGGAACTGGTACCACATTGGCCAACCACTCGGGATACCGAGTGACCCGAATGACCTTCGCCTGCAGCTGCTTAATTACCTCTTCTTTGATCCTTACACTCATCTCTGTTTTAAATTTCCTTAGCTTTTGCTTGACCGGAGGGTATGCCGGGTTAGTGGGCAATTTGTGAACCACTAGATTGGTGCTTAAACCCGGCATGTCATCATATGACCATGCAAAAACGTCTTTGAATTCCATGAGGGTTTGGATCAATTCTTCCCTGACATTTGGCTCGATGTGGATGCTGATTTTGGTTTCTCTGACGTTATCCGCATCTCCTAGTTTACAGCCTCAGTGTCATTTAGGTTAGGCTTGGGTTTCTCTTCAAATTGGCACAGTTCTCGGTTTATCTCTTCGAAGGCTTCATCTTCGTCATATTCAGATTCATCGTCATAAACGACCTCTTGTATCATTAAGCCAGACTCGGATTGATTTATTAGACTAGGTCGAAGATCCGCTGTGCATGCCATGTCATTAGAACCAGTAAAAAGTGAACTGTTCAGAAAGAAAAAGAACAAAACAAAATTAAAATGAGACAAAAGAAGAGAACTTTATTAAACTTGCGGGATAACAGGGTTCACACTTTTACAAAAACAAAAATAAAAATTGGGATTACACCCTGGAATAATCCGAACAAGAAAAGCATAAATCAGAGCCTACTACCAAGACTCCCCCCAGACAGGAAGAGGAGTAACCGTCCAATTGTTGGTTTTGGGCTCAGGCCCCACAAACTGTATATCCGCTCTACTGGAACTCTCTCCAACTTCTACCATATTGACATCAGCGAACTCTCTCCAACTTCTACCATATTGACATCAGCGAATAGCCTCTCAAAACTCTGATTCAGGTCCCTATCCATATCAATCAATGGTCCAAGAATCTTTTGGACCGGCGACCCCTTGGCGCTTGCTTTAACAAAAGATCTTGAGAGACGCGGCACAGGCTTGGGTAGAAACCAAACTTTCTTCTTCATTTTTTGCGCTCGCTTCACATCTTCCGCAGTTGGTTTGAACCCCAACCCAAAGGTTTCCAAATTTTTAGGCCGGGAGACAGGTTGGACAATCCCCTGAAGCTCAACTCCCAAGCCTTTTCCCGGCACAAACCCGTTGCCCAGCATTTCCGAGACCATCATAACTGTTGCGGAAGCTACCCTAGGGTGCGGGATGATTTCACCCTCAGAATCTTATTTACCGCCATCGTATCGAAAATCTGGTAGACCCAATGACCTTTGTCATCATCGGTCTCTATGAAGGGCACAATGGCGCCACCTATGGTGCACGCCGTGTCCTCGCCGTGCAGTACGACCTCCTGCCTATCCCACTCGAACTTGACCATCTGATGTAGGGTGGAAGGCACTGCTTTGGCAGCATGAATCCACGGTCGTCCTAACAGAAGGTTATAAGATACTGTGGCATCTAACACCTGGAACTCCATGGTAAACAGGACTGGACCGATGGTCAATTCAAGTACAATATCCCCACAGTGGCTGTTCCATTTCCGTCAAACCCTCGGACGCAGATGCTATTCTTGTGGATTCTTCCGTGGTCGATCTTTAACTGGTTCAGAGTGGATAATGGACAAATGTTGGCACTTGAACCGTTATCCACCAATACCCGAGTAACTACCGAGTTTTCACATTTGACAGTTAGGTAGAGAGCTTTATTATGCTGTACCTTCCACCGGCAGATCATCATATGAGAATGTTACCCTGTTCACCTCGAAAATCTTGTTGGCAATGGTTTCCAGGTGGTTTACAGAAATCTCGTTGGGCACATGAGCTTCGTTCAATATCTTCATCAGGGCCCGACGATGTTCCTCAGAATGGATTAGTAATGACAGCAGCGAGATCTGGGCCGGTGTTTTCCTCAGCTGTTCGACCACGGAGTAGTCCTGCACTTTCATCTTCCTCAAGAACTCCTCAGCCTCTTCTTCGGACACAGGTTTCTTGGTTGCAGCTGTGTTGGTCCTTTTCAGCTCCACCGGAGCAAAACACCGTCCTGATCGAGTCAGCCCTTGCGCTTCACAACTAACTTCCTCCACTTGTTTTCCCTTGTACATCACCACTGCCTTCTCGTATTTCCAAGGTACGGCCTTGCTATCAATCATTGGCAGCTGGACTACAGGCTTTATGGTGACCAGTTCCCTGTATACCCCTTTCAGCACAACTGCAGGTGTGGGTGGAGTCCCTGATATTACCAACTTGTTTGGCTCGGGTTTGCTTGTTATGGTGGACGGGCTCTTTCCCAATATCACTACTGGCTTGACGCCTTCTCCCTGCGACGGTACCCTCGTTCCTCCACTGGTCGATCCTTCTTTCGGAGCGGCCTGGATCATCATCACCGTCTGTGAGGGCTTTCTCAACTCTCATCCCTCATACACCAACTCGATCATGTGAGCCTCATGGTGTGCTGGCAATGGGTTCTGGTTGATGTTTGGTGCCTCCGGTGTCTAGACCTCGATCTTATTGGCATCAATAAGATCCTGTATGGCATGCCTCAACTTCCAACACTTTTTGGTATCATGTCCCAGCGTCCGTGAGCAGTACTCACCGCTTATTGATCGGTCCAAATTTTGGGGTGGGGGATTTAGTTCTCGAGTCTCGACAGGACTAACCAAACCCAATTGCCTCAATTTGTGGAACAAAGCGGTGTAGGTTTCTCCCAACTCCGTGAAAATTCTATGTTTCCGCAGCCTGTCATTCCTAGCAGCTGGATTTCCCCGAAAGCCTGCCCCTGGAGGGTTTCTATATGCCTTTGGTGGAGGATAGGTGTTTTGTAGTGGTGCATATGTGTTCTGGGGAGCCGGCGCGCGCCATTGCGGGCGAACCGGAGGCTGAGTGTATGTCTGGGCTTGGTGTACGGAGCAATGTGGATCTCGAGGTGGATAGTAGTTCTGTGGTGGGTTGTATGGGTAGTTTGGCCTGTGAGGTCTGGGTTGGTTGTAGTGTGGTTTGCCAGACCTGGCCCAACTGCTTGCCTCAATCATGGCAATTTCTTCTTTCTTCCTCCTTCCCAGCGCACCTCCCGTGCCGCTCTGAATAGCCTGGGTCGTGGCCTTGAGTGCCGAGTAATTCAGGATTTTGTCAGACCTCAGACCCTCTTCTATCATGACCCCTATCTTCACTACCTCGTTGAAGGATTTCCCAATCGTCGTCACCAAGTGACCAAAGTAGGTTGGATCCAGTGTTTGCAAGAAGTAATCTACCATTTCTCCCTCTCTCATGGGAGGATCAACTCTAGCCGCTTGCTCTCTCCAGCGGATCCCGAACTCGCGAAAACTTTCCCCGGGCTTCTTCTCGGTCCTCAACAATGTGAGACGGTCAGGGACTATCTCGAGATTGTATTGAAAATGACCTGCGAAAGCCTGCGCCAGATCATCCCAGGTGTACCATCTGCTGGAATCCTGCCTGGTATACCATTCTAGTGCCGATCCGCTCAGACTTTGGCCGAAATAAGCTATCAGCAGCTCATCTTTGCCGCCTGCCCCTCTCATTTTGCTACAGAATCCCCGCAAATGCGCCATGGGATCACCGTGCCCTTCATATAAATCAAACTTAGGCATCTTGAAGCCAACCGGGAGTTGGACGTCCAGGAAAGGGCATAGATCTTTGTAGGCCATGCTGACCTGGTTGCCTAATCCGTGCAGGTTCCTGAAGGACTGCTCCAGGCTTTTGAACTTCCTCAATACCTCATCTTGTTCTGGGGCTTTAACCGGCTTTTCAATCTCTGCCGGTACCTCCAAGTGCGGATTGTAGGCATGTGGCTCGGGGGCATGGAATCTGGGCTCAGGGGGATAGTATTGCGTATCGTGAGCCTGAAACAATGGCTCGCTGGTCGTTCTTTGCAGGGTGGCTGATGTGGGTCCCACAAAAGTGGGAACATTTGGTGTTGGGAGAGGTTGATGGGGTGGTGGAGCTTGGGAATCATGGGGGCTTCTCTCCTGATGATAACGGGGATTCGGGAGGCTTGTTGAAGGGCCGGAGTGAGGGTATTCTGGCATGTGCCCCAGTGGCTCAAGGCTCTTTTGTGCTTTGGCTAGGGCTAACTGCATTGCATTCATCTCTAGTCCCATCCTTTCTATGTTTTCCATTGCTTCCTTTAACAACTGGCTCATCGACCTTTCTTCCTCGGTACTATTCTCTGAAGTAGTCATGCTTGTTGCTACCGGTCCTTTGGATCTGGTTTGGTAAGGGTGTGTTGCCAGAATTCTTTAACAACTAACTGTCTGGATTCAGACAACAACAAACTTTGTTAGCGTTAGAGTTTAACAAATCTGATAACAACACATAGAGGATGCAATGCTCCTAGGCAGTTAATCGTTTCTACATGCTTTACTTCAAACAACATGCGTCATCCCGACTTGCTCATATGTCCTTTTAAAGCACTTTGGGAAACCCCGTATTTTATTTTATTTGTATTTCCTTTTGTCATTTTTTTTTCTTTTGTTCTTTCTTTACTAAAAGTGGTCGAATCTTATGTGGATTGCCTACGTATCACGTCCCCGCGCGAATCAGACCGGGCGTAGTTCTGCTATAAAGTAAAGACACACAAAATTCTTTTTGGAATCATTGAATTCATCATCAAAATTTGCTATTACAAATTACTTCAAACAAAGAATAGCAACAGTACATACTCCACAGTTTTTAACCCTATTTGATTAAAAGAAAAGAAAATAACATATGGGAAAGCAACAAAGCCAAATAAACAGGACTCGACCAAAGATTAATTTTCCAACTTAGGGGCCCTCGAGGCATCATTCGGCCTTTCCACGGCCCTTGGTGTAAGGTCTCTCTGCAAGTTTTTCAATTCATTCATGATCCAGTGGACGCAGCCCATGATGGAAACAAGGAGGGTTTTCCGAGGCATTTGCTCGCATGCTAGGCATCTCATGTAGATGTAGTGCCCAATCTCGTCGATCCTTCCTCGAATGTTGTCCCTTTCAGCGAACAATTGCCTTATTTGCCGGTTCTTTAATCCCAGTGCTTGAGCATTGTCGGCAAGTCGATCCTGGAACATCTCCATTTGTCTTTCCATGCAGGCCATTGCATCGTAACAACGTCTTCTGTCGGCCTGGGCATCTCGTGCTTGTTTGATGATCCGATCATGAAGAGTGGAGTTCGTTTTTCTTAATATCCCGATGCTCATTTCATAATCCCTTATAACCTGTTGCAGACGCTGCCTCTGGGCCATTGTACCTTTTGCCCATCTTACCTTCATCCTTGCTATGCAAGCCTCTGATTGTTCTAATTCTTCTTGGCTTTGGCTGACCTGACTTCTTAAATCTGCTATCAATCTTTCGTCGGAGCGACGTTTCTGTCGGTCAATGTTACTCTTGCTAGCTTGGCGAATGCGGGCCTTTAGTGTTTGGTTCTCTTGGGCTAGCTTGTTCTTTTCACCCCGCTCGGAAGCAAATTGCACGTTGTTCTCAAATATAAGCCTTTCAACTTGTTGCTTTAACTTCCCGATTTCAACCCGGTAGCCTTCTTCTTTTGCAAGCCAACCCCATTGTTCTTGCGATGACTCAACAAAATCTTGGAGGTGAGGCCGTTTGGTTGGCCGCTCTGGTTCGTCTCTCGCAATGTTCTTCTTATTATGCCAAGCGAGATAGGCCGGCGAGACTTCACCCCTAGACACATCACCTACCCGAGTATTTGCTGTCAGGTACTGGCATTCACTCCATATGCTACGAACTGTCTTTTCAGGAAATTGTCCGTCATTGCTGACCTCGACTGTATAAGTACTGAGATCTTCGTCCGGGTGTACCACCTGACACCTTCCTAATTGTCTCATTACCCTGTAAGGGGCATAAGGCTGAATACCTATGAGTCCCATTAAGAGGAAGTGAGGACCAGTGGCGGGCATATACACAATTTCTTCCACAAGAAGCCAACCCATTGTCCAATTTATTTGTTTTGCGGTGAGGGCACGGAGATAGGATACCCATTCTTCAAACCCTTCTGGTAATCGGAGACCTGAAACCCTCAGGTTATAACCTTCGATGCAGTCCTCGTTTGTAGACATGTAGCGCATATACTGAGGATGACGACATAAGTGTTCGATCATCCATATCTGTAACAACAAATTGCACCCTTCGAAGAAATCTGCCCCAGCTTTACAAGCCGTGAGGGCTCAGTATATCTCCGACACTACCATAGGAGCAAGGATGCTTTTATCGTTAGTAATCAGGACCTTGACGATTCCGGCCACCTTCAGATCGATATTTCTATCTTTCCGGGGAAACACCACAATGCCCAAGAATGATACCATGAAAGCGAACCGCCTATGTTCATTCCACTTTGCCAGATTCCCTCTTCTGCAGACACCACTTTCTGGATCATTGAATCCTCCTATGTGGCCGTACCTCTGGTAAGTGAATTGCAAGGTAGAAAAACCTCTATCCAATTCAGCGTACGAGACTCCCTTGCTTATCTTCAATAGATCCATGAATTTGTGTGAATTCACAGCTCTTGGAGCGATCAGGTATCTGTGTCTCAAACCTTCAGTGACGTCCATGTAACCTGCTACTTCTTCTAAGGTTGGGGTGAGTTCAAAATCCGAGAAGCGGAATACGTTGTGGGCCGGGTCCCAAAATGTAACCAAAGCCTGTATGATGTCGCATCTGGGCCTGACATTCAACAAACTAGTCAGACCTCCCAGGTGCAGTTTGATCTTGTCTTGCTCTGACTTTTCCAAATCCTCCCACCACAATCGCAACTCCAAAGGGATTTTGCTCCTAACTGTTACCGGCAAACTTGGACTTGTGCTCATTCTGCATGTTTATTGGGGCGATTAAGCAAAGATACAGACTCATTTGACTCAAATACCAAATTGACACACCTTTCTTTCCTAAAAAAATGACATTCGGCTATTTCTGAAAAGCACGATGTCACCTTGACTATTTCAAAACTTTTGTTCTTTTGGATTATTTTTTGAAAAAATAAGTTGGGCCCGATGGGGGTTGCCTACGTATCTCACACCCTGCGAGAATCAAACTGGCGTAGTTCGGGTAGAAAACATAAACCAAATTTTGGAAACCATATTTCTCATGACAAACTATTTTTCCTCTTCTGTTTGAAAATAAAACAAAGACTCTTTTTTTTCTTTTTTCCTTTCTATTTTCTTTTGCTTTTAATAAAACAAATTAATAAGACACATTTTTTATTTTCCCAAAATTCTGGCAGTGTTTTGACCGTTTTTTGGGTATTGGTTTTTTTTCCAAAAATAAATAATTAATTCCCTAATCGTAATTTCTTTTTTTTTCTTTTTTTTTCTTTCACAACATTCCCGATATCCAAAAGCCGGTCAACATACAAGTCTGAAACAAGTAAATGCATAAAACAAACAAGATGTAGCAGGATGGTCTTTCATTTTAGGTTGCTAGTCCTAGACGGACCCAACCCCTGTGTTGAGTCCCCTAAGATAAATGCAACGTGATGCAAATAAGCGTTCCTACTAGGGATCCGGCATGAAGTCACGTTATACTAAGTTGTAAAACCTAGGTGTTTCTTCTAGACCTGGCTTACCCGAGCGGACAACTCGAGCCGAGGATGGGAGCTGTGTACCGGTAACCAAAAGGCCATCCGGTTTTGCAACTCCTCCGAATCCTCGTTCTATTTTGGTATATGACACTAACAGAAAGAAGTCACGACCAGCGTGCACTCCTCAAGAGAGAGAAGAGAGGGGTTTCGGCACAGTTTATATATACAGTCCAAGTAATATCAAAGCGGTAAAACACATCATTTAGCACATGAATCACATATAAGAATATCAGATAATAAATAAAGCCAAATAGAATAATTATTCTAAGCTCGAATTTCTAACCCTGAACCAGTGGTTCTGGGTTACAAAAATCCCCAGCAGAGTCGCCAGAGCTGTCACACCTCCTTTTTCCATACCCGCGAGGGTACAACGGAGTTTTTCCAATTAAAGGACAATCGAAACGGGATTTGTTTGTTTATTTCAGAGTCGCCACTTGGGAGATTTAGGGTGTCCCAAGTCACCAATTTTAATCCCGAATCGAGGAAAAGAATGACTCCATATTACAGTCTGCGTACCAGAAATCCGGATAAGGAATTCTGTTAACCCGGGAGAAGGTATTAGGCATTCCTGAGTTCCGTGGTTCTAGCACGGTCGCTCAACTGTCATATTCGGCTTGATTATCTGATTTTATATAAATATGAACTTATGTGAAAGTTTTAACTCTTGACCGCTTTTATTATTATATTTTACGAGAATTGCAACGTTGTGAAAACATATCTCGAACCACGTTACATCAATGCACCCGTGGTTGTTGACATATCTCGACTCGGTTGAGATTTGGATTTAGGTCACATAAATGTGCACCCGAGTTAAGGAAAATAAATTATTAAAGGCGTGCCTAAAGCAACTAGCGTATTGTTATTTTGGGGAAGGCCGTAAAATTCGCTAAACGGTCTGTCCCGAATTCTAAGTGTTTTAATATATATACATTCAGAGGGCCCCACAGCTTGTGCATTTTTGTTTGTCGAGGCTCGTCTCATTCATTATTTAAAAGAGAATTTGCGACGTCATGGAAATGCATCTCAGACCACGTCAGAATCAATGTACCCGTGATTAGAGACACATTTCGATTTCGTTGAGATTTGGATTTAGGTCACATAAATGTGCACCCGAGTTTAAGGAGATAACATTATTAAATACGCGCCTAAAGTGACTAGCGTATCATTATTTTGGGAAGGCCGTAGAATTTTCCTAAACGGTCCATCCCGAAGTCTAAGCAATTTTAAAACAAATATTTACTGAGGGCCCCGCGATTTTGTATTTTTCGGCGAGGCTCATCTCATTTTTACTTTTAAGGATAAACCTACAGCGACTACATTTTTCTATTAAGATTGTCTCTAAAAAAAACAAAAGAAAATACCTCGATTAATTACATGCTGAAAAGGTGTAACTTATTAGCTATTAGTTTACGGCTGACACAAATGAGAAATTGCAGCAGAGTTTGTACAAAGAGGGATTGCCTTCGTTCTATATTTAACAAAACTGAAACATGAGATTGACGCACAATAATATCGAAGCAGATTATCTTTTAGAGGATGAAATTAGATGTATGCAACCTCATTTATTGACGGGCATACACGTGAGGTTCGGTTAATGATTCCTTACATACTTGACACTAAAAAGAACGAAATAACTGAAACCGAACCTATCTAACTTAGTGTGGTATTGCTATGTGTTTAACTACACGATTTTTTTTCTTTTTCTATAACCCAGATTGCCTAGTATGCCTTCGAAATATACATTATCAACTGATGAATTAAGGTGAACCAAATGTGATTACTGCATTCATTTCAACAGACCCTATGTGAAACCATTATTGGCCGAGTATCCTTACTATCCAGCTAGCTTTTTTCCGATTAACATACAATGATAGATTACCAGACCCAACTTCTTATGAACTGAAAACTATTTCATTACATAGTTTGAAAACCAAATTTTACATGTTAAACACACAAATATTCTAAACTACAAACATCAGAATAATGGTAACTATGCTAATGTTTGGACTGCAATACATCTTAATGCTCTTATTCAGCTCCAAACTCATCATTACGTCAGTGAATTTAGAATGTGTACCTGGATGTTTGGACAATAAGAAGGAGAAGAAGAAAAGTATCAGCAACAGGCAACCAAACAGCAACAACACAGCAACAACAACCAGCAACAAAGTCACCAATAGTCCACAAACAACCAATCAGCAGTTTCAACAACGATGAAACCCACGGGTGTCGAGCACCAAGCAAACAATCCCAGAAACAGAGTAGTAAAACAGCCGAGAAAACCAGAATATTCAATGCAATAGCAACAGCAGTTCAATAGTCACAAAAGCTCGGCAAATGACCAACAACAACCTCAAATGGCACTAAGACCAGAACCAGCTAACAGCATATAGAAGTCCAGAATAGTAGTAATCCCGCAAAGAAAATCAGAATATCCTAATGGAATGGTAACAGCCCAATTAGAGTAACTGACTTGGCCAAGACAGCTTGACCAACTTAATTTCTTATGCAGTTTTCAGACAGTGTTTAGTTATAGGGTTCTGAAATTTCTTTCTATTTTTTCTCTGAAGACTAAAAAATGTCCAGCCCCTTCTTAGCTAAAAATAGTTCTATTTATAACCTGAAAGAGAACCCCTAAGGTCTGCCTAGAATTTCACAGCCCCCAGGTCTTCCCATACCCTTCATTTCCCATGCCTGAGCATCTTCTTGATGCAAGTTATCTGGTTCCCCATGCCTGGCCTATTACTCTAATCAAGAGTCATGGGTTCATTTAAGTATTCATTTTAAACTCCCATGCTCTTATGTTTTGTCCCCACTAATACTAGATTAATAGTATTTTGATTAAACAACTGATAACCCCCTTAATCCTGAACACTTAATTAGTCTTTCCCCAACCACAGTTACCCAACAGACCCTTGATCATTGCTGCTTTCATTCTATTGAACCTGCCAGTTATGACCCTTTGAGAACTAGTTCGAACCCCCCAACTAACAAACAGACCTATAATAAGCCCAATACAACCATTCAAACAAAATCAGCCAGTAAGAGTTAGGTCGCTTGTTTTTAATACTGCGAAACGAACAACGACATGTGTCGAGTCGACTTTGCAAGTTATAGCGTATACTAATTAGTCGCTAATCAACTAAACTCAAAATAGGAAAACTGAGTGATTAAGGCATTTTTCGGACAACAATGGAACTTTACGATACTTAATTATTTGACGACGTTACTCAGGTCGACTATACGAACTATTATACGTAACAATTAATCGACTAACAACATAGACTAAACATGGCACCAATTTATTTCAAAACTCAGGACATTTAACATGTATCACGAAAATTAACTAGTCAACAGCATCAATAGAAGCGAATAGACATCTTATAACACTCAATTAACACTTAAGAAAAGAAATCGACCAAACAAAGGGGTCTCTGAATATGGGGGGAATTGACAGAAAATAATCGAAAATCCAAAATAAATCCACAAACATATGCATAACACATAGACAAAAGGAAAGAAAAGAAGATTACAACGGAAACTTACCTCAACACGAACCAGGTTTGGTTTTTAGGGCTCTTGAACTCAGATTTGGGGTTCGAAGAGCTCTTCTTATATTTGACCGGAACCAAAGCTAATTAGGGTATGAGGGATGTCAGGGGAGTGACTAGGGTGAACTTGGGATGGTTTGGTGTAGATCTGGGTTTGGTCTCGAATCTTCAAATCAAGATTCGAGATGATGGAGTGTGATTCGAGGTACATGGTTGGTGGATTTGTGTTCAGGGTGGTTGGATGTATCGGGGGTGTTGTTTTGGCAGTCACCGGCGTCCTTGCTGCTGGCTTTATGGTGAAGGTGCACATGGGTGGCTAGGGTTTGGAATGGGAGGTCTGGGTTCGTGTTTAGGACGATGGAAGGGGGGGGGTTCGGATAGGGGGGGCCGGGTAAAGGTTTAGGTTTATATATGTAATGGGCGATTAGATCCTGGTCGTTGGATGAATCGAGATTGATGGCCAGGATCTTTCACTTAATATGGAACAACACCGTTTGGCCTTGGTTGGGGGTCGGTATGAACCGGTTACTAGGTCGGGTTTGGAAAAGGGTTGCTGAAAGGGTCCTGGGCCGTTGGATTGGACTGGATGGATGGCTCAGATCAAACGCCCTATGCGGCGTCGTTTTGGGTCCGTGCCTGGGCAGCCTGTGTTTGGACTAGATCTGTGTCCTGGTTTTGGGCCTCACTTTGGGGCCCAATCTGATTTTCCCACAACTCTTTTCCCTTCTTTAATTAACAAAATTAAACTAAAACTCCTAAATAAATTGTAAAAATTAAAAATAAAATTACACACATATTGGTTAACACTTATAACAATTAACACACAATTTATCATTAAATAAAAATCACTCAATGACAAAACATATATTTTTGATTTTCTTTTTCTTTTGGAGTAACTTTCGTGAAGCAAAAATCACGTGCTTACACCTGTGTACTTTGATTTGCCCCAGAAAAGACGGGAACATAGAGTTGGGACTCGTGGGGATAGCAAACTTTATGATGAAAAGGGCAAATGGGACCATAGTATCGCTGATCTTGGCAGATATTTACCGAGCTCTGACCCTCTGTCGAGAAGGGGGAAAGTTCTTTGAAGGGTGCAATATGCTATTACAATTATGGCTGGAGGAATACCTTTGCCACTGTCCTAGATACTTGAATTGTGGTATGACTGGCCTCTAGTGCATTGAAAACCAAGAAAAGCGGGTAGAGGGTTGTGAGTTCCCGGATGGTACGGAAGCATGGCACGCTCATTTGAGATCTTTGACTGCAAATAAGATCGAATGGGCATTCAGGTGGCTCTCGGTTAGTGAGGTAATCTATATATCGGCTGAGGTATGCTTTCTGCTGTTAATGGGTCTGTGGAGTATCCAGCCTTATGCCCCGCACCGAGTTCTACATCAGTTAGGCCGATACCAGACCATCCCACACGTGAGGATTTGAGTCGGCAGGTTATTAAGTTGGAACCAAAAGCCGCTTTTCCAGAAGAAAGAGTGCGTCAGATTTGGCATCAGTGCAGATTCTTAGAGCCTAGAACTCAAGTACGAGATCTATCTAGAGGCGAGGTGAAGCCTGGTTACACTACGTGGTATGGTAAAAGATCCCGAGTTCATCAGGAGCCCGAAAGGCCCGCAAAGAAACCCCATGTCCAACAATTTACCGATGGAGCACAGGTACAATGGGACTGGTTGACCAAAGAAAATGAGTACCGAGCCACCATAGGCAGGTTGGAAAAACAAGTCAATAATCTTCAGTTTGAGAATGGGTTGCAAGCCGCCGCAGATGAAGGCGAGAAGAAGAAGCTAACCCAGGAAAATGAAGCCCTCAAAGCCCAAATCCGGAAGATGAAAATAGCTGTTAGAAACCTGGAAAGAAGCCGAGCGGATGAAAGGCTTATAAGCAGTCTGAAAAAGAAAGCCCTTGAGTATCAGTATGACCTAGAAAAGTCTAAGGCCAGTCTAGCGAAAGTCCGGGCTCAATTGGCGGAAAATGCAAAAGGTCGGACACAGTTTGTGCAACAAATAAAAAGAAAGTATGAAGGGACAATCACTAGCCTGAAAAGAAAAATAGTTACTCTCGAGAATGAGGCAGCCAAGCATGCCAAGAACTTTAAAGCTGATAGGGAACACTGTTCTGATTTGATGGCTCGAATGGAGGAAGAAATGCAACAGTTGCAAAATCAACATCTCAATGATACTCAGGTGTTAAAAGCCCACAATCAACAGGTCGGGCATTTGCTTATGGAAAATGGTAGAATCTGAGAGCGGATCAGAACTATTGTCGACTACATTGTTATGAAATGCCAAGCATGTGAGGATATGACTCGTACCACCTTCTTTGCAGCAGTGATGACATTTGTCTGGTAGATAATGAGTGACTTGGAAAGGCTTCAAAGGGATCTTGCACATAGGCCCGCGGCGAGACCGAATGATGTCCCGCGGGCCCCAGGAGCATTTGAGGCATTAATGTATTCATGATTTTCATTAGAGTCTGTTAGCCTATTTGCGAGTCTGTATTTTTTTTATTGGAGTCTGTTAGTTGGTTTTCAAGTCTGTTGTTTTTACCTTCTGTCAGAGAGTCTGTTGATCTTATTTTGAGTCAGAGTCTGTTAGTTTCCCGTTTCGAGTCTGTTAATTTTATAATTTGGTAGAATAAGTGGTTTTAATCAAAACTGTTTTATTTTATGGAAAAATTTGAAAATCCCAAAATGTTTTGTTTTGTTATTATGCACTTATCTCCAGAACTACGCTCGGTTTGATTCATGCGGGGTCATGATACGTAGGAAATCTCCATAGGATTCGACCATAACTAAAAGAAAGAAAAAGAGTGATAAAAAAAGGGGAGAATAAGAGAGAAAAGGAAAAGAAAAGAGAAACAGTGAGAAGGAAGCAATGGCAAAGCAAGAAAGAGTCATGAGAGAAGAGAGGCCAAACAAGGAAAGGAAAGAATGAAAAATAAAAAGAGAGGGAGAAAAGAGAAGTTGCAAATGGAAATAAGGAAAAGCCGGGATGACGCAAGCAGCTGATCAAATGTATGATAGAAACAATTAATTGCTTAGGTGCATTCACTCCTCAAATGTGCGGTTGCTAATCTGTTAAAGCCCTAATCGCTAACAAGTTTGTTATTGATGAAATCCTAGTTCAGGTAGGTGGTTAGTTTGATTGGCATTCTGGCAATCACTCCTATAACACCCGAACCAAAAACAAGCTGAACATGGCCAACCAGGAAGTTGAAGCAAGTATTGTCGATCCGTCAAAAGAGGTGGAAGAATCGGAGGTTAATCTGAAAGATGAGTTATATAAAGCTGAAGCAGCAGATGGCTGAAATGTATCAAGCATGGGTAAAAGGGCACCCACCGCCAGTTTACCCCGCCAACCCTGTTTTTATCCCGCCATTGGCTAAGGCACCTCCCACTGTGAACTCATCTCCGTCCTTTCCCCTCTACCAACAATGCTACGACACCACTTCCCGTACATCACAAGCTCCACCACCCAAACAAGTCCCGTACCCTCCTCCACCAATCACTCCTATTTTTGTGGCCCTTCCACCTGCTGCATTACACCGATCCTCCAGTGAACCTCTGTTCTAGACTCACAACAACCAGTATTACCCCCCGGAGCCCACTTTCAAGGTTCCCAAACCCTATTCCTACACTTCCCATTTTGATCTCCCTGCGGAAACTGAAAAACCATCTAGAAATCCCGAACAGGAAGAGATGTTCAGGAAAGTTAAAAGCCTGGAACAAACATTCAGAGACATGCAGGGGTTGGGAGGTCAAGTAAGTGTGGCTTACAAAGATCTATGTCTATTTTCGGATGTGCAATTGCCGGCAGGGTTTAAGATGCCCAAGTTTGATTTGTATGATGGGCACGGTGATCAAGTAGCACATTTGAGATGTTTTTGTAGGAAAATAAGGGGAGCTGGCGGGAAAGACGAGCTGCTAATGGCATATTTCAGTTAGAGTCTGAGTGGATCAGCGCTAGAATGGTATACTCGGCAGGATCACGGAAGATGGTACACATGGGATGATCTAGCCCAGGCATTTGCTTGCCACTTCCAGTATAATCTCTAGATTATTCCGGATCGTCTGTCTTTGACAAAATTTGAGAAAAAGCACAATGAATGTTTCAAGGAATATGGTTTTAGGTGGAGAGAGCAGGCAACTAGGGTTGACCCTCTAATGAAAGAAAGTGAAATGGTGGATTATTTTCTGCAGGCCTTAGAACCTACTTATTACCGTCATCTGGTATCAAATATAGGTAAGTCCTTCAATGAAGTGGTAAAGATGGGCGATATGGTAGAAGAAGGGCTCAAGACAAACAAAATCATGAGTTATTCGGCTATTAAGGCAACCACCCAGGCCATTCAAAATGGAACTGGGGGAGTAATTGGAAAGAAGAAGAAATAGGATGTAGCAGCGATTGATTCAGGAGCTTGGTTCGGACCCAGGGGCCCATCACATTACTATAACCAGCCTTGACCCCACCATCAAACCTACCCTCATACCCCATATAATCCACCCCAACACTACTACTCACCACCAGACCACCATTTTTCTGTCCACCATGTCCAAACATACAGCCAACCTCCGGCCCACGCACAATGGCATGCGCCAGTCCCACAAAATACATACTCAGCTCCACAAAATGCCTATCCACCCCCAAGAGCCTACCGAAACCCTCCTGGATCAAGTTTCCGGCCCAACCAAGCATTTAAGAATGAGAGGTTGCAAAATAAGAAAACCTTCACTCCATTGGGAGAATCCTATACTAGTTTATTCCACAGGTTGCGATAATTGGGTATGCTAAGTCCGATCGAGCCAAAACTGCCAAATCCTCCCCCGAGGAACCTTGATCACTCTGTGAATTGCGAATATTGTTCTGGTGCTCTGGGGCATGACACAGAGAAGTGCTAGCAATTGAAAACAGCTATTCAAGAGCTCATTGATACTAATCGGATTGAGGTCCAAGCTCCGGAGGCACCCAATATCAACCAAAATCCATTGCCGGCCCATCCTGAGACAAATATGATCGAGATAGTACATAGGGGAAGGGAGCCCAAGAAGCCTTCACAGACCGTCATGATGATCCGGTCCAGTGAAGTCAGGCCGGTTGAAACGCCAACAAGTGAGAAATCAGTGATCCGGTTGAGCGGGGCAAATAGTGAACCATCTGCAGTAGCCAAGAAGGGGACCCCAAGTGATGTGGCAATAAAACAAGAAGTAGCCAAAGTGGTAATGCCAGGAGTAACAAACAAGCCTGTTGTAATTGTGGAGGGTGCCCACATAGGCCTTGTCATTATCAAGCCGGTAACTCAACTATCGATAGTCAACAGCAAGACGGTCCCATGGAATTATGAACGAGTGATAGTTACTTACAAGGGGAAAAATGTTAAAGAAGAAGTATGTGAGACCCATGGTTTGACTCGATCGGGAAGATGCTTTGCCCCCGAAGAGTTGAGAAAAGCTAAGATCTCCAATGATAACCCGATGCTTAGACCTTTTTTGCAATCTCTCAGGGCAATGTATTAACATCTCAAAGTCAAAAATTATCTTTTCTAACAATTGTCTCCAAACACTCACGAAAGAAATTTCCAATACTTTGAGTATTAAAAGAAGCGATTCCTTTGGTACATATCTAGGCTTTCCTATATTAAGCAAACACCCTAGACCAAAAGCTTATCATTACATAATTGACAAAATGAGCGCCAAATTAACGGCTTGGAAAATGAATTTTATCAATATAGCAGGCTGGACAACTCTCTCACTTTCTTGTCTAAACTCAATCCCAAACCACTAAATGCAATTTACCCTACTTCCTACGAACATTCTTAATAAAATTGACAAAGTTCAAAGTAATTTTATATGGGCTACTACAAATGAGAGGAGAAGAATTCACCTCATTAAATGGTCCGCCATTTGCCAATCAAAAAGCAAAGGAGGCCTTGGACTCCATAAGGCCAAAGATAAAAACCTTTGTAACCTTGCCAGCCTAGCCTGGAGAGCCATTACGAACCCTAACACCCCATGGGCACAACTAATTATTAGTAACTATGCTAACAACTTCAACACTAGAAAAAATTCATTTATATGGAAAAGTATTCAAACGGGGTGGGAGCTATGTTCCAAAGGCATCATTTGGCAACCCCATCACCACTCCAACATGAACATTTGGAAAACCAATTGGATTCCTAATTTGGGGAGCCTTAGAAAAACAATAGAAGGCCCTTTATTAATTTATGACTACTCTTTAAAAATAAGAGACATCTTTGATGGCAAAAACTGGCACTTTGGCAATATATCCTTCAATCTCCCCAAAGAAATCATGGACACCATATCAAAGGTTAAAATCCATGTTAAAAGACCAAATTGTGACATACCTATTTCGTCCCTAAATATGAAAGGCTTCTTTACAAGAAAAACTTGTTATACAATCATGGACACTAATGAGGGCAGTGAAATTGACTTTAAATGGATTTGGGACCTTGCATGCCCAAATAAAATCAAATTCTTCCTATGTCAATGCTTTCATAACAGAATTCCTTGTAGACAATATCTAGTAAAAATTGGCCTTAACATTGAAACTGCCCTATATGTAGAGACCATATAGAAGAATTCATAACCCATATCTTCTTCAAGTGCAAAGCCAACAAACACCTTTGGGACAGCCTTGGATGGCAAAACTCCTATAAAGAAGATAGTGATCATTGGTTAATCCAATTAAAAAATTTTGACTCTCCGTTTAACATTAATTTTTTAAATTGGAATCTCTTCTTCCCTTTTGCTATCTTGCATATTTAGATTAATAGGAATAGCAATAACCAGAACAATACAAATCATCCTGTCAACATTAAACACATCATGGAAAGAGCTACTAAATTTCGTCTTCTAACTGAAAAGAGTATTCTTCCTTCTCCAAAAATCCATATCAATTTTAAGTGGCATATACCTCCAATGGGATGGTTCAAATTAAACATTGATGCAAGTTTCCACAAAAATATACAAATTTGTGGCCTCGGTGGAGTAATAAAAAATACTAATGGCCACTGGATAGTTGGCTATGCCAAATCAGCACATGCATGTGGATCACTGCATGCTGAGATCAAAGCTCTACTAGATGGACTTAAAACAACCCTTGATTGGGCGTTGTTTCCTCTATAAATTGAAACAAATTTGACGGAGGTAATCCTGTCAATCCAAAAAGGTAATAATCTTTAAGCTAATATTTACAATAAATGCAGGTTGTTAATGCACCAACAGAAGCAAGTAATCATCCAACACGAGTTCAGGTAAGGGAATAAGGTAGCTCACCAACTAGCACAAATGGCAATTGCTGATCTCAGGAAGAAGAAGAAAGTTTTTGTTGATCCACCAGCGGAAGTAAAAATCCTAGTAGAACGTGATGTACTAGAACAATATGTTTTTGAAAAACTTTTATCCAATGATGCTTGTAATACTTTAGCAAGCTTAGGTAATCAAAGTGTCCTGTGTGACAATAACTATGAATCTCATGTACGACATGTTCCTTAACTTTCAATATATATATTTCCTATTTGCTTAAAAAAAAAAAAGCAAAACTTTCTCCCTCACTAGTCTTTAGTTTGGTTACAATATACTTAATTAACTCCACCATAAATGTCCTCAAATCCAAAGAGGAAGATTGGAAGCTCTGAAAAGTTGAAGCATGCACATCTGCCACTTTTAGAGGAAGATACGCTAAAATATGTGTTGAGATCCCACTAAAGACACCCTTAAAGACATTTGTGCTCATTGGAAGCCACAAACAACATCTGGTGTATGAAGGAGATAGAATATTATGTGTAATGTGTGGGAAACTAGGACACTTGCAAATCGCCGTAAAAATTAGAAGGAAATAGAGTAATTACAACCACAACAACTGCCCCATCAAAGCAACCATGTATCAACCGTGCTAAGCCTATTAAGATCGATAAACGAGAGAGGAAGGGCGACAAATAGTCACTTTTCTAGAAAAGAAAAAGTCTACTCATAAGGTAAACACCAAAAACCAACAAGTAATTGATATTGTTGTCAATATCTAATGGATGTATCAATGTCAACATCTTTGAGGATAACTCTGGTAGGTACTTGGACTCACAAATTCTTAAACATAAAAAATAATCCAAGCGAAATCCCGGATCACATCAACCAGGTAAGTCTCCTTATGACTTTGCTTATCTTAAATCTGCATCTTGTACTAATAAAAATATCCATGACATTAATGTTAATAAGTGTTTAGTCATTCATGAAAATAATAACCAAGTCCATAATGATAATGATGATATTGTCAATGGTAATTCCCTATTTGGCGTTGCCTACTAAGTTTCCTAAAAAGAATTGTATGACAAGTGTCCAATTTGTGGATACTACTAAACTGCCATACAAAGATTGACTCAATCATTACTAAGCAAATCCAAGCTGAAAAGCAATACTGGCTCCGAAAATTTCGTGGGTGGTTCCATATCTTCATCTTATCCTACCAAAGAAGATCCCAAGCAAACCAAACTCACCAATCCTTCTCTCTACCAAGGAACATATAGAGAAAGAATACCAGACTACTGAACATGCAACTACTCCTAATTCAAACCCTGATCTTTTTAGTAGTAATACCCCAAACTACTCTTGCTCTATGCAAATTGATAATATCTCTGAAAATATCTTTCTCCCTCCTTCAAAATATAATGGACAAGACCCAAATCTGCCTTCTTATAATAATACACCTTTGGAGAGTGCAACACCCACCAACAATTCAAGCAATGAGGATTACTCGTCTTTACAAAATATTAATCCCAATCCAAATCACCAATCCATCTTACTCCACTATGGATCCTCCAAACCAGCTTCCACATATACTAAGCTTGCTAGGTCACTTGATGGAGTACTCCTTCTTTCCGGCCCAAAACACGTCCAAACAAATAGAAAGCCATGCAGGCTCAAGCTCTAAGAACCAAGTATTGATGGAGGAACAACAACCATAATCTCTAGGTAACTCTGCAAGTGAATCCAAATCACTACTTTTTCGTACCAAGAGCTAAAAGAGTAGAAGAATGGCACGAGGTGCAAAACTCAGGCAGGGAAGCATGTACTCTATTTTCAAGTCTAGAAGAAATCATAATCATGTTGTTCTAAGAGAGGCAAAAAAAAAATTACTTTCTCAGTTGTCATCCCTCCATGTTCAAAAGCTCGATTGCTAGGATCACTAGTGAACGAAAATGCACGGAAATACATTGTCATTCCCAACCTATCCCTGAAGGATGATCAAAATTCACCTTTGGAGGACAAGATCGATGAACACGAACTAACACCTCAAACAAATGATGTCTAGAACAACAAACTTTGTGATTTTAAATGCCATGGGTGCTAGGAATGATAATTTTCCTAGGAATGTTAGGGCTTTGTTGGCCCCTTATAGACCTCGCGTGGTAGCTCCTTTAGCGACTCGACTAGAGGATCACCAAATTTTTAGGGATGATTTTAATTTCTTTAGACTTATTGCGGTTCCTACTGGTCGATCAGGAGGGATATACAATACAACTTGATTAGTCATATTTGGTAAGTAAGTGCAAACAACAAACATAAAGAAGAGGGGAGATCCTATGTTTTTTAACCTAAAGGATCACCCATACAACATGAATAATACTTAGCAACTTCCTTGAGATACGGGTTGCTCATATTATTTAGCGGGCATAGACTATCATCTTCTGCCACCCGATTACTATGTTGAAGTTGTTTACCTGAAGGCGCTCTAATTTAATTCTAGGTCGTGTCCTATGCGTGAACTACCCGTCCCATGCCTTTGGTCCAGGAGGCTTTGGACCTACTATTAGGTGGTTCTAGACTCTTCTTAGGATGATCAATAATGATAAAACTAGTGCACGTTCAAAACATATAGGACTATACATAAATGAAACGAAATGCTCAAGTTAACCTCCACACATAAACATCAAATTGCACGCAAATAGATTCAATAATAGAAAATTTTAGACGCATCATTAGAGTCGTTAAGTCCTATATACATGATTTCTATGTGATTTTGATTTCCAGCAGTAATGCAACTTTAGACTAATTAATTTGCATATTAAAGGCATTGCGAGTCCTATATGAATGATCTCTAATTATTTGCGTAATGAGGCACTGAAACGATCCCAACATTTCGAATCACTAGTACTAATTTCATAAACATGCTTCTTAGGCAGGTACAATGTCCTATAGACAGGATTTCTGATAGTTGACAACTGAAATTATAACTTTATACCCATAGGCATGTCATCTAAGTGAGGCAGTACCCTATGACCATGATATCTAGATGAGCATTAGCAAAGACATGTATTATTGTATCCTGTAGGCATGCTATCTAAATAGTAGCAGGCATGGAAACAAGTGTAGCAATTACTTGAGCTAACATATTTTGACAAGTTAAGTGAAGTGTGTGCGTGACTCCTATAGGCACGATTCCTATTAGTGTGCAACACACTAAACAAAATAACAAATAAGGCATACTGAACGAAATAGCAAATAGAACACATAGACCATATAAGCATGTTTTTTATCCTTTTATGCAAGCATTAAAATACCCCAGTTCCCTTTTCATTAATTTCCCCCCATTTAATTTTACAAGTTATTATAGACCATGTTGAATGATTACATGCCCAAATACGAATATAGAACAACACAATAACACATCTAGGCCTTCAAACAAGCTTAGAACTTCATAGGGACTGCAGACCCAAACTCCAGGTGCATACAGTTTTTTTCAGACCTCCAACACAAAAGCAGGCCCAACGTACCAGGCCTAGATGAGTAATTTCTTACCCAAATGGATGCCAAACATGGCTATACAGGTGATAAACTACACACAGAGTTAACTAAACAACTCTGAAGCTTAAAACACTCAGTCCTTAAGCTGTGACCAAAAACAACTCTAACCAAGACTTATAGATAGGATCATACTAAATTGAAAGACACACAAAGCACATATGAGGCAAGGTTTGTGGTTGTAACTCTAGAAACAGAGTTTATGAGCAAAAGGGTTATTTCAAATAGAGTTCCAGAACAAAAAATGGTCCAAACCATCCTAAGGACCTTTAAGCAGGGGTTTGAACATGGAAATCTAGCAGTGACCTAGGCAAGACTAGTAAGGTACAGACTTAACATTGAAGCTTCAACATAAGAGCCTAATGAGAACAACTAATTTGTATAGCATAATATATGGAATGGTCAACCAAACTCAGTTTATCAATAAATGAGCATTCAGATGAGAATAGATTGACTTTCATGTAAATAAAGTAAGCAGGCCTCACGTGAAGAGGAGCAAATAAGACATGGATTAAAATTCACCCTAGAAGTCACAAACGATCAGTAAGCACAAAACATCAAAGTAAAGAATAAGTCTTCATTGGTATTGCAACAGTACTAGCATATAGAATTCACATGATCACAAGTTGGTTTTAGGGAATAGCAGGTATACATAAAAGATTTGGCATAGACATATTTTGATAGGTACTAGGCATGCATTAATTTCCTGTAAGATCTTAAGTCATGGTTCATGATAAACATCAGTCTTGAGTAGTCAATTAGGATTAAACATTAAGACAAACATTCAGTCGACTTGTTCATCCACAATAGGCAAGCATTGAGACTAATAATGTCAAGGAAAAGCATACTAGACTAAGTACTTATACAATGCCATCAAATAGTTTACAGCAAGACAGTAGGTGATGCGTAAGGGATTCAACAAGAAGAAAACAATTCTGGGCAGGCGTAATTTTCTAGAAATACAAACAAAATACGATAAACATTGATCATGTTTAATTGTATATATGGTAAAATCGGAGGTCTCGATTTTATGATCGTTAGAGCACCTCGTAGAGACCACCCCCGGAATGCTTAAAGTTTAGCTCGGAGTTTGCCCCTGAGGGTTCTCAACGGTTGACCCCGAGGTAGTACAAAGCAAAGGCTATGATGGACAGATGGAAAGTTCCCAAAGCATATGATTAAAGCTGACCTAGGTCTATTAGGCTAGCATGAGCCCGTACCATAACATTAAATTGCTGTACCAGCCATATATCTTTGTAATAAATGTATTTGTACTATGTTGGGATTCCACCCACATATATAAAAGGAATCCTTGTCATTTTGTAGGATATCTGATACACAATATTGAATACACAAGAACATTCCCTCTGTTCTCTAACTTAATATATCCCCTTGATTTCACTACTTATATTTAGTGTACATTTATTGTGTTCTATTTGTTGTTCTTCATTTATTGCTCATCATTGATCGTAAACAGCCACCATCAAATCTATCATAACTGTTAATCCTCCATTGACTGCCCTTAGACAGGTATCCAACTCGACCTCGAAGCTCTGTATACGCCAGCTTGAGGCCCCGATTTTTAGCCATTTGGTTTGATTATTACATTGTTTTCAAGCTATTATCTTGTTTCCAAGTCTTTCACTTAGCATCTATTGTCTAAACAACTAGCATAAAAACAGATCAAGTATTTTTAGAACCACCAAATCAAATCTAATAGTTATTACCATTTTTACGATAAACAGTTTGGCGCCCATCGTGGGGCTAAAAATAATAGTGATTGTTTTTTTGCTGGTTTAACACATAACGCAAGTTGTCTTTCACGCTTTTTCTTGTCCAAGAATCTTTGATTTCAGGTCGAAATGTCTAACTCAGTGAATGCACGTGAAAACAACGGTCTTGAGGACCATGGAGAAAACGGTGTAGCTATTCCAGGTATTGGTGCATCGCTCCGAGACCCTGAGGACGCACCAGAACCAATCCCTTCGGATGTGGTCTCACGCGATGCCCAACAGTCAATATAAGCTCTCACACTAATAGGAGCATACACTAAGGAGATCAACAAGAAGCCCAGAAAACCCCAGCTCGGGAGGAACAAGAGTTAGACTTCACGTTATTTTTGAAATATTGCAGGCACAACAGCTGGCAATCGCTCAACTGCAAAGCCACCAAAAAACCCCAAGTACAGCGGCCCCGAGAACGGTCCCTCGGACCGAACAAGGACCGAAAAGGTTGAGTAACAACAAGTCGGCAACCGATTCTGCTTTTATGAAGATGCTCGAGGAGCTTATGAAGAGGATTAAATCAGGCAAAAAGATGATAGAAACCAATGACAAAAAGGTGGAAACCTACAATTTAAGGGTCGACCAGATCCCCGACGCACTCCCGATCCTGAAGGGTGTTGATTCGAAGAAATTCGTACAAAAGCCGTTCCCGTCAAGTGAGGCTCCAAAGCCCATCCCGAAGAAATTCAGAATGCCTGATATCCCGAAATACAATGGGACCTCGGACCCTAAGGAGCATGTCATAGCTTTCACCTGTGCCATAAAGGGAAATAACCTGAAGGACGACGAGATCAAATCCGTCCTGTTGAAAAAGTTCGGGGAAACACTTTCAAAAGGGGATATGATGTGGTATCATAACCTAGCTCCAAATTCAATATACTCATTTGCCATGCTGGTAGATTCTTTCATAAAGGTGCATGCTGGTGTCATCAAGGTGGCTACAAGGAAATTCGACGTCTTCAAAATCAAACAAAGGGAAAATGAAATGCTGCGAGAATTTGTATCCCACTTTCAAATGGAGCGGATGGAGTTACCACCAGTCTTTGATGAGTGGGTAGTGTAGTCCTTCACCCAAGGTCTGAAGGAACGAAGCTCGGTGGCTTCGAAACAGCTGAAGCAGAATTTGGTTGAGTACCCCGCCGTGACTTGGTTTTATGTTCACAACCGATATCAATCGAAGATTAGGGTTGAGGACGACCAACTGGGAGCCCCCTCGGGCTTGGTATATCCTAGCCGGCTTTTGGCAAAGGAGCCAAAGCCAAACAAAGAAAGATACCAACCATACACTGAAGATAGAAGAAACGCCCCTAGGCGCAACATACCCCGCAATGACCGATGTATGGATCAAGGCCACAATCCTTGGGGACTCGTTAAAAAATCTGGGTTCGACAGGCACACAGGGCCGATAGAGGCACCCTACTTGTCGAAATACAACTTCAACGTCGATATTTCAGATATCGTGTTCGCCATCAGTAAAATCAGAGATACCAGGTGGCTAAGGCCTGTACACTTAGATCCCTCGCAAAACCATAACTTAGTATGTGAATTGCATGACACACAGTCATAGGATCGAGGACTGCCAAACAACTCTGGGAAGAAGTAGCCTGACTACTCAGCAAAGGTCACCTCTGAGAATTCCTAATTAGTTTCGGGAAAGAGAGGCGACCAAGAAGAATGAAACAGATGAGCCACAACATGTCATCCACATGATCTTAGGAGAGATCGATGATCCACAAGAACCCATGGTCAGGAGAATAACGATATCCATCACCAGGGAAAAATGAACTCGATGTTACATACCTTAGGACGCTCTCACCTTCAGCGATGAAGACATACAGACCTTGTCTCAGCCTCATAACGATGCATTGGTAATCTTTTTTTCTTGTAAATACATTTCAAATTAAACGTGTACTTATGAATCCAGGTAGCTCGGCCAATATTATTGGGTCGAGGGTAGTGGAGTAGCTCAGATTGAAAGGGGAAATCACCCTCAACGGGTTCAACATGGCGAGTGAAACAATGAAAGGGGAAATCACCCTCCTGGTCAACGTGGCCGACACTATCCAAGATGCCAAATTCCATGGCATCGAAGGAGACATGAGGTACAACGCATTGCTCGGAAGGCCATGGATACACTGCATGAGAGCACTACCATCCATTCTCCATCAAATGATGAAATTTCCGACAAAGGACGGGATAAAAATCGTCTATGGGGAACAACATACAACAAAAGATATGTTTGCGGTGCACGATGTGGCAATGGTGCCAATACCTCTACCGTCGAGGGAGCTAAAGGATAAGCAAACAGTAAAATAGCAATAACAAGCTATATTCGCGGCTACACCCGACCAAACAAAGCAAAGGACCGTACCGCGTCCCTAAAGAGAATGATGGGAGCTTATCGAGGCTTAAAGCACTATCGCCACTAAGGTATGGCCATTCCCTTTTTTTGTTTACATCTTACACTAACCTTCGTGTAGGTGTCCGACCAGGACGGTCAAAGCGCTATCCAGCTCGAAGACCTTAAGGTTTCAAAGCATACGTTGCACTCTTTTTCTTCGACCGAGTTTTTATCCCAAAAAGGGTGTTACCGACAAGGTTTTTAACGGGGCAACATCCATATGCTACCTAAGGAAGACTCAAAAAGTATTCAAGGATTCTCTTCAATCAACCTCGAATACTAGGGGGCATCCCCCCGGAAGGTCACCTCCTCGAAGAATCCAAGATGTGCTAAATGGGGTCTCGATAGGAAAATGATGTACCAGGCCAAACGGTCAAATGAACCGTGTTTGTATAGAATAACCGAGCCCTTGATAGCAAAAACGTGTATACTTGTACCAAGTAATCAAATACTATTTTCCCCTCCATCAAAGCATTTCGAAGGAGTTTGGTATTTTTTACAAAAATGGCTCTAGAGCCAAAAACGCCCGAACACTCAGGGACTGGCGTCAAAAACTCAAAATCGTATGACCCCTGGGTCGGAAACTTCAAACTCGTAAGCTCTTAATGAGGCAACGTCAAGTCTACAAAAACAGCTCCAGGGCCAACAAAACTATCAATGTCCCCGGGACTGCCAAGGCCATAAGACCCCATATGGGCAACCTCGACCCCGTAAGACCTTTATAAGGCAACACCAAAACTGTAAGACCTCAAGCAAGGCATGAACAATACTTGTACCAAGTAACCAAAACTGTAAGACTTCAAAGGCATGTAAAAACTATAAGACCTTACGAAAAGGCATTATCCCGGCCTTAAAGTTAAGGCTATTCGAACATGTAAGACCCCTAAAAAGGCATACCCTCGATATAGACACCAAAACTATTTCACTCGGGGGATGAAAGGCTCCGGCCAAACACAATGACTACGGTCACAAGGTTGTACCAGCCAAACTAACGCGACTCGGGGATGCCCGACCATCAATGTAAAATCACAGGCCTTCAATTACTTCAAAAGTACTTTGAAAAGAACAGGTTAAACAGGCTACCCTCGACATAGGAAAAAGAGCTTCGACCATGTCAGCTCCAAACTATAGGCTTCGAAGTATTCAGCCACCGAGCAAAACCTCCTAAAGTGCTCGTTCATCGCTACATAACGACTCACAATTGAGGCTCTTATCAAGCCGTCGAAGAGTCGGAAAAACACAAAATTTAAAATCTTTGATGAGGGAAAATAAAGCCTAAAGAGGTCATACCGACCCTACGCATAAGAGCCACTGTTGTCAGCCCATATTAAAAGGTTGTACCGACCCTACATGTAAGAACCTCTATCGCCATCCCATGTTAAGAGGTCGTACCGACTCTACGCGTAAGAGCTAGCTTAAAAACTTGAGGGGTAATGAGCTCGAGTCAAAATCCGACTCAGAGACTAATCCCGAAATAGTTAACTAAATATGCCTGAAGGCAAATGTGTAATAGCCTACAAGCCAACCTAACGAGCCCCATGCCCGAACTGTAAACCTAAAGGTTTTTTCTTAAAGGCCAATTCGCTTGGCTAATAATTAACAAAACATCAAAACTCAAAAACAAAGAAGGGCATACACAATCAAATAGAAATCTATGGAAGGAGAAACCCAAAAGGTTTCTTTATATACGCACGTATGAAACTATGCAAAGGTTACATTTGCAAAAGTTTTCCAAGAACACTGTACAAAGAATCAAGAAGAAAAGGTCTAGTCTACATCTCCCTCGAGGACTGTGGTCCGTCACCCTTTTCCTCGTTATCCTCGGCATCAGACAAAAGGAACTTGGTGTCATATTCATCCGCCTTGGTCTGCGCCATCTCCTCTAAGAGATCGAAGCCCCTAACATGAATCTCTTCGAGGGTTCCCTCCAAGATTTACATCGGACATACTCATTGCTTCTACTCTCCCGATCGAGAGCACCGCTCAATTTATCTCAAGCATCAAAAACGTATTTTAAGTAGACAACCACTTTCTTGTCGGACTTAGCCCGAATCTCTTCAGCTTCAGCCCAGGCATCCACGACCTCGGCCTTCATCTTCAAAAGATCAGACTCGAGACTTGAAATCTTGCTTGTCTAAACCAAGCTATTTTCATGGGCATTCCGAAGCTGTATCTAGAGAGAAGAAACCTTAGCTGAAGCATTCTTCTTGGCTGCAATATGGGCATCCATATAAGCCTCTAGCTCATCGCACTCACGCTTGGCTTGACCGACTTCACCCCAAAGGCATTCCAGGCCTTCTGTCTTTTTCTGCAACTGAAGTAAATAAAACATTAGCCTAAAAAAATAGAAGAAGAAGCACCCTCCCCCCTTGGAAAAAAATTACCTGCTCCTCGAGGTAGCTTTCATAGTTCAGACTTTGACTCGCCTCATGCCGCAAGTGTGCCAACTCATCTTCCCTTTCATCGCAAGGAAGCCTGAGGGATTTCTTCACATCCATGACTTTTCGCAGCCTGGCCTCATGGCGAAGCAGCTCAGACTTGATATTGTTAAAAGCCTATGGAATAGAAACTCGATAAGAGAGTAAAAATTGCAAAAACTATAAAACCAATACGATCAGATAAAACTCACCATAGAGTAGATCCGCTGAGCTTCCTCAGAAGTCGAGCACAACCCTATCAAGGGGACCCAGCGTAAAGGGGTACATGTACACATTCAAAAACCCCTCGGCATGATCCATAATGCTCTCCTCCGGGAAAGGTACCTGCAGTACTACCTTTTTCTCCCATCCACAATCTTTCCTCACTGACTCAAGGTGACCCTCTCCTCTTAAAGAAATAAACTTCGAGGCATACTCCCAATGACCCTGAACGTTGGGAGGTTTTTCTGACATAAAATCCCCCCTCAAAATAAAATGTCCCGAGGTTGGCTCACCCGGAACCAGTGGCATACCACCAACCAGGCAGGAACCAGAGGCAGAACTTCCTCCTCCTTGCTGAACAGTTACCGGCATAGCAGCCATAACTGTGGTAAAATTAGAGAATTGGAGCGGGAATTTGAGCGAGGGCTTCAAAGTTAAAATGGTGAAAGGCCTAACGCATGAAAAAAGAACTCTGTGAAGGGCGATAGCTACTCAGGATAGCAGAATCCTCAAAGGAAGGAAGACAAACCTATATATAGAGAAAGCGGTAACTGTCTGCCTGCCTCAAAGGCTAATTAAAAAAAATACTGGCTAAGCCTTTATTTCTTTGGGAAGATGTACGGCGGGATCGCCTTGGTTGTTTCATAACCATGTCATACAATTGACGTTGCCATACTATGTTATATGATCAAAGACCCCGCATCAACCTAGCCTCGAGATGGTACCCGATCTTGAGGATTTCTGCTCCCATGACTGAAGGCTCTAAGGAGCCATTAATATCATTACAAGCCTCGAGATGGTACCCGATCTGGAGGACCTCCTTCAAAAAAGAAGAAAGGCTCCAAGGAGCCATTAATATCATTACAAGCCTCGAGATGGTACCCGATCTCGAGAACCTCTGTCAGAAAAGAATAAAGTCTCTAAGGAACCATTAATATCAATACAAGTCTTGAGATGGTGCCCGATCTCGGGGATCCCTGTCAAAACGAAAGATAAGCTCTAAAGAGCTACTCATATATAAGCCCAACCTTGAGGTGTTATCCTGCCTTGAGGATTTCTGCTATTATGAATGCGGGTCGTTCACCCGGTTTCTTGGCCCTGGAGCTACTTGAGCTCGAGCTAGTTCACACTCAAGGATTACTAATAAAGCCTTAGGGCTACCTTCACTCTAAGTTCAAATCAAGTTTTTTAGGCCACCCGAACTGGGGCTAAATCTCACTCGGGGATTGTCTGTGAAAGTCCTGGGACTACTTTTATTCTCAGGCGTTTGAGCAAATTCTCCTTCGAAGACTACCAACGGGGTCTAAAAGGAGCTAAGTTTGTTCTAAAAACAAAGGCCCCATTCTCACTCGATTCAAAGTTGCCAGTTTCAGCAGTCTGAGTCTGCACCAAGCCGACCCGGACTTGGTCTGAGAGATGGCAAAGGGTTTCAGGGGAAATCATATTGACCGACCAAGAACCAAGGGAATACTTATGCTTGGGTTCGGTATTCGGACTAATCGGTAGAGTCGCATGCTCAGATTCTTCACAAACGCAAATAAAAGGAAATCCAGCATAAATCAGAGACAAATCGAAGAAACATCTTTGTATTTATAAACCATGATTACAAAAGCCTATGAAAGGTCCTTAAACATGTTTACAAATGCCCACAAGGGGTCCTTATACAAAAACAAAGAAGCAAAAAAAAATAACAATAATAATAATAATAAAGACTATGAGTCAAATCTATTATCGGGGATGCGTCCTCGGTGGCAGTATCTTCTATAACCATCTCCTCGGGGGCCTCATCTCGATATTTCAAATGGCATCTTCAAGGATGAAGAAGAAGCAGAAAAAGACGAGGAAGAAGTAGAAAAAGATGAAGAAACAGAGAGGGATATAGAAGTGTCTGGGTGAAAACGTTGGCAAGTATGGATCTCCCCAGCACTACTATTGTGAAGCCACTTCTTGAGACGTTGCACCGGTGTGGGATGAAACAGTTAGTAGATGGCACTACCTCACTCCACGGAAAGCAAAAGGAGCGAGGCGCCGCACCGGGTAGTTAAGAGAGATGAGTAGAAATTCATAGTCTGCATATCCTTTAATGCAAAGATAACTTGAGATTTCGCTCTCATTACCTCGGGCAAACAACAACAACAACAAAAACAAATCAGTACAATTCTGCTCAGTAGGGGAAAGCTCTGGTAAAGGGCCATCGCGTAACTGATGAGGACACTACCATGTGACGTTAAGGCCACGTGCTTCAAACATGAAAAATAGCACTGGATGAGGACGAAGAGAAGAAGAGAGTAAAAAGGCTATTGAAGAATGATTGAATGAAGCTTTGGTTCTAGAAAGCTTCCATTTATAGAAAAGGTAGCAGCGCAATCTATGTCTTTGGGAAACGCATCGACAGGCGTAATCAATGCATGCCGGGAGACGGATTGGCGGCGATATTATCGCCTTGAGAAAGTAAACCAGAACTACAATAAATGTTCCTAGAAAAAACATATCGATGGGATGTCTCAGTTATCGCAAAAGCTGATGTCATAAGCATGACATCACCATAAGAGGCTCGAGGAGATCAGTGTCACAATCATTTCTTATCATTTTAATCTATGAAATGCGGGGATTATTTGTATACGATAAAATTGAAGGGCTCGATTTTATGATCGTTAGGGCACCTCGTAGAGACCACCTCAGAAGGCTCGAAGTTTAGCTCAGAGTTTGCCCTCGAGGGTTCTCAACAGTCGACCCCGAGGTAGTATAAAGCAAAGGCTATGATGGACAGACGGGAAGTTCCCAAAGCACGTGATTAAAGCTGACCTAGGTCTATTAGGCTAGCATGAACCCGTACCGTGGCATTAAATGGCTGTACCAGCCATATATCTTTGTAATAAATGCATTTGTACTATGTTGGGATTCCCCCCACATATATAAAGGGGATCCTTGTCATTTTGTAGGACATCTGATACACAATATTAAATACACAAGAACATTCTCTCTGTTCTCTAACTTAACATATCCCCTTGATTTCACTACTTATATTTAGTATACATTTATTGTGTTCTATTTGTTGTTCTTCATTTATTGCTCATCATTGATCGTAAAGAGCCACCATCAAATCTATCATAACTATTAATCCTCCATTGACTACCCTTAGCCGGGTATCCAATTCAACCTCGAAGCCCTGTATACGCCATCTCGAGGCCCCGAGTTTTAGCCATTCAGTTTGATTATTACATTATTTTCAAGCTATTATCTTGTTTCCAAGTCATTCACTTAGCATCTATTGTCTAAACAACTAGCATAAAAATAGATCACGTATTTTTAGAACCACCAAATCAAATCTAATTATTATTATCATTTTCATGGTAAATAAATTGCAAACCAAGTAATCATCATGTATCACTTAGCAAAAAGTCATAATTAGAGTAGGCTTGAAGTGGAATGACATTAAACACCCAAAGAAATGCACACATTCAGAGAGTAATGAGTGTACGAGAGTATAAGGTACTAACCAGTTGCGAACAAACTAAACAAAGGATGGAGAACTCAAAGACCTCAAGAATAGCTGTGATTATTGGAGAACAGTGAAAACCCAATCCCTTGGTGCTTCAGAGTTCACAGGAGCCTCGAAATGGACCCTGAGTAGTGCCTGCACTGGAGGAAGGTGAACAGAATCTGGTGGCCTTGGCTTTCAGCTAGCCAAAGATCTAAACTCAGAATTGTATAACATAATGAGAATGGGAGAATAGTGGTAGTAGTTAAGTAATGAATCCTTAAGCCTTGTTTAGGGGGAAGCAGGGAAGGGGTTTATATAGCAATCAATTTAAACAAAAAAATATGGAAAACAATTAATTTAAACATAAAAAGGAAAGAAACGATCTCATGTAGTCAGAATCGATAAAGGAGATTAAGATATCAAACCTTAGTTAGGTTCAAATAACTATAAATCAAACTAGGAGTGCAAGAATTGCCTCCTTTCAGGTGTATATAGCCAAAATACCATATGAAATCTCGAAGATCAAAGTCAGTCGGGCCTGATTTTGAAAGGTATCTCTTCCCAAAAATAGGGTAAGAACTAAGTAACACCACAGATGTATGCACAATAGCAAAGTACCACAAAATAGGTAAGTGAATCAATGGTTGATTCAATTTTAGGGCCGGATATGGAGAAGGTTTAGATATACGGCGGCTAGGGGTTCTCAGAGAAGGATAGTAGAAAGGAATTAGGGGCGGCGGCTTCAAAGAATGGGTCTTTAGGGTTTAGGTTTTGTTGATTAAAGATGAGAGGGGGTATGTGGTCTGTTGATCTCTAAGATCAACGGTTAAGATGAAAGAAAGAGTGGGACGGGTAGCTTCAGATGGGTGCCGACCGGGTTCATTAAAAGAGGTCATATAGTTTGGGCTTGGGGTCATTGGGCTAGGTTTTGGGTAGATTAGGGTGTGAGCTGGTGCATTAAGTCCGAAAGTTTGTTTGTTTTGGGCCAGATTTTAAAAATGAAAGAATTTAGGGGAAAACAATTTAATAAAATAGCTAAGTAAATATAAAATACTATTTATAAGAATTAATATTTTAAAAATAATAATTGAAGATTATAAAAATATGTAAAAGTTATTTTGACCCTGAGTAAAATGATAAATACAATTATTTGTAAAATACGAGTTATTATTGCAAAAGTTGTGTAAATTGCTTAAAAATGCAAATGTAATTTTATGAAATGATGTAAAATATTAAAAAGCATATATAGGCGTAAATAATAAATTTGGATGATTAAGTAATCACAAAATAATTTTAAGGAGTAATTAATAAATATTTGAACGATTTAAATGCACGAAAATCAATTTTAAAGCCTTAAAAAATATGAAAAATTATAGAAGGTGCTTATATGACCCTTGTAGATTGGTGATGATGCAGAAATGATATTTTGAAAGTATATAGGATATTTATAAAAATAATGGCAAAATTGGATATCAACACTAACTGCCTTCTTCGGAGCTCGTCACTACTTTCAGCCCAAAGTTAATTCTATTACTAGTTGAATACATGGGGTCGATTGTACTCATACTATACTCTTCACTTTATATGCAGATCCAGGTACATCTGGACGTGGTGATTTCTAGATCCGTGCTAGTACCTTCTTGGAGACTTCAACATAGCTGCTATGACATCCGCAGACTTTGAATCTCTTTTTCTTTATTTTCTTCAGTACTATTCTATTATTCAGACAAATGTTCTAAGGATTTGGTTTATGTTTTGATACTCAGAAGTGATCATGTACTCCTTGACACTAGATTTTGTGCATGCTGTAGTAGTCTTGCTATTGTTTTATTCAGAAATTTACGATATTCCGTTGTTAATTTTATTAAACCATGTTTATCCAAATGCTTAGTTATTTTATAAACTGTTGGATGGTATAGTATGTAGTGTTAGGCGCTGTCACGACTCCGGTGGGAGTTGGGTTATGACAGGAGATTCTTTCGCTTCTAGCTTCCCCTGCTTTATTCGTCCTTATTCTTTGCTCGCTTAATATCCCTTCTTCACTGAAAACATGAATTACACTCAAGTGAATACTTATCCCTTGTACAAGAATTAAATTATCGAATCTCCAAAACTTCTAATCACCCGAGAAGTAATACCAGACTATACAATTCATGAGTACACCACTTATGTGCCTCATAAAAAGGAACTATCCACATGTTCGTAATACAATTCAAAAATGTTGTCTAGTTCTAAGAATCTATCCATTAACTAGGATTACTTTTTTTTTTTTGAACATAATGTCGCACCTCCTTTTTACCGCGCCCGCCGGGCGCGTGGGGAGTTTTCTCCAATCGAAGGACAGTCGAAACGGGATTTATTTAATTATTTAAGAGTCGCCACCTGGGAATTTTAAGGCGTCCCAAGTCACCAATTTCAATCCCTGAATCGAGGAGAATATGACTCTGTTTATTATTCTGCGAACCAGAAATCCTGAGTAAGGAATTCTGTTAATCCGGAAGAAGGTGTTAGGCATTTCCGAATTCCGTGGTTCTAGCACGGTCGCCTAACTGTTTTTATTCTTGGCTTAATTATCTTGATTTTAAATATGTTGATGTTATCTGATTTTACTACCGCTTATACTTATTGTGATTGAGAACCCTTCTTTGAATCGAATTACGCGTACGTATATTCATGTTATAAATTTTAAAAATGCGGAATTGTGTCACGCGTACGTGTACACGATAGCTTTTGGTAATATATTTATTAAACAATCATTTTTTCGGAATTGTGTCGAATCAAGAATATTTGTTTTTCTTGAATAGTGAACCGTACATCTCGGATTTTTATGAAATTGATTTAACGCCTTTGGAAAAATCCTTTTATTAAATATTCGCTCGAAATTGCGCGGACGCATAATCCGAATTTTTGCTTTTAAAAAAAAATAATCAGGGTACGCGAACGTATCCCTAATTGCGTAAAATATTTATAATGATATTGAGGGATTTTTCCACAAATTATTTATTATATTATGAGAAATCTTCATTTAAAATACTCTTAATTCTTGAAAAAGAATTCACAATTTATTAAATGTTTCCCATTGATTATAATTTCCGAATATAAATTATATTCATTCCAACTATTCAAATTCAAAGGACATAATAAAAATATGATTAATACTATCTTTAAAACAAATATGACATATATATATATATATATATGCCAAAGAATAAATGGCATATGAAACTGAAAATGAATGATTCATAAAGGAAAGAAATATTTTCCAAGAAATTTCATTATTTACTTAATGCAATTTCTATTTTTTGCTTACCATTGATTTAAAATGTTGCAATCTGTACATGTACATCTCAACGTATTCTCATATATTCGTTTTTAATCGAATAGGCGAAATTATTATAATTGATTCTGCTTATGGTTAAACGTAAATGTATATATAATCAACCTTTGTTACTAACTTTCACATTATAACCTCCTAGGCAATTTGTTATTTTGAGAAAGAGAACAAATCTACCTAATTGACTTAATAAAGTAATATTGCCTACAACCTTATTCACCCTGTTTTGACGTTTGCAAACATAATGGAGGATAATAATGCAACTTCCAAATATTGGTGTTAACCATAATCATTATTATGCCATATATGAATTAAGTACAATCAATCATCATCTAGCCTTAATCCACAACCAAACAATCGAAATACACTAACCACTCATTTCTTTATATTCCCGGACTACTTTATACCTGTCTAACAATGTCGTAAGACTTAATTAATAACCAACCTCATGCCATATTCCCTATCTTAACCATTCAACCATAATTATACCTTAATGAAATTCTGGAATAGATAAAATTATTACAATACTTATATGAATTTCAAAAGAAAATGATCAACTGATAATTAACATGTCCAGCATACCTCTATGTGAAATAACATGAAACAAAACTGAAATTTAAAATAACAAACTTAGATAAATGGAAAAATAGAACTGCAATTCAAACTTCATTGATTTATCATGCCGAATCTCTTTCCAACATAGAATTTAAGAAGATATGTACCTGGAAATGGAGGTAGAAGAAGTAAGTTTCAGCAGTTGCAGCAGTAACAAAATCAGTAGAATATACCGATAACACAGCAAATCTGAACAAGAATAGGATTCGAAGAGCCCAGATGCACAGCAAAAGTACTTTTAAGAAACTTCAGATTTTTAACTGAAGAATGAGATCGAACAAATCCGGACAGATTCAATACCAAGAGTAATATTTCTGATTTTTGATGTTTAGAACAAAGCAGACTGAAAACTTTCAATTTCAAGAACACAAAATCAGCTTCAATACTAATTTCCGATGTAGAATTCTGTTTTAGTGTCTCTGTTTTCCTTTCTTTCTATCTTCCTTTTCAAATTTCTGTTTCTGCTTGATTTTCCTCTTTCAATCTCCTAAAATCTGCCTTAAGCTCTATCTCTCAAACTCTCTTCTTCTGAAAACTGCCCCCATTCTCTGAAAAACTCTCTCTTTTTCCTCTTCCAAACTCCCTCTTAAGGTCTGTTAAGCTCCTGTATTTATACAGGGCTGGTTGCACCTTTGTCATGGTGGCTGGACCCTTTATCCCTTTAAAAATTAGAAAGTTTCCATTAAAAACTACTTTTTAATACTTTATGTGATCCTAACATGATTTTCAGCAGCCCCATTATCCCTTGTTTCCCATTAGTATCTTAAACTATAGCCACTAACATTCCATTATAAGCACACTATTATTATTACATTACCCTACTGTTTCATTCCTCAACTACCCCCTGAAAATCCCTTAATATTACTGTTATTACTGTCTCAAATTCAGAATTTCACAACACAGATTTTAAAATCTGTTTAAGCAGCTATAACCAATCCTAAAGTTTGGACTGTATCCTGACTAAAAATGTAACTCCTAACACAATGGTATCTAACCAACATTTGTGAACTTGAATTCAAACATTACAATACTATTATACTGAATTTAGCCTAATAATTCAATTGCATTGGACTAAAAGCAAATACACACAAGAGCATTGTCAATATACTGACAATGTCCTGTTCAGAAAATAATATGTACACAACATTCATTTGATGGATTTTATTGAACTATAAACAAAGATGACTTAATTAACGAGTATTAATCAAATAAGAAACAATTGATTACAACAAAATAATCCATCCGAAACAGGTTGCTTCAGTCCACATTTTCATAAACAAGATTCACAATACAACTAATCGACGAACTTAATCGAGTCGATTACATACATTGTAACTAAGCACAACCAACAGAAACAATTCTCATTTCAAATCAAATAGACGGATAGGAGACAGTATGACAATAAAAGATGGGAAAGTTACAGAGACTAAAACAAACACAAAAATACACGTATAATACACAAAATAAATAGAAAAAATACCTTTGAATCTTCAATTTTATTCCGACTCGAACTCAACTTGGATTTGGACTTTGTTTGAAATCAAACAGACCTTAGTTGAAGTATTTTCTACTAAAAATACTTTGACTAAGGTCGATTAAACCTCAATCTTTGTCTGAAGTGAAAAAGATTCCACTCTTGGAAAATTTAGGGTTTCTGAAGGTTCGATTTGGGAAACAACCATTTCTGGTCAGATTCGAAGGGAACCAAACATGACACAAGGGCGAGGGAGGCGTAGGGGTCGTTTGGTGTTAATTTGGAAAGAATCTGAGTGAGTTCAGATTTGATTCGAACCTTCAAAAGAAGATTCGAAGAGTTCTGAGGCGATTCGAACCAAACCAACACCAGATCCACAACGAGGGTTGTCAGGGGAAATTGTGGTGTTATTTTGGAAGCCATCGGAGAAGATCAGGTTTTCAAGCCAACCTTCGATTTAAGATTCGAAGAGTTGGGGCCTGATTCGAAGGAAACTAAGGTCGGATTCGTGTAGGGGATGTTCAGGGGGTTCTGGGGTGTCAAGATGGTGACCGGCGGCGTTGATGCCGCCGGGTTTCAGGCGGTGGAATCCTAGGGCGGCTAGGGTTAGGAGTGGGGGTTTGGGGGACGATGATGAACAGTGTAGGATGTGGGGAGGGGTGTTCAATTAGGGGCCGGGGTAAGGCTTGTGATTTATATAGGGGTGGGGTGGATTGGTATCGTCCGTTGGATCAAGTAGAATGGATGGCTAGGATCTATTCACTTAACCAAACGATGTCGTTTGGTTTAAGTTGGGGGACGGGTTGAACCGGGGCAGTGGGTCGGGTAATGATCACGGGTTAGGGTGATGAGATCTCAGCCGTTGGATGAATTGAATCCAACGGCCCTTGATGAAGGGTGATGAAACGTCGTCGTTTCGGTTTGTTTGATTTGGACCGGACATGGGGTTGTTAGGATTGGGCTGTGGGGGGGTTTAAAATGTTTTGGGCCTGGATTTTAATCCAGGTCCGATTTTGTACAACTTGTATTTTTTTTTTACTTTCTAATTTCATTATTAATTAATAAAATCTTAATTAAAATTATAAAAACAAAATTACCCTTACAAAGATATTAATTACCTTTTTAACAACTATTAACACATAGACAACATTAATCACACAGTGGAACATTAAAAAAAATAGAACAAATGCATATTTTTGTGATTTTATTTAAATTAACTTAATTAAATGCATACTTAAATCCTAGATATACATGAAACATGTATTTTTATTTTAATTTTGTTTAATTATAACAAAACAAATATTTTACGGACAAAACACAAACAATTAATAAACGCAACACAAATTCTAAAATTACACACTAAAAGAAATTAGTTTTATTTTTGATTTATTTGGGAGTAGTTTTCGTGAGGCAAAAATCACGTGCTCACAGCTGCCCCTCGTTCTTCAGGTGGGTGCCTTGACTGTTTCTTTTCTTTCTTCATCCTCATTCTCCAGGTGGACGCCTGACTTCTTCAATTTTTCATCCTCATTCTCCAGGTGGACGCCTGATTTCTTCAATTTCTTTATCCTCATTCTCCAGGTGGACGCCTGACTTCTTTAATTCTTCATCCTCATTCTCCAGGTGGACGCCTGACTTCTTTAATTCTCATCCTCATTCTCCAGGTGGACGCCTGATTTCTTCAATTTTTTCATCCTCATTCTCCAGGTGGACGCCTGACTTCTTTAATTCTTCATCCTCATTATCCAGGTGGACGCCTGACTTCTTCTTTTCTTTATCCTCATTCTCCAGGTGGACGCCTGACTTCTTTAATTCTTTGTCCTCATTCTCCAGGTGGACGCCTGACTTCTTTAATTTCTTATCCTCGTTCTCCAGGTGGACGCCTGACTTCTTTAATTCTCATCCTCATTCTCCAGGTGGACGCCTGACTTCTTTAATTCTCATCCTCATTCTCCAGGTGGACGCCTTGACTTCTTTAATTCTCTGTCCTCATTCTCCAGGTGGACGCCTGACTTCTTCTTTCTTTATCCTCATTCTCCAGGTGGACGCCTGACTTCTTTAATTTCTTTATCCTCATTCTCCAGGTGGACGCCTGACTTCTTTAATTCTCATCCTCATTCTCCAGGTGGACGCCTGACTTCTTTAATTCTCATCCTCATTCTCCAGGTGGACGCCCGACTTCTTCTTTTTCTCATCCTCATTCTCCAGGTGGACGCCTGACTTCTTTAATTCTCATCCTCATTCTCCAGGTGGACGCTTGACTTCTTTAATTCTCATCCTCATTCTCCAGGTGGACGCCTGACTTCTTTAATTCTCATCCTCATTCTCCAGGTGGAAGCCTGACTTCTTCTTTCTTTATCCTCATTCTCCAGGTGGACTCCTGACTTCTTTAATTTCTTTATCCTCATTCTCCAGGTGGACGCCCGACTTCTTTAATTCTTTCATCCTCATTTTCCAGGTGGACGCCTGACTTCTTCCATTCTCATCCTCATTCTCCAGGTGGACGCCTGACTTCTTCAATTCTTCATCCTCATTCTCCAGGTGGACGCCTGACTTCTTTAATTCTCTGTCCTCATTCTCCAGGTGGACGCCTGACTTCTCCTTTTCTCATCCTCATTCTCCAAGTGGACGCCTGACTTCTCCTTTTGTCATCCTCATTCTCCAGGTGGACGCCTGACTTCTTTAATTCTTCCTCATTCTCCAGGTGGACGCCTGACTTCTTCAATTCTTCATCCTCATTCTCCAGGTGGACGCCTGACTTCTTTTTAACTTCATCCTCATTCTCCTGGTGGACGCCTGACTTCTCCTTTTCTCATCCTCATTCTCCAGGTGGACGCCTGACTTCTCCTTTTCTCATCCTCATTCTCCAGGTGGACGCCTGACTTCTTTAATTCTTTGTCCTCATTCTCCAGGTGGACGCCTGACTTCTTCAATTCTTCATCCTCATTCTCCAGGTGGACGCCTGACTTCTTTTTCTCATCCTCATTCTCCAGGTGGACGCCTGACTTCTTTTTTCTCATCCTCATTCTCCAGGTGGACGCCTGACTTCTCCTTTTCTCATCCTCATTCTCCAGGTGGACGCCTGACTTCTCCTTTTCTCATCCTCATTCTCCAGGTGGATGCCTGACTTCTCCTTTTCTCATCCTCATTCTCTAGGTGGACGCCTGACTTCTTTAATTCTTTGTCCTTATTCTCCAGGTGGACGCCTGACTTCTTTAATTTCTTCATCAGGTATTTCCTGACACAAATATTGTATTTGCCCCTGTTTTAAATCAAAGAAAACTTCGTTAGTTTAAAACCGGGTGGTTGAATGGGGTATTCTTGCCGATGGTGATGCTTCTCTTCGTTTCTCTTTATTGCCTTAGAATGGTTGAAAAAACTGTTTTGTCTTTCTCATTGATCCTTGACTATAGGATTCCACTCTGTATGTTTTCCTTCGAACCCTTTTAACTGTAATCATATGTCCCTTCTGACTTTACTGATCCACTTTTGATTTCACCTTTCTTACACCCATATCCTTTATCTTCCACTTTTTGTGGCCGTATTTTGCATCATGTAAACTTGAATCTTGGTAGTATACCTTGACATTCCTTCTTATTTGTTTGGAATAAAACTTATTTCAAAGCTTTTAGAAAAGTAAGATTATTAGTGACGAAACACGTTGATTTCGACAATTATAGAATAAAAAGAAAAATCCAATTTTGGATGACTGTTGGAGCAAGAATGAAAACTTATCTGATTGGAGTTACTGGCACCAATGATCAGGGTATGCATTTCGGATTAATCAACCCAGTCTTTTAATCAATCTCCTTTCAATTGTCTCATTTTTGTTTTTGCCAAAATTTCCATAACCCAACTTCATTTCTCATTTCACAGACCTGTTGGACTTGCAATGTCTTAAAAAGTTTTCACTGATAAACTTTCCTCATTTGTTTATTTCTCACTTCCTTTTCGCCTTATGGTGCCTACAAAGGTTTTCACCAATAAGACTCTCTCATTTTTACTTTTCTCTCAACTTCCGTCGCCTTATGGTGCCCGTTTGGGTTTTCACCTATAAGACTCTCTCGTTTTTACTTTCTTTTCTTGTTTGTAGCAGAATGTTATGAACCATCTTCATTTGCTTGACTTAGCATTTTTCTAAGATTGGTCGAAAGGTCTTTATGGTATGGGGTTAGAAATGGAAAAGCTAAACAATTTTGGTATGTGTTTAAAATTACGACTCTTGGAATCTTTTCTTGTTTCCAATACAATTCTTGCCCCAGTTCCTTGATTGGGGTCGCTTGATGTTTCTTTTTGTGCACATTTTATGTATATTGTGCACCTTATGACCGAGCCGTAAAGCGCCTACGTATCCTTCTTTGAGGAATCAGGTCAAACGTAGTTCACCGATAATAGTGATTTTTTTTAGAACTTGATTTTCATTGATTCCAAGAGAGGGTAGGAAAGAAACAAGTATGGCTCAAAGGGGAAACAAAGTGTATAGTGTTTCGGATAGCAGAATAAATTTCCTTTGTCATTCCAATCTTCGAAATAATGCTAAATACAAACCTTCAAAAAATCATGCATAATATCTTTTTACCGCGTCAGAATTGATCGCGATGTCTATGCACTTGCCTTCAATGTCTGTTAAGCATAGTGCACCATTCGATAATACTCTGGTCAAAATGAATGGTCCTTGCCAATTCGGGGCAAATTTGCCTTTTGCTTCAACCTGATGTGGAAGAATACGTTTCAGCACATGCTGACCTACTTCAAACTTCCGAGGACGCACTTTTTTGTTGTATGCTCTTTCTATTCTTCTTTGATATAATTGACCATGGCATACTGCGGTCAATCGTTTTTCATCAATCAAGTTTAACTGTTCTAGACGGGTTTTGACCCATTAATCATCATCAATCTTTGCTTCGGCGATGATCCGAAGGGAAGGAATCTCAACTTCCGCATGAATTACTGCTTCAGTGCCATATACCAACAAATAAGGAGTGGCTCCTACTGAAGTGCGAACAGTAGTGCGGTATCCCAATAATGCAAATGATAATTTTTCATGCCATTGTTTTGAACCTTCTACCATTTTCCGAAGTATCTTCTTTATGTTTTTGTTGGCTGCTTCTACTGCTCCATTCGCCTTGGGCCGATATGGGGTAGAGTTGCGATGTGTAATCTTAAACTGTTGACATACTTCCTTCATTAAGTTGTTGTTAAGATTAGCACCGTTATCTGTGATGATCACCTTCAGGATTCCGAATCGACATATGATATTTGAGTGGACAAAATCTACCACAGCTTTCTTGGTCACTGATTTGAATGTCTTGGCCTCAACCCATTTGGTAAAATAATCAATAACTACCAGAATGAACTTGTGCCCATTGGATGCTGCCGGCTCAATTGGTCCAATCACATCCATGCCCCAGGCAACGAAGGGCCATGGTGCCGACATTGTGTGCAACTCGGATGGTGGAGAATGAATCAAATCTCCGTGTATTTGGCATTGATGACATTTGCGCACAAAACTGATACAATCTCGCTCCATGGTAAGCCAATAGTAACCAGCTCGGAGGATTTTCTTTGCCAACACATATCCACTCATGTGGGGTTCGCAAACTCCTGAATGTACTTCAGACATGACAGTTGTAGCTTGTCTGGCATCTATGCATCTTAATAATCCAAGATCTGGTGTTCTTTTATACAAAACTCCTCCGCTTAAGAAGAATCCATTTTCCAATCGCCTAATGGTCCTCTTTTGGTCTCCTGTGGCTTGTGCGAGATATATCCCTATTCTGATATACTCCTTGATGTCGTGGAACCATGGTTCACCATCAAATTCTTCTTCAATCATATTGCAATAAGCGTGCTGATCGTGGACTTGAATATGTATTGGATCTACATAAGCTTTGTCCGGATGGTGCAACATTGATGCCAGGGTAGCCAATGCATCGGCAACCTCATTATGGATTCTTGGAATATGTTGGAATTCCACTGATTGAAATCGTTGACAAAGATCATGTAGACATTGCCGGTATGGGATGAGCTTCAAGTCTCGGGTTTCCCATTCTCCTTGAATTTGATGTACCAAAAGATCTGAATCTCCCATGACTAAGATTTCTCGGATACCCATGTCTGCAGCTAGCCTTAACCCCAAAATGCAAGCTTCATATTCAGCCATATTATTGGTGCAATAAAATCGTAATTGAGCCGTAACAGGATAGTGATGCCCTGTTTCAGAAATGATTACAGCTCCTATCCCAACTCCTTTCATGTTAGCGGCTCCATCAAAGAAAAGTTTCCAGCCCAACTTTTCAATTTGCTCCACCTCGTCGATATGCATTGTTTCTTCATCAGGAAAATAAGTCTTCAATGGCTCATATTCCTCATCGACCGGGTTTTCGGCTAAATGATCGGCCAGTGCTTGAGCCTTCATTGCAGTTCGAGTCACATAGATGATGTCGAATTCTGTGAGCAATATCTGCCACTTTGCAAGTCTTCCTGTTGGCATAGGCTTTTGAAAAATGTATTTCAATGGATCCAACCGAGAAATGAGGTAAGTAGTGTAGGATGACAAATAGTGTTTCAATTTTTGAGCTACCCATGTTAGGGCGCAACATGTCTTTTCCAGATGAGTATAATTAACCTCATAAGCTGTGAACTTCTTGCTAAGGTAGTAGATGGCCTGTTCTTTTCTGCCAGTGAGGTCATGCTGCCCCAATACACAACCAAATGAATTTTCCAAAACCGTCAAGTAAAGAATCAAAGGTCTTCCTGGCTCTGGCAGGACCAACACGGGTGGGTTTGACAAGTACCCTTTTATTTTATCGAACGCTTCTTGACACTCATCGGTCCATTTGACTGCAGCATCCTTTTTTAACAATTTGAAAATTGGCTCACAGGTTGTTGTGAGCTGAGCAATAAACCTGCTGATATAATTTAACCTCCCCAACAAACTCATTACTTCAGTTTTGTTTTTTGGAGGTGGCAGTTCTTGAATGGCTTTAATCTTTGACGGATCTAGCTCGATGCCTCGTCGACTGACTATGAATCCCAGCAACTTTCCGGATGGAACTCCAAATGCGCATTTGGCAGGGTTAAGCTTGAGGTTGTACCTGCGAAGTCTTAAGAAGAACTTCCTCAAATCCCCAACGTGGTCGGCCTGATGCTTTGATTTTATGATCACATCATCCACGTATACCTCAATCTCCTTGTGTATCATATCATGAAACACTGTGGTCATTGCTCTCATATAGGTTGCTCCGGCGTTCTTTAGATCGAATGGCATTACCCGATAGCAATAAGTTCCCCATGGTGTGATGAATGCCGTCTTTTCTGCATCTTCTTCATCCATTAGAATTTGATGATACCCGGCATAACAATCCACGAAAGACCCTATATCATGCTTGGCACAATTGTCGATCAAAATATGGATATTGGGTAATGGGAAATTATCCTTTGGACTTGCTTTGTTGAGATTGCGATAGTCGACGCATACTCTAATTTTGCCGTCTTTCTTTGGCACAGGAACGACATTAGCCAACCAAACAGGATATCGAGTGACTCGAATGACCTTTGCTTCCAATTGTTTGGTGATTTCTTCCTTAATTCTCATACTCATGTCAGGCTTGAATTTTCTCAGCCTCTGTTTGACAGGAGGCACCATTGGATCGGTGGGCAATTTGTGGACCACCAAATCAGTGCTCAGGCCCGGCATGTCATCATACGACCATGCAAAAACATCTTTGAATTCTATGAGTGCTTTAATTAACTCTCCTCGGATCTTTGGTTCCATATGGACACTTATTTTAGTTTCCCGGACATTACTCGTGTCCCCTATATTGATGTCCTCGGTATCACTTAAGTTAGGTTTGATTTTTTCCTTAAAGTGAATTAACTCTTTACTAATCTCTTCAAAAACCTCATCTTCATCATATTCTGATTCATAATCACAATATATTTCTTGAATTAATATTTCAAAAACCAGATTGATTTTTAAGACTGGGCTGAGGATTCCTCATGCATGCCATATCACTAGAGCCAGCGTAAAAGGAACTGTACAGAAAAGAAGAAAAAGAAAAGAAAGTTATTAGGAATGATAATAAAAAGGAAACTGCTTTTTATTGGATGATGAAAGATAACAAGGTTTTGCACACTTCAAACCAACTGTAAGACAAACTTTGGGATTACAACCTTGAAATAACCCAAACAAACTGAAAGAAAATAAAAATAAACTACCAAGACTCCTTTCGAATTGGGAGAGGAGTGGCTTTCCAATTATTGAGCTTTGTTTCTGGCCCAACGAATTGAACTTCTGCGTTGCTACACCCTTCTCCGCTTTCCAACATATTCACATCACTAAACAATTTCTCGAATCTTTCAATTAATTCCTGCTCAGGATTGACCCGGGATTTAGGACTTGTTGTTATCGGGCGATTTTTAGCGCCGGTCTTGACAAAAGACTTTGACAGATGTGGGACTGGTTTTGGAAGTACCCATGTTTGGTGTTTCAACTTCCTAGCCCTTGTCACGTCATTGGCAGTGGGTATGAACCCTAAACCGAATGTTCCCCAGTTCTCGGGGAGAGATACTGGTTGTACAATTCCTTACAGAGATAAGCCCAGACCTTTGCCGGGTATAAAGCCATTCTTTAACATTTCATAAGCTACCATGACTGATGCAGAGGATATCCTTGGATTCGGAAGGTATTTCCCTTCTGAAATTTTCTCTATCGACACTGTGTTTGTCACTTGGTATACCCATGGTCCCTGGTCATTTTCTGTTCCCTCGATCGATACAATGGTACTGTTGTGAGCATTTAAACTTTCTTCTCCATGCACGACTATTTCTTGATGATCCCATTCGAACTTGACAGCCTGATGTAGTGTTGACGGGACTGCTTTAGCAGCATGGATCCATGGTCGACCCAACAACAAGTTGTAAGAAACAGTTATGTCCAACACTTGGAATTCCATTGTGAATTCAACTGGCCCTATTGTCAGTTCCAACACTATGTCGCCAAATGAATCTCTGCTTCCACCGTCAAATCCTCGTATGCAGATACTATTCTTCTGGATCCTCTCCTCTTTAATCTTTAATTTGTTTAAAGTGGAGAGAGGGCATATGTTTGCACTGGACCCATTGTCAACCAATACCCGGGTTACTACGGAATTTTCACATTTCACGGTGAGGTAAAGAGCTCTGTTGTGCTCGGTACCTTCCAAAGGTAATTCATCATCAGCAAATGTAATTCTGTTTGTCTCAAAGATTCTGTTGGCTATTTTTCCCAAATGATTTACAGAGATCTTTTCAGGAACATGAGCTTCATTCAGGATTTTCATCAACGCCAGACGGTGTTCCTCTGAATGGATCAGTAATGATAACAATGAAATTTGAGCGGGGGTCTTCTTTAATTGATCCACAACAGAATAATCATGGAGTTTCATCTTTCTTAAAAACTCCTCCGCCTCTTCCTCCGTCGGGAGATCAAACCGAGGAGCAGTTGAATTGATTTCGGAGGCTTTGAAGGTGGGCTCCGGGGGGTAATATTGGTTGTCCTGGGCCTGAAATGTAGGTTCGCTAGGAGATTTGTGAAATGTAGCAGGGGGCGGTGCTACGAAAACAGGAGTCATAGGTGGAGGAAAGTACGGAACTGGTTTTGGAGGTAGAGACTGTGGTGTCTGAGAGGTGGTGCCTCGGTAGTGTTGATAAATGGGGAAACTTGGGGATAATTCAGTGGTGATATTATCCTGAGTTTGGGTCATTGATGGAGCAGGGTTATTTGGGCAAGATGGGGGTAACTGTCCTGTAGACCAAGCTTGGTACATCTCAGCCATTTGCTGCTTGAGCTTAAACATATCTTCTTTCATTTTCCCGACATCCATCTCTTCTATCTCCATACCTGTGTCAATATCTAGGATAGACATACTTTCGGGTATCGGTCCTTTTGATCTTGTGTGATAGTGATAATATGCCAGTATACTCTTTAGAGAAACTAACTGCTTGAATTCTGAAAATGGACAAACTTGTTAGTTGTGAGAGTTTAACACATATATAATCGCACGTTGAGATGCAATGCTCTTAGACAAATAATCACTTTCTATTATGCATTTGCTCGGCTGCTTGTGTCGTCCCAGCCTTCTTGAAATTTTTATTGTCATTCATTTTTATTTATTATATATATCTTTTATCGTGGTGGTCGAATCTGAGAGATTGCCTACGTATCATGTTCTTACATGAATCAGACCTTGCATAGTTCGGACCAAAGGCAATCATTTTTATTCATTACACAAATATGGAATTACATTTGAAAACTTTAAGAAAATGGCTTGAAAACACACACACTTAAATAAAAGATACAATTCATAACATCTCACAACATGCCCCACTTTCCATTTTTGTTGTCAAATATTGGATTGTCTGCTCAATGTGGTGCTTGACCCGGATGGCCTCCCAGCGTACGATACATCCTTTCCAACTCCATTGCTAGATGACGAGCAAAAGTGGGCGCATGCTCAGTAAATCTTTCATAATCCATTCCTTGGCAGTTTACATAACTTTGAGATGTGAAGACTGCCAGGTCGTGGATTTGTGCCCTAAAACCTTGGAGACGTTGGTCTTGGTCTTGCAATTGCTGCTGATGAGTGGTGGCTATATCTCTGACACAGTTATCACGATCTAGAGCTGATTCTAACAAAGCTCGGAGTCTGGCCTGCTCTAATCTTGCTTGCGCTCTTTCCCTGTCGAGGTCTGCTTGTTGGTGTTCTCTGTTGCATCTTCTTGCCTCTTCTAGTTGTGCACGAAGCTGGTCTTCTGATCGCATCCAATAGTCTTTTTCCTTCTTGAATTGTGCCTTGTCTTTTTAGGATTGCCTATCTTGGCGTTCCTTGTTAGATCTGGCTTCTTCGTTTAATTGTTGGATCTTTTCTTTTGCTTTGCTCAATGCCCTTTCATTTTCCGCAAGAATGAAATCATAATCTTGCATTCTTTCAAAGAGATTGGCGATGGTTTTTTGATCCTTCCAGCTCCTCTTTGGCGTTTCAGAAACTCTTTTCATTTTTTGGAATCGAGCATGAAGATTTTCATTCTCACAAGCTAGACTCTTTTTCTCGCCTTCGGCTTCTTGTTCTTGCAAATCTTTCTCCAAACTGAGGCTTCTTAGATTTTCTTTTAGGGCATGGATAGTTGCTTTGTACCCTTTTTCTTTTTCTCCCCAGATCAACCGCTCTTGGATTTTATCATTGAAGTTTTGAACATGGGGTCTTTTTGTTGGCCTTTTTAGCTCAGGTTCTGGTACATCATCCACGCGAGACCGTTTTTCGAACCACCTCGCATATCCAGGATTCATCTCACCCTTTGTAGTGTCTGGGACTTGAGTATCACTTTTCAAGTATCGACATCCATTCCACATCTGCTGAAGTAGAGCTTCGGGAATAGTGGCTTCTGGGTGTAATTCGATTACTTGCATACTCAAATCTTCATCATCAGGAACTATTTGATATCTCCCTAGTTGCCTTAAGACTCTTAGTGGTGCATACAGCTGAATGCTTCTTAATCCCAATAGTAGTAGATAACTATTTGAGGTTGACATATGTATTACTTCCCTCATCGGGAGCCATCCCAGAGTCCATTCAATTTGATTTGCCGTTAAAGCCTTTAGATGAGATACCCATGCTTCTATCCCTTCTGGAGCTTGATAATTTTTTGTTCTTTCCTCATAGCTCTCGATGCAATTATCATTTTTTGACCCATATTGTATGATCTTGGGCTGTTGTTGGAGATGCTCCATCACCCACATTTGCAACAAAATTTTGCATCCTTCGAAGACCGTTGCTCCTGATTTACATAAAGTCAGAGCCCGATAAATATCTGATAGAATGATGGGGACAAGGGTGTGATTTTCTTTAGTGGTGAGGATTTGCGCAACTTTTGCGGTGCGAATATCAATTGCTCGCTCTTTATTTGGGAAGACCATGACTCCTAGAAAAGCCACCATGAAAGCAAATCGACGGTGCATCTGCCAAGTGTCTTTGTTTTGCTTATTAGTAAGGCCTTTCTCATGAATTTCGAACCCATCTGATTTTCCAAACCTTGAATACAAAATGTTGAAGGAACAACATCCATTGATGACATTGCTTTTCCTGATTTGACTGCTGATGTTCAGAAGACCGAAGAATCGATCTACCGAAGGAGCCTTTGTGAATATCAAGCTTTGATTTCTTAAACTTCCGTCAAAACCAGCATATCCAGCTATCTCTTCTAATGTAGGAGTAAGCTCGAAGTCAGAGAAACGAAAAACTTTGTGAGCAGGGTCCCAAAAAGTTACTAACGCCGCAATCAGATCATCACGGGGTTTAACTTTCATAATGTCCGTGACATTTCCCAAATGCTTGACGACCCATTTTTTACCGTCTTCGCCTAAATCATACCACCACATTTGAAGCTGACATAGAAATTCTTCCGTACTTGTGGATGAGGGGCTTTGTGTGGTGCTCATTTTGTATCTGAAATTTAATTTTGATAAAGTCAAAATTCATTTTTGAAAATTTATACTAAAAAAAATCATTTTCGATTTTTTTTTATATTATTTTTTATTTATTAAATACCTTTATTTCAAAATTTAAAACTATATTTTTTCGAAATTTTTAAAACAACCCATTTTATTCCTTTCTTCTTACCATGATTTTATTTAAGCTGGTCAACAAGCATGTTCGAGGCAAATGAATGCACAAGTAACAAATAGGATGCATCATGATGGTCTTTTAATTTTGGGTTCACCTGTCCTAGACAGACCCAACCCCTGTGTTGAGTCTCCAAGGCCAAATGCATATGATGCAAATATTCGTTCCTACTAGGGATCTGGTACATGGCTGAGTTATTCTAAGTGTAAAACCTTAGGTTGATTGTTCTAAACCTGGCTTACCCAAACGGACAGTTTGAGCCGAAGCGGGGGCAACGTACCGGGAGCACGAAAGTCTGTCCGGCCTAGTTACTTGTCCCAACTCCGTCTTATTTGGTATGACTCTAACAGAAAGGTGGGTCACGCGCACGTGTACACCATAAATTCAGAAGACTCAGAAAGAAGGGGGTTTCGTAGCAGTTGTATATATTCACAATTCAAATAATATTAAAGCGGTAAACAACAACATTTAGCATATTAGCATATAAACAGTTGAAAATCTCATAGTAAATAAAACCAATTAACACAGATATTTTAAGCTCGAATTCTTTAAACCCTGAACCAATGGTTCTGGGTTACAGTTTGACCAATTCCCCAGCAGAGTCGCCAGAGCTGTCGCACCTCCTTTTTACCGCGCCCGCCGGGCGCGTGGGGAGTTTTCTCCAATCGAAGGACAGTCGAAACGGGATTTATTTAATTATTTAAGAGTCGCCACCTGGGAATTTTAAGGCGTCCCAAGTCACCAATTTCAATCCCTGGATCGAGGAGAATATGATTCTGTTTATTATTCTGCGAACCAGAAATCCTGAGTAAGGAATTCTGTTAATCCAGAAGAAGGTGTTAGGCATTTCCGAATTCCGTGGTTCTAGCACGGTCGCCTAACAGTTTTTATTATTGGCTTAATTATCTTGATTTTAAATATGTTGATGTTATTTGATTTTACTACCGCTTATACTTATTGTGATTGAGAACCCTTCTTTGAATCGAATTACGCGTACATATATTCATGTTATAAATTTTAAAAATGCGGAATTGTGTCACGCGTACGTGTACACGATAGCTTTTGGTAATATATTTATTAAACAATCATTTTTTCGGAATTGTGTCGAATCAAGAATATTTGTTATTCTTGAATAGTGAACTGTACATCTCGGATTTTTATGAAATTGATTTAACGCCTTTGGAAAAATCCTTTTATTAAATATTTGCTCGAAATTGCGCGTACGCATAATCCGAATTTTTGCTTTTAAAAATAATAATCAGGGTACGCGAACGTATCCCTAATTGTGCAAAATATTTATAATGATATTGGGGGATTTTTCCACAAATTATTTATTATATTATGAGAAATCTTCATTTAAAATACTCTTAATTCTTGAAAAAGAATTCACAATTTATTAAATGTTTCCCATTGATTATAATTTCCGAATATAAATTATATTCATTCTAACTATTCAAATTCAAAGGACATAATAAAAATATGATTAATACTATCTTTAAAACAAATATGACATATATATATATATATATATATATATATATATATATATATATATATATATATATATATATATATATATATATATATATATATGCCAAAGAATAAATGGCATATGAAACTGAAAATGAATGATTCATAAAGGAAAGAAATATTTTCCAAGAAATTTCATTATTTACTTAATGCAATTTCTATTTTTTGCTTACCATTGATTTAAAATGTTGCAATCTGTACATGTACATCTCAACTTATTCTCATATATTCGTTTTTAATCGAATAGGCGAAATTATTATAATTGATTCTGCTTATGGTTAAACGTAAATGTATATATAATCAACCCTTGTTACTAACTTTCACATTATAACCTCCTAGGCCATTTGTTATTTTGAGAAAGAGAACAAATCTACCTAATTGACTTAATAAAGTAATATTGCCTACAACCTTATTCACCCTGTTTTGACGTTTGCAAACATAATGGAGGATAATAATGCAACTTCCAAATATTGGTGTTAACCATAATCATTATTATGCCATATATGAATTAAGTACAATCAATCATCATCTAGCCTTAATCCACAACCAAACAATCGAAATACACTAACCACTCATTTCTTTATATTCCCGGACTACTTTATACCTGTCTAACAATGTCGTAAGACTTAATTAATAACCAACCTCATGCCATATTCCCTATCTTAACCATTCAACCATAATTATACCTTAATGAAATTCTGGAATAGATAAAATTATTACAATACTTATATGAATTTCAAAATAAAATGATATAATTAACATGTCCAGCATACCTCTATATGAAATAACATGAAACAAAACTGAAATTTAAAATAACAAACTTAGATAAATGGAAAAATAGAACTGCAATTCAAAGTTCATTGATTTATCATGCCGAATCTCTTTCCAACATAGAATTTAAGAAGATATGTACCTGGAAATGGAGGTAGAAGAAGTAAGTTTCAGCAGTAACAAAATCAGTAGAATATACCGATAACACAGCAAATCTGAACAAGAATAGGATTCGAAGAGCCCAGATGCACAGTAAAAGTACTTTTAAGAAACTTCAGATTTTTAACTGAAGAATGAGATCGAACAAATCCGGACAGATTCAATACCAAGAGTAATATTTCTGATTTTTGATGTTTAGAACAAAGCATACTGAAAACTTTCAATTTCAAGAACACAGAATCAGCTTCAATACTAATTTCCGATGTAGAATTCTGTTTTAGTGTCTCTGTTTTCCTTTCTTTATATCTTCCTTTTCAAATTTCTGTTTCTGCTTGATTTTCCTCTTTCAATCTCCTAAAATCTGCCTTAAGCTCTATCTCTCAAACTCTCTTCTTCTGAAAACTGCCCCTATTCTCTGAAAAACTCTCTCTTTTTCCTCTTCCAAACTCCCTCTTAAGGTCTGTCCAGCTCCTGTATTTATACAGGGCTGGTTGCACCTTTGTCATGGTGACTGGACCCTTTATCCCTTTAAAAATTAGAAAGTTTCCATTAAAAACTACTTTTTAATACTTTATGTGATCCTAACATGATTTTTAGCAGCCCCATTATCCCTTGTTTTCCATTAGTATCTTAAACTATAGCCACTAACATACCATTATAAGCACACTATTATTATTACATTACCATACTGTTTCATTCCTCAACTATCTCCTGAAAATCCCTTAATATTACTGTTATTACTGTCTCAAATTCAGAATTTCACAATACAGATTTTAAAATCTGTTTAAGCAGCTATAACCAATCCTAAAGTTTGGACTGTATCCTGACTAAAAATGTAACTCCTAACACAATGGTATCTAACCAACATTTGTGAACTTGAATTCAAACATTACAATACTATTATACTGAATTTAGCCTAATAATTCAATTGCATTGGACTAAAAGCAACCACACACAAGAGCATTGTCAATATACTGACAATGTCCTGTTCAGAAAATAATATGTACACAACATTCATTTGATGGATTTTATTGAACTATAAACAAAGATGACTTAATTAACGAGTATTAATCAAATAAGAAACAATTGATTACAACAAAATAATCCATCCGAAACAGGTTGCTTCAGTCAACATTTTCATAAACAAGATTCACAATACAACTAATCGACGAACTTAATCGAGTCGATTACACACATTGTAACTAAGCACAACCAACAGAAACAATTCTCATTTCAAATCAAATAGACGGGTAGGAGACAGTATGACAATAAAAGATGGGAAAGTTACACAGACTAAAACAAACACAAAAATACACGTATAATACACAAAATAAATAGAAAAAATACCTTTGAATCTTCAATTTTATTCCGACTCGAACTCAACTTGGATTTGGACTTTGTTTGAAATCAAACAGACCTTAGTCGAAGTATTTTCTACTGAAAATACTTTTACTAAGGTCGATTAAACCTCAATATTTGTCTGAAGTGAAAAAGATTCCACTCTTGGAAAATTTAGGGTTTCTGAAGGTTCGATTTGGGAAACAACCATTTCTGGTTAGATTCGAAGGGAACCAAACATGACACAAGGGTGAGGGAGGCCTAGGGGTCGTTTGGTGTTAATTTGGAAAGAATCTGAGTGAGTTCAGATTTGATTCGAACCTTCAAAAGAAGATTCAAAGAGTTCTGAGGCGATTCGAACCAAACCAACACCAGATCCACAACAAGGGTTGTCAGGGGAAATTGTGGTGTTATTTTGGAAGCCATCGGAGAAGATCAGGTTTTCAGGCCAACCTTCGATTTAAGATTCGAAGAGTTGGGGCCTGATTCGAAGGAAACTAAGGTCGGATTCGTGTAGGGGATGTTCAGGGGGTTCTGGGGTGTCAAGATGGTGACCGGCGGCGTTGATGCCGCCGGGTTTCAGGAGGTGGAATCCTAGGGAGGCTAGGGTTAGGAGTGGGGGTTTGGGGGACGATGATGAACAGTGTAGGATGGGGGGAGGGGTGTTCAATTAGGGGCTGGGGTAAGGCTTGGGATTTATATAGGGGTGGGGTGGATTGGTATCGTCCGTTGGATCAAGTAGAATGGATGGCTAGGATCTATTCACTTAACCAAACGATGTCGTTTGGTTTAAGTTGCGGGACGGGTTGAACCGGGGCAGTGGGTCGGGTAATGATCACGGGTTAGGGTGATGAGATCTCAGCCATTGGATGAATTGAATCCAACGGCCCTTGATGAAGGGTGATGAAACGTCGTCGTTTCGGTTTGTTTGATTTGGACCGGACATGGGGTTGTTGGTATTGGGCTGTGGGGGGGTTTAAAATGTTTTGGGCCTGGATTTTAATCCAGGTCCGATTTTGTACAACTTGTATTTTTTTTTTACTTTCTAATTTCATTATTAATTAATAAAATCTTAATTAAAATTATAAAAACAAAATTACCCTTACAAAGATATTAATTACCTTTTTAACAACTATTAACACATAGACAACATTAATCACACAGTGGAACATTAAAAAAAATAGAACAAATGCATATTTTTGTGATTTTATTTAAATTAACTTAATTAAATGCATACTTAAATCCTAGATATACATGAAGCATGTATTTTTATTTTAATTTTGTTTAATTATAACAAAGCAAATATTTTACGGACAAAACACAAACAATTAATAAACGCAACACAAATTCTAAAATTGCACACTAAAAGAAATTAGTTTTATTTTTGATTTATTTGGGAGTAGTTTTCGTGAGGCAAAAATCACGTGCTCACACATAACATACGAATATTATATATATATAAAAGCAAAATTACATAGACATGGCTGATATTTTTAGGGCACTAGTGTTACCCATAGTTGCCAAATAGTTACAAACATTGTTAGACAAAGTCAACTAGGATTACTCTAACCCTTATTAGACCCTGGAATTTCCTTTATTTTCCAAGGCTACATCTGTTGGTGCCTATAAGTCGTAAGTTTCGTGGGTACTGGTAACTATATCTTTATCACTGCTGAAAACAGAATCATAATACTTGTTTCCCCTTGTCTGAACTCCAACTACATTATGATCTACTCTACTTGGGTACCTCATACCTCATTTACCGTATATCTTTTACTTTCTGGAACTCGTACTCTACCTTCTAAGCATGATCTGATATGAACCACACATTTACTCATCATAAGTACAAGTAAAAATCAAGTTCGTGTAACTCAGCTCTCCCGCATCCACATCCAATCCCTTACTAACTGTCTTCTTTCTAGTCATAGGCAACGATGTATTACAAAACAAATAGAGATCTGTTGTTGAAGTCTTACAGCTCAGTTCTATTGCACGATCTAGAATAAGATTGAAATATGTCAATCCAAATATCCCCTAGACTCATGATAATAAGTGTGGCACAACACACTCATAAACAATACTCTACTAGAAATGACTTGTAGACTCCCTAAGACAAACCTGCTCTGATACTAAGTTTATCAAGCCTAAACCAGGGGAGGCATGGCCGGCTCCCGGTACCTTACTCAACCGCGAGCGTACCAACTGTAGCTCATTTTAATCTAAACATATATAACAACCTTGGCCGACAATGCCAATCTGCAATACAAGAAATAGTACCATAGGCTGACAAGTTCACTATGTTGACATTTTGAAAATACATGACACGTCTGCAAGACTCTAAAGAGAAAATAAATGTACTCTGGTCGAGACAGGGCCTTGGCCTACCTATCATGTCTATATATACCCAAAACTCTGGACCTGGTAACTATGGATTAAATTGAGCTTACTAATCAAGCTGCTACTCGACACGTCTACAATGGAGGTTTGCCAGGCTATCTATCAGGACCTGTAGGCATGAAATGCATCTCCCCTAAAAACAGGGACGTCAGTGCGAAAAAATATGCCAAGTATGTAAGACATGATAAGAACATAAGTAAGGACATCAATGTAAAGAGAGTCGAGGAGGATCAACCTGTAACTGTAGATTGCCATTGTGGGCTATGATATACATAAATATACCGTATACGCGTATATAACCCCATCAAGATACATATACCATATATATGTGCATATAGCACCATCGGGCCTCTGTGGACATTGTTGATACCCAATTTTGCCCTCATATTTTATAAAATATTTTATATACTTTTAAAATATTTTTTTACTATTACCCAATTTATAGGGGTTATATAAGTATTTTCCATAATATTTGAGGCTTTAGAATTGGTTTTCTTGCATTTAATTTGTTAATTATCTCTTCAAATTTTATAAGGCGACTCAATCATCCAAATTTATTATTTTATACCCACATGCATTTTATAATATTTTATATCATTTTTTACATAATTCCATTTGCATTTTTATTTTTTCTACACTAGTTACAATATTAGCCTATATTCTATAAATAATTACATTTATTATTTTATTTATGACAAAATAATATTTTTATAATATTAAGTTATGATTTTAAGTATTTTTACAATATAAATAATATTTTTACTATTTAATAGACATTTTAATAATTTTATTATTTTATTAATTTCTGGTGTTTCAAGAGCTAGCCCAAAATAGGCCAATTTTCGGACTATTTTGATGGCCTAAATGCCTAACATCTGGGCCCAATCCCCTTATCCCAAACCAAACGATCACGACCTAATCACAACCCACTAAACAACCTGCCCCACTCATCGTTTCATTCTGGCCGTTGATCTCTCAAGATCATAGTCCCTCCCTCACCCAACACTTATACATTAACCACAGTCGCAACCCTACCCATTTCCCTGAGACTGCCGCCCTAATATTCTCTTCTTCTCTGTTCTCTAAAAGAAACCCGAGCCGGCCCACTCAAATCTCAGTCCCAATCCGATATCACAAGGAAATCTTCCATGTTTCCTTTCCATATTTGCACACATAGAGATTCTTACCATCTCCTAAACATTGTTTGGTATTCAGTTATTTATGGAAGCTAAATCAATGGGTGTTCATTCAACTCTGATTCTGTATTATCTCCATGTTCTTGACTTGATACATTAACTTCTAGGCTATATAGGTCCGATTCAGTGAGATCTTTGACAATTTTTGTTCTCGTCTTGAACTAGGGTTTTCCCGATTTTTCTCCTAAATTGGTTCTAAATCGATTTTGCATGATTTTATTTCCTTATTAGTGTTTGATTGACTGCGTTTACTTCTTTGTATGTTTAATTTTGCTACCATAAAACCCTCTTCCCCATTTCCCCTAGACAGACCTTAATCACCATTATTCTCTTCTCACTCGTTCTATACTATTTTGAAACTTGAGCTCTTGGTCAGTTGAAAGTCAAGACCTCAGAAATCTTCTCTATCTACCTCCTTATTGCTAGCATTGCTCGAGGCTCGTTCGAAGCTCCTTTGAACTCTGACGTACTAGGGTTTGGAGTTCTTGATGTTGTTCTTACTTTGCTACTGGAACTTAGTGATTCTCCTCTATTTGTAATTACATTTGCAAATTGGTAAGTGTTCAATCACTCACAATTATGTTTCTTCCGTGTTTGCGTTCATGCTTCTGAATATCTGTATTATGTGGACCTTTCTAAGCCTATATGATATTGTGCGGATCTCGCTTTGAATTTTTTTATCAAAACTTGTATAAGTTTGTTTATGTTCATTTAATATTAATTTGGAAGAATTCTAGGTTGTTATGCTTGTTTGAGGTTTCCATGTTTATGTATAATTAAATCTTACATTGACTGTCTAAATTTGAACCCTTTCTCATGTCTCACTTTGAGCACTTGCACTAAAACTCCTATGGAATTAATGCCTACCCTGAATTTGCTTTAATGAGTTTCCGCTGAACCCTTTGTGTATAATCTACTGTTACACTGCAAATTGATCCCTGATCATTCCATATTGCAACACTGTCTTAATATTTAGCCAATAATGTTTCTCTGCTATTTGTAACTCTGACAATTATATTCCTCAACTTGTTAATCTTGTACCCTTTAGCATTGCCTTAGACTTCAAGAGTAATTTTTAATGTTTAGCTTCTTCTCTTATATATGGTCAATTGGCATGAGTCCTGATGTCTGCCTGTCTTGTTAGCCTAGAGTTGATATGATCTTTTACCTTCCACGAGTTCTTTAGAGTTTTTAATGTGTTCAATGCTCATTATGTTAAGTCTCGTGTTCAACTAAGCGATATGTTTGCGAAACTATGCCACTAGTATGTTGTTATGACTGTTTGTAACCACATTCTTATTAGGCTCCCATGTTAAAACCTTTATGTGAAGATTGTACTCTACTTGCTTCTTGCCTATGATTCTGCTAGACTATCATCTGAAGTTTGTTAGGTTAGTTCTAAATCATGCTTTATTTTGAAACCCTATTTGGAGTGCTTTGCTAGCTCATATTGTTCAATCTTGTCTCTTTAAACACTCTTCTGGAAATACAAATATGAATCTCCCTCATATATGCCTTATGTTCCTTCCAACTTAATGTAATCTTATATGTGTGCCTTTGTCTTATAGCTACTGATAGCTATAGCCTTAAGATTTAAGTGTGGGGGATCTCAAGAGTTGTTTGATTGACCCAGTATATAGTCTTTCACTTGTATGGTTGGTTTGGCATGCAATTAGGTAAGCAAGGGATTCATTTGGGCCTAGCTTGTTAGGTCATATATGTTGTTGGGATTAGGTATTGGATTCATGTGCATTTTAATCATCCTTGTAAGCCTGGGAGTTGGGCCTGTTGGGTATGCGAAGATTAAGGCCGGTGAGGGCTCAAAAAGCATCATTGGGTTACTCTATTTTGTGTTGGACCTGCAACTGTTCTATTTGGAGTTTGTAACTATCTATTTGGGCTTGGATCATTTTATTTTGGTCAGTAATAACTTATAATAATAAATGATGGGGGAAATTAGTAAATGGGGGTCGAGTACTCTAATTCTGGCATGAATGGGTAGAAAACATGACTATAGGGTCTAAATGTTTTTGCTATCTTGTTTGACATGCTCTGTTTTAGTACACTGATAGAAAGCATGCCTATAAGAATTTGGGTGTTTCACTTATTTACGTGCTTCACTTCTATACGCTAGTAGAAATCATGCCTATAAGATTTAAACGTTGTTGGTTATTTGCTTAACTTGCTCTATTGTAATATAATTACTATATAGCATGACTATAGGATCACACTAATACATGTCTTCGCTCATCTAGATACCATGTCTATAAGGCTTTAATTGATCAATTACTTTGTTGTTTCCTTACACTGCCACCTAGATAACATGCCTATAGGAATAAGTATGATAAAATTGAGTTCAAATACCAACTATTAGAAATCCTGTAGGATATCGTTACTCACCTAAAAGCATGGCTATAGGATCAAACACGAATAACTCTGAGTTTTCTAATAGCCTTCACTGTCCCATGGCATAAATAACTCAGAAATCATATCTATAGGTTTATAATACTTGTAATCTTCCAATTCGGTAATCTGATACAGCCGCACTGTCTGTAGGACATCTTGAACTAGGATCACGTAGAAGCTATGTCTATAGAACTTAACGACTCTAATACGTCTTAATTCTGAAACTGTCTGCTGCGTAACCTGATATATGTTTACGTGTCTTTATTGTTATGTGTGGAAGCTAACATGAGCCACTCCTTGCTATTATGTGCAGTCCTACTTATTTGAATGCGCGACTAGTTTTATTATTTTGATTACCCTAAGTATAAAGTCTAGAACCATCCAAATAGTAGATCCAAAGCCTCCTGGACCATAGGAATGGGAAGCACGCATATGACACGGTTTATACTTCAATTAGAGCGCTTTAGGTAAACAATTTTAACGTAGTAATTAGGTAGCAGGAGATGATAGTCTGTACCCACTGAATAATATGAGTAACCCCTATCTTAAGGGAGTTGCAAAGTATTATTTATGTTGTACGGGGTGATCCTTTAGGCTAAAAAACATAGGACCCCCCTTCACATTATATGCTTGTTTCTCACACTTAGTCATCAAATTAGACTAACGCAGTTGTGTCCCTATAACCTCTAAGAATTGTACCGTTTATTTATATTTAATTCTTATGTTGTTTTCTTTACACTTATTTACATAGAACCTTCAACTTCCACATCTTTTTTCCCTTTTATGATCACTTAGCTTAATTATAACTCAATAATCCACATATCATAAATTTCAGCTGGGACCCACCGCTGTGACCTCGAAGAGTGCCTAAAACCTTCTCTTTAAGGTAATTTGTTCCCTTACTTGATCTTTGGTGACACGGACTAGTTAAAACAGAGTTATTTGCATAGGTACCTTAACGTACCTTAAAAATCGTTAGATGGTGACTCTCCTCTTTCAATACTCCTTTAAAAGAGTTATTACACATCGAAACCCGCTTTTATAAGAAAACGGGGTGTGACAACGTGGAGACTATGCTAGGGATTTACACATAGGACCTTACCATAATGAAGTTGACTTGTGTGGATTATTTTATAACATATGCATCCCTTCCCTTATTTCCCTTTGTTCATTTAAATTTCTATGACATGCACATCATTTCCTTTATTTTCTTTCTAAATTGCTATGACATGAACATCCCCTCATTGTTTTCCTTTTTTTGCTATGACATGTACGTCCTCTCCCCACTCCCTTGATCTTGTCTAAGACTGCTCTATCATGACTCTCCCATCCCTATTTTCCTATTTGCTTTATTACGTTCTCGTACATTTTCATGAGTTAAACTATTTTCTCTCTTTTGTCTCTCCTTTTGCTTTTCTTTCTCCTATTCATCTTTATTATATTACCTATTGTTTTTACGCACTTTCAAAATGTAAATATTTTGTAGTGTGTTACTATTTTGCATAAATCATGCTCACATCATACTCCACTCGTGCTTATTATCAACATAGCGGCGCTTGATAAGTGTCCGCACTTTCCCTAAAGACACCCTTTTAAAATTGGAAAGCTTATTTGCGGTAGACTAGTTAATCAACGGTGTAGTCGACGGTCCCGTAACTTTTCCTCTCAAGTTGTCCATTTGAGAGTACCAGTCTAGACATCTCTAGAAATCCATACTCCGATTTGAAATGTACATGCATCACGCTAAACTTAGTATGGATTGAGACATCATTGGCGTAACAACCCGCTTAAATGAACCTTGTCCGAAGTCCAACGAGATTTCCATAACCCAAAGGACATCAACATATTATGTGCATTATTTGGTGAAAACGTGTCACCATGCTGATCATTATTGCGTAAATAGTCGAATATGGATGTGGAAAGGAGTAACTTTTATTTGTTTGCATAAAATGAAGAACGAAATATCCAGGTTCGGTATGGTCAAGAATATCCCGCCTTTGTTAATTAACTGGTAGAAAGACCTTGCACCCTGTGATAGAAACCATGTGAGGAGAGTACTTGGTGACCAGCTATCTTTGTTGAACATTTGATCAAATAGGGAACTGATTGAGGCTGCTACCATGTTCTGGGATGATAAGAGGGCTATTTTTAGACTTGACAGTATAGAAATGAATCCTCTCATGGAAGAACTTGGGGGTTTCACCAAGTTACCATGGGATAGCCCAGGACTATTTGTGGCAGAAAATCGCACTCCAAGTGGTTTTCTGAAGATGTTGGGTTTTAAGAAGAATGATGAACTGGTCTGTCTGAAGAAATCATACATCACCTTTGAATTTCTCTATGAGCATTATAGACATAGTAAATCATATGGCCCTCATCATGAGGAGCTAGCCATTACCTCTTAAGGATGGGTGCACCACCGGGTTTATGTTTTCATAGTATGTTTCTTGGGTTTGTTGATCTTTCCGATACAAGGGGAAAAATTCATACTCGCTTAGCCATGGTCGTCAGGACCTCAATGGAGGGTATCGAGGGGAAAAAGTACACTATCATCCCTATGATCTTAGCTGAGATGTACCGTGATCTAGATCGGTGCAAGCATGGGTCCCGACACTTTGAGGGTTGTAATCTCTTGCTACAAGTTTGACTGCTGGAACACTTTTAGAGGGGTGAGTATCGCCAGGAGCTTCTGCGAAGACCACTGAATGACTACATAGCCAGTCATCATCTAACGAAGATGAAGTTCATTCTAGACAGGTTTGCAAAGCCTGGAAATAGTGTAAGTTGGGTGTATTTCTTCAGCAGTCTAACGGATGAGCAAGTACATTAGATGTTTGAGTAGTGTGTTTATTATCAAATCTAAAGGAACTATTCACTTAGTACTGATTGGGCTGCGAGACATCTACCCTTAATCTCATATAAGGGTAATGATGCAAGCTGGAAGGAAACAAGTCATACCTCGAGTTTCCAACAGGGTTCAATATAAGATAGATTTCAAAAGGGATGTCATCTCGTTCGAGTTCGAAGAGCAACACATGTGGAACCAAAAGATCATCGTGGAAGGAGAGACTATTGAACCAGACAGGTATCACACCGGTCATATGTACTGCTATCTCTCATGGTTGGAGGACGACATAGCTAGGGAAGTCAAACCTAGGGCCAATTTGAAAGATAGGATCATATGTAAGATGATTGAGGCACAGGTGAAGTATAACATGTTACGAAAAAGGGTAATCGAGTCCAAAGCTAAGTGTCTGGAGCAATTAGTCAAGAGAGATGTTAGAATATCTAGAGCAGGGATTGATGAAACTAGAGGGGAAGATGAGAAAAAGGCTTTGGGATTGTCAAGGCATGGACGATGATGAAGGAGGAAAGTTGGCAAAGGCTTACTTGCTACTGTACATGTGCGATCTAGGGAATGTGATTAATGGGGTCAAGAGAGCCAAACATAGAGAAGGTCCTTTAGGGAACAAGTAGACTAGGAAATTTTATACGGTTATAATCAGGCTTGCCCCTTTTTGTGCAACTGATCGAGGTTGGAGCATGATTAGCCGAGGATCGACTCCATTTTATATCAAACTATGGTGTAGACCCCGAGTCTGATTAAGATCGAGACCGACCAAAACTGAGACCGACCAAGATTGAGATCAACCAAGATTGGGATCGAATAAGATGGAGATCAAGGGTAGCATACTGGGTCAAGTAACGAAAAGACAAAATATCCGCAATCGAGCGAGGATCACGGCGCAGATCATGACACGTATCAAGAAGATGCCACTTAATTATCCAACTATGGGATTTCTAACTGTATTTAGAATTGTACTAGAAGTAGGACTCCCCACTATATAAAGGGGAGCTGATCATTTGTAAAGGTGTATCTCATTCATGCTACAAAGGCTATATATTCACTTTCTCTTAAGCTCTTAATATTCTTGTTAATGTGTTCATACTCTTCGGCGAAATATTCATTTAATTCTAGGACAGTCTAGTTCAAGGATTGAAGCTATACGTTTTATTTGGTTTTCTTTGTTTATATTTGCAGTTAATTCCAGTATCAATTTAATTTTTCTCCCAATTTCTACTAAGTAAATGACATGTCCTTAAAATCACAGTATAAATTCAATTGTTATCCATTTTAGGGTAACCGAAATAATGTTCTTTATTGATTTTTAGATTAGATTAGATTTCGATGTAATAAGACTTGATGCCATTAATGACTTTATAATTATTATTTCAATTTAGTGAAAGGTTGAGTTGGCTTATTTTTTTATTAATGGAGTGAGGAAAATATTGACATGAATCTCCTCCAAGTCTATGGTCGCTTAGGCCTAACTTAGGCACAATGAAGTCCCCAAATTAGGATGCGAATTATTGCATAACCTTATGTGATACATGTCTAAAAAATTGCAAACACTCTTGTACTCCGTCTTATTGACTTGGTTACCTTTTGTTTTTATTTCTTTTGATTATTCCCATTCCCAAAGGTTGGTTCGTGCATATTGACATCATCTGCATGCCACACTAGATCAAAAGGTCCTCCTCCACCTAGCAACCAAAAAAGTAAAGGCAAAGGCAAAGGGAAGATGTGTGATCTACATCGTATTCTCAAAGACAATGCTACCATGGCAGAGAGTGTTGAAACCTCAGGCGAAAGAAGTACGCCAAGACAAAATGAGTTGGTCTTACGTTTGGAGCAGAAAATCCTGGAGCTGCAGGGTGAGCTTGAGCAGGTCCAAAATCTGGCAAACCTTTACCTTACTCTAAATGTCCCAAATATCAACCAGCAAAACACAACTACTCAGAACCAAATACCACCACAAAACACTCAAAACCAAAATCCACCACCTGTAGCTCCGAATCCTCCCGCACCGCACCCGTATCACAATCCCGCACCTCCCCAAAACATTAACCCACCACCAGTGCAAACCCATCAACACCACCACCATCACTCGACCCAATATTTGCAAACCAACACTTATCACACTCCTAAAAAATGCACCACAACCTACCCTTGATCCCCCTCAAACCTGAATCAATGATCACTCACATACCCAAGTTCTAGGAACTCATCAAAGAAACCCGATGTTGATACCTAATTTTTTCTTATAATATTTTAAAATGCATATATACCTTTGAAACTACGCATTAGCATCAATTGGTATTTTTCCATAATTATTACATTTTTAATTAATTTATCTTAGTATTTTATTCATATAAATAATTGCAAAATTGTATCACAAAATAGTTTTAATAATTTTTGTGGCTTAATTTTATCATTTGCATTCGTATTAAGTTTCAATTATTACACAAATAGCCACATCTGTATTTTTAGGATACAATTGCAATTACTTTGCAATTATAGCCTATGCTTGCATTATTACATTATTTTATTGGAAAATAGCCTTTTATATTTTTTAAATATTAAGTAATTACTTTAAAAAATTTCCAGGCATGAAAATCATTTTTATAATTTATTAACCATTTTTAAAATTGTTTTATCAATTAAATAATGTATTTAATAAATAGCCCTTTTTTATTTTGAACCTAGCCTATTAAATAAGCCCAATTTTAACCCCTTTAATACAAGCCCAATTACCCAAGCCCAATCTATACCTACCTGACCCAAGATCCCCATCAAATCGTGGTCGTTAATCCTTTAGATCAACGATCCACATCAACACTTGCCTTTTTTAATCAAACGACCCCCTAAACCCTAATCATTTTCTCCATACGGCCGTCTCTGGATCCCCTCCTCTCTAGTTCTCTCTGAAACCAACCCCTAACCCTAATCGCTGTCCCCCAAAATCAACCCTGATCCTTTGAATCCCTGTCCGATCTATGGCGTCCTATGGCTGTAGAAGCCTCTACTTGTCTCTTATCCCCTTGGTTGTTCGATTATGTGGTTTTTGTGGAAGAACCTCGAAGAGATCTAGTCCAGATCTCGTTCAAAGCTCTTCAAGGTTTTGTCCATGGTTTGCGAGTAATTTCTATTGAAGTTCCATAGTTCAAATCTCTGGTTCAAAACCAGGTTCTCTTTACCCCTCCCCTTTCTCCTCAAAACCGTAATCTTTGAACATGAATCCGTCTCGATATTTGTAGATCTGGAAGTATTCTGAGTTTGTCAATGACTTTTCTTTAAAGATCTTTTGTTTCTTTACTGTTAACCGATTTGAGCACTACATTTTGGGTTCTTTGCTATTTACTGTTTTAATCTCTGCATACTTGAAATGTTTTCAAGTTTCTGTGATTTTTCTTTAAGTTTCTCTTATTCCTCTACTACTGACCAATTTTAAACACTACAATACTTCAAAAGTTTTTGACTTCTATGATTGGGGTTTCGCGAAATTTTCTTTCCCCAAAACGTTTGATAATTTTGAGTGTTTAACCTTCTGTTTCTTATGTGTTCTAACCAATTTCGTAAGGTTTGATTTAACCCTGACTTGTTTATTCTAAAAGCCCTAATTTTTCGATATTATTGTTTGGATTCTGAGTTTGTCTAGGTTACTTGTGTAATGACTTTGTCCTATGCTTTGGTTTCTGTGATTCTTCTTTACCCTAATTCGATGTCTTTTGATTTTTTTTAGTTTTTATTTTTATTCTAATGTGCCTCTATCGATGTTCTTGGTTCGACTTTCCTACTTGAAGCCGTAGAAGCCGCCAACAAAAACATCAAGAAAATACTAAGGAAAATGGTAGAAAACCACAAACAATGGAACGAGAAACTACCTTTCGCTCTGTTAGGATACTGCACTATAGTTCGCACATCAACTGGAGAAACTCCCTACATGTTGGTTTATGGTATCGAGGCTGTCATCCCAGCCGAGGTGGAGATTCCTTATTTAAGAATCATACAGGAAGCTGAACTCAGCAATGCAGAATGGATAAGGAACTGCTATGAACAATTGGCCCTCATAGGTGGAAAAAGGATGAACGCAGTATGTCACAATCAGCTTTACCAGAACAGAATGTCCAGAGCTTTCAACAAAAGGGTCAAACCAAGGCAATTTGCACCGGGACAGCTGGTGCTGAAGAAGATTTTCTCACACTAAAATGAAGCCAAAGGGAAATTCTCTCCCAACTGGCAAGGTCCTTACATGGTTTACAGGGTGTTGACAGGAGGAGCACTCATACTTGCAGAAATGGATGGAAAAATCTGGCCGAAACCAATCAATTCAGATGCAGTCAAGAGATACTATGCATAGACTATTTACATTTCTTCATCTGATGTAATTGAACTACGCTTAACCTGATTCCTATTTAAGAGGGATATGTAGGCATCCTTATGGCTTCGGTCATATCATAATGAAATTTCCATTTCCCCCAAAATCAGAAACGAGGGAAGAATTTTGAGGAGGACCCTCAAAATTCCGGAGCAATCCAGCCAACGCCAACATATGTCAGACGGCCAGAAATCGGTTAAGAAACTGGGGCAGAATTTTGAGAAGGATTCTCAAAATTTTGAGGAAGAGTCGACAAGTCTCGTTACTCGCAAACAGTCGAGGGATCATCTGCCAAACTGGGGCAGAATTTTGAGGAGGACCCTCAAAATTCTAACATGAAAAAGTTGCAATGTCTCTGAAATATGTTACAGTCTCTAGTTCATCTAAAGTTACTTGATATTTCACTATGTTTTCTAAAATAACCCTCTTTTTATCAATAATTGCATATTTTCGAAAACTCTATTTCTGTAACAGTCAGGCGTTACCTGGGGAAACTCGAAAAGGCCTCCAAAACAAAGCAAAGCAAGGCCAGCAGACAGAAGCACGAACCAACCTCCCTCCTCACAAAAGTTATAATTTTTCTTTGAACCCAGGCACATCTGACATAACGATAGCGTCCATAAATATACACACGTGACAAGGTCACTATCAATCAGGTCAATCAGATACCGAATATATCTCCAGCTAAGACATATACTACTCTTATTTGCTACTCGCTCTTTGCATGAGGCTAATCCTTGCCTACATATCCGCATGAGGCTAATCCTTGCCTCCACATTTGCGTGAGGCTAATCTTTGCCTCCATATCTTCATGAGTCTAATCATAGACCCCATATCTGCATGAGGCTAATCCTTGCCTCCATACTTGCATGAGGCTAATCCTTGCCTCCAAATCTGCATGAGTCTAATCCTTGCCTCCGTATCTGCATGAGGCTAATCTTTGCCTCCATATTTGCATGAGGCTAGTCCCTGCCTCCATATTTTCATGAGGCTAATCCTTGCCACCGTATCTGCATGAGGCTAATCCTTGCCTCCCTGTCTGCACGAGGCTAATCCCTGCCTCCATACCTGTATGAGGCTAATCCCTGCCTCCATATTTGCATGAGGCTAATCCCTGCCTCCATATTTGCATGAGGTTAATCCTTGCCTCCATATCTGCATGAGGCTAATCCTTGCCTCCCTGTCTACACGAGGCTAATCCCTGCCTCCATACCTGCATGAGGCTAATCCTTGCCTCCATGTTTGCATGAGGCTAATTCTTTCCTCTATATTTGCATGAGGCTAATCCCTGCCTCCATACCTGTATGAGGTTAGTCCTTGCCTCCACACTTGCATGAGGCTAATATCTGCCTCCACATTTGCATGAGGCTAATCCCTGCCTCCACATTTGCATGAAACTAAGCATTGTCCCTCTTTCCATAAATATTGCTCTATTCTAGTACTATCTATTTGCTTTTCAATCAGGCTAAGCCCTGCCCTGAGTTCCACAAGACTAAGCCTTGTCTTGGTAGCATTATATTATTGCATCTCATGAGCTGAAATATCGCCAACCTAACCAATGGAGTCATAGTTAGCACACCTCCTTTTTACCACCCGAGGGGGCATATAAGGGAGTTTTTCCAATTAATGTGACAATAATCGAAACGGAATTATTTATATTAATTCAGAGTCGCCACTTGGAATAATTTATGGTGTCCCAAGTCACCGGTTTAAAATCTCGAATCAAGGAAGTTGACTCTTATTTATGATCTGCGAATACAGAAATCTAGGTAAGAAATTCTGTTAACCCAGGAGAAGGTGTTAGGCATTTCTGGGTTCCGTGGTTCTGGAACGGTCGCCTAGCAATTTATACTTGGTTTAAGTTGTCTAATTACTTATTTTAGAACCTATGTGAATTTTACCTTTTTAGCATTTTTAATTGCTTGATTTATTCGTGATTAAAAATTGTTTTAAAAGGAGTCACGCGTATGTGTACTCTTTGTTTGGCGCGTCAAGAATCATATCACACGTACGTGTCCATAATTAATCACGCTTTATTAATATTAAGAAAGTTTGGTCGAAATTGCGCGAACGCATACCTCGATTTATTATTATATTTTTATACAAAAAATAAAAAAAAAATCATAATTAAATTACGCGAACGTATACATAACCACGATAATAGACTAAATCGCACTTAAAGCAAGCTACGAGGTTTATGAATTATTTTACTAAACTACTTTGAGATTGTTGTGATGCCGAATTTATGGACAAGATATTATTGGGGAAGTAAATAGGCTAGCTAACATGATATTACTTGGCCTAAATTCCTTATAGTTCAAGACACACTTTATGGCCCATTCTTATTTTCTTGCACAGAAAGAAACAACTCCAATTTTCATCTACCCAATTAAAAGCATTTATTCAAGAACCAAGACTACATACATCACAATTGAAATAAAAACTAATAAAGACAATTTAAATGAAAACTAAGACATGCTACTCAGACAACATAGAATCACAAATCAACCAACATGCGTACCAAGTTATCATAACACAATGAAATAAAAATAAAAATTGAGAAATTGACCTTTTATTGATGAACAAAGCTGAAAATTGCAAGTCAATCAGGCTAAACAAAGTAATAATTCTTGGACCAAAATACCGAAATTACAAACCGGAACCTCGAATCAAAAGCCACAAACGGAAAACTCCTTTTCTTATTCTAACCAGAATATTTTCTTGTTAAAGCAATCTTTCCTCTTTCTTTTGAAAAAAGTCTTTTCTTTACTCTTTTCAATGTTATTTTCCTTTTGTTTCCTCTCAACTTTTTTGTTTTTGTTTTCTTCAATTTTGTTATCTCTTTTTCCAAAAATTCCTTCCCCTTTCTCTTTTCTTTTTCATTTCAATTTCCCCAATGAAGACGTCTTCACCGTAAAAGTAATGATTGGTGAAGAGAAATTTTGGAATAGGAGAGGCCACAGATTTTGCAAATAGCTTCAACCCCACCTGGTCATTAATAGCTACTTCACCTTTTAAAGCTATTATATCTAACTCTAATTACATTTGAGAAACAACGAATAGACCTAATACTGGATTACATATACAATAAAGGACTAAAAATGATGTATCTCAATGGAAGAAGCTGCCGATTTTTAGTCTAGGTCTAGGTCTGGTCATTGAAAACTTAGGGTAGGGTTTCTATAATTGGGTATTTTATATGGAGATGGGAAGGGATGATAGCCATTGGATAAGAAAGAAATAGATGGCTAGGATTAAATCTTGCACTTAAGTGGGATAATGGGTTGGGAAGAATGGGCTAAGGGTAATTGGGTTGGACCATGTCTTTTGGATTTGAACTTAGGCTAAAAAGACCAAACAATACAATGTATCTATAAAAATGTAAAAATTACTCTAAATTAAAATAAACTAATATAAAACTAAATACAACGAGTGAAACTGATTTTTTTTTTTGTATTTTCAAATTTTATAATACTATAAATATAAATATACTAATTAACATAAACCTAAAGAAAAAATTTTTTTTGTAATTTTTATTTTTTTGTGATAAAAATAAAGTAAAAGTTAAAAAAATAGTGAAAATCGTACTATTAGACCTAAACTAATATCTAAACACTAAAAATGTGAAAATTCTAGGGAGGGTCAAAAATTACATGTCTACAATTGCCCCTCTTTGAATGAAAACACGAAGAGTTTTCAGACAAAGAACGACGAGACAGGTTTTTTGACCCGACCCTTATTTAGAGAGACCAAAAACTAAAAGAAAGGAGAATGTGACCGAGCCCTGATATTTGAGCTGCCTACATATCCTTAGCTATAAAGGAATCATGCCACGTGTAGTTCAGAAGTGAATGAGGTGATAGAGTACCAAGGTGGAGAGCCGATTGAGGTGTCGTCGAGGTTTCGGTACGCGGTCCTGTTATTACATTAAAATCAAAAATGAAAAAGACTAACTAAGCCTATCTGCTACAAGTTACAAAATTCCTATTTATGAGTCTTCTGAAGCTTGATCTTGAGTCTTGGTTGGTTCTTCATGCGGAGTCTGATCTGAATCTTGATGCTTGTTAGCTGCAGGTGTTAGTTCATTCTTCCACGGCTTCTTCGGATCAAGGCGGGACATGCAAAGCTTGTGACTTCAATCGCGTCTTGAGCAGTCCACATCTTTTCTCCGCTTCTGCACTTTGAGTTCACTTCTTTTGTCTTTATTCTGGATTGAGACTCATTCTTTTGGTCGTCTCGAACCTTGTGTCTTGAGGCAAAACCTGCTTAGACACCAAAACAAACAAACGAACGAAATTTTTCTGCCCCAATTTTTACTAGGAAAATTTCGTGAGTTATTGTAACAAGATTCTAAACTACTTCTTTATTGAAAGCAATAAAAGTCAGGATTGTATATCCTTGGGAAAAAGAGATTAAGGAGTGGAGACCCTATATCTAAAATGAAATCAACTAGGGATTGGAGACCCTAAGTTGGAAATATTACCAGGTTATGCTGGCATAAACTAAGGAGTGAGACCCTATGTTGGGAAAAGATTACCAGGTTATGCTGGCATCAACTAGGGAGTGCGACCCTATGGTGGAAAAGATTACCAGGTTATGCTGGCATCCACTAGGGAGTGAGACCATATGTTGGAAAGTGAGACTACTGAATTGTGTACCTATGCTAAAATGAACCAAGAAGGATTTTTTGGATTTTTTTTTGGTTTTTGTTTTTTTGTTTGTTTGTTTTTTTTGTTGAGAAAATCATTCTTTTAAACAAATTGCCCCAATGCTTTTTTTTTCAAAGGCATGAACAAAAGACTTTTTATTTTTAATCAAGACACCCTCTTTTCTTTTTTTCTTTTTTTAGGAGAAAATTCATTAAAATAGATTTTTATATCTTAGGAGAAAAATTCATCAGACTAAAACATATATCCTAGGAGAAAGTTCATCAGACTAGGTTTTCTAATTTATTATCTTAGGAGAAAGATTCATCAGATTAAGATTTTGATCCTAGGAGAAAAGTTCATCAGAGTAGGTCTATATTTATTATCTTAGGAGAAAGATTCATCAGACTAAGATTTTGATCCTAGAAGAAATAATTCATCAGACTAGGTCTATATTTTTTTTCGGTATCTTAGGAGAAAGATTCATCAGACTAAGATTTCTATTCTAGGAGAAACATTAATCAGACTAAGACCTCGATCCTAGGAGAAAATTCATCAGACTAGGTTTTCTACCTTAGGAGAAAGATTCATCAGACTAACATTTTGATCCTAGGAGAAAATTCATCAGACCAGGTCTTTTTTTTTTGTATCTTAGGAGAAACATTCATCAGACTAAGACTTCTATCCTAGGAGAAAATTCATCAGACTAGGTTTTTTATCTTAGGAGAAAGATTCATCAGACTAAGGCATTTATCCTAAGAGAAAGATTCATCAGGCTAGGTTTCTTATCTTAGGAGAAGGATTCATCAGACTAAGATTTCGGTCCTAGGAGAAAGATTTATCAGACTAGGCTTTTATATCTAAGAGGAAAAAATCATCAGACTAAGATTTCGATCCTAGGAGAAAATTCATCAGACTAGGTCCCTTTTTGCTATCTTAGGAGAAAGATTTATCAGACTAAGATTTCTATCCTAGGAGGAAGTTCATCAGACTAGATCTTCTATCTTATTTATTATCTTAGGAGAGAGACTCATCAGACTAAGATTTTGATCCTAGGAGAAAGTTCATCAGACTAGGTCTTCTATCTTAGGAGAAAGATTCATTAGACTAAGATTTTGATCCTAGGAGAAAGTTCATCATACTAGGTCTTCTATCTTAGGAGAAAGACTCATCAGACTAAGATTTCAATCCTAGGAGAAAGTTCATCAGACTAGGTCTCTTTTCTTTTTTTCTTTTTTGGTATCTTAGGAGAAAAATTCATCAGACTAAAATTTCTATCCTAGGAGAAAGTTCATCCGACTAGGTCTTCTATCTTAGGAGAAAGATTCATCAGACTAAGGCATTTATCCTAAGAGAAAGATTCATCAGGCTAGGTTTCTTATCTTAGGAGAAGGATTCATCAGACTAAGATTTCGGTCCTAGGAGAAAGATTTATCAGACTAGGTTTTTTTTTGTTATCTTAGGAGAAAGATTCATCAGACTAAGATTTCTATCCTAGGAGAAAGATTCATCAGACTAGGTTTCTTATCTTAGGAGAAAGATTCATCAAACTAAGATTTCGATCCTATGAGAAAGATTCATCAGACTAGGTTTTCTATCTTAGGAGAAACATTCATCATACTAAGATTTTTTATTGGGAGAAAATCCATCAGACTAGGGCTTTTTATCCTAGGAGGAAAAATATGAGTGCAATGACAACATTTTATGCACATTAGCAAGACAAATAAAGACAAAGATTTGAGAAACTTTCCTTTATTAGCTCTTCTCTTCTCTTCTCTTCCTTTTCCCTTTTTTTTCTTTTTTTAAACTACTTTCCTTGCAGTGCTTTGTTCATGTTCAAACAAAGAAAATTTTGTCAATTTTAAAAGTGGTGGTCGGTTTGTGGCCTTGAGTCTTGAGCAGCTTGAGTCGGTCTCAAGAGACTTTTGTTCTGCACCAACTTTGATTGTTTCACACCCAGTACTATTTGTATTTGAGGCTCAATCATCCTTATCCCAATTGAAGATCTCTGCTCAGTTGACCTTTTCTGATAACTTGAAAGACTTCCTGCTTTTTGAGCAATTTGTCTGTCAGAGAGAATCACAAGTTATCTTTGCTTGCGCCAAGTAGGATGACAAGAATTTTTTTGGGGGAGCCTTTGCATGAATCCTCAACGCATGTTGAAAGTAACAATTGAGTGTGCTGGCCAAATTTACTTTATGCAACTGAAAAACTTGTAGTAGATTTTTAAATCTTTTTTTGCTTGTTTTGACAAGGACTGACTCAGAGTGGAGGACACAAATGATGAAAAGAAATAATATTAACAAGAAATGTCCCTGTCGAGAAGGATATAAGGAAGGGTTTTTTTTTTCTTTTTTCAATAACTAGCCTTAATGATCATGACAAGTATTTTGGACTCAACGGCCGGATCTATCAAACTAATACAATCTTCTCTTTTACCATTCTTATGACCTTTGAAGTCGGGCTTGTTCGTGCCAATTCTTTGCATCAACTTCATGTCTCACTTTCGACTAGTGGTGTCCCTAGGGATTTTTACCAACAACTCTCTCATTTATTTATCTCTACTTACCATCGTCTTACAGTGCTCGTGAGGGTTTTCACTAGTAAGACTCTCTCAGTTTTTTCTTTTCTTTTTCTTTCCCTTTTTTTGGTTTTCTTTTGTGAGCAACTTGATAGTGTTCTATGTCGCGTGACAACTGTTGCTCATTGCATGCTTCTTTTTGCATTCTTGAAAGCATATCAGGAGGTCTTTATTTGGAAGGTTTTTGGATAGGGTTGGAAAGAAGGATCGTCATAAAGGCTCAAAGTAGACTCAAACTAAGGGGGGTTGTAGACTTACAACTATTGGAATCGACTCTTTCAAAAGTCAAATAAAATCTTTGCCCCAATTTCAGATACTGGGGATTTTTTGGAACTTTTTTTTCTTTTTTTTTTTGGTTAGACCGAACCGTGAGGCTGCCTACGTATCCTTTTTTAAGGAATCAGGTCGAACGTAGTTCAAACATCTGACCTAACTATAATTTTTCATCTTTCTTTCTTTTTCTTTATCTCTTTTTTTCTTTTTTTTTTCTTTTTTTTGTTTTCAAAACAAGTTGCCCCAACTTCTATTTTCTAAGGGCATGGACCTTCCACTACTCTTTTTTTTTTTCATTTTAACTTTCTAAAAGTTGCCCCAGTTTTTGCTCTTGGGGCATGGACCTTTTTTTTTGACTTTTGGCTAAACTTGATTCCAAAAGAGGGTGGTCAAAGAAAGTAACACAGGCTCAAAAGGGGTAACAAAGGGTATAAAGTGTTTGTGTAGCAGAAAAAAGGATCTCCCAGCCTCGAGAACACCAAACATAGTATCCTTTTACGATCGCAGAATTAATGAGCATGTCTGTCTTCTTGGTGTGTTGTGCTCGAAAAATACTTTCCATCTATTAATGTCAAACTTTTGACCAGGCTTCAATTGGTTCAATATCCTCAAGCCCGATCTTCACAATGATTTAAAGGTGAATTTTACTCGACCTTAATTCCAAATTATTTCAACTCCTTATTCATCCTCAAAGCGTCTTGTTCTCGGTTATCCAATTCAAACTTAAATCAATTTTCTAAGATCTAACCAAAAATTCCGCATGCATGTCATATCACTAAAACTAGCGGGAAAAAAACTAAGCATGGAATGACACAAAAGGACAAACAGTACTTCATTGAATAAACAACAAGATACATAACCTAAAATATGAGTTATAACCCTAAAATAACCCGGCTAATGAAAATATCAACAAAATAGACAGACAAAACTCACACAAACAGAATAGAGAGATAGAAGGGTTTGACTGAATAAAACAAATAAAATCTGGATCACAACCCTGAAATAACTTAGATAATAGAAAAAACATCAAAACAAGCTACCAAGATTCCTTCCTAGTGAGGAGGGAGTGACTTTTCAATTGCTAAGCTTAACATTCAGCCACAAATTTGCTCATCAGAATAATCAAGGCCTTCTCCAATTTCAATATCATTAACGTCATTCAGCAAGTTCCTGAGAGGAATCTCATACTCCATGCCACCACGTATCATCCCTACAAAGTGTGCATCATCATGTGCAAGTAAAGGATTTTGCATAATATTCTAGATGTCACTGTCTTGGATCACAATCAATTTTTCCTGGATCATCCTTTCGATTTCTCTTTGCAAATCCCGACAACTTTCAACATTGTGCTCCTCGGCATTGGAATGGTATTCACACCTTTTAGAAGGGTCAAAGCTTCTTGCACGTGAGTCCACATGATTTAGAGGAATAGGTGCAATTATGTCATAATGCATTAATTTCTCAAACAAGCTTGCATAAGGCTCTCCTATTGGTGTAAAATTATCTTTCAACCTTTGTTCCCTTCTATACCTATGGCTTGGATGTGGGTTATGGGGCACTTGAAAATTTTGTGGTGGCTGATGAAGATTTTGCGGTGCTCGTGCTCGCCTTCTAGGGTGTTTTGGAGGATGGACAACATACTGAGGTGGAGCAACAAAGTATTGCGGGTTCTAAGGTGGATAATAATGCTCAGGGGAGTTATCGAAAAATAGATGAGGTTGGTCATACCTTCCAGACGTTCTCCTAAGACCTCTTCTCGGCCATGTCATCATGATTTCTTCATCCATCTCATTCGTGTCACCAAATTCAATTTGGACAGCCTGAGTTGCAGCTTTGAAAGCTGCTTGACTTATAATTCTGCCTTTCTTAAGGCAATTCTCAACCATTTCCCCCATTTTGATTGCTTCCGAGAAGGATTTACCCACTACAGACATCATGTTTTGAAAATAATATGGCTCTTGTGCCTGAAGAAAGATAGTGATTAACTCGTGGTCATCCACAGGTGGCTTAACTCTAGCTACTTGCTCTCTCCATTTAATGGCATATTCCCTAAAACTTTCAGTTGGTTTCTTCTTTAGGTTTGAAAGGGAATTGCGGTCTGGGGCGATGTCAATGTTGTATTGGAACTGTTTGACAAAGGCCTGTGCTATGTCATCCCATACATACCAGCGAGATGTGTCTTGATCCATAAATCATTCAGAGGCTACTCCCTTAAAGGTTTCCCCAAAATAAGCCATCAGTAATTCTTCCTTTCCTCCCGCAACTCTTTGTTGATTGCAATACATTTTCAAGTGGGCGATGAGGTCTCCATGTCCAACATTCTTTTCAAATTTGGGAGTCTTGAAATCAGGTGGCAAGTGGACATCAGGGAACATACATAGATCCTTCAAGGCAATGCTCTTCTGACCAGCCAATCCTCGTATGTTTTTCAACTGTTGTTCTACGATCTTTCGGGAAAGCTTCTCAATGTTTGCAGGAAGATCAAACAAGTACGAGTGGTACTCAGGAGAGTGGTACTGCTTTTTCTGGGTAGCGAATTGTTGACTCATGTGTTTTTTTCTGCACCACTATCGGTTGTGGGATGGTGAATACGCACATAACAGTAGTGGTTGTCTGATTGGTTGTCAGTGGCAAACTTTAGGAGCGCACAACAAAAGTTCCTGCTGTAGTTGTACAGTTGAGATAATGACTGAACCCAGGTGGATATGATTGATCAGAAAATGAGACCGGCATGACAGTAGTCGAGATCGGTGTGAACTCTGGTTAACTATGAATAGATAAGGGTGGTCCTTGGCGATTGGCCCATGCTCGACACATTTCAATCATTTTTTGTTTCAGTACTCTATTTTCCTCAACCATAGTAGACTCTTGTTGAACCCTCTGACCTTGAGTCTCATGACTGCTTGCAACAGCTTCGATGTCAGTTGTCAATGGCATTTTTCCTTTGGATCTTATGTTGCCAGCTTACCACAAACCGACCACCTCAACTTTCTTAACAATTCAAAGCAAACAACATGTTATAATGGTCATTCTTCTCTTCTTTTTGTTTCCTTTTCTTTATTTTCTCTTTTTTTTTTTCTTTTAAACCATTCGATCGAACCTGATGTGGATTGCCTACGTATCATGATGCTGCATGAATCAGATCTTTGCGTAGTTCGGGAAGATTAAGAATAAAGTAAATAAACTATCTCTTTTTTTTTGGATTTTGGACTTTTTCCAAAAGAAAGACATATAAAGAAGAATATTTTTTGATTTCGATTTTTTGTTTTTTTTTAAATTTTTTTTGAAAAGAAAGACCTAAAGAAGAAAGAAAATATATATATTTTTTGAATTTTGACTTTTTTTTTTGGAATTTCGATAGAAAATTTCTAAAGAAGAAAGGAAATATTTTTGAATTTTTTGAATTTTATTTTGAATTTATGAAAGAAATGCTTCTAATGAAAAAGAAAATATTTTTGAATCTTGAATTTTCTTTTCAATTTTTGAAAGAAGAATGAAAATATTTTTGGATTTTGAGAAGAAATTAAAAGAAAATATTTTTGTATTTTTTTTTTTATAAATTGGGGTCTAAAAGAAACACTTTCTAAAAAAGGAAGTAAAGAAGAAATATTTTTGGATTTTTTTGAAAAATTGTGGGCTGGAATTGATGAGGCTTGCCTACGTATTTCATATCCGGCGAGAATCAGACCCGCGTAGTTCGCCCAGTTTTGACATAATTGGAAAACATGATATTGACTCACTTTCATTTTTTTTAAAAACATTTTTTTCCTCGTTTTTTTTCAAAAATTTTGGCAGCGTTTCGAGGCATTTTCAAATATCGGAGTTTTCAGAACCAAGTGAAATCTCTATCCTACCTCACTCTTGGTTTTTTTGTTGTTTTCTTTCCTTAGACGATCAACATACAAACCGAAACAAATAAATATACACATAGCACGTAGGATGCATTAGGGTGGTCTGTTATTTTGGGTACACCTGTCATAAACGGACCCAACCCTTGTGTTGAGTCCCCAAAGTCAAATGCACGTGATGCAAACAAACGTTCCTACTAGGGATCCGGCATGAGGTTATGTTGTTCTAGCTTTACACCTGGGGTTGTGTTCTTGACCTAGCTTACCCGAGCGGACAGCTCGAGCCGAGGAGGGGGTAACGTACGGGGAGCACGAAAGTCTACCCGGCCTTGTTGCTGCCCCAGCCTCGTTCTATTTGGTATAACTTCTAACAGAAAAGTGGATCACGCGAACGTATGCACCATTTTTTAGAAGACTTAGGTGGGAGGCGTAAGAAGACAGTTTAATATAATTCAAATAATATCAAAGCAGTAAATAAGCGGCAATTAGCACATTAGGTCCACAAATACCGTAATATCAACAAACAATAAAACCAAGCATAGATCATATTAACAAGCTCGAATTCTGAACCGTGAACCAAAGATTCTGGGTTCTTATCCCCAGCAGAGTCGCCAGAGCTGTCACACCTCCTTTTTACCACCCGAGAGGGAATATAAGGGAGTTTTTTTAATTAAAGTGACAATAATCGAATGGGATTATTTATATTAATTCAGAGTCGTCACTTGGGATAATTTATGGTGTCCCAAGTCACCGATTTAAAATCCCGAATCGAGGAAGTTGACTCTTATTTATGGTCTGCGAACACAAAAATCCGGGTAAAGAATTCTGTTAACCCGGGAGAAGGTGTTAGGTATTCCCCGGTTCCGTGGTTCTAGCATGGACGCTTAGCAATTTATACTTGGCTTAAGTTGACTAATTACTTATTTTAGAACCTATGTGAATTTTACCTTTTTACCGTTTTTAATTGCTTGATTTATTCGTGATTAAAGAATTGTTTTAAAATGAGTCACGCGTACGTGTACTCTTTTGTTTGGCGCGTCAAGAATCATGTCACGCGTACGTGTCCACAATTAATCATGCTTTATTAATATTAAGAAAGTTTGGTCGAAGTTGCGCGAACGCATACCTCAATTTATTATTATATTTTTTTAAAAAAATAAAAAAATCATAATTATGATACACGAACGTATACATAACCACGATAATAGACTAAATCGCGCCTAAAGCAAGCTACGAGGTTTATGAATTATTTTACTAAACTACTTTGAGGTTGTTGTGATGCCGAATTTATGGACAAGATATTATTAGGGGAGCAAATAGGCTATCTAACATGATATTACTTGGCCTAAATTTCTTATAGTTCAAGACCCACTTTATGGCCCATTCTTATTTTCTTGCCCAGAGAGAAACAACTCCAATTTTCATCTACCCAATTAAAAGCATTTATTCAAGAACCAAGACTACATATACATCACAATCGAAATAAAAACTAATTAAGACAATTTAAATGAAAACTAAGACATGCTACTCAAACAACATAGAATCACAAATCAACCAACACGCGCACCAAGCTATCATAACACAACGAAATAAAAATAAAAATTGAGAAATGGACCTTTTATTGACGAACAAAGCTGAAAATTGCAAGTCAATCGGGCTAAACAAATAATAATCCTTGGACCGAAACATCGAAATTACAAACCGGAACCTCGAATCAAAAGCCACGAATGGAAAACTCCTTTTCTTAATCTCACCAGAATCTTTTCTTGTTAAAACAATCTTTCCTCTTTCTTTTGAAAAAGTCTTTTCTTTACTCTTTTCAACGTTAGTTTCCTTCTATTTCCTATCAACTTCTTTGTTTTTGTTTTCTTTACTTTTGTTATCTCTTTTTCCGAAAATTCCTTCCCCTTTCTTTTTCGTTTCAATTTCCCCAATGAAGACGTCTTCACCGTAAAAGTAATGATTGGTGAAGAGAAATTTTGAAAAAGGAGAGGCCACAAATTTTGCAAATTGCTTTAACCCCACCTGGTCATTAATAACTACTTCGCCTTTTAAAGCTATTATATGTAAGTCTAATTACATTTGAGAAACAACGAATAGACCTAATATTGGATTATATTTACAGTAAATGACTTAAAATGATGTATCTCAATGGAAGAAGCTGCCAATTTTTAGTCTAGGTCTAGGTCTAGTCATTGAAAACTTAGGGTAAGATTTTTATAATTGGGTATTTTATATGGAGGTGGGAAAGGATGATGCCCATTGGATTACAAGAAAATAGATGTCTAGGATTAAATCTTGCACTTAAGTGGGCTAATGAGATGTGAAGAATGAGCTAAGGGTAATTGGGTTGGACCATGTTTTTTGGGTTTGAACTTAGGCTAAAAAGACCAAACAATACAATGTATCTATAAAAGTGTAAAAATTACTCTAAATTAAAATAAACTAATATAAAACTAAATAATACGAGTGAAACTAATTTTTTTGTATTTTCAAAAATTATAATACTATAAATATAAATATAATAATTGACTTTAACCTAAAGAATTTTTTTTAATTTTTATTTTTTTGTGATAAAAATAAAGTAAAAGTTAAAAAAAATAGTGAAAATAGTACTACTATACCTAAACTAATATCTAAACACTAAAAATGTGAAAATTCTGGGGAGGGTAAAAATATACATGTATACAATAGTCTAAAAGACATCATCCTCATAGCCGGAAGACACCATGCCATGGCCTGAGGAACTCTCAAATTTGCATATCATTATTCAAAAGCGTCATGGTTCGGAGGCACCATCTTCATGTCCCGAGAACATCATTTTATGGCCTGCGAATCCCTCACTGAACAATTCATGGCCCGGGACATCATGGTCTGATGATGTCATCCTTAAACCGTCCGAAGACAACTTTTATGGTCCCAAAGGGAATCTGCATCATGTTTAAATTTTCGCACAAATACATATTCGTAGCATCTCTTTATCTGCAGGTGACTAGCAAGCAACCGCTATCCTAGCAGGAGCGACCTCGCTCCAAATCCTTCAACTATCTCAAACCTGGACCGTTCACCATAACTACTCTTGCATCCACTCCAAAATCCTGTGTCCGTTCTTGTAACGACTTCATCGGTATATTCTGCCAATGAATCTAGAGCTACACATGGCCTGATTCCCGTAAGACCAGGGATATGTAGGCAGCTCAAAGACCAGAGTCCGGCCTCTATCTTTCAAAACATCCCATCCGGTCAAAATTGGCCATTATTTCTTTACCCGAAAACTCTTTTCATCCTTCCCTGGTAAAGAAGGGCAGCTGTTAATACCCAATTTTTCCCTATAATATTTTAAAATGCGTATATACCTTTAAAACTACGCATTATCATCAATTGGTATTTTTCCATAATTTTTACATTTTTAATTAATTTATCTCAGTATTTTATTCATATAAATAATTGCAAAATTGCATCAAAAAATAATTTTAATAATTTTTATGGCTTAATTTTATCATTTGAATTCGTATTAAGTTTTAATTATTGCACAAATAGCCACATATGTATTTTTAGGATATAATTGCAATTACTTTGCAATTATAGCCTATGCTTGCATTATTATATTATTTTATCGAAACATAGTATTTTATATTTTTTAAATATTAAGTAATTACTTTAAAACATTTTCAAGCATAAAAATCATTTTTTTTATAATTTATTAGCCATTATTTAAAATTGTTTTATCAATTAAATAAGGTATTTAACAAATAGCCCCTTTTTATTTTGGACCTAGCCTATTAAATCAGCCCAATTTTAACCCCTTTAATACCAGCCCAATTACCCAAGCCCAATCTGTACCTACCTGACCCAAGATCCCCATCAAATCGTGGCCGTTGATCCTTTAGATCAACGGTCCACATCAACACTTGCCTTTTTTTTAATCACACGACCCCCTAAACCCTAATCATTTTCTCCATACGGCCGCCCTTGGATCCCCTCCTCTCTAGTTCTCTCTGAAATCAACCCCTAACCCTAATCGTCGTCCCCCAAAATCAACCCTGATCCTTTGAATCCCTGTCCGATCTATTGCATCATATGGCTGTACGAAGCTTCTACTTGTGTCACGACCCCGGTTCGCCCTCCATGAACCATCGTGATGGCACCTAGTCTCTACTATCAGGTAATCCTAATAATGCAAAATGTAAACAATAATTGCGGAAGAAATAATTAAAAGCCGAAATAGTAAAATGAAACAGTGTTTAAGGTGCCGCTCGGCACATACAATAACAACTCTCGACGCTAACAACAATTCCCAAGACCCGGAATCTCATGAATCACAAGCTAAGAGATACATAAGAAGCTCTAAATCCAGAAATGTTTAAACAAGGGGAAAATACTGAAGGGCTATACTTATTACAGAAAGATAGAAAGGGACTCCTCGGTCTGCGGACGCGGCAGATATACCTCAAAGTGTCTACAGAAATGCCTCCTCCCAAGGATGATAGAACTGAGTGGAAGTACCTAGATCTGCACAACAAAAATGTGCAGAAGAGTAGCATGAGCACACTACAGCGGTGTCCAGTAAGTATCAAGACTAACCTCGGTAGAGTAGTGACGAGGAACAGTCAAGACACCTACCGGTCCAATAAACTGTACAAATATAGGAACAACGTCCCATGATATATATATATATATATATATATATATATATATATATATATATATATATATATATATATAATGGCTAATAATACTACAATCTCAATAAGGGAAGAAAACCGCAAGCAACACGAAATACAAAAATAATGACACAGAAGAGCGAGTAAAAACACAACCCAAATCCTAGAGTCACAATACAATAAAGGTAAGCAATAACTCAGATCCTACGACAGTGTTCACATTAGGTCTTATCCAACAATTTCCACAAGATACCGAATCTCGGACAATTACAACTCACGAGTCCCAGTACCTGAAATCTAACACTTGGCATCCTGTGCCCCCATCAGCCTCATGGTCATACTGAAAACTCACTTGCTAACCAGGGCCACTCTCACATATATAATAAGTAAATGAGGGTGTATATCTATACTAAGAAAAATTAGGAGGACTTCACATCCAATAGAAGTGTTCAACTATGTGTATGCTTGTGCAAGTACTCTAACAAAATTCCTACTAGCTAATAGACGTAAGGAGAAGAGAAGACAACACATATGATGTTTCCTCACAACTTTCACGAGATAAAGCTCATACAGGTAAGCGTACCACTATCACAATATTAAACAAACAGGAATGCCCCCAGGCCATCACGAATCCTCACAATCAATCCATGACATAGCCCACCTTGTCTCGCCACACGTGCAAATAATAACGTAATAAGTGCCCGCCTTGTTTCACCACACGTGCATTATAATGTTCCCACCTTATTTCGCCACATGCGCAACCCACATATAAGTATATAAACATATCTCGCCATGTTACGCCACATGTGCAATATATAAATAGTAACAATTGCACGGTAAAGACCTCGTGCAACCCCTCAACAAAAATCGCATGGCAGAGACCTCGTGCACAACACAACCACAATCGCACGGCAGAGACCTCGTGCACCAACTACCACAAACGCACGGCAGAGACCTCATGGACCAACAACCACAACCGCATGGCAGAGACCTCGTGCACCAACACAATCACAACCGTATGGTAGAGAACTCGTGCACCAACAACCACAACCACATGACAAAGACCTCGTGTGCCAACAACCACAACTGCACAACAATAACAATGACAACAATACAAAATATAGCGAGTGAATCCACTCCAAAACCTCAAATCACAAGGAATCGGTATAACCAGTTCACAAGGATAGCCACAGTAAGAAAAATGAAAGCCATAAAGGGGGCAGTTTAGCAAAAATGAAACGAGTTATGAAATGAGTTTTTCCTTAACTGGTATGTCCTGATTCAATTCCCTTAACTGGTATGTCCTGATTCAATTCCCATTCCAAAACTATATGTTTTTCTTTGTTGCTGCAGTTCATTAGTTGTGATTTCCAGTTCTATTTGCTATTCTATTCAATGAGCAATCAGCACGCTTAGATTATTGTATCACTCAGCGTGTTTAATTTTATTCTGTTAATAACTATAGCTAGTATACTGTTTAGCATGCCAATCCTGCTTTAGATAATTTGTTCACTAGTATGTCCAAGCTGCATTGTGTGTTTACTGTGTCACCCAGCATGTCTAAATTCTGCTTGTTCTGTATATGATTAGTATTTCTAAAACCTTGAATTCTTCATGAAGTGTTTGTCTAGTTTTTTCATCTAAGTCTAACTTGCTCTACTTCACTAATGAGGTCCTATTTGTATCTAAGACATGTGTGTTCTCAACATAACTTTGTAACTATCTTGTCAATTCCCTAACTCCTTGAGGAATCTGTGTACTTGTTTGCCATCACTAAGGTGCACTATAGGTGTCCCCTACCCCTTTCTCATTGTGTGAAGTCTGTTCTGAAACTGTGTGTTCTATGACTTGCTCTCTGATCCCAGAAAATGTTCTTTATGTTTTCTCAAATTGTTTTCCACCCTAACTATGTACTGGTTTCAGAAAATCCTTTTTCATTCCTAAGGCCCTCTTGCTAATGCTTACCAAATTCTTTCAAATCATTATGCACTCTCATATTACTCTTAGCTTACTAAGTCCTGCCCCTCTGATATGTGTACTACTTTGAGACCCTTGAGATCTCTCTAAACTCTGGCATATTAGGGCTGGCACTTCCACACCACACATAATAATTCTTTGTTTGAGGAAAGTCTGGGTGTAAGCACTGCCCGAGATCCTTGAGGTCCTTAGGGAACTCTGATATGCTTATACGTGAATTGGGCTATGGAACTTTGGGCATTTGAGACTAGTAAAGGCTTGGTACACCATGATTGTTTTGGGCCTGCTTCAAGCTCCCTATAGCTTATTTTCTATTATATTTATGTAATTTATATTTAATTCTTAGTCTGTAATAATTATTACAAACAAACAGTGGAGTAATTAGTGAAAAGGGAGGGTAGTTGCATATTGTGGGTAAAATTGGGTAGATAACTTGCCTATAGGGTCTATTTCGATTCAAATGTGTTTGTTAGATAATATGCCCATATAGGATCTGCTTTGGTCTAAATAAAATCTGCATGCTTACTTTCACACAATTAGAAGCCATTCCTATAGGATCTAAATCAGCTTTATAATTAGATATCATGCCTATAGGGTATAAAGTAATTGAAGTTCAGGTTCCATTACAGCATGCATTCAAATTCGTCTCCTTAGAAATCATGCCTATATGATTAAAATCAGTTTTAATAGAAATCATGCCTATATAGATTTCGCTTTGATCAAATAAATCCTGCTTGCTTCACTTTATGTTAAAATAGAAATCATGCCTATAGGATCTAAAACTAGTTTAGTTAGACCTAAAATCAGTTTAACTCTAAGCTTATACTAGTAAGTTCTGAATCAATTTAATTAACTAATCTACTCTTTTTGTTTTAATCAATATCACTAGAAAGCATGCCTATAGGATCCAAATTACCCGTTTAAAATTGTTTACTGATTTACTTCATTCCTAATCAATAATAGATACCATGCTCATAGGACATCACTATTATACACTTAGGCAAGCCTATAGAGCGCTTAAAAATCCTGCAACTGTAAAACTATGTTATGTTATCTATGACTGCTCATATTCAAACAGGTCTAAAATAAGTAGGCAAGCTGAATAGGCCTTTGACACTTTGGTCCTAATTCAGTATTGTATACACTCTGCTCACCTAGATATCATGTTCTAAGGTTTTCTCTTAAATACCTGAAACTGTTATTTGAGACGTGCACTTACTTGTTATGTTTGTGGAGGTAAATGTGAGCCTTTAATTGTTCTCTTTAATGCAGTCCTAACTGTTTTGATTGGCGCCTAGATTTTTCTCCTTTATGTAACTTAGGATGGTCTAGAACTACCTAAATTAGAGGTTCTAAATAACTCCAGGGCCACAAGGAAGGGGCGGTAGTGCATGCATAGGATATCTTTCAAGGTTGCTAGAACGCTTTAGGTTATGACCAAAGGGAGGGAATTGAGTAGTAAGGATATGATGACTACGTGCTAATGTCACGTGTAGCCCCTCATTGAGGAGTGATTATCGGGCATTGTGTGGGTATGATACTGTAGGCTAACCAACCTAGGACCCCTTCTTCCCAACTCCCGTTGTTTAATGAATTTGCTTTCTTTAAATATGGGCAAATTGTTCAAACCCTTTGCCCTTACTTTCATTACTTGAATCATACATGTACTTAGAATGTCAAAAACATGCTTTTATTTGCAAATATGTGTTAAAACGTTTATTTGTTAACACGACTAATTCACATAGTTTAAGTTCGACCGGGACCCACCGTTGTGGACCGTGAGGGGTGCCTAACACCTTCCCCTCAAGATGATTTCAAGCCCTTGCCCTAAATCTCTAGTAATGCAAACTAGTTATAAGAGCTTATCGCTCTAGGTTCCCTAACACACCATAATTCTTTAGGTGGCGACTCTTCAAATACCCAATTCCCAAAAAGGAAATGAGTTATTTCCCCCATGAATATCGAAACCCGGACTTCCCCATCAAAAAGGGGAAAAGGGGGGCGCGACACCTGATATATGTGTAAACCTTATCCTATAACACATAACAAACCCTATACATACCCGAGCCGACCGAGAAGGACCTACTCATTCGAAACATGGCAGAAGAACTCAAGAAACTAATAGGGAGAGTGTAGAGTGTTGAAGGTGGGAAGGGTGTTGAAGGTTTAAACTACAAAGATTTGTGTATCCAGCTAGATGTAGAATTGCTGGAGGGTTACAACCCCCCCCCCCCCCCCCCAAGTTTGAGATGTTTGATGGCACTAGGGATCCAAAGGTACATCTGAGAACCTACTGTGACAAGCTTGTAAGAGTGGGTAAGAATGAACAAATCCGTTTGAAACTATTCATGCAAATTCTTATAGGACATGCATTATCTTGGTATTCAGTTAGAATAGGACAAAGTAGGAGAATTGGGTGAGCATGGCATCAGATTTCATGGACAGATTCAGATTCAATATTGAAAACGTGTCAGACGTTTTCTATATTCAGAACCTCAAGAATAAGCCAACATAAACCTTCTACAAATATGCTACTCGTTGGAGATCAGAGCCCGTCAAGGTGAGGCTGCCACATGAAGAAGAAAAAATGAACAAGTTCTTTGTTAGAGCTCAAGATCCGCGGTATTATGAAAGGTTGATGGTTATCGAGAATCACAAGTTCTCAGACATCATCAAGTTAGGAGAAAGGATAGAAGAAGGAATCAAGAGTGGGATGATGACCAATTTTGAGGCATTGCAAGCCACAAACAAAGCCTAAATCAGGAGGTATTTCGAAGAAGAAAGAAGCGGGTGCCGTGATGGTAGCCAAGGGCCCTAAGTCTCCCCTTACATACCAAACACCTCTACCCGAATATCAACCATCACCTCTAAAAAACAAATACCCTGCCACCACTTACCATACATATAATACCCAACCTGTATGTTACCATTCACCTCTGCCTGCGCGCCAAAATTACCCAAAGACACGACCAATCTTTGACCTCAGAGCTCTTAGAAAATACATCCCAATCGCTGAACCCATAGCCCAACTCTATGAGAGACTAAAGGCCACTGGTTAACACCACCTCTATTTTTGCTGTTGCTGTTGAGAACCCTTCCTACTGGGTTAACCCCTACAAAACTTGTGCCTATTATTAAGGAATGAAGGGTCATACCATTGAATAATGCCACATGTTGAAGGATAAGATTCATACACTGATCGGCACCTTGGCTATACAGGTAAAGGAAGCCACACAAAATATCCATAATAACCCTCTCCGGGATCATAGAGGCGAGAGAGTGAATGTGATAAAAACTGATGAGGAATAGGGCAAGGAGGGATCCATTGGACTTATTAAAGAAGGGGGTACTCCCAAAACATCTCCTGTCACCCTCTCGCCGATTGTGGTACAAACCCATGCACCGTTTGAGGTCAAGGTAGTTGCGCCCTTCACTGTGATGCTAGCTCCCATACTGTCTTATAAGTACAATGCTGTCCAATAGGATTATGTTGTAAAGGAGAGAAGAAAAGAAAAAGCCAAAATGGAGGTGACATGTTATGCGCAAGGCATGACTAGAAATGGAAGAGTTTACACATCTGAGAATCTCGGGGGACCAAATAAAGAAGCTACATCTAAACCACATGTCGTTAAGAAGAGCACTGACGATCTTTGGAGGAAGCTACAGGTGAGGGAATATTCTGTTGTTGATCACCTAAACAAAACCCCCGCCCAGATATCCATTTTGTCATTGTTGCAAAATTCAGACGCGCACAAGAATGCCTTAATGAAAGTGTTAAGTGAATCTTATGTACCCGCCGGTATCACCAGTGGGAAGATGGATAACATGGTTGGACAAGTATTGGAGAGACACAAAATTACTTTCCACGAAGATTAGTTACTGCCCGAAGGATTGAGCCACAACAAAACGTTGTACATCACTATGCAATTTGAAGACAAGTTCATTGCTATGGTCCTCATAGATGGAGGTTCAAGCCTGAACATATGCCCGCTGACCACTCTAAAATGATTAGGTAAAGGCCTGCATGAGATATAGATGGGAAGCATGAACGTGAAAGCATTTGATGGATCTTAGAGAGCCACTATCGGAGAAATCAACATTGATCTACAGATGGGTCCGACTTGCTTTGATGTCAAATCCCAAGTACTAGACATATCTGCCACCTACAACCTATTGTTGGGACGACCATGGATACACATAGATGGGGCAGTCGCTTCTACCCTGCACCAAGTTGTGAAGTTCGAGTGAAATCATTAGGAGGTGATCATTCATGGAAATAGAAGCAACCCTATTTACACCAACCATACTGTGCCATTCATCGAAAACATGAGGACATTGGGAGGAGAAACATACAACCACATTGAATGGGTAAACAAAATTTTGAAGGATCGATAGTGAAGCATCAAGATAGAAAGGATACTGATGTGGTCGGGGTATGAACCAGGCAAGGGTCTTGACTGAAAGATTTAGGGGATCATATGACCCATACAACCACAGTACTATGGCAAAACCTTTGGGCTTGGGTATGAATATATAGTGCAAGAATACCAGGATTGGACACCGCCACGGTGCACCGACTACTATCCGCTAGAACAACCATACTACCATTGCACCAGACATTCCGCCAGACTGACATGATTTAGGGATCCGAGGAAGACGAGATATTGGCCGGTATGCGGAAGCTATTTCTGGATGAGGAAGATATGGACAACAGTGCAATTTTAGATGAGGGGAAGGAGGAAGATCTTACTATTCAGATATTGGGAGAAGGAGGTGCTTTCAAGAACTTGACTGCTGCACTGTCCTGGGATCGCCGAGTACCTAGGTAGCCTTGGCAGAATTAGCATGATTTATTTTTAAAATGTTTTTGGCCATTTAGGACACATTTAGTGTTTTATTTTGAAATAATTACTCAAGCCATCGAGTCGTACTTGTTGACAATTTTATGTTTTAATGCATTGTTGTTTTCATTTATTTATTATTATCTTTCTACATTCTTTTCAACACAATTATTACATATCCTGATGAACCTACGATTGTAACATGTAATAAGACAACACAACATCAAGAAAGTTATTCGGAGGACTTGGAGGATGATATAATACATGAGGAAATTGTCAAAGAAGTAGAGAATTTTTAGAAAAAACAAAGTCCAACGTGGAATAAACTGTGGCAGTTAAGTTAGGGGATTCTGAAACAGTCAAAGAAACTCGCTTAAGCATTCATCTATCATTGTCAAAGAAGGAAGAGTATATCAGTTTTCTAAACGAATATGAGGATATTTTCGCATGGTCGTACGGCGACATGACTGGGTTAAGCACATCCATAGTAGCTCACAAGCTACCTACCAACCCCATGTGTCTGCTGGTAAAGCAGAAGCTTAGAAAATTCAAGCCAGATATGAGTCTAAAGATAAAGGATAAGGTTACCAAGCAAAGAATTGCTAAGCTTCTTCGAGTTGTTGAGTACCCGACCTGGTTAGCCAACATTGTGGCGGTTCTGAAGAAGGATGAAAAATTTAGAGTGTGTGTTGACTATCTCGACCTCGAGGCCCCGTATAACCTGGCTCGAGGTCCCGATTTTCAACCATTCCGTTTGCATAAATAAAGCTTACGAGTTCTTATCTTATTTTCTAGTCTCACACTTAGCATCTACTGCCAACTAGAATAAAAATAAATAACATATTTTTAGAACCACAAAATCAAATCTAATTGTAATTACCATTTTCAAGGTAAACAGTTTGGCGCCCACTGTGGGGCTAAAAATAATAGTGGTTATTTTACAAAACAGTTTGGCGCCCGATTTTCATACTTTTTCTTGTCCAAGAATCTTTGATTTAAGGTCAAAATGTCTAACTCAGTTAACACAAATGAAAACAACGGTCTTAAGGACCATGTAGAGAGTGGCGTAGCTGTTCCAAGTGTTGGTGTACCACCACGAAACCCTGAAGATGCACCAGAACAAATTCCCATAGACGTGTGTATGCGGTAAAATTAGGGGGGTCTATTTCCCGCAATTAAGGTACATTCGGGTAGTCATGTCAGCATCTCGAGGCTGTAGAATTACGATCAAGATCCCTCCCTCGAGGACCGTCTGCGACCCAATGAAGGTTCCGAAGACGGGGGATTCCCGAGGCAAGCAGCTAGAGTCAATAGACACCAGTACCATGCCTAGCCGTCCCATCCCCATGTCTTTACATTCAATACACTTTGTACTATATGGTATTCCCTCTCCTATATAAGGGGAATCTATGCCACTTTGTAAAGGGCTGATGTTGCTCCATTTTCTCCACAAGTGCAATAATATCTCTCTCTCTTTTTTCTTTCTAACTTGCTTGTTCGCACTGACCCGAGGCCACCTTTACATCCATCGTTCTCTTGCTTGTTCTTCATCATATAGCTTAGTATTGGCCGTAAAGAGCCTTGTTTATTTATATCCTCAACTGTTATCCCATTCCTGACTATCCCTGATAGCTCAAACTCGACCCTGACGTCGACCCGGAGGTCCCCCATCGACCAGACCTATAATTGTTATTACCATTTTTACGGTAAACAGTTTGGCGCCCACCATATTGCTAAAAATAATAGTGATTATTTTCTTGCTAGTTTCATTGCACAAACACACATTATCTTTCACACCTTTTTCTTGTCCAAGATCCTTTGATTTTCGGTCAAAATGTCTGGCTCGGTGAACGGAGTTGAGAACGACAACCTTGAAAACCATGGGGAAAATGGTGTGGCTGTCCCAGCCGCTGGAGCACCACCACAAAATCCCGATAACGCGCTCGGAACAATTCTAGCGGACGCGGATCCATAGGACGCACAGCAAGTCGACGAAACTTCTCACAGTGACAGAAGCATACGGCACATCAACCAACAGAAAGCTAAAAAAACCACGGCCCGGGAAGAACAAGAAGTTAGCCTTCACGATATTTTTGAAATGTTGCAGGCGTAAAGCATGGACGTCTTATTCAGACGGCCACCGGCATACCACTCGGAGATAGCGTCGGCCCCATTTCGCCAAAATAATGAAATTCCCCACAAAGGGCCGAACTAAAATAAGTTGGCAGAGAGAAATACATGACGAGAGGAAACTCTTCACCATATGGCACATCGCCGGCATCAATGCCCCCACCCTCGGAAGGATTGAAGGGTAAGCAAACCACATCTTCGGCCAAGCCTGATAAGACACAGCAGAGGGCTGTATCAAGGCTCATGCCTCAAACGGGTAAGAACATACCAAATCTCAAAACGTCACCTACGCATCCCGCGGTGAGGAAGAACTGCTTTACTCCCTCGTTATTATTTCACTAACCTGTATGCAGACAGCTGACTAAGACAATTCGGAAGTTCTAACTCTACCCGGAGATCACTAGGCCTTAAAAAGGGGTTGTCGCGCTCTTTCCCCTCAATCGGGCTTCCGCCCCGAAGAGGGCCAGATCGACAAGATTATTAGCAGAGGAATGTATCCCCAGAGGAGGATCCGATAAGGTCACAGGCCTTCTTCTACAACCCAACGACGAGCAATGATCTTCTTCTAAGGGCACCGTACCCTCGAAATGACCGAGAAATGGTAGACTAAATGTCAATCGGGAATTATGTACCGGATCGAATGGTTCGGAGAGCCGCGCCCGCACGGGCTGAGCCCACGACAATGAAACAATGTATGTTTACACCAAGCAATAAAAGGATATCTCTTCAGCATCTTATTCTCTAGACAAAGAAATCTCAAGTATACTCCCGACAAGGACCCCTCCACCAAATGCATCCCAAAATGCTCAAAGACTTAACGTCAACAAATTTGGCACTCGCACGACCCCAGGGTCGGAACTCCGGTCTCATAAAGACCCTACAAGGCAACTCCGAGCTCACGAGAAGCGGTCTTCAAGCTTAAACAGCTCGATGACTCGGAGACTATCATTAATCACCATGTACTGGAAAACCCGAAACTGTAAGACCCCTAGTGGGCAGACTTGGCGTAATCAGATCTATTCTACATTACAACGAAAACTGTAAGACCTCAACATGCATGAAAAACTGTTAGACCTCAACAGGCATGAAAAACTGTAAGACCTCAACAGGCATGACAAACTGTAAGACCTCAACAGGCATGACAATCCTGAAGTTCAGGCTATACGTCGCATTTGTAAGAGTCCCGAAATGGCATACCCTAGGTGTAGAAGCCTAAACTATCACTCGGGATCAAAAATGGCTCCGGCCAAACACATATGACTACGGTCAAAACGGATGATACAACCAAATTAACGCGACTTGGGGACGCCTGATCATTGCTAAACAAAATCGCATGCCACTACTTTGAATATACTTCGGAAAGAACCGGTTAAAGCAGGCTTCCCTCAACAGGTAAAAATGAGCTTCGACCATGTCAGCTCCAAATCACAAGGCTTCGACCTACTCAGCCTACGAGCTATAAGACTTTTGAGGTGCTCAAACATCGCCGATAATGAATTGAAATCAAGGTTCTTCCCGAACCAACGACGGGTCAGACAAAATTATTTCAAAAGACCCTAACGAGCGGAAAACAAAGCCTACAAAAAGCCTATGGGCAAAATAGTGTAAGAGCCATTGTCGCAAGCCAAACGAACCTCCGGGACGCACATTGAAAAGTCTCTACGACCAAACAACGTAAGAGCCATTGTTGCCAGCTTAAAAATTGACAACTTGAGCATTAAAATGAGCTCGAATCGTAACTCGATTCAAAGACCGGATCCAAAATAGTTAACTATACAAGCCTCCAGGCCACATATTGAAAGGTCTCAATGACCAAATCAACGTAAGAGGCACTATCGCCGGTCTAATAATACTTAAGGGTCAATTAAAGCTTGAGTCGCAACGCGACTCGGAAACTGGACCCGAAATAGTTAAACTGCAACATGCCTAAAAGCACGGCATAAATGCCAATGTCGACCAGCCAAGTGAGTATCCAGGCCACGCGCCTGTAAGGTCACTTCGACCCGAAGCACAAAAGGCTATCGTTGCCCGCCCATACAGGCAGGAAAGAACTTTAGGGTCAATTAAAGCTCGAATCGCAACGCGACTCGGAGACTGGACCCAAAATAGTTGAAACAGTCAAATTTTCAAGGGCAAGAAATAAAAACCATCATCGCCATCCCAAACAAATCCAAAACCCGATGGTTAAATTAAGCTCAAGTCGGATCCCGACTCGGAGATTAGACCCAAAATAGTTGAAACAGCCAAACGCCCAAGGGAAAGAAATAAAAACCATTATCGCCAGCCCAAACAAACGCAAAACTCGAGGGTAAATTAAGCTCGAGTTGGATCCCCACTTGGAGACTGAACCCGAAGACGGTTAAAACACGCAAGCCTAAGGGCAAATACGTGGTCGGATTGACCCAATTGAAACTCCAACGAGCAGAAATATAGAAGATACAAGTTGTGGGGTTCCCCCTCTATTTTCTACATATTGACTATGGAGAGCAATCTCAGCTTACGTCATATAATGAAAGCTATATATACATAACAAAGAAGGCAGGGAATTGTCATTCCACTTTTTTTCCGGCAGTTATAGCCCGACGGTCTCCTCCTCATCGTCCTTAACATCGGATAGTAGGAACTTGGCATCGTACTCCTCTCCTTTGGCTTGCTCGATCTCCCCTGAGAGATCAAAGCCCCTGACATGAATCTCCTCAAGGATTTACCTTCGGGATCTGCACCTCACATACTCCTTGCTATTGTTTGCACGATCAAGGGTCTTCTTCAGCTCAACTTTAGTAGTGGCAATGCTTCTTGAATAAGCCGCCATTTTCTGTCTCGCCCTGGTATTATTCATCAAAACATTGGCCCGGGCATTCACCACCTTAGTTTTTGCCCTTGAAGCTCGAATGAGAGTCTCACGATTATCTTCGCCCGAGCAGAATCAGTCGTACGGGCGACCTGTACTTGCGCCTCTAGAGCGGAAATCCCGGCCTGAGCCCTCTCTTTGGCCTCGTAATAGGCATTCACATGCGCCTGCAAATCGATGAATTCACGTTTGGCTTTGCTAACATCGCCCCAGAATTGTTCCAGCTCATCCGTCTTATCCTTCAACTGAAATAGCAATACGTCAAGATGGCAAGACAAAAAGGGAATACAGGCCAGCGCGAGATGTAGGATACTTATTTCTCCGAGAGGCCCTCTCGGGCCCGACTCCAGTCCACCTCATGCCATAAAGAGACGAGCTCGCTTTCCTTTACCGCACAAAGAAGTTTTAGGGATTTCTCCCTATCTCGAGCATCCCACAACGGGGCCCCACAACGAAGCAGTTCGGCTTTGAGTCTATCAAAAGCCTGAGAAAGAAAGCTAGGTAAATAAAAAGAAAAAAGAGGAGCGCGGGTCTAGAACATCCTTACAATGGCCGAAGGTCACCATAATGCCAAAGCGCTGAGCCTCGCCAAAAACCGAAGCAACGTCCGACAATGCACCAATCCCGGAAGGTTGTCGGTCGGTCGAATCGCTTCCCCTTAACCGCTACGAAGAAGGAGCCTCACCACAAGCCTTCTCGTACCCCGGAGAATCTTTCCTTTTACCAGCGTTCCTTGACCCCAAAGCCAGAAATCTCTCCTCCTCCCTTGGGGAACTCGGCCTCGCTTCGAAAGGACTCCCGGCACCTGCAGCAGATAAATCAGATGAGCCAGCAAGAAAGAAGCCACCTCTCAAGGGGCAGAACGCCAGGAACTTACCATGATGCTTCGCTTCCCATCTTCCTTTTGATAGATCTCGCCACTGGTGCCTATCGTAGGTCGAGCAAGCTGCTAGCCTACGAGACCATTCGGCTAAATCAGGGACCTCACCGGGAAACCAATGAGTTGCTATAAACAAAGAGCAGAAAGATATCATTACGGGGCCAACCCCATGTTGAGATAAAGATAGTTCAAATGAAGCGTTTACGTGTGAAGTTTCATTTCTCATGGAACAACAAAAATTCTCCAAGGATAACATCAGTCGTCCGAATTCGAACGAACCAATTCATCCATCCGCGGTCCTCATCCTCCTCGCTGCCGATCACGGGAGCTCGGGTGGATCTACACTGAAGATCAATCAGGACCCGATAACACAATAGCCGATACAACCTCACAAGGTGGTTGAGGGTGAATTCTATCCTGTCCTTGTCAGCAAAATATCTCATCGACTGCACTATTCTCCAAAGAAAGGGATGAACCTGTGCCAACGTTACTTGATATCTTCTATAGAAATCAAGCACGACCCGATCCGAGGAACCCGGCGCAAAAACATGAATATACACACTCAAGAACCCCTCAACATAAGTCATGACACTCTCCTCGGGGGAAGATGCTATCAAAAACACGCCTTCCACCCATCTGCATTCTTTCCTGATCATCTCGAGGTTTTCCTCCCTCACCGATGAGATTATCCTTGACACATGCTCTCGATGGCCCAGAACATTGGGAGGCCTCCCCGGTGTGACAACCCTCTTTGAGGCAGGGCAACTCGAGTCTCGCTCTCCTGATATCGGAGGCGAACCACTGGTACCGACCAAAGGTGGAGCACAGCAGGGACTCCCCTTTGTCCGAGGATCAGGCATCGAAGCAGTGGCCATGATTACAACAGAATAAGGGGAAGAAGATGAGGATCCAGGCAAAAACATTCTGAAGTAGGGAATTGGAAGGACTAACACAAAGTGACAGGCTCTGCAGAGGAGATAGGCTTATCAAGAACTACAAAATTGCTGCTTAGGGCGTGGATGCGCAAATCTGGCCTGGAAGGTCCCGAGCTCCGGTCCCTCAGGATCAATGCCAACGGTCCTCCTAGTATAAGCTACACCGAATCCGGCCATGCGATTGGAAGCTACGTCAGTGTCCTCTTCAAGGACCCTCGGCTCACTAGCCCGGCCGGAGCTAGCCGTTCTGGACTCAGCAGCCTCCGATCGGGGTGCCTGCAAATCTCTCGCACTGGACCTTGTTCTCCTCCTCAATGGACTTCCGTCATCGTCCTCCACTTCGATATCAGGATTCGACCCGGAGGTTAGAGTAGTAGTCCCATCAGGTCGGACAACGGTTGTCCTACTTTTCCTTTTCTTGTTCGTACCAGCCTCCAAGGCCTCTGCCTCACCGTCAGGGGGCGTCCTCATCTGCATATTCTCGCCAAGACCTGCACCAGCACAATAACCGCGATACATTTTCACTAAGGGCTCGGAAGGAAACACAAAATGCGAAGCATAGGCGGTAAAAGAACCTTACCGTGATTCTTGGCCACCCAACGCTCCTTAGCCAGGATGGTCCAAGACCGAATGCGGTATGGGAACTTCTCACTCAAATGCCTGATCTATCCCAAAATAATCTGGCACCACCTTCGGATGCCAAGAAGCGGCTGCAGAAAGCACAAAGAGGTTATTGTGATGAATGAAAAAGTAGTCGAGAAGTGGTTAAAGGGAAATTCGCTTACGTCTGGCATTCCACTTCTCCGGAAAGGGCATTCTCCGGGCCGGGATAATGTCTGAGGTCCTCACTCAGATAAACCTGCTCATCCATCCTCGGTCCTTCCACTTATCACGCTCGTGAAGAAAGATTTTTTGTATTGGTGGCGGAGCTTGATTAAGCCTCGATACAGCCGAGGGCGATACAGTCTGATCAGATGATTAAGGGTAAAAAACTCACCTTCAACCCCTTCGTTGAAATGACTAAGCATTAACACTATCCTCCAAAAGGATGGGTAGATTTGACCAAGTGTCACCTAGTATTAAGTGCAAAAGTCAATAATAACCGGGTCGATTTCCAAGGGAGGAGATTCGACGGATTTATCAGGGCCTAGGGTGAATGGGTAAGTGTATATATAAAGGAAGCCAGCCTTGAAGTGAGTAATATTATCATTGGGGCCGAGAATCTCTACCTCCACTGCCTTACTCCATTGGCAGTCCTCCCTCACCTTTCTAACATCACTCACGATGCTAACGTATAGAGACACGTGCTTACACTAGCTCGACATAGACGAGGGAGTCTCGATGTCAATATACTTCGACGTGTCAAGATCAGGTGGGGTACATTGCTCTAAAGTGGGAACCGATCTGCTTTCTCCCTCAGGTAATCGGGATGACGATGCAGTATCGTTCTATCAGGGAACCATCCTAGAAGTCATAGCCATGTGAAATGGTAGAAACCCTTCTGTGAAAAGAGGAAAGGAGGTCAAATAACAAAATTCTGACTCGCGTCCTTGTAAGAAGGGTGATGATAGGAAGTATCTAGCAACTGGTGCATTTATAGGAATCACTGGGGAAGCAGAAGAGACGAGCCGATGGTAGTTCGTGTGATTCTCAATTACTGCATTTGACGGTGGCCCTGCACGGTTCTCTAGGTCATGGAATTTAATGCTCTTAGACGGTTAATGTCATGGCAATAATGACCTCGAGACGACGATTCAATATCGTTTCCTATTACTTCGTTCTAGGAAATGCGGAGACTATCTGTATGCGATGATATCAGGGGGGTCTATTTCCCGCCATTAAGGTACATTCGGGAAGTCATGTCAGCATCTCAAGGCTGTAGGATTACGATCGAGCTCCCTCCCTCGAGGACTGTCCGCAACCCAACGAAGGTTCCGAAGACGGGGGATTCCTAAGGCAAGAGGCTAGAGTCAATAGACACCAGTACCATGCCTAGCCATCCCATCCCCATGTCTTTACATTCAATACACTTTGTACTATATGGTATTCCCTCTCCTATATAAGGGGAACCCATGCCACTTTGTAAAGGGCTGATGTTGCTCCATTTTCTCCACAAGTGCAATAATATCTCTCTCTCTCTTTTTTCTTTCTAACTTGCTTGTTCTCACTGACCCGAGGCCACCTTTACATCCATCGTTCTCTTGTTTGTTCTTCATCATATAGCTTAGTATTGGCCGTAAAGAGCCTTGTTTAATTATATCCTCAACTGTTATCCCATTCCCGACTATCCCCGATAGCTCAAAATCGACCCTAACGTCAACCCCGAGGTCCCCTATCGACCAGACCTATACTCGGGCAGCAAACCCCTCAGTTCGATTACTATCTCGTTTTAGCTTGCATTTCATCATTAAACTCTATATTATTCGCATCAGCTGCTCTAACAACTAGCTCGGGAATAGATCACGTATTTTTAGAATCCTATTAACAAATTTAATTTTTTGTTACCATTTTCACTGTAAACAATGTGGTCTCGTGCAAATGCCGTGTTACACCCCAAGTTTTCATACGTGAGAGTACGTCGTAAGTCATTGATGTAAGCTCGAAAATGAGATTATATTTGGAAGCAAATAAAGTAAGTTAATAATGTTACCTTGGAGGTTACAAATATTTAAGATCATGAATAACGATTACCAAGAGGGTTGGAAATCTTAGAAGCTAAACCAATTGAAGAAAATAAGTTTCGTCAAAAGTCGACAAGTTTCGAATGTTATAACATGTACTTTGGGGTGAGACTAGGGTTATTAACATGATAAGGAGGTTATTCTATGATTTATTTTAGTCGTATGATATTCATTTTCTACATTTTGAAGGCAAGCAAGTTGTGGAACAAGAGTTGGCAAAGGTCATCACAAGTTACATTCATAAATTTACTGAAATTTAGGTCAAATGTATCTGAAACTTTCTCCAAATATACTTGGAATCATGGGGTGTTATACCTACCAAATTGAAGTTCTACAAGTCTAGTTTCTAACGCATTAAACCGTTCGTCAATACAACATCGGAGTAGAGAGATATTCGCGTTTTCGCGAGACCGCGCAAGCAGCTCCCAATGGGACCCACTTAGGCGGTGGTTGACCTACTTCAATTTATAAACGATTTGGACGCCTATTTTTGCTCATTTTTCAACTAAAATTCGTCTACAAACTTCTCCTAACCCTCCTAAACATATACCACAAGGGTTTGAAGTGATTCCAAAGTGATTACACCATATTTCAACATCAAAACTTAGTTCTAGTGAAGAACAACACCTCTTTGAGGTTGTGTTGTCATTGAGGATTGTTGTGGGCTATATTTGGATGAAATTCCAAGTTGTTGCTGCTGTCTAAGGTGAGTATAATAGCCTACTAATTGTGCTTAAGCTTGCTTGTATGTTGGTTAAGTTGCTAGGATGATAAACTACAAGATAATACTTGGATTAGCTTAAGTCACTTCTATGGTGTTGTATTGCTATTAAGGGTTGTTGTAAAATGAATATAACTTGGATTTTGACTTGAAGTTACTGTAGGAGGTATTTATATTGTGTTATTTCTTGTGCCTAAGGTTATCTTGATATTGATTAAGTTAAATGGATGGGCTATACATGAACTAGTGAATAAAGTTGCTAGTTGGGGATAGTTAAAGTTGTGGATTATTTTCGTTGTTATAAATATATGGTATAAAGATGGAATAATTGATTAATGACTTCATTATCAAGTTAATGATACTTTTATGTTGAAGTAAGAAGTCTATAAGGATTGATAAGGGGTATACGGATTCCAATCGGAGCTTGCCGCTCGTCGTAATGTAGTTGTGACTTGTTGTGGTTATATGGTGTCTTGATATTGATAATTATGTATTGATGGATTGATCTGGTCATTGTTGTTTGTATATGGTATTGGAGGAGGCCCTTGTTACAAGGGAGATGCTTCCAAAATTTACGTAAACGAGCTACTAGCTTAAGTTATAGAATTAGCCTTTGCTCAGCACTGATTTTGAATCTCTTTATACTATGATACATTGAGTTGACTTGTTTGAAGAGTTGCTTGGAAGTGATTAAGGACTCAACGGGTTTAAGGTATGTTAAGACACTTACTTCTTTCTTTTGGCATGATCTAAAATGAAATGAACATAAACGATACGCTATTTCATAATGACTCTACTCCTAACAACTAAGGTTGTCCATGTTGTTCTTTCCTTATAAAATTATTCTAAGCAAGTGTGTATGATCCTTGAATCCTACTAAGGTTCATATTGAGGGTATGGAAGTCCATAGTGCTCTTACGTCACTCCAAAAGGTTTAGAAGGTGATTCCATGAGTCTAGCATGCATTATATGTAGTATCTATTTTACTCTACCGAGCCGCTCTATAGTCGGCCGGGTACGGCACCTATTGTGCAACCACTGATCAGTTGGGTTTACCGAGCTCCATGTGGCCGGGTACGATTCTACCGAACCTTATGATGGTCGGGTATGCTTTTACCGAGTCCTCTTTAAGGCCGGGTATGATATGATGATGATGATGCCCACAGAGGCGAATGTTTTAAAAAGTTTATGTATATATATGTATTATGCATTTCATATCAGTAACCCCCAGAGGCACTCTGATGTTACAGGTTGTATCCCCTCTATCTCTCTCTTTACATTACCGTTCTTGTTTATGCTTTCCTATCTAACATACTCGGTACTTTATTCGTACTGACGTCCCTTTTGCCTGGGGACGCTCAGCGAAGGTGTTGGTACACCCCACTTGCTCTAGAGTTGCCTATTTGGTCAGTATACTTTGGATATGTATTGATTGGTATGGAGGGGCCCTGTCCCGACCTTTATGATTTTATGTACTCTTAGAGGCTTGTAGACAGATATCAGGTGTATGGATACTTGTATGGCCTTGTCGGCCTATGTTTCGAGTTTACTAATTGTCATGTCGGCCTTATAGGCCCGTATGTCACATATATAAGTTTGTATATCATGTTGGGTCTTCATATGTTGAGTATTCCCTTATGTTTTATTCTTGTTATCTCATGACCGGTTTTCTAGCTAATTTACTCATGATAACATGTTAAGAAAGATATGTTATGTTGGTACTCGGTTGATTAAGGCACCGGGTGCCCGTCACGGCCCTTCGGTTTGGATCGTGACAAAAGTGGTATCAGAGCAGTTCTATCCTAGGGATTCTACAAGCCGTGTGTAGTAGAGTCTTGTTTATGGGTGTGTAGTGCACCACACTTATAAGTAGGAGGCTACAGGGCATTTAGGACTGTCACTCTTTCTTCTTATTCTAGATCATGTGGTAGAGCTCTGTTGTAAGAATTCAAACTCCTAAATTCGACTTTAGTCGTAATACAATGAAACCTACATTTAAAAAGATAGTTGGTAAAAGATTGTATGTGGCTGTGAAAGAGTTGGTTAGAGGAGCTCGATTTTTGCATGATGCATATGATGGGTAAATATAAGGTCTTCAGTAGATCATGTGTGTACTAAGAAGTGTAAGCTTCTCGATAAGGAGCCTTAAGGCAAAGAATATCTATCCACCCCTAAAGGCAATGAAAGATTCAAAAGATAGATACAAGCTTCAACAAGTAAAAGGAGCAAGATGGGAAGGGTACAAGGCACCTAGTTAATAAAGATTATCGGTATTTTCATCTCCGGCAGAAAAATATAAGCATTGTAAGTTACCCTCAACAGTAACAAAGGTATGTATAATTGACCATACCCATCTCAGTTATACCCTATTGGGGGCTAACATTAGTAGATTAAGAAAATGACGAGATATCAGGATCCGGTTGGGGTTAGGATGACCCATAATGGTGAATTGATTGTTTGTGTTAGTTGACAATTTCTGAAGCATAATGCAAATGTGCTAATAAATCTCCTTGTGAGATACCCAGATGGCGCACTCTAAAATAGTACAACTAGATATGAGTACTATTAAGATAGCTACTGGAAGCCTTGAAGGGATAAATATTACCTTAGCATGACTCGTGTCCCTAGGAGAGAGAATTTTAAGCATCCCGAAGAGCCAGTGAGATGAAGCAAAGGGAGCTAAAAGAAAAAGAATGTCTTGTTGATGTTTTTAGAATAAAGTGATAGACATAAATGTTAGTAGGAAAATAAGAATAGAGTTAATGAAGAATTATGAGTAAGATGTCCACATGGATGACAACGATGGAAAAAAAATGATGATGAAAATGACAGAATTATAGAGTCTATACTTAAGTGAAGGAAAAAGATGAGAGGTGACAGGCCTTGAAACAACAAAGGAGTATAGGCCATAAATTCATATATTCTTTTCGAGAAATAAGTTTGCAACTCTAACGCGATTACCAGCAGGAAAAGATATACCCCCAGAGTAGTAGAAATCAGTATGGGCTGGTAAACAAGATAAACTAAACTTGATCTAGGGACTAAATGATATGATAATAGTCGGCATCATGGGAATTTCAGACGTTGTGTTCCGGCGATAATAGAATGGATGACAAAAGAATGCCCTTTAATGGTCATTCAGGAAGTCGCTTCCCTAAAGCAAGCAATATGAGCTAAGTTAAGCTTAAGGGACTATGTGCGCCAGTTACACTAAGTGTCATCCTCGCGAGCAAGGAATTTTATTATCCTTGGTACAAAAAGCATTACCACAAGGAGAGTAAGGGTAATCGATGATGTGAAAAGACATCAAATATATAGAGGTAAAATATCTATAGGTAGATCGTCGTAGTACTAAATCTTAGTACTCCCCTGAAGGGGGAATATGGTGTGATATGATATTAAGTTGGAGTTAAGCGGTTCAGTTAACTATGGAATGGTAAAGGTAGAATGTGGTAAATAGGAGAAAGGGATGATGTTGCATTTATTCAGTTCCTGCAGATATGTTGCGACTCCAGAACATTATACAAGCACGACACCGGGGAGAGGTAGTAAAAGTTTCCGGCCAGGATGTTATTGATAAATAAGTGTGAATGGACACTTGATACATCAGGAGCTAGTGGTGAGAGATAAGTTAAGACAAAGGATATAAGCCAAGAGGGATTATGCAGAATATATATATATATATATATATGAGAATGGACCAACGAGTAATTAGTAGTTGATTCAGGAAGAGCCAGTTATGGCTAGACAAGAGGTCACAGATAAATCAATAGATCATGCAGGATAAATGTAGTGAACCGCATCATAGTGAATTCAGTCTCGCAGATACGAGATCGCAGTCATTTGAAAAAATTTCAGATAGTAGTTGAGGCAATTAAAGGTACCATTTTTAAGGTTTATAAAAATAAGAGAGAGTACCACTAAGGAGACAATAAAAATTTGAGCTTAGAAGTAACCCTACGAGCACAAAGGCATAAATTTATGTAACTAAGGATTATTATGGGCGAGTAAGAATAACGAAAATTACCTTCGGGTGTACGATATATCAAGCTCGCAACTTTACAAGAGCCAGAAGGTCTCCCTAAGTACTACAATGAAAGACTAGCTAAGGAAATAAGGAAGAAGGTTTCCACCTAAGCATAGTGAGCTAAAGAGTAAATTATCCTGTAACAACAGTCTCACTACAATATTGTATACCCTCCATAAGAAAGTGGCACCTATCATGGCTAATGAATAGTAAAAAAAAAGACATCAAAGGTGATGTTTGAGATCATATGAGGTACAGGAAATTATAGTATTCGTGGGCTAAAAGACAAGCCAAGTATTCATGCAACAAGTGATAAAACGACCAGCAAAAGTAATTGCTTACATTTAAGGACAACTGAGATGGCACGAAAGGAAATTTATGGTGATATCAAGTTAAAGGAAGGTTGCGAGTAGTATAAATATATCGGTGTAGGTCCTAAGGTAAAGTATTGTAGAGCAACAAGGTTTTAGGTAGATAGGAGTAAGGATATGAAAAGGTGAGTGAGAAGGTGACGAGAATATGTATGTCCTCGGGATTAAACCCATCAAAACAAGGGAGCTGATGATTTCCATATGTAATAAAAAGCTCGGTACAGCCTGAATGAACACAGAGGAGTCTGAGACTAGGTGCATTTAGAAGAGATGGAATGCTGCCCTGGCAGTAGAATAAGGGTGTAATTGTGATAGATAAGAGGATGATTCTTAGGCCTTTGATTGAGTAATGATTTAACGAGAAATGGATTTCATTAATTGCACGGGATTAGAATACCCCCATAAGATGAATCGCATTGGGATACAATGAAATACGGTTATTGAAGTATAGTATTATCCCTAGGTGGATCAGAAAAATCACTTCATATGTTCCCCGATAAGATGTGAGCCCTAGTGACTGTGTATTACGTAAGAGGTTGCAAGTTATCAGTGATAGATTATAGATCAACATTATGGTGAATAAACAATAGATGGGTACAAGTTCCAAAGTTCGAGATGAGATTTGTTTGCTATTCTTAGATGAATAATAATGAGGAAGCACTAAAGGACTTAGATATATACATATAGGAAAAGCATCGAGAGAGTAACCTGGAGTTGGGTAGCAAACCTTAGCGAAGGTGTTGGTACACTCCACTTGCTCCGGAGTTGCCTATTTGGTCAGTATGCTTTGGATATGTATTGATTGGTATGGAGGGGCCCTGTCCTGACCTTTATGATTTTATATACTCTTAGAGGCTTGTAGACAGATGTTAGGTGTATGGATACTTGTATGGCCTTGTCGGCCTATGTTTCGAGTTTACTAATGGTCATGTCGGCCTTATAGGCCCGTATGTCACATATATTAGTTTGTATCTCATGTTGGGTCTTCATATGTTGACTATTCCCTTATGTTTTATACTTGTTATCTCAGGACGGGTTTTCTGGCTCATTTACTCATGATAACATGATAAGAAAGATATGTTACGTTGGTACTCGGTTGAGTAAGGCACCGGGTGCCCGTCGCGGCCCTTCGGTTTGGGTCGTGACATGCCGCTCCAAAGCCTATCCCAAAGAAATTTCGAATGCCTGATCTTCTGAAGTATAACAGACCATCAGACCCCAACGAGCACGTCACTACTTACACTTGTGCGGTGAAGGGAAACGAAATGAGGGACGACGAGATCGAATCCGTCCTGCTAAAAAAGTTTGGAGAAATTTTTTCGAAAGGGGCCATGATGTGATAGACTCATTTGCCATGCTGGCAAATTCCTTCATAAAGGCACATGTTGGTGCCATCAAGGTGGCTACAAGGAAATCCGAAGTCTTAAAAATCAAATAAAGAGAAAACGAGATGTTGTAGGAGTTCATGTCTCGCTTTCAAATGGAGTGAATGGAATTACCACCAGTCTCCTATGACTGGGCAGTACAGGCCTTCACCCAAGGTTTGAACGAACGAAGCTCAATGGCTTCAAAGCAGCTGAAGTAGAATTTGGTTGAATATCCCATCGTGACTTGGTCGGATGTCCAAAATTGATATCAGTCGAAGATTAGGGTCGAGGACGACCAACTGGGAGCCCTCTCCGGCCTCGATATATCCAAGTAGACTCCTGGCAAATGAGCCAAAGTGAAACAAAGAAAGATACCAACCATACACCGAAGATAGGAGAAACGCCCCAAGGCGTAACATACCTCGAAATGATCGAAGGATAGATCGAGGTCAGAATCCTCGGGGACTCGTGAGAAGAGCCGGATTTGACAGATATGCACGACCGATGGAGGCACCCCACATGTCGAAATACAACTTTAACGTTGTCGTTCCAGAAATTGTATCTGCCATCGGTAAAATTAGAGACACCAAGTGGCCAAAACCTGTACTATCAGATCCGTTGCAGAGGAACCCCAACTTAGTGTGCGAATTTCATGCCACAAATGGTCATAGGACCGAAGAGTGTAGACAGCTCCAAGAAGAAGTAGCCCGGCTACTCAACAACGGGCACCTCCGAGAGTTACTTAGAGACCGAGCCAAAAATCAGTTCCGGCAAAGAGAGGCGAACAAGACAAATGAAACAGATGAGCTGCAACATATCATCCACATGATCATCGGAGGGATCGACATCCCGCAAGAAACCATTGTCAAACGAACAAAAATATCCATCACCAGGAAAAATGGACTCGAGGTTACATACCCGATGACGCTCTCATATTCAACGACGAGGACATTGAGACCCTATTTTAGCCTCATAACGACGCACTACTAATTTCTTTACTTGTGAATACATTTCAAATTAAACGTGTACTTATGGATCCAGGTAGCTCAACCAACATTATCTGGTCGAGGGTGGTGGATCAGCTCGGACTACTTGACCAAATCATGCTAGCCTCTCAAGTTCTTAACGGATTCAACATGGCAAGTGAAACAACGAAAGGGGAAATCACCCTCCCGGTCAACGTGGCAGGCACGACCCAAGATGTCAAATTCCATATCATCAAAGGAGATATGAGGTACAACGCCTTGCTCGGAAGGCCATGGATACATTGCATGAGAGTAGTACCATCAACCCTTCATCAAATGATGAAGTTTTCGATGAAGGATAGAATAAAAACCGTGTATGGGGAAAACATGCAGCGAGGGAAATGTTCGTGGTGCACGATGTGGCACTGACATCGACGCCTTCAATATCGAAGGAGCCAAAAGATCAGCAAACAGTGAAGTAGCAATATCGAGTCACATTCTCATTTACACCCGAATAAAACAAGCAAAGGACCGTGTTGTGTCCCCGGAACAAACGTTGGAAGCATGTCGAGGCTCAAAGCCCCATCACTGCTAAGGTATAACTGTCTCCTTTTTATTTTATCTTACAGTAACATTTATGCAGGTGTCCGATCAGAACAGTCGAAGCACTTTCCAGCTTGAAGACCTTAGGTTTTAAAGCATGCGTTGCACTCTTTTCCTTCGATCGGATTTTATCCCAAGAAGGGTTTTGCCGGCAAGGTTTTTGACAAGGCAACATCTATATGCTACCTAAGGAGAACTTAACAAGTATCCAAGGCTTCTCTCCAGTAAACCCCGAATACTGGGGGGCATCCCCCCCGGGAGATCACCTCCTCAGAGAAGTCAAAAATGTGCCAAAATGGGTCTTGATAGGAAAATGATGTATCGGGCCAAACGGTCGAACGAACCGTGTCCTCATAGAATAACCGAACGCCTGACAACGAAAACATGTATACTTGTTCCAAGTAGTCAAAGAATATTTTTCCTCCATCAAAATGCTTTACACTTCAAAGAAGTCTGTTATTTTTTACAAGAAACGACTCTAGAGCCAGAAATTTCCCGAACCCTCGGGAACTGACGTCAAAAACTCGAAGCCATACGACCTCCGGGTCGGAAACTTCAAACTCGTAAGCCCTCAATGAGGCAACACTAAGTTTACAAAGAATGGCTCTAGAGCCAAAAATATTTTGACATCTCGGGGACTGTCGTCAACTGTCATCCCTTCGAGCAATCAGAAACTCAAGGCTGTAAAACCTCAAACAGGCAACCTCGAGCCCGAAAGCCCTCCATGCGGCAATACTAGAAAATGTAAGACCTCCAAGAGGCATTATAAACAATATAAGACCTCTGTGAGCACCTAATTTTTGCCCTACATGAAAATAACTCCTAAAAATTAACCAAAATGATTTTTAAGGGATTGTAGAAGTTTTTCTTTATTTAGTTGCATTTCATGCATTTTTAATATTTTTAAATCATAGAAAAATCATTAAAATTGTCACATTTTAATTTCATGCCATCTTAGGTACAATTTGCATGTAGGAATTAATTTTATTAAGAAAAATCACAAAAATGGTCATTTTTACGTATTTAGCTTTTAATCTTTAGAAAGTAGTATTTTTATTTAGTTTTAAGTTAATTAGTTAATTTAATAGATAAACAATTTTAATTTTTACAAATTAGATTAATTTAGGATTTTATTAAATTTTAAAATAAAAGAAAAAGAAAAATGAAAAAAAAGAGTTTGATTTAGTCTTAGTGTATTGGGCCAAAGTTAATTAGCCCAAATTCATGACCCAAATCCCTTCAAGCCCAAAGCCTAATACCCTAAAAAACCCTTCTCCCTTTAATAAAAACTAAGCTAGACCCCTAGACCTAGACCTTAGACTTTTCCATCCGCCATTTTTCAACAACAAAATCCCCCTCTATCGATCATCTTCTTCAAGCAGCCATTTTCCATGGATGATTCTTAACCAAACCAACGACTCCCTGCTCTCATCAAACACACAAACAACCATTTCCCTTTATTCTTCAATGAAAAAGGTCTCCAAGACTTGAAATCTAAGCAGCGAAAATCAATAGCAAAACTCCCCTCACCCCTTCACCCATCGTCGCTTCTTCTTCTTCCCGTTCTTAACAGCTCGCCGAAAAATGCCATAAACGACGACCCCCACATACATGAACAACACGCAGACACAGAGCAAATTAGAGGTGCCAATTCGAGGTTCCGTCATGTTCGTGTCCCGTTAGTTCTTTTTTGGTCGATGCTCAATGTTTGGCTCATTGTTTTTCCAACTAAACAGAGCTGCAAACTCAGAAATTCTATTAATCGGAAAGAAATCTGCTCACTTGTCTATTTATGCCTCTAAAATTTTCTGTTTATTATTTGAACTTTGGCTTTCTTCTTAAATTCTAGAAGACTTTTGACCTGTGTTAATATTCATTTAGAGTTAAACTTCACCCTCGCTCTGTGAAATTTTGTTGATGTTTAATTGTATGTTTCTTGGTATTGTATCTAATATCTATCTTGGCTTTTGCTATATAATTTTTTGTGATTAGATTATTTTGACTCGTAAGAAGGAACCTTGGAGGTTGCTGGATATCTTTGTTTTGTTTTCTTGCTGAATTTCTTAGCGGGATAGCCAACTTTTCACTTAACATCATGTTTGTTTGGAAAATTCTTGTGTGAATTGTGATGCATACGTAGAGTTCCATTTGACTTATAATTCTCAGTAAGGGCTGTCTAATGATCATGTTTGCTGATCATCTTCATGTATACATGTTCTCGATAGAAATAGCTTATCAATGAGCTAGTTTGGCCACTGTTAACTAAATTTGTAGCAAAAGGCCTTGAATCTCTTTCATTTTTGGGCTGAATTCTGAGCCCAATACAGATTCAATGTTGGTTTGGCCCTGACTAAATAACCTAATGGGTAAATAGCTTTATACTAATTTCAAATTAGTTTTAAATATGAACATCCTTAGTTCGCTTTAGTTGAGTACAATCCTTCAAAAATAAATCGAGGTGTGCCATTCACAATTGAATCACCTAATCTATGACCCTCACATTAATATTATAACTTAGTGTAAAAAACATTTTGAACATTCGTAGTTTGCTTTAGGCGCATTTATTATAAAATACTTATAGCTACAGGTACGGTTCCCGTGACGTAGCTGTGATACCTAATTCCAAATCCGAGGGTACATTTATGTGACCCGACAACAACTTCTAATAACTTTAATAAATTAAACATGATGTAGATCGTGAGTACGGTTTCCCTGACATGATTCACATTGTGTATCAAACAAACAAGTGTACGACAATCGTGACTTGTTCTAGAATAATTCCATAAAAATAATTAAAAGCGGCTATAAGGTTAAAAATGCACAATAGGTTTAAAATGTGTAGTAAATCAGATAATAGGTCAATTATTAATTGTTTAAGCGGCCGTATTAGAATGACGGAACTCGAGAATGCCTAACACCTTCTCCCGGGTTAACAAAATTCCTTATCTAGAATTTCTGGTTCACAAACTTTTAAATAAAGTCGAAACTTTCCTCGATTTGGGATTTAAAAATAAACTGGTGACTTGGGACACCAACAAATAAATTATTCCAAGTGGAGACTCTAAAAAATTAAATAAAATAATTCCATTTTGATTAATGTCATTTTAATTGGAACAACTCCCTTATATCCCCTCTCGGGCGGTAAAAAGGAGGTGTGATAGCTCTGGTGACTCTGCTAGGGAAAGTCACCCAGAACTTTGGTTTAGGGTTCAAGAATTCTGCTAGGGAAACCCTTCTCTTCTCATCTTCAGGGATGTGGACGCCGGCGTGACTCCTCTTCTGTTAGTATCATACCTTAAATTAGAAAGAGGCTCGGACAAGTTACAAAGCCGGATGGCCTTTTGATTCCCGGTACGTAGCCCTCCCCCCGGGCTCGAGTTGTCTGCTCGGTTACACCAAGTCTAGAACAATATACCAAGGTTTTAAATCTAGAATAACTCAGCCTCATGCCGGATCCCTAGTAGGAACGTTTGTTTGCATCATGTGCATTTTACATTGGGAACTCAACACAGGGGTTGGATCCGTCCAGGACAGGTGGACTCCAGAATCAAAAGACCATCTTGATGCATATTTTACATGCTACATGTACAATTATTTGATTCGATTTACATGTTGATCGGTTGCTAGAATATGGAGGAAATTGGAAAAAACAATTGAGGTATGAGAGAGATAATTACCCACTTTTGAAAAACCTGGTGTCCAAAATATACCCAAACTCTGCCGAAATTTTGAGAGAAAAGAAAAAAGGAAGAGAAAATGATTTCAAAATACTTCATGTTTTTCTATTATGTCAAAACTGGCCGAACTACGCGGGTCTGATTCTCACCGGATGTGAGAGACATAGGCAAATCTCATCGGTTCTGACCCCAATTTTCAAAAATCCAAAATAAATTTCCTTTAGTTCCTTCTTTAGAAATCTGTCCTTAGAAAATCCAAAAAAAAAAGAAAAAGTTTTTAAACTCAAAAAAGAGTAGTTTCCTTCTTTCCGAAGTCTTTCATACGAGAAAATGTAATAAAAAATATTAAAAAAATCAAAAAAAAAATCAGTCAAATTCCAAAACACGGGCTTCCTTCATTTTGAAGTATTTTTCCCAAAAACAAATCAGAAACAAAAATCCAAAAATATTCTTTTCTTTTTTATAAGTGTTTCTTTTGTAAAATATTTGAGAAATAAAAGTCCAAAAATATTTTTGTTTTTCTTTGAAAGTACATTTGTAAATTAAAAAAGAGAGAGAAAAAAAGAAAGAAGAGAAATTCAGAAATCCGAAATATTTTCTTAAAAAGTCCTTTCGAAAATCCATAAGTCAAATCAAAATTCAAAAAAAAAAACAAAAAAACTTTTTTTCTACCTTTTTAGGAAGTCTTATCCCAAAAGTTCAAAAAAATAAGAATGAAAATAAAATTCTTTTCCTTGTTTAAAAGTCTTTCTTTCAAATTTTTTTTTTTTAAATTGAAGTCCAAAAATATTTTTATTTTTATTTAGAAGTACTTTTGTAAATAAATAAAAATAAATCAAAAATTTGATTTTTTTTCTTAAAAGTCTCTCTTTCGAAAATTAAGAGGCAACATCCAAAATCCAAAAATATTTTTTTTCTTCTTTAGAAAAAGAGAAAACAAATAAAAATTGAAACAAAAATATTTTCTTTTTACTTTTGAAATGCCCAAATTCATATCAAAAGAAAAGGAATTTTCAGAAGTCTTTCTGTCAAAAACAAAAGGTCAAAATCAATAATCCAAAAAAAATATATTTCCTTTCTTCTATTAAAGCATTTCTTTCGAAAATTCCAAAAAAAAAACAACAAAACAAAAAAAATTTTAAAAAATTATTTTTCTTTGCCTTAAAGCTTTCATGGTCTCAATGTTATAAAAACAAGAAAAAGAGAAAAAAAGTTAGTTTATTTACTCCATTCCCAATCTTCCCGAACTACGCAAGATCTGATTCATGCAGCGTCATGATACATCGGTAATCGCCATCGGATTCGATCATAACCATAAAAAAATTGAGTGAAAAATAAACTGAAAAAAAAAGAGAAAGAAAAATTGAGTGAAAAAAAAGGGAAAGAAAAGAGTGAAAAAACAAAAAGAAAAAAGAGAGTGACAAAAAATAAAAAGGTGATAAAAACAAAAAAAGAAAAGAAAAGAGAGTGCCAAGAAATAAAAGAGCGACAGAAACGAAATGAAAAAAATCAAGAGTGATTAGAGAGAAGCAAGAATGAATAAAAGAGGTGCAAATTAAAAAAAAGGTAAATTAAGGCCGGGATGAAACATGCAACCGTTCAAACACATGGTAGAAGTGTTTAACTGTTAGGTGCATTGCATCCCAACGTACGATTTCCTATATGTTAAATGTCTCAAAACTAACAAGGTTGTTAGGTGTGCAAACTAGCCAGGTTTTGGTGGTTGGTTTTGTTGGTAGTCTAGCCTCCCCTCCTTCACAAGATCCAAAGGCACAGATTGTCTCCGCAAGCAATCTACTAATCGTCAATCCTGAGGATAGCCCGACATCGGCTATTCTGCAGCTAGAGTCAGCATCTGCTGAAGAGAATAAGATGTTGCGTCTCTGCATATTGGAAATGTGGGATGCCTGGTCTAATGGTAGGGAGCCGCCAAGTGCAATCCCTGAGTTCCTTGAGTTGACCCTCAAGTCAGGTGAGGTTACCAACGCCCCTGTGCCCAACCTGCTCATCCCATGTGGGCACCCTTCAATGTTGTTCAATGATCCTGGCATGCCTTCTGTTGTTCGCCCCCAGGCACCGGTTTCAAGGGCACCGTCTCCAATGTTCACCTTTTAGGGTCCATAGCTTCAATCAAAAATAACATATGTGACCTCGTACTCTTTCACTCAATCTCCGCAATATAATCTCCCGGTGGAGCAAGAAAAGGTTGTTAAAAATCCTGAGCAAGAGGAAATGGCTTGGAACATGAAGAGCCTGGAACAAAGCCTGAGAAACATGCAAGGTCTGAGTGGCCAAAAGAGTGTCTCATACTCTGACCCCTATATATTTCCCCATGTCCATTTGCCAGCTGGCTTCAAGATGCCAAAATTTGAAAAGTATAACGGGCATGGAGACTCGGTCGCTCACCTGAAACGATACTATAACCAGTTGAGAGGTGCTGGTGGAAAAGAGGAGCTGTTAATGGCCTATTTTGCGGAAAGCCTCACCAAAATTTCTTCTGAGTGGTATACGGATCAAGAAATTACTCATTGGCACGTGTGGGACGATATGGCTCGAGATTTTGTCTTCCAGTTCCAGTATAATGTGGACATCACTCCCGACAGAAATGCTTTGTCCAATTTGAAAAAGAAAACTGCTGAAAGCTTCCGCGAATATGATGTCAAATGGCGTGAGCAAGCTGCCAGGGTAAAGCCTCCAATGGACGAAATTGAAATGGTCACTGTCTTTTTACAGGCCCAACAGGTGGACTACTTCCAGAACATGATGTCTTTTATGGGAAAGTCGTTCGCTGAGGCTATCAAAATTGGGGAAATGGTTGAAAACGGTTTAAAAATAGGTCGAATCTTGAGTCACGCTGCTTTTAAGGTCATATCATAGGCTGCTCAGAATGGTTCGGAGGGTTTGATGAACAACAATGGAAGTGAAGAGGGAGCCATGACAGCTTCAAGCTCGAAGGGGGCCCCGCAGGTCATTCAGCCAATCATATATGCTTCTTGAGGTCCATCAACGCTATTATCCCCTTCAAGATACTACTTATGCCGTGGCATCGCCTCCCTATGTGATATGAACGCGCAGCCTTACCCGCGGCCACAAAATTATCCAGAAAACCGAGCTCCACCTCCCAGAAATGCCCATCCATACCAAGCTTCATATTATCCTCAACCAAATGATCCACAATACAATCCTCGCCCAAGAGATCCTTTCAGAAAGAATCAGTTCACCTCTATTAGTGAATCGTATTCAAGCTTGTTCCAGAAGCTAATCAGGCTAAATCTATTACAGCCAGTGGCCCCGAACTGGCCAAACCCTGAGTCCCCCTCGTACCGAGATGATGCTAGATGTGAATACCACTCTGGGGCAGTAGGATACAGTACAAAGGACTGTTGGACCCTCAAAAGGGTAGTTGAAGATTTGATTGAAGCCGAAAGAATTATTTTTCAGGATGAAAAAACTCTTGATGTGATGAACAATCTGTTGCCTGCCAACAACATCAGGCCAATAGTCAGAATAATTTTGGAAGATGAGAAATTTGATCCGGCATTGAAGGTCAATGTAGCCATTGTTGAGACAGAAGAAAATCCGAAAAACGGTCGCCAAGCCTAAAAGTTCCCCATCAGACGGGAGTCTCGGTAGCCAGTCTTGCTATCCTTTCTATGTCTGGATTATCTCAAGGTGTGATCCGGATATTTTACTTTATTGTCTTACTTTTCGATGTAAACCCTTCTATCTTCAAAAATAAAATAAAAAAATTCGAAAAATCAAATGAAATTAAAATTTCATTGTCCAGGAGTGTCTCTTTTCTTAATCTTGTCATTTTTCTTATTCTCTTTTTAGTTCTGTTAAATGCAGATTTCAATAACATGACATGCTTGCGAACTTCATGCCCAAATCCTGAAACGTTGTTAGACTTCGAAATAATGAATCAAGAATTAGATCGCAATGAAGACAATGTTTAGGAAATAAAACAAAGAGTTGTAAGAGCTTAATGAAAATTTGTTCTAGATTGGAAAGGTCTATACATTGCAACAAGAGTACTGCCAAAAAAGTGCATTGTACTTGGGACACATCGAAGGAAATGTCCATGTAATAACTGTCAATGCAAATGCAGTCAAAATGTACTATGTTTGATCCTCTATATTAGTATTAATATTCTCCGGTTGGGATGACGAAGACTTTCATTCTTGCTACCCAAACACCATGAAGGCTTTTGTAAACTATTTGAGCCGGTTACTCTTCTTTAATTACCCTCTTTGGAACCTAAAAGTGTTATTGAAAAAAAAATTAAAAAATTGAGAAAAAATGAAATGAAAAAGGAGAAGAAAAGAAAGATACAAAAAAGGAAGAAAATACAAAGAAAATGAAAGAAAAAGAAACGAAAAAAATAGAGAAAAAAGGAAAGGAAAAAGAAAGAGAAAACAAAACAAAACAAAACAAAATAGAAAAACAAAAGAAAATCAAAAAAAAGTTCCCTGAACTACGTTCGACTTGATTCCGAAAGGATACGTAGGCAGCCTCTCTCTGGGGTTCAGTCACACCTGTCACACCTCCTTTTTTACTTACACCCCGTAAAGGGTATAAATATAAGGGAGTTTTTCCAATTATAGGACAATCAAAATGGGATCGTTTATTTGTTAAAAATCAGAGTCGCCACTTCAGATAATTTAATGTGTCCCAAGTCATCGGTTTAAAATCCCGAATCGAGAAAGTTGACTCTATTTATGGTCTGCGAACACAGAAATCTGGGTAAGAAATTTTGGTAACCCGGGAGAAGGTGTTAGGCATTCCCGAGTTCCATTGTTCTAGCACGGTTGCTTTGATTATACTTGGCTTACTATATTATTTACTTACTCATTTTGGAACCTATGTGCTTTCACCTCTTAACGCTTTTAAATTAAGAAAATTATCTTGAAACAGGTCACACGTACGTGTACCCATTTTTGGCACGTCAAAAATCATGTCACATGAACGTGTCCACAATTAATAATGCTTTTATTATTATTGAGAAAGTTTAGCCAAAGTTGCGCGAACGCATACTTGATTTATTTTTAGAAATCGTAACCGTGTCACGCGAACGTGTCCACAATTACGATAGTATTTTAAACGGCCCTAAGGTTTCTCTACGAACATTTGTTATTTACATCTACATTATGAGATTAACACAAGAGCCATTTGTTACTAAGTGTCTAATTATGGCTCACCTCTTAATTATTCGAAATGGTCTGACTTAAATAAAGAGGAAGCCCAAAAGAACTCAAAAATGGTAAGTTAAAACTAAAGCTTAAAATGGAATAAATAAACAATGGTCCGTTCCTTTTGAGTCCAAACCCCATGACGTATACAACACTTACAAATTGAAATAATTTGGGCCAAACTCGTTAACAGTCCCAGTTTGTACACACGAGGCGGAAAAGGGGAGATTCAGGATCAAGGCTTAATGCCTTATTCTAATCCCAGACCAGCTCTCTACGTTTAGGCTCAATAGAGCCTAAATTGAAACACGGTAGCCTTAGCAAGAAATGGGACGCAAGTTCGAATCCATAAACCAAATAGGAGATTGACCTCTAGCATTTCACATTTCCAGTCATCAAACAAATGGACAAAACTATGGGTCATGACTATTGAAGCACTGAATAAAGATGCACTTTACTGTTTTATCTTTCAAAAGGAAGACTCCTTTCCCCAACTGCTGAATAACCCCCTAAGGTTGGTTCAAACAATTCGAGCAACGAACACTTGGGACTAACTGACCACTATAAAGCCATAATCCCAAAGATGGCTCTGTTAAGCTTTAACATTTATGGACAGACCCTAATACATGAAATGACCAAGTACAAACATCACTGAACTGAATTTGACAAACTGCAGCTACCAATTATCACCCCCTAAACATTTTTCAACAGCGTACATGCTTAACTCATCACAATCAACTTGAGATTAATCCATAATTTGCAAAAATAGAAACAATAAAAGAGCAGATGCAACGAAACTCATATCCAAAAGCACAATAATTGTTGCATCTAGTCAAACTACTATGCAACTAGTCAAACAATAATTGTTGCAGCTAATTTTCATGTTAGCAACCTATTAGTTACAACCAACATAATAAACAGTCACTGTACTAAGTAAATACCAAATCATAGGACACGGAAACAGTAGCACTAATCTAAGGAGCCAAGACATATTGGAGCTATTTCATTTCATTCTGCAAGTCAAAACTTCATACATGGCTTTAAATTCAGAAAATGTGTACCTGGAGAGAAAAATAAGAGAAACGACGGGGATCAACACAACAAGATAGTATCAGCAGATAAGCAGCAACACCAGCTACAACACAACCCCGGATTGAAGAAATTGAACCCACAAAATCGATTATAAATCCAATAGAACAGTAATTTTAACACAGCTTGACCCAAAACTTTCCGGAAATTAACCTCAAACCATGTTAAATCTATGTGAATCAGAAAACTACTTTAGAAAATCAGAGAAGTTTTCTAGATTTCTAGCTTTTCCAAATCTCCTGTGATTTTTTTTTTTGCAGTTTTCTGTATTTTTTTGGATTTCATCCCTCAAAAAAAATCCCCCTTCACCCTCAAGTAACAATGCCTTCATAGGCAAGTTACTAGGGCAATTTTAGGGTCTAGTTATTTCATTTTAGTCCTTTTCAAATTTTTTTTGCTACTTAGTCCCTAAACTTTTGACTTGTTGGCCAAGTAAGGCCTTTTTTCAGCTTTTAGGAAGCTTCCTAGATAGTTATCAAAAGAGTCCTTACCCAGGCTTCCCAATTTACCCTTTTAAACCCTGTTAATTACCCCTGGGCCAGGCAGAGCTATTGATCGAATTGACCCCATTTGAAATGTTGATGGGTCAAGTTTGACCCCAACACTTAACAGGCCCCTATGAAGGATTCGAAAATATCCTCAAAGCCCAAACAACATCGAAAGCTCAAACAAAATTTCTTGAACCTTTCATAACTAAAATAAGCCCAAAAGACTAATTTTTTTAAAAAAATTAAAATGATGAGCTACAAACAAACCACATATTCGAATTAACCTAAGCCAATCATATGATTGGACAAGCAGAACAGAACTCGAACGGGCAACAAGCATAAACTAAAACGGAATCTTCAAGAACTTTTATGAGAAAATTTTAAAAACTCACGGCATAAATACAAACACCGTATAAACACAAAAACTTGTAATCACTGCTTTAATACTTTACCAAATTCAAATCAAGAAATCTAACTAAGGAGAGACCAGAGGAGAGGGAGAGAGACAACGAGAACGAACAGAAAAGAGAAGGAGTAGAAAGATAGAAAAAGAAAAAGTGAAAAAAATACCTACCAAAACTCGGATAGTGTAGAATGGAACCCGACTCTTCAAATCTTCGGATTTTCGGCCAAATCTAATATTAATCGTGTGTTCTTGTAAAGAACACATGAATAATGTAATATTAGACCTAAATCTTTCACAACAACTCGATTTGGGATTTTTGAATTTTTAGGGATCATCTTCAAATCCAGAATCGACGAGTCTGGTGAAGATTCGAGGAAAAAGGGGTGTGGATTTGGACTGAGGAGAAGTAGAGGGAGCTAGGGTGTAAATTTGATGGCCATCGGAGACCTACCGCCGCCGTAGGGCGATTTTCGGTGGCGGTGCACGGCGAGGTTACATTGGGAGGGTTCTGAGATGGTGAGAGACGAAGAGAGGGGGGTCTGAGAGGGGGGTGGGGATCCGTTCAGACATTTATATATTATTAAGACCCACGGTTCTTGTCCGTTGGATTGCAAGAGATCAACGGCTCAGATATGAGGATATCAAAAAGGCATCGTTTGGTTGGGGAAGTGGGGCTGGACCGGGTTTGGGTGGGTTTGGGCTTGGGTCCGCCGGGTTTCAATGTGAGAGATTGGTTTGGGGATGGAAAATTTGAATTTTGGCCCAAAATGATCTTTTATTCTTTTTCCCTTTTTATTCTAAAAAAAAATTTCTTTTCAAAATTAAAACCTAAATTAATTTCTAAACCAAATTATATTAACTAACTCTAAATAATCACCGCAGCTAATTAAAAATCAAATTCAAGGAAAAATTACCAAAATTCGAAATTAAAATTAAAAAGTGCAAAATAAACTATTTTTTGTGATTTTTCCCATTTTTATAAAATAACTAATTTGTTAATTTAATCCTAAAATGTAGAATTAAATCCTAAATGCAAATGCATCATATTTTTTGTATTTTTCACTAATTGAAATGCACAAACACAATGCAGACAATTGACAGTAAATGCCACGAAAATCCACAAAATTGCAAACACTGAAAGAAATTATTTATTTTTGAATTTATAGGATTAATTCATATAGGGCAAAAATCACGTGCTCATAGCTGCCCCTCTTTGCCCGAAAACACGAAGAGTTTTCGTGCAAAGATAAGTGAGCGGATACGAGCGAATTTTGCCCGTTTGAATACTCTGTGGGAAGCATCTTTGAAAGATTTGACCGCACCCTGCTTCCGAGGTTGCCTAAATATCCTTGGCTAAAAAGGAATCAGGTCAGTGTAGTTCAGGAATGTTTGGTAGCTGGGACTACCATGGAGCTGTGATTTCACTGTTGTTGTTGTTGTTGCTGCTCACAGATCCCCTTATTACACCATGTCAAAAATAAAAGAAGCTAGACTACACTATGATCTATGCTTTACAAAATCCTATCTAGATCTTCAAGCTTGATCTTGTGTTTCTTGTAGCCTTGTTGTCTTGTATTCTCTTGGTAAAATTCCTTTGTTGCCATCTTGAATTGTAAACTGAGATGCTTCCCTTTCTCCAGGCAGATGCCTGACTGCTGAACTTGATATGTATTCCCATGCTATCCAGGCGGGCTCCTAACTTCAAAACGTGAATGTATTCCCATGCTATTTAGGCGGGCTCCTGACTGCTAAACTTGAAAGTATTCCCTGCTCTCCAGGCGGCTCCTGACTGCTAAACTTGAAAGTATTTCTTGCTTTCCAGGCGGGCTCCTGACTTCGACTTGAAAGTACTCCCTGCTCTCCAGGAGGGTTCCTGACCTCAAAAATAGACAAAACAAAGAGTTTGAACGCTAAAATTAAATTGTACTCCCTTGTTCTCCAGGCGGGCTCCTGACTGCTGCGTTTGAAAGTATTCCCTGCTTTCCAGGCGGGCTCCTAACTGCTAACTTGAAATGTATTCCCTGCTCTCCAGGCGGGTTCCTGACTTCTACAAAATGACAAAACAGAGGAAATTTTTATGCCCCCAATTTGGTGGCTGGGCGCAGATGCGAGTGTAAAACTAAATCATATTACCAAGTATTACTAAGAATTTGAAAGCTAGGTCCCATTATTCAGGGGGGGGGGCCTGACAACTCTTAAATAAATGACAATTTTATATCTAAGTTATATCTTCTATAGGTGTGACTTCTGGTAAATCTTACTATCTAAAAGAATCTTTAAACTACTCCCCATTTTCTAGGAGGGTCCTGAAAATCAAAGGTCAAATTTTATCTTAAGGGCGACAACTTTCATGTCTGAATTATACTACCGTACAGCAGAGTTTACGCTAAATATTGTTATCTAATTGAAATCTTAAACTAAGTCCCATTATTCAAGAGGGTCGTGGCAACTCCTAATTGAATCCTATCTTGAACCTGCAAACTTCTAAACCAACTTATATTCCTTTGGGATACATTTATTCTAGATTATGCTATTTCTGAACTTTAAACTAGGTCCCATTTTCCAGGAGGGTCCTAAAAACTCTTAAATCAAACCTGTTCGGTGACTGCCTTTCTCCACGGAGAGTTCCTCTGAAACAAACGAACTTTTCTGCCCCAGTTTCAATCAAAGACAATTTGTCAGTTTAAAATGGTGGTTAGTTGATGGCATTCTTCCTGAAGATCTTTCCGCTGCATTGTATTGTTCTGACTGGCTTCCCCGAACTGGCCTTGAACCACTTTGACTTTCTGATTGACTTTCACACCCCATGACCTTTGACAAACCGAGTGTTCTATACCCATGCTGTTGTTTTACCTCTGACCTTTTTATCTAAACCTTTGCATCTCCCATGACATTACCAATCCATTCCACCGATGAAACTTCGGGTGATTCCTTGTACCCCTCTCTTACATCATGTTATCCTTAGTATGCTTTGACCACTCCGTGCTTTGCAATTTTGGAAGTTGGTAGTGAGCTTTGAAATCCTTTTCACTTGATTTGAACAAGACTGACATTGAAACATCTTTAGATAAATACCCCAAAGAAAATGAAATGCAATGACTTTGCGGGTTAAGGATAAGAAGAATCCAAAACCAGATGACTGCTACAAAAGGAAAAAGAAAAAGAAACTTATCTGAGTGGAACAGCTGATACCAATGATCATTACATGCATTTCGGATTAATCGGCCCAATCTGTCCAACCAATCAACTTTCAGTTGTCGTACTTCGTTGCCCCAGAATTTCCATGACCTGATTACTTTACCCAAACCTTGACCTTGTTCATGCTGCGGCGCCTTGACAGGTTTTCACCAGCAGACCTCTTTCATTTGTTCATCTCTCAACTTACTTTTGCCTTACGGTGCCCGTGAGGGTTTTCGCCAATAAGACTCTCTCATTTTAATTTCTCTCAACTCCCATCGCCTTACGGTGCCCGTGAGGGTTTTCACTAATAAGACCCTCTCATTTTATTTCCCTCCTTTCTTGAACCAGAGTGTTGCCCCCGACATGAATTACCTTTACCTGTTTGACTTGGCGTTTCTCAAAGACTGATCAGAAGGTCTTTCTTTGGACCATAATGTGGGCTTTTGGACAGGGCTAGGAAGAAAGGGTATAAAAGGCTCATAACAATTCAAATGGGTTAGAATTACAACTTTTAGAATCAGGTTTCCCAAAACAACCACGACTTCTGCCCCAGTTTCTTGCTTGGGGACTTTTGGATTTTTGTTTCGATGAGATCGAACCGTGAGGCTGCCTACGTATCCTTAAAAGGAATCAGGTCGAACGTAGTTCATGTCATAGAAATTACTTTGTTGTTGTGATTTTATTTTCTCTCTTTTTCTTCTGTTGTTCTTCTTTTTTTTTCTTTTTTTTTTCCTTTTTTTTCTTTTTGCTTTTCTCTTTTATTTTCTTTTCTTTCTCTTCCTTCTCTCTTTTCATGTTTCTTTTCCCTTTTCCTTTCTTGTTCATTCTTTCTTTTTCTTTTCACTTACTTATCCTCCGCACTTGCATTTCTGAATTGTGCCACTGATCCCAAAAGAGGGGTATGAAAGAAAATAAATAAGGCTCAAAAGGAGGTAACAAGGGATAAAGTGTTTACATAGCAGAACAAAATGCCTTCATCATTTCAATCTTCAAAATATGGCAAACACAAACAAGTACAATCAAACAAAGAAATCATACATAGTATCTCTTGACTGCATCGGAATTGATAGCCATTTCTACACATTTGCCTTCTATATCTATCAAATACAATGCGCCATTGGACAATACTCTGGATACAACAAATGGCCCCTGCCAGTTTGGGGCGAATTTTCCTTTTGCTTCAGCCTGATGAGGCAAAATACGTCTCAACACTAACTGACCCACTTCAAACTTCCGTGGACGTACCTTCTTGTTATATGCCCTCGCCATTCTCTGTTGGTACAATTGGCCGTGACATACTGCTGCCAATCTTTTTTCATCAATCAGACTTAGTTGCTCCAAGCGGGTTTTGACCCATTCAATGTCATCAATTTCTGCCTTAGTGACAATCCGAAGCGATGGGATTTCAATTTCTGCGGGTATTACTGCCTCCGTGCCATACACCAACAAATAAGGAGTGGCTCCTACTGAAGTACGGACAATGGTGCGATAACCCAGTAATGCAAACGATAGCTTTTTGTGCCACTGCCTAGAACCTTCCACCATTTTTCGAAGTATTTTCTTTATATTCTTGTTGGCTGCCTCAACTGCTCCATTCGCCTTGGGGCGATATGGGGTGGAATTGCGATGTATAATCTTAAACTGCTGACATGTCTCCATCATCAGATGACTATTGAGATTAGCGCCATTGTCCGTGATGATTACCTTCGGAATCCCAAACCGACAGATGATATTTGAATGCACAAAGTTGACCACTCCTTTCTTGGTCACGAATTTGAAAGTTTTCGCTTCAACCCACTTAGTGAAATAATCAATGGTTACCAGAATAAATCTGTGTCCATTTGATGCTGCTGGCTCGATTGGCCCAGTGACATCCATGCCCCAAGCGACAAAGGGCCATGGTGCCGACATGGTATGCAGTTCAGATGGTGGGGAATGAATCAAATCTCCGTGCACCTGGCACTAATGACACTTGCGCACAAAACAGATGCAATCCCTCTCCATAGTGAGCCAATAATAACCTGCTCGGAGAATCTTCTTTGCCAGAACGTACCCACTCATATGCGGTCCACAAACCCCAGAGTGTACCTCGGTCATGATAGATGTGGCCTGTCTAGCATCTATGCATCTTAGCAATCCTAGATCGGGAGTTCTTTTGTACAATACCCCTCCACTGAAAAAAAATCCACTCGCCAATCGGCGAATTGTTCTTTTCTAATCACCTGTGGCCTTTACCGGATATACCCCCATCCGTAGGTATTCTTTGATATCATGGCACCATGGCTCCCCATCAAGTTCTTCTTATACCATATTATAGTAAGCATGTTGATCACAGACTTGAATCTACAAAGGGTCCACACAAGCCTTATCTGGATGATTTAACATTGACGCCAGAGTAGCCAAAGCATCGACGACTTCATTATGGATCCTTGGGATATGCCTGAATTCTATTGACTGAAACCGTTGACAAAGATCATGCAAACATTGTTTGTATGGTATGAGTTTCAAATCTCGTGTTTCCCATTCTCCCTGAATTTGGTGCACCAAGAGGTCCGAGTCACCCAAGACCAAGACTTCCTGGACACCCATATCCATAGCTAACCTCAAACCCAGAATACATGCCTCCTACTCAGCCATGTTGTTGGTACAGTAAAAACGAAGCTGAGCCGTGACAGGGTAGTGCTGCCCTGTTTTAGAAATAAGTACCACTCCTATCCCCACGCCCTTCATGTTTGCAGCCCCATCAAAGAAAAGTTTCCATCCCGGCTTCTCAACTTGCTCCAACTCATCAATGTACATTACCTCTTCATCGGGGAAATAAGTTTTCAAAGGTTCATAGTATTTATCAACCAGGTTCTCGGCCAAATGGTCCGCCAAGGCTTGTGCCTTCATTGTCGTTCGAGTCACGTAGACAATGTCAGACTTTGTGAGCAGGATCTTCCACTTTGCAAGCCTCCCTGTGGGCATAGGCTTCTGATATACTTCAATGGATCCAAGCGAGATATGAGGTAGGTAGTATAAATGACAAATAATGTTTCAGCTTCTGTTTCACCCAAGTCAAGGCATAGCATGTCCTCTCAAGCTGAGTGTACTTAACCTCATACGACGTGAATTTCTTGCTGAGATAATATATGGCCTGCTCCTTCCTGCCAGTGATGTCATGTTGACCCAATACGCAGCCGAATGAATTGTCCAAAACCGTCAAATATAGAATCAACGGTCGCCCTGGTTCTAGCGGGACCAACACGGGTGAATTTGACAAATACCCCTTTATCTTATCAAACGCCTCCTGACATTCATCTGTCCACTTGACCGCAGTGTCTTTCTTTAACAGTTTGAAGATTCGCTCGCAAGTTGTCGTGAGCTGAGCGATGAACCTACTGATATAATCCAATCTCCTCAATAAACTCATCACCTCGGTCTTGTTCCTCGGAGGTGGCAATTCCTGGATGGCCTTGACTTTTGATGGATCCAGTTCAATGCCCCGGCGACTGACTACGAACCCAAACAACTTTCCAGATGGCACCTCAAAAGCACACTTTGCAGGATTAAGCTTGAGATTATACCTGCTAAGCCTTCGGAAGAATTTCTTCAGATCCCTAACATGGTCAGATTGCTTTCTAGACTTTACGATCACATCATCCACGTACACCTCGATTTCCTGGTGTATCATATCATGGAATATTGTTGTCATTACCCTCATGTAGGTTGCCCCAGCATTCTGCAAACTAAATGGCATGACCCGATAGCAGTACGTTCCACACGGCGTGATGAATTCCGTCTTTTTTGCATCTTCCTCGTCCATTAAGATATGATGATAACCCGCGTAACAATCCACAAAAGAACCAATCTCATGTTTGGCACAATTATCAATCAAGATATGGATGTTCGGCAATGGGAAATTGTCTTTTGGAATCGCCTTGTTGAGATCCCGATAATCAACTCACACCCTGGTCTTGCCATCCTTCTTCGGCACAAGCACAACATTGGCTAACCAGGTGGGATACCGGGTGACCCGAATGACTTTGGCATCGAACTGCTTGGTGGCCTCTTCTTTGATCTTTACACTCATAACTGTTTTGAACTTTCTCAGCTTCTGTTTGATAGGAGAGAATACCAGGTCAGTGGGCAACTTGTGAACCACTAAATCAGTGCTTAGGCCCGACATGTCGTCATAGGACTATGCAAAAATGTCTTTGTATTCGAACAGTGCTTTAATTATCTCCTCCCTGAGTTGAGGTTCCAGATGGACACTTATTTTAGTTTCACGGACATTTTCTTGGTCCCCTAGATTAACTGCTTCGGTGTCATTCAAATTAGGTTTGGGCTTTTCCTCAAAATGACTTTGTTCCTTACTAATTTCTTCATAGGCCTCATCATCCTCAAATTCCAACTCGTCATAACACTCAATTTCTTGTATTATTATTTTAGAGTTAGATTGGCTTTTAAAACTGGGCCGAAGATTCCTCATGCATGTCATATCATTGATATCAGCATAAAAAGAACTGTACAAAAGAAGAAAACAAAATAAAATTAGAAGAAATGAAGGGAAAGGAACAATTGCATTTCATTGAATATAAAGATAATAGGGTTTTAACACATCCAACTGGACGGAACATAATATCTGAATTATAGACCCTGGAATAATCCAGACAACTAAAAGAAAATCAAAGCCCACTACCAAGACTCCCTCTAGCTAGGAAGAGGAGTAGCTTCCCAATTGTTGACTTTTGTGCGTGGTCCCACAAATTGCACATCTGCCTTGCTGGACCCTTCCCCAGCCTCAACCATGTTGACCTCGGCGAATAACCTTTCGAACCCCTTCTCCAAGTCTCCATCGGCACCAATAAATGGTCCAGGGACCTTTGACAACTGTTGTTTTCTGATACCCGGCCTGACGAATGACCTAGACAGACGCCGGATTGGCTTTGGCAATGCCCATGCTTTCTGTTTCATTTTTCTAGCTCTTCTCACGTCTGCAACGGTAGGCTTGAACCCCAGAGCAAAAGTATCCAGATTCTTTGGAAGAGAAATTAGCTGCACGAAACATTGAAGAGATGCACCTAAACCCTTGCCCGGTACGAAACCATTTTTCAACATTTCAACAGCTACCATAACTGATGCCGGAACCATCTTTGGAGTTGGAACACACTTTCCTTCCGGAATTTTCTCTACCGATACTGTGTTGAAATCCTGATAAACCCATGGTCCCTTGTCATCATCAACCTCTATGAACAGAACAATGGCATTGTTTGGAACACACAAATTATCTTCGCCGTGTACAACAATTTCCTGTCGATCCCATTCAAACTTGACCAATTGATGCAGATTAGACGGGACTGCTTTGGCCGCATGGATCCAGGGTCGTCCCGACAGTAGATTGTACAAAATAGCCACATCGAGCACCTAGAATTCCATGGTAAATTCAAGTGGCCCTATTGTGAGCTCAAGCACTATGTCCCTGACTGAATCCTTCCCTCCACCGTCGAATCCCCGAATGCAAATACTGTTCTCGTGAATCCTTTCTTCCTCCACTTTCAGATTGGTCAATGTGGAGAGAGGACAGATGTTCGCGCTAGACCCATTGTCAACCAATACCCAAGTAACCATGGAATCTTCGCACTTCACAGTCAGATAAAGGGCTCTATTGTGCTCGGTACCCTCCACGGGCAACTCATCATCAGAAAAAGTGACTCTATTTACCTCAAATATCTTGTTAGCTATTTCCAAGTGGTTTACTGAGATTTTGTCAAGAATGTGAGCCTCGTTCAATATCTTCATCAAAGCACGATGGTGTTCGTATAAATGGATAAATAATGATAAGAGCGAGATCTGAGCTGGTGTCTTCCTTAACTGTTCCACAATGGAATAGTCTTGCGCTTTCATCTTTCTCAGAAATTCTTCTGCTTCGTCCTCAGACTCTGCTTTCTTCACCAACACTGGATTATCTTTTGAGGTCTTAGCTTTTCTCAACTCTTTAGGGGCAAAGCATCTCCCTGATCGAGTCAAACCATGGGTCTCACACACTTCTTCTCTAACCTCTTTCCCTTTGTAAGTCACGCTCACTCATTCATAATTCCATGTGACTGCCCTGCTATTGCCTATCAGTAATTGAGTTACCGGTTTGATAACGACAGGATCTGTGGGGGCACCCTTCACAATTACCACAGGCTTATTCGTCATTCCTGGCACAACCACTTTTGCTCTTTCATGTTTTCCTGCGACGTCACTGGAGGACCCCTTCTTGACCTCCACAGATGGTTCATTATTTGCCCTGTTCAACTTGATCACAGACTTCTCACTGGTTGACTTTTCAAATGGTCCGGCTTTACTAGCTCGAATCATCATGACGGTTTGCGAAGGCTTCTTAGGCTCCCCTCCCTTATGCACTATCTCAATCACATTTGTTTCATGATGGGCCGTCAAGGGATTCTGATTGATATTGGGCGCCTCCGGAGCTTGGACCTCAATTCGATTGGTGTCAATGAGTTCTTGAATGGCTGTTTTCAATTTCCAGCATTTCTCTGTGTTATGTCCCGGGGCCCCTAAACAATACTCACAACTCACCGAGCGGTCAAGATTTCTGGGAGGGGGATTCGGCAATTTAGCCTCAATCGGATTCAACATACCCAACTGTCTCAGTCTATGGAACAAACTAGCATATGATTCTCCCAATGGAGTGAAAGTCTTTTGCTTCTGCAACCTCTCATTCTTGAAGGCTTGGTTGTGTCGAAAACCCGTTCCCGTAGGATTTCTGTAGGCTTTTGGGAGTGGATGGTTATTTTGTGGAGCTTGGTATGGGTTTTGTGGAGCTGGCACATACCATTGCGAGTGAGTGGGCGGCTGGGTAAAGGTTTGTGCGTGATGGACAGAAAAATGGGGATCTGGCGGTGGGTAATAGTGTTGTGGTGGGTTATATGGAGTGTGGGGGTAAGTTTGGAGATAGGGTCACGGCTGGTTGTAGTAACGAGGAAGGTTCCTGGATCCAACCCAAGCTCCCGACTCAATTGCTACAATATCCTCCTTCTTCTTCTTCCCAAGCACACCCCCAGTACCGTTTTGAATGGCCTGAGTGGTTGCCTTGATCGCTGAATAACTCATGATCTTGTTGGACTTGAGTCCCTCTTCTACCATGCCTCCCATTTTCATGACTTCATTAAAGGACTTACCTACTGCTGACACCAAGTGACCGAAATAAGTAGGTTCCAAGGCCTGCAAGAAATAATCAACCATATTGCTTTATTTCATCGAAGGGTCAACCCTTGCTGCTTGCTCTCTCCAGCGGAATCCATATTCCATGAAGCTCTCACCGGGCTTCTTTTCCAGCTTTGTCAACGACAGGCGATCTGGGATAATTTCGAGGTTGTACTGAAAATGGCAGGCGAAGGCTTGGGCCAAATCGTCCCATGTGTACCACCTGTTGTGATCTTGTCTGGTGTACCATTTTATGGCCGATCCACTTAAAATTTGGCTGAAATATTCCATTAGCAATTCATCCCTTCCACCTGCTCCTCTCATTTTGCTACAAAATCCTCTTAAGTGTGCTACCGGGTCACCATGGCCAGATCAAACTTGGGCATTTTGAACCCTGCTGGCAACTGAACATCTGGGAATAGACATAAATCCTTATAGGCCACACTCACTTGACCTCCCAGCCCCCTCATATCTCGGAATGACTGTTCTAAGCTTTTGACCTTTCCGATCTTCTCTTCATGCTCGGGATTTTTGGGCAGTTTCTCGGTCTTTGTCGGAATATCAAGATGAGGGGTGTAAGGATATGGTTTTGGAACTTTGAAGGTGGGTTCAGGGGGATAGTACTGGTTGTCGTAAGTTTGGAATGGGGGTTCACTGGAAGATCGGTGTAATGTAGCAGGTGGAGGTGCCACAAAAATAGGTGTAATTGGTGAGGGAGGGTATGGGACTTGTTTGGGTGGTGGAGCTTGGGAAGTATGGGAAGTGGCACCATGGCATTGTTGGTAGAGGGGAAAGGCTGGAGATGAGTTCACAGTGGGAGATTCCGGAGGTTGGGCTGATGGTGGGATATAAGCAGGGTTGGCGGGATAAATCGGTGGTGGATGCCCCTTCTCCCAAGCTTGGTACATTTCAGCCATCTACTGCTTCAGCTTATACATTTCTTCCCTCATCGCATTAACGTCCATTTCTTCCACCTCTTTCGATGGGTCGACAATACTTGTTTCCGGTTCCTGGTCGACCATATTCAGCCTGTCTTTCGATCGGGTTTTGTAGGAGTGAGTTGCCAAAATGCCAGTCAACTAACCACCTGCCTGGACTCAATACATCAAACAACAATCTTGTTAGCGGTTAGGCATTAACAGATTAGAAACCGCACATTGGGCATGAATGCACCTAAGCAGATAACCGTCTCCATTATGTATTTGATCGGTTGCATACGTCATCCCGTCCTTTTCTTACTTTCAATTGCAAACTTCCCCCTTTTCTTTCTTTTTTTCCTTCCTTTCGTTCTCTCTTTATTTTTATTCTCTCTTGATTTTTATTTTCTCTCTTTTCTTTCTTGTTTTTCCGCTCTTTCTTTCTCTCTTTTATTTGGTTACGGTTGAATCCTATGGAGATTGCCTACGTATCATGACCCCACAACATGAATCAGACCAAGCGTTGTTCTTGGGGATAAGTGTGAAGTAAAACATTTTGGGATTTTCAGTTTTCATATATATATATATATATATATATATATATATATAAACGCTATTACAAAGACTGAAACTAACAGACTCGAAAGAAACTAATAGACTCAAAAACAAACAACTCACATACTCTGATAATAGAACTACAGATTCCAAAACAACTAGCAGACTTTAACGGAAAGAAAATACAGACTCAAGAAATTACGAATACATCAATGCCTCAATTGTCCTTGGGACCCGCGGGGCATCATTCAGCCTTGCTGCGGGCCAACTCGCCAAATCCCCCTGAAGGTGGTAGAGATCTTCCATTACCCAGCGAACAAACATCATCATAGTAGCGAAGAACATAGATCTAGTCATATCCCCACAACTTCTGCACTTCATTGCGATATAGTTGGCAACCCTTTGGAGCTGTTGCAAGTCCCTTTCTAGCCGTGCCATTAAGGCGTAACAATGTTTTCTTTCAGCCTTAAAATTTTTGACTTGTTTAGCCATTTCACCCTCGGGGTTGCCAATTGCCTTTTCCCAACCTATGACCCCTCTTTCATATCTTTCTTTCATCTGTTGAATGAAAGTTGCACGCTTTTCGGCACTTTTAGCTAACCTTGCCCGTGTTTTTTCTAGTTCAGACTCAGCTTTCTGCATGTCATCTTCATAGTCACGTACCTTTTGAGTGAGGTTATAAATGAGTCTCTCATCTTTCCTGCTTCGGCCTGGGCTCTCGGCTTTAATTTTCAACTGTCAAACCTGAGTTTTGAGGGCCTCATTTTCTCGCACCAATCTTCTCCTTTCACCTTAGGCCTCTTTTGCCTGCAAATCATTGTTGAAGGTGACATTTCTCAATTCTTCCTGTAGACTATGGATGATGGCCTTATATTCCTTTTCCTTCTCCCCCCAAGCTAACCTCTCTTGAATTTTATCATCAAAGGCTTGAACATGAGGCCTTTTGGCGGGCCTCTCGGGCTCTGGCTCATCGTTTACATAAGACATTCTCTCAAACCAAGTATCATAGTTTAGATATACTTCCCCCTTGGCGATATCTGGTACCTGGGTTCCATTTTTTAGATACCGACAGCTATTCTAATCCTACAGAACTACAGCCTCGGGCAATGCAGCTTCTAGATGTAACTCTATGACCTGGGTGCTTAGATCTTCATCTTCAGGCACAATATGATTCCTTCCCAATTGCCTCAAGACCCTCTGCGGTGCATATGGCTGAATACTCCTTACGCCCATTATCCTCAGGTACCCTTTGGTAGCAGTCATATAGATGGCCTCTGTCCTTGGGTGCCATCCTATAGTCCACTCGACCTGACCTGCGTCAAGAACTTTCAAATGAGAAACCCATGCTTCAAACCCTTCTGGTGTGTTGTAATCTTTTATCCTTTCCTCATAACTAATAATGAAGTTATTTGAGCTCGAACCGTAACTCATGAATCTGGGATGATGGCAAAGGTGCTCGATCAACCACATTTGCAGAATGATGCTGCAACCTTCAAAAAAATGAGCCCCTACTTTGCATAAAGTCAATGCACGATAGATATCTGCTGCACCAACGGGGCAAGTGTATGATTTTCCTTGGTAGTAAGGATTTGTGCAATTCTAGCCATACGAATATCCACCGTCCCTTTCTCATTTGGAAAGACCATGATTCCCAAGAATGTCACAATAAATGCAAATTGACGATGAATTTGCCAAAGGCCCTTGTTTTGTTTGTTACTAAGACCCTTTTCATGAGTTTCAAAACCAGCAGAATGCCCGAACATGAAGTATATGAAATGGAAAGCACAACACCCGTTGCTCACACGTTCCTTATTCGTCTGTTTACTAATATTCAGGAGGTCAAAGAACTTGTGCACCGATGGACCCCTTGGAAATATAAGTTGTTGCTTCCTCAAATCCCGTCCGAATTCGATGTACCCGACTATCTCCTCCAATGTAGGGGTGATCTCGAAATCTGGGAAATGAAAGTCATTGTGGACAGGATCCCAGAACGTTACCAAAGCTTTGATCAGAACTTCCCATGGTTTGATTTCAAAGATGTCTATAAGAGCACCCAAGTTCTTTTTCACCCATTTCTGACCATCTTCGTCTAGATCATTCCACCACATACGCAAGTGTAGCTGAGCCTGTTCCCTGACCACTTTTGGCGGTTCTTGGATGGTATTCATTTATTCCTGTGGAAGATTAAGGTTAGGGTTTACTCGAGTTGACCCTTTTGTAAACAGTTTTTTGAAGAAGAAAAGAAGAAAAGAACCATAATCTCTTCCCCTGTATGCCAATTTTAGCCAAATGGTTGTTTTTGCAAATGCAACCCCTTTCCAATTTTACGCGAATTTTGAGGCCGGGGGAATTATTTTATGACCCCTCACAAACTTGTCCATTATTTTACGAAATAGCCTTTCGACAACTAAAAAATACTCTGAGGCTACCTCGGCAAGAACGATTTAAGACATAGTCGAAGTTGGATCGGCTTATTTTGACCAAAATCAAGATTACATTCACTCGACCACCGACTCTCTTTTCTTGTTTTTCTTTTTTTTTTTCAAAAATAAGGTCGAACCTTATGTAGGTTGCCTACGTATCCCACATCCGGTGAGAATCAGACCTGCATAGTTCGGTCAGTTTTGACACATTTGAAAGAACACAGTGTTTGACTCTTTTAAAATAACTCTTTTTTTAAAAACTTTTGGGCAGAGTTTCAGGACGCTTTTCAAATACCGAGATTTTTAGAACCGGGTTTTATTTCCTTCCCTATATCACTCTTGGTTTTCTCCTTTTTCCGCTTTATTTTCCCTAGCCGGTCAACATGCAAGCCAAAACAAATAAATGTTCACATAGCACATAGAATGCATCAGGATGGTCTGTTATTTCTGGCACATCCGGACCCAACCCCTATATTGAGTCCCCTAAGTCAAATGGACATGATGCAAACAAACGTTCCTATTAGGTATCCGGCATGAAGCTGTGTTTTTCTAGGTTTAACTCCTAGGGTTTTGGTCTAGACTTGGGGTACCCGAGCGGATAACTGGATCCGAAAAGGGGGCAACGTACCGGGAGCACTGAAGTCTACCCGGCCTTGTCGCTTGCCCAACCTCGTTCTATTTGGCATAATTTCTAAAGAAAAAGCAGGCCACGCGAACGTGTACGCCATTTTTAGAAGACTCAAATGGGTGGCGTAAGAAGACAGTTATATACAATTCAAACAATAATAAAGAAGTAAACAAATAACATTTAGCACAAAAGATTCACAGAATACAGTAATATTAACAATAAATGAAGCCAAGTAAAAATCATTAACAATCTCGAATTCTTGAACCCTGAACCAGAGATTTTGGGTTCGATCCCCAGCAGAGTCGCCAGAGCTGTCACACCTCCTGTTTTACTTACACCCCGTAAAGGGTATACATATAAGGGAGTTTTTCCAATTAAAGGACAATCAAAACGGGATCGTTTATTTGTTAAAAATCAGAGTCACCACTTGGGATAATTTAAGGTGTCCCAAGTCACCGGTTTAAAATCCCGAATCGAGGAAGTTGACTCTATTTACGGTCTGTGAACACAAAAATCCGGGTAAGGAATTATGTTAACCCAGGAGAAGGTGTTAGGCATTCCCGAGTTTCGTGGTTCTAGCACGGTCGCTTTGATTATACTTGGCTTACTAAATTGTTTACTTACTCATTTTGAAACCTATGTGCTTTCACCTCTTAACCGCTTTTAAATTAAGAAAATTATCTTGAAACGGGTCACGCATACGTGTACCCATTTTTGGCATGTCAAAAATCATGTTACGCGAACGTGTCCATAATTAATAACGCTTTTATTATTATTGAGAAAGTTTAGTCGAAGTTGCGCGAACGTATACTTGATTTATTTTTAGAAATCGTAACCGTGTCACGCGAACGTGTCCACAATCACGATAGTATTTTAAACGGCCCTAAGGTTTATCTACGAACATTTTTTATTTACATCTATATTATGAGATTAACACAAGAGACATCTGTTACTAAGTGTCTAATTATGGCTCACCTCTTAATTATTCGAAATGTTCTGACTTAATTAAAGAGGAAGCCCAAAAGAACTCAAAAATGGTAAGTTAAAACTAAAGCTTAAAATGGAATAAATAAACAATGGTCCGTTCCTTTTGAGTCCAAACCCCATGACGTATACAACACTTACGAATTGAAATAATTTGGGCCAAACTCGTTAACAGTCCCAGTTTGTACACACGAGGCGGAAAAGGGGAGATTCAGGATCAAGGCTTAATGCCTTATTCTCATCCCAGACCAGCTCTCTGCATTTAGGCTCAATAGAGCCCAAATTGAAACACGGTAGCCTCAGCAAGAAATGGGACGCAAGTTCGAATCCATAAACCAAATAGGAGATTGACCTCTAGCATTTCACATTTCTAATCCATAAACCAGCTCTTTACTGTTTTATCTTTCAAAAGGGAGACTCCTTTCCCCAACTGCTGAATAACCCCCTAAGGCTGGTTGAAACAATTCGAGCAACGAAAACTTGGGACTAACTGACCACTATAAAGCCATAATCCCAAAGATGGCTCTGTTAAGCTTTAACATTTATGGACTGACCCTAATGCATGAAATGACCAAGTACAAACACCACTGAACTGAATTTGACAAACTGCAGCTACCAATTATCATCCCTAAACATTTTTCAACAGCGTACATGCTTAACTCATCACAATCAACTTGAGATTAATCCATCATTTGCAAAAATAGAAATAATAAAAGAGCAGATGTTGCGAAACTCATACCCAAAAGCACCAAAAAAAACTGTATGACTGTTTAACCAACATAATTCAGCTGAGTGTCTTTCCTAGTCATGTTAAACTACTACACAACTAATCAAACAATAATTGTTGCAGCTAATTTTCATGTTAGCAACCTATTAGTTACAACCATCATAATAAACAGTCACTATACTAAGTAATACCAAATCATGGGACACGGAATTTGTAGCACTGATCTAAGCAGCCAAGACATATTGGAGCTATTTCATTTCATTCTGCAAGTCAAAACTTCATACATGGCTTTAAATTCAGAAAATGTGTACCGGCAGAGTAAAATAAGAGAAACGATGGGGATCAGCACAACAAGATAGTATCAGCAGATAAGCAGCAACACTAGCTACAACACAACCCCGGATTGAAGAAATTGAACCCACATAATCGATTATAAGTCCAATAGAACAGTAATTTTAACACAGCTTGACCCAAAACTTTCCGGAAATTAACCTCAAACCATGTTAGATCTATGTGAATCAGAAAACTACTTTAGAAAATTAGAAAAGTTTTCTAGATTTCTAGTTTTCCAAATCTCCTGTGAATTTTTTTTTGCAGTTTTCTGTATTTTTTTGGATTCCAGCCCTCAAAAAAAAATCCCCCTTCATCCTCAAGTAACAATACCTTTATAGGCAAGTTACTAGGGCAATTTTAGGGTCTAGTTATTTCATTTTAGTCCTTTTCAAATTTTACTTTTTGCTACTTAGTCCCTAATCTTCTGACTTGCTGGCCAAGTAAGGCCTTTTTTCAGCTTCTAGGAAGCTTCCTAGACAGTTATCAAAAGATTCCCTACCCAGGTTTCCCAATTTACCCTTTTAAACCCTGTTAATTACCGCTGGGCCAGGCAGAGCTATGGATCGAATTGACCCCATTTGAAATGTTGATGGGTCAAGTTTGACCCCAACACTTAACAGGCCCCTATGAAGGATTCGAAAATATCCTCAAAGCCCAAACAACATCAAAAGCTCAAACAAAATTTCTTGAACCTTTCATAACTAAAATAAGCCCAACAGACTGATCCCTTTTTTTTTTAAAAAAACGATGAGCTACAAACAAACCACATATTCGAATTAACCAAAGCCAATCATATGATTGGACAAGAAGAACAGAACTCGAACGGGCAACATGCATAAACTAAAATGGAATCTTCAAGAACTTCTACAAGAAAATTTTAAAAACTCACGGCATAAATACAAACACCATATAAACACAGAAACTTATAATCACTGCTTTAATACATTACCAAATTCAAATCGAGAAATCTAACTAAGGAGAGACCGGAGGAGAGGGAGAGAGAAAACGAGAACGAACAGAAAAGAGAAGAAGTAGAAAGATAGAAAAAGGAAAAGTGAAAAAAATACCTACCAAAACTCGGACAGTGTAGAATGGAACCCGACTCTTCAAATCTTTGGATTTTCGGCTAAATCTAATATTAATTGTGTGTTCTTTTAAAGAACACATGAATAATGTCATATTAGACCTAAATCTTTCATAGCAACTCGATTTGGGATTTTTGAATTTTTAGGGCTCATCTTCAAATCCAGATTCGACGAGTCTAGTGAAGATTCGAGGAAAAAGGGGTGTGGATTTGGACTGAGGGGAAGGAGAGGGAGCTAGGGTGTAAATTTGATGGCCATCGGAGACCTATCGCCACCATAGGGCGATTTCCGGCGACGGTGCACAGCGATGTTACGTTGGGAGGGTTCTGAGATGGTGAGAGACGAAGAGAGGGGGGTCTGAGAGAGAGGGGGGGTTACGTTTAGACATTTATATATTATTAAGACCCACGGTTCTTGTCCGTTGGATTGCAAGAGATCAACGACTCAGATATGGGATATCAAAACGGTGTCGTTTGGTTGGGGAAGTGGGGCTGGACCGGGTTGGGGCGGGTTTGGGCTTGGGTTCGCCGGGTTTCAACTTGAGAGATTGGTTTGGGGCTGGGAAATTTGAATTTTGGCCCAAATTGATCTTTCATTCTTTTTCCCTTTTTATTCTAAAAAACAATTTCTTTTCAAAATTAAAACCTAAATTAATTTCTAAACCAAATTATATTAACTAACTCTAAATAATCACCGAAACTAATTAAAACCCAAATTCAAGGAAAAATTACCAAAATTCGAAATTAAAATTAAAAAGTGCAAAATAAACTATTTTTTTGTGATTTTTCCCTTTTTTATAAAATAACTAATTTTTTAATTAATCCTAAAATGTAGAATTAATTCCTAAATGCAAATGCAACATATTTTTTTGTATTTTTCACTAATTAAAATGCACAAACACAATGCCAACAATTGACAGTAAATGCCACGAAAATCTACAAAATTGCGAACACTAAAAGAAATTATTTATTTTTGAATTTATAGGATTAGTTTATATAGGGCAAAACTCACGTGCTCACAACACCAAAACAAAAATCCACCTTTCCCCAAAAGTTGAAACTGGGGCAGAATTTATAATGGTTCGACGACGTTTCGCCTGAAAGGTTCCAAAGTTGTAATTCAATCCAAACTCTTTTTACCCAAAATCTTGTTCAAAGCCCTTTGGATCGATCGGTAAGGAAGTTCACAATGGGAGGTTGTTGGATTTGATACAATCAAATGAGAGAAATAAAATGAGAAAGTCTTATTGGTGAAAACCCACAAGGGCGCCGTAAGGCTATGATGAGTAGAGAAATTGAAAATGAGAGAGTCTTGTTAGTGAAAACTCGCACAGAGCACTATAAGGCGATGTTGAGAAGAGAAATGAGAGAGGTCAGTTGGTGAAAACTCGCACAGAGCACTATAAGGCGATGTTGAGAAGAGAAATGAGAGAGGTCAGTTGGTGAAAACCCACAAAGGGCGCCATTGATCGAAAAGAAGGAATTCCTTAGAGAAATTGAAAATGAGAGAGTCTTGTTAGTGAAAACTCGCACAGAGCACTATAAGGCGATGTTGAGAAGAGAAATGAGAGAGGTCAGTTGGTGAAAACCCACAAAGGGCGCCATTGATCGAAAAGAAGGAATTCCTTACAACCATCAGCTCTAATAGAGTCCTAGCAAGGTTTCTCGATTTTGAGATATGAGTTATGATGGGTTTATGAGAGATTGGATGGTTGTGCAGGTCGGGTATCCAATCCAAGAAGCATGTCATGTCTATTGAAGTCTGCATGCACTCCGATAAGTCTTTCTTTCCTTTCCCCAAAAGGGACACTTTTCATTAAATTCATTATCATGTCCTTTGTTTACTTTTCTTTGAATCCCTTTCGATTTAATCCTCCTCCGAAACTAATACAAAAGAAAAGATGACAAGATTGGTTTTACAGGGTTCTGCTTAATAAAAGCCAAAATTCAAGGAAAAGCACCCAGCCTCAGCAGGTGCATTAAGTCGATCTCGACTGACCATGATAGCCGATGCTCAAGAGTCAAAATTATTGAAAAGGGAAGAAATCCAAAGTCAAGTGCCCATAAAGGCAAACTAAGCTGAAAAGGCCAAAGCCCCACATGGGTTAATCATCATGTGAAATTTTGGAAAGTTAAGATCCCTAGGTTTAGGAGAGAGATCGATCTCCAAAAAGCCAACAAGCAATAGATACTTTCATCAGAAGAGTTGGGCCGAGATCAAGTGATCAAAACAATCAAGGACACAAAACCGATCACCGTTTCAAACTGATAAATTGTTCTTTGATTTGAAAATAGGTGCAGTCCAAAATAACTTTGCAAGAAGCAGGTGCAACAAAAGCAAGTTACGCAGAAACCAAAACAGTTTTGCAGCAGAAGTTGACCCGAAAAAAGAAGTCCTTTTAAAACTCTTCATTCATTCTCCTAAATAAAATAAAAAGTGAAGTAAAAAGAGAGGAATAAGAAAAGAAAGAAGAAGAAAAGAAAGAAGAAAGAAAGAAGAAGAAGAAAAGAAAGAAGAAAGATTCAAAATCATGGTAGTCTAGGGTCCCCAATCTCTAGCTACGTTTTCCCAACATAGGGTCTCGTTCCCTAGTCGCTCCCAGCATAACCTAGTAGTCTTTTTCATTATAGGGTTCCACTCCCTAGTTGATACCCGGCATAACCCGAGAACCTTTTCTAGCATAACCCGATGACCTTTCCCGGCATAACCCGTGGACCTCCCCGACATAACCCGAGGACCTTTTTCCGGCATAACCCGATGACTTTTCCGGCATAACCCGTGGACCTCCCCGGCATAACCCGATGACTTTTTTCCAGCATAACCCGATGACTTTTCCAGCACAACCCGATGACCTTCCCGGTATAACCCAAGGACCTTTTTCCGGCATAACCCGATAACTTTCCCGGCATAACCCTTGTACCTCCCCGGTATAACTGGAGGACCTTTTTCGGCATAACCCGATGACTTTCTCGGCATAACCCGTGGACCTCCCCGGCATAACCCGAGGACCTTTTTCCGGCATAACCCGATGCTTTTCCCGACATAACCCGTGGACCTCCCCGGCATAGCCTGAGGACCTTTTCCGGCATAACCCGATGACTTTTCCGACATAACCCGTGGACCTCCCCTGCATAACCCGAGGACCTCTCTGGAATAACCCAATAATTTTTCCAGCATAACCAGTTAATTGTTTCCAGCATAACATGGTAATTTTTTCCAACATAGGGTCCCGTTCCCTAATTGATGCCAGTATAACCTAGTAATCTTTCCAACTTAGGGCCTCCGATCCCCATTTGATTTCATTTTAGATATAGGGTCTCCACTCCCTAATCTCTTTTTCTCAAGGATACACAATCCTGTTTTTATTGCTTTCAATAAAGATATAGTTTAGATTTTTGTTACAATGACTCACGAAATTTTTCTAGTGAAAACTGGGCAGAAAAATTTCGTTTGTTCGTTTGTTTTGGTGCCTAAATAGGTTTTTACCTTGAGGCACAAGCTTCGAGGCTACCAAAAGAAGAAATCTCGATTCAAATAAAAGAAAAGAAAAATAAGAAAAGAAGTGAACTCTAAGTGTATAAGTGGAGAAAAGATGCGGACTGCTCAAGATATGATTTAAGTCACAAGCTTTGCGTGTCCCACCTTGATCCGAAAAGCTGAAGAAGAATGAACCAGCAGTTGCAGCTAACAAGCATCAAGATTCAAATCAGAGTTTGTAGGAAGAACCAACCAAGACTCAAGATCAAGCTTTAAAAATATTTATAGATGGGAATCTTGTAACTCGTAGCTGGTAGGCTTAGTTAGTCTTTTTAATTTTGATTTTGATGTAATAACAGGACCGCGGACCAAAACCTCGACAGAATGACACCTCAATCGGCTCTCCACCTCGGTATACTCCATCATTGTTCCTACTCCAGAACTACATCGACCTGATTCCATTATAGCCAAGGATATGTAGGCAACCTCCGAAACAAGGTTCGGTTAAGCTTATTCAAAATGCTTCCAAATGGAGTTTCAAACGGGCAAAAATTGCTCGTAAATTGCTCACTTTATCTTTGCCCAAAAAATCTTCATGTTTCCGAGCAAAGAGAGGCAGCTGTGACCACCTAATTTTTGCCCTACATGAAAGAGGGGCAACAAAGAGGGATTTTAGAAGTTTTTCTTTATTTAGTTGCATTTCATGTATTTTAAATATTTCAAAAATCAAAGAAAAATCATAAAAATTGTCACATTTTAATTTCATGCTATCTCATGTTCAATTTTCATGTAGGAATTAATTTTATTAAGAAAAATCACAAAAATGGTCATTTTTACATATTTAGCTTTTAGTCTTTAGAAAGTAGTGTTTTTATTTAGTTTTAAGTTAATTAGTTATTTTAATAGATAAACAATTTTAATTTTTATAAATTAGATTGATTTAGGATTAATTTAGGATTTTATTAGATTTTAAAATCAAAGAAAAATAAAAAAAATAAAAAAGATTTTGATTTAGTCTTAGTGTATTTGGCCAAAGTTAATTAGCCCAAATTCATGACCCAAATCCCTTCAAGCCCAAAGCCTAATACCCTAAAAACCCTTCTCCTTTTAATAAAAACTAAGCTAGACCCCTAGACCTAGACCTTATACTTTTCCATCCGCCGTTTTTCAACAACAGAACCCTCCCCCCCTATCGATCATCTTCTTTAGGCAGCCATTTTCCATGGCTGATTCTTAACCAAACCAACGACTCCCTGCTCTCTTCAAGCACACAAACAGCCATTTCCCTTTCTTTTTCAACGAAAGATCTCCAAGACTTGAAATCTATGTAGCGAAAATCGACAGTAAAACACCCCTGACGCCGACGAGCCCACCTCCTTTCACCCATCGTCGTTTCTGCTTCTTCCCGTCCATAACAGCTCGCTGGAAAATGCCATAGACGATGACCCCCACATACACAAACAGCACGCAGAAATAGAGCAAATCAGAGGTGTCGATTCGAGGTTCCATCGTGTTCGTGTCCGGTTAGTTCTTTTTTGGTCGTTGCTCAATGTTTGGCTTATTGTTTTTCCAACTAAACAGAGCTGCAAACTCAGAAATTCTATTAATCGGAATGAAATTTGCTCACTTGTCTATTTATGCCTTTGAAATTTTCTGTTTATTATTTGAACTTTGGCTTTCTTCTTAAATTCTAGAAGACATTCGATCTGTGTTAATATTCATTTAGAGTTAAACTTCACCCTCGCTCTATGAAATTTTGTTGATGTTTAATTGTATGTTCCTTGGTATTGTATCTAATATCTATCTTGGGTTTTGCTATTTACTTCTTTGTGATGAGATTATTTTGACTTGTAAGAAGGAACCTTGGAGGTTGCTGGATATCTTTGGTTTGTTTTCTTGCTGAATTTATTAGCGGGATAGCCGACTTTTCACTTAAAATCATGTTTGTTTGGCAAATTCTTGTATGAACTGTGATGCATATGTGGAGTTCCATTTGACTTATAATTCTCTGTAAGGACAGTCTAGTGTTCATGTTTGCTGATCATCTTCATGTATACTTGTTCTCGATAGAAATAGCTTATCAATGAGCTAGTTTGGCCTCTGTTAGCTAAATTTGTAGCAAAAGGCCTTGAATCTCTTTCATTTTTGGGCTGAATTCTGAGCCCAATACAGCTTCAATGTTGGTTTGGTCTTGAAAAAATAACCTAATGGGTATATAGCTTTATACTAATTTCAAATTAGTTTTAAATATGAACATCCTTAGTTCGTTTTAGTTGGGTACAATCCTTCAAAAATAAATCGAGGTGTGCCATTCACAATTGAATCACCTAATATATGGCCCTCACATTAATATTATAACTTAGTGTAAAAAATATTTTGAACATTCGTAGTTTTTTAGGCGCGTTTATAACAAAATCCTCATAGCTACGGGTACGGTTCCCATGACGTAGTTGTGATACCTAATTCCAAATCTGGGGGTACATTTATATGACCCGACCACAGTTTCTAATAACTTTAATAAATTAAACATGATGTAGATCGTGGGTACAGTTCCTGTGACATGATTCACACTTTGTATCAAACAAACAAGTGTACGACAATCGTGACTTATTCCAGAATAATTCTATAAAAATAATTAAAGCGGCTATAAGGTTAAAAATGCACAATAGGTTTAAAACGTGTAGTAAATCAGATAATAGGCCAATTATTAATTGTTTAAGCGACCGTATTAGAACCACGAAACTCAGGAATGCCTAACACCTTCTCCCAGGTTAATAGAATTCTGTATCTAGAATTTCTGGTTCACAAACTTTTAAATAAAGTCAAAAACTTCCTCGATTTGGGATTTAAAAATAAACTGGTGACTTGGGACACCAACAAATAAATTATTCCAAGTGACGACTCTAACAAATTAAATAAAATAATTCTATTTCGATTAATGTCACTTTAATTGGAACAACTCCCTTATATCCCCTTTAGGGCGGTAAAAAGGAGGTGTGACAACCTCTATAAGGCAACACCAAAATTGTAAGACCTCAAGCAAGGCATGAACCATACTTGTACCAAGTAACCTATCTGTAAGATCTCAAGTAAGGCATGAACCATACTTGTACCAAGTAACTTATCTATAAGACCTCAAGTAAGGCATGTTAAAATTTGCAAGGCCTTACGAAAGGCATAGTCCCGATCTTAAAGTTGAGGCTATACATTCGAACTTGTAATACCCCTAAAAGGCATACCCTCGATGTAAATGCCGAAACTACTTCACTCGGGGACTAAAAGGCTCCGACCAAATACAATGACTACGGTCACAAGGCTATACCAGCCAAACTCACGTGACTCGGGGATGCCCAATTGTCGCTATAAAATCACAGGCCTCAAATTACTTAGAAATGCTTAGAAAAGAACCGGTTAATCAGGCTACCCTTGGCATAAGCAAAAGAGTTTCGATCATATCAGCTCCAAACAATGGGCTTCGAAACAGTTCAACCATCGAGCGAAACCTCCCGAGGTGCTCATTTGTCACTACATAACGGCTTACAATCGAGGTTCTTATCGAACCCTCGAAGAGTCGGGTGAATACAAAAACTTCAAAGAGTCTTTAGCGAGGGAAAAATAAAGCCTATATAAGAGGTCATACAGACCAAATGCGTAAGAGCCACTGTCGCCAACCTAAAATTAAAGGTCGTACCGACCCAATATGTAAGAGCCACTATCGCCAATTAAAATTAAAGGTCATGCCGATCCAATGCTTAAGACCCACTGTCGCCAGCTTAAAATTAAAGCTCGTAACAACCCAATACGTAAGAGCCACTATCACCAGCTTAAAATCATAGGTCGTACCCACCCAACACGTAAGAGCCTAAGAGCCATCTTAAAACTCAAAAAATAAGGGTCAATGAGCCGAGTCGAAATCCGACTCGAAGACTGAGCCCAAAACAGTTAACTAAAAATGCCTAAGGGCAAATACGTAAGAGCCTACGAGCCAGCCCAACAAGCCTCAGGGCCGATTTGCTAACCTAAGGGCAAGCCTCAGGGCCGATTTGCAAACCTATGGGATTAACAAACCTAAGAGATTTTACCTTAAAGGCCAATTGGTCTGGCAAATCAGTGACAAAACGTCAAAACTCAAGATAAAGAAAGACATACACGAACAAATAGAAATTCAAGGAAGGAGAAAATCGAAAGGTTTCTTTACATATATGCATGTATGAAACAATGCAAGGCTGCATTTACAAAGATCTCTAAGAACACTATACAAAGAATCAAAAAGAAGAAAAAAAGGCCTAGTCTATTTTCCCCTCGGGGATTGTGACCCCAACAGCCCCTTCTCCATTATCTTTGGCATCAGATATGAGGAATTTTGCGTCGTATTCATCCGCCTTGGCCTACGCTATCTCTTCCGAGAGATCGAAGCCCCTAGCATGAATCTCTTCGAGGGTTTCCCTCCGAAATTTACACCGAGCATATTCATTGCTTCTGCTCTCTTGATCAGAAACCCCTCTCAGCTCAGCCCGAGCTTCGACAATGTCTTTTAAATAGACGACCACTTTCTTGTCGACCTTAGCCCGAATCTCTTCAGATTCAGCCAGGGCATCCACGACCTTGGCCTTCATCTCCAAAAAATCAAACTCGAGCCTTGCAATCATGCTCGTCTGAACCGAGCTATTTTCACGGGCGTTCTGGAGCTGCACCTCGAGGGCAGAAACCTTGGCCAGAACATTCTTCTTCGCCGCAACATGGGCATCTATCTGAGCCCTTAGCTTGTTACATTCATGCTTGGCCTGGCCAATCTCTCCCTAAAGGCATTCCAAATCCTTTGTCTTGCTCTACAATTGAGGTATAAAAATATTAATCTCTGAGGATAGATGAAGGAGCATGCATTCCCTCGGAGCAAAAGTAACTTGTTTCTCAAGGTGGTCTTCGTAGTTCAGGCTTCGATTTGCCTCGTACTGAAGGTGCCACAATTCTTTTCCCCTTTCTTCATAAAGAAGCCTGAGGGATTTCTCCCCATCACAGGCTTTCCTTAACCGAGCTTCACAGTGGAGTAGCTCAGACTTGAGCTTGTCAAAGGCCTATGAAAAAAAAGCTCAATGAGAAAACAAAAATGTAAAATAAGAAGATCAACAAAGTTGACCAAAGCTCACCACAGAACAAAGCAGTTGAGCCTCCTCAAAGGTTGAGCGTGCACCTACTGGCCTGGTCTCACTGGCCCCAGTTGAACCGATCTCGGTGGGGACATGGTTTCTCGAGACGCCGCTTGATTTAGGCAGCCCATGGTCTCGAACATCCCTCGAAGTACCTTTGACGGGGGGCGAGGACGCCGACTGAACACCTGTATCCCTCGAAGTACCTTCGGCGGGAAATGAAGATAGCTTCAACAGAGGAACCATTTTTCCAAGGCTAGAAGATTCAGATGCCGCAGGATCAGCAGATACATCTTCTTTGAGCCTTGAGCAGGGCTTGCCTTGCTGTGAGCACCCTCGTCCTTCGAGGACTCCTTCCATTTGTTATTAGTCCTTGACCCCAAAGCCGACGATTCTTCCTCCTCCCCAAGGGGGCACGACCTCTTCTCAAAAAAATCTCCAATGCCTGCGGTGACAGAATTAGTAAACATCAAAGAAAGTACCTTTCAAAGAAAGCAAGCCACACACCACGTACCGTGATATTATGCCTCCCATCTACCCTTGGCCAGATCTTGCCACTTACGCTCATCGTAAGTCGAGAAAGTTGCCAGTTTTCGAGACCAATCTGCCAGGTCGGGAACCTCATGTGGCATCCACGGGATTGCTGCAAAAAAGAAAAGAAAAAGAAAGCATCTTTATAGAGTACGCCTTCACCATAGGCAAAAATAATAAGAACATAAGTGTACCACTTACGTGTGAAATTTCATTTCTCAGGAAATGGAAGGAAGTCTACGGGGATAATATCGACAGTCCGCACTCAGACGAAATGACTCATCCACCCTCGGTCCCCATCTTCTTCATTGTTGGCAACAAAGGGCCGAGTGGATCGACATCGTAGAGTAATCAGGCCTTGATGATGCAAGGGCCGGTATAGTCTAAGAAGATAACTGGGGGTGAATTCGAGCCTAGCTTTATCTACAAAATACCTTATCATCAGCACTATCTTCCAAAACGACGAATGAACCTGTGCCATGGTAACCCGACATCTCCTACAAATCGAGCACGACTCTATTGAGGTGGCCCAACGTAAAGGGGTACGTATATATATTCAAAAACCCCTCGACATAAGCCATGATGCTCTCTTCCAGGGAAGGTACATGCTATTTTTCTCCCCATCCGCAGTCCTTTCTAACTGCCTCGAGGTGTTCCTCCCCTATTAAGGAAATAAACCTCGATGCATGCTCCCGATGGCCCTGAACATTGGGAGGTCTCTCTGACGCAAAGTCCCTCATTGTGACAAAGCACCTCAAGGTTAGCTCACCAGATACTGGCGGTGTACCACCGATCGAGCGCGAAGCTGAGGCGGAACTCTCCTCTCCTTGGTGAACGGGTTTGGACGTAGAAATCATGGCTATGATAAAATAAGAAAAAGGAAGGTAAAGTATTAGGTGAAAGCTTTTGAAATGGTTAGAGAACTAGCACAAAAAAGAGCTCTATGAAAGGGATAGTTACTCAAAGTAGCAAAGTCTTCAGATAAGAAATAAGCAAATGCATATATAGAGCAAGTAGCGATTGTTCGCATATCTGAAGGCCAATTGATTCTGACCATGTCAGTGCCATTTTTAGGGAAGTGTACCGGTGGGACCACTCCGATCGCTTCACATCTGTGGCATATAAATGATACTACCACACAGCGCTCGGGAGCCGTTGAGACCCCGAGGATTTTTGTTATTACAAGCATTGATTCTAAAAAGCTATCGACCTAATCTCGAGATAGTGCCCGATCTTGAGGGTCCCGATTACTCCAAGTATGGGCTCCGAAGAGCCAACATCAAAATTCAACTGACTAACTTTACATAAGCGTTGAAAATAAATTCAAAGACTTGAAGTAGAAAATTTTCTTACATTGCCAAAACTATATTTACAAGGGGTGCCTTTACAAGACCTTTTCCCCCGCGAAAGTCATACACAAAAAAAAAAAGACGACGCGGGTCTATTCTTCGCTATCACTACTCTTTTGATCATCTCCGGAACCCTCATCCGAAGTGGCCGAGAATGTCGATTCTTTCTCCAAGTCTCGAGCTTCCTCAATCTCAGCTGAGAGATTGGTGCCTTTAGCGCTTGCTTCCTCGAGAGCTTGCATCCTTGCCTTTGAACGAGCGTAATCAATGACCCGAGTTAGCTTCTACTCGGACTTCTTTTTATCTCTCGGGCTCGTTTATTAGCAGTAGCAGCATCTTTCATGTATGAAGACGCATTTTCCTCGGCCGCAGCCTTGGCCGCAGAAAGTACCGCAGCATCGTTCTGAGCACTCCAAAAGAGACCATGGATTGATAACAAATCTTTCCGCAAAAGGTCTCTCTCTGAGGTCACGGCCTCATTTTGCCTCCTCAGCTCGAGGATCTCCGCATCCTTGGCAGCAACCTCTTCCTGGAGTTGCCCTACGAGGGCATCCTTTTGCCCGATTTACAAAGGAAAAAATAAGTCAGTAAGCATCAAATTATAAGAATAATAAAAGATGAGTTCATGGATACTGTGATACCTACTCATCAAGGCCAACCCTTTTCTGATGCACTCCCTCCAAATTCACCCGAAGCCTACTCAACTCCTCCCCCGTTTGGGAAGAGGAGGCCTTTGACTCCTTTAGCTCCAAGGTGAGCTTCTCGATCTCCTTCCTACAACACAAAATCTTGTCTAGAAGTCTAGAAAAGGCATGGTCGTACATTCTCTTAGCCTGCAATAGATCAGGGAAGTTAGAAAAACAAAGGCAAAAATTTGAATCACTAAAAATATGCCAGAAAATATCACTTGTTGCTGAAGCCTTTCCACCTCCTCAAGAGCGATGAGAGCATTAAGGTCAATGTCCTCATCGACACCATCGAGAAGGCTTTCGATCACATCTTCCCCTTTATGGGAAGCCCCTATATCGGCAGCAGCTGAGTCCTGTGCATCCCAGAACTCCCCCGTTGAGTACGAATGGCCCAAATTAAAGCAACCCAGGGCATTAAGTTCTCTAATGGTCTTATCTCGCCCCCGAGAAGCTTCGGGTTCAGGCCCTCCAGAGTCACTAGTAGCGGGATCATCAGCACGGACTGTACCATGTTCGACTTGGAACTCGGGGACTGTGCCCGCACCCTCCTCGAAGGTCTCCTCAGCACAGGTTTGGTCTATATCGACTACCCCCTATTCGGCGGTTTTCTACCCACCAACTTACGGAGCATCTGCACCTCCTCTCGTCCTTTGTACCAAAAGACATTCATCATCAGCATCACCTTCATCCTCGGCACGAGGACTTGCCATAGCAGCCGAAGTCGAGATTTTGGCATCAGTTCGAGGCATTTGAACTTTAGGTTTCTCCGATTTGGGAGACACCGCTGACGCCTCTTTCTTCCTCTTCTTGCCCTTATCGGGCTTCGAGGTCCCTTCCTCACCATCAGGAGACAGTCTCATCAACACTCTATCCCCGAGGCCTACACAAGCGTGATACATCAAACTTACCACAAAAAAAGATACTCATAAGGAAGCATGGTGAAGATAGCAGTAAAGAGAATACTATGGTTCTTGGCCTGCCACCGCGTTTTGGCCAAGTCGTGCCAAGAACGATCAAGATAAGGGAAAGTGGAATCCAACTGTTTGATCCATCCCGATAGGTTCTGAACCATGCCACGATACCAAATGGTGGTTGCTTAATCAAAAGAAGATCATTTTTTCAGAAAGGGATGAAAAGGCAACAAAATATGCTCGAGGTAGGGGCACTTACGGTTCATATTCCACTAATCCGGGAATGGCATCCTATTAGCCGGGATAATGTCCGAGGTCCTCACTCAGACAAACCGGCTCATCCACCCCCGATCCTTGTCCTCATCGATGTTCGAAAAGAATGGCCTCGCGGATCGAGGATGATGCTTGATCAAACCCTGGAATAGACGAGGGCTGTATAATCTAACCAAGTGATTGAGGGTGAAGGTCATACCCTCAACCTGGTTGGAAAAGTACCGAAGCATATGAACAATCCTCCAGATAGAAGGATAAATCTGATCGAGTGTCACTCGGTACTCATGGCAGAAATTGAGAATCACTAGATCTATCAACGGGGAAGAAGGATTCGAAGAATTTACGGGGCCTAAAGTAAATGGGTATGTATATATGCTAAGAAAGCCAGCTTTATGGTCTACTATGCTTCCCCCATAATTGAATATTTCAACTAACGCTGACTACCCTCATCGGCAGTTTTTCTTCACTTTATTCGTGTTGGTCACCACGCTGATGTACTGAGACACGTGCTCACATCGGCCTGGTGTAGCAAGGGGATTTTCGACAGAAAAATTGGATACAGTATTAAATTTTGTAGGGGTACACTTCTCGATAGTTGGGGGTACTTTTGGTTTGCCCTTTGACGGGCGTGACGAGGAGGTGGTGCCTTCCTTCTGAGGTACCGTTTAGAGGTTCTGCCATGACTATGAAAAAGAGGGGTTTGCTAGGAAGGAAAGAGAAGAAGAAAGTGCAGAAGGGAGAAGAATGCAAAAGATGGTGAACTTAGCTATAAAATATTGAAGGAGTTGTAAAGTATGAATGGCAAAATGGTTGAGATATTTATAGAAGCCACATGGGAAGCGTTTGGGAAGTGGAAAGGTTGAACCAATAGCGGTTCATGGACTTCTCGATAGTCATGTTGATAGCGACCTCTACACAGTCTTTTGAGTCATGGCATTTAATGTTGTGATAGGATGACGTCACGGGGGTAGTATCGGAGAGGTGAGAGCTTAATACCATTTCTTGTCATTTTCATTCTAAGAAACACGGGGACTATCTATATGCGGTAAAAGTCAAAGGGTCCGGTTTTATAGTCATTATGATGCTTCGTAGGCATGTCTCCAAAGGCTCGAGACTATGGTCGAGGTTCAACCCTGAGGGGTTATCAACGTTTGACCAAGTCTATTAGGCTAGTATGAGCTCGTACCGTGGCATTAAATGGTTGTACCAGCCATATATCTTTGTAATAAATGCATTTGTACAATGTTGGGATTCCCCCTCATATATAAAGGGCTTGTCATTTTGTAAGAAAATATAACATACAACATTCAATACAAGAACAAGAACATTCTCTGCTCTCTAACTTAAACACATTCTCCCTTGATTCTATTACTTACATTTATTGCTTACATTTATTGTATTTCATTAATTATTCTTCATTTATTGCTTATTATTGATCATGAAGAGCCTTCATCAAAGCTCTCAAAACTGTCAGTCCTTCATCGGCTACCCACATCACAATATCTAGCTCTACCTTGAGGCCCCATATAACCTGGCTCGAGTGCCCGATTTTCAACCACTCGGTTTGCCTAAACATACTGCTTTCGAGTTCTTATCTTATTTTTTAGTCTCACACTTAGCATCTACTGCCCAACATCTAGCATAAAAATAAATCACATATTTTTAGAATGACAAAATAAAATCTAATTGTAATTATCATTTTCAAGGTAAACAAATATTTAAGCCCTATTTGGGCATAAATGATGAATTTAGATGTTTAAATCATCATAAAAATAATATGAGGTATAATTATAAGATATTTGTATAGTAAAAATGGAGAAATAAATTGGTTGAAAGCCTTTAAAATTATGGAAAAAATTATAGAAATACTTGTGCATGTTTGTAAATGCATGTGCACTATTTTTTAAAATATATATGCATGTTAAAAATATATGAGGGAAAAATTAGGTATCAACAGCTGTCCCTCTTTACTCGAGAAGGATAAAAGAGTTATCCCCGTGTCCGGACGGTTGACGTTATCCCCGTGGAACTTATGTCATTCCCCGAGGAATGGAATTATACACGTGAGCGAAGCTCATCGTGCTTTCTTAGATTTGCCCGTGGCAGAGACTAGTTTAATAATCGTGTTTCTCCCTTTTCTGCAGCAATTTCATAGGCGCCACGCGAAGTTCCTGATCTGTCTGGCTGGGTTCGGAAGCTGGCAACTCATTCGACCGGTGATGAGCGTAGGTAGCTAGTTGTGTCCCAGGGCAGATGAGAAGCAAAACATCATGGTATGTGTGTATTGTACCTTTTTGTTGTCCCTCGTACATTTGGGAAGCCATTTTCCCCTTTTCATGTATTAATATTACCGCCGTAGGTAACGAAGGGTCTCCGAGGGCGAGGTTGTTCTCCTTCGGAGAGGGGGAGGGGTTGCTAACTCCCGAGCTAAAGGACGACAATAATAAAGGGGATACACATTTAGAGTGTGATGGTGCTTACAGCAGGGCGAAACGGGGCCGAGTTCTTGAGGAGAAAACATCGTCCGAGCCTACTGCACCCGAAGTTTCTAGTTCTAGAGAGGTGGTTCCTTCGAGCGGTCGCGCTTCGACCGGGATTGAATCTTCCACGGCCGATGGGGCCAAATCAACAGAGGTGTGCTCGGCCTTCGAGGAAGTTCGCCGACTCCACATTGCGGGGAGCTTTGGCACAGGCCTTCCGTATCTCGCATATTTACTTGCTTATCAAGTTTTTCTTTGGCAGGCCTTTAACAGGCTAGGTCCGAGCTGCTCCATTATGGGGCTAGGCTCCGGAAAGCTCTGGATAAAGGCAAGTCCCTTAGGATCCTTTGTGAGGAGAAGGAACTTGATTTAACACACTGGTGATATGAAGCGTACCGGAGCTTGAATTACGAGAGCTATTTGATGGAGCAGGTAATTTCCCATCCCGGGTGGGTATGCATTTTGCTTTTTAACTTCTTAGGTTAACTCTTCGCTTATCCCAGCTGCAGAAAAAGACGGAGGCCCTGGAATTCCTCAGGGGTGAAGCCGACCGAATTAGGAATGACTATGTAGAGCTAAGAGCTCAGGCGCAGGTTCATGCTTCAGAGGAGAAGGGTGCCTTAGCTAAAGTTCCTTCCTTCGAGGTCCAACTCCGCTTAGCTCGTGATAATGCTTGAGTTCAAGTGGATATGATCACGAAGCTCAAATCCAAACTTTCAAAGGTCAGGGATGAGATCGTTGATGCCCGGACTAAAGCTGCACTGAGCCGGGCTAAGGCTGATTAGGGGATAGCAATTTATTTGAAGGATGCCACTGATGCCCAAGCTGAGTTGAAGAGGGTCCTCGATTGTGAAGAGAGGATCAAAGAATATGCTATTTGCAGATCTCAAAGAACGTTTCTCGAGGAGATCGGTGCTAGGGGTTTTGTTCTCCCGGAAGAGTTGGCCCAAATGAGGGCGGACGAGCGTGATGCTCGGTTACTTCTATCCGACGCTGAGGAGAGTGAAGATGAGGCTGGTAGGCCATAGCCTTTAGGGGAGGGGCATAGAATTTTCCATCTTGTATGTGATATCTTCAGAGAATGTTTGTAGATGGATAATATACTTTTTCACATCTGTAGATAAAAGAAAAACTTGAGGTTTTATTACTTTTGTACCCCTTTCTTCTTTATTTCTGACCAGGCGGACTGGTTTCAGAGTTGGTAAGAATCATTATATTTGTGATATGGACCTGGGGCTGATTAGGTAGGCACGGAGGCTCTTACGCGCTCGATCGATGTGACCTTTAGTGTAAGCTGGCGTTAGAGCTCTTACGCTTTTGCTCAAAGGTTTTGGGTTTAGTCTCCGAGTCGGGCTTCGACTCGAGCCCATTCAACCCTCAAGCTTTTGTGTCTATATGGGCAGGCGGCAATGGCTCTTACGCCTTGCCCCTTGGGCATTTGTATTTTAATTATTTTGGGTTCAGTCGGCGAGTCGGGTTTCAACTCGAGTGCAATTGACCCTTAAGTTTTGTATTTGCGCAGGCTGGTGACAACTGCTCTTACACCTTGCCCTTAGGCATGTATAGTTAGCTATTTTGAGTCCAATCTCCGAATTGGGTTACGACTTGAGCCATTTTGACCCTCAAGCTTTCAAATTTTAAGCTGGTGACAGTGGCTCTTATGCTTTTGGTCGTTGCGTCCTTTTAGTTTGTGGCCCTGAGGCTCGTTAGGCTGGAGACAATGGCTCTTACGCTTTGCCCTTAGGCATATGTAGGCGTTGTTTTCCTCTCGTTAAGGACTTTTTGAACTGATTTTGCCTGAACCATTGTTAGTTCTAGAAGAACCTCGATTTCAAGTTATTTGAGGCGATGTTCGGGCACCTCGAAAGGTTTAGCTCGTAGGCTGAGTAGCTCGAAGCCTTATGATTTGGAGCTGACATGGTCGAAGCTGTTTTGCCTGTCGAGGGTAGCCTGTTTAACCTGTTCTTTTCGAAGTAGATTCAAAGTAATGGCCTATGATTTTATAGCGACGGTCGGGCGTCCCCATGTCGCGTTAATTTGACTGGTACAGCCACATGACCGTAGTTATTTGTGTTTGACCGGAGCCATTTTTGGTCCCGAGTGTAGTATTTTGGGCGTCTATATCAAGGGTATACCTTTTCAGGGGTCTTACAAGTTCGATATATAGCCTAAACATCGGGATCGAGTTTATGCATATAGTAAGGTCTTACAAAGTTCTCATGGCATTGAGGTCTTACAAGTTTTTCATGCCATTGAGGTCTAACAGGTTTTTTTCATGTCGTTGAGGTCTTACAGTTTTTTCATGCCCTTGAGGCCTTACAATTTTTTTCATGCCCTTGAGGCCTTACAATTTTTTTCATGCCATTGAGGTCTTATAGTTTTTTCATGTCGTTGAGGTCTTAAAGTTTTTTGTTGTTTCCTTAAATAGGTCTTATTAGACCAAGTCTACCCTCTCGGGGTCTTACGGCCTCGGGGTTTTTAAATGAATGGAAATTGGCGACAATCTCCGAGTCACCGAGTTTGATTAGGATCGGGGGCCTTTACTCGTGAGTTCAGAATTGCCTCATTGAGGGCTTATGATTTTTGAGATTCCGACCCTAGGGTCATGCATTTTCTGAGTTTGCAATGCTAGTCTCTGAGTTTTCGGGACGTTTTTCCTTTTTGGAGATGTTTCATGATTTCCATGTTGCCTCGTCAAAGTCTTATGAGTTCGAAGTTCCGGCATGAGGTCATGCGGGTGCCGAGTCATTGGCGCTAGTCTCCGAGTATTTTAGGGCGTTCTCGGTCGAAGGATATTTACCATAAAAAATGCTGAGTCTCCTTTGGAGTACAAGATGCTTTGGCGAAAAATATTCTTTGATTGCTTGGCATAAGTACATGTCGTTTTGCTGTCGTGGGTCCGGCTTATGCGGACACGGTTCACTTGACCATTTGGCCCAACACATCATTTCTTATTGGAACCTTGTTTGTCGTTCCCTGGTTCTTCCGAGTGGATGACCTCCCAAGGAGGTGCCCACCAGTGTTCGAGGTTGAGTGCAAAAGAAGCCTTGTATGCTTTTCGGATCCTCCTTAGGTAGCGTGTAAGTGTTGCCTCATTAAAAACCTTGCCGATGAAAACCCTCTTCAGGACAGAAGTTCGGCCGAAGGAAAAGAGTACAATGGATGTCGTTAAGGCCTTAAGATCTTCGGGTTGTGTTAGTACTATCGACTGCCCTAATCGGGCGCCTGCATATGGGTTAGTGTAAAATAATGAAAAAAAAGAGGTGGTATTACCTCATCGTGGGATGCACCGGCGGTGTTCCGAGATCCAATGTGTCCCTATCGTTTTGGACGAGGACTCGGTACGGTCCTCTGCTGTGTTTAATCGAGCTTAGCCAAAGGCGAAGTTTGATTATCCTTTGGCTCTTTTGATAGTGGAGATATTGGTGACGACGCTACGTTGCGTACCACAAACACTTCCCTTTCCACATGTTGCTCCCCGTATATGTTCTTAAACCCATCCTCTACCGGGAATTTCATCATTTGGTAGAGGGTGGATGGTACCACTCTTACGCAGTGTATCCATGGTCGCCCGAATAAGGCGTTGTATATCATGTCCCCTTCAATGTCATGGAATTTGGCGTTTTAGGTCGTGCTGGCCATAGTGACCAGGAGGATAATTTCTCCTTTCGTTGTTTTGCTTGCCATATTGAATCCGTTGAGGACACAAGTGGCAGGCACAATTTGGTCGAGCCGTCTGAGCTACTCTACCACCCTCGACGTGAAAAGGCGTTCTTTATTCTTCCTTTTCTGATGGTGATAGGTGAATGCTTATAAGAGTCTTTTTGACGGTTTTGGAATCTCCCAAATTGACTGCCTCAGTTTCGTCCTGGTTGGACTTAGGTTTTTCTCAAAATTCCCAACTTCCCTGACAATTTCCTCAGGTATTTCGTCCTCTTATTCACTATCCTTATATTGAGTTGTCTCATTACATGTCACAGTCATCGGTTTATCAGAGAAAGTAGTAATAACGATGTAGATTAAAAATGTGAAAGATTATAATGAATAATAAATAGCAATGCATTAATTAAATTTGAAAATATCCAAAACAAGTACGGCTCGATTACTCGAGCAATTATTTCAGAACAAAATGCTTATTTAAAACAAAATACTAAAAATATCTTAAATGCCTAGAATGGCTATTAAAACAAGTCAGGCTAATTTCCAAGCTATCCAGGAACTCGGCAGGCCCAAGATGGTGTGGCAGTCCAATTCTTGAGAACAAATCCCTTATCCACAGTCTAAATGGTGAGGCCTTCTTCCTCCTCTTCCTCCACTATCACACTGCAATCCATATCCTCGTCTTATAGAAACAGGTTCCATAGCCTAGCCAAAGCTTCTTCCTCTGTAGATCCCTATATTCTATTAGCCTGGTGAAAAGTCTGACTCAGATGTGGCACTGGTTTCTCGAGAGGGTAATAAAGACCACGCCATGGCAGCAACCAATCAATATATTCTTGCCAGGTATATGAATATCCCAGCCCAAAAGTTGTGCGGTGACGTTTCAACTGTATTGGTTTGGTAATGCCCTAGAGTTTCTTCCCAAGCCCTTTGCCGGGTTAATACCAAGACCATGCCAGTATGCTTTCTATTTTGTTACTCCACCACTTGTCCTTCTCAATTTCATTGACATGCTCAATGTCGTGATAAGTTTCTCCACCAGCCTTCTTTTATTCTCGATAACCGGGATAGTTTGACTGGTGTAAATGGGGTTACTTCCATCTCCATGAATGATTACCTCATGATGGTTCCATTCAAACTTCACAGCCTAGTGCAGCGTAGAAGTCACAGCCCCAGCGGCATGTATCCAAGGTCGGCCCAATAGAAGATTGTATGTAGAGGATATGTCTAGTACTTGGAACTCAATATCGAACCAAGTTGGGCGCAGAAGGAAAAAGAAGGTAGAAAATGGTGAACTTAAGAAATTGGAGATGTTGTAAAAGTGCAAATAACAAGATGGTTGAGGTATTTATAGAGGCCATATAGGCAGCGTATGAAAGTGGAAAGGAAGAACCAATAGCGGTTTGTGGGCTTCTTGGTAGTCGTGTTGACAACGACTATTTTGCAGCCTTTGAGCCATGGCATTTAATGCTCTGATAGACTGATGTCATGGTGGTAATATCGAAGAGGCAAGAATTCAAGACCGTTTCTTATCATTTTCATTTCTATGAAACACGAGGACTATATGTATACGGTGAAAATCAGAGAGTTCGATTTTGTAGTCATTATGAAGCTTTGTAGGCACGTCTCCAAAGGCTCGAGACAATGGTCGAGGTTCAACCCCGAGAGGTTATCAACGTTTGACCTCGGGGAAGTGCATATCGGTAGTTATGATGGAAAAATGGGAAGTTCCCAAGGCACGTGATTTAGGCTGACCATGTCTACTAGGCTAGTATGAGCCCATACCGTGGCATTAAATGGTTGTACCAGCCATATATCTTTGTAATAAATGCATCTGTACAATATTTTGGGATTTCCCCTCATATATAAAGGGGACCCTTGTTATTTTGTAACCCATAATATCACTTACAACATTCAATACAAGAACATTTTCTGCTCTCTAATGCATTCTCTCTTAATTCTATTATTTACATTTATTGCTTACATTTATCGTGTTCTATTGATTGTTCTTCATTTATTGCTCATTATTGATCATAAAAACTCTCATCAAAGCTTTCAAAGCTGTTAGTCCTTCATCATCTATCCATAGCTTAGTACTTAGCTTGACCTTGAGGCCCCGTATAACCTAGCTCGAAGCCCCGATTCTCAGTCTCTCGGTTTGCTTAACATATTATCTTTAAGCTCTTATCTTATTTTTCTAGACTCACACTTAGCTTCTACTGCCTAACAACTAGCATAAAAATAAATTATATATTTTTAGAACCACACAATCAAATTTAATTGTAATTACCATTTTCAAGGTAAACAATAATTTTGTACTTATTGTTCTGGTTGTTTCCCCTTTTACACGCCCAAACCCGTTACTTTAAATACTTTACTTGTTATTTTTACTGCTTTATATATATATATATATATATATATATATATATATATATATATATATATATATATATATATATATATATCGGCTATTATATACTTAGTCAGGTACGGTTTGATGTGGCATATGTATTTCCGCATTGTTCCTTATGCTCTTTTGTACTTACTAAATCTTTCATATGTTATTCATGCCTTATATATACAGTATATTCTCTTCATACTGAAGTCCCTTTTTGCTGGGGTACTGCTTTTTATGTTTCAGGTCTAGCTAGAAAGTTTGACATGCCTCCCTAACAGGTGGTTATTCGTGTTTAGCGGTCGGTCGGCAAGCTTCATTTCTCTCGGAGTTAGCGAGTCTGGAAGTTTTGATAGATTATATATATATATATATGTGTGTGTGTGTGTGTTGGGTTGTCCACCTATCGATGTTGTTATGTCTTTCCTGTCTTCAGATTATTGTATGTTGTGGCCTTATTGGCCCCAAATGTTCTATATGTCCTGGTTATATGATTTTAGGTTGGTATGTTCGGTCAAATGAGGCACCGGGTGCCGGTCTCGCTTCCCCAAATTTGGGGCGTGACACACAGTTAATAATTCGAAACATAAACTTAGAATGTACAAGGCTAGCGATGAATGAGTGTAAAGTTATGTTGATTCTATTATAACAGTCTAGTCTTTACACAGCTGATTGAGATATAAATCCCAAATTAGGAGTAAGGTAAAGAAAATGTATTAATACTTATATATAAGAGACTAACGATATAAGCTTAGGTTCGTTTGGAGGTATTTTGGTAACTTTAGTTACTTTAGGTCTATTGTACTTCATGCAGATTTGTGTCTACTTACTCATTTTTGGACAAAAATATAGATAGTACTTTAGCCACCTTTTCACGTGTCACTCAAGTTACAACCTTCTGATGATCTGGAAAAACCCTTTTAGCTATGTTTGTTCTTTTTAGTTTTCTCTATAATAGTCTATTGAGCTTTCCATTTAATTCAAGGAATGAACTTGAAGGATGAATGACCATGTCTTCCTCTTAATTTTGGATATCTTTATGACCAGAAAGCTCAAAATTGTACTAGCTAAAATTATTCACGATTTTATTATCTATAAAGCGAAGAACATATTTACAGTTAGGATACAAGCAAGAGAAGACTTTACACCTTAAATTTGACAAATAAGATAGTTGTTTCCAGCATCCGCTAAATGTCGAAACTATCCTTTAGAGAAATATAGATGTAGAGGAAAAAATGTCAAAAGCGAGAGAAAAGGAGCGAAGTTTGGCAATAGAAAAGTTATTTATGTGCAATAAACAATAAATTTGAATTACCTTTCAAGTTGAAAAAGAGATCAACAATAGAATCTTATCAAAGCATATAATTTAGGTGTATTGAGAGAAGTAAAATCATTGGAGAATAAGGGTTTGCAAGCGAGTGGATATGTTAACCTACATAAATTTTAGTGAAAACTAAAAGGATAAAAAATAAAGTTAATTTGACCAAAATAGGCTTGAAAAAAAACTGTTTGCCGTTAAAATTGTAATAATAATTAAATTTGTTGATGGGACTCTAAAAATACGTGATCTATTTTTATGCTAGTTGTTAAGCAGTTGATGCTAGGTATTTGAAGATAAAAGATAAAACGCAAGCTAAAATAGAATTAATATCAAACCGAGGGGTTAGCTATTAAGAACAACCATTTAGAAAAATTACTTATGTGCAATAAGCAATAAATTTGAATTACCTATCAAGTTGAAAAAGAGATCAACAATAGAATCTTATCAAAAAATATAATTTAGGTGTATTGAGAGAAGTGAAATCATTGGAGAATAAGGGTTTGCAAGCGAGTGGATATGTTAACCTACATAAATTTTAGTGAAAACTAAAAGGATAAAAAATAAAGTTAATTTGACCAAAATAGGTTTGAAAAAAAAACTGTTTGCTGTGAAAATGGTAATAACAATTAAATTTGTTGATGGGACTCTAAAATAAGTTATCTATTTTTATGCTCGTTGTTAAGCAGTTGATGCTAGGTATTTGAAGATTAAAGATGAAACACAAGCTAAAATAGAATTAATATCAAACCGAGGGGTTAGCTATTAGGAACAACCATTTAGAAAAATTACTTATGTGCAATAAGCAAGAAATTTGAATTACCTTTCATGTTTAAAAAGAGATCAACAATAGAATCTTATCAAAAAATATAATTTAGGTGTATTGATAGAAGTGAAATCATTGGAGAATAAAGGTTTGTAAGCGAGTGGATATGATAACCTACATAAATTTTAGTGAAAACTAACAGGATAAAAAATAAAGTTAATTTAACCAAAATAGGTTTGAAAAAAAATGCTTACCGTAAAAATGGAAATAACAATTAATTTTGTTGATGGGACTCTAAAAATTTGTGATCTATTTTTATGCTAGTTGTTAAGCAGTTGATGCTAGGTATTTGAAGATAAAAGATGAAACACAAGCTAAAATAGAATTAATATCAAACCGAGGGGTTAGCTATTCGGGCATCGGACCAACAGATGAGGGGCGTCGAGGGCGATGCTCGAGCTCGGGCTCGAGCTATCGGGGATAATCGGGAGAGGGCTAACAACTAAGATATAATTAAAGGAGGCTCATTATGGCTAATGACGAACAATAAGTGAAGAACAAGTATGAAGGCAATAAATATGAGCAATAATATCGAGAGAACAAGTTAGAGAGAAAAGAGGGAGAGAGAGTTGTTATTTATCTTGTGTAGAATAGTTGGAGCAACAGTCGCCCCTTACAAAGCGGTAAGGATCCCCTTTATACAGGAGGGAAAATCTAACATAGTACAAAATGCATTAATTGTAAAGATTGGGAGATGGGATGGCTAGATGCGACACTTTGATACAGGCTCCGGAATTGCCGGCTTTGTCAGACTTAGCCGTGTGCCTTGGGAACTCCCCATTTTTACTCTAACCTCGATCTGCATCCCCTTGAGGTCTGCCCTTGACGAGCTTCGAGGGATGGAACTCGGTCACAGCTTCGCATCCTCGAGGCCTCGAGATATTCTTCCAAAGTAAACCAATAGCAAGAAATCGGACCCTCTGATTTTGCCGTATACAAATAGTCTCTGTGTTTCCTAGAAAGAAGCGATGTGAAACGATTATGATACCCGAATCCCCGAGCTTCCCGTGACGTTGTCATGCTAATGATGCAATCTCTGGCATGAATTTTCACGATAAGCGAGACATCCCGTGGACTTGTGTTTTCCATGCCATTCAATGTGCTGTCGATTCCCGTTCCTCAAAGTGACAGTACTACCGTCGATTTAGTTTCTTCAAGAATATAGTAATTGCACCCGTCGGTCAGTCTTCTAAAGGCATTGATGACCGTGTCATTATCTCCTATAAATGGGGGCATTCTAGCGTTATTTTTCTATCCAAGTGTCCTCCTCTATTCATTCATCCCTTTCTTCTCGCCATCTTTTTCTATTGTTGATCACCATGTTTGGAGTTCATGGTCTTAAGGTTTTTTGGCAGCATTCCCATCGGCCGTGTGGTGGCCTTTTGCCTGAGCTTCCCTTTGTTGAGCGAGATCATGTCGTCTTGTTGTCGCAATTTTTGTTGTTACGCCTGCTACTACTGTCCTTATTGACTCGAGATGATGATACGGGGGTGATTGACATCCCCCGGTGTAAAAGGGAATTTGGGCTCTACACTGTTGCTCGAGAGAGTATACCGCTACTCACTCTCCTACCCCGGCCTGGTGTGTCACTTCATCCCTTGGGTTTTTTCTCCCAAGGGATAAAATGGCACAACCGGCTGTCAATGTTGGGGCCCGCCGGTCTTTAGCCTTTGGCTTCGGCGGTTTATGTCTCTTTTTTCTGCCTTTTCTATATCCTCCCCCTTTCATCTTCTTTATCTTCTCCCTCGGCAATAAGATTCTGTGGTATCGAGCTGGGAACCTAGAGGAGGTGGCGATCGAAGGAGTTGCCTTCGAGGATGCGAGCTCGAAGAGGTGGCGCTCGGAGATGTTGATACCGGAGATGAAACTTCGAGGGTAGACTAGATTCCTAGGCTTTTACCATGGGTGTGTACCCCTTTATTTCTCTTGTTTCTGTGTAAGGACCCCTTGTGGGCTTTTGTAATCATATGTAAGGACCCCTCGAGGGCCGTTGTAAACGAATGCTTATAAATATAAAGATATTTCTTGAATTCTGCCTTTGATACTTGCCATATTTTTGCATATTCTTGTGCATTTGCGGGGATTCTGAAAGTATCCCTCTGTCGACGATCGTCAATATCTAACTCGGATGTGAGTATTCCTTCCAGTCTTTGGCTGATAGAAATGGCTCCTTTCCAAGCCCACCGTTGTTCCTCGGACTAAGCATGAAACGGTCTGATAGACTCAGGTCATCGGGACCCTCGAGTCTCATGAAGATAAAGCATCGAACCTCGAACTTTTGAGAGCGGTTTCTAAGTGAAAGTCAGCTTCAGGCACCTGGAGATTTACTCTGGACTAGATATAGATAACCTTTTAAGGCATTATGGGTAGGTACCTGATGAGGGGCTACCAGTATCTAGGCGATGTCCTGAGGCTGAGCCCTCATGGACGAAGCTCGAAATGCTTACTTTTCTTCTTGAAAGGAACCCTCGAGGTCGGGTAAAACCTCGGGAATGAAGACGATGTGGCTATCTTTTTGAAGCCTAACTTCCCTTTGATGTAGGTTCTCAAGGCCGGGTACCACCTCGGAACTCATATCAAAGCCATTGGCCTCCCAGGGCCTAACTTGAGTAGGCGAACTGTTGTTGTTTCCCCCCAAATATATATATATATATATATATATATATATATATATATATATGGAGGTGCTCCCACTTCTTTGGAGATCCCAATATTTTAGATTGCTATCCTTCCGTTTCGGCATCGAGTAATTCGTTACCTTAGAATCAAAGCGTTTGTTTAGGTTCCCGCTTCAGCTTGCTAGTTCAGCTATAGCCATGACTGCTACTTTAGGGTCTGTTTGGTGGCAAGGGGAGAGTTCCACTCCCAAGATCCACGAGAGTTCACTTTGGAGACTATGTCTTTGATAAGAGAGGAGCATCCTAAGCTAGTGAGGAGAGACTGTAGATGGGGCAAAGGGGTAGCATTGCAGGCACTTTCCCCGGGTGAGGGTATCGCGGACTTTGCCGATGGGTTCCTGAACGCGTGCTTGTACCCTTTCATAAAATGCCCCCTTGATAGGGTCGTGCTCGATTTCTGTTTGAAGTATCAGGTCACTTTGGCGTAGATACATTCGTCATTTTGGCGAATAGTGCTGATAATGAGGTTCTTTGCGGAGAAGGCATGACTTGAATTCACGCTCAGTCATCTTGGTAGACTGTACCGGCCTTTTCATCATTTAGGTCTGCTAACCTTGCGGTGTCGTTCGCCCACGCCCTTTGTTATTGATGATGAGAAAGATAGAGATCGAGAGTGGATTAGTCGGTTCGTCCGAGTCCGGACGGCTGACGTTATCCCCGTGGAACTTATGTCATTCCCCGAGGAATGGAATTATACACGTGAGCGAAGCTCATCGTGCTTTCTTAGATTTGCCCGTGGCAGAGACTAGTTTAATAATCGTGTTTCTCCCTTTTCTGTAGCAATTTCATAGGCGCCAGGCGAAGTTCCTGATCTGTCTGGCTGGGTTCGGAAGCTGGCGACTCATTCGAACGGTGATGAGCGTAGGTAGCTAGTTGTGTCCCAGGGCAGATGAAAAGCAAAACATCATGGTATGTGTGTATTCTACCTTTTTGTTGTCCCTCGTACATTTGGGAAGGCATTTTCCCCTTTTCATGTATTAATCTTACCGCCATAGGTATCGGAAGGTCTCCGAGGGCGAGGCTGTGCTCCTCCGGAGAGGGGGAGGGGTTGCTAACTTCCGAGCTAAAGGACGACAATAATAAAGGGGATACACATTTGGAGTGTGATGGTGCTTACAGCAGGGCGAAACGGGGCCGAGTTCTTGAGGAGAAAACATCGTCCGAGCGTACTGCACCCGAAGTTTCTAGTTCTAGAGAGGTGGTTCCTTCGAGCGGTCGCGCTTCGACCGGGATTGACTCTTCCACGGCCGAGAGGCCCAAATCAACAGAGGTGTGCTCGGCCTTCGAGGAAGTTTACCGACTCCACATTGCGGGGAGCTTTGGCACAGGCCTTCCGTATTTCGCACATTTACTTGCTTATCAAGTTTTTCTTTGGCAGGCCTTTAACAGGCTAGGTCCGAGCTGCTCCATTATGGGGCTAGGCTCCGGAAAGCTCTGGATAAAGGCAAGTCCCTTAGGATCCTTTGTGAGGAGAAGGAACTTGATTTGACACACTGGTGATATGAAGCGTACCGGAGCTTGAATTACGAGAGCTATTTGATGGAGCAGGTAATTTCCCATATCGGGTGGGTATGCGTTTCGCTTTTTAACTTCTTAGGTTAACTCTTTACTTATCCCAGCTGCAGAAAAAGACAGAGGCCCTGGAATGCCTCAGGGGTGAAGCCGACCGAATTAGGAATGACTATGTAGAGCTATGAGCTCAGGCGCAGGTTCATGCTTCAGTGGAGAAGGGTGCCTTAGCTAAAGTTCCTTCCTTCGAGGTCCAACTCCGCTTAGCTCGTGATAATGCTTGAGTTCAAGTGGATATGATCACGAAGCTCAAATCCAAACTTTCAAAGGTCAGGGATGAGATCGTTGATGCCCGGACTAAAGCTGCACTGAGCCGGGCTAAGGCTGATTAGGGGATAGCAATTTATTTGAAGGATGCCACTGATGCCCAAGCTGAGTTGAAGAGGGTCCTCGATTGTGAAGAGAGGATCAAAGAATATGCTATTTGCAGATCTCAAAGAACGTTTCTCGAGGAGATCGGTGCTAGGGGTTTTGTTCTCCCGGAAGAGTTGGCCCAAACGAGGGCGGACGAGCGTGATGCTCGGTTACTTCTATCCGACGCTGAGGAGAGTGAAGATGAGGTTGGTAGGCCATAGCCCTTAGGGGAGGGGCATAGAATTTTCCATCTTGTATGTGATATCTTCAGAGAATGTTTGTAGATGGATAATATACGTTTTCACATCTGTAGATAAAAGAAAAACTTGAGGTTTTATTACTTTTGTACCCCTTTCTTCTTTACTTCTGATCAGGCGGACTGGTTTCAGAGTTGGTGAGAATCATTATATTTGTGATATGGCCCTGGGGCTGATTAGGTAGGCACGGAGGCTCTTACGCGCTCGATCGATGTGACCTTTAGTGTAAGCTGGCGTTAGAGCTCTTACGCTTTTGCTCAAAGGTTTTGGGTTTAGTCTCCGAGTCGGGCTTCGACTCGAGCCCATTCAACCCTCAAGCTTTTGTGTCTGTATGGGCAGGCGGCAATGGCTCTTACGCCTTTCCCCTTGGGCATTTGTATTTTAATTATTTTGGGTTCAATCGGCGAGTCGGGTTTCAACTCGAGTGCAATTGACCCTCAAGTTTTGTATTTGCGCAGGCTGGTGACAACGGCTCTTACGCCTTGCCCTTAGGCATGTATAGTTAGCTATTTTGAGTCCAATCTCCAAATTGGGTTACGACTTGAGCCATTTTGACCCTCAAGCTTTCAAATTTTAAGCTGGTGACAGTGGCTCTTATGCTTTTGGTCGTTGCGTCCTTTTAGTTTGTGGCCCTGAGGCTCGTTAGGCTGGAGACAATGGCTCTTACGCTTTGCTCTTAGGCATATGTAGGCGTTGTTTTCCTCTCGTTAAGGACTTTTTGAACTGATTTTGCCTGAACCATTATTAGTTCTAGAAGAACCTCGATTTCAAGTTATTTGAGGCGATGTTCGGGCACCTCGAAAGGTTTAGCTCGTAGGCTGAGTAGCTCGAAGCCTTATGATTTGGTGCTGACATGGTCGAAGCTGTTTTGCCTGTCGAGGGTAGCCTGTTTAACCGGTTCTTTTCGAAGTAGATTCAAAGTAATGGCCTATGATTTTATAGCGACGGTCGGGCGTCCCCATGTCGCGTTAATTTGACTGGTACAGCCACATGACCGTAGTTATTTGTGTTTGACCAGAGCCATTTTTTGTCCCGAGTGTAGTATTTTGGGCGTCTATATCGAGGGTATACCTTTTCATGGGTCTTACAGGTTCGATATATAGCCTAAACATCGGGATCGAGTTTATGCATTTAGTAAAGTCTTACAAAGTTCTCATGGCATTGAGGTCTTACAGGTTTTTCATGCCATTGAGGTCTAACAGGTTTTTTTTTCATGTCGTTGAGGTCTTACAGTTTTTCCATGCCCTTGAGGCCTTACAATTTTTTTCATGCCCTTGAGGCCTTACAATTTTTTTCATGCCATTGAGGTCTTATAGTTTTTTCATGTCGTTGAGGTCTTAAAGTTTTTTGTTGTTTCCTTAAATAGGTCTTATTAGACCAAGTCTACCCTCTCGGGGTCTTACGGCCTCGGGGTTTTTAAATGAATGGCAATTGGCGACAGTCTCCGAGTCACCAAGTTTGATTAGGCTCGGGGGCCGTTACTCGTGAGTTCAGAATTGCCTCATTGAGGGCTTATGATTTTTGAGATTCCGACCCTAGGGTCATGCATTTTCTAAGTTTGCGATGCTAGTCTCCGAGTTTTCGGGACGTTTTTCCTTTTTGGAGATGTTTGATGATTTCCATGTTGCCTCGTCAAAGTCTTATGAGTTCAAAGTTTCGGCCCTGAGGTCATGCGGGTGCCGAGTCATTGGCGCTAGTCTCCGAGTATTTCAGGGCGTTCTCGGTCGAAGGATATTTACCATAAAAAATGCAAGTCTCCTTTGGAGTACAAGATGCTTTGGCGAAAAATATTCTTTGATTGCTTGGAATAAGTACATGTCGTTTTGCTGCAGTGGGTCCGGCTTATGCGGACACGGTTCACTTGACCATTTGGCCCAACACATCATTTCTTATTAGAACCTTGTTTGTGGTTCCCTGGTTCTTCCGAGTGGATGACCTCCCAAGAAGGTGCCCACCAGTGTTCGAGGTTGAGTGCAAAAGAAGGCTTGTATGCTTGTCGGATCCTCCTTAGGTAGCGTGTAAGTGTTGCCTCATTAAAAACCTTGCCGATGAAAACCCTCTTCAGGACAGAAGTTCGGCCGAAGGAAAAGAGTACAATGGATGTCGTTAAGGCCTTAAGATCTTCGGGTTGTGTTAGTACTATCGACTGCCCTAATCGGGCGCCTGCATATGGGTTAGTGTAAAATAATGAAAAAAAAGAGGTGGTATTACCTCATCGTGGGATGCACCGGCGGTGTTCCGAGATCCAATGTGTCCCTATCGTTTTGGACGAGGACTCGGTACGGTCCTCTGCTGTGTTTAATCGAGCTTAGCCAAAGGCGAAGTTTGATTATCCTTTGGCTCTTTTGAGAGTGGAGATATTGGTGACGGCGCTACGTTGCGTACCACGAACACTTCCCTTTCCACATGTTGCTCCCCGTATATGGTCTTAAACCCATCCTCTACCGGGAATTTCATCATTTGGTAAAGGGTGGATGGTACCGCTCTTACGCAGTGTATCCATGGTCGCCCAAATAAGGCGTTGTATCTCATGTCCCCTTCAATGTCATGGAATTTGGCGTTTTAGGTCGTGCTGGCCATAGTGACCAGGAGGATAATTTCTCCTTTCGTTGTTTTGCTTGCCATGTTGAATCCGTTGAGGACACAAGTGGCAGGCACAATTTGGTCGAGCAGTCTGAGCTACTCTACCACCCTCGACCTGATAATGTTGGCTGAACTACCTGGATCTACGAGTACACGTTTTATCTGAAAAGAATTTACAAGGAAAGAGATTACCAGTGCGTCATTGTGAGGTTGAGACAAGGTCTCGGTGTCTTCTTCGCTGAATGTGAGGGCATCCTCGGTAATATATCCCCAGGTTCGGTTTTCTATGGTGATGGATATTTTTGTCCTTCTCATCAAAGATTCTTGGGGAGTGTCGACGCTCCTCCAATATCATGCGGATAACATGTCGTGGCTCATTTGATTCATTTTTCTTGGCCGCCTCTCTTACTCAGAACTAAATTTTAGCTTAATAGCTCGAAAATTCTTGGCGGTGACTTTTAGTAAGTAGCTTGGCTATTTCCTTGCAGAGCTGGTGGCAATATTCAGTCCTATGGCCATGTGTATTATTAAGTTCACATACTATGTTGCGATTCTCTTGGGAAGGATCCAACTGAACAGGCCTGTGCCATTTGGTGTCCCTATTATTGTTGATGGTGAACACGATGTCCGACACATAGAAGTTGAAGGTGTATTCCGATAGGTGAGGTGCCCCTGTTGGCCCTACATTCCTATCGAATATGGCTTTGTTGATGAGTCCTCGAGGGTTCTGCCCTTAGTTCGCCAATCAATCATTGCAAGGCGGATTACGTTTCGAGGCAACCTACCTATCTTCGGGTTACGGCTAATACCACTCTTTGTTCGGTTTCGACTCCTTCTCCAGGAGTCTGCTCGGATATACTTAGCCCGAGGGGGCTCCCAACTGGTCATCTTTGATCTTGATCTTTGACTGATACCGATCGTGGGTGTCTGACCAGGTTATGGCAGGACGCTCGATCATATTTTCTTTCAGCTGCCTTGAGGCCACTAAGCTTCGTTCATTTAGGCCTTAAGTGAAGGTCTGCACTGCCCAGTCATCGAAGACCGGGGGTAGTTCCATTTGTTCCGCTTGGAAGCTAGATATGAATTCTCGCAGGATTTCATTCTCCCTTTGCTTAATTTTGAAAACGTCGGACTTCCTCGGCGCTACTTTGATGGCACCGACATGTGCCTTTTCAAAGAAGTCTGCTAGCATGGCGAATGAATCTATGGAGTTTGGAGCCAAGTTGTGATACCACATCATGATCCCTTAGAGAGTATTTCCCCGAACTTTTTCAGCAACACAGACTCAATCTCATCGTTCTTTATATTGTCGCCTTTTACCGCGAAAGTGTAGGAAGTAACATGTTCATTGGGGATTGAGGTCCCGTTGTACTTTGGGAGTTCCGGCATTCTGAACTTCTTTGGAATGGGTTTCGGGGCCACTTCTTTTGGGGAACGTCCTTTGTATGAACCTTTTCGAATCCACACCCTTCAAGACCGGGGGTGCGCCCTGAATTTGGTCGACCCTGGAGTTGTAGGTCTCGACCTTCTTATCATTGGCTGCTATCATTTTCTCGCCCGATTCAATCCTTTCGGTGAGGTCTTTGACCATTTTCACAATGGTATGGTTGGCTATCTATCCGTTGTTGCTCGATCTCTCAGGTATATGTTCGGCTGGGGAGGCAGTCCCCGACCAATGAGGGGCCTCGAGGGCGATGCTTGAGCTCAGGCTCAAGCTATCGGGGATAATCGGGAGAGGGATAACAACTAGGATATAATTAAAGGAGGCTCTTTATGGCCAATGATGAACAATAAGTGAAGAACAAGTATGAAGGCAATAAATATGAGCAATAATATCGAGAGAACAAGTTATAGAGAAAAGAGGGAGAGATAGTTGTTATTTATCTTGTGTAGAATAGTTGGAGTAACAGCCGCCCCTTACAAAGTGGTAAGGATCCCCGATATACAGGAGGGGAAATCCTACATTGTACAAAATGCATTAATTGTAAAGATAGGGAGATGGTATGGCTAGATGCGACACTTTGATACATGCTCCGGACAGGACGACTTTGTCAGACTTAGCCGTGTGCCTTGGGAACTCCCCATTTTTACTCTAACCTCGATCGACATCCCCTTGAGTTCTGGCCTCGACGAGCTTCGAGGGAGGGAACTTGGTCACAGCTTTGCATCCTCGAGGCCTCAAGATATTCTTCCGAAGTTAACCAATAGCAAGAAATCGGACCCTCTGATTTCGCCGCATACAAAAACAAGGAAAATTTGCGCCTGCATCAAAGAAAAAATAACTTAGGTTTATCTGAAATTCCAATCAACACCGTTTTAAAATTTTAAAGTGATTATGCAATATAATAGTTCTCAGTGGCAAATTGTATTTATTTAATTTTATTAATTTAGTAATATTGTTTGCTAGCAGAATAGCACTAATAGAAGAAATTTAAAAGTAATGAGGGAGGGGTAACACTCTATGGGGGAAATACCAACGTAAAGAATCACAGTAATTACGAAATAAAATAATTAAGGCACTTGAACCGATAACAACAAAAAATCATAACAAATAGGCAATAAGTGCACGACATCACCCTTCGTGCTTTTACTCTCAATCCTCATCAATGCAATCAAATAATGAAATTGTGCAGGGCATCACCCTTTGTGCTTTATCTCTCTTCCTCACCATATAAGTATAAGAAATGTGCACGGCATTACCCTTCGTGCTTTATCTCTCTTCCTCACCATATGCATCAATATTAATGCAAATGTACACGGCATCACCCTTCGTGCTTTATCACTCTTTCCTCACCATATGCATAAGTATGAATGTGTACGGCATCACCCTTCGTACTTTATCTCTCTTTCTTCACCCAATCAATATCAACAACAACATCCCGACAAGGGAATCAACAATAATAATAAATACATCCCGCAAAGGAATCAACAATAAGAATTAAATACGTTCCGGGAAGGGAATCAGCTATAACCAAACTTGTACCAACATTTAACTTCACAAATGAACCTCACTGGAACCAATGATCAACAATAAACAAATACTAAGAAGATAATGATAAGTCTTGCTCAACATGGATAATCAACAATTTAGGCATTTATAGTACTTATTAAGAGATACAACGATCACAATTTAAGACTCACGGGCATGCTTGACACCAACATATAGATACTCGTCACAACACCTATACGTCGTACACTACATTAGCACATAGAAGATAAGGCACAATACCTATTCCCTCAAGATAAGGTTAGACCAAACACTTACCTCGAACTTCAACGGCCAAACTCAAGCCTCAAACACCGCTTTCCCTTTAGAATTCGCCTCCAATTTACTTGTATCTAACCCAAATTAATTTAACAACATCAATAAATGGTAAATAATTCGACTCTAATGCTTGATTATAGGTTTTCTATCATTTTCCCCAAAAAGTCATAAACCGGCCCCGGGTCCGCTAGGTCAAAACTCAAGGTTCGGACCAAAACCCAATAACCCATTCACCCACGAGCCCGAATATGCAATTAGTTTCGAAATCCTACCCCAAAAAGAGGTCTAAATTTTAATTATTCAAAAAGCCCTAACTCTACCCAAATTCTCATTTTCTACCATAAAAACACTAGATTGCTGGATGAAGATTGATAAATGAAAAGGGAAATCAAAAGAAAAAGGTTTAGAATCATATAACAATACTTTGGGGAAGAACATGATTCTTGAAAATCGCCTCAATGCTCTCTAGTTTTTAAAATATGAAAATGTGGGCTAATTCCCGATTTTGCTACTGTTTTAAGAAGACTGGGCAGGCCTTCATCGTGTTCGCGATTGGCCTACCGCGTTCGCGATGGATCAGGCCCAAATGGCCTTCACGTTCGCACTGGATGGCCCGTGTTTGCAGAGCTTTATCTCCTCAGGCCTTCGCATTCGCAGTCAAACTGCAGCGTTCGCATAGAACAAATCGAGCTCCCCTCCCCCAGGCACACTAACCCTACGCGTTCATATGGGCTAGAACGCGTTCGCAAAGGGGTAACCCACCAGAGCTTCACGTTCGCGTCCTGAGCTCCGCGTTCATGAAGAACAAAATGACCCCTCAACTATTTAACTCTACGCGTTCGCGATTGGGGTAACGCGAACGCGATGCACAATTAATCTGAGCACCAGCAGCAGCTATGACAACAGAAAATTCTAAGTCTCAAACATCCCGAACCCCATCATAAACTTACCCGAGCCCTCGAGGCTCTAAACCAAACATGCATACTAACTTAAAAATATCATACGGACTTGCTCGTGCGATAAAATTTCCAAAATAACACTTAGAACTACAAGTTTAGCATCATAATCAAAGAAAATTCTCAAGAACTCTTAAGTTTCAATTTTCACATCCGAGGGTCCAATTCACACCATATGAATTTCGTTTCTTACCAAATTGCACAGGCACAACTTAAATACCATGTAAGAGCTGTATCGGGCTCCGGAACCAACATACGATCCTGATACCATCAAATTCAAACATCTTTAAATTTTTAAAAACTCTTATAATTTCAGTTAAACAATTTTCTTCAAAAATTCATTTCTCGAGCTTGGGACCTAGGAATTCATTTCCGAGCATATGCCCAAGTCCCATATTTCTACAGACCCTCCGGGATCGTCAAATCACAGGTCCAGCTCCGTTTACCCAAAATGATGACCGAAGTCAACTTAAATTTAATTTTTAAGGAAAAATTAGCATTTTCCTCAAATGTTCACATCAAAGCTTTCTGGATTTATGCTTGGGCTGCGCATGCAAATCCAGGTGAGGTAAAAGGAGGTTTTTAAGGCCTCGGAACATAGAATTGACTTTTAAATCAAGTGATGACCTTCTGGGTCATCATATCCTCCACCTCTAAAACAATCGTCCGTCCTCGAACGGATATAGAAAAGAAGTACCTGAGTCGGGAAAAGATGGGGATATCGGCTCCACATATCAGACTCGGACTCCCAAGTAGCTGCCTCGGCAGGCTGACCTCTCTAGTGCAAATGAACTGAAGGGAAACTCTTCTATCTCAACTAAAGAACCCGCTAGTCTAGAATAGCTACCGGCTCCTCCTCATAGATCAAGTCCTTGTCCAACTGGACAGTGCTGAAGTCTAAAACATGGGATGGATCGCTGTGATACTTCCAAAGCATGGACACATGAAACACCGGGTGCACAACTGATAAACTCAACGGCAACGCAAGTCTGTAAGCCACCTCTCCCACTCGATCAAGAATTTTAAAAAGACCAATGAATCTAAAGCTTAGCTTGCCCTTCTTCCCAAATCTCATCATACCCTTCATGGGCAACACCTGAAGCAACACTCGCTCTCCGACCATGATTGCCTCATCACGAACCTTATGGTCAACAAAACTCTTCTGCCTGGACTGAGTTGTACGAAGCCTATCATGAATGATCTTAACCTTATCCAAGGTATCCTGAACTAAATCTATACCCAACAACCGAGCCTCTCCCGGCTCAAACCACGCAACTGGCGACCTATACTGCCTACTATATAATGCCTCATAGGGAGCAATCTGAATGCTCGACCGGTAGCTATTCTTGTAGGAAAACTCTGTTAATGGCAAGAACTGATCCCAAGAACCTCCAAAGTCAATAACACAAGCTCGGAGCATATCCTCCAAAATCTGAATAGTGCGCTCGGACTGTCCGTCCATCTAAGGATTAATTGTTATGCTCAACTCAACCCCCGTACCCAACTCACGCTATACTGCCCTCCAGAAATGCGAGGTAAACTGTGTACCCCGGTCAGAAATGATAGATACGGGCACACCATGAAGACGAACAATCTCCCGAATATAAATCTCTACCAACTACTCAGAAGAATAGAAAACTGCCACATGAATGAAATGCATTGACTTGGTTAGCCTATCAACAATAACCCATACTGCATCGAAATTCCTTTGAGTCTATGGGGGTCCAACAACGAAATCCATAGTGATCTGCTCCCACTTCCACTCAGGAATCTCAATCTTCTGAAACAAACCACTAGGTCTCTGATGCTCGTACTTTACCTGCTGACAATTTAAACACCAAGCTACAAACGCAACATGAATGAAATGATGCCGCAAATCTTGATACATCTTAGTGGCGCCCGAATAAATAGAATACCGAAAACTATGGGCCTCCTCTAGAATCAACTCACGAAGCCCATCTACATTAGGCACACAAATATGACCTTGTATTCTCAAAACTTCATCATCTCCAATTGTAACCTGCTTGGCACCTCTATGTCGCACTGTGTCCTTAAGGACAAGTAAATGGGGATCATCATACTTCCGATCTCGGATACGCTCAAATAATGAAGAACGAGCGACTGTGCAAGCTAACACATAACTGGGCTCAAAAATATCCAACCTCATGAATTGATTGGCTAAGGCCTGAACATCCAAAGCAAGAAGTCTCTCCCCGACCAAAATATACGCAAGGCTGGCCATACTAGCTGACTTCCTACACAAAGCATCGGCCACTACATTGGCCTTCCCCGGATGATACAAGATGTTGTTATCATAGTCTTTTAATAGCTCCAACCACTTCTATGCCTCAAATTTAGCTCCTTCTACTTGAACAAATATTGCAAACTCTTATGATCCATGAACACCTCACATGACACGCCATATAAATAATGCCTCCAAATCTTCAATGCATGAACAATGGCTGTTAGCTCCAAATCATGAACTGGGTAATTCTTCTCGTGAATCTTCAACTGTCGCGAAGCATATGCAATAACATTTCCATTCTGTATCAACACTGCACCAAGTCCAACACGAGATGCATCATAATATACTGTATATGGCCCTGAACCTATATGAAAAACCAACACCGGTGCTGTAGTCAAAGCTGTCTTGAGATTCTGAAAGCTTGCCTCATACTCGTCTGACCACCTGAATTGGATACCTTTCTAGGTCAACCTGGTAATCGGGGCTGCAATAGATGAAAACCCCTCCACAACCCGACGATAATAGCCTGTCAAACCCAAGAAACTCCGGATCATAGCTAATGTGGGTCTAGGACAGTCCTTGACTGCTACAATCTTCTTAGGATCCACCTGAATACCCTCTGCTGATACAACATGACCCAAGAATGCAACCAAACTCAACCAAAACTCACCCTTCGAAAACTTAATATATAATTGACTGTCTCTCAAAGTCTGAAGAACGACTCAAAGATGCTGCTCATGCTCCTCCCGGCTGCGAGAATAGATCAAAATATCATCAATGAAGACAATCACGAAGGAATCCAAATAAGACTTGAACACTCGGTTCATCAAATCCATGAATGTTGCCGAGGCATTTGTCAACCCGAATGACATCACTAAGAATTCATAATGCCGGTACCAAGTGCGAAAAGTTGTCTTAGGGACATTGGATGCCCTATTCCTCAACTGATAGAAGCTTGATCTCAAATCAATCTTCGCAAAAACCTTGGCACCCTGAAGCTGATCAAACAAATCATCAATCCTCGACAATGGATACTTGTTTTTGATGGTGACCTTGTTCAACTGCCGATAATCTAAACACATCCTCATCGACCCATCCTTCTTCTTGACAAATAACACCGGTGCACCCCAAGGCGCGACACTCAGTCCGATAAAGCCTTTATCCAGCAAGTCCTGCAACTGTTCTTTTAATTCTTTCAACTATGGTGGGGCCATACAATATAGCGGAATAGAAATGGACTGAGTGCCCAGAGCCAAATCAATACAAAAGTCAATGTCCCTGTCGGGTGGAATCCCCCGCAGGTCTGTAGGAAATACCTCTGGAAACTCATGAACAACGGGCACAGAATCCATAGAAGGAACCTCAGCACTAGAATCACGAACGTATGCCAAATAGGCCAAACATCACTTATCAACCATATGTCGCGCCTTCATATCTGAGATAACCCAATTGGTAGAATGACTAGTAGTCCCTCTCCACTCCAAATGAGGCAACCCCGGCAATGCTAAGGTTATGGTCTTGGCATGATAATCCAATATAGCATGATAAGGGGATAACCAATCCATCCCAGAATGACATCAAAATCCACCATATCGAGAAGTAAGAGATCTACATGGGTGTCAAGACCCCCAGTAACGACCACGCAGGTACGATAAACACGATCTACCACAATAGAATCATCCACCAATGTAGTATACAGGAGCACTCAAAGAATCACGAGGCATAACCAAATAAGGGGCAAAATAAGATGATGCACAAGAATATATGGACCCTAGGTCAAATAGAACTTAGGCATCTCTACTGCATACTGAAACTGTACCTGTGATAACTGCATCAGAGGCCTCAACCTCAGGTCTGGCTGGAATAGCATAACATCGGGGATGGGCCCCACTACTCTGAACTGCATCCCTAGGATGGCCTCCTACTGGCTGGCTTCCACCTCTAGCTGTCTGGCTTCCACCTCTAGCGGCCTGACCTCCACCTCTAACACCTCTACCCCTACCTCTAGCTGGAAGAGTGGGTGGTGGAACACCCAGTGCTGGAACCATAGCACGAGAACCCTAGTGTTGAGAACTGCTCGAGACTCGAGGGCAAAACTTAGCAATGAGCCTCGTATCACCGTAAGTATAGGAAGACTTTGGTTGTTGAGACTGCTAACCCTGAAACTGACCCTGACGGCCTAGATAACCACCCTAAAAACTCTGGAGCAGAGGTGCACTGATAGGAGCTGGTGGTGAACTGTAGGGAAATTGATCAGAATACTATATATGAGAACCACGACCACTTGAAGCACCATGAGAAGTCTGAAGTGCTGAATTAAACGGCCTGGGAGGGTGGTCCCTACCAAAAGAATCCCTGCCTCCAGATAAGGCACCACTGAACCTGCCTAAGTGACAGGGCCTCTTGTAAGACCCCTGACCACTACCCTGTGATAAAACCATCTCAACTCCGCCTGGCCACATTGGCCACATCCTACAAAGAAATCTCACTACCTGTCTCCTTAGCCATCTGTAGTCTAATAGGTTGAGCGAGTCCCTCAATAAACCTCCTCAACCTCTCTCTCCCGATGGGGAGTATCAGAAGACCATGACGAGCCAAATCAATAAACCTCGTCTCGTATTGGGTGACAGTCATAGAACCCTATTAGAGATACTCGAACTGCCTGCAGTACTCCTCTCTCTGAGTGATGGGAAGAAACTTCTCGAGAAATAGCTACGAGAACTGGTCCCAAGTGAGAGCTGGTGAGTCAGCTGGTCTGGCCAAACAATAATCTCTACACCATTTCTTGGCAGAACCTGACAGACGAAAAGAAGCAAAGTCGACCCCATTGGTCTCCATTATCCCATATTCTGAATAACCTCATAATAGTTGTCTAAACAATCTTGGGTATTCTCTGAATATGTACCACCATAAGTAGTAGTGAACATCTTGGTGAACCTGTCCAACCTGCACAAAGCATCGGCATACATAATTGCTCCATCACCGGTCTTAGCTACTACACCCGGCTGAACTGCTCTAACTAGCTGAGCTGCTGAAGTCTGAAATTGGAGAGCTATCTACTCTGGAGTGCGGGTAGCGAGAGTCTGTGTACCTCTCCCAGCCTGAGAGACGGCTGGTGCTACAGGAAGTAAGCCTACTTGGGTGACACTCTCCATAAGGCCCATTAGATGCACCAAAGTATCCTGGAGTACTGGGGTAACAATGAACCCTTCTAGGACCTAAGATGGGCCCACCGGAACTGTCTAGGTCGGAAACTCATCATCAAACTCTACCTGAGGCTCCGCCTTTAGTGTTGCTGCTCTAGGGTGAGCTCTGCCCCTAGCACGGATTCAGCCTCATCCTTTGCCCCTCGTGGGAGTTGCTGTTGGGGGATCGAGCTGCTGATTAGCGGATGAAGAAGCGCGTGTTCTCGCCATCTACGAAAGAACACAGTAGAAGTTCAATTAGCATTAAGTAACCAAATCGCAAGACAGAGAAGAATAGATGTCAAACTGTTCCTAACTTTGTAGCCTCTGGGATAAGCACAGACGTCCCCGTACTGATCCCTCCAACTCTACCAAGCTTGTCCGTGAATTGTGAGACCTAAGCAACCTATAGCTCTGATACCAACTTGTCACGACCTGGATTTCCCACCCCCGGGAGTCGTGATGGAGCCCACTAGTGAAAGCTAGGCAAGCCAACTGTTTCAATTAATTTACCCTTTTTCATTTTTAATCTCTTAACAATTGCAAGTTAACATATTATAAATAGCAGGAATAATAATGTGGAAGAATGAAATTTAACAATTAAACTAATACCAATATGAATCCATAAACATAAACCACCCAGAACAGGTATCACAATCTCACAGACTATCTAAGAATACTATAAATAGGGTCTGAACAAAGAAAATACATGTTTGTCTCTGAAATAGAAAAGAACAGAAAGAAACAAGATAGGAAGGGGACACCAAGGCCTGCGGATGCTTGCAGGACTACCTCGGGTCTCCGATGGACTGAAGGCAGCAACCCCTAGCTAAGGTCCGTATGCTCAGTACCGGGATCTGCACAGAAGAGTGCAGAGTGTATTATCAGTACAACTGACCCCACGTACTGAGTATGTGCCGAGCCTAACCCCAACGAAGTAGTGACGAGGCTAGGACACAACAAACAACATAACCTGCAGTTAAACAGTATCTAGCAAAATAGCAGTTATAGAAGCAATTCAAATGTAACGCGGGAAGGTAACATACTATAGGGGAAATACCAACATAAAGAATCACAGTAATAACCGAATAAAACAATTAAGGCACTTGAACCGATAACAACAAGAAATCATAACAAACATGCAATAAGTGCACGGCATCACCCTTCGTGCTTTTACTCTCAATCCTCACCAATGCAATCAAATAATGAAATTGTGCACGGCATCACCCTTCGTGCTTTATCCCTCTTCCGCACCATATAAGTATTAGAAATGTACACGGCATCACCCTTCGTGCTTTATCTCTCTTCCTCATTATATGCATCAATGTCAATGTAAATGTACACGGCATCACCCTTCGTGCTTTATCACTTTTTCCTCACCATATGCATAAGTATGAATGTGCATGGCATCACCCTTCGTGCTTTATCTCTCTTTCCTCACCCAAATAATACCAACAACAACATGTCGGCAAGAAAATCAACAATAATAATAAATACATCCCGTCAAGGGAATCAACAATAAGAATTAAATACATCCCGGCAAGGGAATCAACAATAACCAAATTTGTACCAACATTTAACTTTACAAATGAACCTCAGTAGAACCAAGGATCAATAATAAACAAATAATAAGCAGATAATCATAAGTCTTGCTCAACATGGATAATCAAAAATTTAGGCATTTATAGTACTTATTAAGAAACATAGCGATAACAATTTAAGACTCACGGGCATGCTTGACACCAATGTATAGATACTCGTCACCACACCTATACGTCGTACATTACACTAGCACATAGCAGATAAGGCACAATACCTATTCCCTCAAGCTAAGATAAGACCAAACACTTACCTCAAACTTCCACAACCAAACTCAAGCCTCAAACACCACTTTCCCTTTAGAATTTGCCTCCAATTTTCTTGTATCTAACCCAAATTAATGTAACAACATCAATAAATGGTAAAGAATTCGACTCTAACGCTTGATTATAGGTTTTCTATCATTTTCCCCAAAAAGTCAAAAACCGGCCCCGGGCCCGCTTGGTCAAAACTCGAGGTTCGGACCAAAACCCGATCACCCATTCACTCACGAGGCCGAATATGCAATTAGTTTCAAAATTCGACCCCAAAATGAGGTCTAAATTCCAATTATTCAAAAATCCCTAACTCTACCCAGATTCCCGATTTCTACCATAAAAACCATAGATTTTTGGATAGAAATTGATGAAATGCAAAGGGAAATCGAAAGAATAAGGTTTAGAATCATATACCAATAATTCCCGATTTTTCTACTATTTTAAGAAGACTGGGCAGGCCTTCATCGCGTTCGAGATGGGCCTGCCGCGTTCACGATAGGTCAGGCCCAAATGGCCTTCGCGTTCGCACTAGGTGGCCCGTGTTCGCGGAGCTTTAGCTCCTCAGGACATCGCGTTCGCGATCAAACGGCCGCGTTTGCATGGAACAAATCGAGCTCCCCTCCCCCAGGCACACTAATCATGCGCGTTCGCGTGAGCCAGAACGCGTTCCCAAAGGGTAACCCACCAGAGCTTCACGTTCGCATCCCGAGATTCACTGTGAAGAACAAAATAACCCCTCAACTATTTAACTCTATGCGTTCACGACTGGGGTAATGCAAACGCGATGCACAATTAATCTGAGCACCAGCAGCAGCCAGCATAAATTCTAAGTCTCAAACATCGCGAAGCCTATCCGAATGTCACCCGAGCCCTCGAAGCTCCAAACCAAACATGCATACTAACCTAAAAACATCATATGGACTTGCTTGTGCGATCAAATCGCCAAAATAACACTTAGAAATACAAGTTTAGCATCAAAATCAAAGAAAATTCTCAATAATTCTTAAGTTTCAATTTTCACAACCGAGGGTCTGATTCTGTCATATGAATTCCGTTTCTTACCAAATTGTACAGGCACAACTTAAATACCATGTAAGACCTGTATTGGGATCCGAAACCAACATACAGGCCGGATACCATCAAATTAAAACATCTTTAAAATTTCAAAAACTCTTATAATTTCAGTTAAACAATTTTCTTCCAAAATTCATTTCTCGAGCTTGGGACCTCGGAATTAAATTTCGAGCATACACCCAAGTCCCATATTTTCTATGGAACCGCCGGGACCGTCAAATCGCGGGTCCAGGTCCATTTACCCAAAATATTGATCGAAGTCAGATTAAATTCAATTTTTACAGCAAAATTAGCATTTTCCACAAATTTTGACATAAAAGCTTTCCGGATTTACGCCCGGGTCGTGCACTGTTGATACCCAATTTTTCCATATATATTTTAAATACCTTCAATATAGCATATATATATATATATATATATATATATATATATATATATATATATATATATATATATATATATATATATATACATATATATATATAAGTATGTCCAAGGTTTTTATTATTTTTACCATAATTTTAAGGTTTTTAATTGATTTATTTTTCACCCATTTTATCCATAAAATCCACAATAATTATTTCCAAAATTATTGTTTTGATAATTCACCTATTGGATTTCTATATTTATGCCAAAATATGGCTAAGGTAATTTTATAAATTTTTATAATTACATTTAGTATTTTTAAAGCTAAATTACACATAATTGCAATATTAACCCTTTTATGATTTAATTATGTTCTATAGGCATACAATTGGATCATGTATTTTTAAATTATTAATTATGTATTTTAAATCATTTTGGCCTTAATTTATTTTCCACAAATTACCTATTATTTTTTATAAATTAAATGGGGGGACATTGTCTATTTAAATAACAGCCAAATTTGGCTTTCAATTACAGCCAAAATTGGACCCCTTTCCGGCCCAATTTCACACCCGAATCACCCGACACATACCTTATTAACCCTTACCCAAACTCGGAACCCACCTACCTTTTCAATCTCGACCGTTGATCTCCCAGTTCAATGGTCCTAACGCACCCTTTCCTTTTTAATTTCACCGGACCCCTAAACCTAGTCTCATAATTCAAAGACAGCTGCCCTCAAACTCTCTCATCTCCAAATTCTCTCTCAACTCACCCTAACCCTAATCGCCGTCACCGGCAAGAACCATTGGTGTTTTTGTGCCTTCTCCGACCTCCTCTGGTTTCCTATACTCCATGGCTTTTCGACTTCATGAGTCGTTGAGAAGATCTCAAGGAAAGCCACCCTGCTCCGATTTGAAACTCATTTACTGGCTTGTCTCCGGCCATTTTCGTTTGTAAGAAAGGATTTCCTCTTGTTTTTTTTCGTTTGAATCCATGAGTTTTTAACTAATTCTCTTCATCTCTACTATTTTCTGAAAACCCTAGTTCGCTACTGTTCGATTCTTCTCATACCTTTATAGATCTGAGGTGATTTGAGTATTATTAAGCATTTTCCTTTAAAATTCTCCTGTTTTAAGTAACTATTTTTATTTTAGTCATTCTTTTCTAAAACTAGGGTTTCTCTGAGTTTTTTTACGCATGTTCTAACTGATTTCGTTATGATTAAACATTTTCCCTTGTTTGTTTTGACCGATTTTGTGCTCATACTGCTTTTAACTTGACTCTGTTAAAATCCCTATTTCTTTAAGATTTTCTTTACTTTGTTTCTATGAATGTTAGCATGATTTTCCTTACTTTGCTTCTATGAGGGTTAGCATGCTATCTTTACTTCGTTTCTGTGTGTTATCCTGGTTAATTGAAGTCCTGTGATTACCCTGCTTCGAATATGTTTTCTTGAATCCCTAGCCTACTTATGTCGCTTATGTGTGACTATGCTCACTTTGTTTGTTCATCTCTTGCTTCTTTCTGTGACTATGCTTCGAATATGTTTTCTTGCTACGTCTATGGACCTCCTCTATTTATATGTTGAAAGTGCAGACTCATGACTCCCTTTTGATCGATTCTGGTTTCCTTAATTGATGGTGATTGAAAATTTTCTTTCAAAACCCTAAAAGCTCTGCCCCGACTATTAAGCTGACTGATTTCCTTACCATATTTGCTATGATACTTATTTCTACTGAGTTGTGTCCTTAATCAACACTTTATGAAATTGGTCCTAATCAACTACTCTATGCTACTAAATCTCGACTCCTGCCTTTCCACTTAATTTGATTATTTGCTTGCCTTAATTAATTTTCCCTTGCCTTGTCTGCATTGCTACTTAATTCTTACTGATTGTTTTCTTAGTTTAAAAACTTTCTGAACCTAGCCTTAATTACCTACTCTATACTGGTACCACTTTGAAATCTTTCCTTATTTGTTATACTCCAACCATGTATGATTTCTTTCCTTACTTGCCGCCTGCTCTTTACCGTTTACACTAACTCCCTTAATTAAAGGGAGATTCGAACCAATTTTTTATACTGAGTTCTATAATTAGTGAAGAATTGATTCTTCCCTTATTTTTAACTAGTTTTCAAACTACTATATAAATAACTTTCTTTTACAGTCTTAACACGAACAATTTGTTCAAAAACACACACACACGTAAGTTTTCTCTTATCAGTTACTTGTGCTAACTGCTTGTCTAGCCGACTGTAAGCCAAGGCTAGACTGTGGAACTCTACTTGCTTTACTTTCTGCATTTTTGCTTCCTTAACTAGTATGTCTCTAGTTTAAATTTGAAACTCAACTTTATGTGTTCCATGCATATACATCCATGCTTGTTATTGTACTAGTTCTTCAATTTGTTTCTAGGTTTGTTGTTATTAAGCATGTCTAAATTTTGCCCTTTATGTGTAATCATCATATCAAACTTTACTTAGTTATTTGATACTTGTCCAACATGTTTACTTGGTTACCTTACCCCTCCCTTAACTGGTATAACCATGTAGTCACTTAGTCTTTTAGTTCATTCTATTGGCCCTAATGGTATGTCAAATTTTGTTCAACAAAACTCTTGTCTTCAACATGATCCTGTTGCATTCTTCCCTATGTTTTAAATGTCTGTTACCATGACTGTTTTGTTCAATAGACTCATAACTGTTCTGTATATTTGTTGTGTCAAATGTTTCCCTATTTATGTGGTTTCAAACCTATATGTTCCCAATCCCTTCACCCCTGTTTGTAAGTCTGCTTGTCAAGTAAATCTGGGTAATTCTATGGTTAATTGGGTTGCTAAAATGCTCGTAGCTAGTAGAATTTCTTGATAATACGTTGCTAATCCGGCACTAAATGAGATTAGCGACGGATTGTTCTGTTTAGCTACAGAATTTGTCCGTCGCTAAAAACTAATTTTTTAGTAGTGAAGTAAATCTGGGTATTCTATGGTTAATTAGGTTGTTTGTTGAGTATGCTCTTCTCAAAGAATGATTTCAAAACTGATAACTCCTAGTATCTTTAAAAAACTATTTCTAAGCCATTTCACTTCTAAACTGCTTTACTAATTCTTTCATCACTATGTCAAGTACTCTCACCTTACTCTTAGTCCACTAAGTTTTGCACCTTTTGTGTGAGACTTGCCGTGGGACCCTTGAACACCCTCTAAACTTGGACACATGAAAGCTGGCATTTCCACACTGCACTTACTCCGTCTTGGCTATGAAATCTGGGTGTGAGCACTGCCCTGGATCCTTTGAGGTCCTTAGGGAACTCTAACACACCCAGATATGAGAAAGGCTATGAAACAATCTTGGCACATGAGGTGATTTATTACATAACTCAGAGGGGAAGTATTAATCATGTCCTAGAAATCTGGGCCTGTTTTCAGGCTCCCTATAGTGTAACTTTTATTTTTCTTATGTAACTCATTTCAGTATTGGTCTGTAATAATCTGTCGTAAATAAGTATTGGGGCTGCCTTAAGTAAAGAAGGAGAGGGTAGTTATATATGCTATCAACATCAATGGGTAGAAACCATGCCTTAGGTTTACATTTCCTATATGTGCATTAGAATCCATGTGTAAGATCAACATATTCAAAGAATGTCATGCATTAGATACCATGTTCTTAGGTTTACTGTTTCAGCATCTCATTTGACATCACTTGATCACTTAGAAGTCCTGTTTTAGGCTAAATAAAAGCATTAACATAAAATGTTGCTCCTGCACTTAGAAACCATGCTCTAGGAATTCTGCATATTCTGCATTTTCATATGTGCGTATTAGATACCCTGTTTTAGGAATTCGCTTAATCACACCTAGCTAAACTAATAATACATGAAAATGACATAAAACAGCCTCATGTTTGATTATCATGTTAAGTGAAACTTGTCACGATCCCTGCATGTCTTTGCAGTATTTAGAATAGCAGCTTTAGGTAAAATAACTTCCAAACTGTTTCAATGATTCTGGTAACTGCTACATATTATTTTACGCCTAAGCAAGCCTTAGGTAATATAGCTTAAATAAAACCAGAACCGTCTTTGTTTAACTGTCAGCATGTTAAAATCAGTAGGCATGCCTGATTAAGACTTCCTATTTGAGTTATGTTATGAATATGACTTTGCTATTATCACTTAGATACCATGCTTATGATCTGAATTCAGACCTTAATTGTGTATGAGTCATGTTGTATATATGTACTCTGTGGAGGTATATCTGAGCCTTTCATTTGTCTTCCATGCTTCCCTTAATTGAAGTCCCACTTGTTTATTATATGTCACCTAAGTATTTTGCCTTTAGACTTGAGGGTCTGCCTAGAACACCCTTCTTATAGGATATGAGTCTTAAATTCCTTCGGGACTGATAGGAAGGGATGGGTAACAACATGCAATAGGGGTCGAGACCAACCCTCGCTTTAATTACCTTCACGAGACGGTAAAGGGTAGATATGGACATGATGACCGATGTGTTAATACCACGTGTATCCCCTCTTTGAGGAGTGTCATACCAGGTATTACATTGATGTGATCCATATTATAAACACACATAGGATACCCCTCTTTACATTTACAAACATGCTTAGATTATAATTCTTTTTAAAGTCTTGCCTTTCATTAATTGTTTTCAAACATCTATGTAATTAAACTTAAATCCCCTACTATTTAAGCCATACTTGTTTATTTGCTAATTGTACAAATTCACACAAAATTGTTTGGCCGGGAACCACAATAGTGGATCCTGAGGGGTTCCTAACACCTTCCCCTTAGGATAATTTCAAGCCCTTACCCTGTCTCTGCTTACCAAACGTAGTTATAAATGAACCCTATAGGTGCCCTAACTCACCTTAAATCATTAGGTGGTGACTCTTCAAAAATGGAAACCCCCTTTCCCTAAAGGAAAGAGTTGTCCCAACCAAAACGTCATAAACCCAATTTCTAAGGAAAAAGGGGGCGCGCCAACATGGAGACTCTACTGGGGATGACTTTAGGCTTTTACCATTTCATACCGTTTTTGTGAATTTGTACCTCCCAATGTGCAATTACTTGTTTAATTTCTTTAAGCTTTTAAATTCTTCTTCAAAAGCAAAACTGACATATCTTTCTTGTTTCCTTCTTTTATAACTGCCTTAAATTATAAAATTGCTATATTTATCGCCTTCTTAACATGCAAATACATGTCAACATGCTTTTAATTATTGCATAATCATGCTCAACATCATACTCCACTCACGCCAAACAAATACTATAGCAATGCTTGATGAGTGGTTGCGCCATTCCTATATCATTACCACTTAAATTCAAAAAGGCTTATTTGCGGTAAAACTAGTCGATCAGTGGTGCAGTCGACAGTTCTGTGCCTTCCCCCTTGAGTTGTCCGCTCAAAGGTACCAGTCTAAAACCCCATTGAAACCTTACTCTGTTTAAATTGCGCATGCATCATGGTCAAACCTAGTTGGGTCAGTTATGTTGTCCACGTAATGATCCTTTAAGATAGCCTTGTCCAAAAGTCTTCCCTAAATCAAGACGGATATCATCACATTCTGTGCATTCATTTGGAGAAGTAAATGCTTCATGCAAATTGTTGATATTTAATAGTCGAGTCCGGTGGGGGTATGGTCTTAACCCTTTTATTTTGCAGAAAATGAAGAACGAGGTCCCCAGCTTAGGTATGGTTAGTACACCCTCACTCTTGCTAGACTGGTGGAGGAATATTCCGTCAAATGACCAAATCAACGAATAGAAAGGGAGGGCTGCCAAATCCAGCAAAAAGCTGGAATATCTGGAATACAGCCTGTTGGAATTGGAAGGAAAGGTGAGGAAGAGAGTCACCGATTTCCAAAATGCTGAGGGAAATGAAGGAGAACATTTGGCAAAGGCATTTTTACTAGTGAACCTACGCGAACTGGAGGATTTGATCAACGAGAACATTTAACCCAAGAAAGGTCCTTCTAGGTCCAAATAGATAGGAATTTACTTTTTCTCTTTATGAATGTAATAAGGCCAATGACCATTATTGACTTTTATTTCTTGCATATTTAGTGTCGTTTTGGGATTCGCCTATCTTTATCAATAAAATGAGGCATTTAGCATTAAAAGTTCTCCAAATCTATTTGTCGCTAGGCCTACCTCGGAGACAAAGAGGTTCCCCAATTAGGACACGCTTTACGTTTCCGTACCTTATGTTTAAATATTGCAATACTTTTTATAATCCTCACTGACTTGATTACCTTTTGTTTTTATTTTTGTTTTTATTTTTGTTTTTATTATTCCCCTCCTCAAAGGTTAGTTCACTCACTCTAGCATCATCATCTTATTTCACAAGATCCAGGGGCCCTCCATCCACTCCTCCTTTTAGTCACATTAACGGCAAGAACAAAGGAAAGTTTAAAATGGAAGATTTAAACAACATCACGAAGGAGAACACAGCTGAATGGGTAGAGGCTGTTGATGGCCAGGATATTCGGGTTCCTAAAGAGAATGTGTCACAACTTGAACAGAAACTGTTGAAATTCCAAGAAGAGCTCGATCAGGTTCGAAATCTGGCAAACCTCTCATTTTCCCTCAACACCCCAGAAATCAACTTCCCCAACTCTCAAAACCCTACACTTCCTCAAAATATCCACAAACAGCAGAATCATCCTACACCTTATCATCACGCTGCTCTACCAAAGAACCAATGTAACACCTACCATACCCCAAACAACACTCCACTACTCATCCCAGAACTTCAGAACTGCACAAACGACCATTTCCACACGCATACAACAGGCCACCATAACACTCCTATCTACGTGAAGACCATACCACACTCTACCCAACCTATCTCATGCACACCTGAGTCTGATGAAAAGGATCTTCTTATCAGGAACTTGGCCGAGGAACTTAAGAAACTGACCAGCCGGATTCAGGGCATTGCGGGAAGCAAAGGAATCGAGGGGCTGAACTATGAAGACCTTTGCATACAGCCTGATGTCGAACTGCCTGAAGGGTACAAACCTCCTAAGTTCAAAATGTTTGATGGAACGGGTGATCCAAGGGTCCATCTGAGGACATATTGTGAAAAGCTGGTTGGAGTTAGGAAGGATGAAAGGATCCGCATGAAGCTTTTCATGAGGAGTTTGAAAGGAGATGCATTATATTGGTACATCAGCCAAGATCCTAGGAAGTGAACATTCACGGAGACAGTAGCAACCCTATATATAGTCGCCAGACCATTCGGGTGATCGAGGGAAGAATGAAGTTGGGTGGAGAAACTTACCACCACATTGAGTGGGTCAATGCTATCGACAAAGACAAATGGTGGGATAGAAAAATCAAGAGTATACTGAGTTGGAGTGGGTACGAACCCGGCAAAGGGCTCGGCAAGAACCTCCAAGGAATCTCTAAACCCATAAAACTCAAGAAACATGGCACTACCTTCGGTTTGGGATATGAATACACCTGGGAAAAAATCAATAATTGGTCGCCACCATGGCGTGGTCCTTACTATCCACTAGAGCAGCCAATACTGCATCAGGAGCAGACCTTCCAACAGGCCAATATTATTTATGGGTCAGATGAAGAAGAAGCACTTGCAGCAGTGAAGAACATGTTTCTAGAGGACAGTTATGTAGACTATGGCGTTATTCATGAGGAGGAGGGGGAGGAAGGCCCTTCTATACAGGATGTGAGCAGAGGGTCACATCTCAAGGACCATCAAGACAACCAAAGCCCGACGAGCCTCTGGGTAGTAAGGCTAAAACAAGCATTATTCACTATTTTATTTACTAAATGATTTTCTTTTCGCATTTTTCAATTCCTGCAATAAGATCTTCGATGTTCAAAAAGGTTATTCAATTTATCAAAGTATTATGATTTTTATTATGAATTAATATTTATTTATATCATTTTCTCTCATTGCATTACCAATACAACATTACTATTACTTGTCTTGATGAACCAATGATTGTGACATGCAATGAGACAATGCAACAAACGGACATGGATTGAGAAGATGACATACCTGGCGAGATTGTCAAATAAGTTGAGAACTTTGAGAACATACCTAAGTCCAACCTGGATGAGACCGAAATTATCAACCTGGGAGATGCAGGAAACGTCAAGGAAATGCGAATCAGCATTCAACTATCACCATCAGAAAAGAAAGAATACACAGAATTTCTAAATGAGTATGAGGAAATATTCTCCTGGTTGTATGATGACATGACTTGTCTAAGTACGTCTATTGTGGCTCATAAACTGCCAACCGATCCAACGTGTCCACCGGTAAAGCAAAAGCTCACAAAGTTCAAACCTGATATGAGTTTGAATATCAAGGAAGAAGTCACCAAGAAGATCAACGCTAAGGTTCTCAGGGTAGTAGAATCCCCGACATGGTTAGCTAATATTGTGCCAGTGCCAAAGAAGGATGGAAAGGCCAGAGTCTGTGTCGACTACTAGGATCTCAACCGGGCCAGTCCAAAAGATGACTTCACTTTGCCAAATATTCACATCCTGATTTACAATTGCGCCAAACATGAGCTCTAGTCATTCGTAGATTGCTTCGCTGGTTATCATCAAATCTAGATGGATGAGGAAGATGCTGAGAAAATGGCTTTATTACACCGTGGGGAGTGTACTATTACAAGATGATGCCATTTGGCCTGAAGAATGCAGGGGCCACCTACATGAGGGCCATGACTTCCATCTTTCATGATATGATACACAAGGAGATAGAGGTATATGTGGATGATGTTATTATCAAATCCAAGAAGGCCACTGACCACATAGAAGATTTGAGGAAGTTCTTCAATAGACTATGGAGATACAACCTGAAACTAAACCCCGCAAAGTGCGCATTTGGGGTTCCTGCTGGGAAATTGCTTGGGTTTATTGTGAGCCGCCGAGGAATAGAACTGGATCCATCGAAAGTCAAAGGTATTCAGGAACTACCACCGCCAAAGAACAAGAAGGATGTGATGAGTTTATTGGAAAGGCCTAACTACATTAGCCGATTCATAGCATAGTCTACAGTTATCTGTGAGCCAATCTTTAAGATGTTAAAGAAGGACGCCGCCACCAAATGGACCGATGACTACCAAAAGGCCTTCGATAGAATCAAGGAGTACCTGTCAACACCACCAGTCTTAGTCCCTCCACAGCCAGGTAGACCCATATTACTCTACCTTGCATTGTTAGATAGAACTTTCGGATACGTTCTGGGTCAGCATGATGAAATAGGGAGGAAGGAGCAAGCCATCTATTATCTCAGTAAGAAGCTCACCCCGTACGAGGCCCGGTATTCTCTATTGGAATGCACATGTTGTGCTTTGACTTGGGTAGCTCAGAATCTGAGACATTACTTCTGCGCCTATACTATATATCTTATATCGAGAATGAATCCCTTAAAGTACATCTTTCAGAAGCCCATACCAACTGGCAAGCTAGCCAAGTGGCAAATCCTGTTGAGTGAGTTTGACATTGTTTACGTAACTCAGGAAGCGGTCAAGGGACAGGCACTGGTAGACCACCTTGCTGAAAACCCCGTGGATGGAGGATACGAACCCCTGAAAACGTATTTTCCTGATAAAGAGGTATCATTCATAGGAGAAGACATTGCAGAATCCTATGACGGTTGGAGAATGTTCTTCGATGGAGCAGCAAACTTCAAAGGAGTTGGCATAGGAGCAGTCCTAATATCAGAAACCGGTCAGCATTATCCGGTGTCTGCCAAACTCAGGTTCCCCTGCACCAACAATATGGCCGAGTATGAAGCCTGCATCTTAGGACTCGAAATGGCCATTGACATGAACGTTCAAGAGCTGCTAGTGATTGGAGATTCAGACTTGCTTATACATCAGGTACAAGGAGAATGGATGACCAAGAACTCCAAGATACTCCCGTATCTACATCATGTACGGGAATTGAGAAAGAGGTTCACGAAGATGGAATTCCAGCATGTTCCTAGAATCCAGAATGAGTTCGCTGATGTATTGGCTACCCTATTATCTATGATACAACATCCCGACAAGAATTTCTTTGATCCCATTCCGGTGAAAATGCATAATCATCCAGCTTATTGTGCCCATGTCGAAGAGGAAGCAGACGAAAATCTTTGGTTTCATGATATCAAGGAATATTTGGAAAAATGAGAGTACCCGGAGCTTGTTAATTCTACTCAGAAATGCACACTTTAGAGATTGTCCAACAACTTTTTTCACAGAGGAATCCTGAATAGGAGGACTCCTGATTTAGTAAGATGTGTTTTCGCAAAGGAAGCATCCAGGCTACTAGAGGAAATTCATGTTGGGGCCTGCGGTCCACATATGAATGATTTCGTCTTAGGAAAGAAGATACTCCGGGCGGGATACTTTTGGATGGCTATAGAGATGGACTGCATCCAGTATGTCCGGAAATGCCACCGCTTTCAGATACCTGCAGACATGATAAAGGTACCTCCAAGCAAGCTTAACACAACAAGCTCATCATGGTCGTTCGCCGCTTGGGGAATGGACGTTATTGGACTAATCAATCCTGCTGCTTCCAACGGACACAGGTTTATCCTAGTAGCCATCGACTATTTCACCAAATGGGCCGAAGCAGCATCATACAAAGTAATGACTAAGAAAGTCGTGGCAGACTTTGTCCGCGACCGCATTGTTTGTCGATTCGGAATTCCAAAGTCAATCATTCTTGATAATGGCTCCAACCTCTACAATGACTTGATGAAAGCTTTGTGCGAAACTTTCAAGATCAGACACAAGAATTCCATAGCCTACAAGCCTTAGATGAATGGAGTTGTAGAAGCTACCAACAAGAATATCAAGAAGATTCTGAGGAAAATGATAAAGAATCACAGACTGTGGCATGAGAAGTTATCATTTGCTCTATTAGGGTATCGCACCGCAGTCCTCACATCAACCGGGGCAACCCCATATATGATGGTTTATGGTACAGAGGTTGTCATTCCCGCTGAGGTGGAAATTCCTTCCCTAAGGATCATACAAGAAGTGGAGCTCGACGACGTAGAGTGGGTAAAAAGTCGGTATGAGCAACTAGCCCTTATAGGAGGAAAGAGAATGAATGCAGTTTGTCATAGTAAACTCTATCAAAACAGAATGTCCAAAGCCTTCAACAAAAGAGTCAAGCCAAGACAGTTCACATTGGGACAGCTGGTGTTAAAGAAAATTTTTCCGCATCAAGATGAAGCCAAAGGGAAGTTCTCTCCCAACTGGCAGGGTCCATACATGGTTCACTGGGTTTTGACAAGAGGAACCCTCATACTTGGAGAAATGGATGGAGAAGTCTGGCCAAAGCCGATCAATTCAGATGTAGTCAAGCGTTACTATGTGTAATATTTGTGCTTTCCTTATATGATGTAAATTGAACTACGCCTGACCTGATTCCCGTTTGAAAGGGGATACGTTGGCAGCCCTATGAGTTCGGTCACAATTCAATAAAATTTCATTTCCCTCCACAATTAGAGACTGGGGTAGAATTTTAAGGAGGACCCTCAAAATTCCAAAGCAATTTCATCTAATCGCCGCACGAGCAACAGTCAGAAACGTCAACCCATCAAACTGGGGTAGAATTTTGAGGAGGACCCTCAAAATTCTGTAGCAAGAGAGGTTATAATGTCATGAACTACGTCACAAACGTTGGTTCATCTAAAAGCTATTTTCAATTTATGTCATGCTTTTACAAAATCATTCTTGTCATTATTGAAACTACTTTTTTTAGCAACGCTACCCCAACGATACAGACACTATCACCAGATCAAAGCCGAACAAGTCAAGCAAAGCCAGCGGGGACACAAACTAACCTTCTCCCTTACAAAACTCACAATTTTTCTTTGGATGTAGGCACTAGGATTGCAAAATCATTAAACATACTGTACGCCCATGCGACACACATTTTTCAAGAATACGACTCTCAAAACCGTTGCACCTGCCAACATTTGCTATCAGCACACATCAGTGATGTTCCGTATGTCACAATTCCCCCAGTAATCACAATGCTGCAATCTGCTCTCAGCTAAGAAAACTTTACTGTTATTTGTTTTCTTATTTCTTGCATAAGGCTACCATTCTGCCTTCCGAGACTAGACGTTGTCTCCATCTCTATTCGCATTGCATAAGGCTATACCATTCTGCCTTCTGAGACTAAATGTTGTCTCTATCTGCATTTTTGCATAAGGCTACCATTCTGCCTTTCGAGGTTAAGCTCTACCTCCATCTGCATCTGCATTTCATAAGGCTACCATTCTACCTTCCAATCTACATAAGGCTACCATTCTGCCTTCCAATCTGCATAAGGCTACCATTCTGCCTTTTGAGACTAAACGCTGCCTCCATCTGCATCTGCATCGCATAAGGCTACCATGCTGCTTTCCAATCTACATAAGGCTATCATTCTGCCTTCCGAGGTTAAGCTCTACCTCCATTTGCATCTACATTGCATAAGGTTACTATTCTGCCTTCCAATTTGCATAAGGCTTTCATTCTGCCTTCCGAGGCTAAGCTCTACCTCCAATTTCTTCGAAACTAAGCATTATCTCAAGCACTATTTATCTAGCTTCTCTTATAGGCCAAGTTCTGTCCTTCAATTCACAAGACAAAGCTCTGTCTTGTCCGCATCATACTACTGCATCCTTCATGGGCTGAAATATCGCCAACTCATCTAAAAACCATCTTCATAGCCCGAGAACACCATGTCATGGCCCGAGGATCTCTTTCAATCTTTTGCATATCATTATTCAAAGGCGTCATGGTTCGGAGGAACCATCCTCATAGTTTGAGAACATCATGTCATGGCTTGCGAATCCCTTATCATATGCTTCATGACCTAGTACATCATGGTCTAAGGACATCATCCTCATCGTCCGAAGACAACATTCATAGTCCAATGGGAATTTGCATCATGTTTAAATTTATGCGCAATATATGTTTGTTTTGCTTCTATTTGTAGGTAAGCCGGCGAGCAATGGCTACCCCGGCAGGAGCGATCCCGCTTCAGTTCCCTCAGCCATATAAAACCTAACCATTCTCGTAAACCGTTCACTCACCCAGCACTAGATGTTGCGTCCGTTCTTGAAATGGCTTCATCGGTATACTCCGCTAATGGATCCAGAACTACATACAGCCTGATTCCTGTGAAACCAGGGATATGTAGGCAGCTCAGAAGCCAGGGTGCGGCCTAAATCTTCCCAAATCATTTCGCTTTGTCAAAATTGGCCATCATATCTTTACCCAACAACTCTTCCATCCTTCCCAGTAAAGAAGGGCAGCTGTTAATACCCAATATTTCCCTATATATTTTAAATATGTAAGATACCTTCAAAATAGCACATATATGCATATATAAGTATGTCCAAGGTTTTTATTATTTTTTCCATAATTTTAAGGTTTTAAACAAATTTATTTTTATCCCCTTTTATCCATAAAATCCCCAATAATTATTTCCAAAATTATTGTTTTGATAATTCACCTATTGTATTTCTATAATTATGCCAAGATATGGCTAAGGTAATTTTTATAAATTACTAAATTGCACATAATTTCAATATTACCCCTTTAAGATTTAATTATGTTCTTTTTTTTATAAACAACTTTTCTATTTCATTCCATCAAAAGAATATACATTACATTCAGTAGATGCTGACCATATACTCATCCTTTGTTATAAACTCTAGTACGAGGTTCCTTCTTAAGCTAGGACTATACATGACAATCCAGTACTTTAATGCTATTACACAAGAAACCAGTAAAAGACTCTAGCATACTAAGGGTAGCGGTGTATCTTCTGCAGAGCTTCTTTCCAGTTTTGTATTGAGACCCCCTTCAGGTGTATGTGGATAGCTATTTCTTTGCAGATGTTGTTGATTATCAGTTTACCTCCTTGGAATCTCAGCTTATTTCTTTCTCTCCATATAGCATTCACCAGCATGCCAAATACACATGTAACTATTGCACATTGTCCATTTCTCCTTTTAGCATTCTTGCTTACCCATTTGAATTCACTCTGCCAGTCACAAATAGGTCTATCATATCCCAACCATCTTAGCAGCCTCATCCATAGTTCTTTTGTCAGCGAACATTCAAAGAAAAGATGGTCAAAAGTCTCAACAGCTTGCTCGCAAAAAATACACTGCTGTGGAGTTTGTATACAAAACATCAGTAGCCTCTCCACTGTTGCCAATCTATTATGTAATGCAAGACACAGTATAAATTTGAATATTGGATGCATGTGTGGCTACAAGATAATGCTCTTCCACTGGACCTTTTGATGTTGAGGGAATTGAAGCCTGTACAATTTTTTAATGCTGAACAATTTACCCCTATGTAGCTGGTGCAATCTGCTTTCCAAATCCCGTTGAATTCCTTGAAGCTCATTTATCATCCTTCTTGCATCAATTTTTTTTTCTAATTTCCCAGGCTGCATTCCTAGGTATAGGCATATCTTCAATCGTATAGTTCTTTATGTGGTAAATGTGCATCCATTTTATCCATAGACTATCCTTCTTCTTAGCCACTGCCCATAAATGCTTTGCAATAGCAGCTTTATTTCAGTATAGCATGTTCATTACATTAAGCCCCCTGCACTATGTGGCAAACATATTGTTTCCCAAGAAATCAAAGCTCTCCTTGACACAGTAGCTGAACCAGTCCACAAAAATGATCTGCAGATTGCCTCAATCATCTTCATCACTTTCTTTTGTAATAAAAATATTTGTGTCCAATACGATTGCACACCAAATAAAATTGATCTTATCAATTGAAGTCACCCTGCATATGATAATAATCTCGATGTCCAGCAATTTATCTTCTGAGTTACCTTCTCTACTAGTGGCCAGCACTGAGCAATGGATAGCTTTTTGGAATCCAATGGTACCCCAAGGTACTTGAAAGGTAGGCTGCCTTCAGGGAGCCCCAACTCTTGTAAAATTTCCTCTTTGTTCCAAATTGAAACTCCAGCTATAAAGACAAAACTCTTGTCAGCATTTGCTTGAAGACCTGATACCATAGAGAATTTATGAAAAGGCTATTTTAATATCCTAACAGATTGTATATCAGCCTTGCAAAATATTAGCAAGTCATCCGCAAAACAGACATGTACCACACCCAATTTCTTGCACCTATGATGGAATTTGAAGTCTTTCATCTTTGTCAATTGCATGAATTCCCTTTGCAAATACTCCATGGCCAGGACAAAGAGATAGGGAGACATTGTGTCTCCTTGCCTTATGCCCCTCTTGCCTTTGAAAGTGCTGTCAGTCCACAATTTATGTTTAGAGAATATGTAACTGATGAAATGCATTCCATTACCTATCTTGTGAATTTGTAAGGAAACCCTATGTCAGTAAGCAATCTTTCTAAAAAACACCATTCTACTGTGTCGTAAGCTTTCCTCAAATCCACTTTAAGAACACATCTTAGGGAGATACCCTTTCTATTATATCCTTTGAACAATTCATGTGTGAACAAAATGTTGTCTGTAATACTTCTACCTTCTATAAATGCTAACTGTGATCTCCCAATTAGACCTCCATTGACTAGTTTTAGTCTTGCTGTGAGGACCTTTGTGATGATCTTATACAGTGTTGTACAGCATGCTATGGGCCTATAGTCTTTAACTCGACTAGGATTTTGAACTTTAGGAATCAGTGTTATAGCAGTACTTCTCACTCCTTTATGCAGCCTCCTAGTCACAAAAAAATCCTTCATAGCCTCATATATGTCATCACTTACTATTGGCCAATGTCTTGTAAAAAATTCAATTGGAAACCCATCCACTCATGGTGCCTTATCATGGGGCATATCTTTTATTGCCTGAAGTATTTCATCTCTTGTAACTACTTTGATTAGATCCTCCTTCTGCTGCATATTAAGACAAGGTCCTTGACGTATGGCCTCAGAATTTGGACATTCACATGTAGTGTTATTCTCCCCTAGTAGCTTCCTAAAGAACTTGACAAATCTTCCTCCACCAGTATAGGATCAGATACCTTGTCTCCCAAGTCAGTGTAGATAGAGTTTATAGTATTTGTGTTTGTCCTCAGCTTCAACTGCGCATGGAAATACTTAGAATTTGAGTCTCCACAAGCTATCCAAAGTGCTCTAGATTTCTGATGTATAATCTGTTCCTCTATGCTGCTACATTTCTCTACTTCCATCAAAGCCATTTTTTCTTGATCAATCAACCTTTGACCCATATGTTTGTGCTTTAGTTCACTCTGAATGGCTTCAAGTTTCTACCTGGCCTTATTGAGTTGAAGCTTATAGGAAGCCATATAAGTGTTCAATTCCTTCAGTTTAGTTTTTAAATCTTTAAGCTTATTCCATACCCTGTGGATGTTGCCTCCATTTACCTCTTGATTCCATACCCTTTCCACTATGCCTGCAAAGTCAGCATGATCCATTCACAGAGCTATACAATTTAAAAGGTGTAGGATGCAGGTTCCTTTTTTGATCCACAGCCTTGCATTGTAGTAGAATAGGGAAGTGGTCTGACACCTCAGGATTTAGAAAATCTGCTTCAATATGACTGTACTTCTGCATCCACTCAACATTCCCCAGTGCCCAGTCAATTCTACTATAAACCCTCTTTTCCAGTTGTTGTTTGTTGCACCAAGTATAGAACCATCCCAAACTCTTCAATTGTGTGAGTTGCAGGGTAATAATTGCATCCTGAAACCCCTTAAACTCACTTTGTGTAATTGGAGCCCCTATCCTATCATCAGTGTGGAGGACATTATTAAAGTCTCCACTAAGTAGCCAACTCTCCTTAATAGTTGCTCATAAATTCACAAGTTTATCCCATAGCTGTTGCCTTTTGTTTACCTCATTACTTGCATACACCACAGTTATCAAAGTCTTGAAAGTGGAACTTCTTTCTTGGACTTCACAATGTATAAACTGTTCATCAAGCAATAGTATCTGCACCTCAACATTTTATTTCCACAATAGCCAAATCCTTCTATTTGGATGTTCCTTGTAGTTACAGCAAAATCTCCAATCACTGCATACTTTATTCATTATCCTGTTAGCCTTCATTTCCTTTACTCTTGTTTCTAAACAGCCTATAAACTCAACCTTATGTTTCCTCAGAAAGATTTTTAACTCTTTCTGCTTATGGGCCTTGTTTAGACCCCTTATATTCCAAGTGCATAGGATCATTTTTGGGTGAAGCAGGATGGGCTAGCGTCCCCTGGATCATCTTCTATCTGCAGCAATGAGAATCTGTTTGTGGACTGCATCATAACTACTGCACTTTGCTGTACACTTTTCCCTTTCATTTTTCCATTATCAGTAAACTTACCATCTCCTTTGTCATTTGTTTGTTGCATGTCCCCTTCATTTCTAGTATGTTGAATCACATCATCCTTCCTCTTATCTTTTGGCATCCATTTCAAGGTCCCTCTGTGTTGTTTCTTCTTTTTCCCAGCATCCCTTTGTTGGACTTTTACTTCCACTGCCTTTTCATGCACTTCCTTGAGCCAATATTCGTTTGAATTATGCCCAAATCTAATGCAGTCACAACAATACTTTGGCTTCCATTCATATTCAATTTGCTGAATTATTACTCCCCTCTTAGTTTGCATTTCAAAAATATCTGATAGTGGTTGGGATATGTCAGTTTCCACCAAAACTCTTGCATAGGACACCTTTTCCATTTCAGCAGTGATCTTATCAGTGTACAAAGGCTTCCCAACAACACTAGATAGTTTACTAAGTGCTTCTGTAGAACAAAAACCCAATGGTAGACCTGGAAATGTGATCCACAAGGGAATCACACTCACACTTCCTAGATCAAATTTGAAATCCATTCTCCATTGTTGCAGCACAAAAGGCTTGGTGTGATATGTATAAGGTCCTGCTTGGAGTACTAAGTCCCTATCTTTAGTATTTTGAAACCTAAAAATATTGTATCCATCTTCATGATATAGAATTTGAGGCTTCTCAACAAAACTCCATACATTTGTGACATAGTTGTCCATTGCTTTCTCATAAGGGTTGTCACCTAGCACAAACCCAATCAAAGCTGTGCTCCAGTAGGTCTCATGTCCCTTTGTATCCTGATCTTCAATTTGCACGACAAAAGTACCATCCCTCATAGCAGGAGGTACATAGCATAATGTTTTCCCCTTTTGAGAGCTTCAATTTTTCTGCATGGCTTCCTTTTTCCTCTCAACTTCCACTAGACATGTCATATCTTGTCGGATCTGCCCTAAGTTTACCTGTGCTGAAAATTGCAATCGCCGATGGACTTGCGCAGCTTCCGTGGTTTCCTTCAGCAGAGTTTGCGCTTCATTTTTTCAATTTCTTCCCTAATTGGCTGAAATTTTTGTGGCAAAAAACTACCAAAAGTTACCGGAAGTAATCTCTGTTGAATACATGTGTCCGGCGTCACTGTTGTTCCGTCAATTTCCCCATCCTTTGCTGGTTTATGAAAAACTGTAGGTGCACTACCCATTCCTATTAACCAGCGACTAGGTTGATTGTGAGCAAGTGTTTCCTCCTTTCCTTAATATTCCTTAGCTTCCAACGGGGATGGAAGCTTCTTCCTATGTTTAGCCATGGCTGAAGCGCAGGTTAGCTAAAACTTGCTTAACATGCGCCTGCAGAGCTAAAACGCAGGTTCCTCTTTATTTTTTTCAAACTTAGTGTTTCGCCGTAAATTTTTAGATTTAATTATATTCTATATGCATAAAATTGGACCCTGTATTTTTAAATTGTTAATTATGTATTTTAAATCATTATGGCATTAATTTATTTTACAGAAATTAGCTATTATTTTTTATATATAAATGGGGGAAATTGGATATTTAAATAACAACCAAATTTGGCTTTCAATTATATCCAAAATTGGACCCCTTTCTAGCCCAATTTCACGCCCAATTTCACGCCCGAATCACCCGACACATACCCTATTAACCCTTACCCAAACCCGGAACCCACCTACCTTTTTTAATCTCGACCGTTGTTCTCCTAGATCAACGGTCCAAACGCACCCTTTCCTTTTTAATTTTACTTGACCCCTAACCCTAGTCTCATAATTCAGAGACAGCCGCTCTCAAACTCTCTCATCTCCAAATTCTCTCTCAACTCACCCTAACCCTAATCACCGTCACCGGCGAGAACCTTCTTCCTATGGTGTTTTCGTGCCTTCTCTGACCACCTCTAGTCTCCTATACTCCATGGCTCTTCGACTTCATGAGTCCTTGAGAAGATCTTAAGGAAAGCCAACCTTCTCAGGTTTGAAACTCGTTTACTGGCCTATCTCCGACTATTTTCGTTTGTAAGAAAGGATTTCCTCTTGTTTTTTTTTCGTTTGAATCCATGAGTTTTTAGCCGATTCTTTTCATCTCTACTATTTTCTGAAAACCCTAGTTCGCTATTGTTCGATTCTTCTCAGATCTTTATAGATCCGAGGTGATTCGAGTATTATTAAGCGATTTTCTTTAAAAAATCTCCTGTTTTAACTAACTACTTGGATTTTAGTCATTCTTTTCTAAAACTAGGGTTTCTTGGAGTTCTTTTATGCATGTTCTAACTGATTTCATTATGATTAAACCTTTTCCCTAGTTTGTTTTGACCGATTTTGTACTCTTACTGCTTTTAACTTGACTCTGTTAAAAGCCCTATTTTTTAAGATTTTCTTTACTTTGTTTTTATGAATGTTAGCATGATTTTCCTTACTTTGCTTCTATGAGGGTTAGCATGCTATCTTTACTTTGTTTCTATGTGTTAGCCTGCTGACTTGAAGTCCTGTGATTAGCCTACTTCGAATATGTTTTCCTGAATCCCTAGCCTACTTTTTGTCGTTTTTGTGTGACTATGCTCCTTTGTTTGTTCATCTCTTGCTTCTTTCTGTGACTATGCTTTGAATATGTTTTCTTGCTACGTCTGTGGACCTCCTCTATTTATATGTTGAAAGAGTAGAGTCATGACTCCCTTTTGATCGATTCTGGTTTCCTTAATTGATGGTGATTGATAATTTTCTTTCAAAACCCTAAAAGTTTTGCCCCGTTTGTTAAGCTGACTGATTTTCTTACCATATTTGCTATAATACTTATTTCTACTGAGTTGTGTCCTTAATTAAGGCTTTATGAATTTGGTCCTAATCGACTACTCTATGCTACTAAATCTCGACTCCTACCTTTCCACTTAATTTGATTAGTTGCTTGCCTTAATTAATTTCCCCTTGCCTTGTCTGCATTGCAACTTAATTCTTACTGATTGTTTCCTTAGTTTAAAAACTTTCTGAACCTAGCCTTAATTACATTCTCTGTACTGGTACTGCTTTGAAATCTTTCCTTATTTGTTATACTCTAGCCATGTATGATTTCTTTCGTTACTTGCTGCCTGCTCTTTACTGTTTACACTGACTCCCTTAATTAAACGGAGATTCGAACCAATTTCTTATACTGAATTCAATAATTACTGAAGAATTGATTCTTGCCTTATTTTTAACCAGTTTTCAAACTACTATATAAATGACTCTCTTCTACAGTCTTAACACGAACAATTAGTTCAAAAACACACACACACAAAGATAAAAGTTTTCTCTTATCTACTACTTGTGCTAACTGCTTGTCTAGCCTGCTGAAAGCCAAGGCTAGACTGTGGAACTCAACTTGCTTTACATTCTGCATTTTTGCTTCCTTAACTGGTATGTCTCTAGTTTAAATTTGAAACTCAAGTTTATGTCTTCCATGCCTATACATCCATGCTTGTTACTGTACTAGTTCTTCAATTGGTTTCTAGGTTTCTTGTTATTAAGCATGTCTAAATTCTGCCCTTATGTGTTATCATCATATCATACTTTACTTAGTTATTTGATACTTGTCCAACATGTTCACTTGGTTCCCTTACCCCACCCTTAACTGTCATAACCATGTAGTCACTTAGTCTTCTAATGCATTCTATTGGCCATAATGGCATGTCAAATTTTGTTCAACAAAACTCTTGTCTTCAACATGATCCTGCTGCATTTTTCCCTATGTTTTAAATGTTTGTTACCACAACTGCTTTGTTCAACAGACTCATAGTCGTTCTGTATATTTGTTGTGCCAAATATTTCCCTATTTATGTGGTTTCAAACCTATATGTTCCCAATTACTTAACCCCTATTTGTAAGTCTACTTGTAAAGTAAATCTGGGTATTCTATGGTTAATTGGGTTGTTTGCTGAGTATGATTTTTTCAAAGAATGATTTCAAAACCGATAACTCCTACTATCTTTAAAAAAATATTTCTAAACCTTTTCACTTCTATATTGTTTTACTAAATATTTCATCACTATGTCGATGTAAGGCCCCGTGAAATTTCTACTCAAAAACCCGAGTCTTGTGATGCCAAGTTAGGATCATGTGTTAGAAATTCATAAACATTCTTCGCAGCGAGCAAGATCATCGCGGTTCGGACCCTATGGATTGATCTATGCATTAAAAAGTTAAAGAATAGTGTTTTCCACAAAAGTACGATTCTACAGTCAACTCTGCAGTCGCATAATAGCTCTGCGGACCGCATAGTCACCGCAGAGTCAGGCAGTGTGAAGGTTCATTTTGAAGTAAACTATGCGGCCAAATATGTGATCGCATAATCGATATGCGGGCCGCATAGTCTTCTTATAATCCCCTTGGAACTTTTGCGAGGATCAATTATGGGGTGAATTTTGTGACCGCAGAACAGGTATGCGGACCGCATTCTGGTCCCATACCCAGGAAAATTGTTCAGGTTTTTGGGAGCATTTTTGCGGACCATTCTGCGGGCCGCATATCAATTTTTCAATCGCATATGCGATCGCAGATCTGAGTCGAGGCTCCAGATTTCTAAATTTTAAACCCAACCCCCTATCGTTATATTCTGTGCAATAGCTCATTTTGAGCCGATTCCTGGTGCTTTTAGAGTGAGAGGGAGGGTCTAAGAGAGGGGAAGTGCCTTTCATCAAAAAGTGATCCACAAATCCTTGTTAAAAACATTGAAGATAATCAAGTGGAGCACCAAAACCTTCATCCCATGAGGTAAGACTTCATCACATTAGCTCTTAATTTTATACATAGCTATAAGGGGTCATTTGTGAGGAAATTTATGGGGATAAGGGTGATTGCATTAGATGCATGTGTTCTTAGAAGATATGGGCAAATTATAAATAGAGAAGCATGGGGAATGAGCTAAGTGTAATCCTGCATAAAAGGACCATTAGGCTTTAATGAACACTCAATGCTTGATAAAATGCTCAAGTGAGCTTAGATTATGATCTTTTCCTGATTATGGGTTCAATTGTGCTATATTTCTTAAATAGATTGAAGTGCGAACATTCTAGAACATTATATGATTAAGGAAAGCTCAGTTGAGGTATGTATGGCTAAAACCCCGTCTTTTAAAAATTGAGCTCCATCAGTGTTTGTGTAAATAGGGTAAGATTAAAGTTGAATTGTTGTATTTATTGTAGTTTCACGAATTTGGGGTTGCAACCTTATATGCGTGAAAGATGTGTCTCGATATGATCCATGTGCTATTCTTGATAACTTGAAAAGAGGCAAGGAATATGATGTAAAGAAATGCTTAGACCTTAAATTGAGATTGAAGCTGCATATGTTGTGCGATCTATGTGAAGTATCCTCTATGCTTACAGTGTCATTTGCTCATGTGTGCACCTATTACTCTAAATTACAAATCTAACATTGAAATTGGGAATGATATGAAATGTGGCATAATGCCAAATATATGACGTGATAGTTGTGGCCCCAAGTGCCCATGAAATGATATATATGAAACAAAGATTGAATTGAGATGATTGATGGAAAAGGGAAACGCCTTGGTAAGGCGGCCTAGCCGATCGGTCTGTGATCGAACGCCATGCCGCACACATGGTGGTATTGTGCTGATATTGAATTTCGAAAAGTGAGAATGAGATTGTGATTGAGGTACATGTCCTAAATGAGGCAACCTAGTCGATCGGGTCGAGATCGGACTCCGCTCAAGCTAGCAGTGGTATAGTGAACAACGATGAACAGTATGAAATGCCCCAAACTAAAGGTTGTGGAAACAAATGTGAAAATTATATGATTCTCTTACCTTGATAATGTTGTGATCGTTTAAAGCTTTTGAGTTATACTTGTGATTTCTTTATGTTGGGTATGAAAGTTCTTTCTAACTAGATGGTGTTTAGTTATACATACGAGTACTGTTCCATGGTACTAACATCCCTTTTGCCGGGGGCGCTACATTTTAAATGAATGTAGGTGGCTCCATTGTAGATAGTGCCGATCGCGCGTAGCGGAGTACCTTGTTCTCAAAGTCTTGGTGAGCCCCTTTCTCCTTCAAGGGGTTATATTGTACATCTTTTGTTGTGGACTGCCACTTTTGAGGTATAGTCGGAGCCTTGTTGCCAGCATTGTCATACTTGTCTTTTGTATCTTTAGAGGCTCCGTAGACATATGTATGGGTTATGTACGGGTGTTGGATAGGTCTACGAACTATGTTGTAATTCTAACTCTTGCTTCTATAATGTGTAATTGTATTGAATCTTGGAACTTAACTATGTCTTAACGTTATGATATAAAATGAACTAACAACGTTGAATGTACTATCTTTCCTCGTGTAAATAAATGAAATCATGGTTTTCTTAATCATATTGAGTTGGGTAGGAAGTGTTTAATAAGGCTTGCTCAGTTGGGGTCACTCGATTGAGCGCCGGTCATGCCTCCCAAGGTTGGGGGCGTGATAGTCAAGCACTCTCACCTTACTCTTAGACCACTAAGTTCTGCCCCTTTTGTGTGAGACTTGCCTTGGGCCCCTTGAGCTCCCTCTGAACTTTGACACATGAAAGTTGGCCTTTCCACACCGCACTTACTCCGTCTTGGCTATGAAATCTGGGTGTGAGAATTGCCCGGGATCCCTTGAGGTCCTTAGGGAACTTTGACACACCAAGATATGAGAAAGTCTATGAAACAATCTTGGCACTTGAGGTGATTTATTACATAACTCAGAGGGGAAGTCTTAATCAGGTCCTGGAAATTTGGGCCTGTTTTCAGGCTCCCTATAGTGTAACTTTTATTTTTCTTATGTAATTCATTTCAGTATTGGTCTGTAATAATCTATCGTAAATAAGTATTGGGACTGGCTAGTGAGAAGGAGAGGGTAGTTATATATGCTATCAACATCAATGGGTAGAAACCATACCTTAGGTTTACATTTCCTATATATGGATTAGAATCCATGCATAAGATCAACATATTCAAAGCATATCATGCATTAGATACCATGTTCTTAGGTTTACTGTTTCAGCATTTCATTTGACATCACTTAGAAATCCTACTTTAGGCTAAATAAAAGCATTAACATAAAATGTTGCTCCTGCACTTAGAAACCATGCTCTAGGAATTCTGCATATTCTGCAATCATTTTGCATTTTCATATGTGCGTATTATATACCCTGTTTTAGGAATTCGCTCAGTCACACCTAGTTAAACTAATAATACATGAAAAATGACATAAAACAGCCTCATGTTTGATTATCATGATAAGTGAAACTGGTCACGATCCCTGCATGTCTTTGCAATATTTAGAATAGAAGCTTTAGGTAAAATAACTTCCAAACTATTTCAATGATTCTAGTAACTGCTGCATATTATTTTACACCTAGGAAAGCCTTAGGTAATATAGCTTAAATAAAACCAGAAACTTCTTTGTTTAACTGTCAGCATGTTAAAATCAGTAGGCAGACCTGATTAAGACTTCCTGTTTGAGTTATGTTATAAATATGACTCTGCTCTTATCACTTAGATACCATGATTAGGATCTGAATTCAAACCTTAATTGTGTATGAGTCATGATGTTTATGTCTACAGTGTGGAGGTATATCTGAGCCTTTCATTTGTCTTTCATGCTTCCCTTAATTGAAGTCCCACTTGTTTATTATATGTCACCTATGTATTTTGCCTTTAAACATGAAGGTCTATCTAGAACTCCCTTCTTATAGGATATGAGTCTTAAATTCCTTCGGGACTGATAGGAAGGGACGGGTAACAGCATGCAATAGGGGTCGAGACCAACCCTCTCTTTAATTACCTTCACGGGATAGGAAAGGGTAGATATGGACATGATGACGGATGTGTTAATACCACGTGTAGCCCCTCTTTGAGGAGTGTCATACCAGGTATTACATTGATGTGATCCATATTATAAACACACATAGGACACCCCTCTTTACATTCACAAACATGCTTAGATTGTAATTCTTTGTAAAGTCTTGCCTTTCATTAATTGTTTTCAAACATCTGTGTATTTAAACATAAATCCCTTATTATTTGAGTCATTCTTGTTTATTTGCTAATTGTACAAATTCACATAAAATTGTTTGGCCGGAAACCACACTAGTGGATCTTGAGGGGTGCCCATACCCTGTCTCTGATTACCAAACGTAGTTATAAATGAACCCTATAGGTGCCCTAACACACCTTAAATCGTCAGGTGGCGACTCTTCGAAAATGCAAAACCCATTTCCCAAAATGAAAGAGTTGTCCCAACCAAAATGTCATAAACCCGATTTCAAAGGAAAAAGGGGCGCGACACGCACAAAAATCGAGGTGAGGTAAAAGGTGAATTTTAAGGCCTCATAACACATAATTGACTTAGAATTGACTCTTATACGTGACTTGCCTAGGTGGTTGGTTTGATTTCGGGGAGGTTTTGGGGTGAATTGGGACACTTAGTCCCAAGGATGGAAGATTAAGTTATAAGAGTTGACTGGAGTTTGAGGAATTAGACTTTTATGTAAACAACTCTAGAATATTATTTTGATGATTCCAATAGGTTCTTATGTTAATTTTGGACTTTACCATATGTCCGAATTTGGATTTGGATGTCCGTAGGTTAGTTTGATGCTTTTGGCAATGTGAAAAGTTGAAGGTTTGGAAGATTAATAGGTTTGACCGAAAGTTGACTTTGATGATATCGGGATCGTATAGTAGTTTAAGGAGTTTGAATATATCCATTGTATCATTTGGGATTTGTATGTAAAATTTGAGGTTATTGCGAGTTAAATTGATTTGGTTCGACATAAGTTTTGGAAGTTGAATGTTCATTAGTTCATTAGTCTTGAATCGTGGTGCGATTCAAGATTTTGATATTTTTTTATGTGATGTGATGCCTCGAGTAGGTTCGTGTTATATTTTGAGATGTGTTAGTATGATTGGATGAGGTCCTAGGGGGCCTAGGTGTGTTTCATATTGATTTCGGACCATTTCGAGACTTTGTTACATTGCTCAAGTTACTGGGAATGATGTTTTCACAACTACGGATCTCCGGTCGCATATGCGATGCCGAAAAAGTGGCCTAGGAGGCGTAGATGTGATGTTTGGACTGGAGGAACTAGGTCCACAAATGCATAGGATTCTCCGCAGAAGTGAATGCGCGTCTGCTATGTGAGGTCCACAGAAGCGGGTGCGTAGGTGCGTGTAATGATCTGCAGAAGCAAAATTTTGAGACTTAAGTGGAGACTGCATATGCGATGCTTTTTCCGTAGATGAGGTGTCGCAGATGCGACAGAGGGACCACAGGTGCGGATTAACTATCAGATTTTTATATTCGAAGGGTTTGGTCATTTTTAATTATTTAGAGTTGTGGAGCTCGGTTGGGGGCATTTTTTGGGATATATTTCACTACAATTGAAGAGGTAAAAGAAGTTTATTCAATTTTGATGATAGATATTAATTACCCATGGATTATTACATCTAGTTTATGTAAATTTAAGGTAAAATTTGGGAATTTTTGACTAAGATTTTAGAGAGTGAACATTGATTATTTGAGGATCAATTTGAGGTTGGACTTAGGTGAAACACATAAATTTAGCGTAACTACCCGATCGATTGTTTTATGTATTTGAGCCCCGTTTTCCCTTTTGATGCTTCACACATATGTATTTGTGGTTTTATGACTTTTGGGGATGGTTAGTTTCATTCCGAAAAGATTTTGGGTTGATTTGGATCCATTGGTGCTTGGTGTAGAAGCTTAAGTTGGAAATATTGATCGAAGTTTGAATTTTATGAATACACTCCTAGAACAGTGTTTTCATGGCTCCAATAGGTTTGTATTGTAGATTTGGACTTGGGCGTATGTCCGAAATTGCATTGTGAGGTCCCTAAGTTGATTTGACTTGTTTTGCCGAAAGTTGGCAATTTGAGGTTTAGAAGTTTTCCTAAGTTTGACCATAGATTAACGTTATGGCTATTGGGTTCAGAATTTGGTTTTGGGACTTGGAATAGGTCCGTTTTTCTATTTGGAACTTGTCTGCAAAATTTGGTGTCATTTGGAGTTGGTTTAATAGGACTCAGACGTTTGGTTGCAATACTAGAGGTTTTTGAGTTTTCAATTGAATTTCATGTGTTTTGATGTCCAATTCATAGTTCTAATTGTTATTTTGGAATTTTGATCGGGCTAGAGATTTTGTATGATAATCTTAGACTTCTGTGGATGTTTAGATTGGAGCCCGAGGGCTCGGTGAGTTTCAGACGTGTTCCAAAATGGTTCGGACTCAATTCCAGGTTGTTGGTGTACTGGTGCTCCAGTTATCGCAATTGCGAGCACCATTATTGCAATTAAGATCATAATAGGAGGATATCACGTGTCGCATTTGCGATATCTTGATCGCAATTGTGAAGATAGACTGGGACAGGGTAGTTTCGCATTTGCGACTAACATGTAGGATTTGTGAGGGGAGCAGACTTCGCCAATGTGAAGCCAATGTCGCATTTGCGACTTCCCTTTAGTCTTTTAGGTGTGAGAACGTGATTTTTGCCCTATATGAATTACTCCCATAAATTCAAAACAAAATAACTTCTTTTCATTATTTGCCATTTTTGTGGATTTTGTGGCATTTTTTTGATAATTGTTTGCATTTGTCTGTGCATGCTTATTTTATTTAATTCATGAAAATTCAAAAAAAACACTGAATTTGTGTTAGAATTTATTTTCACATTTTTAGTATTAATTAATAAGTTATTTTATAAGAATGGAAAAATCACAAAAAATAGTTTATTTTGCACTTTTTAATTTTAATTTCGAACTTTGGTAGTTTTCTTTGAATTTGGTTTTTAATTATTTGTGGTAAATGTTATTTATAGTTAATTAATGTAATAGCATAATTTGATTAGTGATTAATTTAGGTTTATTTTTATGTCTAAATTTAAAAAAGAATTTTGGAAAAAAAAAAAAGAAGAAGAAGAAGAAGAAAGGGATTGGAAATAAGAAAAGGGGTGTTTTGGGCTAACATTGCCAAGCCCAAATGCTTCCCCCCATTAGCTCGTCCAAGCCAGGCCCAAGATCCTTTGTCTTACCCGGTCCAAGTAGTCCATCACCCCGGCCATTGAAACGACGTCGTAAGGGAGTGGAATGACGTCGTTTCGAGTTCAGTTTGCCTTAACAAATCCTGGCCATTCATCTTGCTTCATCCGATGGTCCATAGCATATCTCTTAATCACATAAGAGTGTCTGAAACTTCAGAAAACCACTCAGTTCATCCAAACACTTCTGTACTTCGTCTCCTCCATGTCAAAACCCTAATCTCCCATTGTTACCGGATACATCTCTAAATCGCCACCAAATCTCGACCACATAATCCCCAAAGTCCCTTAAGCACTAAACTACAACCATTTTCCCCAAATCTTCTCCAATGGTCTTTAATTTCATATCGTAAAAAATGGAACCCTGATTCTTTCCTTACATCTGTTCCATCATGCAAGGTCGATGTTATTCGCCAAGCACCGAGATCGTTTCGATCCGAAATGAGTGTTAGGCGGTTGTTCTCACGAGAACAACCCGACTAACACTCGTTTTTTATCCAAATAAAACTGGTCGGAGTTTATCAAAGGTGTAGGGTGAGGTATTTCTTCTTTTGGTTTCTCTCTCCTCACTTATCTCTGTGTTTCTTCTTTATTTTCTACATCCTCTTCCCTTCTGTTAGTTTTCTTTGATAAAGTCACTGGGATATTAGCATCTTCTTTTGTTTCCTTTCCATCTATTTTCCTTGATTTGTCGATTCTGTTCTTAGTTCTCAATTTCTATTTACAAGCAATTTTAGTTTTGTTTTCCATAAAAAAGGAGATATGAGTCATTGGGTTTCTGTTTTGTTCCGGGCATTGATTACTGATTTTAGTCTTGGCTTAGCTCGAAAATCAAGCCCAATCTGTTGGTTTGTGTTTGATAAATTGATAACAAGTTCACAAACATTGTTCTAAAATGCCCACAACCTTGTTTCCTTTTCATTCGATTTGGGCTTGACCGTATTGGGCTATTTAAGCCAGGCCTCACTTGGTGTCTGGATTTACCAGGTCACCTTGACCCACATCTGTTTTGGGTCTGCCAGTAGTTTAAAGGGTAAATAACAGAGGTTTAGAAGGGTAACTTAGGGAAAATGACTTAGGGAATCTGGATATAACCGCTTTGGAAGTTTCTAGGAAAGGGAAATGTGGATTAAACTGAAATTTTAAATTTTACACTAGGGATTTCTAAGCTAAAATTAAAATTTCAGAAGGTTTTAAAGTGCAATTGTAAAATCTTTGAGGCTGCCCTAGTGCCTTGCCTATAAGGGCATCCTAACTTGACTCTCAAGTCAGAGGGGAAGAGATAAAAAATATAGAAAATTGAAACAGCTGCTCCTTCTCTAAAAAATTTCTGAAACAACCTCGAATTCCTGGCATTTTCCTGAAAAATTACTGAAGTTATGCTCAGATTTTTGTTTTTCTGGTCCTGATAACTTAGCTCGAACCATTGAAGTTCATGGTTTGCATTATTGGTTAAGAATGGTTTGAGTTTTGGTATTTCAGAGTCTGGTTTGGATTTTTGTGGTTCCTACTGTTCCATTGTTGATTTAAGGGTTGGTTTTGAATCATTTGGGTCCTGGTCATTGAAATCTGGGTTTTTGTTGTTGTCATTGTGCATTGCTGAAACCAGAACTGAGTCTTGCTGCTACTGATTTATCCTGACACTCCCATTTGATTTTCTTGTTTTGTTTCTATATTCAGGTACTCTATCTTGAGCTCTACTAAACATGTGAATTCAGATTTGATGCCTGAAATAAAAGAGTGGAATTTAGAGCACAACTTCAATTAGTGCTGTATTTTGTTTGCACAGCACTGTGTTATAGTTTCATTTCATTTCCTAGTTGATTTCTAGGTGATTTGAGGACTGTTTAACATTGCTTTAGTAAAAGTTTAGTTGGGACACGAATGATATATTTATGCTTAAGTTCTGTTGGAAATAATGGATGCTTAGTCTAAGAATGTTCAGTTCAAATGTGGGTCGATTTGACCCATATGATTCTGTTGAGCTATGAACTGTTTAGGGCTTTAGCTATTTGTTCTTTTTGATAATTCTGGTTCGAGTTCTGATGAGAGTTAACTTTGTTTGTTTTGTAATATTTTCCTCTTAAGTTTGTTAAATGCTAAGAATGATCGTAAGTAATTGTTTGTCAGTCACCTTGCTCGAGCAAATATTTTAAGCAGTATGAAATGGTCTTTCGAAAATAGTTCTGAAAAATGGACTTCAGCATGATTACGTGATAATTATTTAGTTTCAAATTTCCATATGATTATATGTTCATTTTATGCTGAAGCGGTATGAATCATTTTCTGAGTAGCGAATTGTGTGTATGCTTCGTGAGATCGATTTTAATCCCAATATATGTGTTGGCCTTTTGTTCCATTGCAGGGGCTCGAACTTGGGTCCCAGTATTGTGAGTTGCTCAAATTTGGCTTCCTGAGCCTAAGCCATGCTGTTAAGGAATTAGCAAGCTTTGGTATGTGTTGTTGGGTTTCACTTCGAGCCCAAAGCTTGCAATAACTTTTCTGCTTAATTTTAATCGGCATATGTTAAAATCTGATTGTTTCTGTTATAAGGGTTCTATACGTGGATATTTGAGTATTCAACTTATGCATGCCTCATTGAATTGGGCTTTTTGCTTGGGTTTGGGTGGAAGTCACCAAAGAGCTGATAATCTGGCATCTCGGTGATTGCTTGGGCCATTGGGCCCCACAACAGGCCAGGCCCGAATTTTGAAAACGAAATAAAATGGCTCTCACTTAGTCTCAATTTTGATTCACATTTGAATTCAATCGTGGATTAAAAGTAGTTGTAATTTCTTTAGCCCCAGTTCATTGACGGATCTTTGTAATTGATTTTGAGGTGTTCCATGCCGAACAAAATGACAATTGCATGGCCCTCGCTTAGTTAATATGAGAATCCTTAGAACTCGAGGCGTGCCATTTAGTTAAATTTCCATGGTCCTCGCAAAGTTACAAACGTGTAGTTGCTTTAGGCGCGTTGCTTTAATAATTTACCTTCCTAAACTCGGGTGTGCATTTATGTAACCCAAATCCAAATCCCAACAACGTTAAATAAAATATATCGGGGACCGCGGGTGCATTTATGCGACATGGTTCATGATGTTTTAAATAACATTGAAATCTCCCTCAAAATTATTAAATAAAAGCGGCTAATAAGTTAAAATTCACATAGGTTTAAAAGTGTTCTAAAATTGGATAATAGGCCAAATAATAATAATTGAGAAACCGTGCTAAAACCACTGAACTCGGGAATGCCTAACACCTTTTCCCAGGTTAACAGAATTCCTTACCTGGATTTCTGTGTTCACGGACTGAAAAACAGAGTCAATCTTTCCTCGATTCGGGATTCTAAACCGGTGGCTTCAGACATCATAAAATTATCCCAAGTGGCGACTCTGAATCTTTAAATGAAATAATCCCGTTTCGATTGTCCTTAAATTGGAAAAACTCCCTTATATACTCACATCCAGGGTGTAGGTAGAGAGGAGGTGTGACAGCTCTGGCAACTCTGCTGGTTATCGAACCTAGAATCTCTGGTTCAGGGTTTAGAATTTGAGCTTAAATGAATTGTTTTATTTAGCTTTATTTATTATCTGATTTTATTGAATGTTTGGGCCTAATGTGCTAAATATTGCTTTTACCGCTTTGATATTATCTGAAACTGTATATAAACTGCTATGAAACCTTTCTCTTCTCATCTTCGGGGATGTGCTCGCTGGTCGAGACTCCCTATTCTGTTAGTGTCATACCTTGAAATAAGAAAGAGGCTCGGACACGTTACAAAGTCGGATGGCCTTTTGGTTCCTGGTACGTAACCCGCTCCTCGACTCGAGTTGTCCGCTCGGGTACACAGTCTAGAAAAAATACTCAGGTTTTGAACCTAGAATAACTCAGCCTCATGTCGGATCCCTAGTAGGAACGTTTGTTTGCATCATGTGCATTTGACTTTGGAGACTCAACACAGGGGTTGGGTTTATCTAGGACAGATGTATCTGAAATGTAAAGACCATTAGGATGCATCTTACTTGCTACTTGCGCATTCATTTGTTTCGGATTTGTATGTTGACCGGCTTACAAGAAAAACTTAGATGGTTGAGAGGGATAAGTGCCTGTTCTGAAAAACCAATGTCCCAAACATATCGAAACTCAGTCGAAATTTTGAAAAAAAAAAGAATTTTGTAGTTTTCATAAAAAAGAAAAAAAAGGAGAAATCTTTGTGTTTTAGAAAGGAAAAGTAGTTGGTTTTATTTTGACAAATTTGCCCGAACTATGCTAGTTTGATTCTCATAGGGTGTGAGATATGTAGGCAACCCTCATCGGGTCCAACTTCTTTCTGCAAAAATAGCCCAAAAGAAACAAAAAAATTTACTTTTATTTGAAAATAATTAGGGTGATGCCATTCTTGTCAAAAATAGCCGAATGTCCCTAAAAGGGCGCCGGAAGGCTGCTTTTGCAAGAACAGCCGCATGTGGCCATTTTCAAGGTTTTCACTGGTTAGCCAACACAGCCTTAAAATCCTCGTCTTCGAGGTGCTGAAAGGCCGTATTTGCAAAATCGGATTTCATTCAATTTGGAAAAAAATGTGTCAATTTGTTTTTGAGTCAATTGAATCATGATTTTTGCTTAACCACCCTAATAAATGTGCAGAATGAGCACAAGTCAGAATTTGCCAATAACAATCGTGAACAAGATCCCTTTGGAGTTGCATATGTGGTGGGATGATCTGGGTAAATCGGGACAAGACACGATCAATCTATACTTGGGAGGCCTCTCTAGGTTACTAAAGATTAATCCTAGGGGAGACATCATAAAGGCGTTGGTTACATTTTGTGACCCGGCCCATAACGTATTTCATTTCTCAGATTTTGATCTTACCCCAACATTGGAAGAAATAGCCGGATATATTGGGAATCCCAAAGTTCCCCTGAGACACCAGTACCTGATTTCTCTAAGGGCCATAGCCGTACACAGGTTCTTAGACATTTTGAAAATAAGCAGGGGGGTCCACAACCCAGACTCAGCAACTGGGTTTTGTACTTTGCAGTTTATATACAACAGATATGGTCATATAAGAGGGTTCAACAAGCCGGAAAATAAAATCTGCAACAAAGGAAACCGCTTTAAGTGGGAAGAACACATGTGTTTTGCATTTATGGTGGTCTTTTTGGGACTTTTTGTGTTTCCTAGAAAAGATGGGAATATTGACATACTAGTAGCCGGAATTGTCAGCACTTTGCTTACTCACGCCAACAGCATCCTCGCACCCATGATAGTAGCTAAAATATTCCACGCTCTCACAGCCTGCAAAGCCGGAGGAGACTTTTTCGAGGGGTGCAACGTGTTGTTGCACATGTGGATGATCGAACACTTATGCCATCATCCTCAATTTATGAGTTATGGGTCGACAGAGAAAACATGCGTAGAAGAATTTTACAAAAGGGTTAACGGGATCAGCCTGCCGGAGGGGGTCACAGAGTGGGTAGCGCGCCTCCGTTCCATCACTACAAACCAAATAGAGTGGACATTTGGATGGCTATCTGTGGATGAAGTCATATACATGCCAGCCACCGGGCCTCATTTCCTCCTGATGGGACTCAGGAGTATCCAACCTTATGCTCCATATCGGGTTTTGAGGCAGCTGGGGAGATGCCAGATAGTTTCGAGAAATGACGATCTTAGTGCCCAAGTAGTCGAGATCGGACCTAACGGTCAGTTTCATGAAGCAGCAGTCCGCCAAATTTGGAGCGAATGTCAATACTTAACAGCCAATACATGTGTACGTGATCGATCCAAAGGTGAGGTTTCACCAGGGTACATGCTTGGTATAGGCGAGAAATTGAGTTTGGGAGGCCGGCTAAAAGACCCCATCTTCAGGAATTCATCGAGGCGTCACAGGAACAATGGGCTTGGTTGACTAAGGAGAATGAGTACAGGGCCACAATAGGAAGGTTGGAAAAACAAGTCAAAGAACTTCAATTCGAGAATAGCTTGCAAGCAGTGGCGGACGAAGGTGAAAAGAAAAGGCAAGCCAAAGAAAATGATGCCCTTCGAACCAAAATTAAGAATGAAAATAGCGGCAGAAAACCCCGCCCGAAGTGCCAAAAATGAAAAACTCATAAATAACCTGAGGCAGAAAGTAAGTGACTATAGTTTTGATTTGAAAAAGGCAGAAAGTGAACTAGCCAGGGTTTGAAAGCAATTGGATAAAAACGCAGATGAACGAACACGCCTGGTTAAGCAGTTGAATGAGAAGTACGACAATGAGGTTGCCGGATTAAAGAAAAGGGTCATCGCCACGGAAAACAAAATGATCAAACAGGCGAAAGACTTTCAACCTTGAAAGGGAACATTGTTATACAACATTGGCACAATTAGAAATAGATTTGCAACAACTTCATGAGCAGAATCATGCGGCTGAGACAACTTTGGAAGCCAGGACCCAGCAGATCAGGCGTTTGTTGCAAGAAAAAGGTGTCATAAGAGAAAGAATTAGAACCATCGCCGATTACATTGTTGTGAAGTGCCGCCTGTGAGGATATGACTCGCACCACCTTCTTCGTGGCAGTGATGACATTTGTTAAACAAATAATGAGTGACTTGGATCGACTTCAAAGGGATCTTGCTTATAGGCCCGCGACGAGACCGAATAATGTCCCGCGGGCACCAGGTGCATTAATGTATTCATGATTTTTTCATTTGAGTCTATATTTCCTTTTCTATTAGAGTCTGTCAGTTGTTTTGAGTCTGTATTTCCTTTCTGCTGGAGTCTGTCAGTTGTGTTTGAGTCTGTATTTTATTTTGAGTATGATAGTTTATTTTTGGAGTCTATATTTTGTCTTTTCATCAGCGTCTGTTAGTTTCCCTTGGAGTCTGTTAGTTTTGAGTTTTTGTAATCAAAGCATTTGCATTTATGAAAATTGAAAATCCCAAAAAATGTTTTACTATTTACTTTCACACTTATCTCCCAGAACTATGCTCGGTCTGATTCATGCGGGGTCATGATACGTAGGCAATCTCCATAGGATTCGACCAGATAAGTGAAAAGAAAGAGGAAAAACAAGGGAGGAAAAGAAAGGAAAAGAGAGAAGAATAAGAAAACTAAGAGAAAGAGGCAATGGCAAAACCAGAGGGAAATGGGAGGATGAAAACATAGAAAAGCAAAGGCTAGAATGAAAAAAGAGAAAAAGGGAGGAAGTTGCAAATGGAAAAGTCGGGATGACGCAAGAAGCTGATCAAATGCATAATAGAAATGGTTAACTGCTTAGGTGCATTCATTCCACAAAATGTGCGGTTACCAATTTGTTAAAGCCCTAATCGCTAACAAGGTTGATGTTGATGTATTGAACTCAGGCAGGTGGTTAGTTGATTGGCATTCTAGCAACTCACTCATAAGACACCCGATCAAAAGACAAGCTGAACATGGCCAACCAAGAATTGGAGGCAAGTATTGTTGACCCGTCAAAAGAGGTGGAAGAATTGGATGTTAATGCGATGAAGGAAGAGATATATAAGTTAAAGCAGCAAATGGCTGAAATGTACCAAGCCTGGGCAAAGGGGCATCTGCCACCGGTTTATCCCGCCAACTCTGCTTATAACCCACCATTGGCTCAATCTCAGGAACCTCCCACTATGAACTCATCTCCAGCCTTTCCCCTCTACCAACAATGCCACGGCACTACTTCCTATACATCCCAAACTGCTCCACCCAGACAAGTCCTGCACCCTCCCCCACCAATCACACCTATTTTTGTGGCACCTTCACCTATTGCATTTCACCGATCTTCCAGTGAACCTCTGTTCCAGACTCACGACAACCAGTATTATCCCTCTGAACCCACCTTCAAAGTTCCGGAACCATATTCCTACACCCCTCATCTTGATATCCCGGCAGAGACCGAGAAGCCACCCAAAAATCCCGAACATGAGGAGATGATCAGAAAGGTCAAAAGCTTAGAACAATCATTCAGAGATATGAGGGGGATGGGAGGTCAAGTAAGTGTAGCCTATAAAGATTTATGTCTGTTCCCAGATGTTCAGTTACCAGCAGGGTTCAAGATGCCTAAGTTTGATCTGTACGACAGGCATGGCGACCTAGTAGCACACTTAAGAGTATTTTGTAGCAAGATGAGAGGAGCAGGTGGAAGGGACGAATTGCTAATTGCATATTTCAGCCAAAGTCTGAGCGGATCAGCATTAGAATGGTATACCAGACAAGATGACAGTAGGTGGTACACATAGGACGATTTGGCCCAAGCCTTCGCCTGCCATTTTCAGTACAATCTTGAAATTATCCCAGACCGTCTGTCATTAACAAAGATTGAGAAGAAGCCCGGTGAGAGTTTCAGGGAATATGGATTCCGTTGGAGAGAGAAAGCAGCGAGGGTTGACCCTCCGATGAAAGAAAGTGAGATGGTTGATTATTTCTTACAGGCTTTGGAACCCACTTATTTTGGTCATTTGGTATTAGCAGTGGGCAAGTCCTTTAATGAGGTTGTAAAAATGGGAGGCATGGTTGATGAGGGACTCAAGTCCAACAAGATCATGAGTTATTCAGCAATCAAAGCGACCACCCAGGCCATTCAAAATGGTACTGGATGTGTACTCGGGAAGAAGAAGAAAGAGGATGTTGCGACAATTGAGTCGGGAGCTTGGGTTGGATCCAGGGGCCCCTCACGGTACTACAACCAGTCTCGACCCTACCCTCAAACTTACCCCCACACTCTCTATAGCCCACAACAACACTACTACCCACCACCAGATCCCCATTTTTTCGTCCATCACACACAAACCTATACCCAACCTCCCGCTCACGCACAATGGCGTGCGCCAGCTCCACAAAATCCATACCTAGATCCACAAAATACCTATCCACCCCCAAGAGCCTATAAAAATCCCCCTAGAAAAGGTTTTCGACCAAATCAAGCCATTAAGAATGAGAGGTTGCAGAAGCAGAAGACTCTCACTCCATTGGGAGAATCATATACTAGTCTATTCCACAGATTGAGACAGTTGGGTATGTTGAATTCGATCGAGGCTAAACTGCCAAATCCCCCTCCTAGAAATCTTGACCGCTTGGTGAGTTGTGAGTATTGTTCAGGGGCCCCGGGTCATGACACAGAGAAATGCTGGAAATTGAAAACAGCTATTCAAGAGCTCATTGATACTAATCGGATTGAAGTCCAAGCTCCGGAGGCACCCAATATCAACTAGAACTCATTGCCAGCCCATCAAGAGACAAATATGGTTGAGATAGTACATAAGGGAGGGGAGCCTAAGAAGCCTTCGCAAACTGTCATGATGATTTAGACTAGTGAAGCCAAACCGTTTGAAAAGTCAACAAGTGAGAAGTCTGTGATCAAGTTGAACGGGGTAAATAATGAACTGTCTGTGGGGGTTAAGAAGGGGTCCTCAAGTGACGTTGAAGGAAAACATAAAAGAGCGAAAGTAGTTGTGCCAGGAGTGACAAACAAGCCTGTGGCAATTATGAAGGGTGCCCGCACAGATCCTGTCATTATCAAACTGGTAACTCAAATACCGATAGTCAACAACAAGGCAGTCCCATGGAATTATGAACGAGTGACAGTGACTTACAAGGGGAAGGAGGTTAAAGAAGAAGTGTGTGAGACCCATGGTTTGACTCGATTGGGGAGATGCTTTGCCCCCGAAGAGTTGAGAAAAACTAAGACCTCCAAAGATAACCCAGTGTTGGTGAAGAAAGTTGTAACTGAGGAAGAAGTAGAGGATTTCTTGAGAAAAATGAAAGTGCAGGATTATTCCATCGTGGAGCAGTTGAGGAAGACACCGGCTCAGATTTCATTGTTGTCATTATTGATCCATTCAGACGAACATCGTCGGGCTTTGATGAAGATCTTAAACGAGGCCCACATTCCTAACAAAATCTTAGTAAACCACTTCAAAAAGATAGCTAACAACATATTTGAGGTAAATAGAGTCACTTTTTCTAATGATGAGTTGCCCGTGGAGAGTACTGAGCAGAATAGAGCCCTCTATCTGACGGTGAAATGCGAAGATTCTATGGTTACTCGGGTATTGGTTGACAATGGGTCTAGTATGAACATTTGTCCTCTCTCCACATTGAACAAGCTAAAAGTGGACGATGATAGAATTCACAAGAACAACATTTGTGTTCGGGGGTTCGACGGCTGGGGCAAAGATTCAGTGGGTGATATAATACTAGAGTTAACCATAGTGCCCGTTGAGTTCACTATGGAATTTCAAGTGTTGGATGTGGCAGTCTCTTATAACCTTTTACTGGGGCGCCCCTAGATTCATGTTGCTAAAGCGGTTCCGTCTACTCTGCATCAAATGGTCAAGTTTGAATGGGATCGACAGGAAATTATTGTGCACAACGAAGCTAATTTGTGTGTTCCCAATGATGCCATTGTCCCGCTCATAGAGGTTGAAGATGACAAGGGGCCATGGGTTTATCAAATTTTTGACACAGTGCTGGTAGAGAAAATTCTAGAAGGGAAGTGTGCCCCAACTCCCAGGATAGCTGTTGTATCAGTCATGGTAGCCGTTGAAATGTTGAAAAATGGTTTTATACCAGGTAAGGGTTTGGGTGCATCTCTGCAAGGTATCGTACAGCCGGTTTCTCTTCCTAAAAATTTGGATACATTTGGTCTGGGGTTCAAGCCCACAATCGCAGACGTGAGGAGAGCCAGAAAAATAAAACAGAGAGCATGGGCCCTTCAAAAGCCAGTCCCGCGTCTTTCCAAATCATTTTCTAGGCCTGGTACTGGAAAGCGCCCAGTGACGATGGTTCCCTGTTTGGTGGTTGATATGGATCGAGATTTGATGGAAAAGTTCGAGAAAATATTCGACGAAGTGAACATGGTGGAAGCGGGAGAGGGTTCTAGCAAGGCGAATGTGCAATTTGTTGGACCCAGTGCAAAGATTAACAATTGGGAAGCTACTCATCTCCCCACCAGGAAGGAGTTTTGGTAGTTTGCTTTGATTTTCTTTCATTTTATCTGGATTATCCAAGGGTTGTAGTTCAAATTCTATGTTTCGTCCGTTTGGATGTATAAGCCTTGTTATCTCTAATTTCAATAAAATGCAATTTCTGTTTTTCTCCCATCCTGATAGTTTTATTTTTGTTTTTCTTTTCTTCCTTGTACAGTTCTTTTTATGCTGGCTTCAATGATATGACATGCATGCGGAATATCTGGCCCAGTCTTAAAAGTCAATCTAATTCTGAAATATTAATTCAAGAAATAGAGTGTGATGTTGAATCGGAATATGACGAGGATGAAGACTTTGAAGAGATTAGTAAAGAATTAAGCCATTTTGAAGAAAAACCCAAGCCTAACCTGAGTGATACAGAAGCAATCAATTTAGGGGACCAAGATAATGTCCGGGAAACTAAAATAAGTGTCCATCTTGAACCACAACTCAAAGAGGAGATAATTAAAACATCGTTCGAGTATAAAGATGTTTCTGCATGGTCCTATGACGACATGCCAGGTCTAAGCACTGGCTTGGTGGTTCACAAATTGCCCACTGATCTGGCATTCCCCCCTGTCAAGCAGAAGCTGAGGAAATTTAAAACTGATATGAGTGTGAAGATTAAGGAAGAGGTCACCAAGCAGTTCGAGGCCAAAGTTATTCGAGTCACCCGATATCCCACCTGGTTAGCCAATGTTGTACATGTGCCGAAGAAGGATGGCAAGACCAGGGTGTGCGTTGATAATCGAGACCTCGACAAGGCAAGTCCCAAGGATAACTTCCCATTGCCGAACATCCATATATTGATCGATAATTGTGCCAAACATGAGATTAGTTCTTTTGTGGATTGTTATGCGGGCTACCACCAGATCTTAATGGATGAGGAAGACGTAGAAAAGATGGCACTCATCACGTCGTGGGGAACGTACTACTATTGGGTCATGCCATTTGGTTTGAAAAATGTTGCGGCAACCTACATGAGGGCAATGGCGACCATATTCCATGACATGATACACAAGGAGATCGAGGTTTATGTGGATGATGTGATTGTAAAGTCTAGAAAGCAGTCTGACCATGTCAGAGACCTGAGAAAGTTCTTCCAAAGGCTTCGCAGGTACAATCTCAAGTTTAATCCTGCAAAATGCACGTTCGGTGTTCCGTCTGGAAAGTTGTTGGGATTCATAGTCAGTCGCCGAGGAATTGAATTAGGCCCGTCAAAGATCAAAGCTATCCAGGAGTTGCCACCCCCAAAGAACAAGACTGGGGTGATGAGTTTGTTGGGGATATTGAATTACATCAGCCGGTTTATTGCTAAGCTCACGACAATTTGTGAGCCTATTTTCAAACTGTTAAAGAAAGATGTTGCAGGCAAGTGGACAGACGAATGTCAGGAAGCATTTGATAAGATAAAGGGGTACTTGTCAAGCCCACCTGTGTTGGTCCCGCCAGAACCAGGGAGACCTTTGATTCTGTATTTGACAGTCTTGGACAATTCATTTGGATGTCTGTTGGGACAGCATGACATCACTGGCAGGAAGGAACAAGCCATATATTATCTCAGCAAAAAGTTCACATCTTACAAGGTTAAGTACATTCATCTTGAGAGGACGTGTTGCGCCCTAACTTGGGTAGCCCAGAAGTTGAAACTTTATTTGTCATCTTATACTACTTACCTTATCTCTCGCTTGGATCCATTGAAGTATATCTTCCAGAAGCCTATGCCCACGTCAAACAACGCTAAAACCACGAATCACACCTAGATTCAAGCCTAATGAACTTTGAACTTCTAATTTCTACATTCGTTGTCGAAACCTATCAAATCATGTCTGATTGACCCCAAAATTTTCACACAAATCACAAATGACACCACAGACCTACTCCAACTCTCGAAACTCCAATCCGATCCTGGTATCTACAAAGTCCACTCTCGGTCAAACTTTCAAAATTTCCAACTTTCGCCATTTTAAGCCTAATTCCCCTACATACCTCCAAGTCACAATCCGGACATACTCTTAAGTCCAATATAACCTAACGGAGCTAACGAAACCGACTATCCAACCTTGAGACTAAGTTTCTCAACTTAAGCTTTCAACCTTGAGACTAAGTGTCTCAATTCATTCTGAAATCCCTCCGGGCATGAACCAACTGTCCCCGACAAGTCATATAACAACTGTAAAGCATAAAATAAGTGGGGGAATGAGGCTACAACTCTCAAAACAGCCGGCTGGGTCGTTACATCCTCCCCTTCTTAAACAAATGTTGTCCTTAAATGGGTCTAGAAACGTACCTGGAGTCTCAAATAGGTGTGGATATCTACTCTGCATCTCCCGCTGGGTCTCCCAAGTAGCCTCCTCCACTGGCTGACCTCTCCATTGCACCATAACTAAAGTTATATCCTTTGACCTCAACTTTCTAAACTACTAACCCAAAATTGACACCGACTCCACATCAAAAGTCAAATCACCATATAGCTGAATAGTGCTGAAATACAAAATATGAGACGGATCGCTGACATACTTCCGAAGCACAGAAACTTGAAATACTGGATGCACACTCGACAAACTAGGTGGCAAGGCAAGTTTGTAATCCACCTCTCCAATCCTCTGAAGCACCTCAAACGACCCAATATACCAAGGGCTCAACTTGCCCTTTTCCCGAATTTCATAACACCCTTCATGGGCAAAACCTTGAGTAGTACCTTCTTCCCAACCATGGAAGCAACATCAACCTTCCTATCAGCGTAAATCTTCTTCAGGATTGCGCCGTGTTAAGCCGATCCTGAATCAATTCAACCTTGTCCAAAGCATCCTAAACCAAGTCAATACCACATAGCCTAGCCTCACCCGGCTCAAACCAAACCACTTGAGATCGACACCGTCTCCCATAAAAAGCATCATACGGAGACGTCTGAATGCTCTACTGGTAGTTGTTGTTGTAGGCAAACTTCGCGAGTGGCAGAAACTGATCCCAAGAACCCCCGAAATCAATGACACAAGCGTGTAGCATATCCTCCAATATCTGAATGCTGCGCTCGGACTGTCTGTCCGTATGAAGGTGAAATGTCGTACTCAACTCGACCTGGGTGCCCAACTCTCGCTGCATGTATCTCCAAAATTGTGTTGTAAACTACATGCCCCGATCTGAAATAATGGACACTGGCACACCGTGAAGGCGAACAATCTCGCGGATGTAAATCTCAGCCAACCACTCTGAAGAATAAGTAGCCCCAATTGGAATGAAATGCATGGACTTAGTCATCTAATCCACAACCACCCAAATGGCATCAAACTTCCTCAAAGTTCGTGGAAGCCCAACTACGAAATCTATGGTAATACGCTCTCATTTCCACTCTAGAATATTTAGCCTCTGAAGTAATCCACTTAGTCTCTAATGCTCATACTTTACCTGCTGACAGTTAAGGCACTGATCTACAAACCCCACTATATCATTCTTCATTCTCCTCCACCAATAGTGCTACCTCAAGTCATGGTACATCTTCACGGCACCCGGATGAATGAAATACCGTGAACTGTGGGCCTCCTCAAGAATCGACTCAAGTAACCCATCTACATTGGGCACACATATCCGGCCCTGCATCCTCAACACCCTATCATCCCCAATAGTAACATATCTGACATCATCATGCTGAACATTGTCCTTAAGGACAAGCAAATGAGGATCATCATATTGGTGCTCTCTAATGCGATCATATAAGGAAGACCGAGAAACCACACAAGCTAGAACCCCACTAGGCTTCGAAATATCAAATCTCATGAACTGGTTGGCCAAGACCTTAACATCAACTGTAAGAGGTCTTTCACCCATAGGAAAGAATGCAAGACTACCCATACTCACTGTCTTCCTACTCAAGGGATCAGCCACCATATTGGCCTTCCCGAGATGATATAGAATAGTAGTATCATAGTCCTTTAGCAGCTCCAACCATTTTCGCTGCCTCAAACTTAGATCCTTCTATTTGAAAAAGTGCTGGAAACTCCGATGATCTGTGAATACCTCACAAGACATGCCACAGATATAGTGCTTCCAAATCTTCAATGCATGAACAATGGCGGCCAATTCCAAATCATGATAAGGGTAGTTATTCACATAGGCCTTCAACTAGTGCGAAGCATCTGCAATCAGTCTACTCTCCTGCATCAAGACACACCCAATACCAATCCGAAAAGCATCATAATACACTGTATAAGATCCTGAAGCTGAAGGCAAAACTAACTAGAGTCGTGGTCAAGGCAGTCTTGTTCTTCTGAAAGCTCTCCTCACACTCATCCGACCACCTAAAAGGAGCACCCTTTTGGGTCAATTTGGTCAAAGGCGATGCAATAAACAACAAAACCCACCACGAAGTGATGATAATAACAGGCCAAATTGAGAAAACTTCGAATCTCTGTAGCTGAGGACGGTCTAGGCCAACTCTGAATTGTCTCTATCTTCTTCAGATCCACCTGAATCCCCTCACTAGACACCACGTGCCCCAAGAACGACACTGAACTAAGCCAAAACTCACATTTGGAGAACTTGGCACTCCCTCAAGTGCTGCAACACAATCCTCAAATGTTGGGCATGCTCCTCCTGGCTACGAGAGTACACCAGGAGATCATCAATGAATACTATGAACAACGAGTCAAGATAAGGCTGAAATACATTCTTCATGGGCGTTGGTCAGCCGAAAAGACATCACAAGGAACTCATAATGACCATAACGGGTCCTAAATGATGTCTTTAGAAAATTCAAGTCCCGGATCTTCAACTAGTGATATCCAGACTTCAAATCAATCTTAGAGAACACCCTCACTCCCTGACGCTAGTCAAATAGATTATCAATACGTGTCAAAGGATACTTGTTCTTCATTGTAACTTTGTTCAACTACCTATAACAGATGCACATACGCATGGTACTATCCTTCTTCTTCACAAACAGAACCGGTGCACCCCAAGGCAAAATACTAGGCCTAATAAACCCCTTATCAAGAAGTTGTTGAAGTTGTTCTTTCAATTCCTTCAACTCAACTGGTGCCATACAATACAAAGGAATAGAAATGGGCTGAGTGCCCGGAACCAAGTCAGTACCAACATCAATATCCCTGATAGGTGGCAGCCTGGCAGGTCTGCAGGAAAGACTTCTAGAAAGTCTCGTACCATCGGAACAAAATCAATAGCAGGGGTATCAGCACCAACATCCTTTACAAAGGCCAATTAAGATAAATAACCCATCCCAACCATCCATTGGGCCTTAAAATATGAAATCACTCTGCTGTAAACATAATCTAAAGAACCTCTCCACTCAGTTCATGGCAACCCCGACATCGCCAATGTCACGGTCTTAGCATCACAATCAAGAATAGCAAGACATGGAGATAACCAATCTATACCTAAGACCACATCAAAATCAACCATACTAAGGAATATGAGATCAACTCTAGTCTCCAATCCCCCAATAGTCACTATACACGACCAGTATACATGGTCCATAACAATAGTATCGCCCACTGGCGTAGATACGTGAATAGATAAAACTAGGGACTCATAGGGCATATCCAAATAATGGGCAAAATACGATTATATATACGAATAAGTGGAACCAGGGTCAAATAATACAGAAGAATCTCTGTGGCATACTAAGACAATATATAAGATCACTATGTTTGAAGTAATGGCATCTGGTCTAGCAAGAAGAGCATAAATCGGGCTGGCCGCCACCTGATTGACTTTCCCCTCTAGGGCAACCCCTAGCTACTTGAGCCTCACCCCGAGCTAGCTGTATGAGTGGTGATGTAACTGCTGTTGATGTCGTAGTCTAACTCCTCTACTGAGTAAAACCTCCCAAAAGGCAGGGATAATGTCTCTTTATGTGACCCAAATCTCCACACTCAAAACAATCCTTCCCTACAAATGGCGGTGAGTACTGAGGCAAACCCTAAGAACCAAATAACTATCAGAAGAACCTGGTGCGGATGAACCCTGTATTGATGGTGCACGAGGTAAACTCTGAGTTGAAAGGGCAGTAAGAGATGACTAACCATTATGGGCGATGTATGAACCATGACAAGATGATGTACCATGATGAAATACATGAGCCGGCTGGGCATGCCTATAAGGACATCCCCTACTGTGGTAGAACTAACCCCTAGAAGGAACACCGTTGAAACCACCCGAACTACGAGGCCTCTTGGCCTCCCTCTCTCTATGCCCTGCAGACTATCTCTATCTATTGAGAAATATCAACCACCTCGTAAAAAGTGGCACCAAATACCCTCTCCATAGTCATAAGCAACTGCAACTAATATGTGAGGCCATCAATGCTCCAAATCCTCTCCCTATCCGTGGGAACTAACCTAACTGCATGACGAGCCAACTCTAAAAACCTTATATTTTACTGTGTCACAGACATGCCCCTTGACGTAGCCGCTCAAACTGTTTGCGTAGGTCCTCCCTACGAGATTGCGGCACGAACTTCTCCAAGAAGAGAATAGAGAACTCATTCCATGAAAGTGTTGCTGTACCGATCGGCATGCGCTTCTCATAAGCATCCCACCATCTAAAGGCAGCCCCCATAAACTAAAAAATAGTAAATGAGACCCCACTAGTCTCCAGAATATCTGTCATGCGAAGAATCCGGTGGCACTTATCCAAGAAGCCCTGGCATCCTTTGACTCAGCCCCGCTAAATGATGGAGGCTGAAGCCTCCCAAATCTCTTGAGTCTCCTCTGCTCATCATCAGACATAACGGGAACCACCTGGGCCTGAGTAGCTGCTACTGGTTGGGCTGCTAGTGCCCTCGTTATCTGTAGTCCCTGCATCACCTGCTCTGGTGTACAGACAACGGGAGTCTGAGTACCTCCCCCGGCCTGAGAAATGGATGTTGTGGTCCAAACTAAAACTGCCTGAGCAAGGCTAGTGCGCACGATCATTATCTGAGCCAAAGCCCCCTAAAGGCCTGGATTCATATTGGGCACAGCTGGTGCCTGAGTTTTCCCCACTGGCTCAATTGCATCTGGTACTTGCTCCTAAGTTGGAGTAACTGGTGGTCTGTAGGTAACGCTCTAGCTGTTGTACGAGTCGCAACTCTGCCCCTACCACGGCCCCTACCACGACCTAGGCCTCTCGCGGCCCTAGCTGGTGGTACTAGTGTTTGTCCATCCTTTCCGGTAGCATGTGTCCTTACCATCTATGAGAGAATAGAATAACAGAAGTTTAGTTACTGGAATTAAAAAATCTGCATGACAAAAATACAAGAATGTGAAGTTTCCTAAGGGTTCGACAGCCTATCGAAGATAAGTACAGACGTCTCCGAACTGATCCGCAAGACTCTACTAAACCTGCTCAAGACTCGTGAGACCTATGTAACCCAGGCTCCAATACCAACTTGTCACGACCTAAAACCAATCCATCATGATGGTTCCTATCATAGAACTAGGCGGGCCGACGACTTAGACATTCCCAACACTCTAAAGCTTTGAAAGATACGGAAGTAGTTAAATTTAAGGAAATCTTTTAAAAATAGAATCAGAAATCATAACTAAATAAAAGTTCTCTCCCAAAACCGAGGCGTCACCGAGTACATGAGCATCTACATAGAGATATAGTCTAATACACCTCCTAGAGAATAAAATTGAAACATAAAATGAAAGACAAGGGAGGAGAGTCAAGGTCTGCGAATGCCAAGAAGCTACCTCAACAATCTCCGAAAATCCGGACTCCATAACTCAGCAACTGCCATGACCAGAAGCACCTGGATCTGCTCATGAGGTGTTAAGGTGTAGTGTGAGTACAACCAACTCAAGAAGTAATAAATCTAACCTTTGGACTGAAAATAGTGACAAACGCAGTAGCTACAGTTTAACATAGATATAACAGTACAAAAATGTAGGCATATTTTCAAGTTCGATAGTTAAACTCAATACAAGTAAGATAGATAATTTCTAAATGATATGAGGAATATGTCTTCTCTACATCTACATAACAATGCACATGTTGTATGTGATGCACCATACTAACAGCCTCATATACTCGGGCTCTCAGAATACTAAATCACTCATACTGTATATGGCCAATCCATCCCAAGGAAGATCTGTCCCAATATATATACATCAACTGACAGTCAGTCACTCATTATTGTATAGGGCCAATCCAGCCTAGGGGAAGTCATCCCAGGTATAAAGATTCGGGCAAGATCCATGCCTAGGGAAGATCCATCCCTCAATATAAATCAAATGCGCTCACTGGGGGTGTGTACAGACTCTAGAGGGACTTTTTCATCTCAAGCGCTATAATAAGCCAGATCCAAGCATAAATCAATAAAACGTGCTGCGGCGTGCAGCCCGATCCCATAACTGTCACTCACAATTAGGCCCTCGGCCTTACTCAATCATCAATCTCTCCAATCTCTCTCTCTCTCTCTCCCTCTCTCTCTCTCTCTCTCTCTCTTTCTCTTTCTCTCTCTCGGGCTCATAATGTCGTGAAACTAACCCAAAAATGAAGATATGATGTATTAATAAATAGAAACAGAGACTGAGAACTGTGTTAAAAAATATGACTGAGTACAAAATTTCAATGTAATCACTAAGTCAATAGCAAGAAATGGCCACTATAGGTCCCAACAGTACTAGCATATAGCCTAAACATGATTTCTAGCATTATTGGCAGCTCAATAACTTTATCACATGATGAAAACACGAATATCAACAAGATAAATCCACTATACAGTTCCATGGAATCGAGCATGCCACTGTTCTTACGGTGCACTCCCAAATGCCCACCACTTGGCATATGCATCATCTCAACACCAATTATATAACACATAATTCGGGGTTTCGAACCCTCAGAGCCAAGTTAGAAGTGTTACTTATCTCAATATGCACAAATCTCTACTCCAACACACCTTTGCCTCACAACACGACCTCTGAGTGCCTCGAATCTAGCCACAAACAATTTGATACAATCAACACGAGCTAAAGGAATCAATTCCATAAGAAAGTACTAAGATTTTAATCAAATGTCAAAAAGTCAACTCAAAAGTCGGCCCCCAGGCCCACTGTTGTGACCAAACACACACGCAACAAGTAATAAAGTGACTCAAAAGTCGAATGTCGAACCCACAGAAACTTTGATCAATCATTAATGAATCAAACTAAAATCAATTAATAGTCCAAGCTAATCAAGAGTGATGTTTTTCTATTAATCTACTATTGCAGAAATTTAACAGGTAATAACTAATTTATCTAGAATGCAAACGTGTATGCTGAGGTTTTAATTCAAAGGAGAGGAAGATTCTCGGTTTGTGGTTGGTTTATCAATCCTTTTAAGTTCAATAATCGCACTCGTTAGTTCAGATTATCTATGATTGCTAATTCACCAGATCATTCATATGAATAGCATGTTCCAACAATACAATTCGTTTATCCACAATATATCAATCCTATATTTCTATGGTATTGAGTCTATCAAGAACGAATATAATATGGTATTTAATTAAGCAAGACTGTTAGGTATATTCCTATGCTAATCGCGAAATCGTTCCCCGAGCCACGGGTTCAGAAACAAGCTCTCTTTAATTTTACTCTAATCTAAACATGGCTTTCCCAAGCATAGCATAGATAGTAGGGTGAAATGGTAGCTACAACAAGTCACAACTTAAAACTAAAATTAAAGAAACAATCACAAGATGATAATCCGAATTAATGAAGATGTAATTAATAAACGTTAATAATCAATGCAACAACAATCCTAGAAACTAGAGTGCATAGCCACTCATGTTCGTAGTAACAATTTTTCAAGTATTTTGCATAAACAAATTATAAAGAAAAGATGAAGGAATGAAGGACTCGATGATTTTCTCCTCCAAAAGTTGTTCCACGTGATGTTCTTGCCTCCAAATAATGTCCAACCCCTCAAAAATAGGTTTAGAACCCCTTTTATACATGTTGGAGACGTTTAGGGTTGAAATCCCCAAGTCCCAACCGAATTAGGATAAAATCCGCCCTTTGGCGTCTCGCTTGGCGCTTGGCGCCAACTAGGACAACAAACCTTTTGGTCTTCTATCTTTGGCATTTTAGTTGATGCCTAGCATCAACCTGGACAGTGAATATTTTAGCATGCTCTCAACGGCATTTTGGTTGGTTCCTAGTGCCAACCTGGGCACCAAACTTATACTTCCTCCGAATTCTTCCCTTTTTGACGTCAATTTGCATGCAAACTCCCCAAATTACTTCCAATTGGCTCCTACACATAAAAATACCATTATTAAGCTCAAGTCACAAATATTCATACTAAAGTTAACAAGATCGAGGCATAATGCAAGGCAAATTACATGCAAAAACATGAATTTTTAGCCAAACATCACCACCCCACACTTAAGCTCTTGCTCGTCCTCGAGCAACCAACAATTAACACTATTCTTGAGCACTTTACATTTACACATTTGAAGCACACTACACCATTGACCATGGTTGATAGAAACAATTAAACTGTAGCATATGCATTAAGAACACACTTCCCTTTAACTTTTGTCATTCTCAAAAATATTTAAGCAAAGACAACATGCTCAGAACGGTTCTAGCCTCAATAACTGACTCAATGACTAAATTCACTCATGGCTTGAACATCCAACATCCTCGAGAAGTCTAATAACGTTACCTATCCCTCATGAAACCATGTGCCCTCACAACAAGAACAAACGAGTGAGTTGTATCCACACATTCAAATCAAATTCTCAAATATATTTTAAAGACTCATATATATCAAAGAAAATCATTCACTATCACAAAAGAAGTCACGTGCATGCAATTGGTACCATAGGCTTTCCCTTAATGTAAATCTCTACTAATGTAGGCTTGCTCGATCTAAGATCAATTAGGACTTTTTCATAGTTGTAATGTGAGCTAAGGGACGGGAAGGATATATTTAGGAATAGTGGCCTAACCTCCCAAGCAATTTAACACATCAAATAATTAACTTCAAGCGCATAATCTTCAATTTCACAACTAAAATCATCCCCAATAACGTTCCCTCTTTCTTTAAGCACAACTTTACTTCATACCCACTAGCAAGAACAAGATGTCAATTCATTCATCTATATTTTTCCTTCTATTCTTTTTCAGATTTTTCTTCTTTACAATTTTTGCTAGTGGTGTATTCTTTTACAAAACAAGTGCACCTTTCTTCCTTTCATTGGTTCCACTCGAAAGCCACCCAAATTCCCTTCTTACTTTTTTTAGCGCTCATTTCACTATTAAAGTTCTTTAAGAGGTAAAAGGATATAAACAATGTCAATTAAGAAATAAAAAGTGTATAGGCTTGTAATGTGGGTGCCAAATAAAAGTCTATAAGCTCAAAATGGTTAACTAGGGATAGATCTTATGTGTGATACGCATTTAAGCTTGAAAAGATCAAAGACAGCCAAAAATCATTTTTCAAACCGAGTCTCACCTAAAATTTCGTTTCAATTCACATACCCTGCAAGTTCTAGACACAAGCACAATGACATGGACTACATAAAAATCTCACTTCACACATGGCATATTACTCACTAAGGACGGTTTCATTCCGACTCTCGAACTAAAGCAAGTATTCATGGAGCCACAAGATATTAAGCATTAAGCACAAAGTGAACATAAGTCAAGACTACGATACATAGGCATCATGAGACATGCAATCCAATTTATAGCGGCATCATGATCTGTTTCAAAACATAGGAAAAATACTACACATGCCAAAGTTTAAATATGTTACTATCAAACAAGTCAAGGGAGCCTAGGAATCTCATCCTTCTTCCTCCATTTTTTTCCGAAGTCCTACTGAAAAAAATAAAAATAAAACTACTACCTGGTTCAAATTACATCCCATGAAAAAGAACGGAGGTTCAAAGAAAAACCACGGGGGGATTATTACTACCTAAAGGAAACTAAAAGACTTATTTTTGGATTTTTGTTTAGACTTTAATCCGTCAAGAAAACTGTCTAGGAGATCCATCGTCGGGAAAAGTCCAATTTTTTTTACTTTTATCGATTTTTCTTATTTTCCACATTTAAAAAATTAAACTACTAAATACTACATAACTACGAAAACAAAAATAAGAAGCTAAAATCAAATAAGAAGTTAACATTTTTCCTAACATACTACTACTAATTATCTAGAGGAATTCTCCCACCCCATATTTAAAAGGAGCAGTGTCCCCAATGCACAAAAAAAGCAAAAAAATAAAAAGGGTGGAAAAGAAACTCCCTGAAAGGCCAAAGGCCGAAGCAATAGCGGCTCACATCTACTCAGAATTCCCCCAGATATAGTCCTTTGTGTTGGCACCCCACACTTAGTTCTCACCATCTAGCTCACTTTTGCACACTTTCTCTAGCTTTGCTCCCTATAATCAAATTTCTATAAAATAAAACGACATTTCAAAAATAATATAATAAAAAAATCAAACCTAAAACAATTCAGTAAAGATGAGTTGCCTCCTAACAAGTGCCTGATTTAATGTCGTGGTACGACACAGAATATCGTCTAATCATTGGCAAGTAACACCTTCGACTTCTGACAGCCAAAGTCACCTCCATAATAGTTCTTTACTCTGGGTCCGGTCACAAAGAACGTCCTCTCTCCACCTAAGACGCGCAGCTCAATTGCATCATGTGGAGTGACTCTCACTATCTCAAACGGGCCTGACCATCTCGATTTGAGCTTCCCCGGAAAGAGTCTCAACCTCGAATTGAACAAGAGAACCAATTGGCCTGGTTCGAACTCGTGATTGTGAATATGCTTATCATGCCAGCGCTTGGTCTTTTCTTTATATAATTTGTCATTCTCATACGCATGCAAGAAAACTCATCAAGCTCTTTCAATTGCAACAATCGTTTTTCACCCACTAATTCTGCATCAAAATTCAGCTTCTTTATCACTCAATAGGCCTCGTGCTCAAGTTCCACCAATAAATGGCATGCCTTCCCATAAACCAGCTTGTAAGGAGAGGTACCAATTGGCATTTTGTAGGTGGTTTGGTATGCCCATAGAGCACCATCAAGCTTTGCAGCCCAATCTTTCCTACTTGCACCAATCATCTTCTCCAGAATCTACTTTATCTCTTTATTTGACACCTCAACTTGTCCACTAGTCTGAGGATGGTAGGCGGTCGCAACCTTCTATTTGACCCTGTATTTCGCTAAGATATTGTCCAACAACTTGTTACAAAAATGAGAGCCTCCATCACTTATCATCACCCTCGGGGTGCCGAACCTTGTAAAGATATACTTTTTCACAATGTTAATGATGTTCGGCAAAAAATGCATATATTTACCCATTGTTATCTCATATTCTAGTACTTTTATTCGTCATTTGAGTATTAGTTATATTATTTTGTGCTTAATATTATATTTTAACTGTGTGGGAATAAAGTGGTATGAAGATCAAGAGATTTGGAACAAAATTGAATAAAACGCAGAAAAAAAGAAAGAAAATTAAATGAATTTAAAAAGGGGGGACACCCTTTGACTTTTTGTCCCCCAAGTTGAAGACAAACAAAAAATGAAGTCCAATTCAAAGCAAGCTAGGATGTTAAAAATTACAATCGCTCACTGCTTTCAGCGCCAGGACCGACGCTTGGCGCTGGCCAGGACGCTGGAGGCGGAAACTTTTTCTATTTCATTCGGGACAAGGTTATTTCGGCCTTACACGGTCCCTACTTGTATAAAAGGGGTCCTAAACCTATTTTGGAGGAGAAAAACGTTTTTTGAGAGTAAAATACAAGCACAGAGTCGTCATGGAAGCCGGAATTCATCAAGTTTCATCTTTCTTCCTCCAAACTTAGTAATTTTTATGTTTCTTTGTATGATTTGTTGTTTGGCGACAATGTCTATGTGGAGATAAACTTCACGTTCTAGGGTTGTGGTTCTTTCATGACTATTGTTATTCGGATATTGATTTTGATTTCTTAGTTTATCATATTGGTTTATTTATTCAATCCTGCACTTATTATTTGATTACTTGATCACCAATTGAATACTATCTATGAATCTAGAGTTGAATTCGAAAGTGGAAATTCTTGATTGCATATAGGATTGAGTAGAACAAGTTCTTGAACCTGGACATCGGGGAACGAATTCGCGGTTAGGATAGACATTACCTAATTGTCTTGCTTGGTTGATTTACAAGAATTATAAATGTGTTCTTGTTGATTCTAACTCCATAGACATATAGGCGTTAGGTTAGCTTGAATAGGCGGGTAAGAACTCGACAAATTCTTATGAGCAATATTAACTCTGTTAACCAGTAAACTAGATAAATTAGTTAGTCAATTCAATAGAAGAATGCAATATGATTGTTACATAGCCCATAACCCTAGATCGTTTTCATATTATTGATAACATTAAAATATGCTCTTCCTTTGTTCAAAGTTTATTATTTGATTTCTTTTTATTTTAATTAGTTTAGAATCAAATACTTCTAGGTTTAATTCTTGTTTAGATAATTAAGATAGTCTAATTTAGTTAATAGTTAATCACAAGTCCTCGTGCGATCGACATCCGACTTTTAGTCACTTTATTACTTGATGACAACGTATACTTGCGTGTGCGTTTGGCCGCAACAAGTTTTTGGTGCCGTTGCCGGGGACTTAGAAATTAACTATTCTACTAAATTAGACTTTTACTATTATCTTTACAAGTTTTTTTTTTCTTTGTAAATATTTTTAATTTTATAACTATTTGATTGATTTTTCTCTTAGTGTGTTTCTAATTCTCTCAGCATGACATCTGGGGATGAAGCATACAGAGATAAGGTTATTGATAAAGACGCATGATTGACGAAAGATTTTTATGGCCCTTATTTTTGGGCTTTTCATGACCTGACATCTTGAAAGTCTGAATTTGAATATGGGAGTAAGGGTTGGTATTGTGATGAACATTATCGATTAAGAGAATATTTGCAACGGCGTTGTTTGCTAACAACGTTGTTAAATGATTGGTCTAAGGATAGAGTTGATCTTGCATAAGAAATTGACAGGTTTAGCTTTGAGTACAAAGGTTGATGCATGTAACGCCCAACAATTTAGTGATAAGTTGTGTGAAGCTGAAAAAGATCTTCTAGACCAAATTGAGGAGCTAAAACGAGAATACCAATTATTAGACCAAAATATTATTAATGATGCCAAGGTTGACGAAGAGTGCAAAATTGAGGATGTCAAAAATAATGCAATTTTGGAGTTGGAGCATATTGGACCTCATTCTAAACACTTTTCAGCATTATGTTTAGTTGGCAACATGGGAATTGATCCAGTCGTTCATATGGAGGAGTCAATGAATGAGGAACAAAGTGTTTATATTCTGAAATTTGCCATACCAAGGAGGCAAAATGGCATTCCTCACTTAAGGGCCAAGAAGTGCAAGATGCGATATGTATTGCTTGGTTTTTTTAATTTTACACCACCGGCCCAAGAACGGGATACAAAAGTTGATGCAAAGTTGGGGGCGCAATTCATATCTTCAAAGTGGAAGGAAAAGTAGTACGAAAGTGATGGCGTCATGCCGCAACGTTAAATCAAGCGCTTGTTGGAAGGCAATCCAATTTTACTTTTCTTTTTTACTTTTGTTTATTTTTATTGTGCTATTTGTTTTTTGTAGCATTGTTTTTGAATCTTGTAGGAATAGGAGCATGAAGTCAAAGCCAATAGGCATGTGCAAAAGCGAGCAGGTGGTTGAAACTAAGTGTGAGGTACCCGCACAAGAGATCATACCGGGGAGAAGTTTGAGTATCCCGTGAGTTGCTAATTCTTTGGCCTTTGGCCTACCAGGGAGTTTCTTTTACCCTCTTATTATTTTCAGTGTGCATTGAGAACATTGCACAATTTTAAGTGTGGGGTGAGGAGATTGTCTAAGTGATTTTCTATTCTATCCTAGATTTGTTGTAGTACTTTTTCTTAGTGTAGTTACTTATGATAAAAAATAAGATAAAAAATTAAAAAATTAAAAAAAAATCAGAAAATTTGGACTTTTCCTGATGATGGATTTTGTGGACAGCTTTCTTGAGGGATTAAGGTCCAATAAAAAATAATCAAAAAATATTTTATTTTGTTTCTAGTTAGTTTTAGTTAGTCAATAATCCCCTGTAGTTTTTCTTTATGCATCGGTTCTTTTCCATGGGAAGTAACTTGAACCGGGTAATTTTTTTTATTTTTTTAGGATTAGATTAGTTTTTTTTTCTTTATTTTAGGAGTAGAAAAAGAGGGAGAAGAAAAACGTTTTGTGACTTGTTTGATACTAGTATATTTAGACCGGAGCTTGAGTAGTACTTTCCTCTGAATGCTTGAGTCATGAATAAAATTGCAAACTTTCTGACACTTAAGCTCAGGGTTGTGACTCTGTATAGAACTTATTTTTATGTTGTTGTTCGCTATGACCCTGTCTGTCGTAGAGTAGAATTGATCCATCTTGATTGATACTTGTGCCATGTGTGGTGAGGATTTCTTGCATATATTCCATGTTTTGCATCTTAGTCTAGAACTTGCCCTGCATGTTATTGAAGCGAAATAAAAGTGTTGCTCTGTTTAGAAGATGATAATAAGCTTTTTTTGATATGTCTTGTGAATTTTAGCCTTTTCAGATATTGTACCACTAGTTAGCCCTTTGAGCCTATAGCCTTTTGTTTGGAAGCTGTATTTTTAGCTTGATCCTTTTGTTGAATCCCTAGTTTTTGCACCCTGCCTCCTTGAGCATTGTTTCTTAGACCGTGATATTAATTGATAAATTTGAAGGATAGGATGGTTAAGTAAAAAAAAATGATGACCAATGATAGATGAAAGGTGATGAAAAGGCCTTCTTGAAAAGAATGTGACATGAAAAAGAAAAGAAAACAAAAGGGGAATGAAAAAAAATTGCTTTGAAAAAAAAATAAAAAAAAATTGAAACGTTCTTGATATGAGGGAAATACTTGTGAAACAATAGATGAAGAGATGGCTAAAAAATAAAAGTGAAGAGTAGAAAATAATTGATGGTGAAGTCTAAAAATGCAAAGTGCTTAGGGAAGTGTAAGTCACTATTATACAATTCTCCTACCCGTCCCTTAGCCAAAATTACAACCCATTAAAGTCCTATTTGATTATATTCGAGCATACGTAATTAGTAGAGATTTGTATAATGGTCAAGCCTATGGTTCTTTGTGCATACATGTGAATTCGTTTGTGAGTACGAGAGTTGTTCTTTGATGCTACGTCCATAAATTATATTCATTCTTTTATTTGAGTTTATGGACTATTTCTTCATGAGAGGGCACTTGTTTCATGATGGATAGGTGATGTTATTAGCTTTATTTGACAGAATAGGTGAGCGAGCTTAAATTTGGTGAGTTAGAGTCCCTTTCTAAGGTTAGGAGGTTAGAAGTTTGTTGTTTATTTGTGACTTATATATCTTGCACGATGATAAGTAAGTTTATATCTTATGGTTTGAGTTGCTATAGGACCTAATTGTTAGTATCTACCGAAGTGGTGGTGTTTTTAGGCTTGATTTATTGAGAGTAGTTTTAATGCTTACTCGAGGACGAGCAAGAATCTAAGTGTGGGGTGTTGATGTTTGGCAAAAAATGCATATATTTACCCATTGTTAACTCATATTCTAGTACTTTTAATCGTCATTTGAGTATTAGTTATATTATTTTGTGCTTAATATTATATTTTAATTGTGTAGGAATAAAGTGATGTGAAGATCAAAAGATTTTGAGCAAAATTGAATAAAATGCAGAAGAAAAAGAAAGTTAATTAAATGAATTAAAAAAGGGGGACACCCTTTATCTTTTTGTCCCCCAAATTGAAGACAAACAAAGAATGAAGTCCAATTCAAAGCAAGCTAGGACATTAAAAAATGCAAATCGCTCACTGCTTACAGCACCAGGATCGGCGCTTGGCGCTGGACTGGACGCTGGAGGCGAAAACTTTTCCTATTTCATTCGGGACAAGGTTATTTCGGGCCTACACGGTCCCAGCTCGTATAAAAGGGGTCCTAAACCTATTTTGGAGGAGAAAAATATTTTTTGAGAGTAAAATACAAGCACAAAGCTACCGTGGAGGCCGGAATTCATCAAGTTCCATCTTTCTTCCTCCAAACTTAGTAATTTTTATGTTTCTTTGTATAATTTATTATTTGGGAAAAATTTTATTTTGTATCTCATACAACTAACACTAGTTGTATGAGGTACTATTTTTGTCTCACAGTTTTCTGGACCCAGATTTTTGTGGACCCAGAAGTGTAAAATCGGGATCTACAAATTTGTGAGACAAAATGAGCCTCACACAACTAATGTCAGTTGTGCGAGACACACAATAAAACTTCTCGTTGTTTGGCTACCATGTCTATGTGGAGCTAAACTTCACGTTCTAGGGCTGTGGTTCTTTCATGACTATTGTTATTCGGATATTGATTTTGATTTCTTAGTTTATCATATTGGTTTATTTATTCAATCCTGTACTTAATTATTTGATTACTTGATCACTAATTGAATACTATCTACGAATCTAGAGTTGAACTAGAAAGTGAGAATTCTAGATTGCATATAGGATTGAGTAGAGCAAGTTCTTGAACCTGGGAATCAGGGAACGTATTCGCGGTTACGATAGACATGTACCTAATTGCCTCGCTTGGTTGATTTACCGGAATTATGAATGCGTTCTTGTTGATTCTAATTCCATAGACATATACGCGTTAGGTTAGCTTGAACAGGCGAGTAAGAATTCGACAGATTCTTATGAGCAATATTAACCATATCAACCAATAAACTAGATAAATTAGTTAGTCAATTCAATAGAAGAATGAAATATGATTGTTAGATAGCCCATAACCCTAGATCGTTTTCATAATATTGATAACATAAAAATTTGTTCTTCCTTTGTTCAAAGTTTATTATTTGATTTCTTTTTATTTTAATTAGTTTAGAATCAAATACTTTTAGATTTAATTCTTATTTAGATAATTAGGATAGTCTAATTTAGTTAATAGTTAATCACAAGTACTCGTGGAATCGACATCCGATTTTTAGTCACTTTATTACATGACGATCGCGTATACTTGCATATGCGTTTGGCCGCAATAGTTAACCACAACCTTGGCATCATTTGTAGGAAGAGCAATGGCCTCCACCCACTTCGACACATAGTCAATGGCCACCAGAATATACTTACACCCATTGGACGAGGTAAACGGACCCATAAAATCAATTCCCCACTCATCAAAAATTTCAACCTCCATAATTCCATGCAATGGCATCTCATGCCTTTTCGTAATTGTTCTTGTTCTCTGGAACTATCACACTTTTTCATGAACTCATAGTCATCTTTAAATAACCTAGGCCAATAGAAACTCGATTCCAACACCTTTGCTACCATTTTGTCACCCGCATGATGACCACCATAAGGCGACGCCTGACAGTCATGTAATATAGCATTTATTTCAGATTCGAACACACATTTTCTCATTAACTAATCGATACAAGATTTGAAAAGAAACGACTCATCCTACACATATGACCTTACGTTTTACAAAAACTTCTTTTTAGCATGAGGTTCAAGATCAGGTGGAAACTCTCCACTTGCCAGATAGTTCACAAAATCTGCATACCATGGCACCTCCCTAGCAGTAATGGCCAACAATTACTCATCCGGGAATGTTTCCTTGATGACATCACCCTCAGCTACATGATTCCGAGTTTCTAACCTAGACAAGTGATCATCCACTTGATTCTCTGTTCCTTTATGGTCTTAGATCTCCAAGTCAAATTCCTGCAAGAGTAAAACCCAACCGATTAGCCTTGGTTTAGCATCTTTCTTTTCAAACAAATACATGATGGCTACATGGTCTGTGTAGACGATGATTTTGGTGCCAACCAAATAGGCCCAAAATTTATCGAATGCCCACACTACAGCAAGAAACTCCTTTTCTATCACAGTATAATTTATCTGAGCAGGAGTGAGAGTCTTGTTTGCGTAGTAAATGGAGTGAAATATTTTCTCCTTCTCTGGCCCAATACGGTCCCAATTGCACAATCACTAGCGTCACACATCAGCTCAAATGGTTCTTTCCAGTCAGGAGCCACTATGATTGGTGCACTCACTAACTTCTCTTTCATCTCCTCGAATGGTTTAATACAAGCATCGTCAAACTTCAACGGCACATGCTTCTCTAACAACCTGGACAAAGGAGAGGAAATTTTTGAGAAATCCTTTATAAATCGGTGATAAAAACCTGCATGTCCTAGAATCCTAACTCCTTTCATTGAATTCGGTGGTGGCAACTTTTCAATTGCTTCCACGTTAGCCTTTTCAACTTCCAGTCCATCTTTGGACACCTTGTACCCTAGCATTATACCTTCACGTACCATAAAATGGCACTTTTCCCAATTTAGTACCAGGTTAGTTTCCTCACACCTAGCAAGCACTTTAGTAAGATTGGTTAAGCATTCATCAAAATAAGGACCAAACACAGAAAAATCATCCATAAAGACCTCCACAAATCGTTCCACCATATCGATGAAAATAGCCATCATACACCTTTGATAAGTCGCAGGTGCATTACATACCACCAATGGTATTCTCTTAAATGCATAAGTGTCATAAGGGAATGTAAAAATGGTATTTTCTTGATCTTCTGGGGCAATAGCAATCTTATTATACCCTAAATAGCCGTTAATAAAATAATATATTCCTGTTTGGATAACCTATCAAGTATTTGATCAATGAAGGGGAGGAGGAAGTGATCTTTTTATGTAGCATTATTCAACTTCCTATAATCTACGTAGATTCGCCAACCAGTCACAGTCCTAGTTGGGATTAATTCATTTTGTTCATTCACTACAACAGTCATGCCTCCCTTTTTAGGTACACATTGAACACCCACTTACTATCGGAGATAGAAAATATTGTACCTGCGTAGAGCCACTTAATCACTTTTTTTCTTACCACCTCTTTCATGATTGGATTTAAGCAAAGTTGATGCTCCACGCTAGGCTTGTGTCCCTCCTCCATGAGTATTTTGTGCATGCATAATGCAGGGCTAATACCCTTTTATGTCAAACATTGTCCAACCAATGGCTTGTTGTGCTCCCTTAGCACCCTTAAGAGCTTCTCTTCCTGCAATTTAGACAAATGAGACGAAACAATCACAGGTAAAGTGTTAGAACTTCCTAAGTATGCATAACGAAGATGAGATGGTAAGGGTTTAAGTTACATTTTTGGGGCCTCCTCGACTGAGGGTTTAGGGGACGGATTGATTGGCCTATCCAGAGGCTCAAACTGGGATCCTTCTCTTATGTATTCGCAAGATGCATCCAGAATTTGCAATATCTCCTCAACCTCTTCTTCAAGTTCCAAGTGATTGAACAACATCAATGCCTTTTCTAGTGCATCTTCAATAAACGCACTTGGCTCCATGGCTGGTTCATTTATATCTACCACAGAAGTCATGGCCAAGTCCTCGTAATGACAAGGCAACTGAATGGCTCGATATACATTGAAGACTGCTTCTTCATTGTCCACCCTCAAGATTATCTTACCTTCCTGGACTTTGATAATTGCATCTCTAGTGGCCAAGAAAGGTCGTTCCAAGATGATAGGAACTAACTCATCAGCCTCGTAATCCAGGATGATAAAATCTGCAGGGAAAATAAACTTCCCAATCTGCAGCAAGACATCCTCAATTACCCTCTTAGGATAAACATAAGATCTATCAGTTAACTGTAGCATCAGCGTGGGTGGGTCTCGGTGCTCCTAAGCCCAATTGTTTGAACACTGACAATGGCATTAGGTTAATACTTGCACCCCAATCACACAATGCTCTACCCACATCCATATCACCAATCCTCATGAGGATGGTAAAACTACCCGGATCCTTGAGCTTTTGTGCAAGCTTATGTTGAATCCTGGAAGTTGTTGCGATCAAAACACTCACGCAAGTGTACGCGATCAACAAATAATATAGTAATAAGCAATGTATTGTTCCCACGAGGAACTATGATCAACTTATCGACTGATGCAAACTCACACAATTATCAATTCAAGCTAATTCATCATAAAATACATAAATAACTAATTTACACTTTAACTAGTAATCAAACAATAATACAACGCAAAGTTACTATGCCACTTATGCAATTTTCTTTTAACAATTAATAAAAGAGATATTCCAGGGTCATGGGCTTGCTAGATATCATGCTGCGCTTTTAGCTTAAGAAAGATTTATTGAATTATCTGGGTTATTGATTATAGGGTTAATAATGCCCATAAGAATCTGTCGAATTCCTATGCGCCTATTCAGGTTAAATTAATACCTATATTTCTATGGCATTAATATTAACTCAAATGCATTTACAATTCCTATTTTTCAACCAAACAAGGCAATTAAGTATATTTCTTTCTTAATCGCTAATCTTTCACCCGATGCCCAGGATCAAGATCTTGTTCTATTTGATTCTATATGCAATCAAGAATTTCCTTTTTCAAGTGTAACTCAAGATTTATTAATAGTATTTCACGGTTAGCTATGCAGTAAAATAATTAACAATAGAGTAAAATAAACAACCCATAACGATAAATTCAAGATCATCAATTTAAGCTTGAAACAACATAATCATCTAACACCCATGACCCTAGAATATTTGGATTTTTAGCCACTCATATTCATACAAATATTAACACTATAAGTCTTAAACATAAAATAAATAGATACTAGAAGAAAGTTAAGAAAAACTCTTTTAATCCTTGCTCCAAAGTGTTGATCCTTTTGATTTTTGATACTTAAAGATGAATCACCTCTTCTTCTTCTCTATAAAATCAGGTCTGGTCCATCAATAATGGCTGCTTTACCCATTTTAATCGTGTAAGAATGTGTTTTGACAATTATGCCCTTTTAGGACCAAAATAGAATAGTTCTGCGATTTTTACACGTTCGCGGCGCCCCCTGCGACGTGTACATGGATTGGTCAGGCAGAATACAATTTAACTGAGTAGAACAAATTTTTGCTGGAAATGCAACACCCGCGGCACCCCCACGTGGCCCGCCCTGCGGCATGGCAATGCAATTTTCTGCGCTGCCTCATTTTTTTTTTGTTTTTCTATCCGGGCTTGCTATGCGACCCCCAAACATGATCCCGACATGATTTATTTAGTTTTTACTCAGACTTTAAAGCCCCAAATTAATCAAATTCATCCCAAATTTAATTCTTAAGTCGGAATCTCTTCCTGCAAGGCATACAATTCATTATTACTTAAGCTCAAACCTTTGTAAAATGCAATAATTAAAGTGTTGTTACAACGACTAAAACACGAGTTTTTAGCCTATGATTAGAAGTGCACACTTAAATCATTGCTTGTCCTCGAGCAATTATCATAAACTTCACATAAGGACGACGACCTTTTTATCAAACAATTTCTTTAACAACACATGCCGACACTTAAGTACCAACTCATAATATTTCAACCTCAAGACATGACTCACAAGTGCCACGCATTTTCATAACTTTCTTACTTACTCTAACACAAGGGTCAAAACTTTCTCTTGCTTTTACAAATCATGTGCCCTCCCACAACTAATATAGACTAGTTCCTCTCAAAATAATATTCAAGAATATTTAGGAACTCAAAATAGGAAGAATTAGCTTACTCTCAAAATTGAAATTCATGTGCAATAGATGACATACCATATGTTTGCCCCTAGTGTAATACTCTACTAATTGAGCTTATTCAATCAAGGATCAAATAGGACTTTGATTGGTTGTAATGCAAGCTGGGGAAGGGTGTGATAAATATAAAATGTAGTAGCTACACCTCTTTGAGCACTTCCATACATACACCAATTCATTTCATAATTTCAGCATTACTCTTATGTTAAACCATCTCCAACCTTTTTGAGGTTTTACATAATAACAACAAATTCCATTCTCTTTAAGCACCATACTCTACTATATATGTATTTATTTTATATAAACCAACAAATCTCTTCTCAACTTTAACAACATTAAAACAACACTAAGTGCTCATGAGAGATAGAGGTTCAAACAACTGATATATTTACATAAATTGGTAAGGTTTGTAATGTGGATGCCAAAGAAATAGGATTAACAGCTCAAAAGGTTTGACTAAGATATATACAACTAGGTGGGAACAATTATAAAACTGGTTCAACAAAGAAATGCATATATCATCTCCTAAACTAAATAATACTACTATTTCGCTTTGCAAAACACTTGAGGGCAAGTTCTAGATATCATCTGTTAAGCACAGAATATTTCCACAACCTCACTCACACATTGACATACAACTCACTCAAGCTTGGATCTTTCTCGACTCTCTAGTCAAAGCAGTTAAGCATAGTCATAAATACACAATTTAAGGTACTTACTTTAGAATCAAGAACTGAGGTTGAACATCACAAATAAGGTACATACCACTTCTAAAGCATGTGCATTTGAGGAGATTAACTCTGTAAGTTAGGAACTTTTTATTCAATTGAACTAAAAAAATTACACTATACCCGGTTCAAATACACCCTTGGAAAAGAACCGTGGCATAAAAAAAAACCAAGGGGAAGTATTTTAAATTAAACCAAAACTAGCATACACTAAACTGAATAAAAAGGCAAACATATTTTTTTTATAAATTTTGTTGTTTTGAATTTTGACTTCATTTCCCTCAAGAAAAATCCATCGTCGAAAAAAAAACGAAATTAGTATCACTTACTACAAACAAACGCTATAATCTACCAAACCACAAAGTTTAACAGTCTAAACAAAATCAAACAACCAAAAATACAAAAAATACAAAAGTAAGTACATTACAATATGGGCAATTCACCCCACACATAAAAACTTGCATTGTCCCTATTTCAAAAAATCAAAATAGATCAGAAAAGAGACTCCCTGAGGCCATTGACCTAAGCATCTTCATCTTTAAAGGTGCGCAAATATTCCTCGTCATCTGAGGGAACAGAGTTCACATCCTCATCCGGTGGAAATTGCCCTTGCTGAGCCATTCCTAACCACTGTTGAGTGAAAGGAGATAGAGGGAGATTTTGTTGTAATTCTTCTAAGTTCACTTCCCCTCTGGAGGCACGAAGGCGCAGGTCAGCAAATAATAACTACAAAGTCTCTTCCACTCGGATAAACCTTTGATCGGCATTAAGTGCAGCTGCAGGCGGATCTATCATCGTCGTGACATCAAGTGCCCTGATAGGGTATGTCACTTCTATCTTCCGATCATAGTGATACTCTTCTTCAATGTAGTGCATCCGCAACAACCGAGTGATCATACTCGGATAGTGTAGGCGGCGTCCCCCAAAAGGTCTCACCTTCGACATGTGTTCCAGCATAATTTTTCCAAGATCAACCTGCATTCCTGTTAAAATTGCATAAATCAAACCAACCTTTAGTTTTGATACGTCCGTATCACTTTGTGTCAGCATGATTTTTGCATTTATTATCTTCAAAATAACTCTTGCAGGACACTGGAATGTTTATTTTTTCATCTCCTTGTAAAACTCATTTGAATCTCTAGTCCACAAGGCAAAGGAATCTGCACCACATAGCTTCCTGCAAATGTCTAGGTAGTCTGGTCTATGAAGAAACCTCTAAAACAGCTTATGTGAATGCTCAGTGAAACCTATTATTTGATTGATGACCTTTGAAGAAAATGGAATCACTCTATTTCTGACCCTTACTTGGTAACTTGTCTAAATAGCCTCCTAGTTTCCAATTGGCATAAAATTCTTTTACCCAGTTGATATTCATACTATCATCTTGGTGAAACAACCCTTCAAAACCCAAAGCTCGAATGTTATTATATATTGCATTATACTTACGAGCGAGTTTTGTTTCATCTATGGCAACTTCATGAGTTGGTGGCACAACAGGAACAAATGATTGGAACCATTGTATTGTATGGGCTGGAATAGCCTTGATGCCATATTTTCACTGTGGTACCTCATCTGCATCAGGATCGATGTGTTCCTCTTCCTCCTTAACTGGTGCCGGAGGGGGTGCCCTTCTACTTCCCCCCGTCAGCTAGTAGATGCAACCTCAGATAGGCCAGTGTTTGATCTTTTACTTGGGCACCAAGACATTATACTTACACAACATGATATACTAGCTAAAACACACAAAAATAATTATAAAAGCAAGTGGAGTAAATACCCCACACTTATGTTATTATCATGTTGACACTTAGCATGCATAACAGGGATTCAGACTACCCTGTTCTTCAATTAGAATGATATAATTCTTATCGGCCTACCCAACATTAGAGAGAATTGCAACAAGTGTAAATAAAATAAGATTTCAAAAACTAGGCTGAAAATATTAAAAATAAACATAAAAAGAAATTAGTCAATTTTATAAAATCCAAAATTATTATACAAAATATACTACATAGGCACATTAGCATGAATCCTACATATCATTTTACATATATCAAGCAAAAAATCATGGTTTAGCCTAATGTCATAGTTGTTATCAAAAATAACATCTCACAATGCAATGTGTTTCTCAATTTGCAATATTACTCAATTTCATGTCACTTAGACATTTTAACAAACACATTGTAAGCATGTCTTGCATTCTTTAAATTTCAACTTGAAATGAGGTAAATTCACCATATCAACAACACAAATATACCTCACTTCACAACTATAACATCACCATGTCTTCACAATAATATTCAATGCACAAATTTTCACTTTCTTACATGTATTTTCGAAACAGTGTACCCCTCAACAATCTTCAACAAGAACTCAACCCATATCACTTTAACACACCCTAAAACCCTCCATAATCACAAAGATAATAAACATTCTAAGTTTCTAATACTATTTTCAACAATATTAATAAAAGAAACTAAAAGAAAATTAAAACACAATTCTTGCTAGGGTTTATATAAATATAATTGAAAATAAGAAAGAAATACAACATAAAATACTACTATATTGAAAGAAAAGACAAAATAAAATACTACTAGATTGAAAGAAAAGAGAGAAGAGAATACTTACCTTGCAAGAAGAAGAAGGATTTGGGGATGGATTTGTTGAGAGAAATTGTTTGGGGCTTTTTGGGTTGAGACTTGGAGAGGCAGAGAGTTTGGGAAAAGAAATAATGAAATAAAGGGAAAGGGGGTTCGTTTATTAAGGGTTTTTTTAAAAAAATCTTTATTTTAATTAAAATTCGCTGCCGCGTCGCCCCCCGCGGCGCGGTAGTGCAAAAAATCCAGCTGCTCCAAAAAATTTGTATTCTGCCTCGTCTGTGCAATTTTGCCTGGCGCGGTGTGTGGAACGACGCCTCATGCAATGCGGTAGGCCAATTTTTCACAGAGTTAGCCTATTTTCGATTTTTAGCTCATAATTTACACCCCTACATCTTTGTACACTGATTTTATGCCAAATTCATGCTTGCACCTAATTAAAAACATTATAACATCTAAAATCTAATATTTCTAAACTACAATTAAAATTAGTGATGTTAGTCATTGGGTTGCCTCCCAACAAGCACCTAATTTAACATTGTGGCACGACTCAACACTTCATCATACATCAACCAAATCTACCAAGATCTTGTGACATTTAATATCACCACCCCAATAGTGTTTTACTCGTTGCCCATTCACCAAGAATGTACCACTTGAATTTATGTCCCGCAATTCAACTGTTCCATGAGGAGTCACACTTAACACAACAAAAGGGCCTGCCCAACTGGACTTAAGTTTTCCACGAAAAAGCTTTAGCCTTGAATTAAACAAGAGAACTTCTTAAACCGACTCAAACTTACGATGTTGGATGTGCTTGTCATGCCACCTCTTGGTCTTTTCTTTATACAACTTGGCATTTTCATAAGCATGCAACCGAAACTCATCAAGTTCATTGAGTTGTAGCAGTCTTTTTTCACTGGCTAAGTCCATATCCATATTTAGCTTTTTGATTGCCCAATAAGCTTTGTGTTCTAGCTCAACTGGCAAATGACATGCTTTTCCATAAACTAACATGTATGGAGAAGTACCTACTGGAGTCTTGTATACAGTTCAGTAAGCCCACAATGCATCTTCTAACTTACCAGACCAATCCTTCCTATTTGCACTCACTGTTTTCTCCAAAATCTATTTTACCTCTCTATTTGACACTTCAACTTGACCACTCGTTTGAGGGTGATACGCAGTAGCAACCTTGTGTCTTACCCCATATTTTGCTAAAAAAAATTCAACAATTTGTTACAAAAGTGTGTTCCTCCATCACTTATCAACACCCTTGGAGTTCCAAAGCGTGTGAAAATGTGCTTCTTTACGAAACTTACCACTATCTTTGCATCATTAGTAGGAAGAGCAATGGCCTCAACCCACTTAGACACATAATCGCTTGCAACCAAAATGTATATGTGACCGTTAGAGTATGGAAATGGTCCCATGAAATCAATTCCCCATACATCAAAGAGCTCTACTGCCAAAATATTTTGCAAAGGCATCTCGTTCCTCTTCGTGATTGTACCTGTTCTTCGACACCTGTCACAATTTTTAACAAAAGCATGTGCATCTTTAAACAATTTTGGCCAGTAAAAAACTGATTGCAAAACCTTTTGTGTAGTTTTGTCTCCACCATGGTGACCTCCATAAAGAGAAGCATGACAGTCATGCAATATTGCATTCATCTCCTCCTCAGGGACACACCTTCTTACCAATTGATCTGCGCATTGCTTGTATAGAAAAGGCTCGTCCCACATGTAAAATCTCACGTCATGTAAAAATCTTCTTCTATGATCAGCTGAGAATTCTGGTGAATTCTGGTGGAGTCACCCCACTTGCAATATAATTCACATAATTAGCATACCATGGGGTTTCATCCGAAGTGATGGCTAGTAACTGTTCATCAGGAAATGTTCCTTTGATTGCTTCTCCTTCAGTGACATGGCCTCGATTTTCTAACCTAGACAAGTGATCTGCAACCTGATTCTCTATCCCTTTTCGATCTCAAATCTCTAAATAAAATTCCTGCAAAAGAAGAACCCATCGGATTAACCTTGGCTTGGCATCTTTCTTTGCAAATAAATACCTAATAGCTGAGTGATCCGTGTAAACTATGACTTTGGTTCCCACTAGATAGGACCTGAACTTATCAAATGCCCATACTACTGCAACCAACTCTTTTTTAGTAACAATGTAATTCATTTGTGATGGATTAAGAGTTCTATTCGCATAATGAATGGAGTAAAAGATTTCTCCTTCCGTTACCCCAAAACAGCTCCAATGGCTGTCACTTGTGTCACACATCAACTCAAGTGGAAGTTTCCAATCTGGAGCAATGATAATTGGTGCAGTGACTAATCTTCTTTTCAGCTCATCAAACGCTTTCAGACAAGCATCATCAAACTTGAAGGATGTATCTTTCTCAAGAAGCCTGCACAAAAGAGATGAAATTTTTGAAAAATCTTTAATAAAACGACGATAAAAACCTGCATGGCCCAAGAAACTGCGAATGCCTCTAACTGATGTTGGTGGAGGTAATTTTTCAATTGCTTCCACCTTTGCTTTATCTACCTGCAATCCATTCTTGGACACTTTTTGCCCTAGGACGATACCTTCTCTTACCATGAAATGGCATTTTTCCAAATTCAGTACAAAATTTGTTTCTTCACACCTAGCAAGTACCTTGTCAAGATTCATTAGACATTCATCAAAAGAACATCCAAATACAGAAAAGTCATCCATAAATACTTCCACAAATCTTTCAACCATATCAGTAAAAATATCCATCATACACCTTTAAAAGTCACAGGTGCATTACAGAGACCAAATGGCATTCTTTTAAATGCATATGTCCCATAGGGACATGTAAATGTGGTATTCTGTTGGTCCTCTAGGGCTATAACAATCTGATTATATCCCAAGTAGTCATGCCAAAAATAGTAGTATTCTTGTCCAGCTAAAATATGAAGCATTTGGCCTATTCAAAGGTTCAAAGGGATTTAAACCTTTCATATATTCACATGATGCATTCAAAATATGCTTCATCTCTTCAGCCTCATTATTAATCTCCAAACTCTCAAACAACACGATTGCCTTTTCTAAAGAATCCTTCAAATATACGCTTGGGGCAATAAGTTGCTCATCCATCTTCATGACAGATATCATAGACAATTCTTCATAATGGCGAGGAAGTTGAATTGCTTTGTATACATTAAAAATAGCTTCCTCATTGTCAACTCTCATGATCATTTTTCCTTCTCTTACTTTAATTATAGCATCACCTGTAGCCAAGAGAGGTCTTCCCAAAATAATACGAACTTTTTCATCAGCTTCAAAATCCAAGATAATGAAATCAGCCTGGAAAATAAATTTCCCAATTTTCAGTAGCACATCTTTAATCACCCCTTCCAGGTAAGCTATGGACCTGTCTGCTAGTTGCAACATCACCGTGGTGGGTTTTGGAGTTTCCAAACCCAATTGTTTGTACAAAGACAATGAAATAAAATTTATGCTTGCTCCCAAATCACAAAGTGCATGTCCTACATCAACATTACCTATTCTCACAGGGATAGTAAAGCTACCAGGATCCTTAAGCTTTTGAGGAAGCTTATTTTGGACCCTTGAAGTGCACTCCTCAGTAAGTGCAACTGTTTCAAATTCAGTCAATCTTCTCTTGTTAGCCACAATATCTTTTATGTACTTGGCATACTTTGGAATTTCACGAATCACATCTACCAACGGAATATTCAATTGAATCTAACTCAACATAGAGAGAATTTTGTTGAACATGTGATCATCATTTTTTTCTGCAATCTTTGTGGAAAAGGTGATGGTGGTCTTGGAACATTCACGGGCGCTGAAACTGTATCATCTTTCTTTGCTTCCTATGTTACTTTGGGAATCAATTCACCCTCAGGTATATGCTTGTCTTTTCTCTTCTTTGGAACTTCTTCTAATTCCCTTCCAGTTCTAAGTGTAATTGCACTAACTTGCGGATTTTTCTCTGTATCACTTGGAAGAGCACCTGCAGGCCTAGTGTTTTGATTTGCAGCTAGCTGTCCCATTTGCCTTTCAATATTTCTGAAGTCAGTTCTGAGTTGTTGATTGTCATGCAACTATTTCTTCAACAAATCATTTGTACTTTCTTCTACTTGTTGGGGTGGCCTTTGAGGTTGATTAAAATTTCCTTGGGGTCTATATTGATTCTGATTCGATTGATTTCCACTCCAGGAGAAATTAGGATGATTCCTCCAATTTGCATTGTAAGTGTTCCCATATTGTGTCTGTTGGTTCATAGGACCTCTACTTTGTTGCCCCACATAAAAAATAGATTCAGGATTCGAGGGGCACATGTCACTCGTGTGATTGTCACCACATATTTTACAACAAATCGACATTTGTTGAACATATTGCATTTAATGTGTATAGTTTATTGTCATTCTATTCATTTGATTTGCCAATTTTGCTATATCTGCTCTCTTGGCGGAAAAGTCATCAAGTTCAAGTACCCCTGTTGCTTTCTGTTTAATTACTCTCCTTTGTTCTCCCTCACCTTGCAAATTATGATCATTAGCAGAAGTTGTATTTCAATATATGGTCTCGCCATGCAACTACCTCCACAAACTGAATCAAGATTCATCTTTTAAGTCTCATCTAATCCATCAACAAAAGTATGGCCCAATACCTCATCAGTCTGACAATGATATGGACAGTCTCGGAGTAGTTTCTTGTATCTTTTCCAAGCTTGGCGAAGAGTCTCACCATCCCGTTGTTGAAACCCAAAAATGTAGCTCCGCAAAGACTTTGTCTTTTTAGTGGGGAAAACTTGATTAAGAATTTCTTTGCTAAATCATTCCAAGTATGGATTGAATTAGTAGGCTCCTTCTGCAACCATTCTTTAGCTTCCCCCAACAATGAAAAAGGAAACAAGTTTAGCCTAACATAGTCCTTGGAAAAATTTGGATAGTTGTAAGTATTCGTGATTTCCAAAAAAATCTGAATGTGCCTCTGTAGGTCTTCATGAGATAGACCTACATATTGCCCAGTGGACTGAATCAGCTATACCATGTACTGTTTAAGCTTAAAGTAACCAGTGATATCAGGCTTCACAATAGCCTGAGTCATATTAGCAAGATTTGGCCTTGCAGCTTTTATCACCGGGCGCCCTCCATTACCTGCCATCACGATTGGTTGTGGTTGAACTAAAATGTCCAACTCTCTTTCTGTTTTGTATCTAACTTCCAACTCCTTCCTTGCTTTATGAAGTGTTCTTTCAATTTCAGGATCGAGAGGGAAGAGATTGCTTGTGCTTCTACGCCCCTGCATTCAAGAGAAGAGCCTGCGTGGCACAAACAAAGTGAACTGAAAATTAATGCTTAAACCAATAGCTAATAAAAGCTTAACTCAGTCAAGTAGCTAATTTCTAAGTCCCCGACAACTGCGCCAAAAACTTTTTTGCGACCAAAACACTCACGCAAGTGTATGCGATCGTCAAGTAATATAGTAATAAGTAAAGTATCGTTCCCATGAGGAATTATGATCAACTTATCGACTGATGCAAACTCAAACAATTATCAATTCAAGCTAATTCATCACAAAATACATAAATAACCTATTTACAATTTAACTAGTAATCAAACAACAATACAACGCAAAGTTACTACGCCACTTATGCAATTTTCTTTTAACAATTAATAAAAGAGATATTCCAGGGTCATGGGCTTGCTAGAGATCATGCTACGCTTTTAGCTTAAGAATGATTTATTGAATTACGTGGGTTATTGATTATAGGGTTAATAATACCCATAAGAATTTGTTGAATTCTTGTGCACCTATTCAGGTTAAATTAATACATATATTTCTATGGCATTAATATTAACTCAAATGCATTTACAATTCCTATTTTTCAATCAAACAAGGCAATTAAGTATATTTCTATCTTAATCGCTAATCTTTCACCCGATGCCCAGGATCAAGATCTTGTTCCAATTGATTTTATATGCAATCAAGAATTTTCTTTTTCAAGTTTAACTCAAGATTCATAAATAGTATTTCACTATTAGCTATGCAGTAAAATAATTAACAGCAGAGTCAAATAAACAACTCATAGCGATAAATTCAAGATCATCAATTTAAGCTTCAAACAACATAATCATCTAACGCCCATGACCCCAGAAAATTTGGGTTTTTAGACACTCATATTCATAAAAACATCAATAATATAATTCGTAAACATAAAATAAATAGATATTAGAAGAAAGTTTAGAAAATCTCTTTTAATCCTTGCTCCAAAGTGTTGATCCTCTTGATTTTTGATACTTGCAGATGAATCTCCTCTTCTTCCTCTCTCTAAAATCAGGTCTGGTCCGTCAATAATGGTTGCTTTACCCATTTTAATCGTGTAAGAATGGGTTTTGACAATTATGCCCTTTTAGGACCAAAATAGAATAGTTCTGCGATTTTTACACGTCTGCGGCGCCCCGTGCGACGCATATATGGATTGGTCAGAGACAGAATACAATTTAACGGAGCAGAATAAATTTTTGCTGGAAATGCACTGCCGCAGCACCCCACACAGCGCGCCCCGCAGCGCGACGGTGCAATTTTCTGCTCTGCTTCGTTTTTTTTGTTTTTCTATCCGGGCTTGCTATGCGACCTCCGAACATGATCCCGACTTGATTTATTTAACTTTTACTCAGACTTCAAAGTCTCAAATTAATCAAATTCATCCCAAATTTAATTCTTAAGTCGGAATCTCTTCCTGCAAGGTATAAAGCATGAATTTAGTATAATTCATTATTATTTAAGCTCAAACCTTTCTAAAATACAATAATTAATGTGTTGTTACAATGACTAAAACACAAGTTTTTAGCCTATGATTAGAAGTGCACTCCTCAGTAAGTGTGACGATCTCAAACTCAGTTAACCTCCTCTTATTCTCCACTATATCCTTGATATATTTTGCATATTTTGGGACCTCACTGAGCATGTCCACCAAAGGGATGTTCAAGTGTATCTGCTTCAACATATCTAGAAATTTGTGAGACATGTGGTCATCATTCTTCTTTGTCAATCTTTAAGGAAAAGGGGTGGCACCCTCTCTGACATGTGCTCAGACTCTATTTTGTTTCTTTCATCTACCTCTACAGGTTTTGGCACGCTTTCTTCTTCTAGCCCAGACTGCTCCTTTTTATTCTTAGGCACTTCTACCAATTCTCTCCCACTTCTCAACGTCACTATATTGGCTTGAGGATTTTTCTTTGTATCACTTGGGAGAGCTCCAGTAGGTCTAGTATTCTGATTGTTAGCGGTCACGCCCCGAACTTGGCGGCGAGACCGACACCCGGTGCCTCACCATCGTACCAACTGCGACTAAGTGATTCTGAGCATATAATGTCATACTTTTTCTATGGACCACATTGTAAAACAACTGCGATTGCTGACTAAATATCAATATAAAGCTGGGCCTACAAGGCCGTCATCATTATACAGCTGACAAACCAACAAAATATACATACAAGGCCTACAAGCATAACATGTTGTACTAACTGACAGGATATGTCTACAAGCCTCTACTGATGGACATACTGTGATCGGGACAACTCCCTGACCTACGTATAACATATATACATATATATACAAGATATACATAAAGCTCTAGAACCGGCAACTCCGAAAGGCATGGAGCTTATCGATCAAGCTGAACTCAGGAAACACTTGATGAGGAGGTCTACCTTTCTCTCTATCTGAACCTGCACGCATGAAATGCAATGCCCCCAGAAAAGGGATGTCAGTACGAAATAATGTACTAAGTATGTAAGGCAATATACTGAAAGCTGAAACTGAACTGATAATATAATAACTGCAAGTAGATGGAAGTCAAAGATAATCTGAAGATATGCTTACCTGCTGATACTGACTCAACTCTCTTAATATAGTAAGTAAAATAGATGTCCAGCCCTATAAGGCTCTGTATATATATAACTGCTCTACCGTAGTTGGCTCACTCATTGGAGCTTGGCCATACTGGTCTCTGTATCTTCACCAACTGGGCTCGCTCATAAGCAATCGGCCATAGTAGGCTCGGTATATAACTTACCATCTGATCAGAGGTTTCCCAATAGGGGCCTACCCATCGATTATAGCTCGATGGTAATGAAAATACTTTTAATACTGTATATATGTAAACTCTCTACTCTTTTGACCAGAAGAAAGAAATACTCAAATGAATAAGTAGTCCCGATAAGAAGAATATGGTAACTTACAAAACTAGGAAAATAAATGTAATTTGCGAGACTAGCAAAATAAACGTAAATTACGGGATACGAAATTTTCTTTATGCCTCGTTATTAAACTTGTGTAATGACGAGATCATACCAAAATGAAGGAAGAGCTTAGCCTTAACATACCTGTCCCTTGAATTATTTGACCAAATTGAAGCCCCTGTTTTATGAAATATGTTGAAACGAACGAATGAAGCTTCTGCTTCTGAATTTGAACGAAATTTGCTCATAAAGCTTCTGATTCTAAAAATTTATATGTACGAAATTTGCTTCTGACTTCTAACATTTTCTGACTTCTAACCTTTTAAATTAAGAAGGAAATCCTTCTTGAATTCTAAGATTTGTACATGGCAGGGAGGATAATTATCAATTATTGAATTCAAAGAACACAAAAGTGACATTCTTGAATTCTAAGACTTGTGTGTTCTTTGAATTCTAAGACTGGTACATGCATTATTATTTCCTAGGTTGCCACATAGGTTATTTTAATGCTTAGTCACTTCATGTTTTGCCACATATCCTTTGGAGTATAATTAATTAAGTTTTATCCACTTATCAATTAACCAGGTAATGTCTTGTTACCCGATAATTAATCAATTACCCGCATAATTTAAAAATTACCATAAATTACTTAAAATTCTATTTATCTTTAAAATACTTCATATACTTTATATACTATACTACCATGATCATATGGTACCTTACATGGTACTAGTTTATAATTATCGGGTGTTATCGCTCGACCCGTATTTTATTCCAAATTGGCCACTTTCAACGAAATTCATTTTCTTCGACTTGTTTCCCCCCTCACCTTCACGAATTTACTAATCACTTGTGAAATAGAATAATCCTTATAACCTCCAAATAATCTTTTACTTCAACTGATGTCAATTACATTACGACAAATTCCACGTACAATACTTCAGGGTGCAACATCGTCGTAACTTAATATTGTGAAGCATGACATCACCATGATATCGATGTAATATTACGGGGCGTAACATTAGCCATCTGCCCAAACTGCCTCTTTAGATTTCTGAACTATATGTGCAATTGTTGATTCTAAGCCCTAACTTGTTGATTCTCAGCCATAACTTTTTGATTGTCTATCAAGAGCTTTTTCATCATGTCTGTCAAACTCTTTTCTGCTTATTGTAGGAGCTTAGGCGGCTGATTGTAGTTAGCTTGAGGCCTGATATTCTGATTTCCATCTCAAGAAAGGTTAGGATGATACCTCCAATTTGGATTGTATGTGTTACCATATTGAGCATTTTGATTCATCGGCCCTCTAGCTTGTTGCCCCACATAGTAGATGTATTCAGGATTCGTGGGGCATATGCCACTTGTGTGACCTTCACCACATAACTCACACTAAGTAGACATCTGTTGCACATGTTGCATCTGTTGTGCTTGGTGCATTGTCATTTTATTCATTTTATTTGCTAATCTCGTTATATCTGCCCTCATGTCTGTGAAATCATCAAGCTCAATCACACATGCTGCCTTTTGTTTAAATGCTCTTTGTGGTTCCCCATCTCCTTGCCAATTATTATCATTAGCAGTGAAATTGTTTAGCATGATCTGGATCATACTATATTGTCTTGCCATGCAACTACCCCCGCATGCTGAGTCAAGATTCATCTTTGATGCGTCGTCTAACCCATCAACGAAAGTGTGACCCAATACCTCATCAGTTTGACAATGATGTGGGTAGTCTCTGAGTAGCTTATTGTATCTTTCCCAAGCTTGACGAAGAGTCTCGACATCTCGTTGTTGCAATTCAAGAATCTGGCTCCTCAGGGACTTTGTCTTATTAATGGGAAAAAACTTGATTAAGTATTTCCTTGCTAGATCATCCCAAGTGTTGACTGAGTTCGTGGGCTCCTTTTTCAACCATTCCTTAGCTTCCCCCAGCAATGAAAAGGGAAATAGTGCCATTCTGACATAGTCCTTAGAAACATTCGAATAATTATAAGTGTCCGTAATTTCCAAGAAGTTCTGAATGTGCCTCTGCGAATCTTCATGAGACAGACCCACATACTTCCTGGTGGATGGAATCAACTGTACCATGTACTTTTTAAGTTCAAAGTGACATGTGATATCAGGCTTCACAATAGCCTGAGTCATATTAGCAAGATTGGAGCTCCCAGCTTCTATCACCGGATGCTCTTCATTACCTGCCATCTCTATTTGTTGCGGTTGAACTACGATGTCCAACTATCTTTCTATTCCAGTTCTAGCTTCGACTTCCCACCTCAATCTGTGAAGTGTTCGTTCGATTCCAGGATCAAGAGGAAGGAGATTATTTGCACTTCTACTTCTCCACATTCAAGAGAAGAGCATGCGTTATCATAAATAAGGCAAACTAAAAATTAAAACTTGAACAAATAACAAATAAAAGTTTAACTTAAATAAACAATCAATAACTAAGTCCCCGGCAACGGCGCCAAAAACTTGTTGCGACCAACACACAGGCAAGTATACGTGGCCGTTAAGTAATAAAATGACTCAAAAGTCGTATGTCGAACCCACAAAGACTTAGATCAATTGTTAATGAAGCAAACTAAAATCAATTAATTTTCAAAGGTAATCAAGAATGATGTTTTTCTATTAATCTACTAATGCAGAAATAACAAGTAACAAATAATTTATCTAGAATGCAAACATGTATGCTAAGGTTTTAATTCGGAGGAGAGGAAGATTCTAGGGTTGTGGTTGGTTTATCAATCCTATTAAGTTCAATAATCACACTCGTTAATCCAAATTATCTATGATTGCTAATTGACCGGATCGTTTATATGAATAGCAGGTTCCCACAATACTATTCATCTATCCACAATATATCAATCATATATTCCTATGGTATTGAGTCTATCATGAACGAATATAATATGGTATTCAATTAAGCAAGACTGTTAGGAATATTCCTATCCTAACCGCGAAATCGTTCCCCAAGCCATGGGTTCAAAAACAAGCTCTCTTTATTCTACTCTAATCTAAACATGGCTTTCCCAAGCATAGCATAGATAGTAGGGTGAAATGGTAGCTACAACAAGTCACAATTTAAAACTAGAATTAAAGAAATAACTACAAGATGATAATCTGAATTAACGAAGATGTAATTAATAAACGTTAATAATCATGTCAACCACAATCCTAGAAACTAGAGTGCTTAGCTACTCATGTTCGTAGTAACAATTTTTCAAGTATTTTGCATAAACAAATCACAAAGAAAAGATGAAGGAATGAAGAACTCGATGATTCTCTCCTCCAAAAGTTGTTCCACATGGTGTTCTTACTCCAAATAATGTCCAACCCATAAAAAATAGGTTTAGAACCCGTTTTCTACATGTTGGGGACATTTAGGGTTGAAATTCCCAAGTCCCAGCCGAATTAGGACAAAATCTACCCTTTGGTGTCTCCCTTGGTGCCTGGCGCCAACTAGGACAGCAAACTTCTTGGTCTTCTGTCTTTGGCATTTGGTTGGTGCATAGCACCAACTTGAACAGTGAATATTGTAGCGTGCTCTCAACGCCATTTTGGTTTGTGCCTAGCGCCAACCTGGGCACCAAACTTATACTTCCTCCAAATTCTTCCCTTTTTGACATTAATTCACTTCCAATTAACTCCTACACATAAAAATACCATTATTAAGCTCGAGTCAAAAATATCCACACTAAAGTTAATAGGATAGAGGCATAATGTAATGCAAATTACATGAAAAAACATGGCTTTTTAGACAAACATCACCCCACGTCTCGAAATTGGGTAAAAGTCACAATATCCGAACACCTATTCAACCACGAGTTCAACCATATGAAAATTACTCAAATCCGATACTAAAATCTCGATCAAAATCTCAAAATATGGCCTACGAACTTTTCTCCACTTTTTCCAATTTTCCACCCCAAAATAACAAAAATCAATGATGAAATTAAAGGCATAATCATGGAAATTAACCAAAACTAGGTAAGAATCACCTACCCCAATCACCCACAGGGAGCAAACTATGGTAGTGGATAAACTAGCTCATTTTGGAATAGAATTATCGGGCACCACCATCACCTTTTTGGCAGATCCTCTGTACTACATATGGCAGGAACTTATGGATGATAAGCACAGTTGTGGGAAACTTAGAATGGTTACTACAAGGAACAAAATTTTGCTTGTCTCAACACATTCCTTTTGTACTATCACCGACGTGCCTTCCACTAGTAAAGTCTCTAGTAGTGACTTACCCATGCAAGATGCCCAACATAGTAGTCTTAGTTTTTGTCATAGTGTGCAATGGCACAATACTGCCGATAGAAGTTTGACTAGGTATTTTTGTAATACTTCCCAAGGGCAGAAGCTCCCTGTAACGCATGTTTAATTAATATAATGTAGTATTTCAAACCAAAAAAAGGAAACTCTCTCCAAGAATTACCTCCCACCGAGCTCCCAAAATAATTTTGTGTTATGAACTCAAACCCTCGTTTTTGGAAATATTTAAATTTGCCCAATGACTTTCTTCTTTGCGAACGCGCCCTTCTTCTCACGTTCGCATAGCACAATTAAATCTGCTGCCCAAAACCTTCTATGTGAACGCGTTGAACCACTCGCAAATGCGGTGCTTTGCTGACCCCATACTTCGCGAAAGTTGTCTCCCTTATGCGAACACGTAGACCAAACGTGTGGGGTCCCAGCTACCTCCTCTCCTCTTCGCGAACGCATTCCCCTTCTAGCATTTGTGATGCACTAACTACCCAGACCTTCGCGAATGCGGCTCCCCCTTCATGAATGCGAAGAACAAAATCCTCACCTGCCAATAGCTACCCTTCGTGAACGTGTAACTTCCATCGTGAATGCGAAGAAGGAAACAAGAACTGGAGACCAGCAAATTCTTCAACAGCCTTCCAAGTCAAAAGTCGATCTGTTAACCATCTGAAACTCACTCGAGGCCCCTGAGACCTCAAGCAAACATACCATCAAGTCCCAAAACATCATACTGTGATGACCCGGCCGGTTGTCTTAAGAATTAATGCCCCGATCCCCTATTAACTACTTTCCCCAAGTTTATTTCTGCTAATGTGATATGCCGGGATGCTCGGTTTTGAGTTTTGAGGAGTTTTGGGACACTTAGTCCCTAAATGAGAGCTTAAGTGTTAGAAAGTTGACCGAAGTCGGAACAGTGGGGAGACAGCCTCGGAATGGAAATTTGACGGTTCTGTTAACTCCGTTAGGTGAATTTGGGGTTGGGAGCGTGTTCAGAATGTGTTTTGGAGGTCCGTAGCTAATTTAGGCTTGAAATGCCGAAGTTTGAATTTTTGAAGTTTCCGATCCGATAGTGAGATTTTGATCCAAGGGTCGGAATGGAATTTTCAAAAGTTTTAGTAGCTCCGTCATGTCATTTGGGATGTGTGTGCAAAAGTTCAGGTCAATCGGAAGAGATTTGATACAGTTTTTGATCGAAAACATAATTTAAGAGTTCTTGGAGTTCTTAGGCTTGAATCCTATGTGAAATTGGTGATTTGATGTTGTTATAAGCATTCCGAAGTGTTGATCAAGTTTGAACGATGTCATGGGATGTGTTGGTATAATTGGTTTAAAGTTCCGGGAGTTCCGGGTAGGTTCCGGGATGTTTTAGTGCAAAAATAATAGCTGTAGCAGGTTTACAGGGGTTGCAGGCCCCAGAACTCACTCACGCGGTCCGCACAAAAATTAGTGCGCCCGCGTTGAGTGTTGTGCGGACCGCACAAAAGCGGCCGCGGCCGCGGTAGGCGTCGCACGGACCGCACAAAGTGGGGCGCGGCCGCGGTGAAGGGCCCTCCCACTGGTCCTACTTCGGAAGCTCATATCTTTTGATCTACAAGGAATTTTGGGGTGATTTAAAAATACAAGTTGTAGCCCTTCGTGTCTAGTTTCTAGAAAGGAAAATATATTGCAATTTGCACATATGTAGCAAAAGTTATGGCCAAAATACTAAAGCCTATCACTGCAGAAGGAGGCCTGTGCGGCCGCACGTTGCCTTTGCGCGGACCGCACTGGCTTGCGCGGACCGCATGAGTTTTGGTGCGGCCCGCAGTAGCTGGAAACCTGAGGGATACCTATAAATATGAGGTTTTGGGTTTTATTTAATATTTTGACCTAGAGAGCTCGGATTTTGGCGATTTTTCGAAGGTTTTTCAAGAAATTCATCGCGGTAAGTGAGTTTAACTCAGATTTGGCTAGAATACCTGAATCTAACACTGAATTCATCATTTAATTCGTGATTTAAGAGGGAATTTGGGAAGAAAATTGTGAAACCTTTCAAAAGTGTAAAATGATGATTCAAAAGGACCAACTAGTGTCGGAATTGTATAATTTTCGTATGGTTAGACTCATGAGAGTGCGAGGTTTCTGGGAATATAAATTTTTACCTATTCCGAGACGTGGGCCCGAGGGGCGTTTTGGTCATTTTCCAAAATTTCGCGTATTAGCTTTGAATTAAAACATAGGATCATTTGTTTGAGATGATATTTACGATATGCAATTGAATTGATTAGATTTGGGCCATTTGGAGTCGGATACTCGTGGCAAAAGCGTGATTTCTAGTTGATTTTGAGCCGGTTCGAGGTAAGTGGCTTGTCTAACCTTGTGTGGGGGACCTTTTCCCTTAGGATGTTCTTTATTTGATAATTGAAATGCCCTGTACGTGAGGTGACGAGCGCGTACTTGAGCTAATTGTTGAAAATCCAGTGTTTCCTTAAGTATTTCAATTGAGTTCTTTTCTTGTTTTATTCTACTTGTGAATTTAGCATGTTGCTAGTCTAGAAAGGCATGTTTAGTTGGCTTAATTGCCTATTTGCTTAAATTGCCTGAATTGCATTACGTGAAGCATGTTAGGCTTGAAGTAAATGGTTACTTGGTACGAAATTAGCGTTTAATTTAATATTCTTGTGTTGCTGCTCTGTATTTTAAATTGGGACTACGGGTTAGATTCCCGGGAGATTCCCCCTACACATTTACTTTGGGACTACGAGTTAGATTCCCGGGAGATTCCCCCTGCACATTTACTTTGGGACTACGGGTTAGATTCCCGGGAGATTCCCCACTCATATATTGAGGATACCAAGAGATCCTCAGGATACCAAGAGATCCCTGGCTTATATTGAGGATACCGAGAGATCCTTGGGATACCAAGAGATCCCTAGTAAATGTCGAGGATACTAAGAGATCCTCGGGATACTTAGAGATCCCCGGTTACTTTCCTTATGGTTTGCTTTCATCATTGTTTCCGTTATTGTACTCTTATTATCCTACATAGATTCTTACTGTAGGTTCTCAATTGCACTATTTATCTTATCCTGTCATCTTTATATTTTATATAAGCTCAGTAGGGCCCTGACCTTCCTCATCACTACCCAACCGAGGTTAGGTTTGGCACTTACTGAGTACCGCTGTGGTGCACTCACGCCTTTTCTGCGCATGTTTTTCATGTGCAGATCCACGTACCTCTACTCAAGTGCACTATTAGTGAGGCAGGAGGACTACAGAGACTTCGAGGTAGATCTGCTGCGTCCGCAGACCGACGAGTCTCCCTCTTTATTCTATCTTTAGTACTTAGTTCTCTTTCCTTCCGTTTATTAGATATTCTGGAGTTTGGAGCCTCACTATACATTTCTGTAGCATGTGTTTTCCCGTGAGTTTCCGGGTTTTGGGATTGTTTTAGTCTTGAGATATTGAGTCGTATATGCCGAGCGGCATTCAGTACAATTTCCTTTTTAGATAATTAAATATGGTATTCTATTTTTTTCGCAATTATTATGTTTCCGCAAGTGCTAGGCTTACCTGGTCACGGAGACTAGGTGCCGTCATGACATGTTCATGGTTGGTGAACTATAGTCGTGATAAGTTGTTATCAGAGCTCTAGGTTCATAGGAGTCACAGAACACAGGCCAGTTTATTAGAGTCTCGGTGATCGGTACGGAGATGTCTGTACTTATCTACGAAAGGCTATGTAACTGTTTAGGAAAATTCTTCACTTCATTGATCTCCTTGTCGTACGATATTTTTGACATCAATTCTAAACTTCTGTCTTCTATTCTCTCACAGATGGTGAGGACACGTGTTACTCGGGACGATTAGGCACCCGCACCCCCTCTTACAGCCATCAGAGGCAGGGGTCGGGGCAGAGGTCGTGGACGCGCATGGGGTGCAGCTAGAGCACCTACGCGAGATGCCGCTGAGGTACTGCTAGCAGATCCATCCAGGAGTTCAGGCACCCGACACGCCTACAACCACTACTACTCTAGCCCTTCAGGAGACATTGACACAGTTTATGAGTATGTACACCACGCTGGCTCAGGAAGGGTTGTTTCCCCTTGCTGCAGCCACATCCCAGGCCGGGGGAGGGGCACAGACTCCCGCCGCACGCACTCCTGATCAGCGAGTGCAGGTTGAGCAGGTCACATAGATCATTCCTATACAGACTACAGTACCAGTTCAGCCCGAGGATGGGGCAGCTGCTTCTGAGGATGAGCAGCGGAGACTCGAGAGGTTCAAGAAGTATGATCCTCCGATTTTCAGTGGACTAGCGACAGATGATGCCTTGGGATTTCTAGAGGATTGCCACCGTATTCTTCGCACTATGGGTATTACCGGATCGAGCGGGGTTTCCTTCACTTCTTTCCAACTTCGGGGAGCCGCCTATGAGTAGTGGCGCACCTATGAGTTAGACAGTCTAGACGAGGCTGGTTCACTGACTTGGACCCAGTTCTCAGATATGTTCTTGAGAGAGAGAGTTCCTCTGAGCCTTAGGGACTCATGGCGCGCAGAGTTTGAGCATTTGCGCAAGGGAGCTATGACTGTTTCAGAGTATGCTATATGTTACACCAGATTGGCTTGGCATGCATCAGCCTTGGTTGCTACTGTCCGCGAGAGGGTTCTCCAGTTTATTGAGGGGCTTATTCCTCCCATCAGATCTAGCATGGCTCGTGAGTTGGAGATGGACATTTCTTATCAGCAGGTGGTGAGCATTGCTAGGAGGATTGAGGGTATGCATACTAGGGAGAGAGAGGAGAGGGAGGCCAGGAGGTCTCGTGAGTCGGGCCATTATTCTGGTGCCCGTACCCCAGCTGCAGGTCGTCATGGTAGGGGCTATATGTGTCGCCCCATTCATTCATCTCTTCCAGCAGCCAGTAATGCTCCAACTCCTCCCAGATCTAAGGAGCCATATTATGCACCTCCGTTTTCTAGCGCGCCTCCTGCGCGGGGTGCTTTCAGAGGTCAGTCTAGCAGACCTGGCCCTAGCCAGTCACAACCACCACATCCTCCCAGAGTTTGTTTCGAGTGTGGTGACACACGCCACTTGGTGAGGGAGTGCCCTAGACTTGGGAGGGGTGCACCTCCACAGACTTCTCAGCCATAGCGTGCCCCGCAGAGTTCTCAGGCTATGGTTACACTCCAGTTACTACCCCACCTACTCAGCCAGCTAGAAGTGGAGGTCGGGGAGGTAGCGGTCACCCTAGAAGGGGAGGCCAGGCCAGATATTATACCATTCCTGCTCGTACGGAGGTTGTTGCCTCCGATTCCATTATCATAGGTATTGTACTGGTTTGTCACAGAGATACATCGGTTCTATTCGATCCAGGCTCCACTTATTCTTATGTGTCTTCTTATTTTGCTCCGTATTTGGGTGTAGCCCGAGATTCATTGAGTTCTCCTGTTTATGTTTCTACTCCTGTAGGAGATTCTCTTGTTGTGGACCGCATTTATCGGTCGTGTTTGGTTACTATTCATGGTTTTGAGACCAAAGCAGATCTATTGTTACTCAACATGGTTGATCTTGATATTATTCTGGGCATGGACTAGTTGTCTCCCCATTATGCTATTCATGATTGTCACGCCAAGACCGTGATGCTGGCTATGCTAGGTATTTTGCGTGTTGAGTGGAGTGGTACTTTATATCACACTCCCAGTAGAGTTATCTCTTTTCTTAAAGCTCGGCGTATGGTTGGAAAGGGGTGTGCCGCGTATTTAGCTTATGTGAGAGACGTCAGTATTGATACTCCTTCAGTTGATTCAGTTCCAGTAGTACGGGATTTTTCCCGATGTGTTTCCAGCTGATCTTCCAGGAATGCCGCCTGATAGAGATATTGATTTTAGCATTGATATGTTGCCGGGCACTCAGCCCATTTCTATTCCCCCATATCGTACGACTCCTCCTGAGTTGAAGGATTTGAAGGATCAGTTACAACAATTGCTTGATAAGGGTTTATTCGGCCCAGTGTATCACCTTGGGGTGCTCCTATCTTGTTTGTGAAGAAAAAGGATGGTTTTATGCGTATGTGTATTGATTATCGTCAATTGTACAAAGTTACAGTTAAGAACCGTTATCCTTTGCCTCGTATTGATGATCTATTTGACTAGCTTCAGGGTGCACGGGTGTTTTCTAAGATTGATTTGCGCTCAGGTTACCATCAATTGAAGATTCGGGAACCAGATATCCCAAAGACTGCTTTCAGGACTCGGTATGGCCATTACGAGTTCCTTGTTATGTCATTTGGGCTGACCAACGCCCCAGCAGCCTTTATGCATTTGATGCACAGTGTGTTCCGGCCATATCTTGACTCGTTCATCATTGTCTTTATTTATCATATTCTGGTGTATTCCCGGAGCCGGGAAGATCATGAGCAGCACCTAGGAACTGTGCTTCAGACTCTGAGAGAGAAGAAGTTATATGCTAAGTTCTCGAAATGTGAGTTTTGGTTGGATTCAGTGGCATTCTTAGGCCACGTGATATCAAGTGAAGGTATTCAGGTGGATCCGAAGAAGATAGAGGCCGTGCAGAGTTGGCGCAGACCATCCTTAGCTACCGAGATCCGCAGTTTCCTTGGTTTGGCTGGCTACTACTGTCATTTTGTGGAGGTGTTTTCATCGATTGCAGCCTCTATGACTAGGTTGACCCAGAAGGGTGCTCCATTTCAGTGGACGGAGGAGTGTGAGGTGAGCTTTCAGAAGCTCAAGACAGCCTTGACCACAACCCCAATTTTGATACTGCCTACAGGTTCGGGGTCTTATACAGTCTATTGTGATGCCTCGAGGGTTGGCCTTGGAGCGGTGTTGATGCAGGATGGTAGGGTGATTCCCTACGCGTCCAGACAGTTGAAGATACATGAGAAGAACTACCATGTTCACGACCTTGAGTTAGCTTCCATTGTTCACGTCCTGAAGATTTGGCGCCATTACTTATACGGTGTGCCTTGTGAGATTTATACTGACCATCAGAGCTTGCAGCACTTGTTCAAGCAAAAGGATCTAAATTTGCGCCAGAGGAGGTGGTTAGAGTTGCTGAAGGACTATGACATCACTATCTTGTATCACCCAGGCAAGGCCAATGTGGTGGTCGATGATTTGAGTCGCCGGCCGGAGAGCTTGGGGAGTTTGGCATATCTACCAGCATCAGAGAGGCCTATGGCAATGGATGTTCAGGCCTTAGCCAGCCAGTTTGTGAGATTGGACCTTTCAAAGCCCAGTCGAGTCCTAGCTTGTGTGGTTTCTCGGTCTTTCTTATTTGACCGTATCAGGGAGCGGCAGTATGATGACCCTCATTTGCTTGTCCTCAAGGACAAGGTTCAGCACGGTGATGCCAGAGATGTGACTATTGGTGATGATGGGGTATTGAGGATGCAGGGTAGGGTCTGTGTACCCAATGTTGATGGTATTCGGGAGTTGATATTGGGGGAGGTTCATAGTTCGCGGTATTCTATTCATCCAGGTACTGCGAAGATGAATCAGGATTTGAGGCAGCACTATTGGTGGAGGCGGATGAAGAAGGATATAGTTGGATTTGTAGCTCGGTGCCTCAATTGTTAGCAGGTGAAGTGTGAGCACCAGAGACCATGTGGGTTACTTCAACAGATAGAGATTCCGGAGTGGAAGTGGGAGCGGATCACCATAGACTTTGTAGTTGGGCTCCCACGGACTTTGAGAAAGTTCGATGCTATTTGGGTGATTGTGGATCGGCTGACCAAGTCCGCTCACTTTATTCCTGTGTGTACTACTTATTCCTCAAAGCGGTTGGCGGAGATCTATATCTGGGAGATTGTTCGTCTGCATGGTATCCCGGTTTCCATCATCTCAGATAGAGGTACTTAGTTCACATCACGGTTCTGGAGGGCCGTTCAGCATGAGTTAGGTACTCGGTTGAGTTGAGTATAGCATTTCACCCTCAAACAGACGGACAGTCCGAGTGCACTACTCAGATTCTTGAGGATATGCTCTGCGCGTGTGTGATTGAGTTTGGAGGGTCTTGAGATCAGTTCTTTCCATTGGCGGAGTTTTCTTACAACAACAGCTATCAGTCCAGTATTCAGATGGCACCGTATGAGGTTTTATATGGGAGACGTTGTAGATCTCCGGTGGGTTGGTTTGAGCCGGGCGAGGCTAGATTATTGGGCACGGACTTAGTTCAGGGTGCCTTGGAAAAGGTTAAGGTGATTCAAGACAGACTCCGTACAACCCAGTCCAGACAGAAGAGTTACGCGGACCGGAAAGTTCGTGATGTTTCCTATATGGTTGGTGGGCGGGTTCACTTCGAGTTTCGCCTATGAAGGGCGTCATGAGATTTTGGAAGAAAGGGAAGTTGAGTCCAAGGTTTATTGGCCCTTTTGAGATATTGAGGCGAGTTGGGGAGGTTGCTTATGAGCTTGCCTTACCTCCCAACTTGGCAGGAGTGCATCCAGTATTTCATGTTTCGATGCTCCGGAGGTATCACGGTGACCCGTCGCACGTGCTGGATTTCAGTTCAGTCCGGCTGGACAAGGATCTATCCTATGTTGAGGAGCCAGTGGCAATATTGGACAGGCAAGTTAGAAAGTTGAGGTCAAAGAACATTTTTTCGATAAAGGTTCAGTGGCGGGGCCAGCCGGTCGAGGAGGCAACCTGGGAGACCGAGCAGGATATGCGTAGCCATTACCCTCATCTTTTCACTACTTCAGGTATGTCTCTATGCTCGTTCGAGGACGAACGAATGTTTAAGTGTAGGAGGACGTGATGACTCGGCCGGTCGTCGTAAGAATTAATGCCCCGATCCCCTATTAACTGCTTTCCCCAAGTTTATTTCTGCTAATGTGATTTGTTGGGATGCTCGGTTTTGAGTTTTGAGGAGTTTTGGGACACTTAATCCCTAAATGAGAGCTTAAGTGTTAGAAAGTTGACCGAAGTCGGAACAGTGGGGAGACAGCCTCGGAATGAAAATCTGACGGTTCTGTTAGCTCCGTTAGGTGAATTTGGGGCTGGGAGCGTGTTCGGAATGTGTTTTGGAGGTCCGTAGCTAATTTAGGCTTGAAATGCCGTAGTTTGAATTTTTGAAGTTTCCGGTCCGATAGTGATATTTTGATCCGAGGGTCGGAATGGAATTTCCGGAAGTTTCAGTAGCTCCTTCATGTCATTTGGGATGTGTGTGCAAAATTTCAGGTCATTCGGACGAGATTTGATACAGTTTTTGATCGAAAACATAATTTAAGAGTTCTTGGAGTTCTTAGGCTTGAATCCTATGTGAAATTGGTGATTTGATGTTGTTATAAGCATTCCGAAGTGTTGATCAAGTTTGAACGATGTCATGGGATGTGTTGGTATAATTGGTTTGAAGTTCCGGGAGTTCCGGGTAGGTTCCGGGATGTTTTAGTGCAAAAATCATAGTTGTAGCAGGTCTACAGGGGTTGCAGGCCCCAGAACTCACTCACGCGGTCTGCACAAAAATTAGTGCACCCGCGTTGAGTGTTGTGCGGACTGCACAAAAGCGGGCGTGGCCGCGGTAGGCGTCGCGCGGACCGCACAAAGTGGGGCGCGGCCGCGGTGAAGGGCCCTCCCTCTGGTCCTACTTCGCAAGCTCATATCTTTTGATCTATAAGGAATTTTGGGGTGATTCAAAAATGAAAGTTGTATCCCTTCGTGTCTAGTTTCTAGAAAGATAAAGATATCACAAATTGGACATATGTAATAAACGTTATGGCCAAAATACTAAAGCCTGTCACTGCAGAGGGAGGCCTATGCGGCCGCACGTTGCCTTTGCGCGGACCGCACTGGCTTGCACGGACCGCGTGAGTTTTGGTGCGGCCCGCAGTAGCTGGAAACCTGAGGGATACCTATAAATACGAGATTTTGGGTTTTATTTAATAATTTGACCTAGAGAGCTCGGATTTTGGCAATGTTTCGAAGGTTTTTCCAGAAATTCATTGGGGTAAGTGATTTTAACTCAGATTTGGTAGAATACATGAATCTAACACTGAATTCATCATTTAATTCGTGATTTGAGAGGGAATTTGGAAAGAAAATTGTGAAACCTTTCAAAAGTGTAAAATGATGATTTAAAGGACCAAATAGTGTCGGAATTTATAATTTTTGTATGGTTAGACTCGTGAGAGTGCGAGGTTTCTGGGAATATAAATTTTTACCGATTCCGAGATGTGGGCCCGAGGGGCGTTTTGGTCATTTTCCATAATTTCTTGTATTAGCTTTGAATTAAAACATAGGATCATTTGTTTGAGATGATATTTACGATATGCAATTGAATTGATTAGATTTGGGCCATTTGGAGTTGGATACTCGTGGCAAAAGCGTGGTTTCTAGTTGATTTTGAGCCGGTTCGAGGTAAGTGGCTTGTCTAACCTTGTGTGGGGGATCTTTCCCCTTAGGATGTGCTATATTTGATAATTTAAATGCCCTGTACGTGAGGTGACGAGCGCGTACTTGAGCTAATTGTTGAAAATCCGGTTTTTCCTTAAGTATTTCAATTGAGTTCTTTTCTTGTTTTATTCTACTTGTGAATTTAGCATGTTGCTAGTCTAGAAAGGCATGTTTAGTTGGTTTAATTGCCTATTTGCTTAAATTGCCTGAATTGCATTACGTGAAGCATGTTAGGCTAGAAGTAAATGTTTACTTGGTACGAAATTAACGTTTAATTTAATATTCTTGTGTTGCTGCTCTGTGTTTTAAATTGGGACTACGCGTTAGATTCCCGGGAGATTCCCCCTGCACATATACTTTGGGACTACGGGTTAGATTCCTGGGAGATTCCCCCTGCACATTTACTTTGGGACTACGGGTTAGATTCCCGGGAGATCCCCCGCACATATATTGAGGATACCGAGAGATCCTCGGGATACCAAGAGATCCCTAGCTTATATTGAGGATACCGAGAGATCCTCGGGATTCCAAGAGATCCCTAGTACATGTCGAGGATACTAAGAGATCCTCGGGATACTTAGAGATCCCCGGTTACTTTCCTTATGGTTTGCTTTCATCATTGTTTCCGTTATTGTACTCTTATTATCCTACATAGATTCTTACTGTAGGTTCTCAATTGCACTACTTATCTTATCCTGTCATCTTTATATTTTATATAAGCTCAGTAGGGCCCTGACCTTCCTCATCACTACCCAACCGAGGTTAGGTTTGGCACTTACTGAGTACCGCTGTGGTGCACTCACGCCTTTTCTGCGCATGTTTTTCATGTGCAGATCCACGTACCTCTACTCAAGTGCACTATTAGTGAGGCAGGAGGACTACAGAGACTTCGAGGTAGATCTGCTGCGTCCGCAGACCGACGAGTCTCCCTCTTTATTCTATCTTTAGTACTTAGTTCTCTTTCCTTCCGTTTATTAGATATTCTGGAGTTTGGAGCCTCACTATACATTTCTGTAGCATGTGTTTTCCCGTGAGTTTCCGGGTTTTGGGATTGTTTTAGTCTTGAGATATTGAGTCGTATATGCCGAGCGGCATTCAGTACAATTTCCTTTTTAGATAATTAAATATGGTATTCTATTTTTTTCGCAATTATTATGTTTCCGCAAGTGCTAGGCTTACCTGGTCACGGAGACTAGGTGCCGTCATGACATGTTCATGGTTGGTGAACTATAGTCGTGATAAGTTGTTATCAGAGCTCTAGGTTCATAGGAGTCACAGAACACAGGCCAGTTTATTAGAGTCTCGGTGATCGGTACGGAGATGTCTGTACTTATCTACGAAAGGCTATGTAACTGTTTAGGAAAATTCTTCACTTCATTGATCTCCTTGTCGTACGATATTTTTGACATCAATTCTAAACTTCTGTCTTCTATTCTCTCACAGATGGTGAGGACACGTGTTACTCGGGACGATTAGGCACCCGCACCCCCTCTTACAGCCATCAGAGGCAGGGGTCGGGGCAGAGGTCGTGGACGCGCATGGGGTGCAGCTAGAGCACCTACGCGAGATGCCGCTGAGGTACTGCTAGCAGATCCATCCAGAGTTCAGGCACCCGACACGCCTACAACCACTACTACTCTAGCCCTTCAGGAGACATTGACACAGTTTATGAGTATGTACACCACGCTGGCTCAGGAAGGGTTGTTTCCCCTTGCTGCAGCCACATCCCAGGCCGGGGGAGGGGCACAGACTCCCGCCGCACGCACTCCTGATCAGCGAGTGCAGGTTGAGCAGGTCACATAGATCATTCCTATACAGACTACAGTACCAGTTCAGCCCGAGGATGGGGCAGCTGCTTCTGAGGATGAGCAGCGGAGACTCGAGAGGTTCAAGAAGTATGATCCTCCGATTTTCAGTGGACTAGCGACAGATGATGCCTTGGGATTTCTAGAGGATTGCCACCGTATTCTTCGCACTATGGGTATTACCGGATCGAGCGGGGTTTCCTTCACTTCTTTCCAACTTCGGGGAGCCGCCTATGAGTAGTGGCGCACCTATGAGTTAGACAGTCTAGACGAGGCTGGTTCACTGACTTGGACCCAGTTCTCAGATATGTTCTTGAGAGAGAGAGTTCCTCTGAGCCTTAGGGACTCATGGCGCGCAGAGTTTGAGCATTTGCGCAAGGGAGCTATGACTGTTTCAGAGTATGCTATATGTTACACCAGATTGGCTTGGCATGCATCAGCCTTGGTTGCTACTGTCCGCGAGAGGGTTCTCCAGTTTATTGAGGGGCTTATTCCTCCCATCAGATCTAGCATGGCTCGTGAGTTGGAGATGGACATTTCTTATCAGCAGGTGGTGAGCATTGCTAGGAGGATTGAGGGTATGCATACTAGGGAGAGAGAGGAGAGGGAGGCCAGGAGGTCTCGTGAGTCGGGCCATTATTCTGGTGCCCGTACCCCAGCTGCAGGTCGTCATGGTAGGGGCTATATGTGTCGCCCCATTCATTCATCTCTTCCAGCAGCCAGTAATGCTCCAACTCCTCCCAGATCTAAGGAGCCATATTATGCACCTCCGTTTTCTAGCGCGCCTCCTGCGCGGGGTGCTTTCAGAGGTCAGTCTAGCAGACCTGGCCCTAGCCAGTCACAACCACCACATCCTCCCAGAGTTTGTTTCGAGTGTGGTGACACACGCCACTTGGTGAGGGAGTGCCCTAGACTTGGGAGGGGTGCACCTCCACAGACTTCTCAGCCATAGCGTGCCCCGCAGAGTTCTCAGGCTATGGTTACACTCCAGTTACTACCCCACCTACTCAGCCAGCTAGAAGTGGAGGTCGGGGAGGTAGCGGTCACCCTAGAAGGGGAGGCCAGGCCAGATATTATACCATTCCTGCTCGTACGGAGGTTGTTGCCTCCGATTCCATTATCATAGGTATTGTACTGGTTTGTCACAGAGATACATCGGTTCTATTCGATCCAGGCTCCACTTATTCTTATGTGTCTTCTTATTTTGCTCCGTATTTGGGTGTAGCCCGAGATTCATTGAGTTCTCCTGTTTATGTTTCTACTCCTGTAGGAGATTCTCTTGTTGTGGACCGCATTTATCGGTCGTGTTTGGTTACTATTCATGGTTTTGAGACCAGAGCAGATCTATTGTTACTCAACATGGTTGATCTTGATATTATTCTGGGCATGGACTGGTTGTCTCCCCATTATGCTATTCATGATTGTCACGCCAAGACCGTGATGCTGGCTATGCTAGGTATTTTGCGTGTTGAGTGGAGTGGTACTTTATATCACACTCCCAGTAGAGTTATCTCTTTTCTTAAAGCTCGGCGTATGGTTGGAAAGGGGTGTGCCGCGTATTTAGCTTATGTGAGAGACGTCAGTATTGATACTCCTTCAGTTGATTCAGTTCCAGTAGTACGGGATTTTTCCCGATGTGTTTCCAGCTGATCTTCCAGGAATGCCGCCTGATAGAGATATTGATTTTAGCATTGATATGTTGCCGGGCACTCAGCCCATTTCTATTCCCCCATATCGTACGACTCCTCCTGAGTTGAAGGATTTGAAGGATCAGTTACAACAATTGCTTGATAAGGGTTTATTCGGCCCAGTGTATCACCTTGGGGTGCTCCTATCTTGTTTGTGAAGAAAAAGGATGGTTTTATGCGTATGTGTATTGATTATCGTCAATTGTACAAAGTTACAGTTAAGAACCGTTATCCTTTGCCTCGTATTGATGATCTATTTGACTAGCTTCAGGGTGCACGGGTGTTTTCTAAGATTGATTTGCGCTCAGGTTACCATCAATTGAAGATTCGGGAACCAGATATCCCAAAGACTGCTTTCAGGACTCGGTATGGCCATTACGAGTTCCTTGTTATGTCATTTGGGCTGACCAACGCCCCAGCAGCCTTTATGCATTTGATGCACAGTGTGTTCCGGCCATATCTTGACTCGTTCATCATTGTCTTTATTTATCATATTCTGGTGTATTCCCGGAGCCGGGAAGATCATGAGCAGCACCTAGGAACTGTGCTTCAGACTCTGAGAGAGAAGAAGTTATATGCTAAGTTCTCGAAATGTGAGTTTTGGTTGGATTCAGTGGCATTCTTAGGCCACGTGATATCAAGTGAAGGTATTCAGGTGGATCCGAAGAAGATAGAGGCCGTGCAGAGTTGGCGCAGACCATCCTTAGCTACCGAGATCCGCAGTTTCCTTGGTTTGGCTGGCTACTACTGTCATTTTGTGGAGGTGTTTTCATCGATTGCAGCCTCTATGACTAGGTTGACCCAGAAGGGTGCTCCATTTCAGTGGACGGAGGAGTGTGAGGTGAGCTTTCAGAAGCTCAAGACAGCCTTGACCACAACCCCAATTTTGATACTGCCTACAGGTTCGGGGTCTTATACAGTCTATTGTGATGCCTCGAGGGTTGGCCTTGGAGCGGTGTTGATGCAGGATGGTAGGGTGATTCCCTACGCGTCCAGACAGTTGAAGATACATGAGAAGAACTACCATGTTCACGACCTTGAGTTAGCTTCCATTGTTCACGTCCTGAAGATTTGGCGCCATTACTTATACGGTGTGCCTTGTGAGATTTATACTGACCATCAGAGCTTGCAGCACTTGTTCAAGCAAAAGGATCTAAATTTGCGCCAGAGGAGGTGGTTAGAGTTGCTGAAGGACTATGACATCACTATCTTGTATCACCCAGGCAAGGCCAATGTGGTGGTCGATGATTTGAGTCGCCGGCCGGAGAGCTTGGGGAGTTTGGCATATCTACCAGCATCAGAGAGGCCTATGGCAATGGATGTTCAGGCCTTAGCCAGCCAGTTTGTGAGATTGGACCTTTCAAAGCCCAGTCGAGTCCTAGCTTGTGTGGTTTCTCGGTCTTTCTTATTTGACCGTATCAGGGAGCGGCAGTATGATGACCCTCATTTGCTTGTCCTCAAGGACAAGGTTCAGCACGGTGATGCCAGAGATGTGACTATTGGTGATGATGGGGTATTGAGGATGCAGGGTAGGGTCTGTGTACCCAATGTTGATGGTATTCGGGAGTTGATATTGGGGGAGGTTCATAGTTCGCGGTATTCTATTCATCCAGGTACTGCGAAGATGAATCAGGATTTGAGGCAGCACTATTGGTGGAGGCGGATGAAGAAGGATATAGTTGGATTTGTAGCTCGGTGCCTCAATTGTTAGCAGGTGAAGTGTGAGCACCAGAGACCATGTGGGTTACTTCAACAGATAGAGATTCCGGAGTGGAAGTGGGAGCGGATCACCATAGACTTTGTAGTTGGGCTCCCACGGACTTTGAGAAAGTTCGATGCTATTTGGGTGATTGTGGATCGGCTGACCAAGTCCGCTCACTTTATTCCTGTGTGTACTACTTATTCCTCAAAGCGGTTGGCGGAGATCTATATCTGGGAGATTGTTCGTCTGCATGGTATCCCGGTTTCCATCATCTCAGATAGAGGTACTTAGTTCACATCACGGTTCTGGAGGGCCGTTCAGCATGAGTTAGGTACTCGGTTGAGTTGAGTATAGCATTTCACCCTCAAACAGACGGACAGTCCGAGTGCACTACTCAGATTCTTGAGGATATGCTCTGCGCGTGTGTGATTGAGTTTGGAGGGTCTTGAGATCAGTTCTTTCCATTGGCGGAGTTTTCTTACAACAACAGCTATCAGTCCAGTATTCAGATGGCACCGTATGAGGTTTTATATGGGAGACGTTGTAGATCTCCGGTGGGTTGGTTTGAGCCGGGCGAGGCTAGATTATTGGGCACGGACTTAGTTCAGGGTGCCTTGGAAAAGGTTAAGGTGATTCAAGACAGACTCCGTACAACCCAGTCCAGACAGAAGAGTTACGCGGACCGGAAAGTTCGTGATGTTTCCTATATGGTTGGTGGGCGGGTTCACTTCGAGTTTCGCCTATGAAGGGCGTCATGAGATTTTGGAAGAAAGGGAAGTTGAGTCCAAGGTTTATTGGCCCTTTTGAGATATTGAGGCGAGTTGGGGAGGTTGCTTATGAGCTTGCCTTACCTCCCAACTTGGCAGGAGTGCATCCAGTATTTCATGTTTCGATGCTCCGGAGGTATCACGGTGACCCGTCGCACGTGCTGGATTTCAGTTCAGTCCGGCTGGACAAGGATCTATCCTATGTTGAGGAGCCAGTGGCAATATTGGACAGGCAAGTTAGAAAGTTGAGGTCAAAGAACATTTTTTCGATAAAGGTTCAGTGGCGGGGCCAGCCGGTCGAGGAGGCGACCTGGGAGACCGAGCAGGATATGCGTAGCCATTACCCTCATCTTTTCACTACTTCAGGTATGTCTCTATGCTCGTTCGAGGACGAACGAATGTTTAAGTGTAGGAGGACGTGATGACTCGGCCGGTCGTCGTAAGAATTAATGCCCCGATCCCCTATTAACTGCTTTCCCCAAGTTTATTTCTGCTAATGTGATTTGTTGGGATGCTCGGTTTTGAGTTTTGAGGAGTTTTGGGACACTTAATCCCTAAATGAGAGCTTAAGTGTTAGAAAGTTGACCGAAGTCGGAACAGTGGGGAGACAGCCTCGGAATGAAAATCTGACGGTTCTGTTAGCTCCGTTAGGTGAATTTGGGGCTGGGAGCGTGTTCGGAATGTGTTTTGGAGGTCCGTAGCTAATTTAGGCTTGAAATGCCGTAGTTTGAATTTTTGAAGTTTCCGGTCCGATAGTGATATTTTGATCCGAGGGTCGGAATGGAATTTCCGGAAGTTTCAGTAGCTCCTTCATGTCATTTGGGATGTGTGTGCAAAATTTCAGGTCATTCGGACGAGATTTGATACAGTTTTTGATCGAAAACATAATTTAAGAGTTCTTGGAGTTCTTAGGCTTGAATCCTATGTGAAATTGGTGATTTGATGTTGTTATAAGCATTCCGAAGTGTTGATCAAGTTTGAACGATGTCATGGGATGTGTTGGTATAATTGGTTTGAAGTTCCGGGAGTTCCGGGTAGGTTCCGGGATGTTTTAGTGCAAAAATCATAGTTGTAGCAGGTCTACAGGGGTTGCAGGCCCCAGAACTCACTCACGCGGTCTGCACAAAAATTAGTGCACCCGCGTTGAGTGTTGTGCGGACTGCACAAAAGCGGGCGTGGCCGCGGTAGGCGTCGCGCGGACCGCACAAAGTGGGGCGCGGCCGCGGTGAAGGGCCCTCCCTCTGGTCCTACTTCGCAAGCTCATATCTTTTGATCTATAAGGAATTTTGGGGTGATTCAAAAATGAAAGTTGTATCCCTTCGTGTCTAGTTTCTAGAAAGATAAAGATATCACAAATTGGACATATGTAATAAACGTTATGGCCAAAATACTAAAGCCTGTCACTGCAGAGGGAGGCCTATGCGGCCGCACGTTGCCTTTGCGCGGACCGCACTGGCTTGCACGGACCGCGTGAGTTTTGGTGCGGCCCGCAGTAGCTGGAAACCTGAGGGATACCTATAAATACGAGATTTTGGGTTTTATTTAATAATTTGACCTAGAGAGCTCGGATTTTGGCAATGTTTCGAAGGTTTTTCCAGAAATTCATTGGGGTAAGTGATTTTAACTCAGATTTGGTAGAATACATGAATCTAACACTGAATTCATCATTTAATTCGTGATTTGAGAGGGAATTTGGAAAGAAAATTGTGAAACCTTTCAAAAGTGTAAAATGATGATTTAAAGGACCAAATAGTGTCGGAATTTATAATTTTTGTATGGTTAGACTCGTGAGAGTGCGAGGTTTCTGGGAATATAAATTTTTACCGATTCCGAGATGTGGGCCCGAGGGGCGTTTTGGTCATTTTCCATAATTTCTTGTATTAGCTTTGAATTAAAACATAGGATCATTTGTTTGAGATGATATTTACGATATGCAATTGAATTGATTAGATTTGGGCCATTTGGAGTTGGATACTCGTGGCAAAAGCGTGGTTTCTAGTTGATTTTGAGCCGGTTCGAGGTAAGTGGCTTGTCTAACCTTGTGTGGGGGATCTTTCCCCTTAGGATGTGCTATATTTGATAATTTAAATGCCCTGTACGTGAGGTGACGAGCGCGTACTTGAGCTAATTGTTGAAAATCCGGTTTTTCCTTAAGTATTTCAATTGAGTTCTTTTCTTGTTTTATTCTACTTGTGAATTTAGCATGTTGCTAGTCTAGAAAGGCATGTTTAGTTGGTTTAATTGCCTATTTGCTTAAATTGCCTGAATTGCATTACGTGAAGCATGTTAGGCTAGAAGTAAATGTTTACTTGGTACGAAATTAACGTTTAATTTAATATTCTTGTGTTGCTGCTCTGTGTTTTAAATTGGGACTACGCGTTAGATTCCCGGGAGATTCCCCCTGCACATATACTTTGGGACTACGGGTTAGATTCCTGGGAGATTCCCCCTGCACATTTACTTTGGGACTACGGGTTAGATTCCCGGGAGATCCCCCGCACATATATTGAGGATACCGAGAGATCCTCGGGATACCAAGAGATCCCTAGCTTATATTGAGGATACCGAGAGATCCTCGGGATTCCAAGAGATCCCTAGTACATGTCGAGGATACTAAGAGATCCTCGGGATACTTAGAGATCCCCGGTTACTTTCCTTATGGTTTGCTTTCATCATTGTTTCCGTTATTGTACTCTTATTATACTGCATAGATTCTTACTGTAGGTTCTCAATTGCACTGCTTATCTTATCCTGCCATCTTTATATTTTATATAACCTCAGTAAGGCTCTGACCTTCCTCGTCACTACCCAACCGAGGTTAGGCTTGGCACTTCTGAGTACGTTGTGGTGTATTCACGCCTCTTCTGCGCATGTTTTTCATGTGCAGATCCAGGTACCTCTACTCAGGCGCACTATCAGTGAGGCAGGAGGACTACGGAGACTTTGAGGTAGATCTGCTGCGTCCGCAGACCGACGAGTCTCCCTCTTTATTCTATCTTTAGTACTTAGTTCTCTTTCCTTCCGTTTGTTAGATATTCTGGAGTTTGGAGCCTCACTATACATTTCTGTAGCCTGTGTTTTCCCATGAGTTTCCGGGTTTTGGGATTGTTTTAGTCTTGAAATATTGAGTAGTATATGCCGAGCGGCATTCAGTACAATTTCCTTTTTAGATAATTAAATATGGTATTCTATTTTTTCGCAATTATTATGTTTCCGCAAGTGTTAGGCTTACCTGGTCATGGAGACTAGGTGTCGTCATGGCATGTTCACGGTTGGTAAACTAGGGTCATGACACATACAAACTTATTCGAGGCCTCAAATAGCATCAAACAATGCTAAAACCATGAATCGTGCCTAGATTCAAGCCTAATGAACTTTGAACTTTTAATTTCTACATTCGATGTTGAAACCTACGAAATCACGTCCGATTGACCCCAAATTTTGCACACAAGTCACAAATTATACCATAGACCTACTCCAACTCTCGAAACTCCAATTCGAGCCCGATATATGTAAAGTCCACTCTCGGTCAAACTTCCAAACTTTTAACTTTTGCCATTTCAAGCCTAATTCCCCTACGAACCTCCAAATCACTATCCGGACATGCTTCTAAGTCCAAATTCATCCAACGGAGCTAATGGAACCATCAAAATCCTATTTCAAAGTCGTTTACACATAAGTCAACATCCGGTCAACCTTTTCAACTTAAGCTTTTTACCTTGAGACTAAGTGTCTTAATTCATTCCGAAATCCCTCCAGGCCTGAACCGACTATCCTCGAAAAGTCACATAACAATTGTAAAACATAAAATGAGCAGTAAATAGGGGAACAGGGCTACCACTCTCAAAACAACCAGCCGGGTCATTATATGATTATTAGGACATCCTTCCTTATTGAGTTGTTTATCATTTATTTTGTTATTATTGAGATACTTGTACACGTTGTGGTTGGACCACGGGCTATGTGTTGTGGTAACTTATTATTGGTGATTTGGTAATATGGTGGAATAAGGCACATGTGGTGCGAGTTGATTATTGTGTTGTAATATTGATACATATGTGGTGGTATAAAGGTGAGTATTGAAAAGCATGTGGTGAGATAAGGTTGGATTTATACATGTATTTCTAGAAAGAGAATAACTTGAAGCCACGTGGCGTGATAAGCAGGCTAAAGCACATGTAGATATTTCAAGAAAAGTATTTTTAAAATAAATGTAAGGCTCACACGGTGATATAAGGAAGATTGTGATTATAAATTGTGAAATGTGATTATGAAACGTGGTCCCTCGGTTGTGATTCTTGTTGTGCATTCCATGTTGAAAAGGCTTGTTGATGGAACGATTATTGTTATTCCTTAATTGTTTTACTTGTACTTGTACTATACTTGATTAATTGTTGTTCTTATCATATGCTCATTCTCTATGGTTCTTTATTGCTTTGACATCCGTTGGTAGCCTTACATCATTGTACCGCTTTGTTGTCATTTATTTCTTTGTCTTTCGCTATTAGATCATGTTAATATTTTGCTCAGATTTTATATCATAGTAGGTGTCTTGACCTGGCTTCATCACTACCCTACCAAGTTTAGACTTGATAATTACTTGGTATATTTTTGGTGTACTCATACTATACTTCAGCACATCTTTTTGTGCAAATCCAGGTATTCTACTCGTGTCGGATGCCAGTGAGTTGACTCGGATATCTAAGGTATACCTGCTTAATGCTCGCAGGCCTCGGAGTCACCTTCTAATACTATCTTTTATACTATTTATCTTCATATCAAACAGTTTTGTTTTTTGAGATTTCTAATGTACTTCTTAGAGCTTATGATTCAATTTCACCAGTTTTGGGAATTATGTGATTGTTCTTCAGTATAGATGTCATCATGAGATTTATCAGTTTAATTTAATATTCCTAGTCATTATATCTGTTAAATTCTCTTTTGTGTTAGACTTACCTAGACTTACAAACTAGGTGTCATCACGACTGCCTACGGTGGGATTTTGGGGTCGTAACATATGGACTCGTATCAAAAAGGGTATTCGAAATTTGTACGTTTTGTCGGGTTCGGTGGTACTAGCCCGGGATTGACTTTTTGGATTGACTTTTATTAATTGAATAAAGACCATACCGTTATTGTTTGGGATTATCTCCTATGGCTTCTATTGACGTATTAATTTTTTTTTACTAGATTCGAGTTGCTCGGAAGCAGATTCGCATGGGAAGGGCTTTTTGGAGTATTGAGTCCCGCGTTTTAAGGTAAGTAATCTAAACTTGGATTTGAGAGTAATTATCTCTGGGAACTATTTTATTTGAGATGTGTCGGGGTGACGCACGTGTTAGGTGACGGGCGTGTATGTGTGCGGTGGAGTATTCATGATTCGGGTGGACATTAGAATATTAACGGATCTATTTTCTATCATGTCTTGTTATATCTGTGTTTTCTCTACTTGTATGATTATTTGAGCTATGATTCATGTTAGAAATCATATATAGACTATGTGTTAATTTACTTGAGGCGTAATGGGACTATTCTTATATTTTTGAGTTGTTTTCCTCAATTGTAGTAATATCCTCAGTCATAATATTTTCATCAGCATGTTATCTCTCAGTCTTTGTATATTATTTGTTTATCATATCACGTGCTCTTGTTGCCATTCTACAAGTGATATTGTTTGGGTTGAGTTCTATGAGATGTGGCCATTGAGACTTGAGTAGTTGATCACCGAGCTTGGGCCATAGAGATAATTTGCTATTGATTTTGAGGTGAGGCGTCTGCCAGCCCATATTGGGCTATGTAGTAGTGATTAGGGGCGACGTGTGCACCAGGCCCCACGATTAGGCTATGTGATATTGATTAGAGTTTGGGTCGGCATCCGCTCCTCTGGAGTTTGATATTACAGTAAGTGAAGGCATAGTGATATATACGTGCTTTGGTGAGGGGCATTATGCCAGGCACCCGTACAATGCTGAGTGTGGTTCTGTGTAATGGTGAGGGGCACGTGGGCCAGGCACCGTGAGTGTGCTGAGTGTGGTTATACTTGATGTTTTCACTATGGTAACATTGACTTGACAAGTATATTTGACATATAGGCATAGACATGTATTCTTCCTCATGCTATCTGGTAAATGAAATGTCTTATTTGTGTTGGGCTTCGCCTGTTATATCTTGGAAGCATCTCTAAATTTTCCATAATTGTGAATGAGCTGAACATGACATCTTTGAGTTATTTATTTCTACTGTCTTCATTATATCCTAAATTGTTATTGATTATGGATTTTGGACACTGACTTTTCTTCTGAGCTCGTCATTGCTTTCAGCCCATGTTTAGGTTTGTCACTCATTAAGTACATGGGGTTGGTTGTACTCATACTACAATATGTATTTCATGTGCAGATCCGGGTACTTCCGGGCATAGTGATTGCTAGAGTTCGCACATGCACCACCTTCTGGAGACTACGAGGTAGGTGTTATGTCGTTCGTAGACCTTGGAGTTCTCTTTCATTTATTTTTGTTATTAATATTCTTTTGTTCAAACAGTTGTATTGAGGATTTGGCCTTGCATTTTGACATTCAGTAATGCTCATGTACTCATTGTTACCAGATTTTTGGGATGGGTGTAGCTGTGTTATCATTATTTTTCTCAGATATTTCCTGATACTTCTACTGTTGAGATTATTTAGTTTTATTTTATTGAAGTCATTGTTATTGTGAATTTGTTGGCATTCCTACCAAGTAGTGTTAGGCCCCATCGCGGCCTCGATGGGAGTTTGTGTCGTGATAAGTTGGTATCAGAGTACTAGGTTGCCTAGGTCTCTTGAGTCGTGAGCAAATTTAGTAAAATCTTGTAGATCGGTACGAAGACATCTATACTTATCTTCGGGAGGCTACCAAATTGTTAGAAAACTTCATTTTCTTGCATTCTTGTTATACGAATTTCTTAATTCTAAAGTCTGAACCTTTACTCTTATATTCTCTCACAGATGGTGAGGACACGTTCAGCTGACTAGGCACCAGTGCAACCAGTCATGGCTGCGAGAGGTTGGGGGCTGAGGTAGTGGGCCGAGGTGGGGCTCGCACTATGTCTAGAGCAGCACCTGTGGAGCCACCGATTGCTTCATTGGAGGAGCAGGTTGTGAACACTATTGAGTCAGCAGGACCAACTCAGACACCGCCAGTGCCTATTGCTATACCTAGTCTTTAGGAGAGTTTGACTCAGATCTTGAGTGTGTACATGAGCTTGTCCCAGGTGGGTATTATACTAGTTACACTAGCTACCTCATACGCCGGGAGAGGATCCCAAACCATCATTACCCGTACATTGGAGCAGTCAGCTCAGAGTTATCAGATACCAGGGGTGTTAGCATCTCAGCTAGTTGTTGTTGCTCGGGCCGAGGTTGGTCCACCTATGTCCGCTGAGGAGCAAAAAAGGTTGGATCGATTTAAGAGTCTTGATCCTCCCGAGTTCATTGGAGGAGAGTCAGAGGATGCTCAAGGTTTTCTAGATCAGTGTCATTGGATTCTTCGTACAGCAGGTATTGTTGACATCAACGGAGTTGCATTTACTACTTTTCAGCTGACATGGGTTGCCTACAGGTGGTGGCAAACTATGAGTCAGGCAGTCTAGCTAGCGCAGCACCAGTTACATGGCATGAGTTCTCAATTTTCTTCTTAAAAAAGTTTGTTCCATAGACTCGCAGAACAGAGCTGTGTAGGGAGTTTGAGTTGCTATGCCACAGAAATATGACTATGACCTAGTACGAGATGAGATTCACAAATTTGGCATGCCATGCAGTATTCCCAATGAGAGAGAGAGATGATCAGGAGGTTCATTAATGGCCTAAACTATGGTCTACATTACAGTTTGGCTCTAGAGGCCGAGACAGATACTAGGTTTGACCATGTGGTTGAGATTGCTAGGCGGTTGGGGTAACGAGAGGAGTAGGAGTCCAAGAGGCCCTGTGGTTCAGGTGGTTTTTGCAATACCTCATCTGGAGGTCAGTCACATCACAACAGAGGTCATCCTTTTAGGCTCGCTCATGTAGCTCGTCGGATTTCTCTTAGTTTGTTAGTTAGACACAGTTCATGCAGTGATCATCCAGTTCAGTCATCATTCAATGCACTCCCAACTCAGAGCTTGTACCGTACTATATCATTTTAGGGTTTGTCAGTATCGAGTTCTTCCCGTGGTTATTCCAGTTCACGGGGTCCAATTCAGCCCACACAGCCATTCTCGAGTCGAGGTTGCTATGAGTGTGGTGAGTTAGGGCAGGTGAGGAAGTACTTCCCCCGCTATGACAGAGGGTATGAGACTAGAGTCAATCTCTTATTGCTAAGCTGGTGGATTTTGACGTGATTTTGGACATGGATTGGTTGTCACTACATCACGCTACTAATAATTGTCATGCTAAGACCGTGACATTATATATTCTAGGGTTGCCGAGGTTGGAGTGTAGAGGCTCCCTCGATCATGTTCCAAATAGAATGATTTCCTATTTGTAGGCTCAACGGATAGTTGAGAAGGGGTGTTTGGAGTATTTGGCCTTTGTGGAGGATGTTAATGATGATACTCCTACTGTTGAGTCAGTTCCAGTAGTGAGAAAGTTCCCATATGTGTTTCCTATAGACCTGTTAGGTATGACACCCGATAAGGATATTAATTATGGTATTGACTTGGTGTTGGGCACTCAGTCCATCTCTATTCCACTGAATGGCATGACACTAGTGGAGTTGAAGGAATAGTTACAGAAGTTGCTTGATAAGGGTTTCATCAGACCAAGTGTTCACCTTGAGGTGCACCGGTACTATTTATCAAGAAGAAAGATAGTTCTATGAGGATATGCATTGACTACAATAGTAAAACAAGGTTACTATCAAGAACAAGTATGCATTACCACGTATTAATGATTTGCTTGATCAGCTTTAGGGTGCTAGGGTATTCTCAAAGATTGATTTGAGATTGAGGTATTATCAATTGAAGATCTGGGCTTTAGATTTTTCGAAGACGGCTTTCAGGACCCGCTATAGTCACTATGAGTTTTTGGTGATGTCTTTTGGGTTGACCAATGCCCCAACAGCTTTTCTGCACCTGATGAACATCGTATTTTAGTGCTATCTTAATTCCTTTGTCATAGTTTTCACATATGAAATTGGTGTATTCTCGCAACCATGAGGATCATGAGCAACATTTGTGGAACATGCTCCAGACTTTAAGGGAGATTAAACTATACGTTAAATTCTCCAAGTGCGAGTTTTAGTTGGAATCGGTGGCGTTCTTGGGCCATGTGGTATCCATTGAGGGGATTAAGGTGGATCCGAAGAAGATTGAGGTAGTTCAGAGTTGGCCTAGACCATCTACTACTACTGAATTCGGAGTTTCCCTAGTTTGGCTGGGTATTATCGCTGTTTTGTGGAAGGGTTTTCATCTATAGCAGCCCATTGACTAGATTGACGTAGAAGGGTGCCCCATTCATGTGGTATGATGAGTGCATGGGGAGCTTTCAAAAGCTCAATACTACCTTTAATACAACTTTATTTCTAGTTTTACCTTCGTGATCGGGTTCTTATACAGTTTAATATGATGCTTCATGGATTGGAATTGGATGTGTGTTGATGCAGGAGGGTAGAGCTATTTCTTATGCTTTACGTCAGTTGAAGACCCATGAGAAGAACTACCATGTAAATGATTTGGATTTGGAAGCCACTATTCACGCGCTCAAGATCTGGAGACATTATTTTTACGGCGTGTCTTCTGAGGTGTTCACAAATCATATGAGTCACCAACACTTATTCAAGCAAAAGGATCTGAACTTGAGGCAATGAAGGTGGTTGGAGCTACTAAAGGACTATGATATCACCATTCTTTATTATTTGGGGGAAGGCAATGTGGTGGTCGATACTTTGAGTAGGAAGGCTTAGAGCATAGGAAGTCTTCCTTATATTCCAGTTGGGGAGAGACTGTTAGCATTAGATGTTTAGGATTTGGCCAATCAGTTCGTGAGGTTGGATATTTTGGAGTCCAGTAGGATTATCGCTTGTGTTGTATCCTAGTCTTCTTTATTTAAGCGCATCAAGGCGCGTCAGAAAGATGATCCCTACTTACTTGTCTCAAAGGACACGATGCAGTACAGAAATGCTAGGGAGGTTACTATTGGTGATGACGGGCTATTGAGGCTACAGGGTCAGATCTATGTTCTAAAGGTGGATGGGTTGCAAGAATTGATACTTGAGGAGGTCCATAGTTTGCGGTATTTCATTCATCCGGGTATTGCGAAGATGTACCAGGACTTGAGGCAGAACTATCGCTGGTGGAGGATGAAGAAGGATATTGTGGAGTATGTTTCTTGATGTTTAAACTGTTAGCAGGTGAAGTACAAGCACCAGAGACAAGGTGGTTTGTTTCAGAGGCTTGATATTTTGGAGTGAAAGTGGAAGCGTATCACTATGGATTTTGTAGTTGGATTTCCATGGACCTTGAGGAGATTTGATGCAATGTAGGTTATTATGGACATGTTAACCAAGTCTGCACACTCCACTCCAGTCATGACTACCTATTATTCAGAGCAACTAGCTCGAATTATATTCGAGAGATTATTTGCCTTCATGGTGTGCCTGTGTCGATTATCTCGAATTGAGGCACTCCCTTCATCGCATTTTTGAAGAGCAGTGCAACTAGAGTTAGGCACATAGGTTGAACTGAGTACAGCATTTCATACCCAGATAGACGGGCAATTCGAGTGCACTATTCAAATTTTGGAGGACATAGTATGTGCATGTGTCATTGATTTTAGAGGTTTAGGGGACCAATTTCTTCCATTGGCAGAGTTCGCATACAACAACAACTATCAGTCGAGAAAGATGTCTCCTTATGAGGCATTATATGGGAGGCGGTGTCATTCTCTAGTTGGTTGGTTTGAGCCTATGGAGGCTAGGTTTTTGGGCAGTGACTTGGTCCGTGATGCTTTGGAGAAGGTGAAGTTGATTCAGTAGCGGCTTCGTACGGCACAGTCCAGGAAGAAGAGTTATGTTGATTGGAAGGCGCATGATGTTGCATGTATGGTAGGTGAGAAGGTTCTACTCAGAGTTTCTCCCAAGAAGGGTGTGATGAGGTTCGGTAAGAAGGGAAAGTTTAGCCCTAGGTATATTGGTTCTTATGAGCTGATTGAGAGAGTTGGGGAGGTGGCTATAGACTTGCCTTGCCACCTAAGCTATCAGGAATTCACCTAGTGTTTCATGTTTCTGTGATTCGGAAGTATTGTGGGTATCCTCCACATGTTTTGGACTTCAGCACGGTGCAGTTGGATGAGAATTTGACTTATGTTGTGGAGTCAGTGGTCATTTTGGATTGGTAGGTCTGAAATTGAGGTCGAAGAATATAGCATCGATGAAAGTTCATTGGAAAGGTCAGCCGGTTGAGGAAGCTACTTGGAAGACGGAATAGTAGATGCGGAGCAGATATCCTCACCTTTTTGAGACTCCATATATGACTCTAGACTCGTTCAAGGATAAACTTTTGTTTAAGATAGGGAGAATGTAATAACCCAGCAGGTTATTTTGAGTATTTTAGCCTCGCTTCCCCTATTTATGCTTTAAATATATGTATTTGTGGTCGCGTGACTTCCCGGGGTGGTTGGTTTGGTTTTGGTGAAGTTTTGGGGTGAATTGGAACACTTAGCCTCAAGATTGGAAGCTTAAGTTGTAAGAGTTGACTGGAGTTTGACTGGTGTGTAAACGTCCTCGGAATGGTATTTTAATGATTCCAATAGCTTTGTATGGTAATTTTGGACTTAGGCAAAGGTCTGAATTTGGATTTGGAGGTTCGCAGGTTGGTTTGGTTCTTTTGGTGAAAGCTAGAAAGTTAAAGGTTTGGAAGGTTCATAGGTTTGACCCGGGAGTTAACTTTGATCATATCGGGATCGGATTATAGGTTTGGGAGTTTGAGTAGGTATGTTGTTTCATTTGGGATTTGTCTACAAAATATGAGGTCGTTCCGAGTTGATTTGATATGGTTCGGCATGAGTTTTGACTTTGAATGTTTATTAGTCCATTAGGCTTGAATCGTGATGTGATTCGTGGTTTTGATTATATTTTATGTGATTTGAGGCCTCGAGTGGGTTCGGTTTATGTTTTGAAATTGGTTGGTATGATTGGACAAGTCTCAAGGGCCCAGGTGTGTTTTGGATTCATTTCAGACCATTTTGAGACTTTGTTGCATTACTGAAGTTGTTGGGGCTGGTGTTTTCACATCTGCAGAGCTATGGTCGCAGATGCGAAGCAGCAGATGCTGCCTAGGATGCGCAAATGCGAGGTTTGGGATCGAGGAGCTGGGTCCAAATATACAGAGGATTCTTCGGCTGAGGTCCGTAGAAGCGAGTGCGCAGGTGTGTGTAATGGTCCAAAGAAGCAAAATTTTGGGACTTAGGTTGAGTCTGCACCTGCAATGCTTTTTTGACAGATGCGACTGAGGGACAGCAGGTGCAGATTAACCGGTAGTTTTTTATATTCAAAGGGTTTGGTCATTTTTCATTATTTGGAGTTGTGGAGCTCGGTTGGAGGTGATATTTTGGTGATCTTTCACTACAATAGAAGAGGTAAGTGAAGTTTATTCGATTGTGATGGTAAATGTTGATTGCCCATGGATTATTACATCTAGTTTATGTGGATTTAAGGTAAAATTTGGGAATCTTTTACTAAGGTTTTGGAGAGTATAAATTGATGATTTGAGAGTTGATTTAAGGTTGTATTTGGGTGAAACACATATATTTGGACTGGAATCGGAATGGGTGATCGGAATTTGTAAGTTTTGTCGGGCTCCAAGGTGCAGGCCCTAGGTTGACTTTTTGGATTGGCCTTGCATAATTAATTAAAGACTTTAACTTTATTGTTTGGGATTGTCTCTTATGGCTTTTCTTGATGATATTAAGTTATTTTGACTAGATTTGAGTCGCTCTGAGGCCGATTCGCATGGGAAGGGCTTTTTTGGAGTATTAAGTCCTGCCTTTTGAGGTAAGTAACATATATAAGCTTGGATTTGAGAGTAATTATCCCTGAACGCTATGTTATTTGATATGTGTTGGGGTGACGCACGTGCTAGGTGACAAGTGTGTGTGCATGCACGGAGTATTCATGATTCGGGTGGACTTTAGAATATTACCGAACCTGTTTGTCTATCATGCCTTGTTATACCCGTATTTTCTCTACTTGTATGATTATTTGAGCTTTGACTCATGTTAAAAATCAAGTCTAGATTATGTGTTAATTTGCTTGAGACGTAATGAGGCTATTCTTGTTGTTTTGAGCAGTTTGCGTTAATTGTAGTCATATCCTTAGCCATAAATTTTCAACTGCATGTTATCTCTCAATATCTTTATATTATTTGTGTATCATATCACATGGTGTTGTTGTCATTCTATATGTGATAGTGTTTGGGTTGAGTTCTATGAGATGTGAGCCATTAAGACTTGAGCGGTTGATGACTGAGCTTGGGTCGTAGAGCCGATTTGGTATTGATTTTGAGGTGACGCATTCGCGAGGCCCATATTGGCTTAAGTAGAACTGATTAAGGGCAACGTATGCACAAGGCCCCGCGATTGGGCTACGTGATACTGATTAGCACTTGGGCGAGGATCCGCCCCTCCGGAGTCTGATATTACAGCGAGCAGTGATAATATGTGCTTTGGTGTGGGGCATCATGCCAGGCACCCGTACAGTGCTGAGTGTGATTGTGTGTATGATGGTGAAGGACACGTGTGTCAGGCACCGTGAGTGTGCTGAGTGTGGTTATACTCGATGTTTTCATTGTGGTAACATTGAATTGATATGTATATTTCACATATAGGCATAGAGATGTATTCTTCCTCATGCTAGGTGGTAAATGAAATGTCTTAATTGTGTTTGGCTTCGAACGTTATATCTGGAAAGCTTCTCTAATTTTCGTAATTGTGAACGAGCTGAACATGACATAATTGAGTTATTTATTTCTGATGTCTTCATTATATCCTGAGTTGTCATTGATTATTGATGTTGGACACTGACTTTTTTTCTAAGCTCGTTACTGCTTTCAGCCCAAGGTTACGTTTGTTACTTATTAAGTACATGAGGTCGGTTGTACTCATACACCAAGGCACTTTTCAGGCGTGGTAATTGCTAGAGTTTGCATCGGTACCAGCTTCTAGAGACTACGAAGACCTTGCAGTTCTCTTTCATTTATTACTGTTATTTCTGTTCTATTGTTCAAGCAGTTGTATTGAGGATTTGGCCTTGTATTTTGACATTCAGTGGTGTTCGTGTACTTGTTGACACCGAATTTTTGGGATGGTTGTAGGTATGTTATCATTGTTTTTCTCAAATGTTTCATAATACTTCCGTTGTTGAGATTATTTAGTTTTGTTTTATTAGTCATTGTTATAGTGAAATTGTTGAATTGCCTAACAATGACTATAATACTGTCATTATTATAGTGAAACTGTTGGTTTTGTCAACTCTAAACCAGTTTATCGATAACTAAACCTACAACCAAAATTTAGAAGAAAAAACACAATCTAGCCAAACTCAATCTAATTAGTTAAATTATACAAATGATGATGGCTTTCATGGATTATGAATTCTTTAAGATATATTTAATCAAACTTTTCATTCAATAATAAAACACAGCTTTAACGTTTGGCCTACACTTGTTCTTAATTTTAAGAAAATATAAAAAAAAAAATAACGATCTTCTCTAGCCTTTTATATATGAACAAACTTTTATTTGGTGAGTCACTTTCAACTTTTCGATTGTACATCTTGTGAAACATCAACAAAGGAAATGCTAATAATTTTGTAGTAGAAGGAATCTCTCAATAGATTACCGTCATGACTCTTGCTAGCTTCAAACTTGAACTTCAAATAAGAAGTGTTGGGCACATGCTTAGCATGTGCATCACCGCGCCTAGTTAATTTATAGAGCTACGTTCGTAATCCTAACATATTACAATTAATTAAATTACAGTTCGTGAAGAGCAGCTGACAACAGACAATAATTGATCATAAGTTTATTATAGAACTTAGGGCGCGACAACAGTGATAGTTGAAAATACATAGCTCCAAAGTAGATCAACTGAGACCAATAATCATCCTCCTTATAGAATATCTCGTTTTACAAAACCAACTATATATAACAGCAGCACATACATTTCACTTCAAACAACCCATTCTTTAAACCCAAAATAACACTTCTAAGAAAAAGTTAAAAATGAATTTTAACTAAAAATTATTAAAATAAAAAAACTACATAGTATTGGGGTTTATATAGACACTAGAGAGTCAATCGTCGCATGCTTTTCAATTAAGTTTTCAAGAGGTTCTTCCAACAATTCTTTTCAATTCATTACCTCCTTTTTATCTTTTCTGTTTAGACAAAAAGGATTAAGAAGATTATCATCAAGGAAAACAAAGGCAATAACTTAATCATTCACAAAAATTTGACTAATTCAAGGTGAAAAATGATATTGTTCCCGCAAAAAAAGGAATAAAATCGAGCTAAAACATCTAGATTCAAAAGTTTATTCAAAGTATTATAGTATTTGATAATTTAGCTGTCTGTATTTTGAAAAAGCACTTGGGCCCCATGCTGCCAATTTTAGTCAAACAAAAGGTGAGAGAAATATTTTGCAGTAGCAAATTGGATAACGATTCATGTCCACAACTAAAGAAATAAACATATAGTAATTGATATTTTGACCGTAAATCACGCACTTGAATTGGGGATATTTTCTAATGTCAATATGCCATGTACGGACGTTCTCTATGCTTTATGTAGTTTTCTATGACGCCGGTCACATCACTGCCACGTCTTCCTTCTTGTTTCTACTTATTCTCTATCCGCACTCTTCTTACCTCTTACTAATATATTACCACTTTTTTTTTTTGTTGCTAAGAATATATTACCACTTGATATTCCATTAGCTTTTTGGATATATTTAGTTGCTATATTTTAAAACGAAAAGAATTAAAATTGCCCTTAAACTATTCGAAATATGTCATTTTTACGTTTCATTAAATTTTGCTAATAATTATATCCCTTCGATCTAATTTTCGAACAACCCTCCACATCAGATTCTTACCTTTTTAAATACAATAATTACTGATGTGGTTGTCCAACATGGGAAAAAACTCTCTTTAGTCGATGAACGTCTTCTACCTTTTTAAAAAAATCTAGAGTTTTGTTATATATTTGATATTAGTAGCTGTAAAAATTGAAGTGTAGCTTGTTGCTAAATCATTTCAAACAAATCTGGTTATTAAAGTGCAATTTGGTGATGAATTGATATTTAGTTGTTGGTTACTAAAGAGTATTTTAAAAAAAAAAACTGTATTGTGTATTTTTTTTTGAATTGTTGAAACCTGCAATTTTGGTCTTGTTTTGCTGCAGTTTTGGTCTAGTTCTGATGTAGCTTTTTTCCCTTTATTGTTGCACTTTTGGTCTTGTTATGGTGTAGTTTTGTTGTAATTTTTTTATTAAGTTTTTGCTGCAGTTTTAGTCTTATTTTGGTGGAGTTTTTTGTCTTACAGTTTTTGTCTATTACAGTTTTTGTCTTATTTTGGTGCAGATTTACTGTAGTTTTTTCCACAATTTGCTGCAGTTCTCTGTGCAATTTTTGTTGCGGTTTTCGTCTTTGAATCCCAATTATCACTCTTCGAGGAAGCTCTTCATCATGTCATTCATAATAACCACACGAACTAATCTAAAAAATATCAGAATATTCAATAAAAATAATCAGCCATTTTCGGCAAAGTTCAAGGACGACTTCAAAAAAATTCCAGCAAATCGATCGGCACCTAAACCGAGCAAAAGAAAATAATTCTATTAATTCCACACAAAAAATGAAAATAACATCACAACTTACTTTTGGTCTTGGACATTTGTAGAACCTCCTAGCAGTTTTAGTCTACGCAGTCTTCTCACATCTCGGGCTTCATACGAATTCACAGATCCTTTAGACAACTTCCAAAATATCAGTGCCGAAGAAGGTTTTTTTTTTTTTTTTTTTTATGAAATGAGGAACATATGAATTAGAATTTTGTAAAAGGTAGAAGATGTCCATCGATTAAGGGATGACTTTTTTCCCATGTTAGGAGCCTCACATAACTTAGACTAATTGTATGAGGCCTCTTTTTATTTCACATATTTGTGGATTCATATCTTATATATTTAAATCCACAAAATTATGGGACCCACACAGTTATAAGACAAAAAAAAAGGTCTCACACAACTAGTGTCAGTTGTGTGAGACGCAAAATAAAATTTTTCCGTTAGTACTTAGTAGTAAGGGTAGATGTGATCTAAAAATTAAACGGAAGGGGTATAATTGCTACTTCTTCCGTTCCAATTCATATGAACATGTTTGACTGGGCACGCAGTTTAAGTAAAAATGAAAACTTTTAGAATTTGTGGTCCTAAACAATTTAAAAATGAGCCTAGAGTATTTGTGTGGTTATAAAAACTTCTCATTAGAAATAAAATTGTAAGTTTAATCAAATTATTTCCAAATTTAGAAAGTGGTCATTCTTTTTGGAACGGACCAAAAAGAAAAATAAGTTCGCATAAACTGGATAGGGGGAGTACTAAAATTTAATGAAAGGTAAAAAGGACATGCTCCGTATAGTTTAACGTCAATTTTGACCTTTTTTCCTTATTTTAAATATTCTCGAAATAATACTCAATATAGATCTCTTTTTTTAGTTTGTTTAAAATTTACCACGTGATATTTTTCAGTAATATTATGATTATTAACTTAAAATACTAGTATACTCTCTCCGTTTCATATTAAATGAGGTACTTTTCTTTTTAGTCTGTTCCAAAATAAATGACACATTTCTAAATTTACTCATTTACCCTTAATGAGAAGCTTTTATAGTCACACAAATGTATGGCACCACAAATATTTTACCCCTTAAATTTTTAAGACCACAAGTTTCAAAAGTCTTCTTCTTTTTTTCTTAAACTTCGTTCTAAGTCAAACTACTTCGTATAATATAAAATGGATAGAGTATAAGATATATGTGTTTCTCGTTAGCAGAAAGGGAGCTACGGTAATTACGATTTGTATCATCGGATCGCGAATCCTCACAAAACATATGAATTGTTTAAAAAAGGTTGATAAGTTTGTTCAAATGAAGGAAGTAGTTCTTTACCTCTTATTTTTTTAACTTGCATCATTTGATAAGCTTCTCACGAGAAATTTTATTTTGTGTCACATACAACTTACACTAGTTGTATGAGGCTCATTTTTATCTCACAAATTTGTGGACCACAATCTTATATTTTTGGGTCCACAAAACTGTGAGACAAAAAGGTTGTCTCATACAACTAGTGTCAGTTGTATGAGATACAAAATAAAATTTTCCGCTTCTCACCTACTTGTAATATCTGATTACCATTAAAAAGTTATTGATATTTTGACCGTAAATCACGGGCATCATTTTGCCTTAGCACCTGAAACGAGAAATTGACTTGAAGACGGTACTAAATGTCAAATACGGCGTTCTTTCTTGTACTAAAAATGTATTTAGACATCATACCCACACCATCGTTTTCTTCTTGTACGTCTTTATCCGTACTGTCCTTCCGTATCCTCTCCACACTTATCCTCGCCTTTAAAAAATTTACATCATAATTGCGTGTTTGCTTTCTATGAGTATAAACACATTTTTAAAAATATAATGGTCTATTCAAATTCTTCTGTTTGAATTTATATGTTTTACTTTTTTAATCCATTACAAAAAGTACCTTTATGGTTTCGGTAATTAAAATCTTTAATTTATTAATCACCAAGTAAGCATGGAAGACTTTTTACAAAATTGTCACACCCCGAAACTGCAGTGGGACATCATGGCACTTAACCTACCTTAATCGTTGTGAGAATCCTATTTTAACTACGTAATAATCACGTTTTGCCCCGAGCAAATCACAAAATATTGATAAATTCTACAAACACAATTGTCGGGAATAATTTGAATAATAAATCAAATGATAAACGGCTATACAACTAGACTCACTATCAAGTCATGAGCCTCCACTAAAATCTATGTACGTAACACTTTGGGGCATTCCTTGGGAATAGCATAAATATCTAAAATAAAAGGAAGCCTAAGAAAATATTTGCTATTGTTGGAAAGAATCAACGGAGAATGTACTCCGAGTCTAGAAAGCATGCCTCTATCTTCGGACTTCATCATCGGCGCACTCAATGCCGGCCACATGACATGACACGTTGTCATTGTTGTGATCGAAAAAGGTTAGTTGTCAAGCGGAAACTAGCAAAACAAATCTTGAACGACGATAAATCACACAACAAAAAGAAACCTATCAAAAGAGATACAAACATTTAACGTGGTTTGGTCAATTGACATACGTCCACGACGGAGATGAGAAATTCACTATATATAAAAGAGAGTACAAAATATCGAGAGAACATCCTCACGAAGAGGTAAACACAAATGACACACTAACACTTGTCCCGTAAAGTTCTCCTCCTAAACAAGACTCCCAAGCCCCCCTATGGCTACATTGTGGATGTTGTTGAATGAGAAGGATGGATCCTTAATTTATAGAAGTCCAAACTTTTTCCTACAAAAAAAGGACTAGCCAAATATGAGAGATTTGTAATTTCCTTCTACAAGAAGGAAACCCCAATTAAGGTAAACATGTTGCACTTTCCTTCAACAAATAAAAAAATCAAATATGGTAAGAAAATCAGGACAACACCTAACAATTCTCCCCCTTGGCCTGAATTTTCTGACAAAATAAACTTGATCCACCTTCTTCACATAGCCTTCAACATGTCACATCTCCAAATCTCCACCACAAAGTTTGTCTCAACGTGCGTACCACACCGATCAAATTTCTCAGACAAAAATCATGAATATCATCAAATAGGTTGCGGCTAGAACTAAACCCACCAAGATTAACCTATCTTGATCTTCGCTCTGAACCTGGCTCTGATACCACTTGTTATGACCGAAAAAAGTCAGGTGTCATGTGGAAACTAGCAAAGCAAACTTTGAACGACGATAAATCACACAACAAAAGAAAAATCTACAAAAAGAGACACAAACATTTAACGTGGTTCGGTCAATTAGCCTACGTCCACGACGGAGATGATCAATCCACTATATATAAAAGATAGTACAAAATATCGAGAGAACAACATCACGAAGAGGCAAACACAAGTGATACACTAACAGTTGTCCCGTAAAGTTCACCCCCTAAACAAGATTCCCAAGCCCCCTATGGCTACATTGTGGATGTTGCACAATGAGAAGGATGAATCCTCAATTTATAGAAGTCCAAACATTTTCCTACAAAAAAAGGGAATAGTCAAATATAGGAGATTTGTAATATCCTTTTACAAGAAGGAAAACCCAATTAAGGTAAATGTGTTGCCCTTTCTTTCAACAAATAGGAAAATTAAATATGGTAAGAAAATTAGGACAACACCTAACAATTAGTGGTATCGGAGCCTTGGTTATTTATTCGAGTTGTTACTGACTATAGGCAAATATGAGCAAGATGGTATGTTTAAATGGGAGAAATTATAATGTTTGGAGAAGCAAGATGAAAGATTTGTTGTTCGTGAAGAAGATGCATCTACCCGTTTTTGCAGCTCATAAACCCGAGAGTGTATCTCACGAAGATTAGGATTTGGAGTACCAACAATTGTGTGGATATATACGCTAATGGGTTGAAGATAATGTTCGCAACCATATTGTGAGCGAGATACATGTGAGATCATTGTGGGAAAAGCTTGAAGCTCTTTATGCTTCAAAAATTGGGAACAACAAGTTATTCCTGCTAAAGCAATTGATGACCTTTAAATACAAGGAATGAAGCCCTATCCTTGATCAAATAAATGATTTTTTGGGCGTATTTGATCAGCTGTCTGGAATGGAAGTTAATTTTGATGATGAGATACAAGGACTTTGGCTTCTTAATACTTTACCTAACTCTTGGGAAACTCTTCGTCTTTCTTTGACAAATTCAGCTCTTCGAGGTAAGGTGACCGTGGAATATGCCAAGAGTGGTGTGTTTAACGAGGAAGTAAGGAGAAAATCTCGGTGTTCGTACTCACAAGAAGATATCTTGGTTACAGAAGACTGGGGGAGAGATAGAACAAGAGGCTCGTGGAATAGAGGTAAAAGTAGAAGTAAGTCAAGGTCCAAATATCATAATATTACATGCAACCACTGTGGAAGAAAGGACATATCAAAAGGTTTTACTGCAAGTTAATGCAAGACATTAGAGAAGGAAAGAAAGTTGAAAATAACGAGAACAATGTTGCTGCTATTGTTCGAGATGACCTTCTTTTTGCTTATGATGAAAATGTCATCAATTTGGTATCCTATGAGACTAGCTCGATAGTAGATTTTGGAGCTATCTCACATGTCACACCAAGAAAAGAGTTTTTCTCATCTTATACTCCTGTTGATTCTGGAGTGTTAAAGATGGGCAATGCCAGTGAAGTTAAGGTGCTTGGTGTTAGCACAGTTTGTTTGGAAACTAATAATGTTTCAACGTTAGTTCTTCAAGATGTCAAGCATGCTCCAGACTTTCCTTTCAATTTGGTCTCCGTAGGAAGATTAGACGATGAAGGTTACCATAATGCCCTTTTTAATGGCCAATGGAAACTCACTAAAGGCTCGTTAGTAGTGACTCGCAGAGTCAAGTCTGGTTATTTATATGTGACACGGGGCTCTATTCTTAATGACTTAATAATTTTGGTGGAAAGTGATACTTTATCAGAATTGTGGCATAGAAGATTGAGTCACATGAGCGATAGGAGGATTACGTTTTTGGCTAAGAAAAGTTTGCTTTCTAGATTGACACAAGCAAAGCTGAAAATGTGTATCCATTGTTTAGCTGGAAAATAGAAAAGGGTTTCCTTTCATAGCCATCCTCCCTCAAGAAAGCCCGATTTATTGGAGCTAATACACTCTGATTTGTGTGGTCCTTTTAAAGTAAAGTCAAAAGGTGATGCACTTTACTTTGTGACCTTCGTTGATGATCATTCTCGTAAGCTCTGGGTGTATCCTTTGAAATCTAAAGATCAAGCACTTGGCGTGTTTAAAGAATTTCAGGCCTTAGCTGAGAGACAGATAGGGAAGAAATTAAAATGTATTCGTACTGACAATGGCGGTGAGTATTGTGGTCTCTTTGATCACTATTGCAAGGAACAAGGAATTCGTCATTAGAAAACTCCACCCAAGACGCCTCAATTGAATGGTTTGGTAGAGAGGATGAATAGAACTCTATTTGAGAGAGTTAGATATTTGCTATCAGAGGCTAAACTTCCAAATACATTTTGGGCAGAAGCACTTAACACTACTGCCTATGTTATCAATTTGTCTCTTGTTGTTGCTTTGGATGGTGATGTCCCAGATAGAGTTTGGTTTTCCAAAAATGTTTTTTATGATCACCTGAGAGTTTTTGGGTGTAAATCTTGTGTGCATATTCCTAAAGATGAGAGATCGAAATTGGATGTCAAAACTAAGCAGTGCATCTTTATCGGCTATGGTCAAGATGAGTTTGGGTATCGTTTTTATGATCCAGTTGACAATAAACTTATTAGAAGTCGTGATGCAATATTTTTTGAAGACCAGACTATTGAAGATATTGACAAAGCTGAGAAGATAGATTCTTAGAGTAATGAGAGCTTAGTTGATATTGATCCAGTTTATATTGCTAAGACACCTATTGCATATGGAGGAACCCAAGACAATGATGGAGATAGTGATCAAGGTCAAAATGATCGTCATGATGTAGATGTTATGGATTCTCCAATTGATGAAGTTATGGTTGATCAGCAACCAATTCGTACTCAGGTAGCTACTTTGAATACTCCTGAAACCTCTCTTAGAAGATCTACAAGGGAGAAGCAAAAATCCATGCGCTATCCTCCTGATGAGTATGTACTTTTGACTGACATGGGAGAACCTGAGAGCTATGATGAAGCCATGCAAGATACTCACATAAATCAGTAGATAGAAGCAATGGAAGATGAGATGAAGTTACTCCATGAGAATGGAACATATGAGTTAGTGAAATTGCCGAAAGGTAAAAGAGCTTTATCTAACAAATGGATATTTAGAATAAAGCAAGATAACCATACCTCTGCGCCTAGATACAAGGCGAGGTTAGTTATTAAAGGTTTTGGCCAGAAGAAAGGAGTTGATTTTGATGAAAATTTCTCCCCTGTTGTGAAGATGTCTTCTATTCGTATGGTTCTAGGCTTAGCCGCAAGTCTAGATTTAGAGGTTGAGTAGATGGATGTGAAGACTGATTTTCTTCATGGTGATTTAGATGAGGAGATTTATATGGAGCAACCTGAGGGTTTTGTATCTAAGGAAAAAGAAAATTATGTATGCAAATTAAAAAAGAGCCTATATGGATCGAAACAAGCTCCAAGGCAATGGTATTTGAAGTTTAATCTGTCATACAAGAACACGGGTACAAGAAAACTTCTTCAGACCGTTGTGTATTCTTCAAGAAGTTCTCTGATGATTATTGTTTACCTTCAAAATGGTAATTACAATTAGATTTGATTTTGCAGTTCTAAAAATGTGTGTTCTACATTTATGCTAGTTGTTTAGGTAATAGATGCTAAGTAAGAGATTAGGAAACGAGATAAGAGCTTGTAGATAGTATAATGACCAAACCGGAGGGCTGGAAATCGGGGCCTCTAACTAGCATATATGGGCCTCGAGGTCGAGTTTGATGCTCGGCTATGAGCAATCGGGGGAGGGGGGATAACAATTATGATAGTTTTGATGGAAGCCTTTTATCATCAATAATGAGCAATAAATAAAGAACAATAAATAGAACACACTGAATATAAGGAATAAATGCAAGTAATGAGATCAAAAAAATATGTTAGAGAGCAGAGAGAATGTTCTTGTGTATTCAATATTGAGCATCAAGTTCCCTACAAAATGACAAGGATCCCCTTTATATATGAGAGGGGATCATAGCATAGTACAAATGCATTTATTACCAAGATACATGGTTGACATAGTTAATTAATGCCACGGTACGGGCTTGAGCTAGCTAAATAGACTAGGTCAGTTTTTAGTCATATGTCTTGGGAACTTCCCACTCTTTCACCATAATTATCGATCTGCATTGCCCCAAGGTTGGACGTCGGTAGCCCCTCGGGTGTGAATCTCGACCATAGTCTCGAGCTTTTAGAAACGTGCTTACAAGTGTCATATGACCGAAAATAGGACCCTCCGATTTTATCGTATACAGATATTCCCCGCATTTCTTAGAGTGAAATGATAAGAAATGACTTTGATATCCATCTCTTCGAACTTCCCGCGATGATATCATACTTATGACGCAAGACTTTGTAATAACTGAGGCATCCTGTCAATTCACCTTTCCAGGATTATTCAATGTACCGTCGATTCATATTATCCAAAGCGATAATATCGTTGCCGGTCCAATTCCCAAAAACGCATTGATCGTTCCTGTTGGTACGTCTTTCAAAAATATTGATTGCGCCGGCGGTTTTGCTGCCACCCTTCCTATAAATGGAAGCCTTATTGAATCGAAACTTTATTCAAATGTTCTTCAACAGATTTTTACCTCTTTTTCTCATTTCCTCCATCCAATTTTATTTCTCATGTTTAACGTCTATGGACGTAAGGTCATAATGTAGTGCTTACACTGTCTACGCAATGGCCCTTTCTCAAAGCTGTCTTTCTTCGAGCGGGATTGCACTACTTTCTTGTTGTTGTTGTTGTTATTGCTACTGCTGTCGTCGTTGGCTCGAGGCGATGAGATAGGGGCACCGATTTCTTCCAACTTAGGAAGATATTTGGACTCTGCACTACTTCTCAGGAGGGTGTTCGAACTTTACACCGCTGCTCACCTCCCTACTTTGGCCTGGTGTGGCACTTCATCCCTTGGTTATAGCCTCTTCCTAGTCCTTGAAGATGCCATTGTGAAGGCCTATATGAAGCCCCAAAGAAGACAGTTCTCGAAGGCATTGCTCCTGGGGATATGCCCGCGAGGGTAGATTAAATCTTTAGTTGTTACTTTAGCTTCTCTGTTTCTGTGTAAGGACCCTTTGTGGGCTTTTGTAATCATGTGTAAGGTCCTTTCATGGGATTTTTGTAATCATCGTTTATGAACAAAGATGTTTCTTCAATTTATCTCTAATTTATGCTATATTTCCTTTTATCTACATTTGTGAAGAATCTGAATGCATGATTCTATCGATCGGTACTAATACCGAGCCTGGGTGTAAGTATTTCTCTGGCTCTTAATTGATTAACACGATATCCAGCGCAACACTTTGTCGTTCCTCGGGCTAAGCCAGGATTGGATTAATAAACTCGGGTCGTCGGGACCCCCGACTTCGATTTGAATGAGAGTAAGGATTTGAACTTTCAGAATGAAACTTAGCCTTTTAGACCCCGTAATAGTCCTCGAGGGGGGATTTGCTCGGACGCCTGAGAATAAAGATAACCTTTAGTCTTTCGAGAGCAGTCCCCGAGTTGGGGTTCGCTCAAGTTCGGGCGACCTGGAAACTTGTTTTGAACTCAGAGTGAAGATAGCCTTAAGGCGTTGCAGATAGATCTCGGATGAGGGCTTACCCTGATTTAGATAGTACCTGGGTTAAAGTAATCAAGAGGACAGTTTTAACTCGACCCAAGGACTCAGGTAGCTCGAGGGCCATAGGGTCAGGTAAATGACCCATACTTACAATAGCAAAAATCCTCGAGATAGGGTGCCACCTCGTGGCCAAGCCCATATGAGTAGGTTTTTAGAGCTTATCTTCTTTTTGAGAGAGATCCTCGAGATAAGGTACCATCTCAAGTCTCGTAATGCTATCAATGGCTCCTTAGAGCCTATCTTCTTCTTGACAGAGAACCTTGAGATTGGGTACCATCTCAAGGCTTATAATGATGTCAATGGCTTCTTGGAGCCTATCTTCTTTTTGACAGAGGTCCTCGAGATCGGGTACAATCTTGAGGCTTGTAATGATGTCAATGGCTTCCTGGAGCCTATCTTCTTTTTAACAGAGGTCCTCGAGATCGGGTACCATCTCGAGGATTGTAATGATGTCAATGGCTTCCTGGAGCCTATCTTCTTTTTTATGGAGGTCCTCGAGATCGGGTACCATCTCGAGGCTCGTAACGATGTGGGGGTTTTTGATCCCCGAAATATCATATGGCAGCGTTAATTGCATGACATGGTTACGAAGCGACTAAGGCAATTCTGCTAGTACATCTTCCCAAAGCGAAAAATGGCTTAGTCAGCATTTTTAATTGGCCTTTGAGGTAAGCAGATAGTCGTTGCTTTTTCCATATATATGGTTGTATTCCTTCTTTTGAGGATTCCGCTATTCTGAGTAGTTATCCTCCTCTATAGAGTTTTTCTTTCCTGCGTTAGGCCCTTTACCATTTCAACTTTGAAGCCCTTACTCGAATTCCTGCTCAAATTCCCTAGTTTTACCATAGTTATGGTTACTACACCAGGGTCCGCTCGGCAGGGAGAGGGGAGTTCCGCCCTTGAAGGCTTTTTGAACCAAAATGCTCGGGGTCATTAGGAGTATGCCTCGAAGTTTATTACTTTAAACCTTGAGTCAGCGAGGAAAGATTGCAGATGGGGGGAAAGGTAGTACTGTGGGAACCTTCCCCGGATGAGAGCATCATAGATCATGGCGAGGGGTTTTTGAACATGTACACGTACCCCTTTACGTTGGGCCCCCCCTGATAGGGTTGTACTCGACTTCTGTCGAATGTACCAAGTTACCTTGGCACAGGTTCACCCGTCATTTTGGAGGATAGTGTTGATGATTAGGTTCTTTGCGGAAGAAGCAGGGCTTGAATTCGCTCTTAGTCATCTCACCAGGCTGTATCAGCCTTTTCACCATCGGGTTCTGCTGACCCTACGATGCCGATCCACCACGCCTTTCATTGTTGATGATGAAGATGATGGGGATCGGTGGTGGATAAGCCGATTCATTCAAGTACGAACTGTCGATATTTTCCCTGTAGAGTTTCTGCCATTTCTCGAGGAATGGAATTTTACATGTAAGTGATATGCTTGTGCCTTTGTAGTTTTGCTTTTGGCGTAGGAGGGTTCCATAAATGCGCCTTCCTTTCCCTTTCTGCAACAATTTCATGGACGTCATGTGAGGTCCCCGGCCTGACGGATTGGGCTCGAAAGCTGGCAACTCACTCGACTTATAATGAGCGTAAGTGGCGAGCTTTGTCTAAGGGTAGATGGGAGGCCAAACACCACGGTACGTGCTATGTGATTTGATCCTTTTTTGAAAGGCACTTTCTTTTTACGCGTACTAACCCCATCATCGTAGGCATCGGGGAGTCCTTTGAGGCGAGACCATACCCGAGGAATGAAGATTTTCTGCCACCGACTTCTCCCATCGAAGGTACTTCAAGGGATGTTCAAAACCAGGGGTCGTATACACTGAGCGATCATGCCCCAACTGGGAGCGGTTCTACCGGGGTAGATAGAGCCAGACCAGTAGATGTGCGCTTAGCTTTTGAGGAAGCTCAGCGGCTCTATTCTGAGGTGAGTTTTGGCTGTCCATGTTGATTTTATAGTTTTGTATTTTTTACTCTCTTACCGAGTTTCTCTTTCATAGGCTTTTAACAAGCCGTGGATGCGACAAATCTCTCAGGCTTCTCTTTGATGAACAAAAAAATGAGTTGTCACACTTGCGATATGAGGCGAGTCAAAGTCTAACCTACGAAAGCTACCTCGAGGAGCAGGTAATGTTTATTTCGAGAGGGCACATGTCTCTTCTTTTACCTTCTAAGGCTAATATCTAGTTTATTTCTGTTGCAGAAAAAGACGGAGGACCTGGAATGCCTTAGGAGTGAAGTTAGTCAAGCCAAGTGCGAGCGTGATGAGCTAAAGGCTCGGGTGGAAACCCATATGTCCACTAAGAAAGACGTTTTGGCCAAGGCTTCTGCCCTCGAGGTGCAATTTCGCAACGCTTGTGAAAATAGCTTGGTCCGAATGGACATGATTTCAAGGCTCGAGTCAGAGCTCCTGAAGGTGAAGGTCGAAGTCGTGGATGCTCGGACTGAAGCCGAAGTAATCTGAACTAAGGCTGATAAGAAAGTGGTTGTCTATTTGAAGGACGCTGTTGATGCTCGTGTTGAGCTAAAGGGAGCTCTCGACTAGGAGAGTAGGAATAAAGAGTATGTGAGGTGCAAATCTCGAAGGGAAACCCTCGAGGAAATACATGCCATGGGCTTCGACCTCTCGAAAGAGATAAAGCAGGAGGAGGCGGAAGAATATGGTGCTAAGCTCCTTCTGTCCGTTGCCGAAGATGGAGAGAAGGAGGCCGGTAGACCATAGTCCCTGAGGGGGACGTAGATTAGGCCCTTACTTTCTTATTTTGTGTATAGTGCTTTCAAAGAACTTTGTAAATAAAGCTTATATTCTCTCGCATACCTGTATAAAAGGAAGCTTCGTGGTTTTATTGTTCATGCATTTCCTTTTGCCTTAATATTTGTTAGTCGTTAGCCAGATTAATTGGTCTTCGAGCTAAAAGGAATCCTTAGATTCATACTATGGCCCTAGGGCTCATTAGGATGGCTCGTAGGCTCTTACACGCTTTGGTCGGTACGACCTTTTAGTATAAGCCGGCTTTTAAGCTCTTATGCTTTTTGCTCTTAGGCATATTTAGTTAACTGTTTCGGGTTCAGTCTCCAAGTCGGGTTTCGACTCGAGCTCATTTGATCCTTAAGTTTTTGAATTTAAAGCTGGCCCTTAGGCTCTTATGCGTTCGGTGGATACGACCTTTTATATGGGCTAGCGACAGTGATTCTTACGCATTAGGTCGGTATGACCTCTAGTGTGGGCTGGCGATAGTGGCTCTTACACATTTGGTCGGTACGACCTTTTATATGGGCTGGCGGCAGTAGCTCTTACGCATTGGGTCGGTATGACCTTTAGTATGGGCTAGTGATAGTGGATCTTACGCATTGGGTCGGAGCGACCTCTAGTATGGGCTGGCAATAGTGGCTCTTATGCATTGGGGCGGTACAACCTCTAGTAGGCTTTATTTTTCCCTCAAGGACTTTTGAAATTGTGTTTTCCTGACTCTTCGACGGTTTGATATAAACCTCAATTGTGAGTCATTATATAGCGATGATCGAGAACCTTAGGAGGTTTGGATCGGTGGCTGAGTATCTTAAAACCTATAGTTTGGAGCTGACATAGTCGAAGCTCTTTTGCCTATATCGAGGGTAACCTGTTTAACCGGTTCTTTTCAAAGTATTTTCGAAGTAATTGAATGCTTGTGATTTTATAGTGATGGGCGGGTGTCCCCGAGTCACGTTAGTTTGGCTGGTATAGCCTTGTGACCGTAGTTATTGCGTTTGGCCGGAGCCTTTCAGTTCACAAGTAAAGTAGTTTCGGCATCTATATCGAGGGTATGCCTTTTTAGGGTCTTACAAGTTTGATATATAGCCTTAACTTTAAGATCAGGATTATGCCTTTTATAAGGTCTTACAAATTTTACATGCCTTTGAGGTCTTATAGTTTTGATTACTTGGCACAAGTATGGTTTATGCCTTGCTTGAGGTCTTACAGTTTTGGTCACTTGGTACAAGTTTGGTTCATTCCATGCTTGAGGTCTTACAGATATTGCCGTTGCATTATATAGGTCTTACGAGACCAAGGTTTCCCGCATATGGTCTTATGGCCTCAGGTTTTGATAAGTTGATGGGGTTGGCGATTGGCGGAAGTCCCCAAGTCATCGAGAGTTTCTTAGCTTGGGAGCCATTACTTGTAAACTTGGTATTGCCTCATTGAGGGCTTACAATTTTGGAGTTTCCGACCCAGAGGTCATGTGGCCTTGAGTTTTCGACACTAGTCCTCGAGTGTTTGGGGAGTTTTTGGATCTGGAGCCGTTTTGTGATCTTGATGTTGCCTCATTGCGGGCTTACGAGTTTGAAGCTCTGACCCGGGGTTCACATGGCTTCGAGTTGTTGATGCTAGTCCCCGAGTGTTCGAGACATTTTTGGCTCTAGAGTCGTCTTTGCAAAAATACTGAGCCTCTTTGAAGCGTGAAATGCTTTGGAAAGTAATCTTTGATTACTTGATACAAGTATACACGTTTTCACTGTTAAGGGCTCATTTATTCTATACGGACACGGTTCGTTTGACCGTTTGGTCCAGTATATTATTTTCCTATCGAGACCCTGTTCAGTACATCTTGGCTTCTCTGAGGAGACGACCTTCTGGGGGGATTCCCCCAAGTATTCGAGGTTGATTGAAAAGGAAGCCTTGGATACTTGTTGAGTCTTCCTTAGGTAGCATATAGATGTTGCCTCATTAAAAACCTTGCCAGTAAAACCTTTCTTGGGATAAAAACCCGATCGAAGGAAAAGAGTGCAACGTATGCTTTTGGAACCTAATGCCTTCGAGTTGGAAAGCATTTCGGCCATGTTGATTGGATACCTGCATTCAGGTTAGCATAAAATGTAACTGAAAAATGGAGATGACCATACCTTAGTGCTGACGGCGCTTCGGACCTCGATGTCATTCGATCGTTTGTTATGAGGAATTGGTATAGTCCTTCGTTTTGTTTAGTCAGCCGTAGCCGAGAATGTAGCTTGTTATCGTTATCTTACTATTTGCTTATCCTTCGGCTCCTTCGATGGTGGAGGTGTTGACATTTGTGCCACATCGTGCACCGCGAACATCTCTTTTGCCGCATGTTGTTCCCCATAGATGGTTTTTACCCCATTCTTTGTCGAAAATTTCATCATTTGATGAAAGGTGGATGGTATTGCTCTCATGCAGTGTATCCATGGCCTCCCGAACAAGACGTTGTATCTCATCTCTCCTTCGATGACATGGAATTTGGCATTTTGAGTTGTGCCGGTCATGTTGACTGGGAGGGTGATTTTCCCTTTCGTTGTTTCGCTTGCCATGTTGAATCCGTTGAGGACTCGAGAGGCGGGCACGATTTGGTCAAGAAGTCTGAGCTGCTCTACCACCCTCGACTTGATAATATTAGTCGAGCTACCTGGATCCACAAGTACATGTTTAATTTGAAATGTATTTACAAGGAAAAAGATTGCCAGTGCATCGTTGTGAGGTTGAGACAAGGTCTTGATGTTCTCATCGCTGAATGTGAGAGCATCCTCGAGTATGTAACCCCGAGTTCGCTTTTCTCTGGTGATGGATATTTTTGTTCTTCTGATCATGGGTTTTTGTGGAGCATCGATGCCTCATAAGATCATATGGATGACATATTGTGGCTCATGTATTTCATTCTTCTTGGTCACCTCTCTTTCCCGAAACTGAGTTTTGGCCCGGTCGCTAAGGAATTCTCGGAGGTGACCTTTGCTGAGTAGTCGAGCTACTTCTTCCCAGAGTTATCAGCAATCCTCGGGCTTGTGGCCGTGTGTGTTGTGAAATTCACACACTAAGTTATGGTTTCTTTGCAAAGGATTTAATTGTACAGGCCTTGGCCACTTGGTGTCTTGGATTTTATTGATGGTGAATACAATGTCTGAAACATCAATGTTGAAGTTGTATTCCGACAAGCGAGGTGCCTTCGTTGGCCCTGTGTGTCTATCGAAGCCAACTCTGCTGACATGTCCCTGAGGGTTCTGGTCTCGATCCATCCTTCGGTCATTGCGGGGTATGTTGTGCCTCGGGGCGTTTCTTCTATCTTCAGTGTATGGTTGCTATCTCTCTTTATTCGGCTTTGACTCCTTTGTCGGAAGCCTTCTAGGATATACCGAGCCCGAGGGGGCTCCTAGTTGGTCGTTTTCGACCATGATCTTTGATTGGTATCGGTTGTGGACGTTTGACCAAGTCACAGCGGGATACTCGACTAAATTCTGCTTTAGTTGCTTCAAAGCAACCGAGCTTCGCTCGTTCAAACCTTGAGTGAAGGCCTGCACCGCCCAGTCGTCGGAGACCGGTGGTAGTTCCATTCGTTCCATTTAAAAGCGAGACACGAACTCTCGTAGCATCTCCTTCTCTCTTTGCTTAATTTTGACGACGTCGGATTTCCTTGTAGCTACCTTGATGGCACCGGCATGTTCATTTATGAAAGAATCTGCCAGCATGGCAAACGAGTCTATAGAGTTAGGAGCTAGGTTGTGATACCACATCATGACCTCTTTCGAGAGTGTTTCCCTAACTTCTTTAGCAGGACGGATTCGATATCATCGTCCCTCAGGTCATTGACCTTCACCACACAAGTGTAAGCAGTAACGTGCTCGTTGGGGTTCGAGGTTCCGTTGTACTTCAGAAGGTAGGGCATTCTGAACTTCTTTGGAATGGGTTTTGAGGCCGTTTCCTATGGGAACGACTTTTGCACAAACTTCTTCGAATCTACACCTTTCAGAATCAGGGGTGCGCCCAAAATTTGATCGACCCTAGAATTGTAGGTCTCAACCTTCTTATCGTTGGCTTCTATCTTTTTCTCGCCCAACTCGATCCTCTTTGTGAGGTCCTCGAGTATCTTTATGATGGCGGGGTCGGCTGCCGACCCGTTGTTGCTTGTTCTTTCTGGTACCTGGTCGGCTCAGGGAGCCATTTTCGGAGCTACCATGCTGGGAGTCTTTTGGTGGCTTTGAAGCTGAGCAATCGCCAGCTGTTGTGCCTATAATATTTCAAAAATAACGTGAAGGCTAACCTTATGTTCTTCCCTGGCTGGGGTTTTCTGAGCATCTTGTTGGTCTCTTTGGTGTACGCTCCTGTTAGTGTGGGAGCTTATATCCACGTGTTGGGCGTCGCATGAGACCACATCTGTGGGGATTGGCTCTAGTGCATCCCCAAGGTTTAGTGGTGGTGCGCCAATACCTGGAACACCTACACCATTCTCTTCGTGGTCCTCAGGACCGTTGTTGTCATATGCATTCACTGAGTTAGACATTTTGACCTGAAATCAAAGATCTTGGATAAGAAAAAGCGTGAAAGATAACTTGCATTATGGAGTGAACCAGCAAGAAAATAATCACTATTATTTTTGGCCCCACGGTGGGCGCCAAACTGTTTACCTTGAAAATGGTAATTACAATTAGATTTAATTTTGTGGTTCTAAAAATGCGTAATCTATTTTTATGCTAGTTGTTTAGGTGATAGATGCTAAGTAAGAGATTAGGAAATGAGATAAGAGCTTGAAAACAAGGTGATAACCAAACCGAATGAATGATAATCGGGGCCTCGGGCTTGCTTATTCGGGGCCTCGAGGTCGAGTCCGATTGCCTGCCGAGGGTAGTTGATGGATGACTAACAGTTATAATAAAATCAATAACGGCTCTTTATGGCCAATAATAAGCAATAAATGAAGAACAAGAAATAGAACACACTGAATATAAGGAATAAATGCAAGTAGTGAGATCAAGAAAATATGTTAGAGAGCAGAGAGAATGTTCTTGTGTATTCAATATTGAGCATCAAGTTCCCTACAAAATGACAAGGATCCCCTTTATATATGAGAGGGGATTCCAGCATAGTACAAATACATTTATTACCAAGATACATGGTTGATATAATTAATTAATGCCACGGTATGAGCTTGAGCTAGCCAAATAGACTAGGTCAGCTTTTAGTCATATATCTTGGGAACTTCCCACTCTTTCACCATAATTATCGATCTGCATTGCCCCGAGGTTGGACGTCGGTAGCCCCTCGGGTGTGAATCTCGACCATAGCCTCGAACTTTTGGAAACATGTTTACGAAGCGTCGTATGACCGAAAATTGGACCCTCCGATTTTATCGTATACAATGATTTTATTATTTTATTGCTTTATGTGGATGACATGCTTATTGTTGGCAAGAATCAATCCAGAATTGCAGTCCTTAAGTAGCAATTGAGCAAATCGTTTGCGATGAAGGACTTGGGGCCATCAAAGAAAATCTTGGGCATTCAAATCCACCGACACAGAGATAGAAAAGAGCTATTTTTGTCCCAAAAGCAATACATTGAGAAGGTACTCAAGAGATTCAATATGATAGATGCAAAAGTGGTTAGTACTCCTCTAGCTAAACACTTCAAATTATGTATTAGTCAGAGTCCATCTACTGATGGAGAGAAAAAGGACATGTCTTGTATTCCTTACTCTTCTGCCGTTGGTAGCTTGATGTAAACTATGGTTTGCAATGGACCAGATATTGCACATGCCGTTGGTACTGTTAGTAGATTCCTTTCTAATCCTAGAAAAGAACATTGGGATGCAGTAAAATAGATATTAAGGTATTTGAAAGGTACTGCAGATTTGAAGTTGTGCTTTGGCAATGGCAAGTCTGAACTTGTTTGTTACACAGACTTTGATTTATAATGCAATAATGAAAATTCAAGATCTACTTCTAGTTATTTGATCACTTTTTCAGGGGGAGCTGTTTCTTGGCAATCTAGACTACAGAAGTGCATAGGTCTATCCACCACATAAGCTGAATATATTGCTGTCACAGAAGGTGCCAAAGAATTATTATGGATGAAGGAGTTTATTAATGATCTTAGCTTTGAGCAGCCAAGGTACATCTTATTTTGTGATAATCAGAGTGCTATCTGTCTCACCAAGCACTCCACTTTTCATTCTAAGACCAAACATATAAATAGAAAGTATCATAGGATAAGAATGGTTGTGGAAGAGAAATTATTTGAGGTTGAGAAGATACACACTGATGAAAATCCTTCGGATGTGCTGACAAAGGCGGTGGTTGTAGATAAACATGAATTTTGCAGAAAATTGGCAACCATGAAACCTGTCAATAGTTCCTCTACTTGAAGATACATTTGGCTCCTTGGCTGGAGGGGGAGTTTATTGGGTAGATGCCCATGTTTTCCAGCCAAAGGCCCAATGGCCTAATCCTATTCTCTTTTGGTTTCCATTCCTATTTGGAATTGGATTCAGTGTTTGTTCCTATTTAAAGTTGGTTTTGGCTTTAAAGGCAAGCACCACTCATGATCTATAAATATGACCACATTGAAGAATTATTCTATGCTCATTGATACAGGTCTTTGAAAGTCTTAATCACATAAGAGTGATTTTTGAGAGAGCTTTCATCAAGAGAGAAGAGAGAAGAAAAGCATTTGTGTTGCTGCAGATTCTTATTCCGACCAGACAACTTTAAATCACTTTTTCTGATTCATTAATCGTTTAATTGGACTGAAATTTTGTCTAACTATTTGTAACATCTTGGTGTTTGATTTGAACGGTGGAGATTGGATTTGAAGGCTTTTAACATCTAATTTTGAGCCTCGAACAACAGCTTCGTTTTTGTGGATTCTCCTCTTTCTTCAATTGATTAGTTGTTGCTCTTGTTGCTATTGTTGCTCCGTATTTGACACTTGTTGTGTAGCCAATTTGGAGAACTTTTGTAACCCTCTTATTATTATAGTGGAGCTTTTTTGGATCTTTGTAATTCCGTGGTTTTTACCTTCGATTTGAAGGGTTTTTCACGTTAAAATTCGGTGTTCTTTATCTTCTTTATTTTGGGGTTTGCCTCTTCCTCGACATATCAGTCATGACCCAAAATCCAACTAGTCATGATGACACCTAACTCAACTGACTAGGTAAGAGAAATAACACTAAACACAATTCAAATAAGAATAATATGAATCAATAAGTGAAATAACTGAATCTCTATATAATAACCCAAGGATTGGTAGTACAAGTCACGAGCCACTAAGACTTAATCAGATTTACAAGCTGGTACGAAGTAATACAACATCTGTTTGGATTATACATAAATAGAATTCAAATCTAAAGCTACCAAGGACAAGTGGTAGACATAACCAGAATGCAGGTACATCTTCAACGTCGGCTTCCCCCATACACAGCAATGTCAGCTCCAAAATCTGCACGCAAGCTGCAGAAGTATAGTATTAGTACAACCGACCACATGTACTCAATAAGTAACAAACCTAACCTTAGGTTGAAAGCAGTGATGAACTCCGAAAATACTTACAATCACTTGTACAAGTTCATAAAATTCCAAAAAGTATAGAACATATATATGATCAAATCAGGAAAACACAAATAAAACCACCTTGGTGCTCATAATTCGTTTTAATGTGTTTTGCTCGGTCGACAATCCATCATATAAGGAAGATATGCAAGTAAATTAGGTAAAAAGTCAAGAAAATTACAAATAATGATGATATGCAATAACCAAATATCAATCTGTGTGCGCAACCCTATCCCAATAGAAATCACATCATCGCTCTTCTGCCCAGATCATGAACCAAACCAATAACCAGCTCTCCCAGAAGTCACATCAACTTCGGTTTCTCATAATCTACGTGTGTGCCATCAAGAGAGAAACATGAGAGGGTGATCCTAGGGGGATGGATCCATATCCGCACGCATGCACGACCAATTCAACGTGCAATCAGCCCACATGGTTAGAGGCTCAATATCATAATCTGCCTGGCATGGTCACAAGCTATATCATAATCTGTCCGGCGTGGTCACGGGGATAGCAACACAATTCCCCTGGCACAGTGACAGGCATAACAACACATACAATCCGGCGTAGTTATATGCATAACAACACAATCCTCCCACGCATGGTCACAAGCATAATAACACAATCCGTCCGGCGTGGTCACAAGCATCTAGTCCAAATCATATTATACAAAAGCAGATATACGATTATACATGTATATGGTGAATGAATATCAAATTTCATGCTCCTGGAGTAGTATAAATGCATGCTAAAGTGTAGGAATGTGCAAAGTGTGCTATCATAGCTCAAATCGATAATTTCATCACATAATAACAATTATCATGTTTATTCAGGGAATTAACCTCTATGTAACCTCAAACATGGGTCAAATAGTTCACAACAAGGTTACAAATATGAGAAACATCATAGCTTAAAGATTAACAGTCAATTCTAGGCAAATCATAGCCTAAGCACTACCTCGAATACTGATAAATACCCCGGTGCTCGCACATGGGCTCAACCCCACATATATGCACACCTATAGCACGTAACTATCATAAATAATTGAGGCAACTAGCGCCTTAACTAAGTTTAGATAAGATACTTACCTCAAACAAGCCAAATCAAATGCCAAGAAAGCCAAACAATACTCTACAATCTTCATCCCATGCAAATCAACCTCTGAACGGTTCAAAACTAGCTAAAAGCAATAGAATCATCAAATAATGCCATGGAAAACAAACCCAAACGAAAAAGGTCGAATCTTTAATCAAAAGTCTAAAGTCAACCAAAAGGTCAACCCCGGGCCCGCACCTTGAAACCAAAAAAAATCACAAATTTTAGTATCCCATTCAATTACGAGTCCAACTATACTAATTTCACTCAAATCCGACTCTAAATCGATGTTCAGAACTCAATTATTCACTTTAAAAAAGTTTAGACAAAAACTCCCAGTTTCTCTTCTAAAATTATCAATCAAATGCCAAAATTGAAGATAGAATCATAAAATATAATCAAATCCGAGTAGATAGTACTTACTCCAATCCATGTGGTGAAAATCCTTTTCAAAATTGCCCAAATCCGAACTCTCAAACTCAAAATGTGATAAAATAATTCAAAGGTCCGATATGGAGTACTTATATGCACTGTCAGTGGTACCCTACACAATCCCCGTCAATAACCTCATGATTGCGATTCTAAAATTGTCCAGCACAGCTTTTACTTTTCGTGATCACGGTCATTTTCCCGCGATCGCGATGAACAAATTCCATTAACCCTTTGCAAATACTTCCCAGACAATCTGTAGTGTTTTAGCCATAACTTTTTGTACATAACTCCAAATAACAAAAAGTTTAATTTTCTGAAAATTAGAAACAAAGAGCTACAACTTTTGTTTTTAGATCACCTCAAAATACGTTATAGATTGCAAAATATAAGCTCTCCAAGTCAGCTAAGTGATAGCAAGAATTTCTTCTTCGTGAACGCAATTCACATGTCCAATTTTCCCTTTTACTCTTCGTGATCACGTCCCAGAGCTTTGGGATGTACACCCCTGTAGACAAAAACCAACAGTTGAAAAAGGCCTAAAAATGATCCGAAACTACCCCGAAGCTCACCCGAGCCCCTCGGGACCCTGTCCGAACATACCAACAAGTCCCAAAATATAACATGAACCTATTCGAGGTCTCAAATCACACATAAGAACATCAAAACCCCGAATTGCACCTCAAATCAAATTTTATAAAATTTTAAACTTTTAACTTCTAAAACTCGTTCCAAATTATATCAAATCAACCCGGAATAACCTCAAATTTTGCACACAAGTTCCTAATGACATAACGAACCTATTCTAACTCTCAGAATAATAATCCTGACTTGATATCATCAAAGTCAACTTCAAAGGTCAAACTTATGAACCTTCCAAACATTTGAATTGCCAACGTTCGCTAATCATAGTGAAAATCTTCTAGAAGCCTCTAAATACAAATCCGAGCATACGTCCAAGTCCAAAATCACCATTCGGACCTAACGAAACCATCAAAAATTCGATCCGGAGTCAAATACTCAAAAATCAAATTTGATCAACTCTTCCAACTTAAAGCTTCTAAAATGAGAATTATTCTTCCAAATTGATCCAGAATCACCCAAAAATATAAACCGACGATACACACAAATCATAATACATGATACGAATCTACTCATACTCTCAAACCATCGAACAGAATGCAATGCTCAAAACGATCGGTCGGATCGTTACACATGCCTAAATGGGCTAAGTATCTCCAAGAATATCCAAAAAGTCTCATTGATAACCCTCTTAGTGGAGGACACGCCTAGTCTAGGCTATATATAATTATAATAAAATGCAGCAAGTAGAGAAGGCAATTCACATAATAAATATTAAATAATCTGAAAGCTAAAATTAATTTTGAAAACTGATCTTAAATTGATAACTGAAAGCTGAAGCTGAAAATTAGGTCTATATCTGATAACTAAAATTAAAGCGAAAAGCTTAGTCAAAGGTGATATTTGAAATTTAAATCTGAGTTACTTTTTCAGAAAATAACTTTGCACATAGTGGACCTGCGTACATGTGCATCTCGAAACACGCATGGGGTAGTATCAACCTATCTTTCCAACAAATAATTTGGCCCTGCATACGTGAACATTTGGGAAGACGTACGGGAAAGTGTCAGCCTATCTCCCCATCAAATAATTTGGCCCTGCATACATGATCATCTTGGAACATGTATGGAGAAATATTTGCCTATCTTCCCATTAAACAATCTGGCCCTGCTTACCATGAACATCTGGAAACATGTACGGGAAAATATCAACATATTTTCCCGATACCTATGTACGGGAAAATATCAACATATTTTCCATCAAATAATGGCACCTACAAGTGTGGTATAACTGTCCTTTCCTAGCCTCTGGTGACAATCATATTGGGGGGGGGGGGAGGGGGTTGCTCACTTCTCCCATTTAAATCGGAATCTGAACTTGTTAGCACCTACAAGTGTAGGGTAGTTTGCCATGGCTACTGTAGCACTCCCACTTGGGGATTTTGGCTACTTCTCTCTTTCTGAATCTTAATCAGAATCGAAATTGAAATTCTAACAATAGCAATGAATTTCACGTAATCAAGCAGTTACAACGCATAACAAAAATTTATTATTTTTTTATTTTGAATCTGAACCGAAGGTATGAGCAGTACAAGTAATTGTACACAAGCAAATAATTGCATATAAGTAAATAATCGCAACATATCATATAATTTTATCATTTTTTGTCATGGTAATTTAAAATATATGTATACATGTAATTTATTATGAAAAGTAATGCAAGCAATCATATAATTTAAGATGCACATTATAATTTATCCCTTAACTTAGGGAAAAAACCTCAACTCACCTCGAAACAATTTCACAAGTCTTCTCACAACAACCTCGCATAGCCAACTCTTTAGAATCTACAATTTAAGTAGTTGAACCCGTTAACCCAAATTATTCATTCAACCCAATTCCTTCATCAAAATCTCATTAGTTATTTAGGGATTATGATTGCTTCTAAATTTAAACTCTATCAATTGTACAATATATAGTTATAAGGTGTTGTAAAGATTTCAATTTAAATAGTAAAAGTAAACGAAAATACCTTCTTGAAGAAAGACTTATTCTTCACTTCTTGAGTTCTTGAAGATGATCTAAGGATTTTAAGATGAAATCTCGTTAGAATTTACATCGTGGAGTATAACCTAAATCGTATTAAAAACTCACCTTGAGCATTGGGGGAATGATCTTGAATTAGTATCTCCTTGAAAGGAATAAACCCTAGCTGTTTTGGGGTATTAAGAATAAGAAAGTCATGTTCCTGAAGACTTTTGTAGGCCTGGCATAATAGGCTGCCACGGTTGGAATTAGTGGCCGCGATTGGCCTGGTACCTCAGGCCTTCGTTGGATACCATATTCTATAATTTTCTGCGGTTCTCTATTATATCTGAATTTGTTCGTTATGATTGTTGGCTCGCATAGCGATTTGGTGTTAGGTTCCATCATGAATTTGGTGAAAATTTAGGTCGTCATATTTCCGTGCAGTGTATAAATATATGTGTAAAAAATCATTAAAATTGTAAATAAAAAAAAAAACTCCTTCCATATATTTCCTTTTCAATCCGTTTCAAAAAGAATGATAACTTTCTAAATTTAAAAATAATTTAATTTAAATTTACTATTTTACCGTTAATGAGAAGCTTTTATGGCCATATAAATATCTATGACTTATTTTTTTACCACAAGTTTTAAAAGTTTTATTATTCTTAAACTTTGTGCCAATTCAAACTTTATCACATAAAGTGAAACATAGGGAGTTATAATTTTGAACATATAATTTCAAAAGTGTAATGAGTTCATGGTGAGACTTAAAGGCTAAATCCGTCAAATATAAATTTTGAATCCATCTCTTTATAATAATGCACCCATTTTCTTGAAATCCTAAATACGCCTTTGTCTGATATCATAATCTTTAACAACCGGAGTATTATGATTTTCTTTTTTTGGGTTTCCTTTAAGTATTCGGCATCAAAGTTCACTAGCTTAATTAATTCGGATTCTACTAGGAAGGTCTACTAAAAGAAAAGTAAAGCACCTTATTCTAAAAATTACTATTCTCAAGGATCCAACTCGAAATTTCTCATTTACTGTAAGCGAGCGGATTCCTGCCATCCTAGTAGATGTCACAATGATCATTGTATTATTTTTGCATCATATAACAATACATATATTATTATTTGCCACACAACAATCTTTATAATTAATGAACCAAACAAACCCCTATATTAAAAAAAAAGGTGAAAGAAGTGAAAGTTTTGTTTTCTAATATTAAATTCTTTAATAATCCACAAATCAACATGTGCCGCACGCGTCCTTAACAAATTCAGAAACCAATTGACAATAGCACTTGTCCTTTGTAACCTGGAAATAAATGAGAACAATGCATTTTATTTTCGATCATCTAAATTAAAACGGAGAAGAAAAGTTTTCAATCACACAATCCCCTTGTAATTATTAAACAATTCATAAATTTTAACAACCTATTAAAACTTTTTTTGGGTAAACAATATCGGATAAGAGACGGTCTCAGAGTATATAATTGACTTTGATTTTTTCCCCTAAACGAACTTGTGTAAAATATTCATAGACATCCCTCTAAAGAAGGCATATTAAAAAATCCCTATTTTTCTCCGCGGGCGGCGCTTGGGCACCTCCCTTCCCTATAAGTGTTATTCTCTTTGCTTTCTGTCACCGCACACAACTAACAACCCAACTTGTCTAAATTCCCATTAAACAATAGGAGGAGTAGTTAACACATAAAAAGTCATTTGGAATTTCAATCATAAATGCAAATGTTTGAAGATGCTGTATGAGAGTCAAGAGATGCGAATGAGAATGGAAGTTGGAAAACAACAACCGTTTGAAAGGAAGAGTAGGAGAACAACAAGTAGAAGAAGTACGATAACTATCGTAGAAGAAGTAGATGAAGAAGAAGAAAGGCTTGAGATTGTGGATCTAAGTGGAATGTCTATGGAGTCTCTTCCCGTCAATCCATCAATCAATTTGGGAGCTATCTGCAAATTGGACCTCTCCAAAAATAATCTTCAGGTTAGTCTGAAAATATTATTTACATGTGTTTGGTGCTGTGAAAATGATTTTTTGAAAATATTCTCTCTCAGATATTTTTTTTAATAATTTTGTGGAAAGTGAAAATTATTTGATTTGGATTTTTTCTTAAATTAAAGATTGATAATATGTTAGCAAATGGGAGAGCGATTTGATGCATTTCTTGAGTAAATATGATAGTTCTAACTTCTAAGTATCTCTAGTGATGAGATAATTGTAAAAGAAAAAATTTCCACCGAATAAGTGAAGTCTAAACTTTTTTTTTCCTATAAACAAAGTGACGTCTAAATTTTTTTTCCCTGATAAATAAATACTAAAGGATGACTTATTTTCTGAAAAATATTTCTCCATACTAAACACGCCCCTTGTATCTTCCATTTTCAATTGCTTTTGGTTCCTTTTTTCTGCATGTGTTTGATTATGTTAAATTTCTTCAGTTTTTATGAGAAGAAAATAGTTATTTTTGCCTTTGTCCATTTTATATAACGAGATTACAATGAATTAGAAAGTCAACAAATAATTTTCTTTTATTAAATTGTGAATTATAAGCAATTCCGATTAATCATACTTTTAATTTGTGTATCTTTTTAAGTATGTAGTTAACGTTTGTATTGCGGAAAAAAAATAAAACCAAGGTATATTCGAAGTTCAAATGTTTTTAACTTTGATACCGTAAAATAACCGGAAAATGGCCAAAAATATCCTTGAACTATTTGAAATAGTTCAAAAATATCCTCCGTTTATTTTTGGTGCCAAAAATATCTCTGCCGTCTATGGTTTGGACCACAAATGCCCCTAAACCGTTAGTCTTGCCATTGGAGCTGACATGGTAGTCCAACTAGGTTAGATTTGCTTACATGTCCATCCATCTAAGCAATCCAACATGACAAAATTATTTTTTCGAAAAAATTATTTTTCCGATTTTTTTTATTAAAATACAAAATCAACATTTATTCCCAAAAAAGTAAAAAATATTCAGAAAAATAATTTATTTTGAATTTTTTTTATTAAAATACAAAATAAACACTTATTCCGAAAAATAGTAAAAAAAATTTCAGAAAAATTATTTATTTATTAAAATATTATATATAACATACAAAATAAATTATTTTGGAGCGTGCTTTAATATATTGTTCCAGAATTTTTTTACTTTTTTCGGAATAAGTGTTCGACCGTGAAAATTTTAAATTTCACTTAAAGTTAAATTTCAGAATTTTTGAAAATTAGAAAACTCCAAAAATTATAAGAACTTCGGATGAACCAATTGATACTTACAGTAGAGGTGTGCCTTTTGTGAAGCTATAACTGATAAGTATCTAAAAATTTAGATCAAGTTAATCATAAATTCACAAAAGAAAACAATGGAGTTTTTTTAATCAAATCATAAAGCCCAATCAAGAATAATTTTTTCGGAATTTTTTTTACTATTTTTGGAATAAGTGTTGATTTTGTATGTTAATAAAAAAATTCTGAAATAAATAGTTTTTCTGAATATTTTTTACTTTTTTCGAAATAAATGTTGATTTTGTATTTTAATAAAAAATTTCGGAAAATAGTTTTTCCGAAAAATTAGTTTTGCCATGCTAGATTGCTTAGGTGGATGACCATGTAAGCAAATCTAACCTAGTTGGACTGCCATGTCAGCTCCAATGGCAAGACTAACGGTTTAGGGGCATTTGTGGTCCAAAATATAGACGGCAGAGATATTTTTGGCACAAAAAACAAACAGAGAATATTTTTAAGCTATTTCGAATAGTTCAAGGACATTTTTGGCCCTTTTCCGTAAAATAAAATATAGAGCAAAAGACATTCAATGCTCACCTTGACCAATTTGTAGCGGAAGCTATCAATAACGTAATAATCACTTAAGGGAGGTTTGTAACCGAAAATTAGATAATATTACCACGGTGTATTTGGTTTCGAAACTTTCAAATCGACTAAATATTACTCCCTATGTTTCAATTTAGATGATACATTTCCCTTATCGAGAGTCAATTTGCCTAATTTTGAAGCTAAATTGAATTAGTTCAACTCAATATTTTAAAATTTAAATTTAAATATTTAATAACTATATAAAAAGTACTATAAGTTGTAATTTTTCTCATGTCAATATAAGAAAAAATATTTTAAAATGTTGGTCAAACTTCACACAGTAGCGAAATATGTCATTTAAATTGAAACGGAGGGAGCAGTAACTTCTAGAAAATATAAAATTGGTATGTTAGTATAATTTTTTAATATAAATTTTCATTTTAATTTGATTCGCAATTTTTGTTTTAATTAAAATCGCTCAAAAACTTCTCCGATCTGAATTGATCAAATTAAATCTTTTAGCTTTAATATTTATCTTTTACTAAAATGACGTTTTAACTATATAAAACCTGGATTGCTTTTCCAATTTATCCGTATTAAGAATTCAATGATATTTGTTCAACTTTTGATTATTAATCTAGGTTTAGTTTATTCATATTTCTAAGTATTTATTTTCAATAAGAAAATAAATCAGAAAATTAAGCTTAAATATTATCTGATTGTGACTAATTAATTACTATTGTATTGTTTAATTTTTGGTAGAGTATACCAGAATCTATAACAGCCAGACTGCTCAACTTGGTGGAGTTAGATATGCATTCAAATGAGCTCAAGTCCATTCCCAACTCTATAGGCTGTCTCTCAAAGCTCAAACTTCTCAATGTTTCTGGAAATCTCCTTCTGTCGCTCCCTAAGACTATTGAGAATTGCAGGTTAGTTATATAACAACATTATCTTTTGAGTTTCCCCATCCATTCCAATTTATGTGATAAAGATTGATTAGGAACGAAGTTTAAAAATGAAAAAAAGATTTTTGATATTTCTGAATTTCCGTGGCTATAAACATTAAAGATAAAATGGGAAGTTAAAGATTAAATTGCTATTAAATATAAAAAATATTTTTTATTTTTTGGATTATCTAAAAATAAGAGTAACATATTAATTGAGACTTGATGGAGTATCATATTTACGTGTTTTTCGAGTCATCATGCAATGTTTCATTAACTATGGTTGAAGTAACTAGCTAGGTGCTAAATATGACAGCTTATATATGCGAGTCTAATGTGTTGTTTCTATCAGTGTGGTTTTTTTAATATTATCAATGTGCTTTATGTTTATCTCATGAAGAGTCTTAAATTATTTTATGAATTTATTCCAACAAATAATTTATCGCTGGTGCCATAGGCAAAATACTATATACTCGTGACCTAATATTTTCTTCTTCCCTCTTACAGATCGTTGGAAGAGTTGATTGCCAACTTCAACATGCTTACTCATTTGCCAGACACCATTGGATTTGAGCTCATAAATCTCAAGAAGCTCTGTGTAAACTCAAATAAACTAGCATACCTTCCTTACTCTACCTCTCACTTAACCAACCTTCGTGTATTAGATGCCAGGCTAAACTGTTTGAGGTCTCTCCCCGATGATCTCGAAAACCTAATCAACCTCGAAATCCTCAATGTTAGCCAAAATTTCCAGTACCTCACAAAGCTACCCTATTCAGTAGGGTTTCTCATTTCCCTGCATGAATTAGATGTTAGCTACAACAAGATCTCAGAGTTACCGGATTCCATTGGATGTCTGAAGAAGCTCCAGAAGCTGAGTGTGGAAGGCAACCGTCTCGTTTCTCCTCCACCGGATGTGGTGGAGAAAGGAATAAATGCAGTGAAGCAATACTTGTGTGAAAAGATAAACGGATTACATGACAAGTCTCCTAAGAAGCAATCTTGGTTTGGGAAGCTAGCTAGGTGCAGCACCTTCAATGGCCCCAACATACCGAGAGATCATGATGGGGACGGGTTTGATAGTCCGAACCGTCGATCTATTGATGCAATTGCCTCTCCGAGATTTTTGGTTATGCTTTCTCCTCGTCGGCTCCTCTCTCCGAAAACCTACTTCTCGAAATAATGAAGTTATTTTGATGCAAGATGTAAACTTGCATTAATTCTTAATTTGCCAAGATTTAGCGAGTTGCAAGGGTGTGATTACGTTGCTCTTGCTTTCTTTCGAGTTTGAAATCGTGTGAGCTTGATGAAGATGTACATATATATATTGTGTCATGTATACTTTGAGATCTTGAGATTGTATATTACAGATTTTAGTAGAGTTTGCTTTTTTGATATTGGGGTTGGATCTTGTTAAAAGCTCAAGGGTTCAGGGTCCATCGGATGAGTATGTGTACGAATAGAAACACATTTGATTCTGGATAAGGATAGTTTTATTTTAAGACATTTCGCCGTTACATCTAATAATAAGTGCTCCACTGTTTTGCTTTACATCATTACATGTTCTATGCTCTTTATACCTCCTAATGTAATGAGAATTGCTTGCAATAGTATCTCTTTCTTTCTTTATATTTGTGTTGTAAACTAAGCTTGGTTAATCGCCATTTCATTCACTTAAGGTACCACGAGAGTATATCGTAATTAGGTGACAAATGGGACTTCAAAGTACAATGAGAAAGAAGATGCTGTGCGGGGAATTATGGAAAATATACAAGAACGATGATATTTACTTTTGAGTATATGATTGACTCAATGCCTAAACCGAAGAACCGTGCCGAAGAATACATAGTAACTCACAACTCTTCACATGTCACATATCATCTTCAATCTTGCTTTCGATGAAAACATAATTTCCCAACTGAATAACAATCTTACGTATGAAAAACAAGATTCAATGATTAGTCACAGAACTAAAATTTCACTACTTCAAACTAAAATATAAACGTGCAACATGTCGAGGGGTATACCGACGAAACACGTGTGATCTTCCCTCGCTTAACCTCAGATCGCCTCTAAATCCTGTACCTGACACATCAAAGGAGCGGTGTGAATCATTGACTCAGAGAGGGATTGTCACGCCCCAGGGGACCGGCGCTCAACCGAGATATCTCAGTCAAGCAAGCCTACCTGATGTCTACTGCCTCACATTGTTCATGAATGATTCAAGAATAAATGACAAGAGATAGGCAATGAGAGGATAAGAGGTACAATATCATATTTCATTACTTAAATGAGCTTCATTGATAATTACCAAAAGATTACATGTTCACATTTACAAGTGAAAACATCCGATAACTACAACAACATTTTTTAATTTGTTTTCCCCCTTTCAAAACACATCCTACAGCATATCTACGGAGCTTCTAAGTAAACAAGAGATTAATATGAAATTTTCTGGTGACAAGGCCCCAGCTATACCTCAAATTAAAATATAATGTACACGAATCAAAATGACACAAGGCCCCAATATGAAGTAGGCCCCAGTACCTGCCGGTTCGACATTAAAAAGCGGGGAGCCCGCCAAAAAGGTCGAAGTTAAATAGCAAACACCGATGTCGATCCCGACCGGACCGTAGGGACAAAAAGTCGATGAGGAAGATGATTACACAATTCCTAGATCGTTTATAGCTCCTGATGATATTGATGGCACCAAATCTACGGGCGAAGAACTGAAGCAAGTTATATTGACTGAACACCTGCCGGATCGAAAGGTATACTTGGGCATGGGGTTGACCCCTGGGCTTAGGAAAGAACTCATTAGTTTCCTTAAAATTAACATATCTTGTTTTGCCCAGTCTTATCTTGATATGATAGGGATCCCGCCGGAGATAACCACTCACAAGCTGAGTTTGGATCCGAAGTTCCACCCGGTTAAACAGAAGAGGAGGACTCAGTTCGAAGTCAAACATGCCTTTATCAAAGACGAAGTATCTAAACTCCTTAAAAATCTGTTCCATTCAGGAAGTTAAATACCCGGACTGGTTAGCTAACGTAGTGGTAGTGCCTAAAAAGGAAAATTCAAGAATGTACGTAGATTACAAAGACTTGAACAAGGCATGCCCTAAGGACTCTTTTCCTTTGCTTAACATCAATCGCTTGTTATTCTGGTTAAGCCTGAGGTTTGGCCAGGGGCATCAGAGAAGGACTAGAAGAGGCGTGAGAGGTTCAATAGGTATAGTGTCACGACCCGAACTTCCCATCCTCGGTAGTCGTGATGACGCCTACTAGTGAAAGCTAGGCAAGCCAACCAATTGAATTATTTACCTTGTTTCCATTCTAAATCCATTAAGAATTAAGAACCAACAGTTATCAATCAACAAAATTTACTAAGCGGAAGATTAAATTTTAAGTTTAATAATACTACAAATACCATTCCATAACAAATCTACCCAAGACTGGTGTCACAACTTCACAAACTGTCTAGAAGTACTACAAATAAAGAAAGAAATAGGAATAAATACGTGAAAGAAATAGGAATAGTAGATAGAAGGAGACGCCAAAGCCTGCGAACGCCTGCAGGACTACTTCGGGTCGCCTAATGAACAAGAAACAACAATCTCACTGCGGTCCGAAATCTACAATACTGGGATCTGCACAAAAGAGTGCAGAGTGTAGTATCAGCACAACCGACCCCATGTGTTGGTAAATGCCTAGCCAAACCTCGACGAAGTAGTGACGAGGCTAGGACCAGACTACCAAATAAACCTGTGCAGTTAAATCATATACAACAAAAATAGAAGCAGATAATTACGACTAAAGTTGGGCTGGGGAAACATGTTGCGGGGAGTAACAGATAACAACAGAACAACAGTAGAGAAATGTAAGGAATGCTATAAATCAATTACCAGCAAAGATAAGGAAATAAGAAGAACAAGTACACATGTAATACTGTCACAGGCATGCAACTCGATCCCATCTCATATAGTACTATTGTCGGCGTACAACCCGCTCCCATTTTATATTGTACCATTGCAGACGTGCAACCCGCTCTCATTTCATATATTACTGTTGCAGGTGTGCAACCCACTGCCATTTCATATAATTACCGTTGCAGGCGTGCAACTCGCTCCCATTTCATATATTTCCGTTGCAGGCGTGCAACCCGCTCCCTTTTCATATGTTAACGATGCAGGTGTGCAACCCGCTCCCATTTCATATGTTGCTGTTGCAGGCGTGCGACCCGCTCCCTTTTCATTTATAAATACCAATCATAACAGAATCCCGGCAAGGGAACAATAATATAACAATAACATCCCAGCAAGGGAATAATACTATAACAACAACATCCGGCAAGGGAACAATAATATAACAACAACATCCCAGCAAGGGAACAACAATATGACAACAACATCCCGACAAGGGAAAAATAATGATAATCCTCATATGAAGCACAATAAACCTCAACGGAGTCATACCAATTACAATACAAGACTCACGGGCATGCTTGACACCGACGTATAGATACTCGTCACCATGACTATACGTCGAACTCCACAATTAGCACATAGCAAATAAGACACAACTCCTAATACCTCAAGCTAAGGTTAGACCAAACACTTACCTCGATGTCACGAACACAACTCAAGCCTCAACTATCACTTTACCTCTTGATTCCACCACCAACTCACTCGTATCTAGCCACAAGTTACTTAATAATATTAATAAGTGCTAAGTGAATCATTTCCAATGCATGAAAATAAGTTTCTAAAGTTTTTTCCAAAAAGTCAAAAATCGACTCTGGGCCCGCTTGGTCCAAACCCGAAATTCGGACCAAAATCAGATTACCCATTCAGCTCCGAGCCCGGATATATAATTAGTTTTGGAATCTGACCTCAATTTGAGGTCTAAATCCCCAAATTTCAATATTCTTAGGTTTTACCCAAAATTCTCAATTCCACCATGAAAACCCTAGATTCTAGGATGAAATCTTGTTAAAAGAAGTTAAGGAGTAAAGAAAATGAGTTAGAAATCACTTACTAATGTTTTGGAGGAGAAAGGTTGTTTGAAAAATCGCCTCTTATGTTTTTGGGGTTTTGAAAAAGGAAAAATAACTGAAAATCCCGTTTAAATATACCCCTCTCAGACTTCCTGTGCAGACCGCACAAAAGGAGTGCGGCCGCGGAGCTTACAATGTTGACTGCAGTGACATGCTTTAGTATTTTGGTAATAACTTTCTCTACAAATGTCCAACTTGTGATTTCTTTACCTTTCTGAAACTAGACACAAAGGGCTACAAATTTTGTTTTTGAATCATCTCAAAATTCTTTGTAGATCAAAAGATATAGGCTTCCGAAATCAGACCAGTGAAATTCTTCCTCACCGCGGACCGCACAAAAAGGAGTGCTGCCGCAAAGGCCCCTCCGCGGTTAGCACAAAATCAATGCGGTCAGCACTGGCGGGTTCAGAGGTCTGCAACATCTCTGGACCTGCAACAGCTATGTTTTAAGCCTAAAATATCCCGGAATCTACCTGAAACTCTCCCGAGCCCTCGGGACTTCAAACCAAACGTGCATACTAACTCAAAAACATCATATGGACCTACTCGTGCGATCACATCATCAAAATAACATGTAAAATCATGAATTAAACCTCAAAACTCAACATTTTCATCAAGAACTCTCAAAGTTCATAACTCTTCAACCGGAAGTCCAACTCACGTCAAATAAACTCCGTTTTTCATAAAATTTCACAGTTATCTTTTAAATACTATAACAAGTTTGTACTAGGCTCTGGAACCAAAATATGGGCCCGATACCAATGGTTTCAAACATTAATTGTTTTCTTCATTTCTTAGATAATTCCGCAAAACAATTTCTTTCAAAAATTGATTTCTAAGGCTTGGGACCTCGGAATTCATTTCCGGGTATATGCCCAAGTCCCATATTTTTCTGCGGACCTCCCGGGATTGTCGGAACACGGATCCGGTCCTTTTACTCAAAATGTTGACCAAAGTCAACCAAAAAACCAAATTTTTAACTCTAGAAATTTCTATTTCTCATCTTTTCACATAGAAGGCTTTCTAGATATGGGTCCGGGCCATGTATGCAAATCAAGGTGAGGTAAAAAGGATGTTTTTAGGCCTCAAAACATTGAATTTACTTGCAACAAAAGTGATGACCTTTTGGGTCATCACATTCTCCACCTCTAAAACAACTGTTCGTCCTCGAATAGACATAAGAATGAAGTACCTGAGTTAGAAAAAAGATGGGTATAACGACTCAGCATATCAGACTCGGACTCCCAGGTCGATGCCTCAGTAGGCTGACCTCTCTACTTAACGCAAACAGAAGGGAACTTTTCGATCTTAACTGATGAACCTGCCGGTCTAAAAAAGCTACCGGCTCCTCCTCATAGGACAAGTCCTTGTCCAACTGGACAGTGTTGAAATCTAACACGTGGGATGGATCATCGTGATACTTCCGAAGCATGGACACATGGAACACTGGATGCATGACTGATAAGCTCGGCGGCAACGTAAGTCTGTAATCCACCTTCCCCACTCGATCAAGAATCTCAAACGGGCTAAGCTTGCCCTTCTTCCCATATCTCATCACGCCCTTCATAGGCGACACTCAAAGTAATACCCACTCACCGACCATGAAAGCCAAATCATGGACCTTACTGTCGGCATAACTCTTTTGCCTGGACTGAGCTATACAAAGCCTATCCTGAATAATCCTGACCTTGTCCAAGGCATCCTGATCCATACCCAATAAACGAGCCTCTCCCGGCTCAAACCATCCAACCGGCGATCGACACCGCCTATTGTACAAAGTCTCATAAGGAGCCATCTGGATACTCGACTAGTAGCTGTTGTTGTAGGCAAACTCTACTAAAGGCAAAAACTGATCCCACGAGCCTCCAAAGTCAGTGACACACGCTCGGAGCATATCCTCCCAAATCTGAATAGTACGCTCAGACTGCCTGTCCGTCTGAGGATGAAATATTGTGCTCAACTCAACCTGTGTGCCCAACTCTCGCTGCACTACCCTCCAGAAACGTAAGGTAAACTGCGTACCTCGATCCGAAATGATAGACACGGGCACACCATGAAGGCGAACAATCTCTCGGATATAGATCTCAGCTAACCTCTCAGAATAATAGGAGACCGCCACATGAATGAAATGTGCTGACTTGGTCAGCCTATCAACGATAACCCACACTGCATCGAACTTCCTCCGGGTCTGTGGGAGTCCAACAACGAAATCCATAGTGATCCGCTCCCACTTCCACTCGGGAAGCTCAATCCTATGAAATAAACCACCAGGCCTCTGATGCTCGTATTTAAACTGGTGACAATTCAAACACTGAGCCACATACGCAACGATATCCTTCTTCATCCTCCTCCACCAATAATGCTGCCGTAAATCCTGATACATCTTAGCGGTGCCTGGATGAATAGAGTACCGGGAAATATGGGCCTCCTCTAAAATCAACTCTCGAAGCCCATCTACATTAGGCACGCAAACTCGACCCTACAGCCTCAAAACTCCATCATATCCTAATGTAACATGCTTGGCACCTCCGTGCTACATCGTGTCCCTAAGGAAACACAAATGTGGATCATCATACTGCCGATCTCGGATACACTCCAACAATGAAGAATGAGCGACTGTGCAAGCTAACACACCGTTGGGCTCAGAAACATCCAACCTCATGAACTGATTGGACAAAGCCTGAACATCCAAAGCAAGCGGTCTCTCACCGACCGGAATATAAGCAAGACTGCCCATACTGGCTGACTTCCTACTCAAAGCATCAGCCACCACGTTGGCCTTTCCCAGATGATATAAGATGGTGATATCATAGTCCTTTAATAGCTCCAACCACCTTCTCTGCGTCAAATTTATCTCCTTCTGCTTGAACAAGTACTGTAGACTCTTGTGATCCGTGAACGCCTCACATGCCACACCATACAGATAATGCCTCCAAATCTTCAACGTATGAACAATAGCTGCTAACTCCAAATCATGAACCAGATAATTCTTCTCATGAATCTTCAATCACCGCGAAGCATAGGCAATGACCTTGCCATCCTGCATCAACACCGCACCAAGTCCAATACGAGATGCATCATAATAAACTGTATAAGGCCCTGAACCTGTAGGTAGAACCAACACTGGCGTCGTAGTCAAGGCTGTCTTGAGCTTCTAAAATCTCGCCTCACACTCATCCGACCACCTGAACTAGGCACCTTTCTGGATCAACCTAGTCATTGGGGTTGCGATAGATGAAAACCCCTCCACAAACCGACGATAGTAGCCCGCCAATCTCAAGAAACTCCGGATCTCTATAGCTGATGCTAGTCTAGGCCAGTTCTTGACTGCCTCTATCTTCTTGGATCTACCTGAGTACCCTCTACTGATACAACATGACCCAAGAATTCAACTAAACTCAACCAGAACTCGCACTTCAAAAACTTGGCATACAACTGACTGTTTGTCAAAGTCTGGAGAACCACTCTAAGATGCTGCTCATGCTCCTCCCGGCTGCGGGAATAGATAAAAAAATCATCAATGAAGACTATCACGAACGAATTCAAGTAAGGCCTGAACACTCAGTTCATAAAATCCATAAAAGCTGTTGGGGCATTTGTCAACCCAAATGACATTACCAAGAACTCATAATGTCCGTACCGAGTGCGGAAAGCTATCTTAGGGACATCGGATGCCCTAATCCTCAACTGATGGTAGCTAGATCTCAAGTCAATCTTCGAAAATACCTTGGCACCCTGAAGCTGATCAAACAAATCATCAATCCTCGGCAATGGATACTTATTCTTGATTGTAACCTTGTTCAACTACCGGTAATCTGTACACATTCTCATCGACCCATCCTTCTTCTTAACAAGCAACACCGGCGCACCCCAAGGCGAAACACTAGGTCTAATGAAACCTTTTTCAAGCAAGTCTTGCAACTGCTCCTTCAACTCTTTCAACTCAGGCGGGGCCATATGATATGGCGGAATAGAAATGGGCTGAGTGCCCGGAGCCAAATCAATACAAAAATCAATATCCCTGTCGGGTGGCATACCCGGCAGGTCTGAAGGAAATACCTCAGGGAACTCATGAACTACCAGCACCGAATCAATAGAAGGGACCTCAACGCTAGATTCACGAACATATGCTAAATAAGCCAAACACCCCTTCTCGACTGTACGCCGAGCCTTCATATATGAGATAACCCTATAGGTAGAATGACAAGGAGTCCCTCTCCACTCCAAATAAGGTAAACCCAGCAAGGCTAAGGTTACAGTCTTGGCATGATAGTCCAAAATAGCGTGGTAAGGTGATAACCAGTCCATCTCTAATATGACATCAAAATCATCCATGTCCAGAAGTAACAAATCTACACGAGTCTTAAGACCCCCAATCACAACTATACATAAACGATGGACACGATCTATCACAATATAATCACCACCGGTATAGACACATAAACAGGAGCACTCAAAGAATCACTAGGCATGCCCATATACAATGCAAAATAAGATGACACATAGGAGTATGTAGATCCTAGATCAAATAAAACCGAAGCATCTCTACTACAAACCAGAACAGTACCTATGATACCTGCATCAGAAGCCTCAGCCTCAGGCCCTGGCTGGAAGAGCATAACATCGGGGCGGGCCCCACCACCTTGAACTATATCTCTGGGATGGCCTGCTGCTAGCTGGCCTCCACCTCTAGCGGCCTGAGCTCCACCTCTAACACCTCTACCTCCACCTCTAGCTCCTCTACCTCCACCTCTAGCTGGCTGGGCGGGCTGTGGAACACTCGTTGCTTGAACAATGACATGGGAACCCAGATGCTGAGAGCTGCTCGAGGATAATATCTAGCAATGTGCCTCGTGTCGTCACAAGTAAAACAAGCCCTCAGTTGCTGGGGATGACGACCCTGAAAACTCTAAAGTGGAGGTGCACTGATAGGAGCTGGTGATGCACTGTAGGTCTGCTAATCAGAATACTGCATGTGAGAACCACAACCACCTGGGGAACTGTGAGAAGCCTAAAGTGCTAACTGAAAAGGCCTAGGAGGATGGCCTCTACGAAAAAAAATCTTTGCCTCCAAATGAGACGCCACCGAATCTGCTTGAATGATGAGGTGTCTTGTCAGACCCCTAACCACCTCCCTACGATAGAACCATCTCAACTCTCCTGGCCATATTGGCCGCCTCCTGGAAAGAAATTTCACTCCCTGTCTCCTTAGCCCTCTGAAGTCGAATAGGCTGAATAAGTCCCTCAATGAAACTCCTCACCCTCTCTCTCTCAATGGGAAGTATGATAAGAGCATGACGGACCAAGTTGATGAATCTGATCTCGTACTGAGTGATAGTCATAGAACTCTACTAGAGACGCTTGAACTGCCTCCAGTAGATCTCTCTCTGAGTGATCGGGAGAAACTTCTCCAGAAATAGTTGAGTAAACTGCTCCCAAGCCAAAGCTGGCGATCCAGCTGGTCTAGCCAAACAATAATCTCTCCACCAAGTCTTGGCGGATCCAGATAAGCCAAAAGTAGCAAAGTCGACCCCATTGGTCTCCACTATCCCCTTGTTCCTGAGAACCTCATGACAGCTGTCTAGATAATCTTAGGGATCCTTAGAGGATGCACCATTGAAAGTAGTAGTGAAGAGCTTGGTGAACTTGTCCAATCTCCACAAAGCATCAGTAGACATAGCTGCTCCATCATCAGTCTAAGCCACCACACCCAGCTGAACTACTTCAACTAGTTGAGCTACTGGAGTCTGGAACTGGGGAGCCATCTGCTCCAGACTGCGAGTAGCAGGAGTCTAGGCTCCTCTTCCAGCCTGAGAGACGGCTGGTGCTACAGGAAGCAAGTCTGCCCGGGTGACACTCTCCATAAGGCCCACTAGACGGACTAGAGCATCCTGCAGTACTAAAGTAGCAATAAACCCCGCTAGGACCTGAGCTGGGCCCACCAGAACTATCTGGGCTGGAATCTCATCATCAAAATCAACCTAAGTCTTCGCCACTGGTGCTGCTACTCTGGGCTGAGCTCTGCCCCTACCTCGGCCTCGCCCTCTGCCCTTCGTGGGAGTTACTGCTGGGGGCTCGGGCTGCTAATCAATGATGAGGAAGCACGTGTTCTCGGCATCTACGAAAGAACATAGTAGAAATCCAATCAGCATTGAGAAACCAAATCGCACGACAGGAAAGAATAGATGTGAAGTTTTTCCTAACTCTGTAGCCTCTGGGGGATAAATACAGACGTCTCTATACCGATCCCATAGACTCTACTAAGCTTGTCTGTGAATTGTGAGACCTATGTAACCTAGATATCTGATACCAACTTGTCATGACCTAGAGGTGGCACCTACTAGTGAAAGCTAGGCAAGCCAACCAATTAAATTATTTACCTTGTTTCCATTCTAAATCCATTAACAATTAAGAACCAACAATTATCAATCAACAAAATTTACTAAGCAGAAGATTAAATTTCACGTTTAATAATACTGCAAATACCATTCCATAACAAATCTACCCAAGACTGGTGTCACAACTTTACAGACTGTCTAGGAGTACTACAAATAAAGGTCTGAAAGAATTAAATACAACACTGTCTCTGGAAATACGTGAAAGAAACAGGAGTAGTAGATAGAAGGAGACACCAAAGCTTGCGGACGCCTGCAGGACTACTTCGGGTCGCATGATGAACAAGAAACATCAATCTCACTGCGGTCCGAAATCTACAGCATTGGGATCTGCACAAAAGAGTGTAGAGTATAGTATCAGCACAACCGACCCCATGTGCTGGTAAGTGCCTAGCCTAACCTCGGCGAAGTAGTGACGAGGCTAGGACCAGACTACCAAATAATAATGTGCAGTTAAATCATATACAACGAAAATAAAAGCAGTTAATTACAACTAAAGTTGGGCGGGGGAAACATGCTGCGGGGAGTAACAGATAAAAACAGAACAACAGTAGAGAAATATAAGGAATGCTATAAATCAAATGCCAGCAAAGATAAGGAAATAAGAAGAACAAGTACACATGTAATACTATTGCAGGCGTGCAACCCGCTCCCATCTCATATTGTACCGTTGCAGGTGTGAAACCCACTCTCATTTCATATATTACTGTTGCAGGCGTGCAACCCGCTCCCATTTCATATAATTACTATTGCAGGCATGCAACCCGCTCCCATTTCATATATTTTCGTGGCTGGCGTGCAACCCGCTCCCTTTTCATATGTTATCGATGCAGGCGTGCAACCCGCTCCCATTTCATATGTTACTGTTGCAGGCGTGCAACCCGCTCCCTTTTCATTTATCAATACCAATCATAACAGAATCCCGACAAGGGAACAATAATATAATAACAATATGTCGGCATGGGAATAATACTATAACAACAACATCCCGGCAAGGGAACAATAATATAATAACAGCATCCCGGCAAGGGAACAACAATGTGACAACAACATCCCGACAAGGGAATAATAATGATAATCCTCATATGAAGCACAATAAACCTCAACGGAGTCACAACAATTACAATACAAGACTCATGGGCATGCTTGATACCGACGTATAGATACTCGTCATCATGCCTATATGTCGTACTCCACAATTAGCACATAGCAAATAAGACACAACTCCTAATCCCTCAAGCTAAGGTTAGACCAAACACTTACCTCGATGCCACGAACACAACTCAAGTCTCAACTATCGCTTTACCTCTTGATTCCACCACCAACTCGCTCCTATCTAGACATAAGTTACTTAATAATATTAATACGTGCTAAGTGAATCATTTCTAATGCATGGAAATAAGTTTCTAAAGTTTTTCCCAAAAAGTCAAAAATTGACCCTGGGCTCGCTTGGTCCAAACCCAAAATTCGGACCAAAACCCGATTACCCATTCACCCTCGAGCTCGAATATATAATTCGTTTTGGAATCTGACCTCAATTTGAGGTCTAAATCTCCAAATTTCAATATTCTTAGGTTTTACCCAAAATTCCCAATTCCACCATGAAAACCCTAGATTCTAGGATGAAATCTTGTAAAAAGAAGTTAAGGAGTAAAGAAAATGAGTTAGAAAATACTTACTAATGTTTTGGAGGAGAAAAGTTGTTTGAAAAATCTCCTCTTATATTTTTGGGGTTTTGAAAAATGAAAAATAACTGAAAATCCTGTTTAAATATACCCCTCTCAGACCTCCTGTGCGGACCACACAAAAAGAGTGCGGCCGCGGAGAGCTCACAATGTTGACTGCAGTAACATGCTTTAATATTTTGGCCATAACTTTCTATACAAATGTTCTACTTGTTATTTCTTTACATTTCTGGAAACTATACACGAAGGGCTACAACTTTCGTTTTTGAATCATCTCAAAATTCATTGTAGATCAAAAGATATAGGCTTCCGAAGTCAGACCAGTGAAATTCTTCCTCACCGCGGAACACACAAGAAGGAGTGCGGATGCAAAGGCCCCTCCGCGATCAGCACAAAATCAATGCAGTCAGTTCAGATATCTACAACATCTCTAGACCTGCAACAACTATGTTTTAAGCCTAAAACATCCCGGAACCTATTCGAAACTCTCCCGAGCCCTCGGGACTTCAAACCAAACGTGCATACTAACTCAAAAATATCATATGGACCTACTCGTGCGATCACACCATCAAAATAACATGTAAAATCATGAATTAAACCTCAAAACTCAACATTTTCATCAAGAACTCTCAAAATTCATAACTCTTCAACCGGAAGTCCAACTCACGTCAAATGAACTCCGTTTTTCACCAAATTTCACAGTTATCTTTTAAATACTATAACAAGTTTGTACCGGGCTCCAGAAACAAAATATGGCCCCGATTCTAATGGTTTCAAACATTAATTCTTTTCTCATTTCTTAGATAATTCTGCAAAATAATTTCTTTCAAAAATTAATTTCTAAGGTTTGGGACCTCGAAATTCATTTCCGGGCATACGCCCACGTCCCATTTTTTTATTGCGGACTTCCTGAGATCGTCGAAATATGGATCTGGATCCGTTTGCTTAAAAAGTTGACCAATGTCAACCAAAAAAATCAAATTTTTAACTCTAGAAATTTCTATCTCTCATCTTTTTACATAGAAGGCTTTCCAGATATGGGTCCGTGCCACGCACGCAAATAAAGGTAAGGTAAAAAAGAGGGTTTTAGGCCTCGGAAGACTGAATTTACTTGCAACACAAGTGATGACCTTTTGGGTCATCATATATAGTCCACCTACTTTCAGACGCACAACTACTGAGGATGCACATGGATTTCTAGAGAAGTGTCATCGTATTCTCTGCACCATGGGTATTGTGGAAGTGAGCGGAGTTGCTTTTACTACATTTCAGTTATCAGGAGCAATGTATTAGTAGTGGCAGGTTTACAAGGAGGGTAGACCAGCCGATGCATAACCACCCACTTGGGCTTAGTTTTTAGAGATGTTCTTGAAGGAGTTTGTTCCTCAGACCCTTCGGGATGCATGACACACATAGTTCAAGCAGCAGCATCAGTGAACCATAAAGGCGTCAGAGTATTCCATCAGGTTCAATGAGTTATCCTGTCATGCACCTACTTTGGTTCCTATAGTCAGAGAGCGAGTTCACAGATTCATTGAGGGGATTAGTTATGATCTTAGATTCTACATGGCTCAAAAGTTGCAGACTAATACTCCATTTCAGCAGGTGGTAGAGATTGCCACGATATTAGAGCATATTCGGGGTAAGGAGATGGAGGATAAGGAGACCAAGAGGTCTCGAGGTTCTGGAGGGTTTAGTGGATTATACTCTTCAGCAATAACCATCATGGTGGAGGCTCGAGCAGTCAGCCAGTCCAGTCCGCACATCAGACTACGCGTGGTGCTCCAATTAGTTAGGGTACTTATGTGGGGCAGTCATCTTTTAGTGCACCACTGGCACGGGGTTCCTACATCGATTATTCCAGTTATCCGGCATAGACTTGGTATGAGCACCCATGTTCGCAGAGGGGTTGTTATGAGTGTGGTGATACTAGGAACATTATGAAAGATTGTCCCAGATTTGGGAGGGGTGGAGTTCATGAGGGAACTCAGGCTACAGGCTCCATTCCAGTTGCTACTCCACCTGCATAGCTAGTTAGGGGTGGAGGATAGGCCGAGTAGAGGGTGCCCTAGGGGGGAGGCCCGGCCCTGTTAATATACTTTCCATGGCAGGGTTGAGGCCGCTACACCAGATTGTGTCGCCACAGGTATGGTTTCGGTTTGTTATAGAGCAACACTATCCTTATTTTGATTCAGTTCTTCTTATTGAGGTGAGTCCTCATATCATGCCTCACATATGGGCGAGTTTCATGATTTTTTACTCTACTTATGTGTTTACCTATGTTGGGAGATTATATGGTGGTAGACCGTGTCTATCATTTTGTTTTGTTCACTATAGAGAGCTAAGAGGCTAGACGTGACTTTCTGTTGCTCATTTTGGGAGGTTTTGATGTGATTTCTGGATGGTTTGGTTACAATTTGTAATTTTAGATGATATACCAGTATGGGAAGTCCGTTACGTGTTGTGATTTTGTTTTGCGGAATTGAATTAGTGGAATGGTTCTGATAGTATGATGTGTATTCTACTTGTGATTTAGAGTTGAGGGTGAGACCATCGCATTTTCATGCAGTTTGATATGTTTGAACCGGGTTGCGTGCCGCAGTAGAGTTATATTAGGATGGGATCCTTGTGATTAGTTCATATGTTTTGATCCTCCCTTGAGGAATTGATTCGTAGTATGATACTGATTGGGAGTTGTGCCTGTTGAGCTTATTTGATAATTCTCTCACGTGTTTCTCTTTGCACATATAGTCTTATTCGCATTGTATTTATTGGGTTTTAGCTTGTGAAGTGTGTGCCTAGGAGGCGTTAGATGTGACTTGTTGATTTGAGTGAATGGTCATTGGATGTTTATGTTTGTTGCATCGTTTTTAGTGTTTTGAAGGTTTGTAAAGGGTTTCTAGTTGTTATGAGGTTAATTACCGGTTCTGGATTTGACTATGGGCAGCTATGGCGGTCAGAGATATTGTTATGGGCATATATGTGATGTGTTATGTCGTGTGGTTGTACCCTGTGGGTGCATGCATGAGTTGTTGTAGCTGGATGAGGCTGATACCGTGTATTGATATGGAAATCGGATCTTTTGGAAATGACCGAGTGGTGAGAAATTTGGTTCTAAGGTTATCAGTTTGGGTGTAAGGAATAATTTTCAGTTGAAATGGTACTGGAGCACTTATGTTGACTGGGATGATGTGGGATTGCTCGCAAGTATATGCATTGTGAGTTCATTCAGTGATTTCGGTGGCTTTGAAAGGCTTCTTGACACGTTCAAGGATGAACATTTATTTAAGAGGGGGAGGATGTACCGACCCAACCAGTTATTTTAAGAACTAGCATCCTTTTTGGTGGCTTAAGGTCTCGAGTAGCTTCGTGTTATGTATTATGACTTGTGTGTATGGCCTTGTTCGGTTTTCGGATGATTCTTGTTTTAGAAGCTTAAGCGATAAGAGTTGACTAGACCTTGACTTTTGTGTAGCCAACTTCAGAATGGTGTTTTGATGATTACAATAGCTTCGTATGACGATTTTAGACTTAGGCGTCTATCCAGATTTGGATTTGGAGGTCTGTAGGTTAAGTTGATGCAATTTGGCAAAATTTAAAAAGTTGAAGGTTTGGAAGGTTGAGAGGTTCGACCGAGAGTTGACTTTGTTGATATCGGGTTCGGATTTCGATTTCGGGAGTTGGTCTAGCTCCATTGTGTCATTTAGAACTTGCATGAAAATTTTGATGTCATTCCATATTGATTTGATATGATTCGGCGCGAGTCGTAGAAGTTAAAAGTTCATAAGTTCATTAAGTTCGATTTGAGGTGCGATTCGTAGTTTTGATGTTGTTTGATATGATTTGAGGTGCAATTCGTAGTTTTGATGTTGTTTGATATGATTTGAGGCCTCAAGCAGGTCCACGTTATATTATGGGACTTGTTGGTATGTTCAGACGGGATCCCGGGGGCCCAGGTGTGTTACGGATAGGCTTCGGGCCATTTCGTCATGTTTTAGAGTGCTAGTTTTCTGATGCTTCAGGTACTCTATGCGATCGTGTGTATGCTTTCGCGATCACGATGTGGTTGTGGGTGCTGGGCGTGGTTCTTGTTCGCATTCTCATTGCTGGGCGTGGTTATTCTTCTCATTCGCATAGTTATTTTTGTAAGTCGCGTTCACGTCATGAAAAGCGCGATCGCGTAATGATGTGGAAGGAGGTATGCTCATTGGCTTACGTGTTCGCAGAAGGTGTTGCATGTTTGTGCTGCTTTGGTTTGCTGGCTTTTGCAATCACAGTGTTGTTTACACGATCGCGTAGTGCTTTTTTGGGGAAGTTATTATTTCTACTTCGCAATCGCACGTGTATTTCTGCGATCGCGATGTGCAAATGCCTGGGCAGCAAATATTAATTCCCAAATCGAGGGTTTTATTCCATTTATTGTCTTTTGGGCTAGGGACCTCGAATTTGAGCGATTTTTGGGGGTTTTTTCATGTGTTGGTTTGGGGTAAGCATTCTTTACCCGAGTTTGATTATATTTTGTGACTACATCTTTTTTTTTTACATTAAATTAGTGAATTGAATGAAAGAAAAATCAGAATTTTTGTAAAATCTTTCAAAAATGTAAAATAAGGATTTGAAGGACGATTTGATATTGTAATTTGATACTTTTGGTATGGTTGGACTCGTATCAGAGTGAGTGTTTGTATTTTGTGAATTTTGTCAGGTTCTGAGGTGCGGGCCCATTGACTTTCTGGGTTAACTTTTTAGTTTTCATTAAAGATCGAAGCTTTATCATCCGAAATTGTTTCCTATGGTTTTTATTTATGATATTAAGTTATTTTGGCTAGATTTGAGCCGTCCGGAGGATGTTTCACACGAGAAGGCATTTTAGAGTATTGGTTTAGCTTCTTTAAGGTAAGTATCTTGCCTAACTTTGTGTGGGGGAACTACCCCTTAGGATTTGACTCGTTTGTGCTATTTGTGTCATGTGAAATTCGTGTATGCGAGGTGATGAGCACGTACTCGGGATTATATGTGAAAATTTACCGGTCTAGACTCTTAGGCATCTTTTATGTACTTATTTGGAATTGTTAGCACATATTATATCCTTTATTCGTCATGTCTACTATCACATGCTTTATTTGAAGTTGTCGTTACATGTCACATTCTTTACTTGTCGAGGTTTCTCTTATATTCTTTATTTGGAGTTGTTACCACTTTAACCATTGCATGATTTCTTTTATTGTTGAGTTGCTCTTTGTTTAGATTATTGTTACATGATATCCCTTGTTGCTGGTTTATTCTCATGCCTTTAGATGTAGTACTAGCTCGTGTCATCTCTTTCATTGTTAGCATAATTCGTACACTAGAATTCAGAGTTGCCATTTCATGGAGACACATTCACTATTGAGTTTATCCTTAAACAATTAATTGGGAAGTTATCGAGAGTCATTGATCTATTTTAATTAAGGTTGTATTTAAAGGAGGTGTTGTTCCTTGTTGAGTTACTTTTCCATTCATTTTTATGTTATTGAGATTCTATATATGTTGTGTTTAGTCATGGTCTATTGGTTGTGAAAATATTGATTTCGTCGAATAGTTGGAAAGGTTGGGGCCTACGGGCACTTGTGATACGAGTGATATGTTGTGTTGTTGTGATGATATCACGTATGAATTGTTGTATGGGTTGGTTGTTGTTGTGCGGAGATAAGGGTGGCTATTACACGGAGTGATAAGGGTGGCCATTACATGGAGTGATGGGTGGCTATTGCACGGAGTGATAAGGGTGGCAATTACACGGAGTGATAAGGGTGCCTATTAAATGGAGGGATACATGTGGATATTATACAGAGTGATAGGGGTGTCTATCAGAGAGATAAAGGTGGCTGACGATATTGTCAAGGCAGAGTGATACGGGTGAATATCAGAGAGATAAGGACGGTAATGTCAGGGATGATGTGTGATGGTTTTTAGACATTGTGTTGGTGATTTTCTTGTGATGGTGTGCTTTTCCTTTTGTTTGTCATATACCTTACGTGACTTTCTTTGCTGTTTCGATGAGCTATTCAATGTCTTAGATATTACTTGTTGACTTGGTATGCAATAGTACACTCGCACAACCATACACCATAGCATGCCACTTATACTAGCTCAGGAGTATCAAACATGACGTTTATCGATCATGCCTATGCATTCTTGCATTATATGTTTCCATGTTGATATTGAGCAAGTGACCATACCGGGCGGATTGTCATTGTGAGCTTGTGACCATGCCAGGCGGATTGTGATTGTGAGCCTATGATCATGCCGGGCGTATTGTGATTGTGAGCCTGTGATTATGCCGGGCGAATTGAGATATTGGCACGTGAGTTGTCTGTGCGGTTGTGATTCGAGATGTGGCACAAGGTGCCGTGAGTACCTAGTGAAGGTTTGAAACCCGTGACTTGTGACTATGAGATGAGGTATCACGGGGTGATTCCGTTGTGAATCGTGTGTTAGAATGACTTGATTAATTGATGGTTCTTTGTGTTCCTTATTTGGGTTCAATGATACTTCACAGTGTTCTTGTTGCTTATTGTTTATATCACATGTTGATTTTGTTTTCATTTACTGATTTCCGCCTTCCATTATTAGCTTTATACCTTTATACTACACATGTGATCTTGTCTAGTGAGTGTGTTGAGTTGTACCTCATCACTATTCCATCGAGGTTAGTCTTGATACTTACTGGGTACCGATCATGGTGTAATCATATTATACTTCTGCATATTTTTGTGCAGATCCAGGTACTCGGAGTTTGTTGATTGTTAGATAGCGGACCAGATATTGCTGCAAAGACTTCTAGGTATACATGCTATCGCGTTTGCAGGCCTCAGAGTCACCTTTGGAAGTTATTTTGTATAGTTTAATTCTATTCCGAAACAGTTGTAGTTAGAGATTTTCTTTAGTGAACTCAGTAGAGTTTGTGACTTGTACTACCTGTTTTGGGATTTGTTGGCTTTGTATAGAAATTTCTGTTTCACGTTTGATAGTTGTTGGTTGAATTTTTCCATAGATTTAGTAAGTGTTAGCGACATCTCTAACACTTACTTACTGGGTAATATCGTTAGGGTCGTGACATCCTAAGGAGGAAAATTGGGGCCGTTATAGCAATGGGGGAGCAAACAAACAAATGTTTCGAAAGATGCTTTGTGGTTAAGGCTTTTTTCCCTTCTAACTAAGGGTTAAGACTTTGGATTGGTTGGAATGCTTGCGTAATCATTCTATCCATACTTGGGATAAATTGACGGCGAAGTTTATTTCAAAAATTTTCTCCCCTCGGGCACGTGGCTACTCTACAGAATTGAATATTGGCTTTCAAGAAAGTGCCCAATGAACCTTTACATGAAAATTGGGAGTGATATCAGACAATGTTAAAGGAGTGCCCAAATAATGATATGACCGACAATATTATCCAACAAACTTTCTACTGTGGTATTAATACTACGAATCAATATGTGGTTAATCAATTGGTCGGAGAAAATTTTATGACAACACCTTATGCGGAGGCATGTGAGATTCTTCATGAGATGGCGAAAACATCTTAGGCTTAGCAATTCCGGGCTAATGTTCCCCAAGGTGATACCAACACGATTCATCTATACAAAGAGTTGCAAGACCATGGGCAAGCTATTGCCGAATTAACCACAACCATGAATCAACTTGCTAAGGCCCAACTTCATCAAACCCATGCTCCTAAGCAAGTTCATGCTATGGAAGGAAATGTCTTGGCCAACAAGAAGAGGATTAAAGGCCCACAATTTCAATCTTGAGTGGAGAATTATGCACAAGATGATGGTAGCTATGACCAAGATGAGTCTTATCAAGAGCAAGAAGAAAATGTACAATATATGAACAAATTCATGATGTGGAGGGAGTGAATGTCTTGGCCTACAAGAAGAGGATTAAAGGCCCACAATTTTAATCCCGAGTGGAGAATTATGCACAAGATGATAGTAGCTATGACCAAGATGAATCTTATCAAGAGCAAGAAGAAAAGGTACAATTTATGAACAATTACCAAGGGTAACAGAGCAATTTTCAAGGCTCCAATCAAAATCAATGGCGTTCTCAAAATAACAAAGGCAATTGGGGTTCTAAAATCAAGATAATCGGCATAACAATAACAACAAACAAGGTAATTGGGAAGGCATCAATCAAGGAAATTGGGGGAAACAATTACAATCATGCAAATAGAGGTTCGGATTTTAAATGCCCCAATGTACCAACAATTGAGCAACCCACCTCCTTATCCTTCCCATGGTTCAAGTTCTTCAAACAATGAAATGGGCCGTATTGAGAACATGTTCAAGCAAATGATTGAAACGAATGCGGATTCGGATGACCAACTTGCCTCATATACTATATCAATCCGTACTCTTGAAGTTCAAATGGATCAAATATCTCAAGCACCTAATACTCGTCCTTAGAGAGCATTACCAAGTAACACGGTAGTGAACCCAAAGGGTGGTAACAAAATGGGGCATGCTATGGCGCTTATCGCAAGAAGTGGAAGGGGTGGGAATACACTACCTCAAATAAAAAGGCGACTTGTGGATGATGACCAAGTGATCCAAGAGGAGGAAATCCCACACAATAATGTTCAAGTACATGATGCGGTTCAGATTGATATTGATGATAACGTGGAAGAGACCCAAGAAGAGGTTAACCCGTCTAGGGAACACATTATTGACACACCGAAACCGATAGTGAAAAAGGCTAAGGCACCCTTGCCAAAGCCTCCACCTCCTTATCCTCAAAAACTTGCTAAGAAAAATAGTGAGAATCAATTCAAGAAGTTTATTTAAATGATGAAAGGTCTCTCCATTAATGTGCTATTGGTGGAAGCCTTGGAACAAATACCCAGTTATGCCAAGTTTATGGAAGATCACATGACCAAGAAAAGGTCGATGAATTTTGAAACTATTAAGGTTACTCATCAAGTGAGTGAAATTGTTCATTCCATGGCTCCTAAGTTGGAGGATCCCTGTGCTTTCACGATCCTTGTACTATTGAAAGTGACAATTTTGTTAAAGCTCTTGGTGATCTTGGGGCAAGTATCAATTTGATTTCCTACTCGGTGTTCAAAACTTTGGGGATTGGGAAACCAAGACCCACATCCATGAGGTTGCAAATGGCCGATCGTACTATTAATAGACCATTGGGAGTGATTAAGGATGTCTTGGTTTGAGTTGATAAATTTATCCTTCTGGCAGACTTTGTGATTATAGATTGTGAGGTTGACTATGAAGTGCCTATCATTCTTAGGAGGCCTTTCCTTGCTATAGGTAAGGCCCTTTGTGATGTGAAAGCCAGTGAACTCATTTTTTGGGTTGGTGATGAACAACTGGTATTCCGTGTATGCAAGTCTATGCATGAACCAAATAACAATGAAGTGTGTTCTTTTGTGGACATTGTGACCAATGTCATTATTGATGACACAAGTGCTACAACGAATGTTTAGTGATATGTTGGAAGCCATTTTGCTAAACTTTGATGATGATGAGGTGGATGGTTTCATGGAAGGTGTAAACTCTTTTCAAGGAATGAGGTCTTACAACTAAGCTCCTTGAAAGTTGTGTTTGGATCTTTAGAATAGGAAGATTCCTACTACAAAGCCCTCTATTGAAGAGCCACAAACATTGGAGTTAAAACCATTGCCACCTTACCTTTGGTATGAATTTCTTGGCCCATGTTCTACTTTACCGATTATTCTTTCCTCTTGTTTGACTAACGTGCAGGTTGATTCCACATTGGCGATGTTGCAAAAGAGGAAGAAAGCTATTGGATGGCATTTTGAAGACATTCAGGGTATAAGCCCCACATTTTCCATGCATAAAATCAAAGAAAGATAGTGCCAAACCATCAATTCAACATCAAAGAACGATCAATGAAACTATGCAAGAGGTGGTCAAAAAGGAGATTATCAAGTATTTGGATATCGGGGTTGTCTACCCCATTTCTGATAGTTCTTGGACTTCTCTAGTCCAATGTGTTCCAAAGAAGGGGGGAGTGAAAGTTGTTACCAATAATAAGAAAGAGTTGATCCCTACAATAACAGTCACCGGTTGGATAGTTTGTATGGATTATCATAAGCACAACAAAGTCACAAGGAAGGATCACTTTCCTCTTTCTTTCATAGATCAAATGCTTGATAGATTGGCCGGTTGTGCTTTCTATTATTTTCTTGATGGTTACTTGGGCTACAACAAAATTCTTATTGCTCAAGAAGTTTAAAGGAAAAACATTTTTACTTGTCTATACGGTACTTTTGCCTTCAAAAAGATGCCTTTTGGATTATGCAGCTGTCACACCTCCCTTTTTCCTACACCCCCGTAAATGGGTATATAAGGGAGTTTTTGTCCAACTTAAAGTGACAATCGAAACGAGATTATTTTATTAAAAATTTAGAGTCGCCACTTGGGAGATTTATGGTGTCCCAAGTCACCGGTTGAATCCCGAATCGAGGAAAATATTGACTCTGTTAACAGTCCGCGAACCAGAAATCCGGGTAAGGAATTCTGTTAACCTGGGAGAAGGTGTTAGGCATTCCCGAGTTCCGTGGTTCTAGCACAGTCATTTAATTGCTATAATTGGCCTAATTATCTGATTTTAAACAATTATGAACCTATGTGCAAATTTTAACTCTTTAACCGCTTTTAATTAATTTAAGGAAATTGAACGTCGTTTAAAAATATGTTTTCGGATCATGTCACATGAAATGCACCCGTATCCTCGACACACTTTATTCAACGTTTTGGCATTTGGATTTGGGTTACATGAAATGTACACCCGAATTTAGGAAGGTAAAATTATTAAAGAACGCGCTTAAAGCGACTAACGTGTTATTAACTTTGCGGGAGGCCATGAAAATTCGCTAAATGGCACGTCCCGGTTTCTAAGTATTTTTATATGGGTACGTAAAGAAGGCCACACAATTTATGAGTTTTGTTTGGCGCGGTGCATCTTGCTTTATTTTTTTTAAGGCCATCCTAAAGGAACTAGGATTTCCTATTAAGTATTGTCTCTAAAAAGGGCCTAATTAATTAACACTATAAAATTCAGGCCTCAAGTTCAGGTCCAAATTTAAACAAGAGGACAACCTCTTAATTTAAATTCGCTACCTAACTTGGAAGGCCCAAGCCCAATGTCATGAAATTTGACTAATAACTTTGAATAAAATTGGAAAAATTCTACTAACTCGTGTAAAATGTGTTGTGATTTTAAATTCCAACTATTAGGCACAATAACATATATGTAATGGAGTTGGGCCTGAGGGAGAGGCCCAATGCTCCAGGTCGAAGCCTGCCGTATTATTTAGATTGCAGGTGCCAGGCTTGAACGAGTTGGGCTGGCTGGAGGCCCGTCTTTTATTAGCAAAATGTTTTGGGCCTCTTTTACAAAGGGTAGCAAATTAGGCGCTATATAAAGGAGCTTGTTGGTCAGCCTGAAGAGGTAGTAATTAACACTGAGCCCTAATTGGGCCTGATTCTTATAATCTGATTAGTAAGCTAATTCTAAACATAAAGCTTGCAAACCATTTGAGCCTATCAATCATCCATCATTTATTCATAGAGCTCGACCATCAGCATTTTGTAAAGCAAATATTCTGATTTTTTTCGAATATGAAACAAACGACCTAATTGCTAATTGCAGGAGAACATTATCCTTTTGAAAACTCACATAATAATATACAGTTCATGAGGTTCATAAATCCTAAGCAATTATACAATGTGAACTAAAATAGACTAAGCTGGATGTTCATGCTTTTACAGATGATTATACAATTCAAGCTAAATGTCAAGATGAATGTCCATGATTTAAGAGCCCTAACAACAACTATCATTCAAATTAAACTACAGAACACATCAGTAACACATAGACAAAAATTATATTAAACTACAATACGGGTCAGGAAAGGCATTGGACAAAATTCATGCTTCAATTCTTCATATGGATTCATTCTTCGAGTTTCATCTTACAATGATCAAAGTTATAAAGCTATGTACCTAGAAATGAAGCAAAATAAAGGAAGAAGGAGTCAGCAGTGGCAAGCAAACAATCAGTAGTTGAAACCAATAGCACAAGATTGATTTTGGACTTAAAACAGCATCACAATAGCCCAGGAATGAATGACGGAGGAACAACACCAACAAAATAACCAAAACAGACTTGATTGAACCCAAGCTGACTCGAAATTAAACCCAGGAAAACTTCTGAAACTTCAGCAACCAGAAACACATCCTTATCTAAGCTAGAAATTTGAATTAACAGCTGAAACTCGAAATTAATCTAAGGAAAACTTCAATGGAATAGTATTTTTTGGAGTTTTTGTGTTATTTTTTGGTTTTTAGAAGATTTTAAGATCTAGAAGGAACTCTCACACTCTCAGATTTCAAACTTTGGTTAGTTTTGAATTTGATTTTTTTTTTGAGTTTTCAGCCTTCAAAACTTGTGAAACAAGGCAGTAGAGATTGCCTTTTATAGGCAGAAATTGGGGCTCTTTCAGATGTTTTACTTTACATCTTCAGTCCCTCTTTTATTTTCAGTATTTAACTGTTTAGTCCCTTATTTATTAGCTTGTTGCCAAAGTTACACTACTAAGTCCCTAAAATTCTAATTGGAACCCCATCTAGAAGGTTCTAGGAGTTTCCAATTTCAGTTACTATAAGATTCCTTTTATTGGACTACCCAATATACCCCTGAATACCCTTAAAATTACTTAAGTTTGTCAGACCATGGTCTGGGCCAAGTGACCCAGTTCAAATGGGCCTACTGCTTTCAAAACAGAACCCAAATCCCTATTTACTAATCTGAATTCCCAACTAAAGGCAAAAGAACTCGAATCATAATAAAGAAGAATAGCTAAAACAAATAGTTCAAGACAAACAATTAACATAATGAACGGAAGCAACTAAATCAGGTAAAACAAGAAAAATCACATAAACAACAGCAAGTGACGAAAGCAAAAATGAACCATGTGATTATAACAAAAAATCAGAAACCTATAACCAGTAATTCAAATTATGGACGAAGGACACAAAACAAACAAGAAAAATAAAGGAAAACTTACTAGTTTGGGCTTGAACATAATGAACAACTCTGTTTTGACCTCGAGATGATATAAATCGTCGATTCTTTATGATGAACGGATGGAACACATCATCTCTAGACGAAACAGGCCAAGGATCTTGGAAGGATGATTTTCGTGTAGGTCTTCTGATTTTAAACCTAGGACCTGAAGCTTACATTTGAAACTCGAAAGCTTTTGAGGGGATTCTGAGGAAGCTAGACAGATATTTGGGATGAAGGGGAGGAGGTGGTCGTTGGGTGTTGATTTGGTGGGGAAAGGGTGGTGGCGCCGCCGGGCACGGCGGAGGAACTCATGGCGGCGCCCTAGAGTTTTACTGATTTGAGTATTTTGGGTGGGATTTGAAATATAAAAGGTCGATATTCGTGAAGAGGGGGTTGAGAGGAGCATCTGGTTCAATTTTGGCCAAGTTTGGAAGTCAAGCGCCACCGCATGGCTATTTCCGGTGGCAGCGGTGGCGGTGGGAGATGACAGTGAAGAAGATGACCTAACATTGGATACTAGGTCAATGTTATAAAATTTGGACACTTTCAATTGAATGGGGGAAAAGATTGAGGCCCTTGGATGAGGTAAAACGAATGGCCCAGATTGAATTGTCACTTATTAACTCAAAACGACGTAGTATCCTTTCCATACTACATCGTTTCGAGAGTTCCAGAGAAATAGGGTTTGGACCGGGTATGGTTTAGGCTGGGACAATTAAATCGGGTTTGAGCCCAGATTTCTTTCATTCTTTCTTTTTCTTTTTCCTTTTCGATTCACAATTCCTTTCTTTTCCAAAATCAAAATAAATCCTAGATTAATTAATAATAATTTTTAAACAGAATTAACCTACCATATTAAATAAATTAGCCCTAATAATTTTTACTACAAATAATTTAGAATCCAAATTAAAGGAGAAAACTACTAAAATTCAAAATTAAAAATAAAAAGTGCAAAATAAACAATTTTTGTGATTTTTTCTATTTTTATAAAATAATTTGTCAATTAATCCTAAAAATGTAAAATTAAATCCTAAATGCGAATGCAACATATTTTTTGTAATTTTCATTAATTAAACAAAAAATAAAAATTCACAGACAAATGCAAACAATTACCAGGAAATGCCACGAAAATCCCCAAAATTGCAAACATGACAGAAATTATTTCGTTTTGAATTTGTTGGAGTAATACATATAGGGCAAAAATCACATGCTCACAGCTGCCCCTCTTTGCTCGGAAACACGAAGAGTTTTCGTGCAAAGATAAGTGAGCGGATACGAGTGATTTTTGCCCGTTTGAATGCTCCGCGTGAAGCATTTTTGAAAGATTTGACCGCACCCCTTTTCCGAAGTTGCTTACATATCCTTGGCTAAAAAGGAATCAGGTCAGTGTAGTTCAGGAATATTTGGTAGCTGGGGCTACCATGAAGCTGGGCTTCCACTGCTGCTGCTGCTGCTACTACTTGCTGAACCTCCTTATTACACCATGTCAAAACAAAAACAAAAAGCTAGACTAGACTATAATATAGGGATTACAAAAGTCCTATCTATATCTTCAAACTTGTTCTTGTGTTTCTTGTTGCCTTGTTGTCCTCCATTCTCTCGGAGACATCCACTTGTTGCCACCTTGAATTGTAAACTGAAATGTTTTCCCCTTCTTTAGGTGGGTACCTGACTGCTGAACTTGATATGTATTCCCATGCTATCCAGGCGGGCTCCTGACTACTGACTTGAAATTCATTCCCTGCTCTTCAGGCGGGCTCCTGACTGCTGCATTTGAAAGTACTCCGTACTCTCCAGGCGGGCTCCTGACTTCAAAATAGACAAAACAAAGAATTTGAAAGCTAAAACTTAAATTGTACTCCCTTGTTCTCTAGGCGGGCTCCTGGCTGCTGCTTTTGAAAGTATTCCCTGCTCTCCAGGCGGGCTCCTGACTGCTAACTTGAAATGTATTCCCTTCTCTCCAGCGGACTCCTGACTTCAAAATAGATGAAACAAAGAATTTTGAAAGCTAAAAACTTAAATTGTACTCCCTTGTTCTCCAGGAGGGCTCCTGACTGCTGCTATTGAAAGTATTCCCTGCTCTCTAGGCGGGCTCCTGACTGCTAACTTGAAATGTATTCCCTGCTCTCCATGCGGGCTCCTGACTTCGTCTTGAAAATGTATTCCCTGCTCTCCAGGTGGGCTCCTGACTGCTGGCTTGAAATGTATTCCCTGCTCTCCAGGCGGGCTCCTGATTGATAAACTTGGAATGCATTCCATTCTCTCCAGGCGGGCTCCTGACTTCAACAAAACAGTCAAAAACAAAGCAAATTTTTCTGCCCCAGTTTGGTGGCTGGGCACAGATGTGAGTGTAAAACTGAATCATATTACCAAGTATTACTAAGAATTTGAGAGCTAGATCCCATTATTCAGGGGGGGGTCCTGACAACACTTAATTAAACGACAATTTTAAATCTAATTTATGTCTTCTAAAGGTGTAACTTCTGTTAAATGTTGTTATCTAAGAAGGTCTTTAAACTACTCCCTATTATCCAGGATGGTCCTGAAAATCAAAGGTCAAGTTTTATTTTAAGAGTGACAATTTCACGGCTAACTTTTATTACCCTACACCAAAACTTACGCTAAATGTTGTTATCTAATAGAAATCTTAAAGCTAAGTCCCATTATTCAGGAGGGTCCTGAAAACTCCTAATTGAATCCTATCTCGAACATGCAAACTTCTAAGCCAACTTATATTCCTTTGAGATACATTTATGTTAGATTATGCTATTTCTGAACTTTAAACTAGGTCCCATTTTCCAGGAGGGTCCTGAAAATCAATAAGATCAAGCCTATTTGGTGACTGCCTTTCTCCACGGAGAATTCCTCCGAAACAAACGAACTTTTCTGCCCCTATTTCAATCAAAGAAAATTTGTCAGTTTAAATGGTGGCTAGCTGATGGTATTCTTGCTGAGGATCTTTCCGCTGCATTGTTTTGTTTTGACTGACTTTCCCGAACTGGCCTTGAACCGCTTTGACTTTCTGACTGACTCTCACACCCCATGACCTTTGACAAACCGAGTGCTCCATACCCATGTTGTTGTTTTACCTCTAACCCCTTTATCCGAACCTTCACATCCCCATGCCATTACCAACCATTCCACCGATAAAATTTCCTGTGATTCTTTGTACCCCCCTTTTCATCATGTTATCCCTAATATGCTCTGACCACGCCGTGCTTTGCAATTTTGGAAGTTGTTAGTGAGCTTGGAAATCCTTTTTACTTGCTTCGAACAAGACTGACATTAAAACTTCTCAGACAAAATAAAACCCTAAAAGAAAAATGAAATGTAATGACTTCGCGGGTTAAGGATAAGAAGAATCCAAAACCAGATGACTGCTACAAAAGGAAAAGAAAAAGAAACTTATTTGGGTGGAACAACTGGTACCAATGACCATGACATGCTTTTCGGATTAATCGGCCCAATCTGTCCAACCAATCAATGTTCAATTGCCCTACTTTGTTGCCTCAGAATTTTCATGACCTGATTACTTTACCCCATCCTTGACCATGTTCATCCTGCGGCGCCTTGAAGGGTTTTCACCAGCAGACTTCTTTCATTCGTTCATTTCTCAACTCACTTTCGCCTTACGGTGCCCGTGAGGGTTTTCACCGATAAGACTCTCTCATTTTAACTTCTCTCAACTCTCGTCGCCTTACGGTGCCTGTGAAGGTTTTCACCAATAAGACTCTCTCATTTTTATTTTTCCTGCTTGAGCCCCAACCGTGAATTACCTTGAACTGCTCGACTTGGCATTTCTCAAAGACTGATCGGAAGGTCTTTCTTTGGACCGTAATGTGGGCTTTTGGACAGGGTTAGAAAGAAAGGGTATAGAAGGCTCAAAACAATTCAAATGGGTTAGAATTACAACTCTCGGAATCAGGTTTCTCACAACACTACAACTTCTGCCCCAGTTTCTTGCTTGGGGACTTTTGGATTTTTGTTTTGATGAGACCGAACCATGAGGCTTCCTACATATCCTTAAAAGGAATCAGGTCGAACGTAGTTCATGTCATAGAAATTACTTTGTTGTTGTGATCTTTCTTTTCTCTCTTTCTTTTCTTTCTCTCTCTTTTTTTCTTCTGTTATTCTTCTTTTCTTCCTTTTCTTTTTCTCTCTTTTTCTCTTTTTGCTTTTCTCTTTTCTTTCTTTCTTCTTTCTTTTCATTTTTCTTCTCCTTTTCCTTTATTGTTCATTCTTTCTTTTCTTTTCACTTACTTACTCTCCGCACTTGCGTTTCTGAATTGTGTCGTTGATCCGAAAAGAGGGGTATGAAAGAAAATAAATAAGGCTCAAAGGGGTGACAAGGGATAAAGTGTCTATATAGTAGAACAAAATGCCTTCGTCATTTCAATCTTTAAATTATGCCAAATACAAACAAGTACAATCAAACAGAGAAATCATACATAGTATCTTTTGACTGCATCGGAATTAATAGCCATTTTTACACATTTGCTTTCTATATCTGTCAAATACAACGCGCCGTTGGACAACACTCTAGATACAACAAATGGCCCCTTCCAGTTTGGGGCGAACTTTCCTTTTGCTTCAGCCTGATGAGGCAAAATACATTTCAACACTAACTGACCCACTTCGAACTTCCGTGGACGTACCTTCTTGTTATATGCCCTCGCTATTCTCTGTTGGTATAATTGGTCGTGACATACTGCTGCCAATCTCTTTTCATCAATCAGACGTAATTGCTCCAAGCGGGTTTTGACCCATTCAATGTCATCAATTTCTGCCTCAGCGACAATCCGAAGGGATGAGATTTCAATTTCTGCGGGTATTACTGCCTCCGTGCCATACACCAACAAATAAGGAGTGGCCCCTACTGAAGTACGGACAGTAGTGCGATAACCCAGCAATGCAAACAACATCTTTTCATGCCACTGCCTAGAACCTTCCACCATTTTTTGAAGTATCTTCTTTATATTCTTGTTGGCCGCCTCGACTGCTCCATTGGCCTTAGGGCGATATGGGGTGGAATTGCAATGTATAATCTTAAACTGCTGACATGTCTCCGTCATCAGATGACTGTTGAGATTAGCACCATTGTCCATGATGATTACCTTCAGAATCCAAATCGACATATGATATTTGAATGCACAAAATCAACCACTGCTTTCTTGGTCACAGATTTGAAAGTTTTTGCTTCAACCCACTTGGTGAAATAATCAATGGCTACCAGAATAATCCTTTGTCCGTTTGATGCTGCTGGCTCAATTGGCCCAATGACATCCATGCCCCAAGCAACAAATGGCCATGGTGCAGACATTGTATGTAATTCAGATGGTGGAGAATGAATTAAATCTCCATGCACTTGGCACTGATGGCATTTGCGCACAAAACTTATGCAATCCCGCCCCATAGTGAGCCAGTAATAACCTGCTCGGAGAATCGTCTTTGCCAGAACGTACCCACTCATATGCGGTCCACAAACTCCGGAATGTACCTCAGTCATGATAGCTGTGGCCTGTCTTGCATCTATGCATCTTAGCAATTCCAGATCTGGAGTTCTTTTGTACAATACCCCTCCACTAAAGAAAAATCCACTTGCCAATCATCGGATTGTTCTTTTCTGATCACCTGTGGCCTGTACCGGATACACTCCCATCCTGATGTATTCTTTGATATCATGGAACCATGGCTCCCCATCAAGCTCTTCTTCCACCATATTACAATAAGCATGCTGGTCACAGACCTGAATTTGCAAAGGGTCCACATAAGCCTTATCTGGATGATGTAGCATTGACACCAGAGTAGTCAAAGCATCAACAACTTCATTATGGATCCTTGGGATATACTTGAATTCTATCGACTGAAACCGTTGGCAAAGATCATGCAAACATTGTCTGTATGGTATGAGTTTCAAATCCTGTGTTTCCCACTCTCCTTGAATTTGGTGCACCAAGAGGTCCGAGTCGCCCAAGACCAAGACTTCCTGGACACCCATATCCACAGCTAACCTCAAACCCAGAATGCATGCCTCGTATTCGGCCATGTTGTTGGTACAATAAAAACGAAGCTGAGCCGTAATAGGGTAGTGTTTCCCTGTTTCATAAATAAGTACCGCTCCTATTCCCACACCCTTCATGTTTGCAGCCCCATCAAAGAAAAGTTTCCATCCCGGCTTCTCAACTTGTTCCAACTCATCAACATGCATCACCTCTTTGTTAGGGAAATAAGTTTTCAAAGGTTCATAATCTTCATCAACCGGATTCTCGGCCAAATGGTCTGCCAAGGCTTGTGCTTTCATTGCAGTTCGAGTCACGTAGACAATGTCAAATTCTATGAGTAGGATCTGCCACTTTGCAAGCCTCCCTGTGGTCATAGGCTTCTGAAAGATATACTTCAATGGATCCAAGCGAGATATGAGGTAAGTAGTATAAGATGACAAATAGTGTTTCAGCTTCTGTGCCACCCAAGTTAGGGCGCAACATGTCTTCTCAATATGAGTATACTTAACCTCGTAGGATGTGAACTTCTTGCTGAGGTAATAGATGGCCTGCTCCTTCCTACCAGTGATATCATGTTGACCCAATACACAGCCGAATGAATTGTCAAATACCGTTAAGTATAGAATCAAAGGTCGCCCTGGTTCTGGATGGACCAACACGGGTGGATTTGACAAATACCCTTTTATCTTATCAAATGCCTCCTGACATTCATTTGTCCACTTGACTGCAGCGTCTTTCTTTAACAGCTTGAAGATAGGCTCACAAGTTATCGTGAGCTGAGCGATGAACCTACTGATATAATTCAATCTCCCCAACAAACTCATCACCTCGGTCTTGTTCCTCGGAGGTGGCAGTTCCTGGATGGCCTTGACTTTCAATGGATCTAGTTCAATACCCCGGCGGCTGACTACGAACCCCAACAACTTTTCAGACGAAACCCCGAATGTGCACTTTGCAGGATTAAGCTTGATATTGTACCTGCGAAGCCTTTGGAAGAACTTCCTCAGATCCCTGACATGGTCAGACTACTTTCTAGACTTCACGATCACATCATCCACGTATACCTCGATTTCTCGGTGTATCATATCATGGAATATTGTTGTCATTGCCCTCATGTAGGTTGCCTTAACATTTTTCAAACCAAATGGCATGACCCGATAGCAGTACGTTCCCCATGGCATGATGAATGTCGTCTTTTATGCATCTTCCTCGTCCATTAAGATCTGATGATAACCCGCGTAACAATCCACAAAAGAATCAATTTCATGTTTGGCGCAATTGTCAATCAATATATGGATGTTTGGCAGCGGAAAATTATCCTTAGGACTTGCTTTGTTGAGATCCCGATAATCAACACACACCCTGGTCTTGCCATCCTTCTTTGGTACAGGCACAACATTGGCTAACCAGGTAGAATACCGGGTAACCCGAATGACTTTGGCGTCGAACTGCTTGGTGACCTCTTCTTTGATCTTTACACTCATATCCGTTTTGAACTTTCTTAGCTTCTGTTTGACAGGAGGGAATGCCGGGTCAGTGGGCAATTTGTGAACCACTAAATCAGTGCTTAGACCCGGCATATCGTCAGGACCATGCAAAAATATCTTTGAATACGAACAGTGCTTTAATTATGTCCTCCCTGAGTTGTGGCTCCAGATGGACACTTATTTTAGTTTCACGGATATTATCTTGGTCCCCTAGATTAACTACTTCTGTATCTTTCAAATTAGGTTTGGGCTTTTCCTCAAAATAACTTAATTCCTTACTAATTTCTTCTTAGGCCTCATCTTCATCAAATTCCAACTCGTCATCGCACTCAATTTATTGTATTATTATTTCAGAGTTAGATTGGCTTTTAAAACTGGGCCGAAGATTCCTCATTCATGTCATGTCATTGATATCAGCATAAAAAGAACTGTATAAAAGAAGAAAACAAAATTAGAAGAAATGAAGAAAATGAACAATTACATTTCATTGAATTTAAAGATAACAGGGTTTCAACACATCCAATTGGACGGAACATAATATCTGAATTATAGACCCTGGAATAATCCAGACAACTAAAAGAAAATCAAAACCCACTACCAAGACTCCCTCCGGATAGGAAGAGGAGTAACTTCCCAGTTGTTGATTTTTCCACGTGGTCCCATGAATTGCATATCTGCCTTGCTTGACCCTTCCCCAGCCTCAACCATGTTAACCTCGGCGAACAACCTTTCGAACCCCTTTTCCAAGTCTCCATCAGCACCAATCAATGATCCAGGAACCTTTGACAACAATTGCTTTCTGATACCCGGCCTGACGAATGATTGGGACAGACACGGGATTGGCTTTGGCAAGGCCCATGCATTCTTCTTCATTTTGCGGGCTCATCTCACATATGCAACTGTGGGCTTGAACCCCAAACCAAAAGTATCCAGATTCTTTGGAAGAGAAATTGGCTGCACAATACCTTGCAGAGATGCGCCCAAACCCTTGCACGGTATAAAACCATTTTTCAACATTTCAATGGCTACCATGACTGATGCCGCAACCATTTTTGGAGTTGGAACGCACTTTCCTTCCTGAATTTTCTCTACCGATATTGTGTCGAAAACCTGATAAACCCAGGGTCCCTTGTCGTCGTCGACCTCTATGAACGGAACAATGGCATCATTGGGCACACACAAATTATCTTCGCCGTGTACAACAATTTCTTGTCGATCCCATTCAAACTTGACCATTTGATGCAGAGTAGACGGGACTACCTTGGCAGCATGAATCCAAGGTCGTCCCAACAACAGATTGTAAGAAACAGCCATATCGAGCACCTGGAATTCCATAGTAAATTCAACTGGCCCTATGGTGAGCTCAAGCACTATGTCCCCGACTGAATCTTTCCCTCCACCGTCAAATCCCCGAACGCAAATACTATTCTTGTGAATTATTTCATCTTCCACTTTCAGCTTGTTCAACGTGGAGAGAGGACAAATGTTCGCACTAGACCCATTGTCAGCCAATACCCGAGTAGCCACAGAATCTTCGCATTTCACCGTCAGATAGAGAGCTCTATTGTGCTCAGTACCCTCCACAGGCAACTCATCGTCAGAAAAAGTAACTCTGTTTACCTCAAATATCTTTTTAGCTATCTTTTCCAAGTGGTTCATTGAGATTTTGTCAGGAACGTGAGCCTCGTTCAAGATCTTCATCAAAGCCTGACGGTGCTCGTCGGAATGGATCAATAATGACAACAGTGAGATCTGAGCCGGTGTTTTCCTCAACTGCTCCACAATGGAATAGTCCTGCACTTTCATCTTTCTCAAGAACTCCTCTGCTTCTTCCTCGGTTATAGCTTTCTTCATTAACATTGGGTTATATTTTGAAGTCTTAGCTTTCCTCAACTCTTTGAGGGCAAAGCATCTCCCAGATCGAGTCAAACCATGGGTCTCACACACTTCTTCTTTAACCTCTTTCCCCTGGTAAGTTACCGTCACTCGTTTATAATTCCACGGGACCGCCTTGTTGTTGACTATCGGTAATTGAGTTACTGGTTTTATGATAACAGGCTCTGTGCGAGCACCTTTCACAACGACAACAGGTTTACTTGTAACCCCTGGTACCACCACTTTAGCTTTCTCTGGTTACACTGCAACAGTACTTGACGACCCTTTCTCAGCTACCACAACTGGCTTGCCGTCTACCTCTTTCAACTGGACCACTGATTTCCCGCTGATTATCTTTTCCTTGGGACTGGTTTCACTGGAACAGATCATTATCACCGTCTGCGAGGGTTTCTTAGGCTCCCCTCCCTTGTGTATCAACTCAATCACATGGGTCTCATGGTGAGCTGACAGTGGATTTTGATTGATATTTGGTGCTTCTAGGGCCTGCACCTCAATCCGATGAGTATCAATAAGCTCTTGCACAACTGTTTTCAGTTTCCAACACTTTTCTGTGTCATGTCCCGGGGCCCCTGAACAATACTCACAACTCACCAAGCGGCCAAGATTTCTGGGAAGGGGATTCGACATTTTGGCCTCGATCGGATTCAACATACCCAACTATCTCAGCCTGTGGAATAGACTAGTATAGGATTCTCCCAATGGAGTAAAAGTCTTCTGCTTCTCCAACCTCTCATTCTTAAAAGCTTGATTAGGTCGAAAACCTATTCCAGGAGGGTTTCTGTAGACTTTTAGAGGTGGATAGTTATTTTGTAGAGCTTGGTATGGATTTTGTGGAGCTGGCGCACGCCATTGTGTGTGAGCGGGAGGTTGGGTAAAGGTTTGTGTGTGATGTAAAGAAAAATAGGGATCTGGCGGTGGGTAGTAGTGTTGTGGTGGGCTATATGGAGTGTGGTGGTATGTCTGGGGATAAGGTCGAGGCTGGTTATAGTATTGTTGAAGGTTCCTGGATCCACCCCAAGCTGCTGACTCGATTGTCGCAACATCCTCTTTCTTCTTCTTCCCGGGTACACCTCAAGTACCGTTTTGAATGGCCTGGGTGGTTGCTTTGATCGCTGAATAACTCATGATCTTGTTTGACTTGAGTTCCTCTTCAACCATGCCTCCCATTTTCACAACTTCATTAAAGGACTTGCCCACTGCTGACACCAAATGACCAAAATAAGTGGGCTCCAAAGCCTGCAAGAAATAATCAACCATTTAACTCTCTTTCATCGGGGGTTCAACCCTCGCTGCTTGCTCTCTCCAACGGAACCCATATTCTCGAAAACTCTCACCAGGCTTCTTCTCGATCTTTGTCAATGACAGACGGTCTGGGATGATTTCGAGATTATACTAAAAATGATAGGCGAAGGCTTGGGCCAAATCGTCCCATGTGTACCACCTGCTGTGGTCTTGTATAATGTACCATTCTAACACCGATCCACTCAAACTTTGGCTGAAATACACCATCAACAGTTCATCTCTGCCGCCTACTCCTCTCATCTTGCTACAGAATCCCCTTAAATGTACTACTGGGTCGCTATGCCCGTCGTACAGATCAAACTTGGGCATCTTGAACCCGGCCAGTAACTGAACATCTGGGAACAGACATAAATCTTTATAGGCCACACTTACTTGGCCCCCTAACCCCCTCATGTCTCGTAATGATTGTTCTAAACTTTTGACCTTTCTGATCATCTCCTCCTGCTCAGGGTTTTTGGGCGGCTTCTCAGTTTCTACCGTGAGGTCAAGATGAGGGGTGTAAGAATAGGGCTCTGGAACTTTGAAAGTAGGTTCAGGGGGATAGTATTGGTTGTCATGAGTCTGGAACAGAGGTTCACTGGAGGATCAGTGTAAGGTAGCAGGTGGAGGTGCCACAAAAACGGAAGTGACTAGTGGAGGCGGGTGTGGGACCTGTTTGAGTGGAGGAGCTTGTGATGTATGGGAAGTGGCGCCTTTGCATTGCTGGTAGAGGGGAAAAGCCGGAGATGAGTTCATAGTAGGAGGTTCCTAAGGTTGAGCCAATGGTGGGATATAAGCAGGGTTAGCGGGATAGACTGACAGTGGATGCCCTTTCGCCCAGGCTTGGTACATTTCAACCATCTGTTGCTTTAGCTTATACATTTCCTCCCTCATTGCATTAACGTCCATTTCTTCTACTTCTTTTTATGGGTCGACAATACTCTTTTCTGGTTCCTGATTGGCCATATTCAACCCGTCTTTCGATCGGGTGTTGTATGGGTAAGTTGCCAGAATACCGACCAGCTAACCATCTGCCTGAACTCAATTCATCAACAACAACATTGTTAGTGGTTAGGTTTTCAACAAGTTGGTAATCGCACATTTGAGGGATGAATGCACCTAAGCAGTTAACCGTTTCTATCATGCATTTGTTCGACCGCTTGCGTCATCCCGGCTTGATCACTTGCAACTTTCTTTCTTTTTCTCTTTCTTTGCTTTTCTTTGTTCTTTCTTTTTCTTTCTTCATCCTCTCATTGCCATCATTTCTTTCCTCTTGTTCCTCTTATTTTCCTTTCTTTCTCTTTCTCTCTCTTGTTTTTTTTCCTCTTTTCTCTTTTTTTTTGGTTATGGTCGAATCCTATGGAGATTGCCTACGTATCATGACCCTGCATGAATCAGACCGAGCGTAGTTCTGGAAAATAAGTGTGAAAGTAAAATAAAACATTTTTGGGATTTTCAGTTTTTATAAAAACAGATGCTTCGATTACAAACACTCAATACTAAAAAATTTCAAAAGACGAACAGACTTTGATGTAGAGACAAAATACAGACTCCGAAATTAAGCTATCATACTCCAAAGAAATACAGACTCAAAAGCAGAAAGAAAATACAAACCCAACATGACTTACAGACTCTGACAGAAAAGGAAATACAGACTCAAACTAAAAAGCACGAGTACATCAATGGTCCTGGTGCCCGCGGGACATCATTCGGTCTCGCTACGGGCCTATGTGCAAGATCCCTTTGAAGTCGGTCCAAGTCGTTCATTATTTGTTTAACAAAGGTCATCACTGTTGCAAAGAATGTAGTGTGAGTCATATCCTCACAGATGTGGCACTTCATAACGATGTCGTTGGCGATGTTTCTAATTCTTTCTCTGATGACGCCCTTTTCTTGTAACAAATGCCCAATCTGCTGGGCCCTGGCCTCCAAAGTTTGTTAAACCGCATGATTTTGTTCCTGAAGTTGTTACAAGTCTATTTCTTACTGCGCCAATGCCGTATAATAGTGTTCCCTTTCAACCTTGAAGTCTTTTGCCTGCTTGATCATTTTGTTTTCCGTGGCGATGAGCCTTTTCTTCAACCCCGCGACCTCATCGTCGTACCTTTCTCTCAACTGCTTAACCAAGCGTACTCGTTCATCTGCATTTTTAGCCAGCTATTTTTTAGCCTTGGCTAGTTCACTTTCTGCTTTGTTCAAATCGAATTATAGTCACACACTTTCTGCCTTAGGTTAGCTATGAGCTTTTCATCTTTGTCACTTCGGACTGGATTTTCTGCCGCTACTTTCAGTTTCTGAATTTGAGCCCGAAGGGCCTTATTTTTTTTTGGCGAGCTTTTTCTTTTCTCCTTCATCCTCCGCTACTTGCAAGCTGTTCTCGAATTGAAGTTATCTGACTTGCTTTTCCAACTTGCTTATGGTAGCCCTATACTCGTTTTCTTTGGTCAGCCAATCCCATTGCACCTGAGCTCCGTCGGTAAATTACTGGACATGGGATCTTTTTGCGCGGGCTTGTCAGGCTCATGTTGAACTCGGGATCTTTTACCATACCAAGAAATATAACTGGGCTCCACCTCACCTCTATATAGGTCTCGTACTTGAGTGTTAGGCCCTAAGAATCTGCACTTATGCCAAACCCGACACACTTTTTCTTCTGGGAAGGCAGCTTTTGGCATTAACTCAATGACTTGCCGACTCAAATCCTCATTGTGTGGGATGGTCTGGTATTGGCCTAACTGACGTAAGAATCTGTGCGGAGCATAAGGCTGGATACTCCGAAGACCTATCAACAGCAAAAAACACACCTCATCCAACATATAGATTACTTCATCGGCTGAAAGCCAACCAAATGTCCATTCGATCTTATTTGCGGTCAAAGATCTCAAATGAGCATGCCATGCTTCCGTGCCGCCTGGAAACTCATAAACCCTTTACTAGCTTTTAATGTTTTTCAATGCACTCGAGGCCAGTCATGCCGCAATTCAAGTATCCAGGACGGTGGCAAAGGTGTTCCTTCATCCATATTTGTAACAGCATATTGCACCCTTCAAAGAACTTTGCTCCTTCTCGACAACGAGTGAGTGCTCGGTAAATTTCTGCCAAGATCAACGGTACTATAGTCCCATTTGCCTTTTTCATCATAAAGTCATCTATCCCTACTAGCCCCATCTCTATATTCCCATCTTTCTCGGGTAAACCAAAATACCCAGGAATGCCACTATGAAAGCTAATCCTCTCTGAGCCTCCCATTTGTCTTGATTTCCAGCGTGAGTAAGACCAGTATCCGGTGTTTCGAAGCCACGGGGATTCCCGTATCGTCGGTACAGAAAGTAGAAGGTACAAAATTCTTTGGCCAAATTTCCATCTCGGATGTCCCGACTGATGCTTAACAAGTCCAAAAATTTGTGAGGGGTCACTGCTCTTGGTGCTACCGGGTACTGACTTCTGAGATTCCCTTCAAACCCGGCATAGCCTGCTATCTCTTCCAGCGTAGGAGTTAACTCGAAATCCGCAAAGTGGAACACATTATGTGCTGGGTCCCAAAATGGTATCAGGGCCTCAATCACGTCTTTCTGGGCTTAACCTTCAAGAGCCCAATAAGACCGCCCAATGCTTTTATCACAACTTTCCTGCTGTCGTTCCCCAAATCATGCCACCATATATGTAGCTCCAAAGGGATCTCTTGACGGACTGAGAAAGGTTCATTTTGATTTGTGCTCATCCTGCATATTTATTAAGGTGGTTAAAAATCAAGACTCATTTGACTCAAGGACAAAATTGACACACTTTTTCCTTCTTTTTTTTTCAAAAATAAAATCCGGTTTTGCAAATATGGTCTTTCAGCACCTCGAAGGCGAAGATTTTAAGGCTGTGTTGACTAACCAGTGAAAACCTTGAAAATGACCACAGGCAGCTGTTCTTGCAAAAAAACAGCCTTCCGGCGCCCTTTTAGGGATATTCGGGCTATGTCTAACAAAAATGACATCACCCTAACTATTTTCAAACTAAAGTGAAATTTTTGGTGTTTCGGGCTATTTTTGCAAAAAGGAAGTTGGACCCGATGGGGGTTGCCGACGTATCTCACACTCTGTGAGAATCAAACTAGCGTAGTTCGGGCAGATAAAACAAACTATTCTTAAAAACAAGACTCTTTTTATTATTTCATTGGTAAATAAAACTATTTTTGAAAACAAAAACCCCTTCTTTTTTCATTTTTCATTTCATTGGCACATAAAACAAACTGTTTTTGAAAACAAACTTTTTTTTTACATTTTTTTTCCATTTCATTGGCAAATTAAACAAACTATATTTTTTTTGTAAATAAAAACTTTTTTTTCTTCTCTTTTTTCGTTTTCTTAAAAATTCAGTAGAGTTTCGGCACTATTTAGACATTGGTTTTTTTTGAACATGCGATTAACTCTCTTTAGCCCTCATACTGCTAGTTCTTTTTCCTCAACTTTTCCCAATATTCACAAGCCAGTCAGCATGCAAGTCCGAAGCAAATAAATGCACAAGTAGCAAATTGGATGCATCAGGATGGTTTTTTTGTTACGGGTGCACCTGTCCTAGACAGACCCAACCCCTGTGTTAAGTCTCCAAAGTCAAAATGCACATGATGCAAACAAACGTTCCTACTAGGGATCTGACATGAGGTATTGTTATACTAGGTTTAAAACCTGGGTTTATTTATTCTAGACCTGGCTTACACGAGCGGACAGCTTGAGCCGAGGGGGGGCAGCGTACCGGGAATACAGAAGCTTCACTGGCTTTGCAACTTGTCCGAACCTTGTTCTAAATTTGGAATATGACTCTAACAGAAAAGAAGTCACACGAAGTGAACACTTCTTCATGATTTAGAAGACTCAGAGAGAAGAGGGATTTCACAACAGTTTATATGCAGTTCACAGAATATCAAAGCGGTAAAAGCAATCAATTAGCACATTAGGCCCAAATCATGTAACAAAATCAGATAATGGATAAAGCCAACTATAACAATTATTCTAAGCTCGAATTCTTGAACCCTGAACCAGAGACTGGGTTCGGTCCCCAGCAGAGTTGCCAGAGCTGTTACACCTCCCTTTTCCCTACACCCCCGTAAATGGGTATATAAGGGAGTTTTTTCCAACTTAAAGTGACAATCGAAACGGGATTATTTTATTAAAAATTCAGAGTCGTCACTTGGGAGATTTATGGTGTCCCAAGTCACCGGTTGAATCCCGAATCGAGGAAAATATTGACTCTATTAACAGCTCGCGAACCAGAAATCCGGGTAAGAAATTCTGTTAACTCGGGAGAAGGTGTTAGGCATTCCCGAGTTCCATGGTTCTAGCACGGTTGCTTAATTGCTATAATTGGCCTAATTATCTGATTTTAAACAATTATGAACCTATGTGCATATTTTAACTCTTTAACCACTTTTAATTAATTTTAGGAAATTGAACATCGTTTAAAAATATGTTTTCGGATCACGTCACATGAAATGTACCTGGATCCTCGACACACTTTATTCAACGTTTTGGGATTTGGATTTGGGTTACATGAAATGTACACCCGAATTTAGGAAGGTAAAATTATTAAAGAACGTGCTTAAAGCGACTAACATATTATTAACTTTGCGGGAGGCCATGAAAATTCGCTAAATGGCACGTCCCATTTTCTAAGTATTTTTATATGGGTATGTAAAGAGGGCCACGTAATTTATGAGTTTTTTTTTGGCGCGGTGCATCTTGTTTTATTTTTTTTAAGGCCATCCTAAAGGAACTAGGATTTTCTATTAAGTATTGTCTCTAAAAAGGGCCTAATTAATTAACACTATAAAATTCAGGCCTCAAGTTCAGGTCCAAATTTAAACAAGAGGACAACCTCTTAATTTAAATTCGCTACCTAACTTGGAAGGCCCAAGCCCAATGTCATGAAATTAGACTAATAACTTTGAATAAAATTGGAAGAATTCTACTAATTCGTGTAAAATGGTTTGTGGTTTTAAATTCCAACTATTAGGCACATGAACATATATGTAATGGAGTTGGGCCTGAGGGAGAGGCCCAATGCTCCAGGTTGAAGCCTGCCGTATTATTTAGATTGCAGGTGCCAGGCTTGAACGAGTTGGGCTGGCTGGAGGCCCGTCTTTTATTAGCAAAATGTTTTGGGCCACTTTTACAAAGGGTAGCAAATTAGCCTCTAGATATTGGAGCCTGTTGGTAAGCCTGAAGAGGTAGTAGTTAACACTGAGCCCTAATTGGGCCTGATTCTTATAATCTGATTAGTAAGCTAATTCTAAACATAAAGCTTGCAAACCATTTGATCCTATCAATCATCCATCATTTATTCATATAGCTCGACCATCAGGATTTTGTAAAGCAAATATTCTGTTTTTTTCGAATATGAAACAAATGACCTAATTGCTAATTGCAGGAGAACATTATCCTTTTGAAAACTCACATAATAATATACAGTTCATGAGGTTCATAAATCCTAAGCAATTATACGATGTGAACTAAAATAGACTAAGCTGGATGTTCATGCTTTTACAGATGATTATACAATTCAAGTTAAACGTCAAGATAAATGTCCATGATTTAAGATCCCTAACAACAGCTATCATTCAAAATTAAACTACAGAACACATCAGTAACACATAGACAAAAATTATATTAAACTACAATACGAGTCAGGAAAGGCATTGGACAAAATTCATGCTTCAATTCTTCATATGGATTCATTCTTCGAGTTTCAGCTTACAATGATCAAAGTTATAAAGCTATGTACTTGGAAATGAAGCAAATAAAGGAAGAAGGAGTCAGCATTGGCAAGCAAACAATCAGCAGTTGAAACCAACAGCATAAGATCGATTTGGACTCAAAACAGCATCACAACAGCCCAGGAATGAATGACAGAGGAACATCACCAACAAAATAACCAAAACAGACTTGATTGAACCCAAACTGACTCGAAATTAAACCCAGGAAAACTTCTGAAACTTCAGCAGCCAGAAACACATCCTTATCTAAGCTAGAAATTAGAATTAACAGCTGAAACTCGAAATTAATCTAAGGAAAAGTTCAATGGAATAGTATTTTTTGGAGTTTTTGTGTTATTTTTTGGTTTTTAGAAGATTTTAAGATCTAGAAGGAACTCTCACACTCTTAGATTTCAAACTTTGGTTTGTTTTGAATTTGATTTTTTTTTGAGTTTTCAGCCTTCAAAACATGTCAAACAAGGCAGTAGAGATTGCCTTTTATAGGCAGAAATTGGGGCTCTTTCAGATTTTTTACTTTACATCTTCAGTCCCTCTTTTATTTTCAGTATTTAACTGTTTAGTCCCTTATTTATTAGCTTGTTTCCCAAGTTACACTACTTAGCCCCTGAAATTCTAATTGGAACCCCATCTAGAAGGTTCTAGTAGTTTCCAATTTCAGTTACTATAAGATTCCTTTTATTGGATCACCCAATATACACCTAAATACCCTCAAAATTACTTAAGTTTGTCAGACCATGGTCTGGGCCAAGTGACCCAGTTCAAATGGGCCTACTGCTTTCAAAACAGAACCCAAATCCCTATTTACTAATCTGAATTCCCAACTAAAGGCAAAAGAACTCGAATCATACTAAAGAAGAATAGCTAAAACAAACAGTTCAAGACAAACAATTAACATAATGAACGGAAGCAACTAAATCAGGTAAAACAAGAAAAATCACATAAACAACAGCAAGTGACGAAAGCAAAAATGAACCATGTGATTATAACAAAAAATCAGAAACCTATCACTAGTAATTCAAATTATGGACGAAGAACACAAAACAAACAAGAAAAATAAAGGAAAACTTACTAGTTTGGGCTTGAACATAATGAAAAATTATGTTTTGACCTCGAGATGATATAAATCATCGATTCTTTGTGATGAATGGACGGAACACATCATCTCGAGACGAAACAGGCCAAGGATCTTGGAAGGATAATTTTCGTGTGGGTCTTCTTATTTTAAACCTAGGACCTGAATCTTCCATTTAAAACACGAAAGCTTTTGAGGGGATTCTGAGGACGCTATACAGATATTTGGGATTAAGGGGAGGCGGTGGTCGTTGGGTGTTGATTTGGTGGGGAAAGGGTGGTGGCGTCGCCGGGCACGACGGAGGAACTCATGGCGGTGCCCTAGGGTTTCACTGATTTGAGTATTTTGGGTGGGATTTGAAATGTAAAAGGTGGATATTCGTGAAGAGGGGGTTGAGAGGAGCATCTGGTGCAATTTTGGCCAAGTTTGGAAGTCAAGCGCCACCGCATGGCTATTTCCGGTGGCAGCGGTGGCGGTGGGAGATGATAGTGAAGAAGATGACATAACATTGGATACTAGGTCAATGTTATAAAATTCGGACACTTTTAATTGAATGGGGGAAAAGATTGAGGCCCTTGGATGAGGTAAAACGAATGTCCCAGATTGAATTGTCACTTATTAACTCAAAACGACGTAGTATCCTTTCCATACTACGTCGTTTCGAGAGTTCCAGAGAAATAGGGTTTGGACCGGGTATGGTTTAGGCTGGGACAATTAAATCGGGTTTGAGCCCAGATTTCTTTCATTCTTTCTTTTCCTTTTCAATTCATAATTCCTTTCTTTTCCCAAAATAAAAATAAATCCTAGATTAATTAATAATAATTTTTAAACTGAATTAACCTACCATATAAAATTAATTAGCCCTAATAATTGTTAATACAAATAATTTAGAAACCAAATTAAAGGAAAAAACTACTAAAATTAAAAATTAAAAATAAAAAGTGCAAAATAAACTATTTTTGTGATTTTTCCTATTTTTATCAAATAATTTGTTAATTAATCCTAAAAATGTAAAATTAAATACTAAATGCGAATGCAACATATTCTTTGTAATTTTTATTAATTAAACAAAAAATAAAAATGCACAGACAAATGCAAACAATTACTAGGAAATACCACGAAAATCCCCAAAATTTCAAACATGACAGAAATTATTTCATTTTGAATTTGTTGGAGTAATACATATGGGGCAAAAATTACGTGCTCACAGCAGTGCATAAGCAACTTTTCAATGGTGTATGATGGTTATCTTTACGGACATGGTGGAATACTACCTTGAGATCTTCATGGATGACTTTTCGGTAGTTGGAGATTCATTTGAAGATTGTCTTGCTAATTTGGACAAAGTGTGGCTGGATATGAGGAAACAAATTTGGTACTCAATTAGGGGAAATGTCATTTAATGGTTAAGGAAGGCATTGTCCTTGGCCATAAGATTTCAAAGAATGGTATTGAAGTGGATAAAGCGAAGATTGAACTCAATTATAAGCTTCGACTCCCACTTCGGTGAAAGGTGTGCGGATATTCTTGGGTGATGCAGGATTCTACCGACGATTTATCAAAGATATTTCTAAAGAGGTGAGCCTTTTTTGCAAACTCCTTGAGAAAGATGCCAATTTTCATTTCAATGATGATTGTATGAGAGGTTTTGAACAACTAAACCTCAAGTTGACAACTACTCCTATCATCACATCTGCAAATTGGAGTTTGTCATTCGAGCTCCTATGTGATGCAAGTTTCGGTTGTGGCTATTTTTGGGCGATGTATTAACAAAAATTTTCATCTAGTTTATTATGCTAGTAATACCATGAATAGTGTCACACCCCAAACTTGGGGAGCGCGACCGGCGCTCAACCGGATGAACCCGACTGAGTAAGCCTGTTAGATACTTTCTACCCAAACTCACTCATTAACAAAGAGAAGATATATTATCATTAATTAGATAATAGGGAGATCATGTATACAATACCAAGTCACTTTCATTAGTTACTTCTTTTCAAATTCTCAAAATACACACATCTCCAGAGTCTAAAGTGGAATAATGATTAAAACAGAACACGAATTGTTTGGTTTTCCCCAACACCGACATACAACCCACACTATGTCTACAGAGCCTCTAACAATTACAAGGAGTACAATAGTAGTGCCGACAACAAGGCTCCAGCTATACCTCAAAACATGATAAGAAAATGAACAAATGATATCTGACCCGGGGATGAAATGGGGCTCACCAAGATTGCTGGGAAGAGGCTGCACGACTACCGCAGATCAATATCACCTGCTATGGAACCACCTGCATCCATTTAAAGATGCAACGCCCCCGGTAAAAGGGACATTAGTACTGTCGAATAGTACTAGTATGTATAACTGAACACCACCTAAATAGAATGAACAATAATGCAAGTAAGGGCAATCTTAATATAAGTTAAAGCACTGAATATTTACCAAACATCAAATAACGGATGTTTAGTACCAATATGCCACAATTCACCATTTCACTTTCAATTCCCAATACAGTCACCACCATGTGTACGGCATGGCGTCCGATCAAGACCTTATTAGCTAGTTCATGTCATATGAGACATCAACCACAATCACGATTTCAGTTACAGTTTTCCAATAACGTCACCACCATGTGTACGACATGGTGTCCGATCACGACCTGATCGGCTAAGCCATCTCATAAGAAACATCAACCACAGTTGCAATTTCAATTACAATTTCCAATAGAGTCGCCACCATGTGCACGACACGGCATCCATTCATGACCCGATCATCTAGGCCATCTCATACGAGACATCAAGCACAATTATATTATTTTACTTGGCACGTTGGCCGTATTTCATATTTCACTTTTAGTATTCCTCGCTTTATATTCTCATATTTCATAATTTTTGCATGCCTTTTTTTTTACTTTCAACAACCATCATAGATTTCAAACAATACGACATTTCTATTCATGACATTTAAGCACACATATGAACAAATAAGAGTCTTAGGCACATCGAAATTTCCTGCACCATTGTCATTAGTTTATTTGAAACAAAACTTCATGTTAAGACATTTGGACATACAACCCATACTTTGAACTCATTCTTCCAATAAAAGCACAACATAACAAGAGCATTTAAATTACATATTGAATATGGATATCTTTTGACACAAGTTTATTCAAATATTCAATTCACAGTGAGCAACTCGGGACTTACATGGATATCGTGGGGTTCAATTCGAAAAGATGAATTTTGCCATACATACATCAATTGAGCTCCCTCACACTCTAAAATGTTCCGGGAATCTTAGAAACACCAATCTATTTTAGAAATATAACAAATTATAAAATTAGGGAAATGATCATGGTTCTAGCTCATTTGAGCATTTTATCAAACACCAAGTGTGCATTAAGGTTTTCAAGGTCCTTTTATGAAAGACTTCATCATTCCACAATTCATTCTTTACCATTTTTAGCTCACAATCTTTCTAGACTCTTTTATCACATATATGCAAGATAAACAACTCCCTTACCCAAGAATGGTCTTTCTAATTACCTATTTTTAGTTAATTTTCGAAATTAAGGGCTAGGGTATAGATTCTTATCTTTAGGATGAAGACTTAGTGAGCTTTACATGATAATCTTTAAGGATTACTGAGCTTTACTCTCACCTTATGATCTCTTTCTCACTCTCAAAATACCAGATTTTTCTCAAAATGACTCCTTGCATCTATTTTATCGAAGTAGGGTCGGGTTATAAAAATCCAAAATGAAACCCCGAAACAGGATCTGCGGTCCGTGAAGTGGGTTGCATAATTGGCCCTCTAGAACTAATATATTTTGCTTCAGTCTACGACCAGTCTACGATCGCATAATGCGCCGCAGAACCCTATAGGAAAAATTTCAAGGCTGGATATGCGATCAGAGTGTGGCCTACAAAATGATTTTGCGGTCGCATAATGGGCCGCAAAAATGACATCAAAAATGGCCCAAGAGACTGCCTCCCTCTACGGCCATTATGCGGCCCGCAGGTTGATTATGCGGCCGTATAATGAGCCGTAGAAATGCCCAATTCTGCCAAACATTTTACTTTAACTCTAGCGCATTGTTCAACCCAAAAAGTCCGCTATGCGCGAAGAATCTCTACAATATTTAACACATAAGCCTAACCCGGCACCATAACATTTTGGGTTTTAGGTAAAAAATTTACAGGGCCTTACAAATGGTGTCCAAGTCTATTATACAGTTACGGAGAAAAAGCTCCTTACTATTGTGTTTAATATTGAGAAGTTTCGCCCGTATTTGATAGATGCCAAAGTTATTCTCCACACGTATCATGCGGCACATCGCTATTTTATGAGCAAAAAGGAATCTAAATTCCGCTTGATGAGATGGGTGCTTTTGTTGGAAGAGTTTGATATTGACACCGAATATAAGAAGGGAAGTTAAATTTAAGTGGTGGACCACTTGTCTCATTTGGAGGAGGAGGGGAATCCCCGTGATGGTCTTGAAATCAATGAGTCTTTTCTCGATGAGCAACTTTTGGCACTTTCAATGAAAGAGGTACCGTGGTTCGCGAATTTGGTAAATTTTCTTGTGAGTGGTATCATTCAAGATGAGTTCTCTTCAAACCGAAGAATGAAGCTCAAGAGGGAATGTCAAGATTAATACTAGGAAGAACCATACCCTTTTCGGTTTTGCACGAATGGGGTGAATCATAGGTGTCTGCCGGAGGAAGAGCAAGGTGATATTCTTAGGGTTTGTCATTCTTCGCCATATATTAGTCATCATGGTGGAGAGGGAACAATGGCTGTAGTCCTAAGTTGTGGTTTCTATTGGCTCATTCTCTATAAAGATACAAATGAGCTGGTGAAAAGATGTGATGAATGTTAACAGTCCGGTGGAATTTCAAAGAAACATGAGATGCCCCTTACAACCATGTTGGAGATTTATATTTTCGATGTTTGGGGTATTAAATTCATGGCCCCTTTCATGAGTTATTGTGGAAACACCTACATTTTGGTTGTGGTGGATTGTGTGCCTAAATGGTTTGAGGCCATTGCCTTACTCAATAATGAGGCTAGAAGTGTGGTGGATTTCTTGAAGAGGAATATTTTAAAAAGATTTGGAACTCCACGAGCAATCATAAGTGATAGAGGTTCACCTTTTTGCAACAAGAATTTCGACACTTTACTTGGCAAGCATGGTGTTACTCACAAAGTGACAATTCCCTATCACCCACAAGCTAGTGGTCAAGTAAAAGTCTCTAATCGGGAGATAAAGAGTATTTTGTCCAAGACGATGAATACAAATCGGACAGATTGGTCTAAGAAGCTTGATGATGCTCTATGGGAATATAAGACGACTTATAAAACACCTAACGGAATGTCCCCATACCGGTTGGTGTTTGAAAAAACTTGTCATCTTCTGGTGGAACTAGAGCACAAGGCAATGTGGGCCTTGAAGGAATTGAATCTTGATTGGGATGTAGCCACTAATTTGAGAGTTGCACACTTGAATGAATTGGATGAGTTCCGGTATCATGCATATGAAAGTGCGTCCTTGTACAAAGAAAAGATGAAATATCTTCATGACAAGTATATCTGGAACAAGGAGTTCAAGGTCGGTGATCTAGTATTATCGTTCAACTCAAGGTTGAGAATGTTTCCCGAGAAGCTCAAGTCAAAGTGGAGTGGTCCATTTGAAATTGTTTGTGTGACACTTTTTCGTGCCTGGACTTGAAGAACAAGAACAATGAAACAATTTGAGTCAATGGTCAGCGGGTGAAGCACTATTTGGGACAAGTTGATGAGAGCCACGTGGTGGTGGTTCTAAACTTCACTTGAGGATGCTATGATATTGCATCATGCCACGACGTTAAATAAGGCACTTTTTGAGAGGCAATCCAAGTTCTTTTCCTCTTTTTTTTTCTCTTTTAGTTAGTTGTTGTTTGATGTATTCAACTAGATTTGAAGTGTGCTACAAGGATTAGTGTTAGATATACAGCGATAGCTAAAGTTGTGTCATACATGGCAAAAATGCAGGCCACACATTTCTTAGGGCAGCCGTAGAAGAAGGACTGCTGACCGCAGAAGATTTTGTTTGGCGCATCTGCAGACCGCAATAACAAAGATTGTCTAAGTTGCTAAAGTTAATGTCTTTTGAACTTTTCTCCCAATAGTGCGGAGTAAAATTGAGGACCATCACGAATTATATGGTTGCAAAAGCACACTATCAAAGAAATTGTTAAACTAAAGTGTCAGAAGTGCGGTCGCACTTTCAAAAGTGCAGATCGCACAACTACGTGCTTCATTATTGCTGAGGTAACAGAGTGTGGACCGCAATTTAAATTGTGCGGCCGCACTCGCCTCCCGAAACCCTCACTTTCACGTGAGTATAAATAGAACACTACGCCATCCTTTTATACTTTTCACCATATCTATTCTCATATTGTCACTCTAAGAGGTATCGTACTTGCACTTTGTTCATCACAAGCAGCATATCACACTTCCATCGATCTTAGCACACTCCGGTATGAATCACTTCAAATCTTGTTGTTTTAGTTTTGAATTTTTTTTTATTTTAACTTCTTTTTAGGTTATTTGTTATTGCATCCCTTGAATGTATCCATGTGGTGTAGTCTGGCATTGGGTATTTGTCAAAGAAATCTTAGATAGGGTTGGGTTGTTGATTATCATGCCTTTACTATGTTACCCAGTAGAATCGAACACATATTTGAATAACCTATTGTCACAACCCAAAATCACAAGTGCCGTGATGGCGCCTATCATGATACTAGACAAGCCGACAACTCACACATTCCAACATCTTAAATTCAAAATATACTGAAATAGGTTTATGTAAGTAAAAATCTCATAAAATTGGATGAAAACACTACAACTCAATACGGAATTTCCAAAAATGATCCGGGTGCCACGGAGTACATGAGTATCTATACAAAAGGTAAAGGAGTAGAGTCAAGGTCTGCGGACGCCAAGGCAGCTACCTCGATAATCTACGACTGATGAAGCTCCAGAAATCAGCAACCACCATGCCCGAAAATACCTGGACCTGCACACGAAGTGTAGAGTATAGCGTGAGTACAACCAACTCAATAAGTAACAAGTCTATCCTTTGGGATGAAAGTAGTGACGAGCTCAAACAATATAGTCCAAATACAGAATTAGACAATACGAAAGTTGACGAAACATATGGTAATAATATCTCAGAGAATCTCATAATCTGCGGGTACTAGTACAGGAATGTAGACATGCTTCCAAGTTTAATAATTAAGCTCAATACAAATAAAATATGTCAAGTCTGAATGATATGAGGAATATGACATCTCTATATCTACATGCCAATATGCATATCATATGTGATGCAACACAACAAAAACCTCTCATACTCACACTCTCAGAGTACTCAACCTGACTATCTCAATTCTCACTCATCATACTCAATCACTCAGAAATTTACGGTACCAACATCGGCCTGCAACCCGATCCCATCATAAATCAAAAGAAGATGCACTCATTATGGGTGTGTCAAGACTCCGAAGGGGAGGATCCTGCCCAAGCGCTAATAAAACTTGTTGCGGCGCATAGCCCGATCCCATTGTGAATCAGTAATACTTGCTGCGGCATGCAACCCAATCCCATAAGGATTGAATAGTACCCGCTGCAGTATACAACTCGATCCCATCAATATCACTCACAAATAGTCCCTCGACCTCGCTAAGTCATCTCTCTCTCCAGTCTCTCGGTCTCACAATACTCATGCCAAGTAGCCCAAATCAATGATAGATGATGTGACAATGTATGATAACAGAGACTGAGATATGATATGTAATGATGAATTCGACTGAGTACATAACTGTAATTAAGCAAATAACTCAACAACAAAGAATGACCACTGTGGGTCCCAATAACACCAGCATATAGCCTAAATATGATTTCTAACATAAATCATAGCTCAAGTGCTGTAACACATATATGATATAAAAATATTCATATAAGATAACTACACGGTTCCACAGAATCGACTGAATCACAATTACTACGGTGCACGCCCACATGGCCGTCACCTAGCATGCACGTCACCTCAAGACCAATCACATAACAGGTAATTTCTGGGATTCATACCCTCTGAACCAAGTTTAGAAGTGTTACTTACCTCAAACCATGCAAAATCTCTAGTTTAATAAGCCTCACGAATATGCCTCCAAACACCTCCAATCTAGCAACAAACAATTCGATACAATCAAAATGAGCTACAGGAATCAACTCCATATGAAATGCTAAGTTCTAATCAAAAGTCAAAAAGTCAACCCCGAACCCACATCTCGAAATCCGATAAAAGTTACAAAATCTGAAAGCACATTCAACCATGAGTCCAACCATGCCAAATTTACCGAATTCCGACACCAAATCGTCATTTAAATGCCCAAAACTAACTCTCCATTCCCTAGCCCAAACCTCCCGAAATTCCACCTAAAAACACGTAAACTAGGTGGGAAATTCAATGGGTAAACAATATTATTGCATAGAAATGATCAAAATTGGCTTACCTCAAGAAATAACTCGAAACCCCTCTCAAAAATTGCCTTAATCCAAGTTTGCAAAGTCCAAAAATGATAAAAACCTTGGAACCCTTCGACCTATATTCTGCCTAGTGCTTTTGCACCTGCGACCCTTTTCTTCGCATCTATAGAACTCACTTAAAACTCTGCTCCATCGCTTCCACGACCCAAGATCCTGCATCTATGGACTCTCTCCTGTGCAACAAAGTTCGCTTCTGTGAACTTCCATTTCCATCTTGCCTCCGCTTATGTGGAACCAAAAACGCATTTGCAGGCTCGTAGATGCGGCATTTCCCTCGAACATGCGACCTATCAGAAGCCCATCCAAATGCGCTTATGCGATTCTATCCACGCACTTGTGGCCTCATACCTGCAACCAAGACCTTTGCAGGTGCGATCCCTCGAACATGCGACCTATCAGAAGCCCATCAAAATTCGCTCCGTTAACCACACGATATCAACCCGAAGCTCTCAGGACCTCAACCAAATATACCAACAATTCCTAAAACATGATACGAACTTATTCGATGTCTCAAATCACATCAAACAACATCAAAAACAAGAATCACACCTCAATTCGAGCCTAACAAAAAATAAGAAATTCAACCTTCTACAATCGATACCAAACCCTATCAAATCAAATCTGAATGACCTCAAATTTTGTGCACAAGTCACAAATGACACAACAGACCTATTCTAACTCCCAAAACCAAAATCTAAACCTGGTAACCACAAAGTCAACTTTTGGTCAAATCTCTCAACTTTCAAAACTTCAAATGTTCCAACTTTCGTCACTTTGAGTCAAAATCAACTATGGACCTCCAAATCAGTACCTGGACACACTCCTAAGTCCAAAATCACCCTGCAGAGCTTACGGAACCATCAAAACTACATTCCAGAGTCGTTTGCACATAAGTTATTCGGTCAGATCTTTCAACTTAAGCTTCCAACCTTGGGACTAAGTGTCCCAACTTATTCCGAAACATCCCCGGAACTAAACCAACTACCCCGTCAAGTCACATATCAACAACTAAACATAGAATAAGCAGTAAATGGGGGAATGGGCTACAACACTCAAAACGACTAGCCAGGTCATTACATTCCCCCTTCTTAAACAAACGTTCGTCCTCGAACGGGTCTATAAACATACGTGGAGTCTCAAATAGGTGTAGATATCTGCTCCAACTCTCCCGATCGATCTCTTAAGTAGCCACCTTGACTGGCTGCCCTCTCCATTGCACCTTCACTGAAGCTATGTTCTTTGACCTCAACTTTTGAACCCGCCGATCCAAAATGGCCACTGGCTTCACATCGTATGTCAAATCATCATCCAACTGAACCGTTTTGAAGTCCAAAATATTAGATGGATCGCCGACATACTTTCGGAGCATAGAAATATGAAACACTTGATGAACACTCTATAGACTAGGAGACAATGCAAGCTTATAAGCCACCTCTCCAATCCTTTCAAGTACCTCAAAAATCCCAATATACCGAGGGCTCAACTTACCCTTCTTCCTGAACCTCATAACACCCTTCATAGGCGAAACTCAGAGTAATACCTTCCCTCCTACCATGTAAGCAACATCACGAACCTTCCGATCGGCGTAACTCTTCTACCTAGATTGCACCGTGTGAAGCCAATCCTGAATCAACTTAACCTTGCCCAAAGCATTTTGAATCAAGTCAGTACCCAATAGCCTAGCCTCACCTAGCTCAAACCATCCCACTGGAGACCGACATCGTCTCCCATCCAAAGCCACATACGAAGCAATTTGAATGCTCAATTGGTAGCTGTTGTTGTATGCAAATTCTACAAGTGGCAGAAACTACTCCCAAGAATCCTCAAAATCTATGACACAAGCGCGTATCATATCCTCGAATATCTGAATAGTGCGCTCGAATTGTCCATCCATCGGAGGGTGGAATGTTGTACTCAACTCAACCTGTGTGCCTAACTCTCACTGCACTAACCTCCAAAATAGTTATGTAAACTGCGTGCCTTGAAACTGAAATGATGGACACCGGCATGCCGTGAATGTGAACAATATCGCAGATGTAGACCTCAGCCAACCGCTCAGAATAAGTAGTCCCTACTGGAATAAAATGCGCACACTTGGTCAACCGATCTATAATCACCCAAATAGCATCAAACTTCCTCAAGGTCCATGGAAGCCCAACTACAAAATTCATGGTTATACGCTCCCATTTCCACTTCAGAATCTCAAGCCTCTGAAGCAATCTGCCCCGTCTCTGATGCTCGTACTTTACCTGCTGACAATTTAGACACCGAGCTAGAAATCCCATTATATCATTCTTCATCCTCCTCACCCAATAATAATGTCTCAAGTTTTGATATATCTTTGCGGCACCTGGATGAATGGAATACCGCGAACTATGGGCCTCTTCAAGAATCAACTCATGCAATCCATCTACATTGGGTACACAGATCCGATCCTGCATCCCCAACACCCCATCATCCCTAATAGTAACCTCCTTAGCATCACCATGTCCTTAAGGAAAAGCAAATGGGGATCATCATACTAACATTATCTGATGCGATCATATAAGGAAGACCGAGAAACCACACAAGTTAGAACCCGACTAGGCTTCAGAACATCTACCCTCATGAACTGATTGGCCAAGGCCGGAACATCTAATGCAAGCGGTCTCTCACAAACAAGAATAAATGCAAGGCTACCCATATTCACTGCTTTTCTGCTCAAGGTATCGGCCACCATATTGGCCTTCCCCAGATGATACAAAATGGTAATATCATAGTCCTTTAGCAGATCCAACCATATTCGCTGCCTCAAATTTTGATCTTTTTGTTTGAACAAGTGCTGGAAACTCCTATGATCCTTAAATACCGCACATGACACACTGTAGAGATAATGCCTCAAAATCATTAATGCATGAACGATGCCTGCTAACTCTAAATTATGAACATGGTAGTTCTTCTCATGGGGCTTCAACTGGCGCAAAGCATAAACAATCACTCTACCCTCCTGCATCAAGACACACCCAATACCAATCTGAGAAGCATTACAATACACTATATAAGAGCCTGACGCTAAAGGAAAAACTAGAACTAGGGTTGTGGTCAAGGCAGTCTTGAGCTTTTGAAAGCTCTCCTCACACTCATCCAACCACCTAAACGGAGCACCCTTCTAGGTTAACCTAGTCAAAGGCGCTAGAATGGACGATAAACCCTCTACAAAGCGACGTTAATATATGGACAAGGCGAGAAAACTCCAAATTCCTGCTGAATGGACAAACAATGCTCACTATCGTGACCCGCAACTCCTAGATCTACACACAAGATGCAGGGAGTAATGTGAGTACGCTAATTTAGTAAGTAATAAAAGTAAATAAAAGCTGAGCAGTAAGAAAACAAATAATCTCACGTCATAGCACTATAGAAATCAACTATCTCGTAAAAAAAAACTCCGTTTCAGTAAAACCCTTTTCTTTTAAAACATCTTTCAATAGTTTCAAATAAGTGAATAAAACAATGAGTAAAATGATAGACACTTAAACAGCCCCTCGGGAAAAACATGTTCCATAAACCACCCCTCGGGCAAAATATAAACCAGCCCTTTGGGCTACCTCACAATCGCTCTTAATCAGCCCCTCGGGCAACAACATGAAACAACAACAGCCCCTCGGGCAATATCACATCACTCACACTGTGTACCCGCGCTCACTAGGGTTGTTTAGCCTCCGAAGGGGCTCCTACAGCTCAATCGCTATCATAAGCCATCTCGTGGCATAACAAATCAGGCATTCGACCTCTCATATATCATAAATCAGTACAATATGCTACTACGTGCAGCCCGATCCCATAATATCCTCACAACATAGGCTCTTGGCCTCACTCAGTAAGAAACATCTCAAGACACTCGGGCAATAGTAAAATAGGATGCTCAGCCCAAAATATCATTTAAAGTATCAAAATAGAGTAAATACGGCTGATTTATGAAATCAGTAAAATACAGCATGACTAAGTACAGAGATTAAGTCAAAACAGTAAGGAATAGTAGTAAAAAGTCCCTAAGGGTCCAAACAGTTGGCACGAGGCTCAAATATGGCATTCAACCCAAAACTTAATAATACTTTCCAAACACAATAGTATCAAATAGTTTTCAATCAAATACGCGACTTAATAGTCATACAGGATGGACCAAGTCACAATCCCCAACGGTGCACAACCCTACGCTTTAACCTGTGCATCACCTCAAAGTAGCACAACGATGTGAAATTTGGGGTTTCATACCCTCAGGACAACCGTTACAATCATTACTTACCTCAAACAGGTCCAAACTCTAATCCGTGATGCCTTTGCCTCTCGAATCGGCCTGCAAACACTCCGAATCTAACCAAAATTAGTTTCACATTATTAATACACGCTAAAGGAACAAAGCCCAAGTGAAAATAATCAAATTAACTCATCCCGAAATTGGCCAAACCCGACCCACGGGACCACATCTTGAAATTCGATAAAAATCAAATCACAAGAATCCTTATCCTCCCACGAGTCTATACATACCAAGAACATCATAATCGGACCTCAAATGGCCCCTCCAATCCCCAATCAAAGCTCTCTAATTACAAGCCCTAATTCTCCAATTTTAGCCTCTAAATCCCACTAATTTCATGTCTAATTAGTTAGAAATCACCATAGAATCTAGTATTGAGTTCAAAAGCCTTACCTCCAAGTGTTTCCCTTCGAATCCCTCTTCAATCCCTCTCAAAAAGCTTCAAAGCCATTAAAAATGGTGAGAAATGAGCTAATAATCGCGAAGATGGCTTTTTATACATTCTGCCCAGGTGCTCCCTTCATCACGAACGCGGTCAAAGCCTTGCGTTCGTGAAGCACAAAAATCCACTGCTCAAATTTACTCTTTCATGAACGAGAGTACCCTCTCGTGAACGCGAAGCTTTACCTAACAGACCCTTCGTGAATGTGTTGCCCTCTACGTGAACGCGTAGAAGAAATCTTTGTGGTCCAGCTGATCCATCTTTCCTCTTTGCGAACATGTTCTACTCCTCGCTTTACGATCCTTCCACTGGCCACCCCTTCGCGAACGCGAGCTCCCCTTTGCGAACGCGAAGAACAAATCTCTACAACAAAAATACCAGAAAATCTACTATCTCCTTAGGTCCAAAAATGTCCCGTTAAGCATTCGAAACACACCCGAGGCCCTCGTGACCCCAACCAAACATACCAAAACATCCCATAATATCACTCAAACTTATTTGAGCCTTCGAATCACTCAAAACAATGTCAAAAAACCTAATCAACCTAGTATTGAAGGTTAAGAACTTATGAACTTTCAAATTCTCCCAACGACATCAAAACCTATCAAATCACCTCTAAATGACCTGAAATTTTGCACACACGTCTCAAATGACACAATGGATCTTCTCCAATTCCCGGAATCCCATTCCGACCTCTATATCTAGATTTTCACTGCCGACCGCAAAATGCCAAATTTCCAAATTTTGCCAATTCAAGCCTAAATCTACCACGGACCTCCAAAATACATTCCAATCATGCTCCTAATTCTCAAATCACCTAACGAAGCTATCCGAACCATCAGAATTCACATCTGAGACCTTCTACAGATAAGTCAACATCCGGTTGACTTTTCCAACTTAAACTTACTCAAAAGAGACTAAGTGTCTCATTCCTCTCCTAAACCACTCTGAACCCGAACCAACCAATCTGATACCACATAATATAACTGAACAATACATAAATAAGAAGAAATAGGGGAAACAGAGCGGTAACCTATGAAATGACCACCCGGGTCATTACATTACCCTACAGAGCCATCAGAATCGTCAAAACTCCATTCCGGAGTTGTTTACACATAATCAACATCCGATCAAATCTTTAAACTTAAGTTTCTAACCTCGGTACTAAGTGTCCCAACTTATTTCAAAATATTCCGGGAATTAAACCAATTACCCTAACAAGTCACATATCAACGATTGAGCATAAAATAAGCATTAAATGGAGGAACGGGGCTACAATACTCAAAATGACCTTCCGGGTCATTACACCTACGTATCAAGATTTATAGCCCTTACTGTTTATAACTATGCGCACATCACTTGAAATTGTGCGGTTTGCCAACGTTTGCTTTGATTAACATGAATGCTAGTTATTTGTATGGTTGCACTTTAATTGTGTGGACCGTAGTTAGAATTTGGCGGCCGAAAAGGGAGGTATACATTGATAATTGGAGGTATCCTCTTTGTGCTGCTGAGCATTTTTACTCAAGTGCGGACTGTAGATAAATTTTGCTACCACAAAAGAGGCTGCACTATCCATCAGAGACATGTGTCTTAGGATTTGGCACAACTATGTTGAAGTTCCGCCCGTATTGAAATTGTGCGGACCGCACTGCCTCTTTGCGGACCACACTTGTACCATGTCTACTGCATACTACACACATGCAACCCTATGGCTTTTATCGTGTCCTAAAATGCTTATATGACTCTTAATTATTTTACAACGTGTATATTAACTGATAAATATATTTGTGCATACACAAATAACAGTTCAATCAAGAGGGCAAGGAGAGTCTTCAAAAGGAAGGGGAGAAGTAGGAAAAGGTAGAAGCAGAGGTGCCATGCACCCAACTGTAAAAAAGGCCATTACAAAGAAAACCACTACATGCCGAGGGAGAGGTAGAAGCCTCTCGGAGTCAAGTTCTTATGCCCCATCTAGGGAGGCCTCAGAAGGAAATTCTGTGTCTCTACCTGCAGAGTACAACGAGGAGTAATCTAGGCCGCAGGGTTGGTTTGAGCCCTTAGATGTACCTTCCACAGCTCACAGTACCTCCCAGGGCTCAGCCAGTACAAGTCATGAGAGCAATGCAGCTGCTCCGGACTTGGATCATGATGATGCCCCAGATGATGGGATCAAGTGCAAAGGCATTTATGACACCAACTAAGAATAAAGTGGTATGGGAAGACCGGTTTGTGATCTTGCAAGCATACACATACTTCCGGATGTGGTGGAAGGAAAGATCGCTGGCTCACTTCAAGGAAATTCCACTTCAAGGACTTAGACAAATACAACCCGATGTCTTGGAGTAGTTTACAAAGTGAAGTGGGTAGAAGCAGTTTACCGAGAAGCTGGTGATATGAAAGAACATCTTGTCCAGAAATTCTACGCCAACACGACATATATTCTCAGGGGGACAAAGATCACCAAAGTGTGAAACCTGAAAGTAAAGTTTGATCAGCACACTTTGAATGCATACCTTGGATTTGATGATATGGAGCAAAAGGAATATTTGGCAAAGTTGGCTCTAAAAGAGTAGGCTCGACCATGTGGCTTGCTAAGATTCTAGCACCTGGACCCACTCCCTCTTGGATAGGTTCCGGGTGCCAATCTTCTACAACACTCTGAGCATTAAGGCAAAAGGGTGGCAGACCTTTGTGTGCAGTAGAATTGACCCATGCTTGAATGAGAACAATGTTACATCCCGTATTTTAATATTAGGATGAGTAATAGTAATCTATATGAGTTCGAAGGGATTATGTCTACTATGAGATTATATAGGATTTAAGACATTATTATTATGAGACACGGTAAGTTTAAAAACTAATATCGTTAGATATTATGTTAGTGTGGTATTTTCTTTTAAGTGGAGTATTTTAGTAAAAGTTTTATAAGTATAATTTTGGATAGTTACCATTATTACTACTTTCGGATATGGTAAATTATACACATAATATGAGAAAGTTTATAAATGAGAAAGTTTATAAATGAGATTTTCTTTATTGTAAAGATAGATTTTTTTTTCTCACAAGAAAAGAAGGTTATCTTTTTACCATTTTAAGAATTAAGCGTACGAAAATTTGTACTCTTTATATGAGATTGGGAAAATTAGAAGTTGAGAAAATATATGTATTTTTACAAGGATAGTTTAATAAAATAATAGTATATGTACTTATTTTATAAGGTACCACATAACCATGATAGTAAGTTATATAAAGTGTATTAAAAATAAGTAATATTTTATTTTAAGTAATTTGAGACAATTCTTAATTATATGGGTAATTGGTTAATTACTGGGTAACGAAATATTACCTAATTAACTAATAAGTTTTGATAATGAATAAAATCTCAACCTCACCCCCCACGTGGCAGCTTTTGCCTTAAACAAATGGTGACTCATGCCTTAAGTTTTCCGTTCGTTCTTATCAAAATATGTTTGTCCAACCGAATGACAGAATGCTATTCCTTGTTCTTTTGGGTGTATTTTATTAACTTAGACATCATGTCTTTAGACTTACGCTATCAATATGAAGATTTCTTGAGTTTTTCTATTTTATCTTTTATATAAAAGTAAGTGTACACCCGGTAGAGCTATTTAAAACTTTGGCATGTATTCTGACATATGGTGAATCAATTTAGTGTGTTCTTTAAGTAGTCTTGTCATTTGTTTCAAAAGTTGAACTCTTATGGTGATGTATAAACTTGAACGGCCATGGATTTTTACAATTTTGAGCAGTGCTTTTATCTCGGTAGATTCCATTTAGTTCAGCTTAGATACATTGTTAAAGCTAAACCACTGTACGGATAAATTTGTGGAGAAGCTTCTTGAGTATATATTTTAAAAGATGTGTTCCCATCAGGGATTTCTTGGTTAGTAAAGGGATTCATACGAAATTGCACTCCGTAATAACAACGGGATTTTGTAATTCTAAGGGAGTACGGTGTAATCCCTCTCAAAAATATCGTATGAATTTTTCCTACTCTAGGTATGTTAAGGCTACCCCTTCTTTCATTTTGGCATGATCTATACGACATGAACGAAACGAGCAAATGCTCAATTTCCATAATGACTCTATTCATAGAAGTATTAGAGATGCCTATGTTCTTTAATTCCCATATGTCTTATTATTCTATCGTCTGTTCATGGGTCTCAGAAAATATGTAAGTTGATAAAGTTTGTTTCATGATATTAATGAGAGGTATAATGGTCTTATGACGTACCGAGAGATTTTATTAACGCATTTCATGCATTTATACATGCACATCGACCCATGAATAGATGACGTTATATACGCGTATATATATGTATATGGGATATGAGAAAGGTTATGACGTTATATACGCACCACCACTTGATCAACTGGTATATATTGATGATTTGCCCACAGTGGCCGAAATGATATGATGGGATGTCCTCAGAGGCGTGATGATGTTATGGCGTTATGTACGTGTATATATATGTATATGGGATATGGGAAAGGTTATGGCATTATATATGCACCACCACCTGATCAGCTGGTATACAATGATGATTTTGCCCACAATGGCTGAGATGATATGATGGGATGCCCTCAGAGGCTTGATGATGTTATGAACACATGTACCTATGCACGACATGACATTCATATGCATATGCATGATACTATAAGTATTAATTGATATACAGAGTTATCCAGACTTACAGGTTGAGTCATGTACTCCATGTTTCTTTCATGTCCTTTATATATCGATTTACATGCCTTACATACTCGGTACATTGTTCGTACTGACGTCCTTTTGTTGTGGACATTGCATTCATGCCTACAGGTATAAGTAATCAATTTGATGAACCCTCGTTTTAGACGAGGTTAGCATTCAGCGAGGGATCAGTAAGACTCCACCTCATTCGGAGTGCAGTCGAATCTATGAGCCATCACGTCAGAGTTTTACTTTAGACTTATGGGTAGGCTGGTACCCTATCCCATTTGATGTCAAATAATCTTAGTGGTTTTGGTATTCAGAGGTTCAGTTTGTATAGTATGTCAGAGGCCTTGACGGCCCATAGGTGAATGTGTCTTAAGAACGATAGTTTATTGATAGAGTGTTGCCCACTTACAGTTATGCACTACGAATTATTGCCATTTTGTCTCACGATGGTCACAGAAAGAATGAATTATAGAATGGTTCGCTCGGGCCAGTACGGCATCGGGTGCCAGCCACGCCTCCCTAGGTTTAGGGAGTGACAAAGTGGTATCAGAGCGGGTCGTGTCCTAGGGAATCTACAAACCCGTACCTAGTAGCGTCTCACTTATGGGTGTGTTGCACGCCACATTTATAATTGAGAGACTATAAGGCATTTAGGAAATGTTACCCTTCATTTGTTTCCAGATCGTGCTATAGAGCTGAGTCGTAAGAAGTCAGTAAAAGTTTCCACCAAATTTTTCCTGCACTAGAGGTAGTATCACAATAGAGCTTTAAGGCGTAGATGTAATTTCTACTTATGTGGAAGCGAACTTCTGGAAGAAATAAAAGATACGATGCAAGATTGAAAGGGTAAGTAAGGTAAAAAGATAAAGAAGATAAGAGATACTCAAGAACAAGAGGTTGTGAATAGTACAGAGCTCAGATAGAGGCTGGGTTTTAGTTTAGTATACATAGGAGACCATAGTAAAAAATTTTTTTTGTAAATTTCTAAGAGTTAACATTCGAGGACGAATGTTCTAAAGGGGAGAAGGATGTTACATCTCGTGTTTTAATATTAGGATAAGTCGTAGTAATCTATATGAGTTCGAAGGGATAATGTCTATTAGGAATTTATAGAGGTTTTAAGATATTATTATTATGAGACCCTGTAAGTTTACTGTCACGACCCTAACCCCGAACCATAGTATTTTCTTTTAAGTGGAGTATTTTAGTAAAAGTTTTATAAGTATAATTTTGGATAGTTACCATTATTACTACTTTCGGATATGGTAAATTATACACATAATATGAGAAAGTTTATAGATAAGATTTTCTTTATTATAAAAAAATAGAAGTTATTTTCTCGCAAAAGAAGGTTATGTTTTTACCATTTTTAGAATTAAGCGTACGAAAATTTGTACTCTCGAGGCTGTAGGATTACGATCGAGCTCCCTCCCCCGAGGTTCGTCGCAACCCAACAAAGGTTCCGAGGATGGGATATTCCCAAGGCGAGCAGCTAGGATCAGCAGAGTCTAGCACCGTGCCTAGCCTTCCCATCCTCGTATCTTTACATTTAATGCACTCCGTACTATATTGTATTCCCTCTCCTATATAAAGGGAATCCATGACACTTTGTAAGGGGTGGAGGTTGCTCCAACTACTCTACACAATATTAATAATATCTCTCTCTCTTTCTTCTCTCTAACTTGCTCGTTCTTATTAGCTCGAGGCCACTCTTAGCGTTTGTTGCTTTCATTCATGTTCTTCATTTATTGCTTGGTATTGGCCATAAAGAGTCTTGTTTGATCATACCTTAACTGTTATCCCATTCTCAACTACCCTCGATAGCTCGAGATCAAGCCAAGATATCGACCTCGAAGTCCTCCATCGAACAGTCCGAAGCCAGGGTAGAAAACCCCTCGGTTTGATCACTGCCCCGTTTTAGCTTTTGTTTATCGTTAAACTTCATATTATTAGAACCATCTTCTCTAACAACTACCATAAAAATAGATCACGTATTTTTAGAATACCATTTACAAATTTAATTGTTGTTACCATTTTCACGGTAAACAGTTTTGTAAACATGTGATTTTTGACCCTCCCCGAGATTTTACCCATTTTAGCGTAAAATATTTAGTTTACGCCTAATATAGATATTTCAATTACTTTTGACTCTATTACTTTATTTTATCAAAAATGAAAATTATAAAAAATATTTCTTCTTTTTAGTTGCTTTTAGTTTATAACCTTTCATAAAACTAAAAAATACAAAAAAGTACCTTATTTTTATCTTAATATGATATTTGAAAATACCAAAAAATAGGTTTGTTTTAACGATTAGTCGTATTTTAATATTTATTTTATTTAAGTAAGATTAATTAGTAAATAAGGTAGTATTTCAGTCTTGTTCACGGAGAAAGAATAAAATTTGGGCTCAAACAACCCATTTTTAGGCCTAATTTTCGGACCTAGCCCATAACAACCCAAACCCATAAAACCCTAGACAAAAGCTTAAAAAAACAATCCTAGACCTAAAATAAGAGGGAGCCATTTTGAACCTAAGGCAAAAGGAGTAACGCCTAAAACAATACAGTCGTTTTTGACAAGAAATCAGGACCCCACCCTTTCTTCTTCGAAGGAGTAGCACCTTCAGCTTCTTTTTTTGGCAAAAAGGTGAAAACCTAACGCTAAGGATCCCACACGACTTCCATCTTCAGTCACGTTTTCATAAGAAGATCAAAGCAATTATCATCTTATAGTAGCTACCCAAAATAATGATGTTGCCGGCCCATCCATAAATTGCACGAGATTTCTCAAAGGTTTAGGTTGAGAAAATCCAATTTCATTTATCAATTCACCCACTTAATTGCAAATCTTGATGTCAAGTTTTATTCCCACTAGTACTAATCAATCACTAACCACTCTTTATGAAAAACTAGCGAGACGTTTCTGTTGATGGAAAAAGAGAGATTCGAGCTCGCATAAAACACCCCATCTGATTTGTGTACCAAGATGAATTGATCATCCAAATGTTGGCGGTAGTCCATGATGGCTGACATCAGTCCGAATACATCAACAGATGCCGATACGGAAGATAAGAACAGGGGCATTTTTGGCAGTGGGAGTCTGAGTCCGAGCATTCCGAGTTCCGGTCGCGGTTCTATGTCGCCTCAGATCCTTGTTGATGTCTTTCTCATTCAGTTTTCACACTCAAAGTTTGTAGTCGACCTGCTTCATTTTGCTATTCAAGGAAAATTGCTATTTCAGATCTGGTTATTTATGTCTCTGCTTGAGTTTTTTTTACCAAATTAAAGTTGCTAGTTTGAGCTATGCCGTTTAGCTTGTGTTGTTTGTCGGTTCGTCGTAGTTCTGCTTCGAGTTAAAGGATTACGTTCAGCTCATATCTAATTAACGTTGAAAAGGTCCTCGCTCTCACTGAGGTTCAACTCTTCAATCCTCAACTCATTTTATTCTAGCTGAGTATTAATTGCTTGTTTGGTGATTTGGTTCTATGATTTGTTTGGTTATTGTCTTCGGTTTTGAGTTTGTTCATGTAGTTATCTACTCGCATGCTACTCGAATTGGTGATAGCTGAACATGATTTTGTTACATTATAGATCTTCAGCTGCTATTCTTCAACTGAACTACGTCAAATTAGATTAAAGGGTCTCGGGTGTGCATTCCATGTGACCTGCCATAATTTTGAATAATAATAATAAAAATAAACATGTTATAAATTCGGGTATGCATTTCTTGTGACCCGACTTCGATTTCTAATAATGTTAAATAAAACAAACGTGTCCTGAACCGCGGGCGCATTTCATGTAGCATAGTTTACGATGTGTTTTTAACAATCATGAATTTTCCTAAAAACATTAAAAGCGGTTAGAAAGTTAAAAATGCACAATAGGTTTAAAACATGTAATAAATCAGATAATTAGGCCAATAATAATAGTTGAGCGACCGTGCTAAAACCACGAAACCTGGGAATGCCTAACACCTTCTTTCGGTTTAACAGAATTCCTTACCCTAATTTTTGTGTTTCGCGGACTATAAAATAGAGTCAAACTTTTTCTCGATTCGGGATTTTAAACCGGTGACTTGGGACACCATATAATTATCCCAAGTGGCGACTCTGAACTTAAAAAATAATCTCGTTTCAATTGTCACTTAAATTAGAAAAAACTCCCTTATACCCCTTCCGGGGGTGTGAAAAAGAGGTGTGACAGCTCTGACGACTCTGCTGGGGAAAAGAACCCAGAACCTCTAGTTCAGGGTTCAGAATTCGAGCTTAAAATAACTGTTATAGTTGGCTTTTATTTATTATTTGATTTTTATATGTTTGAGCCTAATGTGTTAATTGTCGTTTTTACCGCTTTGATTTTGTTTGGATTGTATATAAATTGTTACGAAACCCTCCTCTCTCCGAGTCTTCTAAATCATCTTGGAAGTGTGCACTTCCTGTGACTTCTCTTCTGTTAGAGTAATACTCCAATTTTACAATGAGGTTTAGACAAGTTGCAAAGCCGGTGACACTTTCGTGCTCCCGGTACATTGCCCCCACCTCGGCTCGAGCTGTCCGCTTGGGTAAGCCAAGTCTAAAATACTCACCTTATGATTTAAACATAGAATAACATAGCCTCATGCCAGATCCCTAATAGGAACGTTTGTTTGCATCATGTGCATTTGACTTTGGGGACTCAACACAGGGGTTGGGTTCGTCTAGGACAGGTGTAACCCAAAAATAAAAGACCATCCTGATGCATCCTATATGCTACATGTTGCATTTCTTCAAGAATAAAAGGGTTATTTGGCGGACCAATGATGGCCGGGGGTAAATGAGAAAGAAAAGAGAGTGAAGTGTGAAAGTAAAACAAGTAGGGCTCACTTATAATTTTCTTTCAAGCTTTTTTCAAGAAAAGACCAAAAGTTTAAAATAAAAAAAAAATCCAAAAAGATTTTGCACTTTCTCATCATTTATTTTTTCAAAAAAAAAAAAATCAAAAAGCAAAGAGGAAAAAGAAAATCCAATTTTTTTTTTACATGTTTCATCATTTTCAAGGAAAAGACAAAAAAATATATTTTCTCTAAATTAGTTTTTTTTTTCTTGCCCGTATCCAATCTGCCCAAACTACGCATAACTGATTCTCGTCTTTCGGGGCGTGATACGTAGGCAACCCACATAGGGTCCGATTTTCCAAGTGAGTTTAGGTTCTTGGCTTTGCGGTGTCTTAGCCAAATTTTGCACTTCTAGCCACATTTTGGCCACATAAGTCATTTTGCAAAAATAGCCTCCATTATGTCTTGCATGCGTCCAATAGGGAGTGTTATTGTCTCACATAGTGTTCTAGGTCTTTAACTTTATTTGGTCTTAATTTTCTCATATAAGTGTGGGTCTACTTACAGGAGTTTGAGCATGATAGACGCTCCAGGACCATCCAGTCAGGATCGCTCATTGAGGAGTTGCTTAAGGAGATTTTTTTTATTTTTTTATTTTTTATGTTTTGAGTTTATTTTTCTTTTTATGTCGTCTTTTACCTTCTAGTTTTGTACAGTAATGTCAAGTCTTTTGTTATTGTATTTCCTATTTTGTATTAGAAAAAGATGTGTTATAAATCAAAAATCCAAACAAAAGAGATTTTGCATTTTTATATTTCTCCTAGATGTTTTCTTTAGAATACTAACTCTAGAAGTTCAAAAAATCTTTTGTGGTTTTCCTTAGGAAATTAATATCTAGAACTCAAAATAAAAATTGCTTTTATATTTCCTTTAGTACATTAAGACTAAAAAATCAGAAAAAGAGATTTTTCTTTTAGTGCTTCTTTTAAAGTTTTCTTTAAGATATTAATTCCAAAAAGAAATTCTTTTGAGGTTCTTCTTTGGGAAATTAAAAAAAAAACAAAAAAAACATTTTATTTTTAATAGAACTTTAGGATATTGTACATAGAAAAAAAACATACCTTATCTTTTGTTTATCTTTAAAATTTCTCCTTTGGCTATCAAAAACTGAAATCAAAAAAATATTTTTTTTTATCTTGTTCATTTCTCGTTTCAAAATTTTTCTTCAGGGATAACAAATAAAAATTCAAAACATTTTTCTTTGGTTTATTCTTTAGATTTTCTCCCTAAAAAAGAAGAATCAGAAAAATATTTTTCTCTTCTAAGTTTTTTTTCCTTAATAATTTCCCATAAAGTTTTTGTTTCAAAAAGAAAAAAAGAGAGAGAAAAAAAATATATGCTTGTTAAGCTTGAGTTTAGAATAGGTTATAGAACATTAAGTCTCGAAAATTCAAAAAAAAAGGATTTGATTCTTTTATTTCTCTTTTCTCATCAGAGTAGTCATTAAGATAAAAAGAAAAGAAAAAAAAAGAGAACGTTAGTTTGTTTCCTTTACTCCCGATCTTTCCGAACTACGCAAAGATCTGATTCATGCAACATCATGATACGTAGGCAACCTACATGGGGTTCGATCGAATTTTTTTATTATAAAAAAAAAAGAAAAAATGAAAAAGAAAAAAAGAGAGAAAAAAAGGAAATGAATTATAAAAGAGTGATAATTAGAAAAAAAAAAAGGAAGAAAAATGAGCAAGCAAGTGCTAGAAAAGAAACGAAAATAGAAGATTGAAATGAATAAAATTAGGTTGTTGCCAAGTGACCTTATGACCCTAGAAGTCATTCTAGAACCTTTAATTGTTGCTAGGTGCTTTGCACGCAATATTATATTTTTAGCTGTTAAATGCCCTAATGCTAACATGATGTCCCCATTTTGTTCCTTTTTTTATCTTCATTAAGCAGAAGGGTGGTTGGTTTGTGGTTTTTAAGTAACTCATCCATACAATACAAGGTCAAAGAGCAAGGTAGCCATGGCTAGCAAAGACTTAGACACATGAGTTATTGATCTATCTAAGGGAATTGTTGAATCAGAATCTGAGTTGAAAGAAGAGGTCTTAAAGTTGAAAGGACAGATGGCCGAAATATATCAAGCTTGGATTAGTAGGCGCCCTCCGCCATTAGTTCCACTAACTACAGTGAATGCCTTGTCACCATTCTGCCACTATCACAAGTCTAGAATATCTCCCCACAACCTTTTCAGACTCCACCCCTCAGAAGCACATCATATCTCGTTCCTTTGACCACTCATATTTTTGTAGCTCCTCCACCAGCTACTCGTCCTCGATCCTCTAGTGAGACTATGTTCAAAGTCTCAGATACCCATCACTATACTCCAGAACTAACTTTCAAAGTCTCAGATCCATACTTTTACGGTCCTTATTCTGAGCCTCCCGGTGAGACTGCAAAGCCTGCTAAGACAGTGCAGCAAGACGAAATATCCAGAAAGCTGAAAAGGTTTAAGATGCCAAAGTTTAATTTGTATGATGGGCGTGGAGATCCAGTAGCCCATCTGAGGGGTTATTGCAGTGAAATGAGAAGTGTTGACAGGAAAGATGAGTTGCTGATGGATTTCAGTGAGAGCATTACTGGGGCAACTTTGGAATGTCATACTCGTCAATGTGTCGGTAAATGGCATACATGGGATGACATGACTCAAGATTTTGTACGACACTTTCAATACAATATAGATATTGTCCCAGACCATTCCTCCCTATCTCAGATGGAAAAGAAACCTAAGGAAAGTTTTAGGGAATTTTGGTTCAGGTGGACTGAACAAGTTGCTCGGGACAGTCTTCCCACTGATAGAAAAGATGTTGCTGAGTCCCACCAACGACAGAATCCAGTGGGCATTCCTGCTAAATGCTTTCAGCCTCAATACTGACCCTATGAATATCCCCGAGCTCCACATAATCCACCCAAGTATTATCATCCAAACAACGTCCGGCCATATGTCCAACCACTGGGTCACTCCAAAATGAGAGCACGAGCACAGCAGAATCCCCACCAGCCTTCACAAAATTTTCAAGTGCCCTATAACCTCATTCAAGCCAAGGATATAGAAGGGAACAAAGGTTGAAAGATAATTTTACACTAATAGGAGAATCCTATGCAAGCTTGTTTGAGAAATTAAAGCATTACGACATGATTACACCTATTCCTCTAAATTATATAGACCCGTGTGTGAGAAGCTTTGACCCTGCTAAAAGGTGCGAATACCATTCCAATGCCCAGGGGCACAATGTTGAAGATTGACGTGCTTTGAAAAGAGAAATAGAAAGAATGATTCAAGAAGGAATAATTGTGGCCCAAGGCAGTAATACCCCAAGTGTCACACATAATCCTCTACAGGTACATGACAACGCACAAATTGTTGGGATGGTTTGCAATGATGAAGGGTTGGTCAAAGGAGTCAATGAGCCACTTGGTGAAGTTAATGATATTGAAATTGGTAACGGTTTTGGTAGTATTGATGTGGAACTCAATGGCTAAGAGGTCGAGTTTGGTAATTTTAAAGACGCTACTTCCTTGGCTAGCCAGAGAGGAGTCTTGGTGGTTTATTTTGTTGTCATTTCTGTTGTCCGGGTTATTTTAGGGTTGTAATCCAGGTATTGTCTTGTAACTCAAACCCTTCTATCCTTTTATTTTGTCTAGTTCGTTTAGTCATAGTAACTCGTTTAGTGTTATCTAGGTTTGTTCCGAGGTTGTAACCCCATTTTAGTTTGCTTGTTTCATCGTTCAAACCCTTTCACCCTCTGTCTAATGCAATTTTCTATTTTGTGTTATTTCTAGTCATTTTCTGGTTTAGTCCTCTTTTCCTTTTATAGTTCTTTTCCTGCTGGTTCTAGTGACATGACATGCACGCATAATTCTAGGCTTGGTATTAAAGGTTAGATTAGTCATGAAGCAATAAAGCAATTTTGAAGATGATAGGGACACTTGAGGGAAATAAGTACAGATTTGGGCATTTTGAGATCATTTAAAGCCCGAACTGTGTGAAACTGGGGCAAATAATTTGGGAAGTTAATAGGATGACAAGAATTCATTAAAGGAGAGTGCATCCCAGACAATTTGAAGCGAGCAGTTTTGAGTTCAAGTGTACTTCAAGTAATAAGATAAAGCCAAGGGAGTTTTCTCTGAACTGACGGAGGGTATCCATTGTGAAGAAGAAATTACCTAACGAGAGTTCTGTAATTGACAAAGTACTAAAGAAAAGTGAAAGACATATCAGTGATATCAATGCCAAAACTGTAAAAGAAATGTTGTGCATGATCTTCTTTTTCATTCTCAAGTTAAACGTGTTGCACTTAGCATTTTCAGGGATTGGGAGGCCCTCTTTCAGCTACCCAAACATTTATACTATTCGATACCCTTTTGAGCATGTACTGATTTCTTTTACCTTCCATCTTTTGGAATAAAGTTAGAGTCATACAGAAAAAAAAGAAAAAAAAAGAAGAGTTCATATCCCCATAGGTTTATTATAGAAAGTTCATTCCAAAAGAAAAATTCAAAAAAAAAAAGAAGAAGAGAAAAATAGAGATGAAAAAAGGGGAAAAAGAAAAAAAAAGAAAAGTAAAGAAAAAGGAAAATAGTAACAAGAAAGTATCTTTGTGAACTACGTTTTACCTGATTCTTGTCACCACAAGATACGTAGGCAGTTTTACGATTCGGTCATACCAAATAAAATATTTCATAATCCCACAAAGTCGAGAGTGGGGCAGTGTTTCTTAGTAACTCCATCAAAAAAAAAAGAAAAAGAAAGAATCAAGTTCTCTTGTTTTAGAAATTGGGGCAAAGTTTTAAAATGGATTCAAAAAGTTGTAAATAAATTAACCCTGTTGTTTACTAATTTTGAGCATTTATGACATCCTTTCTTTATAACCCTATTCAAAAGCCACATTATGGTCCAAAAAAAAGACCTCCCAAATAATCTTTGAGAGTGTCGTGTTAGACGCGCCAGGAGCATACAATGTTTTTACTATGGTCAAGGCCTTGCTATCTACAGAGTCAAAGGAAATAAAAAGAAAAAGAGTCTTATCGGTGAAAACCTTCACATGTAGCGTAAGGCGACGGTAAGTTGAGAGAAAGAAAAACGAGAGAGGCTTGATGGTGAAAACCCTTCGGGCACTACAAGTCAAATAAGATCGTGAATCAGATTGGATAATCGGAGCATTGAAGCCCAGTTTCATGGTTTAGGGGTATAACAAGAGTTGAACATTAGACTTGCTTTACAGATTAGGCCAGTTAATCCAAAGGTGCATGTCATGGTCATTAGAGTTGGTATCCACATCTAATAAGTTTCTACTTTGTAGTTTTCTTGTTAGGAATCATCTCTTTCCATCATCCTTTACTCTGTTCCTTGTGTCTTGTTTACTTCCTCTTCCTAATTTTGTTTGGTCAGAACAAGTGAGAAATGACTTCAAAATCTGCCACCAGCTTTCCAATTAGACAAAACGGGATCTGGCTAGCATATCAAAGTGGCATAAGTCAGGAAAAAATAGCATACGCATTGAGTTGGTAACAATCAACGTGCTTCGGGATTCATGTGAAATACAAAGGTTTGGTAAACGTCAGTTCATGAAAAATGCAACAGATAGAGGGTGTTGGGTTTGAACGGATCAAAGTATTTTTTGCGATAAGGTTGACAGAGAAAGTGGTTAACCAATAACAAGCAAGGTCTTCCAAGTGGAAATCAAAGTTATCATGGCAAGTGAAGGAGCAATAGACCTTAAGGCCAAGACCAGTGGCCTACGTTCGGAAAGAACAGCAAGCGCACTGAGTTGGTAAAAATCAACGTATTTTGGAATTCATGTGAAATACAAAGGTTCAGTAAATGTCAATTCATGAGCAAACTGCAATAGATAGATGATGTTGGGTTTGAACGGATCAGAGGTATTATCTGTGATAAGGGTGACAGAGAAAGTGGTTAGTCAATAAACAAGCCAGGTCTTTCGAGTTAAAACCAAAGTTATCATGCAAAGTGAAGGAGAAATCATCCTCAAAGTCAAGGTCACAAATCAACCACTGTATTTATAAACTCACAAATTTTCTTTGTTTGAAACAGGGACGGAAATTGTGTCCAAATTAAAGCTTGGAAGTTTGAATTTTTTCAAGTGTCGTGCCCAAATTTTGTCAGCACAAAGGCGTTTTGAGAAAGGGAAAGAAAAATTTGTTCGATCTACAGGAACCCTCCATGAGGATTAGCATGGTTCAGGAGTAAGGAATTTTGTTCGTTCTGCAGAGCTCCTCCAGGAAGAAAGCATGGCTCAGGTAAGTTCATTCTCGACTTTTCAGGACCCTCCTGGATAATGAGATTTAGTTTAAAATTTTCAGGGTCCACCTGGATAATCGGATTTAATTTTAAAAGTCCTAAGGACCCTCCTGGATAATGTGACTTAGTTAAATTTTTAGACCTTCATAGTTAACAAGATTTAGCGTAAGTTCTACCTTTAGAAAACATAATTTAGCTTTAAAGTTTTCACTCTTAAGATAAGATTTAATTTAAAATTTTCAGGACCCTCCTGCATAATGGGATTTAGCTTTAAAATTCTTAGAGATTTTGGGTAACATGATTCGATTAACACTCATAGATACGCCCAGAAACCAAACTGGGGCAGCAAAAATTTCTTTTGTTTTGTCTGTTTTATTGTAATGTCAGGCGCCCACCTAGAGAATAAGGGAATACAGTTCATGTTTTGGCAATCAGACGCCTACCTAGAGAACAAGGGAAGTCATTTCAAAATTCAATTCAAGTTAGAAGTAGCAGAAGCTCGTGGCAAGAATGCGAGGCAATAATCCAAGATGATCACAGAAGTTAGTCACAGCCTAGAATAAGAAAAAATAAAGAAGTGAATCTAAAATGCAGAAGTAGAGAGAGATGTGAACTGCTCAAGATGTGGTTGAAGTCACAAGCACCACATGTCCGATCTTGATCCGAAAAGCTGAAGAAGAGCGAGCTAACACCTGCAGCTAACAAGCGCCAAGGTTCAAATCTAAAGTCTGCATGAAGAACCATTCAAGACTCAAGTTCAAGCTTTAGAAGACTTATAGATAGGAATCTTGTAACTCATAGTTGACAGGCTTAGTTAGTCTTTTTCATTTTTTGATTTTGATGTAATAACATGATCGTGGACCGAAACTTCGACGAAACGACACCTCAATCGGCTTTCCACCGCGGTATACTCCATCACTCTTCCTAATTCTGAACTACACGTGGCCTGATTCCTGTATAGCCAAGGATATGTAGGCAGCTTAGATACCAGGGTTCGGTCACATTCTCCTTCCTCTTAGTTTTTGGTCTCCCTAATTAAGGGTTGGGTCAAAAAACCTATCTAGTCGTTCTTTTTCTGAAAATACTTTCCAGTCAAAGAGGGGCAGCTGTAGACATGTAATTTTTGACCCTCCCCGAGATTTCACCTATTTTAGCGTAAAATATTTAGTTTAGGCCTAATATCAATATTTCAATTAATTTGGACTCTTTTACTTTATTTTATCAAAAATAAAAATTACAAAAAATATTTCTTCTTTTTAGTTGCTTTTAATTTATATGCCTTTCGTAAAACTAAAAACTACAAAAAATCGTACCTTATTTTTATCTTAATATGATATTTGAAAATACCAAAAAAATAGGTTTGTTTTTAACGGTTAGCCGTATTTTAATAGTTATTTTATTTAAGTAAGATTAATTAGTAAATAAGGTAGTATTTTAGTCTTGTTCACGGAGAAAGAATAAAATTTGAGCTCAAACTACCCATTTTTAGGCCTAATTTTCGGACCTATCCCATAACAACCCAAGCCCAATACCCCTAAAACCCTAGAAAAAAGTTTAAAAAAAATCCTAGACCTAAAATAAGAGGGAGCCATTTTGGACCTAAGACAAAAGGAGTAACGCCTAAAACAGTTGAGCCGTTTTTGACAAGAAATTAGGACACCACCTTTTCTTCTTCGAAGGAGCAGCACCTTCGGCTTCTTTTTTTGGCAAAAAGCAAAAAACCTAACGCTAAGGATCCCACATGACTGCCATCTTCAGTCACGTTTTCAAAAGAAGATAGAAGCAATTATCATCTTATAGTAGCTGCCCAAAATAATGATGTTGTCGGCCCATCCATAAATTGCACGAGATTTCTCAAAGGTTTAGGTTGAGAAAATCCAAGTTCATTTACCAATTCACCCACTTAATTGCAAATCTTGATGTCAAGTTTTATTCCCACTAGTATTAATCAATCACTAATCACTCTTTATGAAAAACTAGCGAGGCGTTTCTGTTAATGGAAAAAAAGAGATTCGAGCTCACATAAAACACCCTATCTGATTTGTGTACCAAGATGAATTAATCATCCAAAAGTTGGTGGTAGTCCACGATGGCTGGCATCAGTCAGAGTACATCAACAGATGCCGATACGGAAGATAAGAACAAGGGCATTTGAGGCAGTAGGAGTTCGAGTCCAAGCATTCTGAGTTCTGGTCGTGATTTTGTGTCATCTCAGATCCTTGTTGCTGTCTTTCTCGTTTAGTTTTCACACTCAAAGTTTGTAGTCGACCAGTTTCATTTTGCTATTCAAGGAAAATTGCTATTTCAGATCTGGTTATTTATGTCTCTGCTTGAGTTTTTTTTACCAAATTAAAGTTGCTGGTTCGAGCTATGCCGCTAAGCTTATGTTGTTTGTCGGTTCGTGGTAGTTCAGCTTCGAGTTCAAGGATTACGTTCAGCTCATATCTAATTAACATCAAAAAGGTCCTCACTCTCACTGAGGTTCAACTCTTCAATCCTCTACTCATTTTATTCTAGCTGAGTGTTAATTGCTTGTTTGGTGATTTGGTTCTGTGATTTGTTTGGTTATTGTGTCTAGTTTTGAGTTTGGTCATGTAGTTATCTACTCGCATGCTACTCGAATTGGTGATAGCTGAACATGATTTTGTTACAGTATAGAAATTGAGCTGCTATTCTTCAACTAAACTACGTCAAATTAGATTAAAGGGGCTCGGGTGTGCATTCCACGTGACCTGCCATAATTTTGAATAATAATAATAATAATAATAATAATAAACATGTTATAAATCCGGGTGTGCATTTCATGTGACCCGATTTCGATTTCCAATAATGTTAAATAAAATAAACGTGTCGTGAACCGTATACGCATTTCATGTAGCGTGGTTTACGATATGTTTTCAACAATCATGAATTTTCCTAAAAACATTACAAGCAGTTAGAAAGTTAAAAATGCACAATAGGTTTAAAACGTGTAATAAATCAGATAATTAGGCCAATAATTATAGTTGAGCGACCATACTAAAACCACGGGAACCCGGGAATGCCTAACACCTTCTCTCAGGTTAACAGAATTCCTTACCCGGATTTCTGTGTTTCGCGGACTGTAAAATATAGTCAAACTTTTCCTCGATTAGGGATTTTAAACTGATGACTTGGGACCCATATAATTATCCCAAGTGGCGACTCTGAACTTAAAAAATAATCTCGTTTCGATTGTCACTTAAATTGAAAAAAACTGTCTTATACCCCTTTCGGGGGTGTGAAAAGGAGGTGTGACAAGTTTGGCGCCCACCGTGGGGCTAAATATAATAGTTATTATTTTCTTGCTGGTTTCATTACAAAAACACAAGTTATCTTTCACACTTTTTCTTGTCCGAGATCTTTGATTTCAGATCAAAATGTCTGGCTTGATAAACAGAGTTGAGAACGATAACCCCGAAAACTACGGGGAAAACGCATGGCTGTTCCACTCCCGGAACGCAACCACAAAATCCCAATGATGCGTCCGGACCGATTCTAGCAGACACGGATTCACAGGACGCACAACAGGTCGACGAAAACTCACACACCGACAGAAGCATACATCATGGCAACCAACTAGAAGCCCAAAAAACCCCGGCTCGGAAAGCGCAGGAAGTTAGTCTTCACAATATTTTTGAAATGTTGCAGGCACAGCAGTTGGCTATTGCTCAGTTACAAAGCCATCCGAAGAGTCCCAGCACAATAGCGCCGGAAACTACTCCCCCAACCGAATAGGTACTAGAGAGGTCAAGCAATGACGGATCGGTAACCAATCCTGCCATCATGAGAATGTTGCAGGATCTCACCAAAAGGATCAAGTAAGGCGAGAAAATGATAGCAGCCAATGATAAGAAGGTCGAAATCTATAACTTCAGAGTCGACCAAATCTCGGGCGCGCCCCCGGTCCTGAAAGGTGTAGATTCGAGGAAGTTGATGCAATGGCCGTTCCTAGAGGAAGCGGCTCTGAAACCCATTCCAAAGAAATTCAAAATGCCAGAACTCCCAAAATACAACGGGACCACAGATCCCAACAAATACGTCACTGCCTACACATGCGCAGTGAAGGGCAATAACATAAAATATGATGAGATCGAGGCAGTCCTGCTGAAGAAATTTGGAGAAACGCTCTCGAAGGGGGCCATGATGTGGTACCACAACCTAGCTCCCAACTCCGTAGATTCGTTCGCCATGCTGGCGGACTCCTTCATAAGGGCGCACGCCGGTGCCATCAAGGTAGCAACAAGGCAGTCTAAAGTATTCAAGACTAAGCAGAGGGAGAACGAAATGCTGTGAGAATTCGTGTCTCATTTTCAGATAGAACGAATGGAGCTACCCCCGGTCTACGACGACTGGGCAGTTCAGACATTCACTCAAGGCCGGAATGAACGAAGCTCGGTGGCATCAAGGAAGCTGAAAGAAAATCTGATCAAGTATCCTGTCATAACCTGGTCGGACGTCTACAACCGATACTAGTCAAAGATCAGGGTCGAGGACGACCAGCTGGGAGCCCTTTCGGGCTCAGTATACTCGAGCAGGCTCTTGACGAGGGAGTAAAAATCGAATAAATAGAGGTACCAGCCATACCCCGATGATAGGAGAAATGCTCCAAAGCGCAATCCGCCCCATAATGATTGATTGGTAAGCCAAGGACAAAACCCTTGGGGACCCCTCAATAGAGGTGGCTTTGACGGATACGCAGGGCCAACAAGGGCACCCCGCCTGTCAGAGTACAACTTTAACATCGATGTGTCGGACATCGTGTTCGCCATTATCAAAGTTAGGGATGCCAGATGGCCTAGATCGGTATACTTGGTTCCTTCCCAAAGGAACTACAATTTGATTTGCGAGTTTCACAACTCGCACGGGCACCGAACTGAAGATTGCCAACTGCTCTATAACGGGCTATAAACCAATCTTGAGAAGGAGAAACAACCAAAAGGAAAAAAGCAGGAGAGCCCCAACACGTTGTCCATACGATTTTTTGATGGTCACCCCAGAAACATTCAAGTAAAGGACCACTTAGAAACCGCCAAATAAGCGCCAGAACTCGAAAGCGCCGTCACCACCAATGTATAATCACCCTCCTTCATTTTATCCTCTACTTCACGATAACACTTGCGCCGGCCAGCGACCAAGGCAATCGGGACGCCACTCCGACTCGAAGACCCTGAGGTTTCAAAGCGTCCATTTCACTCTTTTCCTTTAATCGGTTTTTTATCCCAAAATGGGTTTTTACCGGCAGGGGTTTGTAACGAGGCAACACCCACGCACTTCCCAAAAAGGATTCAATGAGCCTACGGGACTTTCTTTGCAACCAACCCCGCTCTATAAATAACGAACGAGGCTCCAATAGGAAATGATGTACATGACCAAACAGTCCAAGGAGCCGCGCCCACGCGGGCCAAGCTTTCAACAACAAAATATCATGTATTTACGCCAAGCAATAAAGAATATCTTTCAGCATCTCGTACTCTAGAAAAGGGAATTTCAGTATGCTCATAGCAAGGGTCCCTCCACCAAATGCGTCCCGAAGTACTCGGAGACTTAACGTCAATATTTTGGCACCCGCACGGCCCCAAGGTCGGAACTCCGGTCTTATAAGGCCCCAACGAGGGAACTACGGGCTCATAAGGCCCCAATGAGGTAACTCCGAGCTCACGAATTACGGCCTTCGAGCCTAAGCAAACTTGATGACTGTCGCCAATATCCATACACTAGAAAACCAGAGGCCGTAAGACCCCGGGCGGGCAGACTCGGTATAACCAGATCTATTCTACATAGTAACGAAAACTGTAAGACCTCAACAGGCATGACAAACTGTAAGACCGCAATAGGTATGATAAATTGTAAGACCTCAATAGGCATGACAAACTGTAAGACCTCTACAGGCATGACAAACTGTAAGACCCTAACTGGCATGAAAATTTTGTAAGACCTTACTACAGGCGTAAGACTCAATCCCAAAGTTTAGGCTATACGTCACATTTGTATGAATCCCGAAAGGGCATATCCTCGTTGTAGATGCCTAAACTATCACTCGGGATCAAAAATAGCTCCGGTCAAACTCATATGACTACGGCCAAAACGGCTACACCAGACACATTAACGCGACTCGGGGATGCCCGACTGTCGCTAACAAAATCACAAGCCACTACTTCTAATAAACTTCGAAAAGAACCGGTTAAACAGGTTTCCCTCAACAGGAAAAGGAGCTTCGACGATGTCATCTCCAAATCACAAGGCTTCGAGCTACTCAGCCTATGAGCTAAGAACCTTCTGAGGTGATTGAACATCACCGCTAACGACTTGAAATCGAGGTTCTTCCCGAACTGACGACGGGTCAGGCAAAATTATTTCAAAAAGACCTTAATGAGAGGAAAACAAAGCCTAAAATATGCCCACGGGCAAAAGCATAAGAGCTATTGTCGCCAGCCAAACAAGCCTCCGGGCCACACACTAAAAGGTTGCAACGACCAACAGCGTAAAAGCCACTATCGTCAGCTTGAAAATTGAAAACTTGAGGATTAAAATGAGCTCGAGTCGTAACCCGATTCGGAGACCGGATCCAAAATAGTTAACTATACATGCCTAAGGGCCACATACATAAAAGGTCGCTCCGACCCAAGGCATAAGAGCCTTTGTCACCAGCCCATGCAAATGTAAAACTCGAGGGTAAATTGAGCTCGAGTCGGATCCCGGCTCGGAGACTGAACCTGAAGATGGTTAAAGTACGCAAGCCTAAGGTCAAAAAATGAAAGCCTCTATCGCCGGCCTAATAAACATTGGGGCCATATTGCAGGTCCGGAGGTTTCTGCCAATCCCAAGGTTGAATCGACCCGATTGAATTCCCGACGAGCAAGAGTACAGAAGATACAAATTGTGGGGTTCCCCCTCTTATTTTTACATATTGACGGTGAAGCACAATCTCAACCTACAACATATAATGAAAGCTATATAAACAAAGAATAAGGCAGGGAATAGACGTTCCCCCTTTAGGCAACTATCGCCCGGTGGCCTCCTCCTCACATTCCTCGGCATCGGACAGAAGGAACTTGGCATCATACTCCTCTCCTTTAGCTTGCTCGATCTTGCCCGAGAGATCAAATCCCATGGCATGAATCTCCTTGAGGATTTCCCTCTGGGATCTGCACCTCACATATTCCTTGCTATTGCTTGCACGATCGAAGGCCCTCTTCAGCTCAGCTTTAGCAGCGACAGCGCTCCTTGAATAGGCCGCCATTTCTACCCCACCCTGGTATTGTTCATCACAGCCTCGACCCAGACATTCACCACCTCGGTTTTCGCCCGAGCAGAATCGTTCGCACAGACGGTCTGGATTTGCGCCTCAAGAGCGGAAGCCCCATCATGATACCTCTTTTTGGCCACAAAATGGGCATTCACATGCGCCTGCAGCTCGGTGAATTCGCGTTTGACTTGGCCATCCTCGCCCCGGAGTTGTCCCAGCTCATCCGACTTGTCCTTCAACTGAAATAGCAAAATATGAAGATGCCAAGATAAAAATGTTTCTAAGCTTTTCTCCTAATTTACAAGGAATTACGGGGTGATCTACCCACAAAATTAAAGATCTATGAGTCTAGTTTCCAACGCATTAAACTGTATGTCAATACGATCTCGGAGTATAGAGATATTCATATTTTTGCAAGCCTGCGCAGATTGGTAGATGACAAGTAGGTGCATCACCTACTTGCCAAAATGATAGGACAAAATTAAAAGACCTAAGTCGGAGAGGACTTTTAAGGGGTTATGAACTCAGTTATTTCATCCATATTTCAGACCCTCAAAACCAAAGTTAACCCCTGCAACTCCTCCCCAAAAATCCCACACAAACCCTAATCAATTTTTCCTCTCTTTCAAGTTCTATTTGAAGGTTAAACCTAGAGTTTGAAGAACCAAGGGAAGAGCTGAGTTATCCAACAAGTAAGGTAAGTTACTACCATCTTTCATAAATTTTTTGTCTGCTGTGAATTAATGGTAATTCATTCTATACATGTAAGAACTCATGGGACGGTGATCGAAAGTCGTGAGTTCGAGTTATTCACTTGTAGCGGACTGTTTTGTGGACTATTTTTTGTTGCTGTTGGTCTGCGTATTTTACTACTGTTTTGTGGAGTTTTGGAGGTGGAAGGGTGTGGAGAAACACCATATATATGTAGGGTTTTGGGCTGATATATAATCGTAACATTTCCGGGTCATTTGACACGACTACGGTGGCCATCGTATGTATGATGTAATTAGGTTGTGCGTGGACTGTTTTGGGAGGCTCAATATGTTTATTATTGATGTTGTTTGGGCTGTTTGGTGATTGTTTTGAATGGTGTGAAGTCATATATATAGGGGAGGTGCTGTCCGTTTCAACGTAAAATAGGTTGTGGTCGATACATAATAGTTATGACGCTTAAATGATAACGATAGTATCGTTTCTCTTATTGTAGACTAAGGAGTTGTGACAATTGCATAGCTTGTGATTGGGGCAGTATATACAAGGTATGTGAGGCTATCCCTTTTCTTCTTTTGCACGATTCCGATTGTACATTATGTAATGAACGAGCTTCCAAAGATACTCTACTCTTAGAAGCTAGCAATACTTACATTGCTTTCCCTCTTATGGAACGATTGATGTTAATGTTGCTTCTGTTATTCTTATGTTATCAATGTTGTTGGTACTTCCTGATTCTTATAAGGTTCATAGTGAAGAGTTAGTCCTAATAACGTGTACAGAGGATACCAACCTTACGTCACTCCGAAAGGTTTAGAATGTGATTCCATGAGTCGAGCATGCATTATATATATGTATCTATTTTACTCTACCGAGTCGCGCTATAGTCGGCCGGGTGCGACACCTATTGTGCAACTACTGATCAGTTGGATTTTACCGAGCTCCACGTGGCCGGGTAGGATTCTACCGAGCCTTATGATGGCCGGGTACGTTTTTTACCGACCCTATTATGGCTGGGTACGATATGATGATGATGATGATGCCCACAAAGGCGTATGTTTTAAAAGTTTATGTATACATACATATGTATCATGCATTTCATGTCAGTAGCCCTCAGAGGTACTCAGATGTTCCAGGTTGTATATTCTCTATCCCTGCTTACATTACTGTTCGTATTTATGGTTCCCTGCCTTACATACTCAGTACTTTATTCGTACTGACATCCTTTTGTTTGTGGACGCTGCATGTCGTGCTGTAGGCCCTGATAGACAGGCAAGTACAGCTCCCTCACCACAGTAGGTTGTCCAGTTCAGCAGTGATTGGCGAGATCCCTTCTCCGGACTTGCCGTGGTCTTGGTATGCATTTTTGTTATAGATATTATGGGTATATCGGGGCCCTGTTTCCGCTATGTTGCAGCACTTATGTTCATTTAGAGGCTCATAGACAGGTGTCGACTCATGTATAGTTTGGTATGCCTTGTCAGCTGGTTTTTATTGTATAGTCTTTCATGGTAGCGTGGTAGCTCGTACCTTATATGTAGTTTCTTGATTATCTGGTCATCCCTTGTTATGTATGTTCATGCCATAATATTTTATTGTTGGTTGTCCATGATCCATGTCTACCATTTATATTGATCTAGTCAACCCTAAAAGATAATAAAAAAAAAGGTTAAATAAAATGGATGTTGGTGCTCGGCAAGTATGGTCGGGTGCTAGTCATGACCCTCCAGTTTGGGCCGTGACAATATATATACATATATATTATTTTCTCACAAGAAAAGAAGGTTATCTTTTTACCATTTTAAGAATTAAGTTTACGAAGATTTGTGCTCTTTATATGAGTTCACGAAAATTAGAAGTTGAGAAAATATATGTATTTTTACATGGATTGTTTAACAAAATAATAGTATATGCACTTATTTTATAAGGTACCACATGACCATGATAATAAGTTATATAAAATGTATTAAAAATAAGTAGTATTTTAAGTAATTTGAGATAATTCTTAATTATGTGGGTAATTGATTAATTATCGGATAACGGAATATTACCAAATTAACTAACAAGTTTTGATAATGAATAAAATCTCCACCCCACCCCACCTGGCAGCTTTTGCCTTAAACAAATTGTGACTCATGCCTTAAGTTTTCCGTTCGTTCTTATCAAAATATGTTTGTCCAACCGAGTGACAGAATGCTACTCCTTGTTCTTTTGGGTGTATTTTATTAACTTAGACAGCATGTCTTTAGACTTACGCTATCAATATGAAGATTTCTTGAGTTTTTCTATTTTATCTTTTATATAAAAGTAAGTGTACAACCTGTTAGAGCTATTTAAAACCTTGGCATGTATTCTGACATATGGTGAATCAATTTAGTGTGTTCTTTAAGTAGTCTCGTCATCTGTTTTAAAAGTTTGAACTCTTATGGTGATGTATAAACTTGAACGGCCATGGATTTTTACAAGTTTGAGCAGTGCTTTATCTCGGTAGATTCCATTTAGTTCAGCGTAGATACATTGTTAAAGTTAAACCACTGTACGGATAAATTTGTGGCGAAGCTTCTTGAGTATATATTTTAAAAGATGTGTTCCCAACAGGGAGTTCTTGGTTAGTAAAGGGATTCATACGAAATGCACTGCGGAAGAACAACAGGATTTTGTAATTTTAAGGGAGTATGGTGTAATCCTTCTCAAGAATATCGTACGAATTTTTACCTACGCAAGGTTCGTTAAGGCTACCCCTTCTTTCTTTTTGGCATGATCTATACGACATGAACGAAACTACCAAATGCACAACTTCCATAAATGATTCTATTCATAGAAGTATTAGAGATGCCTATATTCTTGAATTCTCATATATCTTATTATTCTATCATCTGTTCACGGGTCTCAGAAAATACGTAAGTTGATAAAGTTTGTTTCATGGTATTAAAGTCACGACCCAAAATATAACCATGTTGTGATGGCGCCTATCGTGATACTAAGCCTACCACTTATTTCCTAATACTCCATTTTTCAAATAAAACTTAAGGAAAATCATAATTTTAACAGAATTCAATAAGATAAAAGTAGAAATCAAAATCCAGCGGAAAGAAACACAATCCCGACCTCGGGTGTCACTAAGTCATGAGCCAAAACTTCTACATTTGTTCGAAATAATATGACCAACATGGCCTGAGAATATCCAATTAAATATACTAAAGGAAGACAAGGAAAGGAGAAAGCGAAACTGCGGTCACCAAGCAGCTACCTCGCAATCTCCACAGAAAGTCTCCAACTGGCAAGATCAACAACTACTACCGTGCCCTGAGATGCCTGGATCTGCACACAGGGGTGCAAGGGGTAACGTGAGTACACCAACTCAGTAAGTAACAATTCCAAACTATGGACTAACGTAGTGACGAACCAAACCTCAACAGGTTGCAACAGTTAATTGTACAGAAAAGTAGACATGCTTAGAGTTCATGTAGTTTCTCAGCAGTAGTTAAACACAATATGAACGATATAGAGTATAAAGCTCAGGAACATCTAAGTACCAATGCACAGGTAGCATGATCAATGTTACATATAATACTTCCACTCACAGTGCTCAACCAATTGGTACTGTATATGGCCCATTCGGTCCAGGGAGGATCCATCCCGAAATATTTATACATCACAGACTATAAGTCACCCAGTACCAAGGAAGCAGGCCAATCCAGCCTCATGGACAAGATTCATCTCCATACCAATACTTCGGACAAGATCCATGTCCAGGGAAGATCCATCCCTCAATATCATCAACTGCGCTCACTGGGGGTGTAAAGACTCCGGAGGGGCTTTTCTGAGCCAAAGCGCTATATCAATGCCATCGAAGGCATGATCAATATCTCGATGCGCGTGCAGTGCGATTCCATAATGTCAATTAATATCAGGCTCTCGACCTTACTCAGTCAGTACTCTCCAGTATCACACACACGAGCTAAAAATGTCATGATACAAGCCCGAACAATGATATGATATGTCAAATAGCAATAATTGAGACTGAAGCATGATATAATATGCATGAACATGACTGAGTATAGAATATAAATTAAGCCAATGATATGACAGCAAGAAATGACCTCTCGGGTCTCAACAGTGTTGGAGTGAAGCCTAAACATGATAATTAGCATGATTTGCAGCTTATTAACTTAATTACATAATCAAAACACAGATATCAACATAAAAGAGTCACTAAGCGGTGCCAGGGAATGATCCAGGCCGCATTTCCACGGTGCACGCCCACACGCCCATCACTTGGCATTGCGTCACCTCAATAGTAATCATAGAACACACAGTTCGGGGTTTCAAACCCTCAGAACCAAGTTTGGAAGCATTACTTACCTCAAGCCAAGCAAAACTCTAGCCCGCGATGCCTTTCCCTCTCGATTCGGCCTCCAAATTCCGCGAATCTAACCAAAATCAGCATACAACCATCAATATATACTCACGGAACAAAGCCCATGCAAAAATAATCAAATTACATCACAAATCCCGAAATTGGTCAAACCCAACCCCCGGGCCCACATCTCGGATTCCGATAAAATTCATAAAACTAGAATCCTTACACTCTCACAAGTTCATACATATCAAGATTACCAAAATCCTACCACAATGACCCCTCAAATCCCTAAATTATGGTCTCCAATTTTCAAGCCCTAAACCCTCAATTTTTGCTACTAAATCCCATAGATTTCAAGCTTAATCAATCAAAAACTATCATAGAAATAAGTTTAGGGTCCAAAAATCTTACCTCCACAAAACTCTCTTGAATTCTCTCTTCAAATTGCTCTCCCAAGCTCAAACCTGTATGAAAATGGTGAAAAACCACTCAAAAATCGCAAAAGGCTAAATTTATATGTTCTGCCCCAGCTAAGCAGCTTCTGCGGTCGAAATCTCGTACCTGCAGACCCACACCTACAGTCCCAGGTGCACATCTGCAGAATTCACTTAACCGCCCAAGTACCGCACCTGCGATCAAAATCTCGCACTTGCGCTATCGCAGGTGCGCTCAAACATATGCATTTGCGGTTCCAGCTCATCTCGCCCATTTCCGCATCTGCGTCCCTCCTTGCGCTTCTGCGGGCCCTCACTTGTGGTCTTCAAGCCGAAGGTGCGGTTATGACAGGAGCTTCAGCAACTTCAGCTGTAAATTTCCAACTTCAAACCTCCCGTCAACCATCCGAAATCACCTTGAGGTCCCCGGGACCTCAACCAAAAGTACGAACAAGTCATATACCACTATTCAAACTTATACCAACCTTCGGAACACTTCAAACAACATCGAATCATCAAAACACCCTCGTATTCAAACTTTTGAATTCTGCAAACAATCAAAATATCTATCAAACCACCTCCGAATGACCTGAAATTTTGCACACACGTTACCAATGGTAGACAGACCTACTTCAATTTCTAGAATTTCATTACGACCCCGATATCAAAATTTCCACTACCAACCGGAAAGCGCCAAAATTCCAACTTCGCCAATTCAAGCCTAAATCTACCACGAATCTCCAAATTATATTCTGATCACGCTCCTAAGTCCCAAATCACCTAATAAAGCTATCTTAACCACCAAAATTCACATCCAAGCCCTTTTTCACATAAGTCACTGCCTGGTTGACTTTTCCAACTTAAGCTTACTTAAAAGAGACTAAGCGTCTCAAACCTCTTAAAAACCACTCCGAACTCGAACCAACTAACCCGATACCACATAACACAGCTAAACAAGACATAAAGATGGAAAAATGGGGGAAATAGAGAGGTAACTCATGAAATGACCGGCCGGGTCGTTACAATTAATTAGAGGTACAATGGTCTTATGATGTACCGAGAGATTTTATTAACGTATTTCATATGCATTAATTTATACATGTACATCGACCCATTATACATACATATATACATATATACATACATACATATATATATATATATATATATATATATATATATATATATATATATATATATATATGTGTGTGTGTGTGTGTGTGTGTGTGTGTGTGTGTGTGTGTGTGTTATATACGCACCACCACCTGATCAGCTGGTATACGTTGATGATTTGCCCACAATGGCCGAAATGATATGATGGGATGCCCTCAGAGGCTTGATGATGTTATGAACGCATATACCTATGCATGGTATGACATTTATATGCATATGCATGACATTATAAAAATGAAATGATTCACAGAGCTATGCAGACGTACATGTCAAGTATACGATGATGATTTTGCCCATAGTGGCTGAGATGATATGATGGGATGCCCTCAGAGGCTTGATGATGTTATGAACACATGTACATATGCACGACATGACATTCATACGCATATGCATGACACTATTATTAGATGATATACAAAGTTATCCAAACTTACAGGTTGAGTCATGTACTCTATGTTTCTTTTATGTCCTTTATATATCAATTTACATGCCTTACATGCTCGGTATATTGTTCATACTGACGTCCTTTTATTGTGGACACTGCATTCATGCCTACAGGTATATGCAATCAATTTGATGAACCCTCATTGTAGACTAAGGTTAGCATTCAGCACAGGATTGGTAAGACTCCACCTCATTCGGAGTGCAGTCGAATCTTTGAGCCATCGCATCAGAGTTTTACCTCAGACTTATGGGTAGGTGGTACCCTATCCCATTTGATGTCAAATAATCTTACAGGCTTTGTAGATAGAGGTTCAGTTTGTATAGTATGACAGAGGCCATGACGGCCTATATGTATTCATGTCCAAAGAACGATAGTTTATTGATACACTGTTGCCCACTTACAATTATGCACTACAAGTTGTTGCCATGTTGGCCCGCGATGGTTATAGAAAGAATGAGTTACAAAATGATTTGCTCAGGCAAATACGGCACCGGGTGCCAGCCACGCCTCCCTAAGTTCGGGGCATGACAAACAACTTATCATTCGCAAGAGTAGTGTTGGTAGCCTCTAACATGGCTGGGTACCCAATCAATATGGTGCTCTAATGTCAACCAACATCTCACTTGTGGAACAATAGGGTAACACATTGTACCCCTACCCCAATACCATCCCTGAGTACTTAACTAATGCTAGGTAAAGTCTAGGCCATTTGACACTAAGGCCAAGTTGATTGGTCCCTTTGAATGGTACAAGTTGCAAGACCCGAGGAACCCAAAGAAGAGAATTCAGCCTCCTACTACTACTGGCTAGTCTAATGAGCTGGGAAGTGTATCCCCTGGTCCATCTGACATTCCATCTACTTCAGCTGAGGCTCCCACCAGTAATAGAGCTACCATTCCTGAATTACTATCATCAACCCCTACTCTAGTGCCTATACCTTGTCCGAGGATGGTGCATTTGCCTACATGCCTATTGTCAGCCTTGCGGGTCTCATAGACACTAGTGAGCCTCAACAATTGGATGCAGATAGCTATTTCAAAGCTATCAGAGATTTCTACTGCAGTCGCAGGGCAGTCCTCTTCATACAGACCACTAGATCCCTCAGATATAGACAAGAAGCTAACCACTATCTTGGATAACCAGAAGCAGATCATGGATACAATGGCACAACATGGTACAATGGTTGAGTGGTTGATCAAGCAAGTTAAGATGATGAGAAAGATACAGGCTAGGAAAAAGTCGGTTTATGCACTTTGAGTTGCGGTAGTTAAGATAGCTGAGGCCGGTGATTTGTCATATATATTATTAGACCCCGCCCATCCTCACCATGATCCGTCTTCTTATGAGGATCCCGCTACTCAGACTGAGGAGTCGTGTCTTGCATCCAGCGCTGTTGAGGCAGTGTGCGGTATGTTCAACTCTCAGGCAGCTCTTGTATAGGATGATGATATGATTCAATTAGCTGAGCCAGCCAGGACTGATGCTGCTGGTGACACTGTGATGACTGAGGACTCTTACGGAGTTTCTTCACCCTATGTAATCATTGGTCTTGTTTTTCTAAGCATTAGGGAAAATTCTTCTTTTTATTTGGTGGGGGGTGGTGGTAGTGGAGAATTCTATATTTGATAATGATTTGGCACATTTGATTACATTGTGATGTAATAATAAGGTGTATCTATTTTATTTTTATATTTAGTAGTTTTTTACATTTATTAGTATCTTTAATTTTGTCTGCTTTGGTAGTTTAAAATTTTATGCTTTTCTTACAGTTGTTGATAATAAAGCCTTTCATTTTTCTTAATGCCATAATTCTTTCCAACGGTGGCCTCTTGTGTGAACCGGGTAACTCTTCCCGAGGATGGATAGTGTGAAAATTTTCTTAAAGGAATGAGTTAGTTTCATGTTTAGGTAATAGTAGTAGTAAGTAGCAATGAATAAAAGCCCTATTCAAGTCATTATATAAAAAAGAGTTATTTATGCTTCACGTGGCACCAACATAAGTAATTGTATGCTTATGATTTGAGACAAGTTTTTTTTGGAAGAATTTGCTCTAGTTAAAGTGCCTTTGAGGTTCTTGAGTTATTTTTGATAATCATTAGGTAGTTGAATGGACCATAGTGATCATTAACTTGACTATGATTGTTGTGTGTTTCAGGCTCTATCCTCTTTTACGTTCTAGTTGCATGAGAGGTGACATAAAATCTTGTTGCTAGTCCAAGTACTTAAGTGAATAGTCTACAACTTACTAGTACAAATCTTGTAGGCTTTTCTTGGACCGTTTGAGATTCCTATTGCCACCCCATGATCATTATCCCTAGTCAACCCTTTTGAGCCTTTAGCCCTTCTCCGTTGATAACCTTGCTATAAGCCTTTACCTATTTTTAATCATAATCATCTCTTAACACCCAGAACTTTTTTAGAACTCTTATGTAATAAGTGTCGCAAAAACTATGTTTGGAGGGAAGTTGAGGAATAAAAAAGAGGTATTAAGGCATTGAAAGAGAGAAAAGAAATGATATCCATGAAAGAGAAAGTAAGAAAAGAAAGAACAAAAAGAAAATAAAAAGGGGGATTGATAAAATTGAAGCGAGAAAATTATGTCTAGTATGAGCATCAAGGGAAAAAAAGAATGAAATGAATAATAAAGAGTGATGGAAAGCCTCTCTAGCCCCCAAGAAAAGAAATGCCTCTAAGGGTTTGGCAAGTGTAAGCCAAGAAATGAGATGTGGAGTACTTAAGGAAGAGTATAACTATTTATATCCCATATGGTATCCTACCCAATCCAAAAATCTTCATTACAACTCGAAAGAAGTCCTATTTGATTTCGAACCGAGTAAGCTTATATTAGTGGAGATTTACATAAGGGGCAAGCCTATGGTACTTGTAGCTTTACTTGTGACAGTCCTTTGTGAGAAAATAGTGAAACCTTTATTGCTCTAGAAATTGAGTGTTAAATCTTGACGTGAGCATCGCTAATGGAAGGTAGAAGAGTAAGAGTTTAGAGTCCACCATGATCTACATGAAAAAACATGAGTCCTTGATAAATGAAGTCAATTCTTGAAGCTTAAATGTCACATTAGAGTTACATGCAAATTGCACATTTTTTGAAAAATTTGGCACTTTGTTGAGAATTCATGACTATTGTGGGTAATTATTGGTCCCAACTGAGTATAAATGACTTATAAGTGACTATTTAAAATGAACTTTCACTAAGGGAAGGAGGGAACTAATCTAGTTACTTGAGGACAAGCAAAGACTAAAGTTTGGGAGATTAGATAAGTGTGGATTTTAATCACTTATTAGTGCCTTATTGCTTTAGTTTTTAGCCTGAAAGTAGTTACTTTTATTTTCGAATCTATTGAAAATATATGGATTGTAGGTATGCTGGAGGATGTGAGCTCAATGAAGAAATATAACTCAAAGAGGAGATGTCCCGACTCAAACAACCAAAAGGAGAAGTGCAAAGAGTAGTGCGGTCCACAAAATTTATTCTACCGTAGAAAATGAAGTGTGACTGTAGATTTAAACCCTGAAGCTTTAGAGGATCTTAGTAGCAGCGCGGTCTGCACACCAAAATGTGCGGCCGTATTTAAAGCTCGCGCTGACAAGATTGAGAGATAAAAGAAGATGCAAAAGAACAAGTCTGAAGCCTCCTTAAAGCGTGGTCCACAGCCAAATTGTGCAGCCGCCGAATCCCTCAAGCTGACAAGCACTAGAACAGCAACAAACTGAAGCACGGACCGCAAATGAAATTATGCTTTCGTAGAACCTCCTAAAGGGCATTTTTGTCAATGAATTTTAGAGCAATATAAATAGATGAGAAATACTTTTTTAGGGAAACTTTTGTACTGCAGCTGCTACTGGTTAGACTTAGCTATTTTGAGCAATTTGTAACTACAATTAGATAAGATCCATTAATTTACTCTTTAGTTTTAGTTTTATGTCTTCAATCACTTTTTCTTTTAACTTTTCTATGTCTATGATTATGAGTAGCAAGATTTTATCTAGGGTTGTGATCCAACTCTAGTGTGTAAAACTTATGGGTGTTTGATATCAATGCTTGTTATTGGTTGGATGTATGTTATTTAGCCTTATTTAGGCTTTATATGTAGAACGAATAGTTGCAAACATAGATTCATGACTATTTGACTTAGTTCTTACTTGAGAAAGAGAAACCTATTCTAGGAAAAATTGTCTAACAAGAAATTAAACTTGTTGATGTTTTGATTAGTTTGATTAAAGGATTTGAACTAGAATAGGGATAATTCAACTTGAACTCATATTCGATTCTTTGGATTGATACTCATTTGGTCTTGAGAAGGACTATTTGGGCATAATCACTCTTTAACTGAGAGGTATTGAGTGAGTACTAGAGCATTGAGAGTCATAACATACTCCATCTACCAAACAAGCATAGATTTACTCTACCCATTAGGTTTACACCTAGGTGAAGGTTACAACCCGAGGTTTTCCCTTTATTTGAACAAAAAACAAAAATATGTCAATCTATATTTGCTTATTTGTTAGTTAAATTTCCTATAAGTTAACTTAGATAACAATTTCCTACTTGTTTGAAAGCTAAATTTAGTTATTTCAAGTTCTTTTCTTAAGTGTTTATCTTAGCACCAACTTAAATTCCATGAGGATTTGATCCCAACTCGTATTGGGATTTATAATTGCAATGACAGTTTCATACTCTTTAATTGGGTCCTAATTGGACATGATCAGTTACTCAGCTCCAAAATCTGCATGCAAGGTGCAGAATTGTAGTTTGAGTACAAGTGACCCCATGTAACTGGTAAGTATATTGACTAACCTTAGAGGAATAATGACGAGATTTTTAAGTCAAAAGATACTTACTTCGCAAAACTTGTGTAGCTCAACAACAAGTATAAGATAGAGAAAATATTCCAAAAAAACAATTAAGAATATCAACTATAAAGGTGCACGACTGTGATAAGGTAATAAACAAACTCTACTAAATATACATGTTTAACAAATACAACATGTACCAATCCCGCTCATAAAGAGGTATGCCGCATATAATATATGTTCTCAATAGTCATTCATGACTGTGAACCTATGCCCAACATGATCCAATTCCATATCAAATGCCAAATAATATGTTCAAAAGAACCTTTCAAAAGTCAAATATATCAATGCATGATGACAACTTTCTTATCACATCAATCAGATATGCTACCGACAACTCAACAAAATATGAGATATCAACTCCACATAGGAAATCTATCTTGAGAACCAGTTAATCAAATAATGTCAGAGGTATAGCGGGATCTTAATGCACCAGGATGCCCTTTAATATTAGAGGCATAGATTAGCATGTTATATGCAACACAAATTCATGTAAAATGCATGACAAACATAAAAAATGTACATGCACATTCAAGAATTTCACACTCATACCACTACATACACATCATCAATAAAATCACCCCCAAACGATCACATGACATCATCAATAATACTGCTCGTATTTCGCTGCAATATTAATAAATTCCACCTCTATTTCTCTCTATGTGCATACCATTATTTTGCCACATGAGCAAGCCCAAAATATGCCACCATTATTTCTCCCCATGCGCAATAATAATCACAATCGCATGGCAAAGACCTCGTGCCAACATTCATTCAATCCACTCAACATGTCCACATATTCCATAATCATCATAAAGCAATATGCCAAATTTTCATCAAAGATATAAGCCCGAAATTTTATCAGCAAAATGCACAAAAACATAACAATAATAATACGGATGTGTGTTTAATATATAAAGCATGACTACGACTAAATTAATTATAGCAATCAAGTTCAAGTATTCATACAAAGGACCACATATGTGTCACAGTGTGCACACGTCCAATCAAGGCATAATACAAGAACAAGTACAGATGTGTGTTTATAATATACGTGTATCTGTCCGAGGCAAGCATAACATAAATCTCAAAATTTGCTTATCATGTTCAAGATTAGATACAATTAGCCGCAACATTACTCTAGCATGGTTTGTTGTGCTCACGTAGTCAATTAATTGAATAATATATAGATTTAAGTAGAACACACAAACCAAACAAAGAATAAAATAATCTAGAATCTACCTGAGCATGAATACCCATGGTACATGTATATACACTCGCCACCTTATATACATATCACTCTCCGCATGTAGCAAATAATAATAATTATTAGGAAAAATTCACTCAACCAAAGCTAGGTAAGATATTTAGCTCAAACAAGCAAAATCAATACTCTAAAAATGCCTTCTCACATGAATTGCTATGAACGAATTGAATCTAATCATAAACAACTTAATAATATCAAAAAGAAGCCATAGGAATCAAACCTAAATGATAAAGGTCGAATCTATAATCAAATACTTAAAATTAACCCGAGCTCATACCTCAAAACCCAACAAAACTTATAAATCCCGACACCCATTCGAGTATGGGTCTACATATACAAGTTACATCTAAAACCAACTCCAAATCGGGGTTCAAATCTCCATTTTTTAATTTATAAAAGTTTTACCATAATGTCTAATTTTTCTCTCTTAGATTCGCTAGTCATATATTAACATCAAAGATAGAATCATGAATAATAATCACACCTGAGTTAAAAACACTTACTCTATCCAAGTAGGCAAAAATCTCCTCAAATATCGCCCCAATCCATGCTCCAAATCATTAAACATGATAAAATGAAGCTAACCCACAACTATAATAAGCTACTAGTGATTCTGCATCTGCAGACAATAACGTCAGACATGTGACCTCGCATCTGCGAACCAATCTAAGTCTCACCAATCTTGCATCTGCAAACCAAGCACCCCATCTGCGACTCTCCAGGTGGGTACAATCTCTCGCAGAAGCGCCTCCGCATTTGCGCAATAAGCTCCGCAAAAGCGACTTCTCATCTCAAGTCTCAAATTGGCATCTGCGAATTAAGCACCCCAGGCAATCTCGCACATCCGCCCCCTCATGCGTAGAAGCGAAAATCTCCAGGACCACTTCCTCTTCGAATAAACGTGTTAAATTATGATGAACTAGCCAGTCGTAGCATGAGCTACCACTCTATTTCCCCCATTTCTGCTTCTTATTGCTTTGGTTATCTATTCTCTATGTGATCGGGTTGGTTGGTTCGGGTTCGGAAAAGTTTTGGTAAGGTTTGAGACACTTAGTCTTTTTTGAGGAAGCTTAAGTTGGAAAAGTCAACCGAATTTTGACTTATGTGTTAGAGGGCTCAGATGTGAGTTCTGATGGTTTGGATTTCTTTGGGAGGTGATTTGGGACTTAGGAGCCTGATCGGAATGTGTTTTGGAGGTCCAGAGAAAATTTAGGCTTGAATTAGCAAAATTGGATTTTTTTCGTTTTCTGGTTGATGGGTGAGATTTTGATATTGGGAACGGAATGGAAATTCGAGAGTTGCAGTAGTTTCGTTGTGGCATTTGGGATGTGTGTGCAAAATTCAGGTCATTCGGACGTGGTTTGGTTGGGTTTTTGATCAAAAGCGGAATTCGAAAGATTTTTGAAACTTAGGCTTGAATATGATGTGTTTTGGTTGATTCGATGTTGTTTGAGGTGTTTTGAAGATTGGTATAAGTTTGGATGGTGGTATATGATATGATTGTGATTTTTGTTGTAGTCCCGAGGGCCTCGGGGTGATTTCGGATGGTTGGCATAAAGAATTAGAGTTGGTTGTGACAGCTGAAGTTTTTCCAATGCTGTCATAACCGCACCTGCGGCTAGGGGACCGCAGGTGCGGTCTCGCAGAAGCAAGATTGTGCTCGCAGAAGCAGAAAGGATCTAGGAAGGCTATGACCTCATAAGTGATTGATGAACCGCACCTGCGATGACGCAGGTGCGGCTCGTGCATCGTAGATGCGGAATTTAGTGGCTTAAGTGAGGACCGCAAATACGATTCGTGGACCGCAAAAGCGGTACCACAGAAGCGGTATTTTGGCCGCAGATGCAAAATCCCTGGGCCAGAAGGTATAAATTGTTTCTTTCGCGATTTTTGAGCTATTCCACCATTGCTAAGTCGGTTTTTTGGAGCTTTTTCGACGAGTTGAAGAAAGATTTCAAGGGGACTTCATTGAGGTAAGGATTTTGGACCTAAAACTCGTTCCTATGGTATTATTTCATGGATTAGATATGTAATTAATGGAATTTAAGGGTTAAAATTGGGAAAACTAGGGCTTGGTATTGGAGACCTAGACTTGAGTATTTGAGGGATCATTTGTGGTCGGATTTTGGTACTTTTGATATGTATGGACTCGTGGGAAGATAAGGAATCTATTGATGTCAATTTTATCGAATTCCAAAACGTCGGCCTAGGGGTCGGGTTTTGGTAATTTCGGGATTTATGTTGTAAATTAATTATTTTCGCTTGGACTTCGTTCCCTTAGCATATTTTGACGTCGTGATTCTGATTTTGGATAGATTCGACGCGAGTGGAGGCCGATTCGAGGGGCAAAGGCGTCACAGGCTAGAGTTTGGACCGGATTGAAGTGAGTAATGATTGTAAATGTTGCCCTTAGGGTATGGAACCCCGGATTGCACATCGTTGTTCTATATTAAGGTGACGCACACGCTAGATGACGAGCGTGGGGTCGGGCACCGTTGGGGATTCTGACTTAGTCCATCCCGAATGACTGTCTTACCGCGTATTTGATTGAAAACTATTTGCTATCATCATGATTTGGGCTGAACGACATGCTTGGGCCTCATGCCAACTAGTTGAAACCTTAGAGGATTTTTACTGATATTTCTTCACTGCTTTGACTTTATACTTGTACTCAGTCATGTTATATTCTACTATTTATATCACTCATCCATGTTTACTCTGCTTTAGCACTTAAATGAGATTTTAACTATATTTTGGGCTGAGCACCATGTTTTATTGTTGCCCGAGTGGCTTGTGAGATTCTAACTGAGTAAGGTCGAGGGCCTATGTTGTGAGGAAACACTGATTATAATTATAAGGCTGAGGGCCTGAGGTTTGTACGCCACGAGGTGGCTTGTTGATATGAAGCCGAGAGCCTAGTGATGATGCCATGAGATGGCTTGATATTGCGGTTGGTTCGTAAAGGGCCACTCCAGAAGTCTACACACCCCTAGTGAGCACGGATACCCATTGAGATGTGAAATATAGCCTGATGGTGCTGTTTTTGTTTCTGAGATATTGCCCGAGGGGCGGATTTGTTGACATTGTGCCCGAGGGGCGATCCTTTATGTGTTTATCTTTCCTATTTGCCTGTCATTGCTTGTTTTATTTGTTAAAAAGGAATTTTATGAAGTTTAACCTGAACTTAGTGATTTTATGCATCTTTACTACTTCATTTTTTTTACCGACTTTTACTGCTTCCTTATAGCCTGTTATGTGCCTTATGTGATTTCTTACTTCTCAATCTTTATTTATGATTATTACTCATTGAGTTGGAGTACTTACTTTACTCCTTCACCCCATGTGCAGATTCAGGCGCATCATGTCCCGCTAGCATGTGCTGATCTTTCAAGCTCAGGCGGATTCGAAGATTCTCTAGGTAGATGCCGGCGTTCACAGCCCAGAGCTTCTTCCCTTATATTATCTTTCTCTGTTTTAGATTTGTATTAGACTATGTAAACCTTTCTTATATTATTCAGATTGTAGATGCTCATGACTGGTGACATCCCGATATCGAGCTGTGTTGGTTTTATTTCCGCAGATTCTACTGTTCACTACTTATTTTGGAATTTATCATGATTAAGACTTAACACTTATTATTTTAATTACTTAAAATTGAAATGGGAATGTGTCAGCTGGCCTTATCATCACGAGAGGCGCTATCACGACCGGTTTTAGGGTCGTGACAAGTTGGTATTAGATCCTAGGTTACATAGGTCTCACGAGTCATGAGCAGGTTTAGTAGAGTTTTGTGGATCGGTACGGAGACGTCTATATTTATCCTTGAGAGGCTGTAGAACCTTTAGGAAAGACTTCATATCCTTGAACTTCTTGTCGTGCGAATTTGTTGATCCGAGTACTAAACTTCTGTTATTCTATTCTCTCAAAGATGCTGAGGACATGCGATATCGGTCAGGATGGACGACCACTAGTACCACCAACTGTGGCCACTAGAGGCCGAGGACGCGGTCGTAGTCACGGTAGGGTCAGAGGTGTCGCCCACACAACAGCTAGAGCAGCACTTACAGATCTACCAGCCGCCCTAGCTCAGGATCGGGTCCCAGTTATGGATGCTCCAGTAGCACCAGCTCAGGCACCAGCTGTGCCCATTGTAATTCCGGGTCTTTAGGAGGCCTTGACTCATATTTTATCAGTTTGCACTGTTAGCTCAGGCGGTCTTAGTTACTACGGCCGCACCTACTTCTCAGGAAGGGGAAGGCACTCAAACTCCCCCTGCTCGCACACCTGAGCAGGTCGTGCAGGGACTTCAGACACCGGGGGTGCATCCAGCCTAGCCGGTTGCAACTGCTCAAGACTATGTAGTTCATGCCATGCCAGAGGACGAGCAGCGTAGGTTGGAGATTTTTGGTAGACTTCAGCCTCCGATTTTCAGTGGTGTAGAGGGCGAGGATGCCCAGGGTTTCTTGGATAAGTGTTAGAGGATGCTTCGTACAGCAGGTATTCTGGAGACCAACGGGGTTGCTTTCACTACTTATCAGTTTTCTAGAGCTACCTTCACTTGTTGGGAGGCTTTTGAGAGGCGTAGACCTATTGGTGTAGCACCCCTTACCTAGCAGTAGTTCTCCGTTCTCTTTTTGGAGAAGTATGTGTTGCAGTCTTGCAGAGAGGAGTTGTGCAAGCAGTTTGAGTAGTTGCGTCAGGGAAAGATCACTGTGATGCAGTATGAGATGAGGTTCTCCGAGTTAGTTCATCATGCGATTTGGTTGGTTCCGACAGATAGAGAGAGGATTAGGAGGTTTGTTGATGGCCTCACATATCAGCTTCGTAATCTTATGACCAGGGAGAGGGTGACTGGTGCTACTTTCGAGGAGGTTATGGACATTGCTCGTGAGATTGAGTCTGTTCGTTGCCAGGAGCGAGAGGATAGGGAGGCCAAGAGGCCTCGAGGATTTGGTAGTTATAGTGGTGCTTCGTCAAGAAGTCAGTTTCAACATGACAGAGGCCATCCATTCAGGCATGATCAACCGGCTCGCCCAGGTTATCGTGGGGCATCATCGGGTCATGGTTCTCACAGTTCACATCAGGGCCAATCATCACTTAGTGCCCTTCCAACTTAGAGTTTGTCCCGTGCACCATTAGTTCAGGGCTTTTCTATGCCGGGTGCATTTGCTAGTTATTCTGGTGCGAGGGGTTCCCTTCATTCCCCTTCTCCAGCACCTGGCAGTTGTTATGAGTGTGGAGAGATCGGTCATACGTGGAGGCAGTGTCCTCATCATCTTGTGGGTTCATCTCAGCAGAAGAGTCAGCCATCGCCTTCAGCTCCATTTACTTCACCACCACCCACTCAGCCAGCTAGGGGTGGAGGTTAGTCAGCTAGGGGTTGCCCTAGAGGGGGAGGTTGATCAGGTGGCGGTCAAGCCCGTTTCTATGTACTTCCAGCTAGACCCGATGCTATTACTTCCGATTTTGTCATTACAAGTATTGTTTCAGTCTGCCACAGAGATGCCTCTGTATTATTTGATCCTGGTTCCACCTTTTCTTATGTGTCATCATTCTTTGCTCGTTATTTAGGTACGCCTCGTGAGTCTCTTGCTTCACCTGTTCATGTATCTACGTCGGTGGGCAATACTGTTGTTGTAGACTGTGTGTACCGGTCGTGTATGGGGACTATTGGGGTTCTGGAGACCCAAGTGGATCTTTTATTATTGTGTATGGTGGATTTCAATGTCATTTGGGCATGGATTGGCTATCTCCGTGTCGTGCTATTCTGGACTGTCATGCCAAGACAGTCACTTGGCTATACCGGGTGTGCCACAGATTGAGTGGCGAGGTTTCACTGATTATGTTCCCAGTAGAGTGATCTCATTCTTGAAGGCCCAACGTATGGTTGGAAAGGTTTGTCTTTCGTATCTAGCCTTTGTGAGGGATGTCGGTGTAGAGACTCCCAGTATTGATTCTGTTCCAGTTGTAAGGGATTTTCCCGATGTGTTTCCTGCAGACCTGTCGGGCATTCCACTGGACAGGGATATTGATTTTGGTATTGATCTGGTGCCGGGCACGCAGCCCATTTCTATTCTGCCATATCGTATGGCACCAACAGAGTTGAAAGAGTTAAAGGAGCAGCTTCAGGAACTCCTTGATAAGGGGTTCATTTGGCCTAGTATGTCACCTTGGGGTGTGCCAGTTCTATTTGTGAAGAAGAAGGATGGCATTCTGAGGATGTGCATTGATTATAGGCAACTGAACAAAGTAACAGTTAAGAACAAGTATCCTTTGCCTCGCATTGATGATTTATTCGACCAACTTTAGGGAGCGAGAGTGTTCTCCAAGATTGATCTCCGTTCATGATATCATCAGTTGATGATCAAGGACTCCAATATTCTTAATACAGCTTTCAGGACCCGATATGGTCATTATGAGTTCTTGGTGATGTCTTTTGGCCTGACCAATGCCCCAGCAGCGTTCATGCATTTGATGAACAACGTGTTCTGACCTTATCTCGACTTGTTTGTTATAGTCTTCACTGATGATATTCTGGTGTATTCGCATAGTCAGGAGGAGCACGCAGAACATTTGAGAGTTATGTTGCAGAGATTGATGGAGGAGAAACTTTATGCAAAATTCTCCAAGTGTGAGTTTTGGCTCAGTTAAGTGGCTTTCTTGGGGGACGTGGTGTCTAGCGAGGGTATTCAGGTTGATCTGAAGAAGATAGAGGTAGTTTAGAGTTGGCCCAGACCGTCCTCAGCCATAGAGATTCGCAACTTTCTTGGTTTGGCAGGCTATTATCGCCGGTTTGTTCAGGGATTCTCATCTATCGCATCTCCCTTAACCAAGTTAACTCAGAAGGGTGCTTCATTTGTATGGTCGGATGAGTGTGATGAGAGCTTTCATAAGCTCACAACAGCCTTGACCACGGCCCCAGTGTTAGTTCTACCATCAGCTTCAGGTTCATACATCGTGTATTGTGATGCTTCGAGAGTTGGTATTGGTTGTGTGTTGATGCAAGAGGGTAGAGTTATTGCTTATGCTTCTCGTCAGTTGAGGCCCCATGAGAAGAACTACCCCGTTCATGATCTGGAGTTGGCTTCCATTGTGCACGCGTTGAAGATTTGGATGTATTATTTGTATGGTGTGTCCTGTAAGGTGTTTACTTATCATCGTAGCCTCCAGCACTTGTTCAAACAGAAGGATATCAATTTGAGGCAGCGTAGGTGGTTGGAGTTGCAAAAGGATTATGATATCACTATATTGTACCATCCGGGAAAGACCAATGTGGTGGCTGATGCTTTGAGCCGAAAGGCGGTGAGTATAGGGAGTTTTGCATATATTCCAGTTGGGGAGAGACCTCTTGCAGTTCATGTTCAGGCCTTGGCCAATTTGTTCGTGAGGTTAGATATTTTGGAGCCTAGTCGGGTATTGGTTTGTGTGATTTCTCGGTCTTTCTTATATGATCGCATCAGAGAGCACCAATATGATGGTCCGTATTTTCTTATCCTTAAGGATAAAGTTCAACACGATGATGTCAAGGATGTGACTATTGGTGATGATGGGGTGTTGAGGATGCAAGACCGGATATGTGTGCCCAATGTAGATGAGCTTCGGGAGGTTATTCTGGAGGATGCCCATAGCTTGCGGTATTCCATTCATCAGGTTACCGTGAAGATGTATCAAGATTTGAGGCAGCATTTTGGTGGAGGAGAATGAAGAAAGACATTTTGGGATTTGTAGCTCGGTGTCTCAACTGTCAGCAGGTGAAATATGAGCATCAGATACCAGGTGGCTTGCTTCAACGGATAGATATTCCACAGTGGAAGTGGGAGAGGATCACTATGGACTTTGTAGTTGGGCTTCCACGGACTTTGAAGAAGTTCGATTCTATTTGGGTGATTGTGGATCGGCTGACCAAGTCCGCGCACTTCATTCCTGTGTTTACTACCTATTCTTCAGAGCGGTTGGCAGAAATCTATATCCGGGAGATTGTTCGTTTGCATGGTGTCCCAATTTCCATCATTTTAGATAGGGGCACTCAGTTCACTTCACAATTTTGGAGGTCGGTGCAGCGAGAGTTGGGTACTCTGGTTGAGTTGAGCACGATTTTTCACCCTCAGATGGATGAGCAGTCCGAGAGCACTATTTAGATATTGGAGGACATGTTGCGTGCTTGTGTCATTGATTTCGTAGGGTCATGGGGTCAATTTCTACCGCTTCCAGAGTTTGCTTATAACAATAACTACCAGTCGAGTATTCAGATGGCTCCATATGAGGCTTTGTATGGGAGGCGGTGTAGATTTCTAGTTGGTTGGTTTGAGTCGGGTGAGGCTAGGCTATTGGGGATAGACTTGCTGCAGGATGCTTGAGAAAAGGTGAAGGTGATTCAGGAGAGGCTTCGTACAGCACAGTCGAGGCAAAAGAGTTATGCTGACAGGAAGGTTCAAGATGTGTCCTACATGGTTGGTGAGAAGGTTCTGTTGAAGGTTTCACCCATGAAGGGGGTTATGAGGTTTGGAAAGAAGGGTAAATTAAGTCCTCGGTTCATTGGGCCTTTTGAGCTGTTTCGAAGGATTGGGGAGGTGTCTTATGAGCTTGCTTTGCCACCCAGCTTGTCGAGTGTGCATCCGGTATTTCATGTTTCTATGCTCCGGAAGTATATTGGGGATCAGTCTCATGTTCTGGATTTCAGCACGGTTCAGTTGGATTGTGATTTGACTTATGATGTGGAACCAACAGCTATTTTGGAGCGTCAGATTCGAAAGTTGAGGTCAAAGGATATAGCTTCAGTGAAAGTGCAGTGGAGAGGTCGGCCCGTGGAGGAGGCTACCTAGGCGACCGAGCGGGAGATGCAGAGCAGATATCCTCACCTGTTTGAGGCTTCAAATATGTTTCTTGACTCGTTCGAGGATGAACGTTTGTTTAAGAAGGGGAGGATGTGATGACCCAACCAATCGTCTCATGAGTTAACGTTCTATTTCCCCCATTTATGCTTCTTATTGCTTTGGTTATTGATCTATATGTGATCGGGTTGGTTGGTTTGGGTTCGGAAAGGTTTTGGTAGGGGTTGAGACACTTAGTCTCTTTTGAGGAAGCATAAGTTGGAAAAGTCAACCAGATGTTCACTTATGTGTTAAAGGGCTCGGATGTGAGTTTTGATGGTTCGAATAGCTTCTGGAGGTTATTTAGGACTTAGGAGCATGATCGAAATGTGTTTTGGAGGTCCGGAGTAGATTTAGGCTTGAATTGGCGAAATTGGATTTTTGGCATTTACCGGTTGATGGGTGAGATTTTGATATAGGGTTCGGAATGGAATTCTGAGAGTTGCAGTAGTTCCGTTGTGGCATTTGGGATGTGTGTGCAAAATTTCAAGTCATTCGGAAGTGGTTTGGTTGGGTTTTTGATCAAAAGAGGAATTCGGAAGATTTTGGAAACTTAGGCTTGAATCCAATGTGTTTTGGTTTATTCGATGTTGTTTGAGGTGTTTTGAGGATTGGTATAAAATTGGATGTTGGTATATGATATGTTTTTGCTTTTGATTGAGGTCTCGGGGGCCTCGAGGTGATTTCGGATGATTCGCGGAAAGATTTGAAGTTGGTTGTGACAGCTGAAGTTTTTCCATTGCTGTCATAACTGCGATGGCGCAGGTGCAGCCCGTGCATCGCAGATGCAGAATTTAGTGGCTTAAGTGAGGAACACAGATGCGGTTCATGGACCACAAAGCGGTACCGCAGAAGCAGGATTTTGGCCGCAGATGCGAAATCCCTGGGCCAGAAGGTATAAATTGTTTCCTTCGCGATTTTTGAGCTATTCCACCATTGCTAAGTCAGTTTTTGGAGCTTTTTGGGCGATTTGAAGAAGGATTTCAAGGGGACTTCATTGAGGTAAGGATTTTGGACTTAAAACTCGTTCCTATGGTATTATTTCATGGATTAAAGCTGTAATTAATGGAATTTAAGGGTTAAAATGAAATAAGGGCTTGGTATTGGAGACCTAGATTTGAGTATTTGAGGGACCATTTGTGGTTAGATTTTGGTACTTTTGATATGTATGGACTCGTGGGGTGATAAGAAATATATTGATGTGAATTTTATCGAATTCCAAAACGTCGGCCCTAGGGTCGGGTTATGGTAATTTCGGGATTTATGTTGTAAATTGATTATTTTCATTTGGGCTTCGTTTCCTTAGCATATTTTGACGTCATGATTTTGATTTTGGATAGTTCGACGCGAGTGGAGGACGATCGAGGGGCAAAGGCGTCGCGGGCTAGAGTTTGGACCAGATTGAGGTGAGTAATGATTGTAAATATTGTCCTGAGGGTATGAAACCCCGGATTGCACATCGTTGCGCTATACTGAAGTGACGCACATGCTAGATGATGAGCGTGGGGTTGGGCACCGTTGGGGATTGTGGCTTAGTCCATCCCGTATGACTGTTTTACCGCGTATTTGATTTAAAACTATTTGCTATCATCATGTTTTGGGCTGAACGCCATGCTTGGGCCTCGTGCCAACTATTTTAAGCCTTAGGGGATCTTTACAGATATTTCCTTGCTGCTTTGACTTTATACTTGTGCTCAGTCATGTTATACTCTACTGTTTTCATAACTCAGTCATGTTTACTCTACTTTAGCACTTAAATAAGATTTTAACTGATATATTGGGTTGAACACCATGTTTTACTGTTGCCCGAGTGGCTTGTGAGATTCTGACTGAGTAAGGCCGAGAGCATATGTTATGAGGAAACAGTGATTATGATTATGAGAATGAGGGCCTAAGATTTGTAGGCCATGAGGTGGCTTGTTGATATGAGGCTGAGAGCCTAGTAATGATGCCATGAGATGGCTTGATATTGATCGTGAGCCGTAAAGGGCCCCTCCAGTAGTCTACACACCCTTAGTGAGCGCGGGTACCCATTGTGATGTGAAATATAGCCCGAAGGGCTAGTTTTGTATCTAAGATATTGCCTGAGGGGCGGATTTGTTGACATTGTGCCCGAGGGGCGATCCTTTATGTGTTTATCTTTCCTATTTGCCTGTCATTGCTTGCTTTATTGTTAAAAAGCCATTTTATGAAGTTTAAACTAAACTCAGTGATTTTATACATCTTTACTACTTCACTGTTTTTACTGGCTTTTATTGCTTCCTTATAGCTTGTTATGTGCCTTACGTGATTTCTTACTTCTTAGTCTTTATTTATGATTATTACTCACTGAGTTGGAGTACTCACTTTACTCCCTGCACCCCGTGTGCAGATTTAGGCGTATCAGGTCCCGCTAGCGAGTGCTGATCTTTCCAGCTCAGGCGGATTCGAAGATTCTCTAGGTAGTTGCTGGCGTTTGCAGCCCAGAGCTTCTTCCCTTATCTTATCTTTCTCTGTTTTAAATCTGTATTAGACTATGTAGACCTTTCTTGTACTATCCAGATTGTAGATGCTCATGACTGGTGACATGCCGGTATCGGGTGGTGCTGGTTTTATTTCCGTAAATTGTATTGTTCACTACTTATTTTGGAATTTATCATGTATAAGACTTAATACTTATTATTTTAATTGCTTAAAATTGAAATAGGAATGTGTTCCTGGCCTTGTCTTCACGAGAGGTGCCATCACGATCGGGTCTGGGTTTAGGGTCGTGACATAAATCCTACAAAAGCAAAAACGCACTTGCGGCCAATCCTCCGCTTGCGCGAAATACGTGTAACAGAACTGCCAAAAAGGACCAAAATAATATGAAACTCATCTAAAACACACATGAGCCCATCGGAACCCCTTCCAAACATACCAATTCGTTCCAAAACATAATATGGACCTACTCGAGGTCTCAAATCACATAAAATAATATCAAAACATATCTCAATTTTTTTAACTAATCAAACTTCCAACTTTAAAATCATATCTCAATTCAAGCTTAATTAACTAATCAAACTTCTAACTTTAAAATTCACGTCGAGCCATGTCTAACCAACTTGGAATAACCACAATGTTTACTGCGAAAATGGTAATAACAATTAAATTAGATTTAGTGGTTCTAAAAACACGCGAATTGTTTTTATGCTAGTTGTTAGGCAGTTGATGCTATGAGAAAGACTTAGAAACGAGATACAAGCTTAAAACGAGATGTTAACCAAACTGAATCGCTGCCAATCGAGGCCTCAAGCATGCCCGTTTGAGGGCCTCGGGGTCGAGTTCGAAGCTCGACTGGGAGCTATCGAAGGTGGTCGATGGGGAATAACAGTTATAGACAAATCAAAGGCGGCTCTTTATGGCCAATAATAAGCAATAAATGAAGAACAATAGATAGAACACAACAAATACAAGAAATAAATAAGATAACGAGACCAAGAGAAAATATTAGAGAGCAAAGAGGATGTTCTTGTATATTTAGTATAGAGCAACAGATGTATACAAAATAACAAGGATCCCCTTTATATAAGAGGGGGAATCCCAATATAGTACAAGTGTATTTATTACAAAGGTATGGAGATGGGACACCTAGTTAATGCCACGATACGGGCCCAAAATGCATTAATTGCGCCTGCCGATACGTCTTTCAAGGACATTGATGGCACTGTCGGTTGCATTTTTCAAAAGAGTATTGATTGTGCCTGCCAGTTACTCTGCCCTTTCTCTATAAATGGGGGCTCCCTAGAACCAATTCCTTATTCAAGTGTTCTTCAATCAACCCTTCTCCCATTTCTTCTCTCCATCCTCATCCATTATCGTTTCCCATGCCTGAGAACCGTGGCCTCAAAGTTGCCTGGTGGCGTTCTCATCAGTTATGCCATGACCTTCTGTCGAGGCCCCTCCTTATCGAGCCAGATTAAACCAACTTTTTGCGTTGTTACTGTTGTCGCCGTTAGCTCGAGACGAGGAGATAGGGGCGCCGATCTCTTTCTTCTTGGGAAGGTATTTGGACTATACACCGCCCCTCACGAGGGTATTTGGACTATACAACGCTTCTTACCTTCCTACCCCGGCCTAGTGTGGCACTTCACCCCCTTTGCTTTCCGTGGGGTGAAGTGGTGCCTCTGGCCGGTAGCTTGCACGGCACACTGTCCCAAGAAGTGGACTCAAAGTAGCCATGCAAGCAAAGCCGGCACCCGCCAAGTCTTCTACCGGGCCGTGATCTTCATGGCCAAGTGAAAACCATTGCTTTTTGGCAGGCTATGGCATTTTTTCATCCCTTTCTGCTCCTTCATTTTCCTCTTCTTCGTCTTCTCCCTTGGAGATTCTCTTTTGAAGGACCTAGATGAGACCCCCGAGGAGGTGGCGGTCGAAGATGTTGCCACCGAGGATGCATACCCGAGGGGATGGCGCTCGAAGATATTGCCGCTAAGGATGAACCCTCGAGAATAGATTAGTCTCTAGGCTTTTCTTGTATATGTACCTTTTTTGCTTCTTTGTTTCTGTGTAAGGACCCCTCGTAGGCTTTTGCAATCATATGTAAGGACCCCTCGTGGGCTTTTGTAATCGAATGTTTATGAATGAAAAATGCTTATTTAATTTGTCTCTGGTGCATACTATTTTCCCTTTATCTATGCTTGTGTAGAATCTGAGTTCATGACCCCATTGGTCAGTGCAAATATCGGGACCGGGTTGGACTGATAAACTCGGGTCGTCGGGACCCTGACTTCGAGTTGAATGAGATTACAGCTTCGAACCCTTAAATTGAGGCTTAGCCTTTAGACCCTGTGATAATCTTCAAGGGGGAGTTCGCTCGGAAGCTCGAGAATGGAGATTGCCTTTAGGCTTTCGAGCACAGTCCCTGAGTGGGGGTTTGCTCAAACTCAGGTCGTCTAGAAACTTGTCTTAAACACATTGTAGATGGCCTTAAGGTGTTGTAGATAGACCCCGATGAGGAATGGCCCGGGTTTAGATGGTACCCTGAGGCTAAGCCCATATGAGTGGAGTTTTAAGTGCTAATTTTTTCTTTGAGAGGAGCCTTACCATCTCAAGTCTTGTAATGACATCGATGGCCCTTTGGAGAGATCCCCGAGATCGGATACCATCTCGAGACTGGTGATGATGCCAAAGGCTCCCTGGAGGCTTTCTTCTTTTTGCTAGAGGTCCTCGAGATCGGGTACCATCTCGGGACTGACAATGATGCCAAAGGCTTCCAGGAGCCTAACTTCTTGTCGATGGAGGTACTTGAGATCGGGTACTATCTCGGCACTTGTAGTGATATTAATGGCTTCTTGGAGCCTATCTTCTTTTTGATGGAGGTCCTCGATATCGATACCATCTCGGGACTTATTTGGTGCGGGGGTCTCTGACCCCAAAACGTCATACGTCGTCCATCAAATGGACGACACGGCTGCAAAGTGACCAAGGCGATCCTGCCGGCACATCTTCCCAAAGTGATTTCGGCCAGCATTTTAATCGGCCTCTGAGGCAGGCGGATTTTTGCCGCTTTTTCCATATATAGCGCTATTTCTGCCCTTTAGTAGATTCCACCATTCTGAGTAGTTAATCTTCTTTTTTCCTACGTTAGGTCTTTCGCTATTTCAGCATTATCGCCCTTGTCTAAATTCATGCTCCAGTTCTCTAATTTAGCTATAGCCATGACTGCTACATCAGGACCTATTCGGTAGAGAGGAGAGAGTTCCGCCTCTAGTTCTCGCCTTGCTGACTCGGGGAATTTTGCTTTGAGAGGGGACTTTTTGTCAAAAAGATGCCCCGATGCTCAGGATCAACGGGAGCGTACCTTGGAATTTACTTCTTCGATAGGAGAGGGACATCTTGAGTCGGTAAGGAAAGACGATGGATGGGGGGAAGAGGTAGTACTGTAGGTACCTTCCTCGGATGAGGGTATTACGGACCATGCCGAGGGGTTTCTGAATGTGTTCACATATCATTTCAAGCTGGGCCCCTTGATAGGGTTGTGCTTGACCTTTTTTAAAAGTATCTGGTTACCTTGGCGCATATCCATCCGTCATTTTGGCGGATAGTGTTGATGGTGAAGTTCTTTGCGGAAAGGGCAGGTCTTGAATTTACTCTTAGCCATCTTATCATGCCATACCGACCCTTTCATCATCGAGGTCTGCTAACCTTACGATGCCGGTCGACCATGCCTTTCATTGTTGATGATGAAGAAGAAGGAGGTCGAGAGTGGATGAATCGATTCATTCGAGTACAGACTATTGATATTATCCTCGTGGAGTTTATGTCATTTCCTGAGGAATGGAATTATACACGTAAGTGGTACACTCGTGCCTTTGCAGTTTTTCAATTATGGCAAAGGGATGTTCCGTAAATGTGCTTCTTTTCTTTTTTCTGCAGCAACTTCGTGGATGCCGGGCTAGGTTCCCGATATGCCGGATTGGGTTCGGAAGTTGGCGACCCACTCGACTAACAACGAGCATAAGTGACGAGCCTTATCTAAGGATAGGTGGGAGGCAAAATACCATAGTATGTGTTGTGCGATCTGTTCCCTTCTCTCTCTTTTTTTTAGTTGGAAAATCACTTTCTCTTACCGCGTACTAACCTTGTTATTGTAAGCATCGGGGAGCCTTCTGAGGTGAGGTCGTCCCCCCTTGAGGGCGAAGGAGGATCGCTAGCTTCTGGGCCAAAGAATGATAATAATAATAAGAAAGAGATACCTCTGCAGGGCGATGGTGCTCGAATTAAGGCGAACCTAGAGCGGGGGCCCGAAGTGGAAGTATTGACTAAGTCTGCCGCGCTCGTGATTTCTTGTTTAGGAGAGGCAGTTTATCCTCCGCAGTCGTCTTCTTTCTCTATTGGAGCTACTTCGAGGGATACTCGAAACCCAGGATCATATGCACCGAGCAACCATGTCTCGATTGGGGTCGACTATGTCGGAGCTGGGGGAGCTAGGTTAGCAGATGTTCACTCGACCTTTGAGGAAGCATAACAGCTTCACTCTGTGGTGAGTTTTTGGCACATGCCTTTCGAGTTTGGCGCCTTCTCTTCCTTACTGAGTTTTCTTTTGTAGGCCTTCAACAAGCTTAAGTCCGAGTTATTTCGCCTAAGGCCAAGCTGCAGAAAGCTCTGCATGAGGAGAAATTCCTTAGGCTCCTTTGAGATGAAAGGGAAGTCGAGTTGGCATATTTACAGTATGAGGCGAGTAGGAGCTCGAATTATGAGAGCTACTTGAAGGAGCAGGTAGCATTTGTTCCGAGAGGGCGTGCGTTCCTCCTTCTAACTCCTGAAGATAATGTTTCGTTTATTTCAGTTGCAGAAATAGGCGGATGGCTTGGAGCACCTTCCGGATGTGGTTGGCCGAGCCAAGCGCAAGTATGATGAGTTAAAAGCTCAGGCGGATACTTAGGCTTCAACGGAGAAGGGTGCTTTGGTTAAAGCTTCCGCCCTTAAGGTTCAACTTTGCTTAGCTCATAATAGCAGCTTGGCTTGAACAGAGATGATTACGAAGCTCGAGAATGAGCTCTCAAAGATAAAGGCCGAGGTTGTGGATGCCCGAGCTGAAGCTGTAACGAGACGAACTAAGGCTGACTAGAAAGTGGTGGTCTATTTGAAGGACGCTGCCGATGCTCAAGCTAAGCTGAGAAAGATCCTTGACCATGAAGATAGGAGCAAATAATACACTCGGTGTAAGTCTCGGAGGAAAACCCTCGAGGAGATCCGCGCTAGGGGATTTTTCCTCTCCGAAGAGTTGACGTAGGAAAGGGTGGACGAGCATGGTGCTCGGTTGCTTCTATATGATGTTGAGGATAGCAAAGGTGAGGCCGACGGGCCATAGCCCCCATGGGGAATGTAGATTTTTCTTTTCGATTCTACATATAGCATTCTCGAAGCACGTTTGTAAATGGAGCTTGTATTTTTCCGCATGTATGTATAGAAAATAAACCTTGTGGTTTTGTTTCTCCTGCATTTCTTTTTTCCTTAATTTTAGCCAGACGGTCGTTGAGCCGAGGGGAATCCTTAGATTCATGGTATGGACTTGAGGCTCATCGGGTCGGCCCGTAGGATCTTACACGCTTTTGCTCTTAGGCATATTTAGGCCAACTATTTTGGGCTCAGTCCTCGAGTCGGGCATCAACTCGAGCTTATTTGACCCTCAAGTTGTCAAATTTTAGGCTAGCGATAGTGGCTCTTACCCTTTTGGTCGATGCAACCTTTTAGTGTATGTGGGTTGGCGACAATGGCTTTTACGCTTTTGCGCTTAGGCATATTTAGTTAACTGTTTTGGGTTCAGTCTCTGAATAGGGTTACGACTCGAGCTCATTTGACCATCATGTTTTTGAATTGCAAGCTGGCCCTTAGGCTCTTACACGTTGGGTCGGTACGACCTTTTATATATGTGGGCTGGCGACAGTGGCTCTTACTCCTTTGCCCTTAGGCATATTTAGTTAATTGTTTTGGGTTTAGTCTTCCAATTGGGTTACGACTCGAGCTCATTTGACCCTCAAGTTTTTTAATTGCAAGCTGGCCCTTAGGCTCTTATGCGTTGGGTCGGTATGACCTTTTATATATCTGGGCTAATGACAGTGGCTCTTACGCCTTAGGTCGATGTGACTTTTTATGTAGGCTTCATTTTTCCCTCGATAAGGATTTTTTGAAATAGTGTTTGCCTAACTCTTCGATGGTTTAATAAAAAACCTCGATTATGAGTCATTATATGGCGATGATCGAGCACCTCGGAAGGTTTGGCTCGGAGGCTGAGTATCTCGAAGCCATTGTTTTAGGAGCTGACATGGTCGAAGCTCTTTGACGCCCCAAACTTGAAGAGGCATGGTCGGTACCCGATGTCGTACTCAGCCCGAGCGTACCACTCTAAAACTGTGGACTCTAGAGGGGTAATCCTCAACTTGGGCCGATGCGGCCATATTCTGAATCGTCTGAAAATAGCATCTCTCTCATCTATGGGGTAAACATACCCAAAAGCTCATATATATATATATATATATATATATATATAAAAATTTTAGGGGCTGACGAGGCCGCCATGAACATCTATTGATATACAAACTATACAGGACTTGTCTACAAGCCTCTAGAGATAACTGAATTATACCATGGTCAGGACAGGGCCTCGACCTACGTATCAAATCTGTATATATAAAATGGACTCCAAGGTCTAGACCTGGTAACTCCGAGGAAGTGGAGCTTACCAACAAAGTTGATGTTTGATTCTGTCTGCTGGGAGGCCAACTGTCAATGACGACTTGTAGGCATGAAATGCAGCGTCCCCAGCAAAAGGGATGTCAGTACGAAATAATGTATCGAGTATGTAAGGAAATAGAATAACTGAAAGCTGAAACTGAACTGATAATATAATAACTGAAAGTAACTGAGAGTCAAAGATAATCTGAAGATATGCTTACTCGCTGATACTGACTCAACTCTCTCAATACAGTAAGTAAAATAGTTGTCTGGCCCTATAAGGCTGTAAGTAAAATAATTGTACGGCCTTATAAGGCTCGGTATATATATAACTGCTCTGCCATAGTAGGCTCGCTCATAGGCGTTCGGCCATACTAGGCTATGTATCTCGGCCATGCTGGGCTCGTTCATAGGCGCTCGGCCACAGTAGGCTCGGTATATAACTTTCCATCTGATCAGAGGTTGCCCAATAGGGTCCTGCCCATCGATTATAGCTCAATGGTGGTGAAAATACTGTAGTACTGCCCAATAGATGCCTCCCCACTGATTGTAGTTCGATAGTGGTGAAAATACTGTAATACTGTATATATATAGACTCTCTGCTCTCTTGGCTGACATAAGACAAAACTAAACAGAATATGAAGTCCCGATAAAGGAGAATATTGTAACTTATGAGACTAGGATAGTGTATATAAATTCGGGAGTATGAACTTCTCTTTATGCCTCGTTATCAAACACATGTAGTTACTGGATCATGCCAAATGAAAGAAAGGTTTAGCCTTAACATACCTTATCACAATCTTTCCAATCACCAAGTTGAACTCGCCTCTTTGTACCTTAATCTACAACAACGATAATAATACTATCATCAAGTTATGAAAGGTACAACTATCACACAACGGACGACAAGCTTATTTTGTAAAACGAGCAGCATCTCCCCTATAATCCTTACTTCCTCCAAATTCAAGATAACCCCAACAACACAAGAACACAACAATAACAGCATATACACATTATTTTCCAGCCTTATATTACACCATCAAATACTACAAAATAGCCCAACACACTCCAATCTTTTCATACACAAAACGACCACCGTAGTAGTGTCAAACGACCTAGAAATGTTACGACGAACAACCAGTCCACCACCCTACATCTATATGGTGTTTCTCCACACCCTTCCTCCTCCAAAACTCCACAAAACAGTAGCAAAACACGTAGCCCAATAGCAACACAAAACAGTCACGATCCGCTACAAGTGAATAACTCGAACTCATGGCTTCCGATCACCATCCTGTGAGTTCTTACAAGTATGGAACGACTTACCATGAATTTACAGCAGAAAAAATGGATGAAAGAGAGAATTAAACGTATCTTATTTGTTGGATAACTCAGCCCTTATCTTGGTTTTTCAAATTCTAGGTTTTACCCCCAATTAGAACTTGAAAAGGAAAGAAAATCAATTAGGGTTTGTAGGTAATTTTTGGGAGGAAATTTGCAGGGGTTTAAGTCTGGTTATTTGTGATATAAAATGAGGTTTATATTGCAGGAGATAAGCCCTTAAATGGGCTCTTTGACTGACCCCACAATTTGCCTCTTTTTGGGCTCTCATTTAACCAAGTAGGTGACACACCTACTTGTCACCTAGCAGCCTGTGCAGTCTTGCAAAAGTACATATATCTCTCTACTCCAATGTCTTATTAATAAACAGTTTAATGCGTTAGAAAATATACTCATAGAACTTCAATTTGATGGGTGGAAGACCCCATAATTTTAAGTATATTGGGAGAAAATCATAGTTACATTATACCTAAGTTTCAACACATTTATGAATGTAACTTGTGATGACCTTTTCCAACTTTTGTTCCACAACTCGCTTGACTTCAAATCATAACACACGTCTATCATACAACTAAAATAACTCATAAAATAATCTCCTTCTAATTTTAAACACCCTATTCTCGCCCCAAAAGTACATGTTACAACATTCCCAACTTGTCGGTTTTCGACGAAACTTATTTTCTTTAATTCATTTAGCTTCGAAGCCTTCAAACCCTCTTGGTACTTGGTATTCATGATCTTAAATATTTGTAACCTCCATTGTAACATGATTAACTTACTTTATGTACTTTCAAAGTTGATCTCATTTCTGATCTTACATCAATTGACTTACGAATACTCTCACGTACGAAAAGATGGGGTGTAACAAGCTCTTTTGCATATATCGAGGGTAGCCTATTTAACTGGTTCTTTCCTAAGTATATTCAAAGTAATTGAAGGCCTGTGATTTTATAGCAACAATCGGGAATCCCCGAGTCACGTTAGTTTGGTTGGTACAGCCTTGTGCCCGGAGTCATTTGTGTTTGGCCAGAACCTTTATGTCCCGAGTGAAGTAGTTTCGGCATCTATATCGAGGGTATGCCTTTTTAGGGGTCTTACAAGTTTGATATATAGCCAAAAGTTTGAGATCGGGTTTATGCCTTTAGTAAGGTCTTACAAGTTTTACATGTCTTTGAGGTCTTACAGTTTTGGATACTTGGTACAAGTATTATTCATGCGTTGCTTAAGGTCTTACAGATATTGTTGTTGCCTTTTATAGGTCTTACAAGATCGAGGTTGCACGCACGTGGCCATACGACCTCGGGTTTTGATAAGTCGATGGAGATGGAAATTGACGACAGTCCCTAAGTCATTGAGGGTTTCTTGGTTCGGGAGCCTTCACTTGCAGACCCGTATTACCTCATTGAGGGCATACGGTTTCGGAGTTCCTGACCCGGAGGTCATGTGGTCTCGAGTTTCTAACACCAGTCCCCGAGTGTTCGGGACATTTTTGGCTCTAGAGCCACTTTGTGATCTTGATATTGCCTCATTGAGGGATTATGAGTTAGGAGCTCCAACCTGGAGGTCGTATTGTTTAAGTTGCTGATGCCAGTCCCCAAGTGTTTGGGGCGTCGTTCGGCTTTGGAGCCGTTTTTTGCAAAATATCGAGCTTCCTTAAAGTGCAAAATGCTTTTGGGAAGTACTCTTTGATTACTTGGTACAAGTATACTTATTTTTGCTATCGCGGGCTTGGTTGTTCCATGCGAACACGGTTCGTTCGACCGTTTCAAATACCGGGATATTTAGAACCGGGTTTTATTTCCGTCCCTATATCACTCTTGGTTTTCCTCTTTTTCCGCTTTATTTTCCCTAGCCGGTCAGCATGCAAGCCAAAACAAATAAATGTTCACATAACACATAGAATGCATCAGGATGGTCTGTTATTTCTGGCACACCTGTCCTAGACGGACCCAACCCCTGTGTTGAGTCCCCTAAGTCAAATGCACATGATGCAAACAAACGTTCTTATTAGGGATCCGGCATGAAGCTGTATTTTTCTAGGTTTAACTCTTGGGGTTTTGGTCTAGACTTGGGGTACCCGAGCGGACAACTGGGGCCGAAGAGGGGGCGATGTACCAGGAGCACTGAAGTCTACCCGGCCTTGTCGCTTGCCCAGCCTCGTTCTATTTGGCATAATTTCTACAGAAAAAGCGGGCCACGCGAACGTGTGCGCCATTTTCAGAAGACTCAGATGGGTGGCGTAAGAAGACAGTTATATACAATTCAAACAATAATAAAGAAGTAAACAAATAACATTTAGCATAAAAGATTCACAGAATACAGTAATATTAAAAATAAATGAAGCCAAGTAAAAATCTTTAACAATCTCGAATTCTTGAACCCTGAACCAGAGATTTTGGGTTCGATCCCCAGCAGAGTCGCCAGAGCTGTCACACCTCCTTTTTTACTTACACCCCGTAAGGGTATAAATATAAGGGAGTTTTTCCAATTAAAGGACAATCAAAACGGGATCGTTTATTTGTTAAAAATCAGAGTCGCCACTTGGGATAATTTAAGGTGTCCCAAGTCACCGGTTTAAAATTCCGAATCGAGGAAGTTGACTCTATTTACGGTCTGCGAACACAGAAATCCGGGTAAGGAATTCTGTTAACCCGGGAGAAGGTGTTAGGCATTCCCGAGTTCCGTGGTTCTAGCACGTTCGCTTTGATTATACTTGGCTTACTAAATTGTTTACTTACTCATTTTGGAACCTATGTGCTTTCACCTTTTAACCGCTTTTAAATTAAGAAAATTATCTTGAAACGGGTCACGCGTACGTGTACCCATTTTTGGCATGTCAAAAATCATTTTACGCGAACGTGTCTATAATTAATGACGCTTTTATTATTATTGAGAAAGTTTAGCCGAAGTTGCGCGAACGCATACTTGATTTATTTTTAGAAATCGTAACTCTATCATGCGAACGTGTCCACAATCACGATAGTATTTTAAACGGCCCTAAGGTTTCTCTACGAACATTTGTTATTTACATTTATAATATGAGATTAACACAAGAGACATTTGTTACTAAGTGTCTAATTATGGCTCACCTCTTAATTATACAAAATGTTCTGACTTAATTAAAGAGGAAGCCCAAAAGAACTCAAAAATGGTAAGTTAAAACTAAAGCATAAAATGGAATAAATAAACAATGGTCCGTTCCTTTTGAGTCCAAACTCCATGACGTATACAACACTTACGAATTGAAATAATTTGGGCCAAACTCGTTAACAGTCCCAGTTTGTACACACGAGGCGGAAAAGGGGAGATTCAGGATCAAGGCTTAATGCCTTATTCTCATCCCAGACCAGCTCTCTGCATTTAGGCTCAATAGAGCCCAAATTGAAACACGGTAGCCTTAGCAAGAAATGGGACGCAAGGTCGAATCCATAAACCAAATAGGAGATTGACCTCTAGCATTTCACATTTCCAATCATCAAACAAATGGACAAAACTATGGGTCATGACTATTGAAGCACTGAATAAAGATGCACTTTACTATTTTATCTTTCAAAAGGGAGACTCCTTTCCCCAACTGCTGAATAACCCCCTAAGGCTGGTTCAAACAATTCGAGCAACGAACAATTGGGACTAACTGACCACTATAAAGCCATAATCCCAAAGATGGCTCTGTTAAGCTTTAACATTTATGGACAGACCCTAATGCATGAAATGACCAAGTACAAACACCACTAAACTGAATTTGACAAACTGCAGCTACCAATTATCATCCCCTAAACATTTTTCAACAGCGTACATGCTTAACTCATCACAATCAACTTGAGATTAATCCATAATTTGCAAAAATAGAAACAATAAAAGAGTAGATGCTGCGAAACTCATACTCAAAAGCACCCAAAAAAAACTATATGACTGTTTAACCAACATAATTCAGCTGAGTGTCTTTCCCAGTCATGTTAAACTACTACACAACTAATCAAACAATAATTGTTGCAGCTAATTTTCATGTTAGCAACCTATTAGTTACAGCCATCATAATAAACAGTCACTATACTAAGTAAATACCAAATCATGGGACACGGAAACAGTAGCACTGATCTAAGGAGCCAAGACATATTGGAGCTATTTCATTTCATTCTGCAAGTCAAAACTTCATACATGGCTTTAAATTCAGAAAATGTGTACCTGGAGAGAAAAATAAGAGAAACGATGGGGATCAGCACAACAAGATAGTATCAGCAGATAAGCAGCAACACCAGCTACAACACAACCCCGGATTGAAGAAATTGAACCCACATAATCTATTATAAGTCCAATAGAAAGTAATTTTAACACAACTTGACCCAAAACTTTCCGGAAATTAACCTCAAACCATGTTAAATCTATGTGAATCAGAAAACTGCTTTAGAAAATCAGAGAAGTTTTCTAGATTTCTAGCTTTTCCAAATCTCCTGTGAATTTTTTTTTTGTAGTTTTCTGTATTTTTTTGGTTTTCAGCCCTCAAAAAAAAATCCCCCTTCATCCTCAAGTAACAATGCCTTTATAGGCAAGTTACTATGGAAGTTTTAGGGTCTAGTTATTTCATTTTAGTCCTTTTCAAATTTTCCTTTTTGCTACTTAGTCCATAAACTTCTGACTTGCTGGCCAAGTAAGGACTTTTTTTCAGCTTCTAGGAAGCTTCCTAGACAGTTATCAAAAGATTCCCTACCCAGGTTTCCCAATTTACCCTTTTAAACCCTGTTAATTACCCCTGGGCCAGGCAGAGCTATGGATCGAATTGACCCCATTTGAAATGTTGATGGGTCAAGTTTGACCCCAACACTTAACAGGCCCCTATGAAGGATTCGAAAATATCCTCAAAGCCCAAACAACATTGAAAGCTCAAACAAAATTTCTTGAACCTTTCATAACTAAAATAATCCCAACAGACTGATTTTTTTTTTAAAATTAAAACGACGAGCTACAAAGAAACCACATATTCGAATTAACCTGAGCCAATCATATTATACAAGAAGAACAGAACTCGAACGGGCAACATGCATAAACTAAAACGGAATTTTCAAGAACTTCTACAAGAAAATTTTAAAAACTCACGGCATAAATACAAACACCATATAATCACTGCTTTAATACATTACCAAATTCAAATCAAGAAATCTAACTAAGGAGAGACCGGAGGAGAGGGAGAGAGACAACGAGAACGAACAGAAAAGAGAAGAAGTAGAAAGATAGAAAAAGAAAAAGTGAAAAAAATTACTTACCAAAACTCGAACAGTGTAGAATGGAACCCGACTCTTTGAATCTTCGAATTTTCGGCTAAATCTAATATTAATTGTGTGTTCTTGTAAAGAACACATGAATAATGCCATATTAGACCTAAATCTTTCACAACAACTCGATTTGGGATTTTTGAATTTTTAGGGGGTGTGGATTTGGATTGAGGAGAAGGAGAGGGAGCTAGGGTGTAAATTTGATGGCCATCAGAGACCTACCGCCGCCGTAGGGCAATTTTCGGCGGCGGTGCATGGCGATGTTACGTTGGGAGGGTTCTGAGATGGTGAGAGACGAAGAGAGGGGGGTCTGAGAGAGGGGGGGTCCGTTCGAACATTTATATATTATTAAGACCTACGGTTCTTGTCCGTTGGATTGCAAGAGATCAACGACTCAGATATGGGGATGTCAAAACGGTGTCGTTTAATTGGGGAAGTGGGGCTGGACCGGGTTGGGGCGGGTTTGGGCTTGGGTCCGCCGGGTTTCAACGTGAGAGATTGGTTTGGGGTTGGGAAATTTGAATTTTGGCCCAAATTGATCTTTCATTCTTTTTCCCTTTTTATTCTAAAAACAATTTCTTTTCAAAATTAAAACCTAAATTAATTTCTAAACCAAATTATATTAACTAACTCTAAATAATCACCGCAACTAATTAAAAACCAAATTTAAGGAAAAATTACCAATATTCAAAATTAAAATTAAAAAGTGCAAAATAAACTATTTTTTGTGATTTTTCCCATTTTTATAAAATAACTAATTTGTTAATTAATCCTAAAATGTAGAATTAAATCCTAAATGCAAATGCAACATATTTTTTGTATTTTTCACTAATTAAAATGCACAAATACAATGGCAACAATTGACAGTAAATGCCACGAAAATCCACAAAATTGCAAACACTGAAAGAAATTATTTATTTTTGAATTTATAGGAGTAGTTCATATAGGGCAAAACCCACGTGCTCACAACACCAAACCAAAAATCCACATTTCCCCAAAAGTTGAAACTGGGGCAGAATTTATAATGGTTCGACGACGTTTCGCCTGAAAGGTTCCAAAGTTGTAATTCAGTCCAAACTCTTTTTACCCAAAATCTTGTTCAAAGCCCTTCAGATCGATCGGTAAGGAAGTTCATAATGGGAGGTTGTTGGATCTGATACAATCAAATGAGATAAATAAAATGAGAGAGTCTTATTGGTAAAAACCCACACGGGCACCGTAAGGCGATGGTGAGTAGAGAAATTGAAAATGAGAGAGTCTTGTTAGTGAAAACTCACACAGAGCACTATAAGGAGATGGTGAGAAGAGAAATGAGAGATTTCAGTTGGTGAAAACCCGCAAAGGGCGCCATTGATCGAAAAAAAGGAATTCCTTACAACCATCGGCTCTAATAGAGTCCTGGCAAGGTTTCTCGGTTTTGAGATATGAGTTATGATGGGTTTATGAGAGATTGGATGGTTGTGCAGGTCGGGTATCCAATCCAAGAAGCATTTCATATCTATTGAAGTCTGCATGCACTCCAGATAAGTCTTTCTTTCCTTTCCCGGAAAGGGACACTTTTCATTAAATTCATTATCATGTCCTTCGTTTACTTTTCTTTGAATCCCTTTCGATTTAATCCTCCTCCGAAACTAATACAAAAGAAAATATGGCAAGATTGGTTTTACAGGGTTCTGCTTAATAAAAGCCAAAATTCAAGGAAAAGTACCCAACCTCAGCAGGTGCATTAAGTCGATCTCGACTGACCATGATAGCCGATGCTCAAGAGTCAAAATTATTGAAAAGGGAAGAAATCCAAAGTCAAGTGTCCATAAAGGCAAACTAAGATGAAAAGGCCAAAGCCCCACACGGGTTAATCATCATGTGAAATTTTGGAAAGTTAAGATCCCTGGGTTTAGGAGAGAGATCGATCTCCAAAAAGCCAACAAGCAATAGATACTTTCATCAGAAGAGTTGGGCCGAGATCAAGTGATCAAAACAATCAAGGCCACAAAAATGATCACCGTTTCAAACTGATAAATTGTTCTTTGATTTGAAAACAGGTGCAGTCCAAAATAACTTTGCAAGAAGCAGGTGCAACAAAAGCAAGTTACGCAGAAACCAAAACAGTTTTGCAGCAGAAGTTGACCCGAAAAAAGAAGTCCTTTTAAAACTCTTCATTCATTCTCCTAAATAAAATAAAAAGTGAAGTAAAAAGAGAGGAATAAGAAAAGAAAGAAGAAGAAAAGAAAGAAGAAAGAAAGAAGAAGAAGAAGAAAAGAAAGAAGAAAGATTCAAAATCATGGTAGTCTAGGGTCCCCAATCTCTAGCTACGTTTTCCCAACATAGGGTCCCGTTCCCTAGTCGCTCCGAGCATAACCTAGTAGTCTTTTCCATTATAGGGTTCCACTCCCTAGTTGATACCCGGCATAACCCGAGAACCTTTTCTAGCATAACCCGATGACCTTTCCTGCTATAACCTGTGGACCTCCCCGGCATGACCCGAGGACTTTTTTCCGGCATAACGCAATGACCTTTCCCGGCATAACCCATGAACCTCCCCGACATAACCCGAGGACCTTTTTCCGGCATAACCCAATGACCTTTCCCGGCATAACCCGTGGACCTCCCCGGCATAACCCGAGGACCTTTTTTCGGCATAACCCTTGGACCTCCCCGGCATAACCCGAGGACTATTTTCCAGTATAACCCGATGACTTTTCCATCATAACCCGATGACCTTCCCGGCATAACCCGAGGACCTTTTTCCGGCATAACCCAATAACTTTTCCGGCATAACCCTTGGACCTCCCCGGTATAACTGGAGGACCTTTTTCGGCATAACCCGATGACTTTCTCGGCATAACCCGTGGACCTCCCCGGTATAACCCGAGGACCTTTTTCCGGCATAACCCGATGCCTTTACCGGCATAACCCGTGGACCTCCCCGGCATAGCCCGAGGACCTTTTCCGGCATAACCCGATGACTTTTTCGACATAACCCGTGGACCTCCCCTGCATAACCCGAGGACCTCTCTGGAATAACCCAATAATTTTTCCAGCATAACTTGTTAATTTTTTCCAGCATAACCTGGTAATTTTTTCCAACATATGGTCTCGTTCCCTAATTGATGCCAGTATAACCTAGTAATCTTTCCAACTTAGGGCCTCCGATCCCCATTTGATTTCATTTTAGATATAGGGTCTCCACTCCCTAATCTCTTTTTCTCAAGGATACACAATCCTGTTTTTATTGCTTTCAATAAAGAAATAGTTTAGATTTTCGTTACAACAACTCACGAAATTTTTCTAGTGAAAACTGGCGTAGAAAATTTTGTTTGTTCGTTTGTTTTGGTGCCTAAACAGGTTTTTACCTTGAGGCACAAGCTTCGAGGCTACCAAAAGAAGAAATCTCAATTCAAATAAAAGAAAAGAAAAATAAGAAAAGAAGTGAACTCTAAGTTTAGAAGTGGAGAAAAGATGGGGACTGCTCAAGATATGATTTAAGTCACAAGCTTTGCGTGTCCCGCCTTGATCCGAAAATCTGAAGAAGAATGAACCAGCAGTTGTAGCTAACGAGCATCAAGATTCAGATCAGAGTTTGTAGGAAGAACCAACCAAGACTCAAGATCAAGCTTTAAAAATATTTATAGATGGGAATCTTGTAACTCGTAGCTGGTAGGCTTAGTTAGTCTTTTTAATTTTGATTTTGATGTAATAACAGGACCGCGGAACCTCGACGGAATGACACCTCAATCGGCTCTCCACCTCGGTATACTCCATCATTGTTCCTACTCCAAAACTACACCGACCTGATTCCATTATAGCCAAGGATATGTAGGCAACCTCCGAAGCAAGGTTCGGTTAAACTTTTTCAAAATGCTTCCAAATGGAGTTTCAAACGGGCAAAAATTGCTCGTAAATTTTTCACTTTACCTTTGCCCAAAAAATCTTCATGTTTCCGAGTAAAGAGGGGCAGCTGTGACCACCTAATTTTTGCCCTACATGAAAGAGGGGCAGCAAAGAGGGATTTTAGAAGTTTTTCTTTATTTAGTTGCATTTCATGCATTTTAAATATTTTAAAATCATAGAAAAATCATAAAAATTGTCACATTTTAATTTCATGCTATCTTATGTTCAATTTTCATGTAGGAATTAATTTTATTAAGAATAATCACAAAAATAGTCATTTTTACATATTTAGCTTTTAGTCTTTAGAAAGTAGTGTTTTTATTTAGTTTTAAGTTAATTAGTTATTTTAATAGATAAACAATTTTAATTTTTACAAATTAGATTGATTTAGTATTAATTTAAGATTTTATTAGATTTTAAAATCAAAGAAAAATAAAAATAAAAAAAAGATTTTGATTTAGTCTTAGTATATTTGGCCAAAGTTAATTAGCCCAAATTCATGACCCAAATCCCTTCAAGCCCAAAGCCTAATACCCTAAAAAACCCTTCTCCCTTTAATAAAAACTAAGCTAGACCCCTAGACCTAGACCTTATACTTTTCCATCCGCCATTTTTCAACAACAGAAAAATCCCCCCCTATCGATCATCTTCTTCAAGCAGCCATTTTCCATGGCTGATTCTTAACCAAACCAACAACTCCCTGCTCTCTTCAAACACACAAACAACCATTTCCCTTTCTTCTTCAACGAAAGATCTCCAAGACTTGAAATCTATGTAGCGAAAATCGACAGTAAAACACCCCTGACGCCGACGAGCCCACCTCCCTTCACCCATCGTCGTTTCTGCTTCTTCCCGTGCATAACAGCTCGCCGGAAAATGCCATAGACGATGACCCCCACATACACAAACAACACGCAAAAATAGAGCAAATTAGAGGTGTCGTTTCGAGGTTCCATCGTGTTCATGTCCGGTTAGTTCTTTTTTGGTCGTTGCTCAATGTTTGGCTCATTGTTTTTCCAACTAAACAGAGCTGTAAACTTAGAAATTCTATTAATCGGAAATAAATTTGCTCACTTGTCTATTTATGCCTTTGAAATTTTCTGTTTATTATTTGAACTTTGGCTTTCTTCTTAAATTCTAGAAGACATTCGATTTGTGTTAATATACATTTAGAGTTAAACTTCACCCTCGCTTTGTGAAATTTTGTTGATGTTTAATTGTATGTTCCTTGGTATTGTATCTAATATCTATCTTGGGTTTTTCTATTTACTTCTTTGTGATGAGATTATTTTGACTTGTAAGAAGGAACCTTGGAGGTTGCTGGATATCTTTGGTTTGTTTTCTTGCTGAATTTATTAGCGGGATAGCCGACTTTTCACTTAACATCATGTTTGTTTGGCAAATTCTTGTGTGAACTGTGATGCATATGTGGAGTTCCATTTGACTTATAATTCTCTGTAAGGACTGTCTAATGTTCACGTTTGCTGATCATCTTCATGTATACTTGTTCTCGATAGAAATAGCTTATCAATGAGCTAGTTTGGCCCCTATTAGCTAAATTTGTAGCAAAAGGCCTTGAATCTCTTTCATTTTTGGGCTGAATTCTGAGCCTAATACAGCTTCAATGTTGGTTTGGCCCTGAAAAAATAACCTAATGGGTCTATAGCTTTATACTAATTTCAAATTAGTTTTAAATATGAACATCCTTAGTTCGCTTTAGTTGGGTACAATCATTCAAAAATAAATCGAGATGTGTCATTCACAATTGAATCACCTAATATATGGCCCTCACATTAATATTATAACTTAGTGTAAAAAATATTTTGAACATTCGTAGTTTTTTTAGGCGTGTTTATAACAAAATCCTCATAGCTACGGGTACGGTTCCCATGACGTAGTTGTGATACCTAATTCCAAATCTGGGGGTACATTTATGTGACCCGACCACAGTTTCTAATAACTTTAATAAATTAAACATGATGTAGATCGTGAGTACAGTTCCCGTGACATGATTCACACTTTGTATCAAACAAACAAGTGTACGACAATCGTGACTTTTTCCAGAATAATTCTATAAAAATAATTAAAGCGGCTATAAGGTTAAAAATGCACAATAGGTTTAAAACGTGTAGTAAATCAGATAATAGGCCAATTATTAATTGTTTAAGCGACCGTATTAGAACCACGGAACTCGGGAATGCCTAACACCTTCTCCTAGGTTAATAGAATTTTGTATCTAGAATTTCTGGTTCACAGACTTTTAAATAAAGTCAAAAAAGTTCCTCGATTTGGGATTTAAAAATAAACTGGTGACTTGGGACACCAACAAATAAATTATTCCAGGTGGCGACTCTAACAAATTAAATAAAATAATTCTATTTCGATTAATGTCACTTTAATTGGAACAACTCCCTTATATCCCCTCTAGGGCAGTAAAAAGGAGGTATAAAACCTCTATAAGGCAACACCAAAACTGTAAGACCTCAAGCAAGGCATGAACCATACTTGTACCAAGTAACCTATCTGTAAGATCTCAAGCAAGGCATGAACCATACTTGTACCAAGTAACTTATCTATAAGACCTCAAGTAAGGCATGTTGAAATTTGTAAGACCTTACGAAAGGCGTAATCTTGATCTTAAAGTTAAGGCTATACATTCGAACATGTAAGACCCCTAAAAAGGCATACCCTCGATGTAAACGCCGAAACTACTTCACTCGGGGACTAAAAGGCTCCGTCCAAATACAATGACTACGGTCACAAGGCTATACCAGCCAAACTCACATGACTCGGGGATGCCCAATTGTCGCTATAAAATCAGAGGCCTCAAATTACTTAGAAATGCTTAGAAAAGAACCGGTTAATCAGGCTACCCTTGGCATAAGCAAAAGAGTTTCGATCATATCAGCTCCAAACAATGGGCTTCGAAACAGTTCAGCCATCGAGTGAAACCTCCCGAGGTGCTCATTTGTCACTACATAATGGCTCACAATCGAGGTTCTTATCGAACCCTCGAAGAGTCGGGTGAATACAAAAACTTCAAAGAGTCTTTAGCGAGGGAAAAATAAAGCCTATATAAGAGGTCGTACAGACCCAATGCGTAAGAGCCATTGTCGCCAACCTAAAATTAAAGGTCATACCGACCCAATATGTAAGAGCCACTATCGCCAGCTTAAAATTAAAGGTCGTACCAACCCAATACATAAGAGCCACTATCACCAGCTTAAAATCAAAGGTCGTACCGACCCAACACGTAAGAGCCTAAGAGCCATCTTAAAACTCAAAAAATAAGGGTCAATGAGCCGAGTCGAAATCCGACTCGAAGACTGAGCCCGAAACAGTTAACTAAAAATGCCTAAGGGCAAATACGTAAGAGCCTACGAGCCAGCCCAACAAGCCTCAGGGTCGATTTGCTAACCTAAGGGCAAGCCTCAGGGTCGATTTGCAAACCTATGGGATTAACAAACCTAAGAGATTTTACCTCAAAGGCCAATTGGTCTGGCAAATCAGTGACAAAACGTCAAAACTCAAGACAAAGAAAGACATACACGAGCAAATAAAAATTCAAGGAAGGAGAAAATCGAAAGGTTTCTTTACATATATGCATGTATGAAACAATGCAAGGCTGCATTTACAAAGTTCTCTAAGAACACTATACAAAGAATCAAAAAGAAGAAAAAAAAGGCCTAGTCTATTTTCCCCTCGAGGATTGTGACCCCAACAACCCCTTCTCCATTATCTTTGGCATCAGATATGAGGAATTTTGTGTCGTATTCATCCGCCTTGGCCTACGCTATCTCTTCCAAGAGATCGAAGCCCCTACGTGAATCTCTTTGAGGGTTTCCCTCCGCAATTTACACCGAGCATATTCATTGCTTCTGCTCTCTTGATCAGAAACCCCTCTCAGTTCAGCCCAAGCTTCGACAATGTCTTTTAAATAGACGACCACTTTCTTGTTGGCCTTACACCAAATCTCTTCAGCTTCAGCCAGGGCATCCACGACCTTGGCCTTCATCTCCAAAAAATCAAACTCGAGCCTTGCAATCATGCTCGTCTGAACTGAGCTATTTTCACGGGTGTTCTGGAGCTGCACCTCGAGGGCAAAAACCTTGGCCAGAACATTCTTCTTCGCCGCAACATGGGCATCTATCTTAGCCCTTAGCTTGTTACATTCATGCTTGGCCTGGCCAATCTCTCCTTAAAGGCATTCCAAATCCTTTGTCTTGCTCTACAACTGAGGTATAAAAATATTAATCTCTGAGGATAGAAGAAGGAGCATGTATTCCCTCGGAGCAAAAGTAACATGTTTCTCAAGGTGGCTTTCATAGTTCAGGCTTTGATTTGCCTCGTATCGAAGGTGCCTCAATTCTTTTCCCCTTTCACCATAAAGAATCCTGAGGGATTTCTCCCCTTCACAGGCTTTCCTTAACCGAGCTTCCCAGTGGAGTAGCTCAGACTTGAGCTTGTCAAAGGCCTATGAAAAAGAAGCTCAATGAGAAAACAAAAATGTAAAATCAAAAGATCAACAAAGTTGACCAAAGCTCACCACAGAACAAAGCCGTTGAGCCTCCTCAAAGGTTGAGCGTGCACCTACTGGCCTGGTCTCACTGGTCCCAGTTGAACCGATCTCGGTGGGGACATGGTCGCTCGAGTCGCCGCTTGATTTAGGAAGCCCCTGGTCTCGAACATCCCTTGATGTATCTTTGACGGGGGCAAGGACACCGACTGAACACCTGTATCCCTCTAAGTACCATCGGCGGGAAATGAAGACGGCTTCAAGAGAGGAACCACTTTTCCAAGGCTAGAAGCCTCAGATGCCGCAGGATCAGCAGATACATCTTCTTTGAGCCTTGAGCATGGCTTGCCTCGCTATGAGCACCCTCGACCTTCGAGGACTCCTTCCGTTTGTTATTAGTCCTTGACCCCAAAGCCGACGATTCTTCCTCCTCCCCAAGGGGGCACGAACTCATCTCAGAAAAATCTCCAATGCCTGCGGTGACGGAATTAGTACACATCAAAGAAAGTACCTTTCAAAGAAAGCAAGCCACACACCACGTACCGTGATGTTATGCCTCCCATCTACCCTTGGCCAGACCTCGCCACTTACGCTCATCGTAAGTCGAGCAAGCTGCCAGTTTTCGAGACCAATCCGCCAGGTCTGGAACCTCGTGTGGCATCCATGGGATTGCTGCAAAAAAGAAAAGAAAAAGAAAGCATCTTTATAGAGTACGCCTTCACCATAGGCAAAAATAATAAGAACACAAGTGTACCACTTACGTGTGAAGTTTCATTTCTCAGGAAATGGAAGGAACTCTATGGGGATAATATCGACAGTCCGCACTCAGACGAAATGACTCATCCACCCTCGGTCCCCATCTTCTTCATTGTTGGCAACAAAGGGATGAGTGGATAAACATCGTAGAGTAATCAGGCCTTGATTATGCAAGGGCCGGTATAGTCTAAGAAGATGACTGAGGGTGAACTCGAGCCCAGCTTTATCTACAAAATACCTTATCATCAGCACTATCCTCCAAAACGACGAATGAACCTGTGCCAGGGTAACCCGACATCTCCTACAAATCGAGCACAACTCTATTGAGGTGGCCCAACGTAAAGGGGTATGTATATATATTCAAAAACCCCTCGACATAAGCCATGATGCTCTCTTCCAGGGAAGGTACCTGCTATTTTTCTCCCCATCTGCAGTCCTTTCTAACTACCTCGAGGTGTTCCTCCCCTATTAAGGAAATAAACCTCGATGCATGCTCCCGATGGCCCTGAACATTGGGAGGTATCTCTGACGCAAAGTACCTCATCGTGACAAAGCACCTTGAGGTTAGCTCACCAGATACTGGCGGTGTACCACCGATCGAGCTCGAAGCTGAGGCGAAACTCTCCTCTCCTTGGTGAACGGGTTTAGACGTAGCAGTCATGGCTATGATAAAATAAGAAAAAAGAAGGTAAAGGATTAGGTGAAAGCTTTTGAAATGGTTAGAGAACTAGCATAAAAAAGAGCTCTATGAAAGGGATAGTTACTCAAAGTAGAGGAGTCTTCAGATAAGAAATAAGCAAATGCATATATAGAGCAAGCAGCGATTGTTCGCCTATCTGAAGGCCAATTGATTCTGACCATGTCAGTGCCATTTTTAGAGAAGTGTACCGGTGGGACCACTCCGATCGCTTCACATCCGTGGAAAATAAATGATACTACCACACAATGCTCGGGATCCATTGAGATCCCGAGGATTTTTGTTATTACAAGCATTGATTCTAAAAAGCTATCGACCTAATCTCGAGATAGTGCCCGATCTCGAGGGTCCCGATTACTCCAAGTATGGGCTCCGAAGAGCCAACATCAAAATTCAACAGACTAACTTTACATAAGAGTTGAAAATAAATTGGAAGACTTGAAGTAGAAAAATTTTCTTACATTGCCAAAAATATATTTACAAGGGGTGCCTTTACAAGACCTTTTCCCCCGTGAAAGTAATACACAAAAAAGAAAGGAAGACGACGCGGGTCTATTCTTCGCTATCACTACTCTTTTGATCATCTCTGGACCCCTCATCCGAAGTGGCCGAGAATGTCGATTCTTTCTCCAAGTCTCGAGCTTCCTCAATCTCAGCTGAGAGATCGGTGCCTTTAGCGCTTGCTTCCTCGAGAGCTTGCCTCCTTGCCTTTGAACGAGCGTAAGCAATGGCCCGAGTTAGCTTCTACTCGGACTTCTCTGTATCTCTCGGGCTCGTTCATTAGCAGTAGCGGCATCTTTCATGTATGAAGACGCATTTTCCTCGGCCGCAGCCTTGGCCGCAGAAAGTACCGCAGCATCCTTTTGAGCACTCCGAAAGAGACCCTGGATTGATGACAAATCTTTCCGCAAAAGGTCTCTCTCTGAGGTCACAGCCTCATTTTGCCTCCTCAGCTCAAGGATCTCCGCATCCTTGGCAGCAACCTCTTCCTGAAGTTGCCCCACGAGGGCATCTTTTTGCCCGATTTACAAAGAAAAAAAATAAGTCGATAAGCATCAAATTATAAGAATAATAAAAGATGAGTTCATGGATACTGTGATACCTGCTCATCAAGGCCAGCCCTTTTCTGACGCACTCCCTCCAAATTCACCCGAAGCCTGCTCAACTCCTCCCCCGTTTGGGAAGAGGAGGCCTTTGACTCCTTTAGCTCCGAGGTGAGCTTCTCTATCTCCTTCCTACAGCACGAAAGCTTGTCTAGAAGCCTAGAAAAGGCATGGTCGTACATTCTCTTAGCCTGCAATAGAGTAGGGAAGTTAGAAAAACAAAGGCAAAAATTTGAATCACTAAAAATATGCCAGAGAATATCACTTGTTGTTGAAACCTTTCCACCTCCTCAAGAGCGATGGGAGCATTAAGGTCAATGTCCTCATCGACACCATTGAGAAGGCTTTCGATCACATCTTCCCCTTTATGGGAAGCCCCTATATCGACAGCAGCTGAGTCTTGTGCATCCCAGAACTCCCCCGTTGAGTACGAATGGCCCAAATTAAAGTAACCCAGGGCATTAAGTTCTCTAATGGTCTCATCTCGCCCCCGAGAAGCTTCGGGTTCAGGCCCTCCAGAATCACTAGCAGCGGAATCATCGGCATGGATTGTACCGTGTTCGACTTGGAACTCGGGGACTATGCCCGCACCCTCCTCGAGGGTCTCCTCAGCACGGGTTTGGTCTATATCGACTACCCCCGATTCGGCGATTTTCTACCCACCAACTTGCGGAGCATCTGCACCTCCTCTCGTCCTTTGTACCAAAAGACATTAATCATCAGCATCACCTTCATCCTCGGCACGAGGACTTGCCATAGCAGCAGAAGTCGAGATTTTGGCATCAGTTCGAGGCATTTGAACTTTAGGTTTCTCCGATTTGGGAGACACCGCCGACGCCTCTTTCTTCCTCTTCTTGCCCTTATCGGGCTTCGAGGTCCCTTCCTCACCATCAGGAGACAGTCTCATCAACACTCCATCCCCGAGGACTACACAAGTGTGATACATCAAACTTACCACAATAAAAGATACTCATAAGGAAGCATGGTGAAGATAGCAGTAAAGAGAATACTATGATTCTTGGCTTGCCACCGCGTTTTGGCCAAGTCGCGCCAAGAACGATCAAGATAATGGAAAGCGGAATCCAACTGTTTGATCCATTCCGATAGGTTCTGAACCATGCCACGATACCAAATGGTGGTTGCTTAATCAAAAGAAGATCATTTTTTCAGAAAGGGATGAAAAGGCAACAAAATATGCTCGAGGTAGGGGCACTTACGGTTCATATTCCACTAATCCGGGAATGGCATCCTATTAGCCGGGATAATGTCCGAGGTCCTCACTCAGACAAACCGACTCATCCACCCCCGATCCTTGTCCTCATCGATGCTCGAAAAGAATGGCCTCGCGGATCGAGGATGACGCTTGATCAAACCCCGGAATAGACGAGGGCTGTATAATCTAACCAAGGGATTGACGGTGAAGGTCATGCCCTCGACCTGGTTGGAAAAGTACCGAAGCATATGAACAATCCTCTAGGTAGAAGGATAAATCTAACCGAGTGTCACTCGGTACTCATGGCAGAAATCGAGAATCGCTAGATCTATCAACGGGGAAGAAGGATTCGAAGAATTTACGGGGCCTAAAGTAAATGGGTATGTATATATGCTGAGAAAGCCAGCTTTCTGGTCTACTATACTCTCCCCATAATTGGGTATTTCAACTAACGCTGCCTACCCTCATCGGCAGTTTTTCTTCACTCTATTCGTATTGGTCACCACGCTGATGTACCGAAACACGTGCTCACATCGGCCTGGTGTAGCAAGGGGATTTTCGACAGAAAAATTGGATACAGTATTAAATTTGGTAGGGGTACACTTCTCGATAGTTGGGGGTACTTTTGGTTTTCCCTTCGATGGGCGTGACGAGGAGGTGGTGCCCTCCTTTTAAGGTACTGTTTTAGAGGTTCTGCCATGACTATGAAAAAGAGGGGTTTGCTAGGAAGGAAAGAGAAGAAGAAAGTGCAGAAGGGAGAAGAATGCAAAAGATGGTGAACTTAGCTATAAAATATTGAAGGAGTTGTAAAGTATGAATGACAAAACGGTTGAGATATTTATAGAAGCCACATGGGAAGCGTTTGGGAAGTGGAAAGGTTGAACCAATAGCGATTCATGGACTTCTCGATAGTCATGTTGATAGCGACCTCTGCATAGTCTTTTGAGTCATGGAATTTAACGTTGTGATAGGCTGATGTCACGGGGGTAGTATCGGAGAGGTGAGAACTTAAGACCGTTTCTTGTCATTTTCATTCTAAGAAACACGGGGACTATCTATATGCGGTAAAATTCAGAGGGTCCGATTTTATAGTCATTATGATGTTTCGTAGGCATGTCTCCAAAGGCTCGAGACTATGGTCGAGGTTCAACCCCGAGGTTTTATCAACGTTTGACCTCGGGGAAGTGCAGATCGATAGTTATGATGGGAACATAGGAAGTTTCCAAGGCACGTCTTAGGTTGACCAAGTCTATTAGGCTAGTATGAGCTCGTACTGTGGCATTAAATGGTTGTACCAGCCATATATCTTTGTAATAAATGCATTTGTACTATGTTGAGATTCCCCCTCATATATAAAGGGGACCCTTGTCATTTTGTAAGAAAATATAACATACAACATTCAATATAAGAACAAGAACATTCTATGCTCTCTAACTTAAACACATTCTCCCTTTATTCTATTACTTACATTGATTGCTTACATTTATTGTATTTCATTAATTATTCTTTATTTATTGCTTATTATTGATCATGAAGAGCCTTCATCAAAGCTCTTAAAACTGTCAGTCCTTCATCGGCTACCCACATCACAATATCTAGCTCGACCTCGAGGCCCCATATAACTTGGCTCGAGTCCCCGATTTTCAACCACTCGGTTTGCCTAAACATACTGCTTTCGAGTTCTTATCTTATTTTTTAGTCTCACACTTAGGTAAACATATTTGGGTATCAACAGCTATCCCTCTTTACCCGGGAAGGATAAAAGAGTTGTCAGGTAAAGAAATGATAACCAATTTTGACCAATGGAGGGGTGTTTTGAAAAATATAGGCCACACCCTGGTCTCTGAGCTGCCTACATATCCCTGGTTTTACAGGAATCAGGCCATGTGTATTTCTGGACCCAACGGTGAATGAAGCCGATGGAATTGTTATAGGAATGGTAGTATGTTTTGGAAAGGTTCCTTTTTGGGGAGGATATTATCAGATGGGTTTATGTTGAGTTATGAATATGAGTCTGAAGCGTAACAGATGTATCATAGGGCAGATATCTAAACAGTCATAGAGTCAAGGCGGGTAATTGATGAGAATCAGTTAAATGGCAGAGTGTAAGTGGTATGAGCGGAAACCGGAACGAAGGTTGCTCCTGTTTGAAGAACGGTTACCTACTGGACTTCCTACCAAACTTAAAACACGATGCATGCAAGTATATGGATTATTTCGAGAATTTAAACATGATGCAAATTTCCTTTGGACCATGAAGGTTGTCTTGGGACAGTGAAGATGACGTCCTTAGACCATGACGTCCCGTGCCATGAATTATGAGATAAGAGATTCACATAATTAAACCAAGGAACCTATAGGCATGATAAGTGGTGCCTTTGAACCATGACGCCTTTGAATAATGATGTGTAGTATTGAGAGATCCTCAGGCCATGACATGGTGTCTTCAGGCTATGAGGATGATGCCTTCGGACTATGACGTCTTTGGACAAGTTGGCTATATATCAGCCTATGAAGTGCAGAGACATTATAACAAAGGTATAACAAGGCAATGCTTAACCTCGTGCATAGTTTGTGGGTAGAGCTTAGCTCTGAGAAAAGAAGATAATGCAAATTTGAATATGGAGCAACACTTATGCAGAGGGAGACAATGCGTAATCTCACGAGATGGTAGTGCTTTGTCTTATGCAAATAGGGAGGCAGGGCTTAGCCTCATGCAAGATTTTAGATATGGCATAGTCTAATGTAAGGGAAGGCAGTGCTTAGCCTTATGCAAATATAGAGGAAGGGCTTCGCCTCATGCAAGATTTGAGACAAGGCTTAGTCTCATGCAAAGAGAAGGAAATGCTTAGCGTTATGCGAATATGGAGGCAGGGCTTAGCCTCATGCAAGATTTGAGACAGGTCTTAGTCTCATACAAAGAGAAGGCAGTGCTTAACCTTATGCAAATATGGAGGCATGGCTTAGCCTCATGCAAGGATCGAGACGGAGCTTAGTCTCATGCAAAGAGAAGGCAGTGCTTAGCCTTACGCAAATATAGAGGAAGGGCTTAGCCTCATGCAAGAATCGAGACAAAGCTTAGTCTCATGCAAAGAGAGGGCAGTGCTTAGCCTTATTCAAATATGGAGGTAGGGCTTAGCCTCATGCAAGGATCGAGATAGAGCTTAGTCTCATGCAAAGAGAGGGCAGTGCTTAGCCTTATGCAAGATTTGAGACAGGGCTTAGTCTCATGCAAAGAGAAAGCAATGCTTAGCCTTAAGCAGTGATCAAGTAGCAAATATGAGTAGAATATTTCCTAGTTGGAGATATATTTTCATCTGGTGGCCTGACTGATAGTGATTTTGATATGTGTATATTTGTGAATACTCCTGTTATGTTCACAGTGCCTACATCAAAAGAAGAATCGTGAGTTTTGTAAGGGGAGGTTGGTTCGTGCCTTTGTCCGCTTGCTTTGCTCTAGAAGCCTTGTTCGAGTCGTCCCAGGTAACACCAGGCTGCCATAGAAATAAAGTTTTCGGAAAATATGCACTTATTTGATGAAATAGAATTATTTTAGAAACATAATGGTATATAATATCAAGTAAATTAGATGAACTAGTGATTGTAACACTTTTAGAGACATTACGCCTTCCTTGCACTAGAATTTTGAGGGTCCTCCTCAAAATTCTACCCCAGTTTGATCCTTTAGTCGCTCTGCGTGCAATGAATTTTGTTGGATCAGCTCCGGAATTTTGAGAATCCTTCTTAAAATTCCGCCCCAGTTACTTAACCGATTTCTGACTTCTGGTATATGATGGCATCGGCTGGACTCGTTCTAGAATTTTGAGGGTCCTCCTCAAAATTCTGCCCCAGTTTCTGGTTTTGCGAAAATGAAAATTTTATTAAGATGTGAATGAATCCACAAGGCTTCCTACGTATTCCCTCTTAAACGGAAATCTTGTCAAGCGTAGTTCAGTTACATTAGATGAAGAAATGTAAACAATCTAAACATAGTATCTCTTGACTGCATCAGAATTGATAGGTTTTGGCCAAATTTCTTTGTCCATCTCTGCGAGTATGAGTGCTTCTCCTGTTAGCACCTGATGAATCATGTAAGGGCCTTGCCAGTTGTGTGAAAATTTCCCTTTGGCTTCATCCTGATGCGTGAAAATTTACTTCAGCACCAACTGCCCTGGTGCGAATGTTCTTGGTCTGACCCTTTTGTTGAATGCTCTGGAAATTCTATTTTGATAAAGCTGACCGTGGCATACTGCGTTCATTCTTTTTCCATCTATGAGGGCTAGTTTCTCATAGTGGCTCCTTATTTATTTTGCATCGCTAAGTTTGGCTTCTTGTATGATCCTTAAAGAAGAAATTTCTACCTCGGCTGGAATGACAACTTCGATACCCTAAACCAGTAAATAGGGAGTTGCCCAGTTAATGTGCGGACCGTAGTGCAGTACCCCAATAGGGCAAAGGGTAACTTTTCATTCCATTGTTTGTTATTTTCTACCATCTTCCTTAGTATCTTCGTGATGTTTTTGTTAGTAGCTTCCACATCTCCATTCATTTGAGGCATGTATGTTGTGGAGTTTTTGTGCTTGATTTTGAAGGTTTCACACATGGCTTTCATCAGATCACTATTGAGATTGGCGGCATTATCAGTGATAATGGACTTGGGAACCCCGAATCGGCAAACAATACGATCATTGACAAAGTCTGCGACGACTTTTGTGGTTACAGCTTTGTAAGATGCAACCTCTACCCATTTTGTGAAATAGTCGATAGCCACTAAAATGAACCGGTGTTCGTTGGAAGTGGTGGACTCGATCGGACCAATGATGTCCATTCCCCACGAAGCAAAAGTCCAAGGTGCACTTGTTGAATTGAGCTTGTTTGGTGGTACCTTTATCATGTATGCATATACCTGGTATTAGTGGCAATTCTGGAGGTACCTGATGCAATATATTTCCATGGCCATCCAAAAATATCTAGCTCTGAGTAGTTTTTTGGCTAGAACAAAACCGTTCATATGTGGTCCGCAAGTTCCGGCATGTATCTCCTCAAGAAATCTGGAAGCCTCATTTGCATCAACACACCTTAACAACCCCATATCAAGAGTTCTTCTATACAAGGTCCCTCCGCTTTGGAAGAAGTGATTGGACAACCTTCCCAGTGTGCGCTTCTGAGTGTGGTTTGCCTGTTTTGGATATTCTCCTTTCGCTAAATAATCTTTGATGTCATGGAACCAAGGTTTTCCATCCGTTTCATCTTCAACATGAGCACAGTAAGCTAGTTGATTGTGAATCCTCACCAGGATGGGATCGATGAAATTCTTATCTGGATGTTGTATCATTGATGACAAGGTGGCCAGTGCGTCTGCGAACTCATTTTGAATTCTGGGCACATGTTTGAATTCTATATTTGTGAATCTCTTTATCAATTCTTGCACATGATACAAGTATGGTAGTATCTTTATCATTTGAAGTTTGCAGCCCCATTGAAGAACATTCTCCAACCATTGTAGGCTTCAACAATGTCCTCCCATACGATTGATACTTCTTCATCAGGAAAATACGTTTTAATGGTTCGTATTCTCTTCCCCCATGATTTTTACCAAGTTGGTCTTCCAATGCTTGTCCTTTGACCGCCTTCTGAGTTACATAGATGATATCGAACACACTTAACAACATCTGCCACTTAGCTAACTTCCCAGTTGGCATGGGCTTTTGAAAGATGTACTTCAGAAGGTCCATCCTGGATATGAGGTATGTGTATAGTTATAGAAGTAATGCCTCAATTTCTGAGCGGTCCAAGTCAAAGCAAAACAAGTGTGTTCTAGTAGAGAGTATCGTGCTTCATAAGGTGTGAACTTCTTACTCAAGTAGTATATGGCTTGCTCCTTTCTTCCCGTCTCATCATGTTTTCCCAAACACATCCGAAAGCTCCATCTAATACGGATAGATATAGTAGCAAAGGTCTCCCAGGTTCTGGAGGGACTAGGATTGGCAGTGTAGACATGTATTCCTTGATTTTGTCAAAAGCCTTCTGATAGTCCTCGGTTCAACTGGTTTCAGCATCCTTCAGCAACATTTTGAAGATGGGTTCACATATTATTGTGGATTTTGCTATGAAATGGCTGATGTAGTTAAGGCGTCCTAGGAAGATCATCACGTCCTTTTTGCTCTTTGGTGGTGGTAATTCTTGGATAGCCTTAACTTTGGATGGGTCCAACTCGATTCCTCGGTGGCTGACAATGAATCCCATAGCTTTCCTTCATAAACCCTGAGTGTACATTTTATGGGGTTCAGTTTTAGATTGTACCTCTTTCTCAAGTCTGCTATATGATTTGCGGCCCTCTTAGATTTGATGATGACGTCGTCAACATACACCTCTATTTCCTTATGCATCATATCATAGAAGATGGTCGTCATGGCTTTCATGTAGGTAGACCCAGCATTCTTTAGACCGAATGGCATCATTTTGTAGCAGTACACTCCCCATGGTGTAATGAAGGTCGTTTTTTCTACGTCTGGTAGCGGGAAATCATCCTAGGGGCTTGATCTATTTAAATCTCGATAGTTAACACACACCCTTACTTTCCCATCTTTCTTCAAAACTGGTACGATGTTGGCTAACCAGGTTGGGTACTCAACTACCCTGAGGACTTTGGCTTTGATCTACTTAGTGACTTCTTCCTTTATCTTTAGGCTCATGCCTGGTTTAAACTTTCTGAGTTTCTGTTTCACCGACGAACATATTGGATTAGTAGGAAACTTATGAGCCACTATGGATGTGCTCAAGCCGGTCATGTCATCATATGACCATGCAAAAATATCCTCATATTATTTTAGGAAACACGTGTATTCTTCCTTTTCTGATGGCGATAGGTGAATGCTTATGAGAGTCTCTTTGACGGTTTTGGAATCTCCCAAATTGATTGCCTCAGTTTCGTCCTGGTTGGACTTAGGTCTTTCTCAAAATTCTCAACTTCCCTGACAATTTCCTCAGGTATTTCGTCCTCTTCTTCTTATTCACTATCCTTATATTGTGTTGTCTCATTACATCTCACAGTCATCGGTTTATCAAAGAAACTAATAATAATGATGTAGATTAAAAATGTGAAAGATAATAATCAATAATAAATAGTAATGCATTAATTAAATTTGAAAATATCCAAAACAGGTACGACTCGATTACTCGAGCAATTATTTCAGAACAAAATGCGTATTTAAAAGAAAATACTAAAAATATCTTAAATGCCTAGAATGGCTATTAAAACAAGTCAGGCTAATTTCCAAGCTACCCAGGAACTCGGCAGGCCCAAGATGGTGTGGCAGTCCAATTCTTGAGAACAAATCCCTTATGAATGGTGAGGCCTTCTTACGCCTCTTCCTCCACTATCACACTGCATTCCATATCCTCGTCTTCTAGAAATAGGTTCCATAGCCTAGCCAAAGCTTCTTCCTCTGTAGATCCCTATATTCTATCGGCCTGGTGAAAAGTCTAACTCAGATGTGGCACTGGTTTCTCGAGAGAGTAATAAAGACCACGCTATGGCGGCGACCAATCAATATATTCTTGCCAGGTATATGAATATCCCAACCCAAAAGTTGTGTCGTGACGTTTCAACTGTATTGGTTTGGTAATGCCCTAGAGTTTCTTCCCAAGCCCTTTGCCGGGTTCATACCAAGATCATGCCAGTATGCTTTCTATTTTGTTACTCCACCACTTGTCCTTCTCAATTGCGTTGACATGCTCAATGTGGTGATAAGTTTCTCCACTAGCCTTCTTTTATTCTCGATAACCGGGATAGTTTGACTGGTGTAAATGGGGTTACTTCCATCTCCATGAATGATTACCTCCTGATGGTTCCATTCAAACTTCACAGCCTGGTGCAACGTAGAAGCCACAGCCCCAGCGGCATGTATCCAAGGTCGGCCCAATAGAAGATTGTATGTAGAGGATATGTCTAGTACTTGGAACTCAATATCGAACCAAGTTGGTCCCATCTGCAGACAAAGGTTAATCTCCTCAATCGTGGCCCTTTGAGACCCATTAAATGCTTTCACGTTCATACTTTCCGCCCGTATCTCATGGAAATCTTTGCCCAACCTTTTCAGAGTAGTCAATAGACAAATGTTGAAGCTTGAACCCCCATCTATTAGGACCCTGGCAATGAATTTGCATTCAAACTGTACCGTGATATGTAGTTTCCTGTTGTGACTTAACCCTTCAGGCGGTAGTTCATCCTCGTGGAAGGTGATCTTGTGACTCTCCAGTACTTGCCCTACCATGTTGGCCATCTCTCCACATAGTGATATTGTAGGGCACATAAGTTTCATTCAACAACTTCATTAGAGCACTCCTATGAGCCACCAAATTTTGCAATAGCAACAGGATGTATATCTGGGAGGGAGTCTTGTTTAAATGATCGACGACAGAGTATTATCTCGCCTGTACTTTCCTCCAAAATCGTCTGGTCCAGTTTCAATGACAGGTTGTTTGGTAGAAGTCTCTCTGCTTGACCTTCCCAAATTTTCAGGTGTATAGATCCTTCCAGGTTTGGTCATCCCTTGTGCGGCACCAAATTCTTCCATCTTTGCTTTTCTTTTTTGCCTAGTATCGGCAACGTAATCCCAAGGTATAGCATTGGAATTAAAAGGAGGTGTGGTTGCTACTGTTACTGTGAATGGTGTGACCATTTCTACCTCAAATGGAATGGGTGTGGCTGCAGGTGGTGTTACCTCTACCTCAAATGGAACCGATGCGGTTACCTCAACTTTAATTGGCAGCTGTACCTGGACCACAATAGGATTGAGTGTGACTGCAGGATTCTTAGGATTGTCACCCTCTTTGATAAGTCCAATTGATCCCTCGGGATCCCACTCCTCATCAATTTCTATCACATTAATCCCTTATCCCCTATGATCTGGAAGAGGATTGTTGCGGACGTTGGGTGCGGCTTCCTTTTCCTGTATGACCTTATTATCAATCAATGTTTGGATCTTACCTTTCAATGTCTGGCACTCGTCAATAGTGTGCCCTTTCATACCGGAATGATATGCACAGGTTTTGTTCGGGTTGAGCCATTGAGATGAATTCTCCATTGTTACAGCGAGAATATGGGCGACATAACCAGCAGCTTTCAATCTTTCGTACATCTGATCGATGGGTTCAGCAATGGCGGTGTATTGTCTGGGTGGTTTGTGATCAAAAAATTAGGTCGGGGTTTCTAGTAATTTGAATGAGTTGGAGGTGAATGATAGTAGGGTGGCTGGGTGTTATAACAGTGATAGGTGGTGGCGGGTTTAGAATATCTAGGAGGTGAGGGTTGGTATGTAGGTGGAGTTTTTTGGTATGTGAGTGGATATTTTGGGCCTTGGGCCACCATTAATGCCCCTACTTCTTTCTTCTTCGATATGCCGCCTGATTGCAATGCTTTGTTTGTGGCCTGCAGTGCCTCAAAAATTGTCACCATCCCGCTTTTAATACCCTCTTCAATCCTTTCTTCGAGTTTGATGATATCAGAGAACTTATGATTCTCAATGACCATTAGCCTTTCTAAATACTATGGGTCCTGTGCCCTGACAAAGAATGTTTTCATCTATTCCTCGTCTAATGCTAGCCTGACCTTAGTTGCTTCCGACCTCCACCGAGTAGCACACTCGCGGAAGGTCTCAATTGGCTTCTTCTTTATATTCTGGATATAGAAGACGTCCGGTGCATTCTCTGTATTAAACCTGAACCGGTCCATAAAATCTGATGCCATGCTCACCTAATTGGCCCACTTCTTAGGATTCTGGCTTATGTACCAGGACAGGGCATCTCCGGTAAGACTTCTCATGAAGAGCTTCATTCGAATCCTTTCATCTTTTCTGACACCCTCGAGCTTGTCGCAATAAGTTCTCAAATGAACCTTGGGATCACCCGTTCCGTCAAATATTTCAAACATAGGAGGTTTATAACCCTCTGGCAGTTCCACATCTGGTTGTATGCATAAATCCTCGTAGTTCAGACCTTCTATCCCTTTACATCCTTCAACACCCTGAACTCGACTTGTCAACTTCTTGAGCTCCTCGTCCATGTTCTTAATGAGCGGGTCTTTCTTAGCAGATTCCGATGTATAGGAGATTGGTTTAGTGGAGTGAGGTAGTATTTCCACGTATATGGGGTTGTTTTGGTGGGTGCCAGGGATTTGGGTGTAGTGGTGGTCGTTGATCGAGTTTTGAGGATCCGGAGTAGGTTGTGGTGTGTTTTGTGGAGTGTGATAGGTAGTGGTTTATGGGTACTGGGTTGGTTGATGATGGTGTTGTAGAGGAGTTGGCACTGGTAGAGGATTGAGATTTTGAGGTGGTGTGGCATATTGATGGGGTTTGGGAGGATTTTATGGACGTTGGTTTGGCGTATTTTGAGGAGGTGCTGGTTTTTGGGCATTATGTTGGTTAATGTTTGGGACGTTCAGAGTGAGGGAGAGGTTTGCCAAGTTACGGACCTGCTCAAGTTCTTCTTGTAACTCCAGTATGTTCTGCTCCAATCGTAGGACCAAATTATTCTAGGCCGGAGTATTCCGACCGTCTGAAGTTTCAATATTCACAGCATTTTCTTTTCGGATACCACTCAAATCATCCATCTTAGCTTTTCCTCTACTTTTTGGATTACTCGAAGGAAGAGAGGGTAAAGGACCTCTAGATCTGGTGTGATATGCAGATGATGCCAGTATGTGCGAACCAAACATATGGGATGGGAATAATAAAAATAAAGAAAAACAAAAGGTAAACAAGTCAGTAAGAATTTTGAAAATGTTTGCAGTATTTAATCACATATTGCGAGAATGTAAATTCGCGTCCTAATTTGGGAGCCTCATTATACCCAAGGTATGCCTAGCAACATGTTGATTTGGAGACTTTCAGTGCCAATAATTGCCTCATTTCATTAATGTAAAAATAGTTGAATCTAAAACGACACTAAATAAGATAAGTCACTTATGAAACTTGGCCTTATTACATTTGAAAAAGTAAATAAACCTAATCTACTTGGTCCTAGAATGACCTTCTCCAAGCTGGATGTTTTTGACTTCGTCAATCAAATTCCCCAGTTCACGTAGGTTCAGCAATAGGTATGCCCTCGATAAATGTCCTCCTTCACTTCCTTCAGCGTTCTGGCAATCAGTGACTCTCTGCCTCATTTTCCTTCCAATTCCATCAGACTGTACTCCAGATATTCCAACCTTTCGTTTGATCTAACAACCATTTCCCTCCATTTATTAATTAGTTCCATATCGGTTTTGTGTGGCTCCAGATGCTCGGCCTCGGACTCGTGAACTCTTTGCGCAATTTGTTATATTTCACTTGTGCTTTGGCAACTTCATCTATGACTTTATTTCCTGGACCAACCCTTGGCTCAAATATTCCTGATATATTCTCTTCTAACCATGATGGGTAGAAGTACACATGACCGGTGTAATATTGATCTGGCTCAATCGTATCCTTTTCCATGATAATTTTCAAATGCCACATATGATGAGCTTCACATTTTTATGGGACGTCATAATCCTAAAAATTTGCCCTGTAGTGACTCATTTTAGCAACTTGCGGTATGACCTGCTTCCTGCATGCCTTTCTCATAACCCTAATGGGAGCATAAGGGTATATTCCCCTTAACCCGATCAGTACAAAGTGTGGAACATCCCTAGATTTGATGATGAATTCGTCGGTAGGGAACTATTCGAACATCCGTTGAACTTGATCCTCGGTCTAATTGCTGAAAAATTGCACTTATCGTGTAGCATTCTCGGGTTGAGCAAACCTGTCTGGGATATAGGTCATTTTCTTAGGATGATGGAAAGCTATGTGATCATTCCACGACCTTCGCGGAAGCTCTTGATGGTATTGACCTCTTTGGAGATGCTCTAACAACCAAACTTGTAGCAACAGATTACAACCTTTGAAGTATTTGTACCCCTTCTGACAGCGCTCTAAGGCCCGATATATGTCTTCTATGATCCCAGGGACAATGGTATATGTCTTCCCCTCGATCCCATGTATAAAGGTTTTGGTTACCATGGCTAGTCTGGTATGGATTCTATCCCCTTGGATCGGGAATACTATCATACCTAAGAAGCAGACGATGAAAACAAAAACCCTGCGATGAATCCAACCCAAGGAACAGATGGAAAAATTCGTCATCAAGAATACGATAAGATCTAGTGTGACCGTATCGTTCATAGAGGGAGTCGAAAGGTATGTAAGATTTCTCCAGGCACTCCAAATCATCATTCTTTTTCAGACCCATTATCTTAACAAACCCCGTAGTAGTGCGATTTTCTGGCACCAATAAACCAGGACTATCCCAAGGTAGCCCAGTGAATCCTCCTATTTCTTCCAAGAGAGGGGCCATTTCTATGTTTTCAAAGCGAAACACGGCTCTTTCTTTGTACCAAAACATTATGGCAGCTTCGATCAACATGTTGTTCGGCTGGAGGTCCAATAGAGAAGGCCAATTTCCCAAGACCCTTTTCACATGATTTTTATCACTTGGTGGAAGATCATCTTACCAATCTAGCAACAATGGTGGTATGTTACGAACCATGCCGAACCTGGGAACTTCTTGCCTCATTTTCTACAAAATAAATATGGTTAGTCCCTTTTCCTCTCCAGATCTGACTATTTATACAACAATGATTAGCATATTGGCACTTATTTTCTCCAAAATTAATGTGCAAAATCATGGTTGCGTCCGTTGGGATTATGGAAACCCGATGGACTTTTGAACGAGGCTTGTCTTAAAGGGTTATTGTGTGGACAACATACTAACCCAGCTAGGTTTGATCATGATGCATGTACAATTAATCCGAGTAAGGTTTCTATAGAGGTCAAGACTGGTACCCTCAAGTGGACAACTTGAGGGGGAAAGGCACGAAACCGTCGACTGCACCACTGATCGACTAGTTTTACTGCAAATACGTCTTTCTGAATTAAAAGGGTGTTATATAGGAAGGGCGCAAACACTCATCAAGCGTTGCTATAGGATTGATTATGCACGAGTGGAATATGATATTGAGCATGATTTATGCAACAATAAATAGCATGTTATCACGTATTTTCACGTTAAAAATGATAAATGTGGTATTTAATAATTGAAAGGCGTTTAAGAAAGAAAATAAGGAGACAAGTCAGTTTCTGTAGTAAAGGAAATCATAAATACTTGAAATAGGCAATTAACTCCAGATAAAGGGGGTAGGGGAAAGGGTGCATACGTATTAATAGAATAAAGCATACTTAAGACTAATTCACAAAAAACAAGTTTGTTATGGTAAGAGCTTAAAAATATCCCTAGCAGAGTCGCCATGTTGTCACGCCCTCTTTTTCCTCGCGGAGTCCGGGTTTCAACATTTTGGGATAGCTCCTTTCCTTTTGGATTGGGTATGAGATTTGAAGAGTCGCCACCTAAAGGATTAAAGTATGTTAGGGCACCTAGAACAAGTAACTCATGTACTAGTTTACATTACCAGAAATTGGGTAAGGGCTCGAGATTACCTTGAGGGGAAGGCGTTAGGTACCCCTCGAGGTCCACAACGGTGGGTCCCGACCAAACTCAACTTAAGCGAATTAGTCTTTAAGGAAATAAAGCAGCTTAAACAAATAAAGATTATCTTAAAATGGGAATTAAAGGTGTCCTAAGTTTATTAGCCTATAGGATCACTTCTACGCAATACTCGGTAACCTTCCCCAAATTGAGGTGTTACGCATAGCATTAGCACACGGGTCATCATCTCCTTTACTACCCAATCACCCTCCCTTTTTCAGTTATTACCTAAGCATTCTAATAACATCCAGTACGTACCTTATGCGTGCACTACCCGTCCCTTACCTCTGGCCTTGGAGGTGTTTAGGACCTCTATTTAAGGTGGTTCTAGACTTACCTATGTTGTTTAAAAGGAGAAAACTAAGCAACAAACAAAAGTCAAGTAGGAATGTCACATAAGGAGCAATTAAGTGGGCTCATGTTAACCTCCACAAATAGACAAACAAATGCACGCTATTCAAACAAGCAATTTTAAATGATTTTAGGATCCTATAGGCAGGATATCTAAATGAGCACAAAATAGAATATACAACAATGTTTATTAAAGCGAGCAGACGAGTACATATCAGTTTGCCTACTGCTTTTGTTAATACTATGAATCCGGGCATATGTCAAACAAGTAATCACAGTTTTTAGACCCAAAATTTAAATCAAACGACAGGCTTGCCTAGGTGATAGTCGGACATAACTCTATAGACATGGTATCTAATGCTGTAAACCAGTTAATGATTTTAATGTGCAGATTTAATCTTTTTAGATCCTATAGGCATGCTTTCTAAGTGTTGAAACTGATTATAAGCATTATTTTTATAGACATGATATCTAAACACAAAAACTAATTTTTTACACTTACTTCCTATAGGCATGATGTCTAAGTGTCAAGACTGATTTTATATGTGTTTCCTATAGGCATGATATCTAGGTGTTGAAACTGTTTTTACGCTTATTTCCTACAGGCATGATATCTACGCGCAAACTGATATTTCATATAGGCATGATAACTGTAAGCACGTGATTTTTGCCATATATGAGAATTACTCCCAAAAAATTCAAAAATAAAATGATTTTTCTTTGGTGTACAATTTTGTGATATTTTGAAGAATTATTTGTATTTGTCTGTGCGTGTTTATTCGCTAAATTAATAAAAAATACAAAAATATGTCGCATTTTGCATGTAGGATTTAATTCTACAATTGTTAGTAATTAAAATTGTTTTACAAAAATTAAAAATTACAAAAATAGGCATCGTTTGCATTTTTAGCATTTAATGTCCAAATATACAATTTTATGCTTAATTAATACTTAATTGTGCGTTAATTGTTATTGGGAGTTAATTTGCGCCTTTATAACTTAATTTAGTTCTTAATAATAGTTTAAGTATTTTTATAATTTAGTTTTAGAAAAATAAAAAAAGAAAAGAGAGCGAAAATATAAAGAAAGTCGGAATTGGGCCTCTTCTTCAATTTCAAGCTATAGGCCCAAAAAATGGCCCAATCTTCCCTACGACCCAGTCCATTTCGAACTGGGTCGACCCAGTCCATTAACCCAACACCCCTTCTTCATTTTTGTCCAACACAAAACAAAACCAAAAAAAAAAAAAAAAAAGTGAATTATCACTATTAATAGTTTTATTTTTTGTTTTTTTATATATATAAAAAAAGAAATCCGAAAATATTTTATTTATTTATTATTTTTATTTTAAAAAAAAAATATATATATATATAGTAATTTCGGAAATGATTTTAAAAAAATAAAAAAAAAATAAAAAAAAAAGTAAAAGAATGTAGAAAATTTAAAAAAAAAGTAAAAAGTTTTAAAAAATTTAAAAGTAAAAGAAGGTTGGAATTAAAAAATAAATATAAAGATATCTGAAAATTTAAAAAATTTAAAGTAATTGAAAGTAGCATTTTTAAAAGAAAAAGAAAAGATAGTGGTTTATTTTTTAAAGAAAAGTTAAATAAAGTGAGATTCTCTTTTAAAAAAAATAAAAAATGGGATTTTAAATAAGATAAAGTAATTAAAGTTGGAATTTTAAAAATAAAAGTAAATAAAGGTGGGATTTCTTTTTCTAAAAAAATAAAAGCAATTTGTAAGTGAGATTTCTTTTAATTAAAAAAATAATAAAATAATAAAAAACAAATCTGAAAATTTCGAAAATTTTGCTATAAATAGAAGAGAAAATTTAGGAAGAAGGGTGGAAAAAAAGAGAGAAAAAACTAGATAGAGAGAAGAAAAAAAGAGGGGGCGGAGTGAGAAGTATACACCCGATATACATTCTGTATACACTGAATATACAGGGGCAGAATTCATTTTGGAGAGTTTTGAAGTTGAAAAAAAATAGTTACTGCTTCATTGCCTCGCTTAAGATCTGAAATAGTCAGAACCTTCCTGCCTTTTACTTCTTCACTATACTTGGAGTCGTTTATAGTCTCCTGGGTTTTCTGCTATTCCTACTGTACTGATTTGCGATGTTGCTGAATCTGCTGTTGCTGTGTTATTACTGCTGCTGACTTCTCCTTCTTTTGTTCTTGTACTGCTGTTTCCAGGTACACATTTGTACAATCTCGGCTTGAAGCAAAAAATGAAATATTAATCAGGCTTTGTTCCTGTTGAATTCCTCCTGTTTAGATTTGTGGTTGAATATAATTTTTCTTTCTTCGTATAAAGATATAGTTGAATGATTAATGAATAATGAGGTTGCATATGTATACTTTCTTCATCTAATAATGTTAGTTTAAATTACGGAGAATAATTAATCTGTTTTGATATTATGGTCAATCTCATGTTCTAGTATTATTGAATAACAGAATATAAAATGAAAGCAGTTTTTCTTTGTACAAACTCGATCGCAATTTTCCATTCGCATTAGCCGTAAACTAATAACTAATAAGTTACGTTTTTCAGCATGTAAATAATTAAGAGATTTTCTTTTAGTTTAGAGACGAACTTAATAGAAAATATAGTCATTGTAGGTTTATCCTGTAAAAATAAAAATGAGACGAGCCTCGCCAAATAAAACGTATAGATTGCGGGGCCCTCACAAAATGTATGGTTTAGTTAGAATTCGGAAGGACCGTTTAGCGAATTTCACGGTCTTCCCCAAAATAATAACGCGATAGTCTCTTTAATTGGAAAAAGAGACTTTCACGGTCTTCCCCGAATTCGGAAGGACCGTTTAGCGAATTTCACGGTCTAATATTTTACTTTCTTAAGCCTGGGTGTGCATTTCATGCGACCCGAATCCAAATCCCAAAACATCAAATAAAACGTGTTCCGGATTGTGGGTGCATTTCATGTAACGCAGTCCAAAGACGTGTTTTAAGCGATGTTCATATTTCTTTTAAAAACAATAATAATAAAGCGGTTAAAAGATAAAATTTGCACATAAGTTCATATTTGTATAAAAACAGACAATCAAGCCGAATATAACAGTTGAGCGACCGTGCTAGAACCACGGTAACTCGGGAATGCCTAACACCTTCTCCCGGGTTAACAGAATTCCTTATCCGGATTTCTGGTACGCAGACTGTAATATGGAGTCATTCTTTTCCTCGATTCGGGATTAAAATTGGTGACTTGGGACACCCTAAATCTCCCAAGTGGCGACTCTGAAATAAATAAACCAATCCCGTCTCGATTGTCCTTTAATTGGAAAAACTCCCTTGCACCCTCGCGGGGGCGGAAAAAGGAGGTGCGACAGCTCTGGCGACTCTGCTGGGGACTAGAGTCAGAACCACTGGTTCAGGGTTCAAGAATTCGAGCTTAAAATAATTGTTATAGTTGGCTTTATTTATTATCTGATTTTTTTTACATGATATATGCCCAATGTGCTAAATGACACTTTTACCGCTTTAATATTATTTGAATTATGAATATATACAACTGCTACGAAACCCCATTCTTTCTGAGTCTTCTAAATTTATGGTGCACACGTGCGCGTGGCCCACCTTTCTGTTAAAGTCATACCAAATAAGACGAAGTTGGGACAAGTAACTAGGCCGGGTAGACTTTCGTGCTCCCGGTACGTTGCCCCCGCTTCGGCTCAAACTGTCCGTTTGGGTAAGCCAGGGCTAGATCAATATGCCTCAGGTTTTTTCACTTAGAATAACTCAGCTTCATGTCGGATCCCTAGTAGGAGCGATTGTTTGCATCACGTGCATTTGACTTTGGAGACTCAACACAGGGGTTGGGTCTGTCTAGGACAGGTGTACCAAAAAAAAATGACCATCCTGATGCATCTTACTTGCTGCTACTTGCGCATTTATTTGATCCGGATTTGTGTGTTGACTGACTTTTGAATATCATGAATAATATTTTAAAATTGAAAAAAAAATAGCGGTTAGGGAATTGACTGTTTATTTTTGAAAAAAAAAACCAATGCCCAAATAACTGTCAAAACTCTGCCGAAATTTTGAGAAAATGAAAAAAAAATGTTTTATTAGTTTGTTTTATTAAAAGCAAAGGAAAAATAGAAAATGAAAAAAAAAGAGTCTTATTTTTAAAATGGTTTTTTATTTTATTTTATTTGCTTATGAAAATGCAAAAAAAAAAAAAAAAAGGTATCCGAAAAGTTTTTTTTATTTCCAAAAGATATATATATCTTTATTTGATGCAAAGAGTATTTTTCTTGCCAAGAAAATTTAAAATAAAATTCCAAAAAATATGTCTTGCAAAAAATAATATAAATATCTTTATTTTCCATTGTTGATAAAACAAAAATAATAAAAATGTTTTCTTTTAAGAAAAAAAATCCGAAAATATTTTGATTCCTCTTTCAAAATTGAAAAGAAAATTCAAAATTCAAAAAAATATTTTTTAGAAGCATTTCTTTTATCAAAAGTAAAATTCCAAAAATATTTTTTTTCTTTAGAATAAAAAAAAAAGACAAATGGAAATTCAAAAAAAAAACTTCCTTTTACTTTTGAAATTCTCAAAGTTCAAATCAAAAGAAAAGGAATTTTTACGAGTTTTTCTTTCAAAAAGAAATCAATCAAAAAAAAAATATATATATACTTCCTTTGAGCAGTTCTTTCACAGTTCCAATAAAAAAAATATTAGTTCATTTACTTATTCACGATGCCCGAACTACGCCAGTTTGATTCTCACCGGATGTGAGATACGTAGGCAACCCTCGTCGGGTCCAACCCCCTTTATTGCTAAAATAGCCAAAAACCAATAAATAAATAAATAACGTGTCAAAATTTTAATTTTTTGTCATAAATACGTCGGGCGGTGTCCAACCTCCCCATTTACTAAAAAATAGCCAAAAAAAAATATATGTCAAATTTTAATTTTGTCATAAAGAAGTCGGGTGACGCTCTTTTATCAAGACATAGCCGAATGTTCCCGAAAAGGACGCCGGAATGCTGACTTTGCATAAACAGCCACCTTTTGGGTCATGTTTAGTTGACCCACACAGCCTTAAAAATCTTCGTCCCCGAGGCGCTGAAGGGCCGTGTTTGCAACACCTGGTTTTTATTGCAATTTGAAGAAAAAAAAAGAGTCAACGGTCAGGTGAATACCGTTTGTTTTTTTTTAGTCAAAATAAGTCGAGCCAGCTTCGGTCGCGTCTTAAACCGTTCTTGCCAAAATAGCCTTAGAGTATCTTTCAGTTGTCGAAAGGCTATTTTCATAAAAGAACGGACAAGTGTGTAAAGTGTCATAAAATAATCCTCTCCGGCCTCAAAATTTGGACGGGGCCACATTTGCAAAAATAATCGTTTGGTTGCATTTGTCAAACGGAGAAAGGAAGCTGGCCGTTTGTTTTGGAGTTTGTAAAACTTTTGATTATAATATGTGGGTCGTTTGATTTTCTAGTTTGTAGGTCATTTTTAAACCTTTGAAACCCAATATGAAAATTGAAAAAAAAATGATTAGTATTGCTTATCTTTTATTGGTCCGAACTACGCAAGGTCTGATTCATGCAGGGGCATGATACGTAGGCAATCTCTATAAGATTCGACCACCACAATGAAATATATATAAGAAAATAAAATAAAATATAAGTGAATAAAATTTTCAAGAAAACTGGGACGACACAAGCAGTCGAGCAAATGCATAATAGAAAGGGGATATTTGTCTAGGAGCATTGCATGTCAACGTGTAATTATATATGTGTTAAATTCTCAAAACTAACAAGTTTGTTCATTTCCAGAATTCAAGCAGTTAGTTTCTCTAAAGAGTATATTGGCATATTATCATTATCATACGAGATCAAAAGGACGAATACCCGAAAGTATGTCTATCCCAGATGTTGACACAGGTATTGAGCTAGAGGAGATGGATGTCGGGAAAATGAAAGAAGAGATGTTTAAACTCAAACAGCAAATGGCTGAAATGTACCAGGCTTGGTCTACAGGGCAGTTACCCCTATCTTACCCAACTAACCCTGCTCCATCAATGACCCAAACTCAGGATAATATTACCACTGAATTATCCCCAAATTTCCCCATTTACCAACACTACCGAGGAACCACCTCTCAAACACCGCAGTCTCCACCTCCAAAACCAGTTTCATACTTTCCTCCACCTGTGACTCCTGTTTTCGTAGCACCTCCCCCGGCTACATTCCACAAATCTCCTAGTGAGCCTACATTCCAGGCCCAGGACAACCAATATTACCCCCGGAGCCCACCCTCAAAGCCTCCGAAATCCATTCAACTGCTCCTCGTTTTGATATCCCAACCGAAATTGACAAGCCAGCCAAAAATGCTGAACAAGAAGAAATGTTCAGGAAGGTCAAAAGTCTAGAACAATCATTCCGAGACATGCAGGGATTAGGTGGGCAAGTCAGTGTAGCTTACAAGGATTTGTGCTTGTTCCCAAATGTACAATTACCAGTTGGTTTCAAGATGCCTAAATTTGACCTATACGATGGGCACGGCGACCCAGTAGCCCACTTAAGGGGTTTCTGTAGCAAGATGCGAGGAGCTGGGGGAAAGGATGAATTATTGATGGCTTACTTCAGTCAAAGTCTAAGCGGATCAGCTTTGGAGTGGTATACACGCCAGGACCATGGGAGATGGTACACCTGGGATGACCTGGCACAGGCATTCACATACCATTTCCAATACAATCTGGAAATCATCCCAGATAGATTATCTTTGACAAAATTTGAGAAGAAACATAATGAAAGTTTCAGAGAGTATGGTTTTCGGTGGAGAGAACAGGCAGCAAGAGTGGATCCTCCTATGAAGGAGAGTGAAATGGTAGACTACTTCCTCCAAGCCTTGGAACCAACTTACTATGCCCATTTGGTTTCAGCGGTAGGGAAATCATTCAACGAGGTAGTGAAGATGGGAGGTATGGTGGAAGAAGGCCTCAAGACAAATAAAATTATGAGCTATTCAGCAATTAAGGCAGCTACTCAAGCTATTCAAGGCAGGGTAGGAGAAATCGGAAGAAAGAAGAGAGAGGAAGCAGCGGTAGTTGGTTCAGGAATTTGGTCGGGACCCAGAGGTTCACCGCCTTACTATAATCAACAACGACCTCGCCAATCAACTTACCACCACAATTCATCCCAACACTACTATCACCTTACAGAGCCCCATTCTTCCATTAACCAAGCCCAAACATATACTCAGCCTCCGGTTCGCTCGCAATGGCGCGCACCGGCTCCCCAGAACACACATACACCACTGCAAAACACCTATTCACCACCAAGAGCCTACAAGAACCCTCCAGGGGTAGGTTTCCGGGGAAATCAGGCTTTCAGAAATGAAAAAATACAAAGAACATTCACTGAGTTAGGGGAAACCTATACTGCCGTGTTCCACAAATTAAGGCAGTTAGGCTTGTTGAGTCCTGTTGAGCCCAGATTGCCAAATCCCTTTCCCAAAAATATAGACCACTCGGTAAGCTGTGAGTATTGTTCGGGGGCTCTCGGTCATGATACCGAGAAATGTTGGAAGTTGAAACATGCAGTACAAAATCTTATTGACACCAACAAGATTGAGGTTTAGACACCAGAGGCACCCAACATCAATCAGAACCCGTTGCCGGCACAACTTGAAACCCACATGATTGAGCTAATGCACGAAGGAGGGAAGCTAAAGAAACCCTCACAAACAGTGATGATGATCCGTGTCGGTTCAAAATAAATGTTAACCAGTGGGAAAACGGTGGTATAGTTGGAAAAGGTGGATAACAAGCCAGTTATGGTGTTGGGAAAAGGGTCCAATGAGGCAGATGTACAATTTGTGGGGTTGAAAGCAAAAATCAACAATTGAATGGCTACTCCTCTTCCTATACGAAGGGAGTCTTGGTAGTGGGCTCTGATTTTCTTTTTTGTTGTCTGGATTATTCCAGGGTTGTAATCCAAATCTTTCTTGTGCTCGCCAAAGTGTGAAACCTTGCTATCCCGTATTTTAATAAAGTGAAAGTTTTTTTTCCCTCATTCCTTATTTTGTTTTAATTTTTCTTCTTATTTTTGTCTTCTGAACAGTTCTCTTTCTACTGATTCTAATGACATGGCATGCACGACGGATCTTCAACCTAGTCTAAAAAAAGAAATCAATCAATCTGATTTCGAACTTATAGTACAAGATTGTGATGATAAGTCGGAATACGATGAGGACTAAGCCTTCAGAAAAATTAACAGAGAGTTGAGCCAAGTTGAAAAAAAAAAAAAGAGCCCAACTCAAATGACACGGAAGCCGTCAATCTAGGGGATGCGGATGACATCAGGGAAGCTAAGATAAGCATCCACATGGAACCAAACATCAGGGAAGAACTAATCAAAGCACTTACTGAATTCAAAACATTTTGCATGGTCATACGACGACATGCCGGGCTTAAGCACCAATCTAGTGGTTCAAAAATTGCCCACTGACCCGGCATTACCCCCCGTCCAGCAAAATTCAGGAAGATCAAAACCAACGTGAGTGGGAAGATTAAGGAAGAAGTGACCAAACAGCTGAATACTAAGGTTATTCGGGCCGCTCGATATCCTGATTGGTGGGCTAATGTGGTGCAAAAAAAAAAAAACGGAAAATCCGAAAAAAGGAAAATCCGAGGTATGTGTTGATCATCGCAATCTAAACAGAGCAAGCCCGACGCTTTATGATCCACAGATATCGAAGGGAAATGCGTCGACATGGCTATCAATTCTGACGCAGTTAAGAGATATTATGATTTCTGGTAGTTGTAATTGTTGTTTGTTTGTACTTAGCATTTATCAGAGAATGAAATGACGGAGGCAATTCTTTCTTCTATCCAAACACTTTGACCTTTGCTTCCCCTTTTGAGCCTTATTTACTCTTTCATACCCCTCTTTTGGAATCTGTAATGAAAACGAAAAAAGTAATGATAATAAGAACAAAAGAAAAGTCAAGAAAAAAAAAGGAATAGGAACTACGTTTGACCTGATTCCTCAAAGAAGGATACGTAGGCGCCTCACGGCTCGGTCATAGTGTAGCATAGTGTGCATAAGGTAACATATTGTGACAAAATAAAAATCCCCAAGCAAGAAAAACTGGGGCAGAAGTTGGCGCTTGTAATTTTGGCAAGAAAGTTTGATTCCAAGAGTTGTACTATTTTACCCCTAAAAATTATTTTTGAACTTTTGATACCCCCTTCTTCTTTCAACCATACACAAAAATCCCTATTGATGTCCAAAAAAGACCTCCCGATCAGTATCTGAGAAGTGCTAAATCAATGCAAATGGAAGTCGGGAATAACACTCTGATCCTTAGCAAAGAAGAAGATCATAAGCTGGAACTGAATTGATAGCCGAAAGAATCCCCAACAGAGAGAGTCATATCGGCAACACTCCAATTCCCAGCTGAAAAATAAAATAAAATGAGAGAGTCTTATCGGTGAAAACCTTCACAGGCACCATAAGGCGACAGGAGTTGAGAGAAATGAGAGAGTCTTATTAGTGAAAACCCCTCGAAGGGCACTATGAGGCGACAAAACAAGATTGGCGGGAAGGATCCGCAAAGAGTTGAGTGCATGTTTATCCCCAGCAACATGAGGCCGTCTGGAAGGTTGATTGATACAAATAGACTGGGTTGATTAATCCGGAATGCGCGACATGATCGTTGGAATCGGTTATATCATTCAGATAAGTTCTTTTCTTTCCTTTTCCCTAGCATTTGTTCAGAAAGACTTCTTCTTTTTTCTATTTTTTGAAATCATCACTTTTTCATTTCTTGGTTTAAAAGACTTACCTTCCCAGCAGTTTGTTTTTGAAAAGGATTTTCAGAGCTTACTACCAGTTGCCAAAATGATGCAAAGCAAAATGCGAATAGGACACGCCAAAGATAAGGCGATAAAGAGAAAAGAAGTTGGTCGCAAGACCAAATGATGAAAGGGGCCTAGATCCCAATAGGACCAAATTTCCAGGGGAAGTTGGAGAAAAACAGGAAAACAACAGTTGAGAAAATTGTGGACCTAATTCCAAGAGGGCCCCCGACAGATCATCGAGATGTAGGAGCATCCCCAACAGATTTTCGACCAAGTTCCAAGAGGGTCGGACAACATAGAGTGGGGAAGGGAGAAAGGGAAAAAACCATCCCAGTAGGAGTATCATAACCAACCACCGGGTTTTTAAACTAACAAATTTTGTTTGGTTTGAAACAGGTAAATGGAATGGCAGTGAAGACCATAAGGGAAAATGCAAACTGGGGAAGAAAATTTTCTTTTCAGTTAGAAAATTTTCTGGAAATCAGGTACCCATTTGGAGAAGAATAAAGATAGCACCAAGGAAGTGGTCTTTGAACCAGGGTTTCCCCCAACATAATAAGCTTCCAATGGAGGAAGTTGATCCCCAGCAGACAAAACAAAGAGATGACATTTGTGCTCAGAAAAGCAAAGAGCCATTATCCTCCCCAGCAGCTTCCAGAAGAATGAAGCATCGATTTGAAGGGATAAAATTCCCCAGCAGCGTTATCCTCAACAACGTTATCCCAAGAAGATAACACTTTTATCCCCAGCGAAGGAAGGAAAGAAATGAGACTCCCCCAGTGGTATTATCCCCAGCAATCAGGCATCCACCTGGAGAACAAGGATGAGTAGTTGAAGTATTAGTAATCAGGCATCCACCTGGAGAACAAGGAAGAGCAATGAAATATCAGAAATCAGGCGTCCACCTGGAGAACAAGGAAGAGCAATGAAAGAAACAGCAATCAGGCATCCACCTGGAGAACAAGGATGAGTAGTTGAAGTATTAGTAATCAGGCATCCACCTGGAGAACAAGGAAGAGCAATGAAATATCAGAAATCAGGCGTCCACCTGGAGAACAAGGAAGAGCAATGAAAGAAACAACAATCAGGCGTCCACCTGGAGAACAAGGATGAAGAAAAGAAATAGCAATCATCTGGAGAACAAGGATGAAGAATTGAATTAGCAGTCAGGCGTCCACGTGGAGAACAAGGACGAACAGTTGAAATATCAGAAGTCAGGCGTCCACCTGGAGAACAAGGAAAAGCATCAAAACTGGGGCAGAAGATTTTCTGCCATGGTCGAAAATTTTCTCAGAAGAACAAGGAAATCAATTCAAGTTTTAAGAGATAGCAAGACAACAAGATTTGGAGAAAAACAGTCGGAGGTAAGACAATTCCAAGATGTTGAAAATGGGATCATCCGCCCTCGAATAGGATATTTGGGTTCATACACCCTTGAATAGGATATTTTGGGATCATCCGCCCTCGAATAGGATATTCTGGGTTCATCCGCCCTCGAATAGGATATTCTGGGTTCATCCGCCCTCGAATAGGATATTTTGGGTTCATCCGCCCTCGAATAGGATATTTTGGGTTCATCCGCCCTCGAATAGGATATTTTGGGTTCATCCGCCCTCGAATAGGATATTTTGGGTTCATCCGCCCTCGAATAGGATATTCTGGGTTCATCCGCCCTCGAATAGGATATTTTGGGTTCATCCGCCCTCGAATAGGATATTTTGGGTTCATCCGCCCTCGAATAGGATATTTTGGGTTCATCCGCCCTCGAATAGGATATTTTGGGTTCATCCGCCCTCGAATAGGATATTTGGGTTCATCCGCCCTCGAATAGGATATTTTGGGTTCATCCGCCCTCGAATAGGATATTTTGGGTTCATCCGCCCTCGAATAGGATATTTTGGGTTCATCCGCCATCGAATAGGATATTTGGGTTCATCCGCCCTCGAATAGGATATTTGGGTTCATCCGCCCTCGAATAGGATATTTGGGTTCATCCGCCCTCGAATAGGATATTTGGGTTCATCCGCCCTCGAACAGGATATTTTGGGTTCATCCGCCCTCGAACAGGATATTTGGGTTCATCCGCCCTCGAATAGGATATTTGGGTTCATCCGCCCTCGAATAGGATATTTGGGTTCATCCGCCCTCGAACAGGATATTTTGGGTTCATCCGCCCTCGAACAGGATATTTGGGTTCATCCGCCCTCGAATAGGATATTTGGGTTCATCCGCCCTCGAATAGGATATATGGGTTCATCCACCCTCGAATAGGATATTTTGGGTTCATCCACCCTCGAATAGGATATTTTGGGTTCATCCGTCCTCGAATAGGATATTTTGGGTTCATCCGCCCTCGAATAGGATATTTGGGTTCATCCGCCCTCGAATAGGATATTTGGGTTCATCCGCCCTCGAATAGGATATTTTGGGTTCATCCGCCCTCGAATAGGATATTTCGGGTTCATCCGCCCTCGAATAGGATTTTATTTTTTAAAGTTGTTGAAATCAGGAGTCCCCCCCTGAAGAACAGAATGGCGATGTATTGGTTGAAGAGAGGATTGACATTCATTTTTAAAGTTGTTGTTGAAGTTGGGAGCCCGCCCATAGAACAGAGGCATACATTTCAGCCTTTAATTTTCAAGCATTGAACTTGGGAGCCTGCCCAGATAACAGAGGCATACATTTCAAGTCTTTAATTTTCAAGTATTAAAATTGGGAGCCCGCCCAAATAACAGAGGCATACATTTCAAAATCAAGTCAGAGGACAATAAAACAGAGGGTTACAATAAGAATCCCCAGCAGGAAACAATAAAATTCCCCGGCACCGGGAAACAGAAGGTTGCAACAAGAGGTCACAGTACAAACTCAAGTACATGTGTCAAAAGAAGTAAAGCACCGAAAGAAATGCAAGCAGACAAGGAAGCAAGGAAACAAAAACAAATTGTACTCTAGCCTAGCTTCTTGTTTTTTTTAAGCACGGTGTAACAAGGAGATCGGTAAGCAGTAGTAATAGCATGCAACAACAGTAACATTGCAGTCCAACGGTAGTCCCAGCTACCAAAATTTCTCGAACTACATTGACCTGATTCCTGTTTAGCCCAGGATATGTAGGAAACCTTTGAAGCAAAGGTTCGGTCAAATCTTTTTCAAAAAAATGCTTCAACGGAGTACTCGGATGGGCAAAAATCGCTCGCTTTATCTTTGCACGAAAACCCTTCGTGTCTCCGGGCAAAGAGGGGCAGCTGTAAGCACGTGATTTTTGCCATATATGAGAATTACTCCCAAAAAATTCAAAAATAAAATGATTTTTCTTTGGTGTACAATTTTGTGATATTTTGAAGAATTATTTGTATTTGTCTGTGCGTGTTTATTCGCTAAATTAATAAAAAATACAAAAATATGTCGCATTTTGCATGTAGGATTTAATTCTACAATTGTTAGTAATTAAAATTGTTTTACAAAAATTAAAAATTACAAAAATAGGCATCGTTTGCATTTTTAGCATTTAATGTCCAAATATACAATTTTATGCTTAATTAATACTTAATTGTGCGTTAATTGTTATTGGGAGTTAATTTGCGCCTTTATAACTTAATTTAGTTCTTAATAATAGTTTAAGTATTTTTATAATTTAGTTTTAGAAAAATAAAAGAAGAAAAGAGAGCGAAAATATAAAGAAAGTCGGAATTGGGCCTCTTCTTCAATTTCAAGCTATAGGCCCAAAAAATGGCCCAATCTTCCCTACGACCCAGTCCATTTCGAACTGGGTCGACCCAGTCCATTAACCCAACACCCCTTCTTCATTTTTGTCCAACACAAAACAAAACCAAAAAAAAAATAAAAAATAAATTATCACTATTAATAGTTTTATTTTTTGTTTTTTTATATATATAAAAAAAGAAATCCGAAAATATTTTATTTATTTATTATTTTTATTTTAAAAAAAAAATATATATATATATAGTAATTTCGGAAATGATATATATATATAGTAATTTCGGAAATGATTTTAAAAAAATAAAAAAAAAATAAAAAAAAAAGTAAAAGAATGTAGAAAATTTTAAAAAAAAAGTAAAAAGTTTTAAAAAATTTAAAAGTAAAAGAAGGTTGGAATTAAAAAATAAATATAAAGATATCTGAAAATTTAAAAAATTTAAAGTAATTGAAAGTAGCATTTTTAAAAGAAAAAGAAAAGATAGTGGTTTATTTTTTAAAGAAAAGTTAAATAAAGTGAGATTCTCTTTTAAAAAAAATAAAAAATGGGATTTTAAATAAGATAAAGTAATTAAAGTTGGAATTTTAAAAATAAAAGTAAATAAAGGTGGGATTTCTTTTTCTAAAAAATAAAAGCAATTTGTAAGTGGGATTTCTTTTAATTAAAAAAATAATAAAATAATAAAAAACAAATCTGAAAATTTCGAAAATTTTGCTATAAATAGAAGAGAAAATTTAGGAAGAAGGGTGGAAAAAAAGAGAGAAAAAACTAGATAGAGAGAAGAAAAAAGAGGGGGCGGAGTGAGAAGTATACACCCGATATACATTCTGTATACACTGAATATACAGGGGCAGAATTCATTTTGGAGAGTTTTGAAGTTGAAAAAAAATAGTTACTGCTTCATTGCCTCGCTTAAGATCTGAAATAGTCAGAACCTTCCTGCCTTTTACTTCTTCACTATACTTGGAGTCGTTTATAGTCTCCTGGGTTTTCTGCTATTCCTACTGTACTGATTTGCGATGTTGCTGAATCTGCTGTTGCTGTGTTATTACTGCTGCTGACTTCTCCTTCTTTTGTTCTTGTACTGCTGTTTCCAGGTACACATTTGTACAATCTCGGCTTGAAGCAAAAAATAAAATATTAATCAGGCTTTGTTCCTGTTGAATTCCTCCTGTTTAGATTTGTGGTTGAATATAATTTTTCTTTCTTCGTATAAAGATATAGTTGAATGATTAATGAATAATGAGGTTGCATATGTATACTTTCTTCATCTAATAATGTTAGTTTAAATTACGGAGAATAATTAATCTGTTTTGATATTATGGTCAATCTCATGTTCTAGTATTATTGAATAACAGAATATAAAATGAAAGCAGTTTTTCTTTGTACAAACTCGATCGCAATTTTCCATTCGCATTAGCCGTAAACTAATAACTAATAAGTTACGTTTTTCAGCATGTAAATAATTAAGAGATTTTCTTTTAGTTTAGAGACGAACTTAATAGAAAATATAGTCATTGTAGGTTTATCCTGTAAAAATAAAAATGAGACGAGCCTCGCCAAATAAAACGTATAGATTGCGGGGCCCTCACAAAATGTATGGTTTAATTAGAATTCGGAAGGACCGTTTAGCGAATTTCACGGTCTTCCCCAAAATAATAGCGCGATAGTCTCTTTAGGCGCGTGTCTAATATTTTACTTTCTTAAGCCTGGGTGTGCATTTCATGCGACCCGAATCCAAATCCCAAAACATCAAATAAAACGTGTTCCGGATTGTGGGTGCATTTCATGTAACGCAGTCCAAAGACGTGTTTTAAGCGATGTTCATATTTCTTTTAAAAACAATAATAATAAAGCGGTTAAAAGATAAAATTTGCACATAAGTTCATATTTGTATAAAAACAGACAATCAAGCCGAATATAACAGTTGAGCGACCGTGCTAGAACCACGGAACTCGGGAATGCCTAACACCTTCTCCCGGGTTAACAGAATTCCTTATCCGAATTTCTGGTACGCAGACTGTAATATGGAGTCATTCTTTTCCTCGATTCGGGATTAAAATTGGTGACTTGGGACACCCTAAATCTCCCAAGTGGCGACTCTGAAATAAATAAACCAATCCCGTCTCGATTGTCCTTTAATTGGAAAAACTCCCTTGCACCCTCGCGGGGGCGGAAAAAGGAGGTGCGACAATAACTATATGCAGAATTGATTATTTTATTTCCTATATGCATGGTATCTAAGTGATTTTTAGTTCCTATAGGCAGGATCTCTATTGATCATGTGTAGGCAGAATTCTTTAAGCATATTGCCAGGAAAATTGTTATTCAAACAGACAAGATCCTATAGACATGGTTACTAATGCATAAAATGTGCATGGATCCTGTGGACATGATTTCTAATGCAAAGAATCTATGAACAGAATTTCTAGCATATGAGTGAAGTATAGAACAAAACAATTAGAAAGCCCTATAGACATGATTTCTAAACAAGTATAACGCTCACATAATCATCAATAATCCTTTAGGCATGATTTCTATCCAAGTTTCAAGTAAAGATATAGAAAAAAAAACCAGGCTTTTACTAATAACCCCATATCTATTTTTTACAAGGATTGTTACATTATTACATGCCAATATGAATAAATTACACAATGAAAGAACCATTATACTATAGGGAGCCTTGGCAAGCCCAATGTCAACCTGAAAGCCAGGCCTTCAAGTAAGTCTGATGTACACATGTAGTCCATCTATGATACAGAAATGGGCTTCTGATGTGTCAAAGTTCCCAAGGGCCTCAGGGACCCCGGGCAATGCTCACACTAGAACCTTTCAAAGAGAACAGTTTTGTAACAGGTTGGAAGACCAGCCCAATGTGTAAGAGTTTAAAGGAGTCTCATAGATCCTAGGCAGTGCTCACACTGGGGGTGGTAGGACCCTAGATAACTAAGAATAAAGGTTTAAAATAGTGTATAAAGGGTAGGGGATAGTTTTAGAAAAACAGTTTGATTTTTAGAAACACACATATTCAAATTACAAGACTGCAAACAGGGTAGAATCCATATTTATCAGATTGGTATTAGTTCAGCCATGGGTGATATTAAAGCAATCATAACAAGAGCAGGGGTACTTTAATTACAGACAAAACTGTCTACCCATTATTGGTAATACCTGAGACCTATTCTGAATAGGGAGCATACAATTGAATCCATCAAGATTTCATATTACTAATGGATACTTAGTCTATTAATTATAGGTAGGACCATATGGGCATGTGTTAAACAGAAACATGCTGAAGTTTGAAATAACTAACCAAACAAACACATAGCACAAGGTGGCAGGAACTAAAGCATACTAGTCTAGGAAAAGGAAATAGAGATCATGGGTCAGACATGCTAAGGTAAACTATCCACACAAGCATATAGAACAGAGTAGGTTAACCGAAGTTAGGCATACTAGTTAGGATGAAAGCAAACAGGAAACATATGGCAAACATGAGCATATCAAGATTTGAAGTGAATTAATCATATTATCACATAGGAAAGAACAAGATAACAAGAGCTAAGGCGTAGCAGTTGAGAAAAGAGATGGTCAGGAATTATGTATCAAACAAGAGCATATTGAGGGCTGTGATAAAGCTGACTACATGAACATACATAATAGAACGAAATAACAGGGGTTAGCACATAGCAGTAGAGGAGAAAGTAAATATGCAGAAATAGGTAGGTTCCAAAATAGCTTGGCCTTGGCTTTCAGCCGGCCAAATAATAGCCACTTAGAACATAAGCATGAGAGAGAGCTTAAGCTGTAGTGAAAAATATGAGAACTCCCCGTGTTTTTTTTTAAAAAAAAAAAAGAGAAGGGGAAAGGTTTTATAGCATGCAATAGAGCAGAACACACAAGGTAATGAACCAATCACACACAAATAAGGTATTAAAAATTAATTAATAATCAGTTTAGGTCGGCATAGATCAATTAACGGTGTAAAATCGGGCTAGCATCAGTTAATGGACTCAATCAATAGTCAAATAAGGTAAGGAAAATTCCGGAATCAATTAGAAGTCGACTTAAATAACTAGAGCATAAAATTAGGCTAGTAAGGTTAAGTCAAAGGGAATTAGCATAAATTATTAATCAGACATTGGTCCAAATAAGGTAATGACAGGTAAATCGAACAAAATAAGGAAGTGTAGTATCGTACAAGAAAGGCAAGACTGGAATTATAGTAAAAGATCTAAAAACCCTAATTTCAGCAAACCAAAAAATCAACAGTAAAATAAGGTACATAATGTAGATAGGAGAATTCAAAAAGAAAACCAAAATCGAACAGACTTAGTTTGATTCTGAAGAATCAAAACTCCAAAATTTAGAGCAAGAAGCAAAGAGTTGTGATGGAATGCATAGAGACACATAAATAACAGTATTAAAGAAAGTAGTTAAGAAATTGAAAGTCGAATTAGATCTAGAAAGATCTGAAATCCTAATTTTTGGAAGAATAAATTATTTTAAAGAAACAACTATAGAAATAGCATAGATACACGAAACATTAAAAAAATACTCAAAATTAAGGAACCTTGATAGATCTGGAAAGATCTGGGTCCTAATTTAGGGTAAGTAAAATTGAGCAGAAAACTTTAATAAATTCATGAAAAGAAGCCCAGGTAGTCATGCAGAAACATAGATATGCTTTTTTAATGAAAATCGGTACTGAATCTTAACGGATTTCAAAGGATCTAAACTCTAGCCTTTAGGGTAAAATAAGGAATACGCAAAAATCTCAGAGATTCAAACCATAAGGAAACGGAGAAAGAACATAGATGGAAGGAGATGAAGATTCGAACCAGATTTGGTTCAAATAAAAGAGATCCACTTGCCATGTTAGGCAAGTGATTATGTAACGCCATAATCGATTAGCTAGTAGAGAAAGAGAGCCGGATAAGGCAGTAAATCACCAGATGATTCCATATCTGGTTGGGAATCAAAAGGATTTGGAGGGAATTTTTGGTGACGGCGCTTTTAGGGTTTGAGAGTGAAGAGAAGGGAGATTGAGAGCATTCAGGGGTGGCGGGTTTGGGATTATGAGGGATTAGGGTTGGGTTTGGTTAGGTCAAAAGGGGCGGATGTATTGTGAGCCGTTGATCTTCTAAGATCAACAGCTAGGATTAGATTGTGATCGGGGGGGTTAATTTGGATGGGTTTGGGTCTGGGTTGGCCGGGTATGAGTATTGGGCTAGGCTAGGTCCAAAATCGAGTATTTTTAGGGGCTAGATTTTAAATACCCAATTAAATCAGTAAAATAATTTATAAAAATAATACATAAATAAAAAAAATGTCGTTTCTGTATAAAAATAATTTAAAATAATTTCTTAATATTATAAAAATATAAAAAGCCATTTTTTGTATAGATAATATAATTATGCATATATATATGTGCTATTATTGCAAAATACGCAATTCTAGCTTAAAAATGCGAATGTAATTATAAAAAATATAATTAAAATATTGAAGCACTATTTGGGCGTAAATGATGAATTTAGATGACTAAATCATCATAAAAATAATATGAGATATAATTATTGGATATTTGTATAGTAAAAATACAGAAATAAATTGGTTGAAATCCTTTAAAATTATGGAAAAAATTATAGAAATACTTGTGCACGTTTGTAAATGCATGTGCAATATTTTTGGCATGTTAAAAATTTATGAGGGAAAAATTGGGTATCAACAATATGCAATAAATTTACAATTGCATCACACAATCAATGTATTATTAAAAGAAGAAGAAAAAACCTCCATATTAAACCAAGTGACAGTCTCACAATATGTCTATACACGGATAAAATCGAAGAGCTCGATTTTACGATCATTACGTCTCTCTGTAGTGTTACTTTGAAGGCCCGGGGGAATGGTTTGAGGTTTCGACCTCGAGGGTTCTTTATGCCCGACCTCGGGGCAGTTTAAATCGGTGGTCATCATGGATAAACGGGAAGTTCCCTAGGGATATGGTCAAAACTGTCAACACCTACAAGAATAGTACCGGTCTGTACCAGACTGCTAGGTAGTTGTACCAGCTACGTTTCCTTGTAATAAATGCACATGTACTATGTTGAGATTTCCCTCCTATATGAAGGGGATCCTTGTTATTTTTTGCACACACAATATATCACTTACAACATTCAATATAAGAACATTCTCTGCTCTCTAACATAAACATATTCTCTTGATTTCACTACTTACATTTATTGATTACATTTATTATGTTATGTTTATTGTTCTTCATTTATTGCTTATTATTGACCATAAAGAGCCCTCATCAAAGCTCTCAAAACTGTTAGTCCTTCATTGGTTGTCCATAACTTGGTATCGAGCTCAACCTCGAGGTCCCGTATAGTTAGACTCGATGCCCCGGTTCTCAGCCACTCGGTTTGCTTAAACATACTGTTTTCAAGTTCTTATCTTATTTTCTTAGTCCCATACTTAGCATCTATTACCTAACAACCAGCATAAAAACAGATCACGTATTTTTAGAACCACGCAATCAAATCTAATTGTAATTACCATTTTCAAGGTAAACAATGTCACTTGGCAATTTACGACAAAGTAGTTAGGTTACGTAATAATTAGTTTTTTTTATTATTTAAATTATGCATTATGTATTGTTAATAATTAGTTACTCTTCTTGAATTTGAATTTAAACATACTTAACTATTTTTTGTTTGTACGAAAACAATAATTTTTAAATATTTAATTTCTGTTTTACATTTAATGTCATCTTTCAAATCTGACACTCAGAATCATCTTGTTACAACTACCATGACTCTACATAATTTCATCCAACGACATTCTTCCACCGATAAAGAGTTCAACTATTATGCTAATAAAAACATTACTGCAGAGATCGAGGAAGGAGAGGGGCCTTCTGGTATTCCTTTAGAAATGCAAGACAAGTCTTCTACTAATAAGAAGGCGTTGTGTGATATATAGTAATTTGTGGAATAGACTTCTAATTCATACTAAATAATGACTATAAGGAATTATACTAGATAATATTATATGCTTGGGTATAACTATATATGTTATATTGATTTAAATCTTTAATATGTATGTTTACTTTATGTTTTATATTTTAATTTAATAAAATAAAAAATAATAAAAGTCTCTTACGATAAATATTTAAGTTTATTGTTCTCTTTAAAATAATTATGAGACCTTGATACTATCTTTTTTGGTAATTTGACACTCAAAAGCACTTTTTAGAAATATTGACCAAACACAATTTTTTTACTAAATATTGCAAAAAGTACTTCTTAAATGAATTGTCCAAACACAAATTATTTTTTTCAAAAGTACTTTTGGAAAAAGCACTTCTGAAAAAATTTATTTTTCAAAATAAACAGTTTTTGGCAGCTTGGCCAAACGGGCTCTAAGCGTCTTAGTTCATTCCGAAATTCATCCAGACCCAAACCGACTAACCCGGTAAATTATACAACGGCTATAAAGCACATAAGGGGCAGTAAATGAAGAAATAGGACTATAACTCTCGAAACGACCTGCCAGATCGTTCCACTTACATCCAAATCATTGCATATGTACTTTTGTATTTTTCCATAGTATAATTTTACTAGTGTCTAATATTTGAAACGCAAAATGAAATCGTATTTGGGATGAGAAGGAATAATGATTTTGTTTTATTTTTATGTACTTGGACTTATTCTTCTTCGTTATTCGATAACTTGTGGAGGATAAAGTTCATTTTGAAATAAAAGTCTTATTCAAGGATTTTTATAAAAGAAATCCTAACGGGTCGTTTGGTTACCAGTTGTGATAGATAAGGACATTTTATGGGCTGGAAAATCGTATGAAATTAGCTATTTCACCTTATAACAAAATATAAGATATATATAAATTTATATTTTATCCCGGCACTAGTATCCTTGTTATGGTAAACAAACGACTCCTAAAAGTACACAAATGTCATTGTTTTTTGTCAAGTCTTTCACTATATAGTCAAGGTCGTTCAACCTCTGTCGGATACTTTGGCCAAATGCCATCCGACATCATATCGTGAATTTTGGTCTAAGCTAGTGCTGTAGTCTTTCAATGGTGTTTCTTATAAAATTACAACCTTCTTTGGTTTTCTTTTTTACAAGTCAAGCCAAGACTTATCTTCCGGATCTAGAGTGAGATGGGAGACTACAATTTTATTCCAGCAGTGTAGGTTAAATGAAACGGAAAATTGCTACTCTCTGTTTCATTTTAAGTGACTTTATTTGATTAGATATGAAGTTTAACAAAGAAAGAAAGAATTTTAAAATTTATGGTAAGTATATATTACTTTTCGTTTCAACTTATGTAGCAGCGTTTGACTCAGTAGGAAGTTTAAGAAAGAATTTTTTTTTTGGAACTTGTGGTTTAAAACAAACATAAATATTTATGTGGCTGTAAATTTTTTATTAAAGGAAAGTAAAATATTTAAAGTTAAATTATTTCAAAATATGAAGTATGACATTATTTTGGGGACACATTAAAAATGGACGCACAAAACAGGACAGAAGAAGTATTATATTAGTTATTAAACTTTTGAAACTTATGGTGTTAAACAAGACATTATATTTGTCTAACTATAAAAGTTTACAACAACAACATACCCAGTAAAATTTCACTAGTGCGGTCTGGGGAGGGTAGGATGTACGCAGACTTTACCCCTACCCCGGAAGGGTAGAGATGCTGTTTCCGGGAGACCCTCGGCTCAACAGAAGAGATAATAATTTCAGAAAAGAAACGAAAGAAGAGATAAGTAACAACAAAAGAAGCAAGAAAAGTGATAATAATATCTTAAAATAGACCAAATAAGGGAAAGGGAGTGCAATAATATAATCATATGCAAAATAACAAAATAGTGTGAACATAACATATACCGCTAACTATAAAAGTTTGTCAATAAGAATAATATAAAAAAGTTTCTGTGAAATTATTCTTAAATTTAAAAATGAATTATTCTTTTGTAACTATCTAGAAAAGAAATATAACCACATAAATTGAAACGGGAGTAATATATGACCTTGCAATTACTTAACCAGCACACTCGAATTGGCGTAATGCTCTTGGAATTTAACATTATTAACTATGACGATAGTGATTGTATTATATGTACTCTTTTGACTCCCCCAACTTCCACGGCAAAACTTGGTCGAAAGGGCTGCGTTCCTTGTCATAAATAGCAGTTTCCCGGACAAAGCTAATTTTGAAGTTAGTATGTTTAATACAATGAAAGTCATTTTATACGAATAATATTGGTTTCAAACATTTTTCGGTGTTTGGTTAAAAATATTTCTGAATAACAATGTTAGTAAATTGGAGAGTAACATTTGATAAAACTTTTGAGTACTAAAGATTAATAGTAATGACTTAGTGCTAGTGGAAGTAAATAATATGAAATTAAAAGGTTAGACAATATTAAGAAAAATCATTCAAAGATTAGGATAATTTTAAGGAAACCCATCTTACTCATTTTGATGTGACAACCAAATATCACAAAATGATTTTCTCATAATAAGTATTTCTTAGTAAATGAATTAACTCGTACTAAACAGGCTTAAATAGATAACTAAAACGGCTTAAGTAGCATGTTCTTATCTTTTATCTAAACAACTCTGCCTAGTACTTTTTTCTCTATATAAAAGGACATCTCCTTTGAGAGAAAAGGATGAAACAGAAAATAAGAAAAAGATGTATTGTTGCTTCTCTTCCAAATCCTCTGATATTTCTAAGATAATTCGAGTGGTACATTTGAATGGTCATGTTGAGGATTTTGGTCATCCTGTTAGCGTACAAGAGCTAATGGGCAAATCCCAGAAGAACTTTGTCTTCACTCATGCCCAACTTTTATCCACTGTCTCAAAGCCTCTCAAGCCTGATACCATGTTAGAACAAGGCCATATTTACTATTTGTTGCCTCGTTCCCTGTTTCACTCAAGTGTTTCTCCTATGGATTTGATTCCAGTAGCTAGAAAACTCAGTTGCATAGCAAAAAATGGTTCAAGGAAGAAACAGTCCAACAATTCAACAATTCAAGAATCAGAGAATGGAATTATAACATCATACAGAATGGGAGAAGGATCAAATAAATCACGACCGTGGAAGCCACTTTTATCCACCATCCGAGAATGGTCATTCAATCGGAGAAGTGAATCGGATTTGCAAAGATCGTTCAATCAGAGAAATGAATCGGAATTGCCAGACAAGAATTCATAAAGTATCAAGTAATGTTACCTTTTTGTTTTTTTTATTTGACTTTCTAAATCTTTCCTTTTCATAGATGTGTAACAATTACTTGCTTTTGCGAGTCTTGATATGTGATTTTTGTGGCTTTTTTACTGCTTCCTTATATGTAAAATAGAATGCTTGACAGCATATATTAATTTGGAGTTGCCTGAAATTACTTTTTTGTTTCGATAAGATTTTTGCAGTCTTTTTTTTTTCTCTCGGAAAAGGACCAAAATTCATCTAACCTATTGGATTGATGTCATTAAGTTATCCGCTCATAGAAGTACTCATTGTTATTTATGTCTCAAATATTCTCCTGAACAATTAAAAGGGTCCAAATATTCCTCTCACTAACAGTGAAAGTCATGTCGAGTTATATTTGAACCTTTTCAATTATTTAGAGAAATATTTATATATTTTTAATTGCTCAGGGGCATTCTTCATATTATATTATTTGCTGGTAAATATATATAATTTATTCATTTGGTACAAGACCTCGAACTTCTGTCATGTCAAGCTTCCTGACCTGCTTTGTACCAGCCGATATTTTGTGTACTTCGGGGCGCTGACTAGCCCTGCTTGGGATCAGCAGAATTCTAAAACTACGGAACCAACTGGTTTCACACCGGGAGAACAAGATTCGGAGCAACGATCCCAACTGTTTGGAAGATATCTTAACACATTACCCATTCCATAAATAAGGGGCCCTTACAAGAAGTCCCTAGACTAGGGAGATTAAATAACAGTTGAAAAATATCAAAAACTATAGGCTAAAAAAGGTAGAATATATAGTTTAACACCCTTGACCTTGAGACCAAATTCCGATAACACGCTTCTCCAATACATGCAACCTTTTACACACTCGACTGTTTAGAGTGGGTTACCCGACATGCGTGTCTATTACACACAAATTAAATGAGCCAAGTGAACTGTAAAAGTTGTATCTGAAGCATCTAAAGACGCCGCATGTCTATTTTTAAAATTTTTTATTTTTTAAGTCATCTCTTCATTTTCTGAAAAACGTTTTCACCACTTCCTCTATTCATCTTTTACGACCTGAACGATCGTTTTGAGCATTGCCATTTCGTTCAGTGCTTTGAGGTCTTGAGTAGCTTCATATAATATATTACGATTTGCGTATATGATTGGTTTTAATTTTCGGAAAGTTCGGGATTGATTGGGAATAGTAAGTGATTCTCAGTTTAGAAGCTTTAAGTTTTAAGAGTTGATCAAGATTTTGACTTTTCTGTAAACGATCTCGAATTCAAGTTTTGATAATTTCATAGGTTCGTATGGTGATTTTGGACTTTGGCGTATGTCCAGATTTGAATTTGGTGGTTCTTAGGTTGTTTTTGTCTCTAATTAGCGAAAGTTAGAAAAATTGAAGGTTTGGAAGGTTCGTAGGTTACCTTGAGGCTACCGAGTTCGTATTGTTGTTCGAGTAGTTGGAAAAGGATCGTTATATCATTTGGGACTTGTGTGCAGAATTTGTGCGTATACGATAAAATCGGAAGGTCCAATTTTCCATCGGTATAACGTTTCGTAGGCTCGAAATCGCGGTCGAGTCATCCCTCGAGGGCCATCGACGCTCGACCTCGGGCAGTATGAGATCAACGGTTACGGAAAGAAAGTGGGGAGTTCCCAAAGCGTGAAGCTAGAGCCGACAAAATCTGTCAGGCTAGTCTGACCCCGTATCGTGGCATTAAATAGGTGTCCCATCTCCATACCTTTGTAATAAATGCACGTGTACTATGTTGGGATTCCCCCTCTTATATAAAGGGGATCCTTGTTATTTTGTAAGCATCTGTTACTCTATACTAAATATACAAGAACATCCTCTCTTCTCTCTAATACTTTCTCTTGGTCTCGTTATCTCATTTATTTCTTGTATTTATTGTGTTCTATCTATTGTTCTTCATTTATTGCTTATTATTGTCCATAAAGAGCCGCCTTTGATTTGTCTATAACTATTATTCCCCATCGACCACCTTCGATAGCTCCCAGCCGATCTTCGAACTCGACACCGAGGCCCTCAAACGGGCATGCTCGAGGCCTCGATTGGCAGCGATTCAGTTTGGTTAACATCTCGTTTTAAGCTTGTATCTCGTTTCTAAGTCTTTCACATAGCATCAACTACCTAATAACTAGCATAAAAATAGATCACATATTTTTAGAACCACTAAATCAAATTTAATTGTTATTACCATTTTCGCAGTAAACAGTTTGGCACCCACCGTGGGGCTAAAAATAATAGTGATTAGTTTCTTGCTGGTTTAGCCACTTAACGCAAGCTATCTTTAACACTTTTTCTTGCCCAAGATCTTTGATTTCAGGTTAAAATATCTGACTCAGTGAACAACAATCTTGAGAACCATGGAGAAAATGGTGTAGATGTTCCATGTGCTGGTGTACCACCACGAAACCCTGAGAACGCACCAGAACCGATTCCCGTGGACGCGGTCTCGTGCGATGCTCAACACGTTGATGTAAGCTCCCACACTAGCATGAGCGTGCACCAAGGGGACCGACAAGAAGATCAGGAAACCCAGGCTAGGGAAGAATGGGAGGTTATCCTTCACGTTATTTTTGAAATGTTGCAGGCACAACTACTAGCGATTGCTCAGCTGCAAAGTCGCCAGAAAACTCCCAGTACGGTTGCGCCGGGGACGGCTCCCCTAGCCGGGCAGGTACCAGGGAGGTCAAGCAACAACAGGTCGGTAGCCGACCCCACCATCGTAAAGATGCTCGGGGACCTCACAAAGAGGATCGAATCGGGCGAGAAGAAGATAAAGGCCAATGACAAAAAGGTCGAGACCTACAACTCTAGGGTCGACCAAATTCCGGGCGCACCCCCGATCCTGAAAGGTATGGACTCAAAGAAGTTCATACAAAGGTCGTTCCCAGAAAAAGCGACTCCAAAACCTATTCCAAAAAAGTTCAGAATGCCAGACCTTCCAAAATACAACGGGACCTCAGATCCCAATGATCACGTTATTGCTTATACTTGCGCAGTGAAGGGCAACGACCTAAAGGACGACGATATCGAGTCCGTCTTACTAAAGAAGTTCGGGGAAACACTCTCGAAGGGGGGCCAGGATGTGGTATCACAACCTAGCTCCTAACTCCATAGACTTGTTTGCCATGTTGGCAGATTCTTTCATAAAGGCACATGCCGGTGCCATCAAAGTAGTGACAAGGAAGTCTGACGTCTTCAAGATCAAGCAGAGGGAGAACGAAATGCTGTGAGAGTTCATATCTCGCTTTCAAATGGAATGAATGGAACTACCACTGGTCTCCAACGTCTAGGTAGTACAGGCCTTCACTCAAGGTCTGAATGAGCGAAGCTCGGTGGCCTTGAAGCAACTGAAGCAGAACCTTGTCGAATATCCCGCCATGACCTGGTCGGACGTTCACAACCGATATCAATCAAAAATCAAAGTTGAGGACAACCAACTAGAAGCCCCTCGGGCTCGGTATACCCAAGCAGGATTCTGGCAAAGGAGCCAAAGCCAAATAAGGAAAGGTACCAACCATACACTGGCGACAAGAGGAACGCCCCAAGGCATAACATGCCCCGCCATGACCGAAGAATGGACCGAGGAAAAAATCTTCGGGAATTCATCAACAGAGCCGGATTCGACAGGAACACGGGGCCAGCAGAGGCACCTCGTTTGTCGGAGTACAACTTCAACGTAGATGTATCAAACATCATGTTCGCTATCAGTAAAATCAGAGACCCCGGGTGGTTTAGGCCTATGCAATCAGATCCTTTGCAAAGAAATCATAACTTAGTTTGTGAGTTTCATAACACGCATGGCCAAAAGACCGAAGATTGCCACCAGCTCCGAGAGGAAGTGGCCAGACTACTCAATAAAGGTCACCTCTGAGAATTCCTCAATGATCGGGCCAAAAACCAATTGGGGGAAAGAGAGGCAGCCAAGAAGAACGAAAAGAATGAGCCTCAACATGTCATCCACATGATCTTGGGAGGCATCGATGCCCCATAAGAACCCATGATGAGAAGAACAAAAATATCCATCACCAGAGAAAAGCGAACTCGGGATTACATACCCGAGGATGCCCTCACATTTAGCGACGAGGACATCGAGACCTTGTGTCAGCCCCACAACGATGCACTGGTAATCTCTTTTCTTGTAAATACATTTCAGATTAAATGTGTACTTGTGGATCCAGGAAGCTCGGCCAACATTGTCAGGTCGAGGGTGGTAGAGCAGCTTGGATTGCTTGGCCAAATCATGCGCGCCTCTCGAGTCCTCAACGGATTCAACATGGTGAGCGAAACAACAAAAGAGGAAATCACCCTTCCAGTCAACGTGGTCGGCACAATCCAAAGTGCCAAATTCCATGTCATCGAGGGAGACATGAGGTACAACGCCTTGCTCGGAAGGTCGTGGATACACTGCATGAGAGCAGTACCTTCCACCCTCTATTAGATGATGAAATTCCCAACAAAGGATGGTATGAAGACCATCTACGGCGAACAACATGTGGCCCCGACACTGGCACATCCACCTTCAAAGGAGTCGAAGGATAAGCAAACAGTAAAATAAAAATAACAAACTACACTCCCGGCTATCCCGACTAAACAAAGTACGGGACTGTACCGCGTCCTCATCATAAGCAACTAAAACATATCAGGGCTCAAAACATCACCGACACATCGTACACTAAGGTATGACCGTTTCCATTCTCTTTCAATTATATTCTACACTGACCCGAATGTAGGTATCCGATCGAAACGGCCAAAGCACTCTCCAACTTGAAGGCCTTAGGTTTCAAAAGCATGCATTGAACACTTTTCCTTCGATCGGGTTTTTATCCCAAAAAGGGTTTTACCGATGAGATTTTTAATGAGGCAACATCTATATGCTACCTAAGGAAGATCCAACAAGTATTCAAGGCTTCTTTTGAAACCAGCCTCAAATACCAGGGGCCATCCAGCCGGAAGATCACCTACTCGGAGAAGTCAAGATACGCCAATCAGGGGCTCAACTCCTGAAACTCTGCCCAAAAGTTTTCAAAAAAAGAGTTATTTTAAAAGAGTCAAACACTGTGTTTTTTCAAATGTGTCAAAACTGACCGAACTATGCAGGTCTGATTCTCACCGGATGTGGGATACGTAGGCAACCTACATAAGGTTCGGCCTTATTTTTGAAAAAAAAAAAAGAAAAACAAGAAAAGAGAGTCGGTGGTCGAGTGAATGTAATCTTGATTTTGGTCAAAATAAGCCGATCCAGCTTCGGCTATGTCTTAAACCGTTCTTGCCGAGGTAGCCTCAGAGTATTTTTTAGTTGTCGAAAGGCTATTTTCGTAAAAGAATGGACAAGTTTATGAGGGGTCATAAAATAATTCCCCCAGCCTCAAAATTTGCGTGAAATTGGAAAGGGGTTGCATTTGCAAAAACAGCCATTTGGGTTAAATTGGCATATAGGGGAAGAGATTATGGTTCTTTTCTTCTTTTCTTCTTCAAAAAACTGTTTACAAAAGGGTCAACTCGAGTCAACCCTAACCTTAATCTTCCACAGGAACAAATGAATACCATCCAAGAACCGCCAAAAGTGGTCAGGGAACAGGCTCGGCTACACTTGCATATGTGGTGGAATGATCTAGACGAAGATGGTCAGAAATAGGTGAAAAAGCACTTGGGGTGCTCTTATAGACATCTTTGAAATCAAACCACGGGAAGATCTGATCAAAGCTTTGGTAACGTTCTGGGATCCTGTCCACAATGTCTTTCGTTTCTCAGTTTTCGAGATCACCCCTACTTTGGAGGAGATAGTCGGGTACATCGAATTCAGACGGGATTTGAGGAAGCAACAAATTATATTTCCAAGGGCTCCATCGGTGCACAAGTTCTTTGACCTCCTGAATATTAGTAAACAGACGAATAAGGAACGTGTGAGCAATGGGTGTTGTACTTTCCATTTCATATACTTCAGGTTCGGGCATTCTGCTAGTTTTGAAACGCATGAAAAGGGTCTGAGCAACAAACAAAACAAGGGCCTTTGGCAAATTCATTGTCAGTTTGCATTTATTGTGGCATTCTTGGGAATCATGGTCTTTCCAAATGAGAAAGGGACTGTGGATATTCGTATGGCTAGAATTGCACAAATCCTTACTACCAAGGAAAATCATACACTTGCCCCATTGGTGCTAGCAGATATCTATCGCGCATTGACTTTATGCAAAGTAGGGGCTCATTTTTTTGAAGGTTGCAGCATCATACTGCAAATGTGGTTGATCGAGCACCTTCGCCATCATCCCAGATTCATGAGTTACGGTTTGAGCTCAAATAACTTCATCATTAGTTATGAGGAGAGGATAAAAGATTACAACACACCAGAAGGGTTTGAAGCATGGGTTTCTTATTTGAAAGTTCTTGACGCAGGTCAGGTCGAATGGACTATAGGATAGCTCCCGAGGATAGAGGCCATCTATATGACTGCTACCAAAGGGTACCTGAGGATAATGGGCGTAAGGAGTATTCAGCCATATGCACCGCAGAGGGTCTTGAGGCAATTGGGAAGGTATCAGATTGTGCCTGAAGATGAAGATCTAAGCACCCAGGTCATAGAGTTACATCCAGAAGCTGCATTGCCCGAGGCTGTAGTTCTGCATGATTGGAATAGCTGTCGGTATCTAAAAAATGGCACCCAGGTACCAGATATCGCCAAGGGGGAAGTAGATCTAAACTATGCTACTTGGTTTGAGAGAATGTCTTATGTAAATGATGAGCCAGAGCCCAAGAGGCCCGCCAAAAGGACTCATGTTCAAGCCTTTGATGATAAAATTCAAGAGAGGTTAGCTTGGGGGGAGAAGGAAAAGGAATATAAGGCCATCATCCATAGTCTACGAGAAGAATTGGAAATGTCACCTTCAACAATGATTTGCAGGCACAAGAGGCCTAAGGTGAAGGAGAAGATTGGTGCGAGAAAATGAGGCCCTCAAAGCTCAGGTTTGACAGTTGAAAATTGAAGCCGAGAGCCCAGGCCGAAGCAGGAAAGATGAGAGACTCATTTATAACCTCACTCAAAAGGTACGTGACTATGAAGATGACCTGCAGAAAGCTGAGTCTGAACTAGCAAAAGCACATGCAAGGTTGGATAAAAGTGTCGAAGGTCGTGCAACTTTTGTTCAATAGATGAAAGAAAGATATGAAAGAGGGGTCATAGGTTGGGAAAAGGCAATTGGCAACCTCGAGGGTGAAATAGCTAAACAAGCCAAAAATTTTAAGGCTGAAAGAAAACATTGTTATGCCTTAATGGCACGGCTAGAAAGGGACTTGCAACAGCTCCAAGAGCAGAACCAGGTAGCCGAACGATTTTTGGAGGCCAGAACCGAACAAATTGGGTGTTTGTTGCAAGAGAAGGTCATCATAAGAGAGCGAGTCAAAAGGGTTGCCAACTATATCGCAATGAAGTGCAGTAGCTGTGGGGATATGACTATATCTATGTTCTTCGCTAATATGATGATGTTTGTTCGCCGGGTAATGGAAGATCTCTACCACCTTCAGGGGGATTTGGCGAGTCGGCCCGCATCAAGGCTGAATGACACCCCGCGGGTCCCAGGGACAATTGAGGCATTGATGTATTCGTAATTTCTTGAGTCTATATTTTCTTTCCGTTAAAGTTTGCCAGTTGTTTTGGAGTCTGTAGTTCTGTTATCAGAGTATGTGGGTTGTTTGTTTTTGAGTATGTTAGTTTCTTTCGAGTCTATTAGTTTCAGTCTTTGTAATAGCGTTTTTATATGTATATATGAAAACTGAAAATCCCAAAATGTTTTACTTCACACTTATCCCCAAGAACTACGTTTGGTCTGATTCATGCAATCTCCATAGGATTCGACCGTAACCAAATAAAAGAGAGAAAGAAAGAGCAGAAAAACAAGAAAGAAAAGAGAGAAAATAAATATCAAGAGAGAATAAAAAATAAAGAGAGAACGAAATAAGGAAAAAAAAGAAAGAAAAGGGGGAAGTTTGCAATTGAAAGTAAGAAAAGACCGGGATGACGCATGCAACCGATCAAATACATAATGGAGACGGTTAGCTGCTTAGGTGCATTCATGCCCAATGTGCGGTTTCTAATATGTTAAAGCCTAACCGCTAACAAGATTGTTGTTTGATGTATTGAGTCCAGGCAGGTGGTTAGTTGACTGGCATTTTGGCAACTCACTCCTACAACACCCGATCGAAAGACAGGCTGAATATGGTCGACCAGGAATCGGAAACAAGTATTGTCGACCCATCGAAAGAGGTGGAAGAAATGGACGTTAATGCGATGAGGGAAGAAATGTATAAGCTGAAGTAGTAGATGGCTGAAATGTACCAAGCTTGGGCGAAGGGGCATCCACCACCGATTTATCCCGCCAACCCTGCTTATATCCCACCATCAACCCAACCTCCGGAGTCTCCCACTGTGAACTCATCTCCAGCCTTTCCCCTCTACCAACAATGCCACGGCGCCACTTCCCATACTTCTCAAGCTCCACCACCCAAACAAGAACCATACCCTCCCTCACCAATTACACCTGTTTTTGTGGCACCTCCACCTGCTACATTACACCGATTTTCCAGTGAACCCTTGTTCCAAACTCACGACAACCAGTACTATCTCCCTGAACCCACCTTCAAAGTTCCAGAACCATATCCTTACACCTCTCATCTTGATATTCCGACAGAGACCGAGAAACTTCCCAAAAATCCCGAGCATGAAGAGATGATCAGAAAGGTCAAAAGCTTGGAACAGTCATTCCGAGATATGAGGGGGCTGGGAGGTCAAGTGAGTGTGGCCTATAAGGATTTATGTCTATTCCCAGATGTTCAGTTGCCAGCAGGGTTCAAAATGCCCAAGTTTGATCTGTACGATGGCCATGGTGACCCGGTAGCACACTTAAGAGGATTTTGTAGCAAAATAAGAAGAGCAGGTGGAAGGGATGAATTGCTAATGGCATATTTCAGCCAAAGTTTAAGTAGATCGGCCTTAGAATGGTACACCAGACAAGATCACAACAGGTGGTACACATGGGGCGATTTGGCCCAAGCCTTCGCCTGCCATTTTCGGTACAACCTCGAAATTATCCCAGATCGCCTATCGTTGACAAAGCTGGAAAAGAAGCCCGGTGAGAGCTTCAGGGAATATGGATTCCGCTGGAGAGAGCAAGCAGCAAGGGTTGACCCTTCGATGAAAGAAAACAATATGGTTGATTATTTCTTGCAGTCCTTGGAACCCACTTATTTCGGTCACTTGGTGTCAACAGTAGGTAAGTCCTTTAATGAAGTCGTGAAAATGGGAGGCATGGTTGAAGAGGGACTCAAGTCCAACAAGATCATGAGTCACTCAGCGATCAAGGCAACCACTCAGGCCATTCAAAACGGTACTGGGGGTGTGCTCGGGAAGAAGAAGAAAGAGGATATTGCGACAATTGAGTCAGGAGCTTGGGTTGGATCCAGGAACCTTCCCCGTTACTACAATGGGTCTAGCGCGAACATCTGTCCTCTCTCCACATTGACCAATCTGAAAGTGGAGGATGAAAGGATTCACAAGAACAATATTTGCGTTCGGGGATTCGACAGTTGAGAGAAGGATTCAGTCGGGGACATAGTGCTTGAGCTCACAATAGGGCCAGTTGAATTTACCATGGAATTCCAGGTGCTCGATGTGGCTATTTCGTACAATCTGCTGTTGGGACGACCCTGGATCCATGCGGCCAAAGCAGTCCCATCTAATTTGCATCAAATGGTCAAGTTTGAATGGGATCGACAGGAAATTGTTGTACACGGCGAAGATAATTTGTGTGCCCAACAGTTCCATTGTTCTATTAATAGAGGTTGACGATGACAAGGGACCATGGGTTTATCAGGTTTTCAACACAGTATCGGTAGAGAAAATTCCGGAAAGAAAGTGCGTTCTAACTCCAAAGATGGCTGCGGCATCAGTTATGGTAGCTGTTGAAATGTTGAAAAATGGTTTCGTACCGGGCAAGGGTTTAGGTGCATCTCTTCAACGTATCGTGCAGCCAGTTTCTCTTCCAAAGAATTTGGATACTTTTGCTATGGGGTTCAAGCCTACCATTGCAGACGTGAGAATAGCTAAAAAAATGAAATAGAAAGCATGGGAATTGCCAAAGTCAATCTGACGTCTGTCTAGGTCATTCGTCAGGCCGGGTATCAGAAAGCAACTATTGTCAAAGGTCCCTGGACCATTGATTGGTGCCGATAGAGACTTGGAGATGGGGTTCGAAAGGTTATTCGCTGAGATCAACATGGTTGAGGCTGGGGAAGGGTCCGGCAAGGCAGATGTGCAATTCATGGGACCATGCACAAAAGTCAACAATTGGGAAGCTACTCCTCTTCCTACCCGGAGAGAGTCTTGGTAGTGGGCTTTGATTTTCTTTTAGTTGTCTGGATTATTCGAGGGTCTATAATTCAGATATTATGTTTCGTCTAGTTGGATGTGTTAAAACCCTGTTATGTTTATATTCAATGAAATGCAATTGTTCCTTTCCCTTAATTTCTTCTAATTTTATTTTGTTTTCTTCTTTTGTACAGTTCTTTTTATGCTGATATCAATGACATGACATGCATGAGGAATCTTCGGCCCAGTTTTAAAAGCCAATCTAACTCTAAAATAATAATACAAGAAATTGAGTGTGATGACGAGTTGGAATTTGAGGATGATGAGGCCTATGAAGAAATTAGTAAGGAACTAAGTCATTTTGAGGAAAAGCCCAAACCTAATTTGAATGACACAGAAACAGTTAAACTAGGGGACCAAGAAAATGTCCGTGAAACTAAAATAAGTGTCCATCTGGAACCTCAACTCAGGGAGGAGATAATTAAACCACTGTTCGAATACAAAGACGTTTTTGCATGTTCCTATGACGACATGCCGGGCCTAAGCACTGATTTAGTGGTTCACAAGTTGCCCACTGACCTAGCATTCCCTCCTATCAAACAGAAGCTGAGGAAGTTCAAAACAGATATGAGTGTAAAGATCAAAGAAGAGGTCACCAAGCAGTTCGATGCCAAAGTCATTCGGGTCACCCGGTATCCCACCTGGTTAGCCAATGTTGTGCCTGTGCCGAAGAAGGATGGCAAGACCAGGGTGTGTGTTGATTATCGGGATCTCAACAAGGCGAGTCCAAAAGACAATTTCTCATTGCCGAACATCCATATCTTGATTGATAATTGCGCCAAACATGAGATTGGTTATTTTGTGGATTGTTACGCGGGTTATCATCAGATCTTAATGGATGAGGAAGATGCAAAAAAGACGACATTCATCACGCTGTGTGGAACGTACTGCTATCGGGTCATGCCATTTAGTTTGCAGAATGCTGGGGCAACCTACATGAGGGTAATGACAACAATATTCCATGATATGATACATCAGGAAATCGAGGTGTACGTGGATGATATGATCGTAAAGTCTAGAAAGCAGTCTGACCATGTTAGGGATCTCAAGAAATTCTTCCGAAGGCTTCACAGGTATAATCTCAAGCTTAATCCTGCAAAGTGTGCTTTTGGGGTGCCGTCTGGAAAGTTGTTGGGGTTCATAGTCAGCCGCCGGGGCATTGAACTGGATCCATCAAAAGTCAAGGCCATCTAGGAATTTCCACCTCCGAGGAACAAGACTGAGGTGATGAGTTTATTCGGGAGATTGGATTATATCAGTAGGTTCATCGCTCAGCTCACGACAACTTGCAAGCCAATTTTCAAACTGTTAAAGAAATACATTGCGGTCAAGTGGACATATGAATGTCAGGAGGCATTTGATAAGATAAAGGGGTATTTGTCAAATCCACCTGTGTTGGTCCCGCCAGAACCAGGGCGACCGTTGATTCTATATTTGACTGTTTTGGACAATTCATTCGGCTGCGTATTGGGTCAACATGACATCACTAGCAGGAAGGACCAGGCCATATATTATCTCAGTAAGAAATTCACGCCGTATGAGGTTAAGTACACTCAGCTTGAGAGGACATGCTGTGCCCTGACTTGGGTGGAACAGAAGCTGAAACATTATTTGTCATCTTATACTACCTACCTCATATCTCGCTTGGATCCATTGAAGTATATCAGAAGCCTATGCCCACAGGGAGTCTTGCAAAGTGGCAGATTCTGCTCACAGAGTCTGACATTGTTTACGTGACTCGAACGGCAATTAAGGCACAAGCCTTGGAGGACCATTTGGCCGAGAACCCGGTTGATAAAGACTATGAACCTTTGAAAACTTATTTCCTCGATGAAGAGGTAATGTACATTGATGAGTTGGAGCAAGTTGAGAAGCCGAGATGGAAACTTTTCTTTGATGGGGCTGCAAACATGAAGGGCGTGGGGATAGGAACGGTACTTATTTCTGAAATAGGGCAGCACTACCCTGTCACTGCTCAACTTCATTTTTACTGTACCAACAACATGGCTGAGTAGGAGGCATGTATTCTGGGTTTGAGGTTAGCTGTGGATATGGGTGTCCAGGAAGTCTTGGTCTTGGGTGACTCGGACCTCTTGGTGCACCAAATTCAGGGAGAATGGGAAACACGAGATTTGAAACTCATACCATACAGACAATGTTTGCATGATCTTTGTCAACGGTTTCAGTCAATAGAATTCAGGCATATCCCAAGGATCCATAATGAAGTCACCGATGCTTTGGCTACTCTGGCGTCAATGTTACATCATCCAAATAAGGCTTATGTGGACCCTTTGTAGATTCAGGTCCGTGATCAGCAGGCTTACTATAATATGGTAGAAGAAGAACTTGATGGGGAACCATGGTGCCATGATATCAAAGAATACCTCCGGATGGGGGTATATCCGGTACAGGCCATAGGTGATCAAAAAAGAAGAATTCGCCGATTGGCGAGTGGATTTTTCTTCAGTGGAGGGGTATTGTACAAAAGAACTCCCGATCTGGGATTGCTAAGATGCATAAATGCTAGACAGGCCACAACTATCATGACCGAGGTACACTCCGGGGTTTATGGACCGCATATGAGTGGGTACGTTCTGGCAAAGAAGATTCTCCGAGCAGGTCATTATTGGCTCACTATGGAGTGAGATTGCATCAGTTTTGTGTGCAAGTGTCATTAGTGCCAGGTGCACGGAGATTTGATTCATTCCCCACCATCTGAACTGCATACCATGTCGGCACCATGGCCCTTTGTCGCTTGGGGAATGGATGTCATTGGGCCAATCGAGCAAGCAGCATCAAATGGACACAGATTTATTCTTGTAGCCATTGATTATTTCACTAAGTGGGTTGAAGCGAAAAATTTCAAATCTGTGACCAAGAAAGGAGTGGTCAACTTTGTGCATTCAAATATCATCTGTCAGTTTGGGATTCCGAAGGTAATCATCACGGACAATGGCACTAATCCCAATAGTCATCTAATGATGGAGACATGTCAGCAGTTTAAGATTATACATCGCAATTCCACCCCATATCGCCCCAAGGAGAATGGAGCAGTCGAGGCACCCAACAAGAATATAAAGAAAATACTTCGAAAAATGGTGGAAGGTTCTAGGTAGTGGTACGAAAAGCTATCGTTTGCATTGCTGGGTTATCGCACCACTGTCCGTACTTCAGTAGGAGCCACTCCTTATTTGTTGGTGTATGGCACGGAGGCAGTAATACCCGCAGAAATTGAAATCCCATCGCTTCGGATTGTCGCTAAGGAAGAAATTGATGACATTGAATGGGTCAAAACCCGCTTGGAGCAACTAAGTCTGATTGATGAAAAGAGATTGGCAGCAGTATGTCACGGCCAATTGTACTAACAGAGAATGGCGAGGGCATATAACAAGAAGGTACGTCCACGGAAGTTTGAAGTGGGTCAGTTAGTGTTGAGACGTATTTTTCCTCATCAGGCTGAAGCAAAAGGAAAATTCGCCCCAAACTGGCAGGGACCATTTGTTGTATCCAGAGTATTGTCCAATGGCGCATTGTATTTGATAGATATAGAAGGCAAATGTGTAGAAATGACTATCAATTCCGATACAGTCAAGAGATACTATGTATCATTTCTTTGTTTGATTGCACTTGTTTGTGTTTGGCATATTTTGAAGATTGAAATGACGAAGGCGTTTTGTTCTGCTATCTAAACACTTTATCCCTTGTTACCTCCTTTTGAGCCTTATTTATTTTCTTTCATACCCCTCTTTCGGGATCAACGGCACAATTCAAAAATGCAAGTGCGGAGGATAAGTAAGTGAAAAGAAAAAGAAAGAATGAACAAGAAAGGAAAAGGGAAAAGAAAAATGAAAAGAGAGAAGGAAGAGAAAGAAAAGAAAATAAAAGAGAAAAGAAAAAAGAAAAAAAAGGAGAAAAAGAAGAAAAAAAAAAGAGAAGAATAACAGAAGAAAAAGAGAGAAAGAAAAGAAAGAGAGAAAATAAAATCACAACAACAAAGTAATTTCTATGACATGAACTACGTTCGACCTGATTCCTTTTAAGGATACATAGGCAGCCTCACGGTTCGATCTCATCGGAACAAAAATTCAAAAGTCCCCAAGCAATAAACTGGGGCAGAAGCCGTGGTTGTTGTGGGAAACCTGATTCCGAAAGTTGTAATTCTAACCCATTTGAATTGTTTTGAGCCTTTTATACCCTTTCTTCCTAGCCGTGTCCAAAAGCCCACATTACGGTCCAAAGAAAGACCTTCTGATTAGTCTTTGAGAAATGCCAAGTCAAACAGGTAAAGGTAATTCATGTCGGGGGCAACACTCTGGTTCAAGCAAGAAGGGAATTAAAATGAGAGAGTCTTATTGGTGAAAACCCTCATGGGCACCGTAAGGCGAAAGTGAGTTGAGAGATGAACGAATGAAAGAGGTCTGCTGGTGAAAACCTTTCAAGGCGCCGCAGGATGAACAAGGTCAAGGTTTGGGTAAAGTAATCAGGTCATGGAAATTCTGGGGCAACGAAGTACGACAACTGAAAGTTGATTGGTTGGACAGATTGGGCCGATTAATCCAAAATGCATGTAATGATCATTGGTATCAGCTGTTCCACTCAGATAAGTTTCTTTTTCTTTTTCCTTTTGTAGCAGTCATCTGGTTTTGGATTCTTCTTATCCTTAACCCGCAAAGTCATTGCATTTCATTTTCTTTGGGGTATTTATCTAAAGATGTTTCAATGTCAGTCTTGTTCAAATCAAGTGAAAAAGATTTCAAAGCTCACTACCAACTTCCAAAATTGCAAAGCATGGAGTGGTCAAAGCATACTAAGGATAACATGATGTAAGAGAGGGGTACAAGGAATCACCGAAAGTTTCATCGGTGGAATGGATTGGTAATGTCATGGGAGATGCAAAGGTTTAGATAAAAAGGTCAAAGGTAAAACAACATCATGGTTATAGAACACTCGGTTTGTCAAAGGTCATGGGGTGTGAAAGTCAATCAGAAAGTCAAAGCAGTTCAAGTCCAGTTCGGGGAAGCCAGTCAGAACAATACAATGCAGCGGAAAGATCTTCAGGAAGAATGCCATCAGCTAACCACCATTTTAAACTGACAAATTGTCTTTGATTGAAACAGGGGCAGAAAAGTTTGTTTGTTTCAGAGGAACTCTCCGTGGATAAAGGCAGTCACTGAACAGGTTTGATTTAAGAGTTTTCAGGACCCTCCTGGAAAATTGGACCTAGTTTAAAGTTCAGAAATAGCATAATCTAGAATAAATGTATCCCAAAGGAATATAAGTTGGTTTAGAAGTTTGCAGGTTCGAGATAGGATTCAATTAGGAGTTGCCACGACCCTCCTGAATAATGGGACTTAGTTTAAGATTTCAATTAGATAACAATATTTAGCATAAACTCTGCTGTACGGTAGTATAATTCAGACATGAAAGTTGTCGCCCTTAAGATAAAATTTGACCTTTGATTTTCAGGACCCTCCTAGATAATGGGGAGTAGTTTAAAGATTCTTTTAGATAACAAGATTTACCAGAAGTCACACCTGTAGAAGATATAACTTAGATCTAAAATTGTCATTTAGTTAAGAGTTGTCAGGACCCCCCCCTGAATAATGGGACCTAGCTTTCAAATTCTTAGTAATACTTGGTAATATGATTTAGTTTTACACTCGCATCTGCGCCCAGCCACCAAACTGGGGGCATAAAAATTTCCTCTGTTTTGTCATTTTGTAGAAGTCAGGAGCCCGCCTGGAGAGCAGGGAATACATTTCAAGTCAGTAGTCAGGAGCCCGCCTGGAAAGCAGAGAATACTTTCAAACGCAACAGTCAGAAGCCCGCCTGGAGAACAAGGGAGTACAATTTAAATTTTAGCTTTTAAATTCTTTGTGTTGTCTTCTTGAAGTCAGAAGCCCGCCTGGAGAGCAGAGAGCACTTTCAAACGTAGCAGTCAGGAGCCCACCTGGAGAACAAGGGAGTACAATTTAAGCTTTAGCCTTCAAACTCTCTGTTTTGTCTATTTTTGAAGTCAGGAACCCGCCTAGAGAGAAGGGAGTACTTTCAAGTTGAAGTCAGGAGCCCGCCTGGAGAGCAGGGAATACTTTCAAACGTAGCAGTCAGGAGCCCGCCTGGAGAACAAGGGAGTACAATTTAAGTTTAGCATTCAAACTCTTTGTTTTGTCTATTTTTGAGGTCAGGAACCCGCCTGGAGAGCAGGGAGTACTTTCAAGTCGAAGTCAGGAGCCCGCCTGGAAAGTAGGGAATACTTTCAAGTTTAGCAGTCAGGAGCCGCCTGGAGAGCAGGGAATACTTTCAAGTTTAGCAGTCAGGAGCCCGCCTGGATAGCATGGGAATACATTCACGTTTTGAAGTTAGGAGCCCGCCTGGATAGCATGGGAATACATATCAAGTTCAGCAGTCAGGCATCCGCCTGGAAAAAGGGAAGCATCTCAGTTTACAATTCAAGACGGCAACAAAGGAATTTTACCAAGAGAATACAAGACAACAAGGCAACAAGAAACACAACATCAAGCTTGAAGATCTAGATAGGATTTTGTAAAGCATAGATCACAGTCTAGTCTAGCTTCTTTTATTTTTGACATGGTGTAACAAGGGGATCAGTGAGCAACAGCAACAACAACAACAGTGAAATCACAGCTCCATGGTAGTCCCAGCTACCAAACATTCCTAAACTACACTGACCTGATTCCTTTTTAGCCAAGGATATATAGGCAACCTCGAAAGCAGGGTGCGGTCAAATCTTTCAAAGATGCTTCCCACGGAGTATTCAAACGAGTAAAAATCGCTCATATCTGCTCACTTATCTTTGCACGAAAACTCTTCGCGTTTCCGGGCAAAGAGGGGCAACTGTGAGCACGTGATTTTTGCCCTATATGAACTAATCCTATAAATTCAAAAATAAATAATTTCTTTCAGTGTTTGCAATTTTGTGGATTTTCGTGGCATTTACTGTCAATTGTTTGTATTGTGTTTGTGCATTTTAATTAGTGAAAAATACAAAAAATATGATGCATTTGCATTTAGGATTTAATTCTACATTTTAGGATTAAATTAACAAATTAGTTATTTTATAAAAATTGGAAAAATCACAAAAAATAGTTTATTTTGCACTTTTTAATTTTAATTTAGAATTTTGGTAATTTTTCCTTGAATTTGGTTTTTAATTAGTTGCGGTGATTATTTAGAGTTAGTTAATATAATTTGGTTTAGAAATTAATTTAGGTTTTAATTTTGAAAAGAAAATTTTTTTTAGAATAAAAAGGGAAAACGAATGAAAGATCATTTTGGGCCAAAATTCAAATTTTCCAGCCCCAAACCAATCTCTCACGTTGAAACCCGACGGACCCAAGCCCAAACCCGCCCCGACCCGGTCCAGCCCCACTTCCCCAACCAAACGACGCCGTTTTGATATCCCCATATCTGAGCCGTTGATCTCTTGCAATCCAACGGACATGAACCGTGGGTCTTAATAATATATAAATGTCTGAACGGATCCCCCCTCCCCTCTCAGACCCCCGTCTCTTCGTCTCCCACCATCTCAGAACCCTCCCAATGTAACCTCGTCGTGCACCGCTGCCGAAAATCGCCCTACGACGGCGGTAGGTCTCCGATGGCCATAAAATTTACACCCTAGCTCCCTCTCCTTCTCCTCAGTCCAAATCCACACCCCTTTTTCCTCGAATCTTCACCAGACTCGTCGAATCTGGATTTGAAGATGAGCCCTAAAAATTCAAAAATCCCAAATCGAGTTGCTGTGAAAGATTTAGGTCTAATATGACATTATTCGTGTATTCTTTTCAAGAACACATGATTAATATTAGATTTGGCCGAAAATTCGAAGATTTGAAGAGTCGGGTTCCATTCTACACTGTCCGAGTTTTGGTAGGTATTTTTTTTACTTTTTCTTTTTCTATCTTTCTACTTCTTCTCTTTTCTGTTCGTTCTCGTTGTCTCTCTCCCTCTCCTCAGGTCTCTCCTTAGTTAGATTTCTTGATTTGAATTTGGTAAAGTATTAAAGCAGTGATTACAAGTTTCTGTGTTTATATGGTGTTTGTATTTATGCCGTGAGTTTTTAAAATTTTCTCGTAAAAGTTCTTGAAGATTCCATTTTAGTTTATGCATATTGCCCGTTCGAGTTCTGTTATGCTTGTCCAATCATATGATTGGATCAGGTTAATTCGAATATGTGGTTTGTTTGTAGCTCGTCGTTTTAATTTTAAAAAAAAATTAGTCTGTTGGGCTTATTTTAGTTATGAAAGGTTCAAGAAATTTTGTTTGAGCTTTCGATGTTGTTTGGGCTTTGAGGATATTTTCGAATCCTTCATAGGGGCCTGTTAAGTGTTGGGGTCAAACTTGACCCATCAACATTTCAAATGGGGTCAATTCGATCCATAGCTCTGCCTGGCCCAGGGGTAATTAACAGGGTTTAAAAGGGTAAATTGAGAAGCCTGGGTAAGGAATCTTTTGATAACTGTCTAGGAAGCTTCCTAAAAGCTGAAAAAGGCCTTACTTGGCCAACAAGTCAGAAGTTTAGGGACTAAGTAGCCAAAAAAAAATTGAAAAGGACTAAAATAAAATAACTAGACCCTAAAACTGCCCTAGTAACTTGCCTATAAAGGCATTGTTACTTGAGGATGAAGGGGGATTTTTTTTGAGGGCTGAAATCCAAAAAAATACAGAAAACTGCAAAAAAAATCACAGGAGATTTGGAAAAGCTAGAAATCTAGAAAACTTCTTTGATTTTCTAAAGTAGTTTTCTGATTCACATAGATTTAACATGGTTTGAGTTTAATTTCCGGAAAATTTTGGGTCAAGCTGTGTTAAAATTACTGTTCTATTGGACTTATAATCGATTCTGTGGGTTCAATTTCTTCAATCCGGGGTTGTGTTGTAGCTGGTATTGCTGCTTATCTGCTGATACTATCTTGTTGTGCTGATCCCCATCGTTTCTCTTATTTTTCTCTCCAGGTACACATTTTCTGAATTTAAAGCCATGTATGAAGTTTTGACTTGCAGAATGAAATGAAATAGCTCCAATATGTCTTGGCTCCTTAGATCAGTGCTACTGTTTCCGTGTCCTATGATTTGTTATTTACTTAGTACAGTGACGGTTTATTATGATGGCTGTAACTAATAGGTTGCTAACATGAAAATTAGCTGCAACAATTATTGTTTGACTAGTTGCATAGTAGTTTAATAGGAATGGGAAAGACACTCAGCTGAATTATGTTGGTTAAACAATCATACAGTTTTTTTTGTGCTTTTGGGTATGAGTTTCGCTGCATCTGCTCTTTTATTGTTTATATTTTTGCAAATTATGGTTTAATCTCAAGTTGATTGTGATGATTTAAGCATGTACGCTATTGAAAAATGTTTAGGGGATGATAATTGGTAGCTGCAGTTTGTCAAATTCAGTTTACTGGTGTTTGTACTTGGTCATTTCACGCATTAGGGTCTGTCCATAAATGTTACAGCTTAACAGAGCCATCTTTGGGATTATGGCTTTATAGAGGTCAGTTAGTCCCAAGTGTTCGTTGCTCGAATTGTTTGAACCAGCCTTAGGGGGTTATTCAGCAGTTGGGGAAATGAGTCTTCCTTTTGAAAGATAAAACAGTAAAGTGCATCTTTATTCAGTGCTTCAATAGTCATGACCCATAGTTTTGTCCATTTGTTTGATGATTGGAGATGTGAAATGCTAGAGGTCAATCTCCTATTTGGTTTATGGATTCGAACTTGTGTCCTATTTCTTGCTAAGGCTACCGTGTTTCAATTTGGGCTCTATTGAGCCTAAACGCAGAGAGCTGGTCTGGGATGAGAATAAGGCATTAGGCCTTGATCCTAAATCTCCCCTTTTCCTCCTCGTGTGTACAAACTGGGACTGTTAACGAGTTTGGCCCAAATTATTTCAATTCGTAAGTGTTGTATACGTCATGGGGTTTGGACTCAAAAGGAACGGACCATTGTTTATTTATTCCATTTTAAGCTTTAGTTTTAACTTACCATTTTTGAGTTCTTTTGGGCTTCCTCTTTATTTAAGTCAGACCATTTCGAATAATTAAGAGGTGAGCCATAATTAGACACTTAGTAACAAATGGCTCTTGTGTTAATCTCATAATGTAGATGTAAATAACAAATGTTCGTAGAGAAACCTTAGGGCCGTTTAAAATACTATCGTGATTGTGGACACGTTCGCGTGACACTGTTACGATTTCTAAAAATAAATCAAGTATGCGTTCGCGCAACTTCGGCTAAACTTTCTCAATAATAATAAAAGCGTTATTAATTGTGGACACGTTCGCGTGACATGATTTTTGACGTGCCAAAAATGGGTACACGTACGCGTGACCCGTTTCAAGATAATTTTCTTAATTTAAAAGCGGTTAAGAGGTGAAAGCACATAGGTTCCAAAATGAGTAAGTAAACAATTTAGTAAGCCAAATATAACCAAAGCAACCGTGCTAGAACCATGGAACTCGGGAATGCCTAACACCTTCTCCCGGTTTAACAGAATTTCTTACCCGGATTTCTGTGTTCGCAGATCGTAAATAGAGTCAACTTCCTCGATTCGGTATTTTAAACCGATGACTTGGGACACCTTAAATTATCCTAAGTGGCGACTCTGATTTTTAACAAATAAACGATCCCGTTTTGATTGTCCTTTAATTGAAAAAACTCATTTATATTTATACCCCTTACGGGGTGTAAGTAAAAAAGGAGGTGTGACAGGTGTGACTGAACCCCAGAGAGAGGCTGCCTACGTATCCTTTCGGAATCAAGTCGAACGTAGTTCAGGAAACTTTTTTTTGATTTTCTTTTGTTTTTCTATTTTGTTTTATTTTGTTTTCTCTTTCTTTTTCCTTTCATTTTTTCTCTATTTTTTCGTTTCTTTTTCTTTCATTTTCTTTGTATTTTCTTCCTTTTTTGTATCTTTCTTTTCTTCTCCTTTTTTCATTTCATTTTTTCTCAATTTTTTAATTTTTTTTTTCAATAACACTTTTAGGTTCCAAAGAGGGTAATCAAAGAAGAGTAACCGGCTCAAATAGTTTACAAAAGGGTTCATGGTGTTTGGGTAGCAAGAATGAAAGCCTTCGTCATCCCAACCGGAGAATATTAATACTATATAGAGGATCAAACATAGTACCTTTTGACTGCATTTGCATTGACAATTATTACAGGGACATTTCCTTCGATGTGTCCCAAGTACAATGCACTTTTTTGGCAGTACTCTTGTTGCAATGTATGGACCTTTCCAATCTAGAACCAATTTTCATTCAGCTCTTCCAACTCTTTGTTTTATTTCCTTAAACATTGTCTTCATTGCGATCTAATTCTTGATTCATTATTTCAAAGTCTGACAGCGTTTCAGGATTTGGGCATGAAGTCCGAAAGCATGTCATGCTATTGAAATCTGCATTTAAAAGAACTAAAAAGAGAATAAGAAAAATGACAAGATTAAGAAAAGAGACACTCCTGGACAATGAAATTTTAATTTTATTTGATTTTTCGAATTTTTTTATTTTATTTTTGAAGTTAGAAGGGTTTACATCGAAAAGTAGAACAATAAAGTAAAACATCCAGATCACACCTTGAAATAATTCGGACACAGAAAGGATAGCAAGACTGGCTACCGAGACTCCCGTCTGATGGGAAACGTTTAGGCTTGGCGACCGTTTTTCGGCTTTTCTTCTGTCTCGACAATGGCTATAATGACCTTCAATGCCGGATCAAATTTCTCATCTTCAAAAATTATTCTGACTATTGGCCTGCTGTTGTTGGCAGGCAACAAATTGTTCATCACATCAAGAGCTTCTTCATCCTGAAAAACAATTCTTTCGGCTTCAATCAAATCTTCAACTACCCTTTTGAGGGTCCAACAGTCCTCTGTACTATATCGTACTGCCCCAGAGTGGTATTCACATCTAGCATCAGCTCGGTGTGAGGGGGACTCGGGGTTTGGCCAGTTCGGGGCCACTGGCTACAACAGATTTAGCCTGATTAGCTTCTAGAACAAGCTTGAATACGATTCACCAATAGAGGTGAACTGATTCTTTCTGAAAGGATCTCTTGGGCGAGGATTGTATTGGGGATCATTTGGTTGAGGATTATATGAAGCTTGGTAAGGATGGGCATTTCTGGAAGGTGGACTCGGTTTTCTGGATAATTTGTGGCCGCGGGTAAGGCTGCGCGTTCATCACCGCATAGGGAGGCGATGCCACAGCATAAGTAGCATCTTGAAAGGGATAATAGTGTTGATGGACCTCAAGAAGCATATCTGATTGGCTGAATGACCTGCGGGCCCCCTTTCGAGCTTGAAGCTGTCATGGCTCCCTCTTCACTTCCATTGTTATTCATCAAACCCTCCGAACCATTCTGAGCAGCCTATGATGTGGCCTTAAAAGCAGAGTGACTCAAGATTCGACCTGTTTTTAAACTATTTTCAACCATTTCCCCAATTTTGATAGCCTTAGCGAATGACTTTCCCAGAGCAGACATCATGTTCTGGAAGTAGTCCACCTCTTGGGCCTGTAAAAAGACAGTGACCATTTCAATTTCGTCCATTGGAGGCTTTACCCTGGCAGCTTGCTCACGCCATTTGACATCATATTCGCGGAAGCTTTCAGCAGTTTTCTTTTTCAAATTGGACAAAGCGTTTCTGTCGGGAGCGATGTCCACATTATAGTGGAACTGGCAGGCAAAATCTCGAGCCATATCGTCCCACACATGCCAATGAGTAATTTCTTGATGCGTATACCACTCAGAAGCGATTCCGGTGAGGCTTTCCGCAAAATATGCCATTAACAGCTCCTCTTTTCCACCAGCACCTCTCAACTGGTTACAGTATCGTTTCAGGTGAGCGACCGGGTCTCCATGCCCATTGTACTTTTCAAATTTTGGCATCTTGAATCCAGCTGGCAAATGGACATGGGAAAATATATAGGGGTCAGAGTATGAGACACTCTTTTGGCCACTCAGACCTTGCATGTTTCTCAGGCTTTGTTCCAGGCTCTTCATGTTCCAAGCCATTTCCTCTTGCTCGGGATTTTTAACAACCTTTTCTTGCTCCACCGGGAGATTATATTGCGGAGATTGAGTGAAAGAGTACGAGGTCACATATGTTATTTTTGATTGAAGCTATGGATCCTGAAAGGTGAACATTGGAGACGGTACCCTTGAAACCGATGCCTGGGGGCGAACCACAGAAGGCATGCCAGGATCATTGAACAACATTAAAGAGTGCCCACATGGGATGAGCGGGTTGGGAACAGGGGCGTTGGTAACCTCACCTGACTTGAGGGTCAACTCAGGGAACCCAGGGATTGCACTTGGCGGCTCTCTACCATTAGACCAGGCATCCCACATTTCCAATATGCAGAGACGCAACATCTTATTCTTTTCAGCAGATGCTGACTCTAGCTGTAGAATAGCCGATGTCGGGCTATCCTCAGGACTGACGATTAGTAGATTGCTTGCGGAGGCCATCTGTGCCTTTGGATCTTGTGAAGGAGGGGAGGCTAGACTACCAACAAAACCAACCAACAAAACCTGGCTAGTTTGCACACCCAACAACCTTGTTAGTTTTGAGACATTTAACATATAGGAAATCATACGTTGGGATGCAATGCACCTAACAGTTAAACACTTCTACCATGTGTTTGAACGGCTGCATGTTTCATCCCGGCCTTAATTAACCTTTTTTTTAATCTGCACCTCTTTTCTTCATTCTTGCTTCTCTCTAATCACTCTTGATTTTTTTCATTTCGTTTGTGTCGCTCTTTTATTTCTTGGCACTCTCTTTTCCTTTTTTTTGTTTTATCACCTTTTTATTTTTTGTCACTCTCTTTTTTCTGTTTGTTTTTTCACTCTTTTCTTTCCCTTTATTTTTCACTCAATTTTTCTTTCTCATTTTTTTTCAGTTTATTTTTCACTCACTTTTTTTATGGTTATGATCGAATCCGATGGTGATTGCCGACGTATCATGACGCTGCATGAATCAGATCTTGCGTAGTTCGGGAAGATTGGGAATGGAGTAAATAAACTAACTTTTTTTCTCTTTTTCTTGTTTTTATAACATTGAGACCATGAAAGCTTTAAGGCAAAAGAAAAATAATGTTTTTTTTAATTTTTTGTTTTGTTGTTTTTTTTTTGGAATTTTCGAAAGTAATGCTTTAATAGAAGAAAGGAAATATATTTTTTTTGGATTATTGATTTTGACCTTTTGTTTTTTACAGAAAGACTTCTGAAAATTTCTTTTCTTTTGATTTGAATTTGGGCATTTCAAAAGTAAAAAGAAAATATTTTTGTTTGAATTTTTATTTGTTTTCTTTTTCTAAAGAAGAAAGAAAATATTTTTGGATTTTGGATGTTGCCTCTTAATTTTCGAAAGAGAGACTTTTAAGAAAAAATTTCAAATTTTTGATTTATTTTTATTTATTTACAAAAGTACTTCTAAATAAAAACAAAAATATTTTTGGACTTCAATTTAAAAAAAAAATGAAAAAAAGACTTTTAAACAAAGAAAAGAATTTTATTTTTATTCTTATTTTTTTGAAATTTCGGGATAAGACTTCTTAAAAAGGTAGGAAAAAAAATTTTGTTTTTTTTTTGAATTTTGATTTGGCTTGTGGATTTTCGAAAGGACTTTTTAAGAAAATATTTCGGATTTCTGAGTTTCTCTTCATTCTTTTTTTCTCTCTTTAATTTACAAATGTACTTTTAAAGAAAAACAAAAATATTTTTGGACTTTTATTTCTCAAATTTTTTACAAAAGAAACACTTCTAAAAAAGAAAAGAATATTTTTGGATTTTTGTTTCTGATTTGGTTTTGGGAAAAATACTTCAAAATGAAGGAAGCCCGTGTTTTGGAATTTGACTGATTTTTTTTTTTTTTTTAATATTTTTTATTTCATTTTCTCGTATGAAAGACTTCGGAAAGAAAGAAACTACTCTTTTTTGAGTTTAAAAACAACTTCTTTTTTTGGATTTTCTAAGGATAGATAAGAAGGAACTAAAGGAAACTTATTTTGGATTTTTGAAAATTGGGGTTAGAACCGATGAGGTTTGCCTATGTCTCTCACATCCGGTGAGAATCAGACCCGCGTAGTTCGGCCAGTTTTGACATAATAGAAAAACATGAAGTATTTTGAAATCATTTTCTCTTCCTTATTTCTTTTCTCTCAAAATTTCGGCAGAATTTCGGTATATTTTGGACACCAGGTTTTTCAAAAGTGGGTAATTATCTCTCTCATACCTCAATTGTTTTTTCCAATTTCCTCCCTAATCTAGCAACCGATCAACATGCAAATCGAAGCAAATAATTGTACAAGTAGCATATAAAATATGCATCAAGATGGTCTTTTGATTTTGGAGTCCACCTGTCCTGGACGGATCCAACCCCTGTGTTGAGTTCCCAAAGTAAAATGCACATGATGCAAACAAACGTTCCTACTAGAGATCCGGCATGAGGCTGAGTTATTCTAGGTTTAAAACCTTGGTATATTGTTCTAGACTTGGTGTACCCGAGCGGACAACTCGAGCCCGGGGGGGAGGGCTACGTACCGGGAACCAAAAGGCCATCCGGCTTTGTAACTTGTCCGAGCCTCTTTCTAATTTAAGGTATGATACTAACAGAAGAGGAGTCACGCCAGCATTCACATCCCTGAAGATGAGAAGAGAAGGGTTTCGTAACAGTTTATATACAGTTCAAATAATATCAAAGCGGTAAAGAGCGACATTTAGCACATTAGGCCCAAACATGTAAAAATCAGATAATAAATAAAGCCAAGTATAACAGTTATTCTAAGCTTGAATTCTTGAACCCTGAACCAAAGTTCTGGGTGACTTTCCCTAGCAGAGTCGCCAGAGCTATCACACCTCCTTTTTACCGCCCGAGAGGGGATATAAGGGAGTTGTTCCAATTAAAATGACATTAATCGAAATGGAATTATTTTATTTAATTTTTTAGAGTCGCCACTTGGAATAATTTATTTGTTGGTGTCCCAAGTCACCAGTTTATTTTTAAATCCCAAATCGAGGAAAGTATCGACTTTATTTAAAAGTTTGCGAACCAGAAATTCTAGATAAGGAATTCTGTTAACTCGGGAGAAGGTGTTAAGCATTCCCGAGTTTCGTGGTTCTAATACGGTCGCTTAAACAATTAATAATTGACCTATTATCTGATTTACTACACATTTAAAACCTATTGTGCATTTTTAACCTTATAACCGCTTTTAATTATTTTTATGGAATTATTCTGGAACAATTCACGATTGTCGTACACTTGTTTGTTTGATACACAGTGTGAATCATGTCAGGGGAACTGTACCCACGATCTACATCATGTTTAATTTATTAAAGTTATTAGAAGTTGTGGTCGGGTCACATAAATGTACCCTCGGATTTGGAATTAGGTATCACAGCTACGTCACAGGAACCGTACCTGTAGCTATAAGGATTTTATTATAAATGCGCCTAAAGCAAACTACGAATGTTCAAAATGTTTTTTACACTAAGTTATAATATTAATGTGAGGGCCATAGATTAGGTGATTCAATTGTGAATGGCACACCTCGATTTATTTTTGAAGGATTGTACTCAACTAAAGCGAACTAAGGATGTTCATATTTAATACTAATTTGAAATTAGTATAAAGCTATATACCCATTAGGTTATTTAGTCAGGGCCAAACCAACATTGAATTTGTATTGGGCTCAGAATTCAGCCCAAAAATGAAAGAGATTCAAGGCATTTTGCTACAAATTTAGCTAATAGTGGCCAAATTAGCTCATTGATAAGCTATTTCTATCGAGAACAGGTATACATGAAGATGATCAGCAAACATGATCATTAGACAGCCCTTACTGAGAATTATAAGTCAAATGGAACTCTACGTATGCATCACAATTCACATAAGAATTTGCCAAACAAACATGATGTTAAGTGAAAAGTTGGCTATCCCGCTAAGAAATTCAGCAAGAAAACAAAACAAAGATATCCAACAACCTCCAAGGTTCCTTCTTACGAGTCAAAATAATCTAATCACAAAAAGGTAAATAGAAAAACCCAAGATAGATATTAGATACAATACCAAGAAATATACAATTAAACATCAACAAAATTTCACAGAGCGAGGGTGAAGTTTAACTCTAAATGAATATTAACGCAGATCAAAAGTCTTCTAGAATTTAAGAAGAAAGCCAAAGTTCAAATAATAAACAGAAAATTTTAGAGGCATAAATAGACAAGTGAGCAGATTTCTTTCCGATTAATAGAATTTCTGAGTTTGCAGCTCTGTTTAGTTAGAAAAAAAATGAGCCAAACATTGAGCAACGACCAAAAAAGAACTAACCGGACACGAACACGACGGAACCTCGAATTGGCACCTCTGATTTGCTTTGTGTCTGCGTGTTGTTCATGTATGTGGGGGTCGTCGTTTATGGCATTTTTCGGAGAGCTGTTAAGAACGGGAAGAAGCAGAAGCGACGATGGGTGAAGGGAGGAGGGGAGTTTTGCTATTGATTTTCGCTGCTTAGATTTCAAGTCTTGGAGACCATTTTCATTGAAGAAGAAAGGGAAATGGTTGTTTGTATGTTTGATGAGAGCAGGGAGTCGTTGGTTTGGTTAAGAATCAGCCATGGAAAATGGCTGCTTGAAGAAGATGATCGATAGAGGGGGATTTTGATGTTGAAAAACGGCGGATGAAAAAGTCTAAGGTCTAGGTCTAGGGGTCTAGCTTAGTTTTTATTAAAGGGAGAAGGGTTTTTTTAGGGTATTAGGCTTTGGGCTTGAAGGGATTTGGGTCATGAATTTGGGCTAATTAACTTTGGCCCAATATAGTAAGACTAAATCAAAATCTTTTTTTTCATTTTTCTTTTTCTTTGATTTTAAAATTTAATAAAATCCTAAATCAATCTAATTTGTAAAAATTAAAATTGTTTATCTATTAAAATAACTAATTAACTTAAAACTAAATAAAAATACTACTTTCTAAAGACTAAAAGCTAAATATGTAAAAATGACCATTTTTGTGATTTTTCTTAATAAAATTAATTCCTACATGCAAATTGAACCTAAGATGGCATGAAATTAAAATGTGACAATTTTAATGATTTTTCTATGATTTAAAAATATTAAAAATGCATGAAATGCAACTAAATAAAGAAAAACTTCTACAATCCCTTAAAAATCATTTTTGGTTAATTTTTAGGAGTTATTTTCATATAGGGCAAATATTAGGTGTTCACAGAGGTCTTATATTGTTTATAATTCCTCTTGGAGGTTTTACATTTTCTAGTATTGCCGCATGGAGGGCTTTCGGGCTCGAGGTTGCCTGTTTGGGGTCTTACAGCCTTGAGTTTCTGATTGCTCGAAGGGATGACAGTTGACGACAGTCCCCGAGATGTCAAAATATTTTTGGCTCTAGAGCCATTCTTTGTAAACTTAGTGTTGCCTCATTGAGGGCTTACGAGTTTGAAGTTTCCGACCCGGAGGTCGTATGGCTTCGAGTTTTTGACGTCAGTTCCCGAGGGTTCGGGAAATTTCTGGCTCTAGAGTCGTTTCTTGTAAAAAATAACAGACTTCTTTGAAGTGTAAAGCATTTTGATGGAGGAAAAATATTCTTTGACTACTTGGAACAAGTATACATGTTTTCGTTGTCAGGCGTTCGGTTATTCTATGAGGACACGGTTCGTTCGACCGTTTGGCCCGATACATCGTTTTCCTATCGAGACCCTTTATGGCACATTTTTGACTTCTCTAAGGAGGTGATCTCCCGGGGGATGCCCCCCCAGTATTAGGGGTTTACTGGAGAGAAGCCTTGGATACTTGTTGATTTCTCCTTAGGTAGCATATAGATGTTGCCTCGTCAAAAACCTTGCCGGCGAAACCCTTCTTGGGATAAAATCCGATCGAAGGAAAAGAGTGCAACGCATGATTTAAAACCTAAGGTCTTCAAGCTGGACAATGCTTCGACTGTTCTGATCGGACACCTGCACAAAGGTTACTGTAAGATAAAATAAAAAGGAGACAATTATACCTTAGCAGTGATGGCGCTTTGAGCCTCGACATGCTTCCAACGTTTGTTCCAGGGACACAGCACGGTCCTTTGCTTGTTTTATTCGGGTGTAGCTGAGAATGTGACTCGAGATTGCTACTTCACTGTTTGCTGATCTTGTGGCTCCTTCGATATTGAAGGCGTCAATGTCGGTGCCACATCGTGCACCACGAACATTTCCCTCGCTGCATGTTTTCCCCAAACACGGTTTTTATTCTGTCCTTCATCGGAAACTTCATCATTTGATTAAGGTTGATGGTACTGCTCTCATGCAGTGTATCCATGGCCTTCCGAGCAAGGCATTGTACCTCATATCTCCTTTGATGATATGGAATTTGACATCTTGGGTCGTGCCGGCCACGTTGACCGGGAGGGTGATTTCCCCTTTTGTTGTTTCACTTGCCATGTTGAATCCGTTGAGAACTTGAGAGGCTAGCATGATTTGGTCAAGTAGTCCGAGCTGATCCACCACCCTCGACCTGATAATGTTGGCTGAGCTACCTGGATCCATAAGTACACGTTTAATTTGAAATGTATTCACAAGTAAAGAAATTAGTAGTGCGTCGTTATGAGGCTAAGACAGGGTCTCAATGTCCTCGTCGTTGAATGTGAGAGCGTCATCGGGTATGTAACCTCGAGTCCGTTTTTCCTGGTGATGGATATTTTTGTTCGTTTGATAATGGTTTCTTGCGGGATGTCGATCCCTCCGATGATCATGTGGATGATATGTTGCAGCTCATCTGTTTCATTTGTCTTGTTCGCCTCTCTTTGCCGGAACTGATTTTTGGCTCGGTCTCTAAGGAACTCTCGGAGGTGCCCTTTGTTGAGTAGCTGGGCTTCTTCTTCTAGGAGCTGTCTACACTCTTCGGTCCTATGACCATCTGTGGCATGAAATTCGCACACTAAGTTGGGGTTCCTCTACAACGGATCTGATAGTACAGGTTTTGGCCACCTGGTGTCTCTAATTTTACCGATGGCAGATACAATTTCTGGAACGACAACGTTAAAGTTGTATTCCGACATGCGGGGTGCCTCCATCGGTTGTGCGTATCTGTCAAATCCGGCTCTGCTCACGAGTCCCCGAGGATTCTGACCTCGATTTGTCCTTCGATCATTTCGAGGTATGTTACGCCTTGGGGCATTTCTCCTATCTTCGGTATATGGTTGGTATCTTTCTTTGTTTCACTTTGGCTCATTTGCCAGGAGTCTACTTGGATATATCGAGCCTGAGGGGGCTCCCAGTTGGTCTTCCTCGACCCTAATCTTCGACTGATATCATTTTTGGACATCCGACCAAGTCACGATGGTATATTCATCCAAATTCTACTTCAGCTGCTTCGAAGCCATTGAGCTTCGTTCGTTCAAACCTTGGGTGAAGGCCTGTACTGCCCAGTCATAGGAGACTGGTGGTAATTCCATTCACTCCATTTGAAAGCGATACATGAACTCCCACAGCATTTCGTTTTCTCTTTATTTGATTTTGAAGACATCGGATTTCCTTGTAGCCACCTTGATGGCACCAACATGTGCCTTTATAAAGGAATCTGCCAGCATGGCCAATGAGTCTATCAAATTCAGAGCTAGGTTATGATACCACATCATGGCCCCTTTCGAAAAAATTTCTCCAAACTTTTTTAGCAGGACGGATTCGATCTCGTCATCCCTCATTTCGTTTCCCTTCACCGCACAAGTGTAAGTAGTGACGTGCTCGTTGGGGTCCGAGGGTCCGTTGTACTTCAGAAGATCAGGCATTCAAAATTTCTTTGGGATAGGCTTTGGAGCGGCATGTCACGACCCAAACCGAAGGGCCGCGATGGAAACCCGGTACCTTACTCAATCGAGTACCAACGTAACATATCTTTCTTAACAAGTTATCATGAGTAAATGAGCCAGAAAACCCGTCATGAGAGAACAAGAATAAAACATAAGGGAATACTCAACATATGAAGACCCAACATGATATACAAACTAATATATGTGACATACGGGCCTATAAGGCCGACATGACCATTAGTAAACTCGAAACATAGGCCGACAAGGCCATACAAGTATCCATACACCTGACATCTGTCAACAAGCCTCTAAGAGTACATAAAATCATAAAGGTCGAGATAGGGCCCCGCCATACCAATCAATACATATCCAAAGCATACTGACCAAATATGCAACTCCGGAGCAAGTGAAGTGTACCAACACCTTCGCTGAGCTGATAGCCTACTGGAGGACTGTCAACCTATCAATCGAGACCTGCAGACATGAAATGCAGCGTCCCCATGCAAAAGGGACGTTAGTACGAATAAAGTACCGAGTATGTTAGGCAGGAAACCATAAACAAGAACGGTAATGTAAAGAGAGAGATAGAGGAGATACAACCTGTAACATCAGAGTGCCTCTGGGGTTACTGATATGAAATGCATAATACATATATATACATAAACTTTTTAAAACATTAGCCTCTGCAGGCATCATCATCATCATATCATACTCGGCCTCAAAGAGGACTCGGTAAAAGCGTACCCGACCATCATAAGGTTCGATAGAATCGTACCCGGCCACATGGAGCTCGGTAAACCCAACTGATCAATGGTTGTACAATAGGTTCCGTACCCGGCCGACTATAGAGCGGCTCGGTAGAGTAAAATAGATACTATATATAATGCATGCTAGACTCATGGAATCACCTTCTAAACCTTTTGGAGTGACTTAAGAATACTATGGACATCCATACCCTCAATATGAACCTTAGTAGGATTCAAGGATCATACACACTTGCTTAGAATAATTTTATAAAGAAAGAACAACATGGACAACCTTAGTTGCTAGGAGTAGAGTCATTATGAAATAACGTATCATTTATGTTCATTTCATTTTAGATCATGCCAAAAGAAAGAAGTAAGTGCCTTAACATACCTTAAACCCGTTGAGTCCTTAATCACTTCCAAGCAACTCTTCAAACAAGTCAACTCAATCTATCATAGTATAAGGAGATTCAAAATCAGTGTTGAGCAAAGGCTAAGTCTATAACTTAAGCTAGTAGCTCGTTTACGTAAATTTTGGCAGCATCTCCCTTGTAACAAGGGCCTCCTCCAATACCATATACAAACAACAATGACCAGAGCAATCCATCAATACATAATTATCAATATCAAGACACCATATAACCACAACAAGTCACAACTACATTACGACGAGCGGCAAGCTCCGATTGGAATCCGTATACCCCTTATCAATCCTTATAGACTTCTTACTTCAACATAAAAGTATCATTAACTTGATAATGAAGTCATTAATCAATTATTCCAGCCTTATACCATATATTTATAACAACGAAAAAAATCCACAACTTCAACTATCCCCAACTAGCAACTTTATTCACTAGTTCATGTCTAGCCCATCCATTTAACTTAATCAATATCAAGATAACCTTAGGCACAAGCAATAACACAATATACATACCTCCTACAGTAACTTCAAGTCAAAATCCAAGTTATATTCATTTTACAACAACCCTTAATAGCAATACAACACCATAGAAGTGACTTAAGCTAATCCAAGTATTATCTTGTAGTTTATCATCCTAGCAACTTAACCAACATACAAGCAAGCTTAAGCACAATTAGTAGGCTATTATACTCACCTTATACAGCAGCAACAACTTGGAATTTCATCCAAATATAGCCCACAACAATCCTCAATGACACAACAACCTCAAAGAGGTGTTGTTCTTCACTAGAACTAAGTTTTGATGTTGAAATATGGTGTAATCACTTTGGAATCACTTCAAACCCTTGTGGTATATGTTTAGGAGGGTTAGGATAAGTTTAGAGACGAATATTAGTTGAACAATGAGCAAAAATAGGCGTCCAAATCGTTTATAAATTGAAGTAGGTCAACCACCGCCTAAGTGGGTCCCATTGGGAGCTGCTTGCGCGGTCTCGCGAAAATGTGAATATCTCTCTACTCCGATGTCATATTGACGAACGGTTTAATGAGTTAGAAACTAGACTCGTAGATCTTCAATTTGGTAGGTATAACACTCCATGATTCCAAGTATATTTGGGGAAATTCTCAAATACATTTGACCTAAAATTCAGCAAATTTATGAATGTAACTTGTGATGACCTTTGCCAACTCTTGTTCCACAACTTGCTTGCCTTCAAAATGTAGAAAATGAATATCATAAGACTAAAATAACTCATATAATAACCTCCTTATCATGTTAATAACCCTAGTCTCACCCCAAAGTACATGTTTTAACATTCGAAACTTGTCGACTTTCGACGAAACTTATTTTCTTCAATTGGTTTAGCTTCTATGATTTCCAACCCTCTTGGTACTCGTTATTCATGATCTTAAATATTTGTAACCTCCAAGGTAACATGATTAACTTACTTTATTTTCTTCCAAATATAATCTCATTTCCGAGCTTACATCAATGACTTACGACGTACTCTCACGTATAAAAACTTGGGGTGTAACATCATTCCCCCCTTTGGAACATTTGTCCTCGAATGTTGACTGATGCGCTTGTCAGTTTCATAAACTATGGCTCTTACGAATACTTTAATGCTCATCTTTCCATCTAAGCAATTGTTTTGTGAATAAATCCAAACGCTTGGGCATTCCCCCCTTTTAGGCCTCTTTGTCACACCATGGCATGTGGTTGGAATTCTTCCAAGATCGTAACATTTGATACCTTATGTCATGCAGTATGTACGACTGTGTCCTTGTATGAGCGCCTAGCGACTCGTATTCTCTTTTTCCTCCATCTTTTAGCCAATCTCTAAGCCTTACTTTATGAACATATACAGAATTATGACAAGCTGTCCCTCTAGGCATGTATAGGTGTACTGATGTCTTTCGCTTGGTACTTTATCGAACTTAAGACTATTTCTATCTCTTGCTTCATAGCCTTGTATATCTATCCTTATGGATTTACTACATCTAGGTAGGTTATACTATACCATAAAACTTACTTCGGTTTATTATTACCGAGGTTTGCTACCCAACTCCAGGTTACTTTCTCGCTGCTTATCCTATATGTATAAATTTAAGTCCTTTAGTGTTTCCTCATTATTATTCATCTAAGAATAACAAACAAATCTCATCTCGAACTTTGGAACTTGTACCCATCTATTGTTTATTCACCTTAATGTTGATCTATAATCTATCACTGATAACTTGCAACCTCTTACGTAATACATTGTCACTAGGGCTCACATCTTATCGGGGAACATATGAAGTGATTTTTCTGATCCACCTAGGGATAATACTATACTTCAATAACCGTATTTCATTGCATCCCAATGCGATTCATCTTATGGGGGTATTCTAATCCCGTGCAATTAATGAAATCCATTTCTCGTTAAATCATTACTCAATCAAAGGCCTAAGAATCATCCTCTTATCTATCACAATTACACCCTTATTCTACCGCCAGGGCAGCATTCCATCTCTTCTAAATGCACCTAGTCTCAGACTCCTCTGTGTTCATTCAGGCTGTACCGAGCTTTTTATTACATATGGAAATCATCATCTCCCTTGTTTTGATGGGTTTAATCCCGAGGACATGCATATTCTAGTCACCTTCTCACTCACCTTTTCATATCCTTACTCCTATCTACCTAAAACCTTGTTGCTCTACAATACTTTACCTTAGGACCTACACCGATCTATTTATACTACTCGCAACCTTCCTTTAACTTGCTAGCACTATAAATTTCCTTTCGTGCCTTCTCAGTTGTCCTTAAATGTAAGCAATTACTTTTGCTGGTCGTTCTATCACTTGTTGCATGAATACTTGGCTTGTCTTTTTTCCCACGAATACTATAATTTCCTGTACCTCATATGATCTCAAACATCACCTTTGATGTTTTTTTTTTACCATTCATTAGCCATGATAGGTGCCACTTTCTTATGGAGTGTATACAATATTGTAGTGAGACTGTTGTTATAGGATAATTTACTCTTTAGCTCACTATGCTTAGGTGGAAACCTTCTTCCTTATTTCCTCAGCTAGTCTTTCATTGTAGCACTTAGGGAGACCTTCTGGCTCTTGTAAAGTTGCAAGCTTGATATATCGCACACCCGAAGGTAATTTTCGTTATTCTTACTCGCCCATAATAATCCTTAGTTACATAAATTTATGCCTTTGTGCTCGTAGGGTTACTTCTAAGCTCAAATTTTTATTCTCTCCTTAGTGGCACTCTCTCTTATTTTTATAAACCTTAAAAATGGTACATTTAATTGCCTCAACTCCTATCTAAAAAATTTCAAATGATTGCGATCTCGTATCTGCGAGACTGAATTCACTATGCTGCGATTCACTACATTTATCATGCATGATCTATTGATTTATCCGTGACCTCTTGTCTAGCCATAACTGGGCTCTTCCTGAATCAACTATTAATTACTCGTTGGTCCATTCTCATATATATATATATATATATATTCTTCATAATCCCTCTTGGGATATATCCTTTGTCTTAACTTATCTCTCACCACTAGCTCATGATGTATCAAGTGTCCATTCACACTTATTTATCAATAACATCCTGCCCGGAAACTTTTACTGCCTCTCCCCGGTATCATGTTTGTATAATGTTCTGGAGTCGCAACATATCTGCAGGAACTGAATAAATGCAACATCATCCCTTTCTCCTTTTTACCACATTCTACCTTTACCATTCCATAGTTAACTGAACCGCTTAACTCCGACTTAATATCATATCACACCATATTCCCCCCTTCAGGGGAGTACTAAGATTTAGTACTACGACGATCTACCTATAGATATTTTACCTCTATATATTTGATGTCTTTTCACATCATCGATTACCCTTACTCTCCTTGTGGTAATGCTTTTTGTACCAAGGATAATAAAATTCCTTGCTCGCGAGGATGACACTTAGTGTAACTGGCGCACATAGTCCCTTAAGCTTAACTTTGCTCATATTGCTTGCTTTAGGGAAGAGACTTCCTGAATGACCATTAAAGGGCATTCTTTTGTCATCCATTCTATTATCGCCGGAACGCAACCTCTGAAATTCTCATGATGCCGACTATTATCATATCATTTAGTCCCTAGTTCACGTTTAGTTTATCTTGTTTACCAGCCCATACTGATTTCTACTACTCTGGGGGTATATCTTTTCCTGCTGGTAATCGCGTTAGAGTTGCGAACTTATTTCTCGAAAAGAAGATATGACTTTATGGCCTATACTCCTTTGTTTTTTCAAGGCCTGTCACCTCTAATCTTTTTCCTTCACTTAAGTATAGACTCTATAATTCTGTCATTTTCATCATCATTTTTTTTTCCACCGTTGTCATCCATGTGGACATCTTACTCATAATTCTTCATTAACTCTATTCTTATTTTCCTACTAACATTTATGTCTATCACTTTATTCTGAAAATATCAACAAGACATTCTTTTGCTTTTAGCTCCCCTTGCTTCATCTCACTGGCTCTTTGGGATGCTTAAAATTCTCTCTCCTAGGGACACGAGCCATGCTAAGGTAATATTTATCCCTTCAAGGCTTCCAGCGGCTATCTTTATAGTACTCATATCTAGCTGTACTATTTTAGAGTGCGCCATCTGGTTATCTCACAAGGAGATTTATTAGAACATTTGCATTATGCTTCAGAAATTGTCAACTAACACAAACAATCAATTCACCATTATGGCTTATCCTAACCCCAACCGGATCTTGATATCTCGTCCTTTGCTTAATCTACACATGTTAGCCCCCAATAGGGTATAAATGAGATGGGTATGGTCAATTATACATACCTCTGTTACTGTTGAGGGTAACTTACAATGCTTATATTTTTCTGTCGGAGATGAAAATACCGATAATCTTTATTAACTAGGTGCCTTGTACCCTTCCCATCTTGCTCCTTTTACTTGTTGAAGCTTGTATCTATCTTTTGAATCTTTCATTGCCTTTAGGGGTGGATAGATATTCTTTGCCTTAAGGCTCCTTATCGAGAAGCTTACACTTCTTAGTACACACATGATCTACTGAAGACCTTATATTTACCCATCATATGCATCATGCACAAATCGAGCTCCTCTAACCAACTCTTACACAGCCACATACAATCTTTTACCAACCATCTTTTAAAATGTAGGTATCGTTGTATTACAACTAAAGTCGAATTTAGGAGTTTGAATTCTTACAACAGACCTCTACCACACGATCTAGAATAAGAAGAAAGAGTGACAGTCCTAAATGCCCTGTAGACTCCTACTTATAAGTGTGATGCACTATACACCCATAAACAAGACTCTACTAGACCCGTCTTGTAGAATCCCTAGGACAGAACTGCTCTAATACCACTTCTATCACGACCCAAACCGAAGGGCCGCGACGGGCACCCGGTGCCTTACTCAACCGAGTACCAACGTAACATATCTTTCTTAACATGTCATCATAAGTAAATGAGCCAGAAAACCCGTCATGAGATAATAAGAATAAAACATAAGGGAATACTCAACATATGAAGACCCAACATGATATACAAACTAATATATGTGACATACTGGCCTATAAGGCCGACATGACCATTAGTAAACTCGAAACATAGGCCGACAAGGCCATACAAGTATCCATACACCTGACATCTGTCTACAAGCCTCTAAGAGTACATAAAATCATAAAGGTCGGGACAAAGCCCCGCCATACCAATCAAAAACATATCCAAAGCATACTGACCAAATAGGCAACTCCGGAGCAAGTGGATTCTACCAACACCTTCGCTGAGTTGATAGCCTACTAGAGGACTGTCAACCTATCAATCGAGACCTGTAGGCATGAAATGCAGCATCCCCAAGCAAAAGGGACGTCAGTACGAATAAAGTACCGAGTATGTTAGGCAGGAAAGCATAAACAAGAACGGTAATGTAAAGAGAGAGATAGAGGAGATACAACTTGTAACATCAGACTGCCTCTGGGGGTTACTGATATGAAATGCATAATGCATGTATATACATAAACTTTTTAAAACATTCGCCTCTGTGGGCATCATCATCATCATATCGTACCTGGCCTCAAAGAGGACTCGGTAAAAGCGTACCCGACCATCATAAGGTTCGGTAGAATCGTACTCGGCCACGTGGAGCTCAGTAAACCCAACTGATCAGTGGTTAAACAATAGGTGTGGTACCCGTCCAACTATAGAGCGGCTCGGTAGAGTAAAATAGATAATATATATAATGCATGCTAGACTCATGGAATCACCTTCTAAACCTTTTGGAGTGACTTAAGAACACTATGGACATCCATACCCTCAATATGAACCTTATTAGGATTCAAGAATCATACACACTTGCTTAGAATAATTTTATAAAGAAAGAACAACATGGACAACCTTAGTTGCTAGGAGTAGAGTCATTATGAAATAGCGTATCATTTATGTTCATTTCATTTTAGATCATGCCAAAAGAAAGAAGTAAGTGCCTTAACATACCTTAAACCCGTTGAGTCCTTAATCACTTCCAAGCAACTCTTCAAACAAGTCAACTCAATCTATCATAGTATAAGGAGATTCAAAATCAGTGTTGAGCAAAGGCTAAGTCTATAACTTAAGCTAGTAGCTCGTTTACGTAAATTTTGGCAGCATCTCCCTTGTAACAAGGGCCTCCTACAATACCATATACAAACAACAATGACCAGAGAAATCCATCAATACATAATTATCAATATCAAGACACCATATAACCACAACAAGTCACAACTACATTACGACGAGCGGCAAGCTCCGATTGGAATCCGTATACCCCTTATCAATCCTTATAGACTTCTTACTTCAACATAAAAGTATCATTAACTTGATAATGAAGTCATTAATCAATTATTCCAGCCTTATACCATATATTTATAACAACGAAAATAATCCACAACTTCAACTATCCCCAACTAGCAACTTTATTCACTAGTTCATGTCTAGCCCATCCATTTAACTTAATCAATATCAAGATAACCTTAGGCACAAGAAATAACACAATATACATACCTCCTACAGTAACTTCAAGTCAAAATCCAAGTTATATTCATTTTACAACAACCCTTAATAGCAATACAACACCATGGAAGTGACTTAAGTTAATCCAAGTACTATCTTGTAGTTTATCATCCTAGCAACTTAACCAACATACAAGAAAGCTTAAGCACAATTAGTAGGATGTTATACTCACCTTAGACAGCAGCAGCAACTTGGAATTTCATCCAAATATAGCCCACAACAATCCTCAATGACAACACAACCTCAAAGAGGTGTAGTTCTTCACTAGAACTAAGTTTTGATGTTGAAATATGGTGTAATCACTTTGGAATCACTTCAAAACCTTGTGGTATATGTTTAGGAGGGTTAGGAGAAGTTTGGAGACGAATATTAGTTGAAAAATGAGCAAAAATAGGCGTCCAAATCGTTTATAAATTGAAGTAGGTCAACCACCGCCTAAGTGGGTCCCATTGGTAGCTGCTTGCGCGGTCTCGCGAAAACGCGAATATATCTCTACTCCGATGTCGTATTGACAAACGGTTTAATGTGTTAGAAACTAGACTCCTAGATCTTCAATTTGGTAGGTAGAAAACCCCATGATTCCAAGTATATTTGGGGAAATTCTCAGATACATTTGACCTAAATTTCAGCAAATTTATGAATGTAACTTGTGATGACCTTTGCCAACTCTTGTTCCACAACTTGCTTGCCTTCAAAATGTAGAAAATGAATATAATACGACTAAAATAACTCATAGAATAACCTCCTTATCATGTGAATAACCCTAGTGTCACCCCAAAGTACATGTTATAACATTCGAAACTTGTCGACTTTCGACGAAACTTATTTTCTTCAATTGGTTTAGCTTCTATGATTTCCAACCCTCTTGGTACTCGTTATTCATGATCTTAAATATTTGTAACCTCCAAGGTAACATGATTAACTTACTTTATTTGCTTCCAAATATAATCTCATTTTCGAGCTTACATCAATGACTTACGACGTACTCTCACGTATGAAAACTTGGGGTGTAACACGGCATTTGCACGAGACCACATTGTTTACAGTGAAAATGGTAACAAAAAATTAAATTTGTTAATAGGATTCTAAAAATACGTGATCTATTCCCGAGCTAGTTGTTAGAGCAGCTGATGCGAATAATATAGAGTTTAATGATGAAATGCAAGCTAAAACGAGATAGTAATCGAACTAAGGGGTTTGCTGCCCGAGTATAGGTCTGGTCGATAGGGGACCTCGGGGTCGACGTCGGGGTCGACGTCGGGGTCGATTTTGAGCTATCGGGGATAGTCGGGAATGGGATAAAAGTTGAGGATATAATTAAACAAGGCTCTTTACGGCCAATACTAAGCTATATGATGAAGAACAAGCAAGAGAAAGATGGATGTAAAGGTGGCCTCGGGCCAGTGAGAACAAGCAAGTTAGAAAGAAAAGAGAGAGAGATATTATTGCATTTGTGGTGAAAATGGAGCAACATCATCCCTTTACAAAGTGGCATGGATTCCCCTTATATAGGCGAGGGAATACCATATAGTACAAAGTGTATTGAATGTAAAGACATGGGGATGGGACGGCTAGGCATGGTACTGGTGTCTATTGACTCTAGCCGCTTGCCTTAGGAATCCCCCGTCTTCGGAACCTTCGTTGGGTTGCGGACAGTCCTCGAGGGAGGGAGCTCGATCATAATCCTACAGCCTTAAGATGCTGACATGACTTCCCGAATGTACCTTAATGGCGGGAAATAGACCCTCCCTGATTTCACCGCATATAGATAGTCTCCGCATTTCCTAGAACGAAGTAATAGGAAACGATATTGAATCGTCGTCTCGAGGTCATTATTGCCATGACATTAACTGTCTAAGAGCATTAAATGCCATGACCCAGAGAACCGTGCAGGGCCACCGTCAAATGCAGTAATTGAGAATCCCACGAACTGCCATCGGCTCGTCTCTTCTGCTTCCCCAGTGATTCCTATAAATGCACTGGTTGCTAGATACTTCCCATCTTCACCCTTCTTACAAGCCCGCGAGTCAGAATTTTGTTATTTGACCTCCTTTCCTCTTTTCACAGAAGGGTTTCTGCCATTTCACATGGCTAGGACTTCTAGGATGGTTCCCTGACAGAACGATACTGCATCGTCATCCCTATTACCTGAGGGAGAAAGCAGATCGGTTCCCACTTTAGAGCAATGTACCCCACCTGATTTTGACACGTCGAAGTATATTGACATCAAGACTCCCTAGTCTATGCCGAGCTAGTGTGAGCACATGTCTCTATACGTTAGCATCGTGAGTGATGTTAGAAAGGTGAGGGAGGACTGCCAATGGAGCAAGGCAGTGGAGGTAGAGATTCACGGCCCCAATGATAATATTACTCACTTCAAGGCTGGCTTCCTTTATATATACACTTACCCATTCACCCTGGGCCCTGATAAATCCGTCGAATCTTCTCCCTTGGAAATCGACCCGTTATTATTGACTTCTGCACTTGATACTAGGTGACACTTGGTCAAATCTACCCATCCTTTTGGAGGATAGTGTTAATGCTTAGTCATTTCAATGAAGGGGTTGAAGGTGAGGTTTTTACCCTTAATCATCTGATCAGACTGTACCGCCCTCGGCTGTATCGAGGCTTAATCAAGCTCCGCCACCGGTACAAAAAATCTTTTTCCACGAGCGTGATAAGGGGAAGGACCGAGGATGGATGAGCAGGTTTATCCGAGTGAGGACCTCGGACATTATCCCGGCCCGGTGAATGCCCTTTCCGGAGTAGTGGAATGCCAGACGTAAGCGAATTTCCCTTTAACCACTTCTCGACTACTCTTTCGTTCATCGCAATAACCTCTTTGTGCTTTCTGCAGCTGCTTTTTGGCATCCGAATGTGGTGCCAGATTTTTTGGGATAGATCAGGCGTTTGAGTGAGAAGTTCCCGTACTGCATTCGGTCTTGGACCATCCTGGCTAAGGAGCGTTGGGTGGCCAAAAATCACGGTAAGGTTCTTTTACCGCCCGTGCTTCGCATTTTGTGTTTCCTTCCGAGCCTTTAGTGAAAATGTATCGCGGTTATTGTGCTGATGCAGGTTTTGGCGAGAATATGCAGATGAGGGTGCCCCCTGACGGTGAGGCAGAGGCCTTGGAGGCTGGTACGAACAAGAAAAGGAAAAGTAGGACAGCCGTTGTCCGACCTGATGGGACTACTGCTCTAACCTCCGGGTCGAATCCTGATATCGAAGGGGAGGACGATGATGGAAGTCCATTGAGGAGGAGAACAAGGTCCAGTGCGAGAGATTTGCAGGCACCCCGATCGGAGGCTGCTGAGTCCGGAACGGCTAGCTCCGGTCGGGCTAGTGAGATGAGGGTCCTTGAAGAGGACACTGACGTATCTTCCAATCGCATGGCCGGATTTGGTGTAGCTTATACTAGGAGGACCGTTGGCATTGATCCTGAGGGACCGGAGCTCGGGACCTTCCAGGCCGGATTTGCTCATCGGCCCTAAGCAGCGATTTTGTAGTTCTTGATAAGCCTATCTCCTCTGCAGAGCCTGTCACTTTGTGTTAGTCCTTCCAATTCCCTACTTCAGAATGTTTTTGCCTGGATCCTCATCTTCTTCCCCTTATTCTGCTGTAATCATGGTCACTGCTGCAATGCCTGATCCTCGGACAAAAGAGAGTCCCTGCTGTGCTCCGTCTTTGGTCGGTACCAGTGGTTCGCCCCCGATATCAGGAGAGCGAGACTCGGGTTGCCCTGCCTCAAAGAGGGTTGTCACACCGGGGAGGCCTCCCAATGTTCCGGTCCATCGAGGGCATGTGTCAAGGATTATCTCATCGGTGAGGGAGGAAAACCTCGAGATGATCAGGAAAGAATGCAGATGGGTGGAAGGCGTGTTTTTGATAGCACCTTCCCACGAGGAGAGTGTCATGACTTATGTTGAGGGGTTCTTGAGTGTGTATATTCATGTTTTTGCGTCGGGTTCCCCGGACCGGGTCGTGCTTGATTTCTATAGAAGATATTAAGTAACGTTAGCACAGGTTCATCCCTTTCTTTGGAGAATAGTGCAGTCGATGAGATATTTTGCTGACAAGGCCGGGATAGAATTCACCCTCAGCCACCTTGTGAGGTTGTATATGCTATTGCATTATCGGGGCCTGATTGATCTTCAGTGTAGATCCACCCGAGCTCCCGTGATCGGCAGCGAGGAGGATGAGGACCGCGGATGGATGAATCGGTTCATTCGAATTCGGACGACTGATGTTATCCCTGGAGAATTTTTGTTGTTCCATGAGAAATGAAACTTCACACGTAAGCGCTTCGTTTGAACTATCTTTATCTCAACATGGGGTTGGCCCCAAAATGATATCTTTCTGCTCTTTATTTATAGCAACTCATTGGTTGCCCGGTGAGGTCCCTGATTTAGCCGAATGGTCTCGTAGGCTAGCAGCTTGCTCGACCTACGATAGGCACCAGTGGCGAGATCTATCAAAAGGAAGATGGGAGGCGAAGCATCATGGTAAGTTCCTGACGTTTTGCCCCTTGAGAGGTAGCTTCTTTCTTGCTGGCTCATCTGATTTATCTGTTGTAGGTGCTGGGAGTCCTTTCGAAGCAAGGCCGAGTTCCCCAAGGGAGGAGGAGAGATTGTTGGCTTTGGGGTCAAGGAATGCTTGTAAAAGGAAAGATGCCTCGGGGTACGAGAAGGCTTGTGGTGAGGCTCCTTCTTCGTAGCGGTTAAGGGGAAGCGATTCGACCGACCGACAAAATTCCGAGATTGGTGCATCGTCGGACGTTGATTCAATTTTTGGCGAGGCTCAGCGCTTTGGCATTATGGTGAGCTTCGGCCGTTGTAAGGTTGTTCTAGACCCGCGCTCCTCTCTTTTCTTTTTATTTACCTAGCCTTCTTTCTCAGGCTTTTGATAGGCTCAAAGCCAAACTGCTTCGTTGTGGGGCCCCGTTGTGGGATGCTCGAGATAGGGAGAAATCCCTCAAACTTCTTTGTGCGGCAAAGGAAAGCGAGCTCGTCTCTTTATGGCATGAGGTGGACTAGAGTCGGGCCCGGGAGGCCCTCTCGGAGAAATAAGTATCCTACATCTCGGGCTGGCCTGTATTCCCTTTTTGTCTTGCCATTTTGACGTGTTGCTATTTCAGTTGAAGGATAAGGCGGATGAGTTGGAACAATTCTGGGGCGATGTTAGCAAAGCCAAACGTGAATTCATCGAGTTGCAAGCGCATGTGAATGCCCATTCTGAGGCCAAAGAGAGGGCTCAGGCCGGGATTTCTGCTCTTGAGGCGCAAATCCAGGTCGCCCATACGAATGATTCTGCTCGGGCGAAGATGATCGTGAGACTCTCATCCGAGCTTTCAAGGGAAAAAACTGAGGTGGTAAATGTCCGGGCCAAGGGTTTGATGAATAATACCAGGGCGAGACAGAAAATGGCGGCTTATTCAAGAAGTGCTGCTGCTGCTAAAGCTGAGCTGAAGAAGACCCTCGATCGTGCAAACAATAGCAAGGAGTATGTGAGGTGCAGATCCCGAAGGGAAATCCTTGAGGAGATTCACGTCAGGGGCTTTGATCTCTCAGGGGAGATCGAGCAAGCCAAAGGAGAGGAGTACGATGCCAAGTTCCTACTATCCGATGTTAAGGATGATGAGGAGGAGACCGCCGGGCTATAACTACCGGAAAAAAAGTGGAATGACAATTCCCTGCCTTCTTTGTTATGTATATATAGCTTTCATTATATGACGTAAGCTGAGATTGCTCTCCATCGTCAATATGTAGAAAATAGAGGGGGAACCCCGCAACTTGTATCTTCTATATTTCTGCTCGTTGGAGTTTCAATTGGGTCGATCTGACCCCGGATTTGCCCTTAGGCTTGCGTGCTTTAACCGTCTTCGGGTTCAGTCTCCGAGTGGGGATCCGACTCGAGCTTAATTTACCCTCAAGTTTTGTGTTTGTTTGGGCTGGCGATGATGGTTTTTATTTCTTTCCCTTGGGCGTTTGGATGTTTCAACTATTTTGAGTCAAATCTCCGAGTCGGGATCCGACTCGAGCTTAATTTAACCCTCAGGTTTTGCATTTGTTTGGGCTAGCGATGATGGTTTTTATTTCTTGCCCTTGGGTGTTTGGCTGTTTCAACTATTTTGGGTCCAGTCTCCGAGTCACGTTGCGATTTGAGCTTTAATTGACCCTAAAGTTCTTTCCTGCCTGTATGGGTGGGCAACGATAGCCTTTTGTGCTTCGGGTCGAAGTGACCTTACAGGCACGTGGCCTGGATGCTCACTTGGCTGGTCGACATTGGCATTTATGCCGTGCTCTTAGGCATGTTGCAGTTTAACTATTTCGGGTCCAGTTTCCGAGTCACGTTGCGACTCGAGCTTTAATTGACCCTTAAGTATTTTTAGACCGGCGATAGTGCCTCTTACGTTGTTTTGGTCATTGAGACCTTTCAATATGTGGCCTGGAGACTTGCATAGTTAACTATTTTGGATCCGGTCTTTAAATCGAGTTACGATTCGAGCTCATTTTAATCCTCAAGTTGTCAATTTTTAAGCTGGCGACAATGGCTCTTACGCTGTTTGGTCGTAGAGACTCTTCAATGTGCGTCCCGGAGGTTCGTTTGGCTGGCGACAAATGCTTTTACGCTGTTTTGCCCGTAGGCTTTTTGTAGGCTTTGTTTTCTGCTCGTTAAGGTCTTTTGAAATAATTTTGCCTGACCCGTCATCGGTTCTGGAAGAACCTTGATTTCAAGTCGTTATCAGCGATGTTTGAGCACCTCGAAAGGTTCATAGCTCGTAGGTTGAGTAGGTCGAAGCCTTGTGATTTGAAGCTGACATGGTCGAAGCTCATTTTTGCCTGTTGAGGGAAGCCTGCTTTAACCGGTTTTTTCCGAAGTATATTCGAAGTAGGGGCATGCGATTTTGTTTAGCAATGATCAGGCGTCCCCAAGTTGCGTTAATTTGGTTGTATCAGCCGTTTTGACCGTAGTCATATCTGTTTGACCGGAGCCATTTTTTATCCCGAGTGATAGTTTAGGCGTCTACACCGAGGGTATGCCCTTTCGGGACTCTTACAAATGCGACGTATAGCCTGAACTTCGGGATTGTCATGCCTGTTGAGGTCTTACAGTTTGTCATGCCTGTTGAGGTCTTACAGTTTTTCATGCCTGTTGAGGTCTTACAATTTTCGTTGTAATGTAGAATAGATCTGATTACGCCGAGTCTGCCCACTAGGGGTCTTACAGTTTCGGGTTTTCCAGTGCATGGTGATTAATGACAGTCATCGAGCTATTTAAGCTTGAATACCACTTCTCATGAGCTCGGAGTTGCCTTGTAGGGGCTTTAGGAGCCCGGAGTTCCGACCCTGGGGTCGTGCGAGTGCCAAATTTGTTGACGTTAAGTCTTTGAGCATTTCGGGATGCATTTGGTGGAGGGGTCCCTGCCAGGAGTATACTTGAGATTTCTTTGTCTAGAGAATAAAATTCTGAAGGGATATCCTTTTATTGCTTGGTGTAAACATACATTGTTTCATTGTCGTGGTCTCGGCCCGCGCGGACGCGGCTCCCCAGACCATTCGATACGGTACATAATTCCCAATTGAGATTTAGTCTACCATTTCTCGGTCATTCTGAGGGTACGGTGCCCTTAGAAGAAGATCATTGCTCGTCATTGGGTTGTAGAAGAAGGCCTGTGACCTTATCGGATCCTCCTCTGGGGATACATTCCTCTGCTAATAATCTTGTCGATTTGGCCCTCTTCGGGGCGGAAGCCCGATTGAGGGGAAAGAGCGTGACAGCCCCTTTTTTAAGGCCTAGGGATCTCAGGGTAGAGTTAGAACTTCCGAATTGTCTTAGCCAGCTATCTGCATACAGGTTAGTGAAACAATAACGAGGGAGTAAAGCAGTTCTTCCTCACCGCGGGATGCGTAGGTGACGTTTTGAGATTTGGTATGTTCTTACCCGTTTGAGGCGTGAGCCCTGATACAGCCCTCCGCTGTGTCTTATCAGGCTTGGCCGAAGATGTGGTTTGCTTACCCTTCAATCCTTCCGAGGGTGGGGGCATTGATGCCGGCGATGCGCCATATGGAGAAGAGTTTCCTCTCGTCGAGTATTGCTCTATGCCAACTTATTTTAGTTCTTCCCTTTGTGGGGAATTTCATTATTTTGGCGAAATGGGGCCGATGTTATCTCCGAGTGGTGTGCCGGCGGCCGTCTGAATAAGACGTCCATGCTTTGCGCCTCCTTCGATGGTACAGAGCTCGACGTCCCGATCTCAGACGGACAATATCAAGAGAATGGTCTTTGTGGCGATTGTCATTTGGAATTCGCCAGGGATTCGGGATTCAGGAGCAATTTGGTCCGCTAGTCTGGACCGCCCCATTGAGTTTGGTCCGACATCATTGTTGTATGTGATCGAACCACTTGAATTCATAAACACATGTTTTATTTGAAATAGATCAAATGAGGGAGAGAGTTACCTATGCGTCAATGTGATGCCGAGGCGGAGTCTCAATGTCCTTTTCCCTAGATGTAAGGGTGTCCTCTGGAATATTTCCCCGGATCCATTTTTCCCTAGTGACGAACATTTTCAATTTCCATTTTATGAGTCCCCGGAGGGTGTCGCCACTCCTTCACTGTCGTGGTAATACATCATGGCTTGTTCACTTCATCCTTCCTGGTTGCCTTCCTCTCTTGGGGCTGGACTCGAGCCTGACCGCTCGATGGTACTCGGCGGTGATTTTTATTGAGTAGCACGATTGTCGTCCTTCTGAGCTAGTGGACATTTTTGACCCCGTAACCGCACGCGCCCTGTAGTTCCCGTGCCAGGTTGTGGTTCTTTTGAAGGGGTCTTGGTTGAATGGGCCTGAGTCGTTCACCATCCCTGATTTCGCTTATGGTGATCACGATGTTTGGTATAGCAATGTTGAAATCGTACTCCGTTGGGCGGGGTTCCTCTGCCGGCTGTGCCTCGTCAGATCTGGTTCCACTGAAGGTTCCTCGAGGATATTGCCCTCGAACTATTTCCATACTGTTGTGAGGTAGGTTGCATCTTGTGGAGTTCCTCCCATCCATGGCGCATGGATGGTACCTCCATCTATTTGGCATTAGTTTATTTGCCGGAAGCCTGCTTCGGTATACCGAGCCCGTAGAGGTTCCCGGATGATTATCCACAGCCCTGATTTATGACCGGTGCTGGGTACGGGCATCTGACCAGATCTTGGTTGGGTATCTGATCAAGCTTCGATTGAAATGACCTAGATTCGTCGGGCATGCTTTGTTTAAACTTCGGGCGTAGGCCTGTGTTGCCTAGTCATCCAAAATCGGGAGCAATCTCATTCGTCCTATCAAGGAATGATGCGCGACTTCTTGTGGTATTTCAGTCTCTCTTCGTCCGGCCTCAGATGTGTCGGGCTCTTCCGTTACTACTTCAATGGCATCGGTGCATGCTTCTGCGGAGGAATCTGTTGGTATGGTAAGTAAGTTTGTTAGGTCAGGTGCTAAGCTGCGACGCCACATCACGGTTTCTTTCGAGAGTGTTTCCCCGAACTTCTTTGTCGAGACGGGCTCGAACTCATCATCTTTAGGGTTGCTACCTTTTTTTGCGCACGTGTAAGCGGTGGTGTGCTCGTCGGGGTCTGAGGTCTTGTCGTACTTTGGGAGCTCCGGCATTCCAGATTTCCATGAATCGGGTTTCGGGACCGCTTCCCCGGGGGACAACTGTTGCATGAACCTCCACGAACCTGACTCGATCCTCTTGGAGAGAGTCCCAAGCATCTTTTCTATGGCGGGGGTCTGTTCTCGATCTGTTGTTGCTTGATCTTTCGGGTACTCGTTCGACGCAAGGAGCTATTTTCGGCGCTACTATGTTGGGTGTCTTTGGATGGCTCTACAACTGAGCGATAGCCAACTGTTGTGCCTGCAAAATTTCAAAATTATCGTGAAGGCTAACTTCTTGTTCTTCCCGGGCCGTGGTTTTTTGAGCTTCCTGTCGGTTGATATGCCGTATGCTTCTGTCGTTGTGAGAAATTTCGTCGACTTGCTGTGCGTCCTATGGATCCGCGTCCGCTATAATTGTTCCGAGCGCATTATCGGGATTTTGTGGTGGTGCTCCAGCGGCTGGGATAGCCACACCATTTTCCCCATGGTTTTCGAGGTTGTCGTTCTCGACTCCGCTCACCGAGCCAGACATTTTGACCGAAAATCAAAGGATCTTGGACAAGAAAAAGTGTGAAAGATAATGTGTGTTTGTGCAATGAAACTAGCAAGAAAATAATCACTATTATTTTTAGCACTATGGTGGGTGCCAAACTGTTTACCGTGAAAATGGTAACAACAATTATAGGTTTGGTCGATGGGGGACCTCGGGGTCGACGTCAGGGTCGAGTTTGAGCTATCAGGGATAGTCAGGAATGGGATAACAGTTGAGGATATAATTAAACAAGGCTCTTTACGGCCAATACTAAGCTATATGATGAAGAACAAGCAAGAGAACGATGGATGCAAAGGTGGCCTCGGGCCAGTGAGAACAAGCAAATTAGAAAGAAAAAAGAGAGAGAGAGATATTATTGCACTTGTGGAGAAAATGGAGCAACATCAACCCTTTACAAAGTGGCATGGATTCCCTTTATATAGGAGAGGGAATACCATATAGTACAAAGTGTATTGAATGTAAAGACATGGGGATGGGATGGCTAGGCATGGTACTAGTGTCTATTGACTCTAGCCGCTTGCCTCGGGAATCCCCCGTCTTCGGAACCTTCGCTGGGTCGCAGACGGTCCTCGAGGGAGGGAGCTCGATCGTAATCCTACAGCCTCGAGATGCTGACATGACTACCCGAATGTACTTTAATGGCGGGAAATAGACCCCCCTAATTTTACCGTATACACACGTCTATGGGAATTTGTTCTGGTGCATCTTCAGGGTTTCGTGGTGGTACACCAACACTTGGAACAGCTACACCACTCTCTACATGATCCTTAAGACCGCTGTTTTCATTTGTGTCAACTGAGTTAGACATTTTGACCTGAAATCAAAGATTCTTGGACAAGAAAAAGCATGAAAATCGGGCGCCAAACTGTTTTGTAAAATAACCACTATTATTTTTAGCCCCACAGTGGGCGCCAAACTGTTTACCTTGAAAATGGTAATTACAATTAGATTTGATTTTGTGGTTCTAAAAATATGTTATTTATTTTTATTCTAGTTGGCAATAGATGCTAAGTGTGAGACTAGAAAATAAGATAAGAACTCGTAAGCTTTATTTATGCAAACCGAGTGGTTGAAAATCGGGACCTCGAGCCAGGTTATACGGGGCCTCGAGGTCGAGCTAGTCAACACACACTCTAAATTTTTCATCCTTCTTCAGAACCGCCACAATGTTGGCTAACCAGGTCGGGTACTCAACAACTCGAAAAAGCTTAGCAATTCTTTGCTTGGTAACCTTATCCTTTATCTTTAGACTCATATCTGGCTTGAATTTTCTGAGCTTCTGCTTTACCGGCAGACGCATGGGGTTGGTAGGTAGCTTGTGAGCTACTATGGATGTGCTTAACCCAGTCATGTCGTCGTAGGACCATGCAAAAATATCCTCATATTCCTTTAGAAAACTGATATACTCTTCCTTCTTTGACAATGATAGATGAATGCTTAAGCGAGTTTCTCTGACTGTTTCAGAATCCCCTAACTTAAGTGCCACAGTTTATTCCACGTTGGACTTTGTTTTTTCTAAAAATTCTCTACTTCTTTGACAATTTCCTCATGTATTATATCATCCTCCAAGTCCTCCGAATAACTTTCCTGATGTTGTGTTGTCTAATTACATGTTACAATCGTAGGTTCATCAGGATATGTAATAATTGTGTTGAAAAGAATGTAGAAAGATAATAATAAATAAATGAAAACAACAATGCATTAAAACATAAAATTGTCAACAAGTACGACTCGATGGCTTGAGTAATTATTTCAAAATAAAACACTAAAAATGTCCTAAATGGCCAAAAACATTTTAAAAATAAATCATGCTAATTCTGCCAAGGCTACCTAGGTACTCGGCGATCCCAGGACAGTGCAGCAGTCAAGTTCTTGAAAGCAGCTCCTTCTCCCACTATCTGAATAGTAAGATCTTCCTCCTTCCCCTCCTCTAAAATTGCACTGTTGTCCATATCTTCCTCATCCAGAAATAGCTTCTGCATACCGTCCAATATCTCGTCTTCCTCGGATCCCTAAATCATGTCAGTCTAGCGGAATGTCTGGTGCAATGGTAGTATGGGTTGTTCTAGCGGATAGTAGTCGGTGCACCGTGGCAGTGTCCAATCCTGGTATTCTTGCACTATATATTCTACCCAAGCCCAAAGGTTTTTCCATAGTACTGTGGTCGTAAGGGTCATATGATCCCCTAAATCTTTCAGTCAAGACCCTTTCCTGGTTCATACCCCGACCACATCAGTATCCTTTTTATCTTGATGCTTCACTATCGATCCTTCAAAATTGTGTTTACCCATTTAATGCGGTTGTATGTTTCTCCTCCCAATGTCCTCATGTTTTCGATGAATGGCATAGTATGGTTGGTGTAAATAGGGTTGCTTCTATTTCTATGAATGATCACCTCCTAATAATTTCACTCGAACTTCACAACCTGGTGCAGGGTAGAAGCGACTGCCCCAGCTATGTGTATCCATGGTCTTCCCAACAATAGGTTGTAGGTGGCAGATATGTCTAGTACTTGGGATTTGACATCAAAGCAAGTCGGACCCATCTGTAGATCAAGGTTGATTTCTCTGATAGTGGCTCTCTGAGATCCATCAAATGCTTTCACGTTCATGCTTCCCATCTGTATCTCATGCAGGCCTTTACCTAATCATTTTAGAGTGGTCAGCGGGCATATGTTCAGGCTTTAACCTCCATCTATGAGGACCATAGCAATGAACTTGTCTTCAAATTGCATAGTGATGTACAACGTTTTGTTGTGGCTTAATCCTTCGGGCAGTAATTAATCTTCGTGGAAAGTAATTTTGTGTCTCTCCAATACTTGTCCAACCATGTTAGCCATCTTCCCACTGGTGATACCGTCGGGTACATAAGATTCACTTAACACTTTCATCAAGGCATTCTTGTGCGCGTCTGAATTTTGTAGCAATGACGAAATGGATATCTGGGCAGGAGTTTTGTTTAGGTAATCAACAACAGAGTATTCCCTCACCTGTAGCTTCCTCCAAAGATCGTCAGTGCTCTTCTTAACGACATGTGGTTTAGATGCAGCTTCTTTACTTGGTCCCCCGAGATTCTCAGATGTGTAAACTCTTCCATTTCTAGTCATGCCTTGCGCATTACATGTCACCTCCATTTTGGCTTTTTCTTTTCTTCTCTCCTCTACAACATAATCCTATAGGACAACATTGTACTTATAAGATAGTATGGGAGCTAGCATTACAGTGAAGGGCGCAACTACCTTGACCTCAAACGGTGTATGGGTTTGTACCACAATCAGCGAGAGAGTGACAGGAGATGTTTTGGGAGTATCCCCTTCTTGAATAAGTCCAATGGATCCCTCCTTGCCCTATTCCTCATTAGTTTCTATCACATTCACTCCCTCGCCTCTATGATCCGGGAGAGGGTTATTATGGATATTTTGTGTGGCTTCCTTTGCCTGTATAGCCAAGGTGCCGATCAGTGTATGAATCTTACCCTTCAACATGTGGCATTATTCAATGGTATGACCCTTCATGCCTTACTAATAGGCACAAGTTTTGTTGGGGTTAACCCAGTAGGAAGGGTTCTCAATAGCAACAGCAGAAATAGAAGTGGTGTTAACCAGTGGCCTTTAGTCTCTCATACAGTTGGGCTATGGGTTCAGCGATTGGGGTGTATTTTCTAAGAGCTCCGCGGTCAAAGATTGGTCGTGTCTTTGGGTAATTTTGGCGCGCAGGCAGAGGTGAATGGTAACATACAGGTTGGGTATTATATGTATGGTAAGTGGTGGCAGGGTATTTGTTTTTTAGAGGTGATGGTTGATATTCGGGTAGAGGACTTAGGGCCCTTGGCTGCCATCACGGCACCCGCTTCTTTCTTCTTCGAAATACCTCCTGATTTAGGCTTTGTTTGTGGCTTGCAATGCCTCAAAATTGGCCAACATCCCACTCTTGATTCCTTCTTCTATCCTTTCTCCTAACTTGATGATGTCTGAGAACTTGTGATTCTCGATAACCATCAACCTTTCATAATACTGCGGATCTTGAGCTCTAACAAAGAACTTGTTCATTTGTTCTTCTTTAAGTGGCAGCCTCACATTGACGGGCTCTGATCTCCAACGAGTAGCATATTTGTGGAAGGTTTATGTTGGCTTCTTCTTGAGGTTCTGAATATAGAAAACGTCTGACATGTTTTCAATATTGAATCTGAATCTGTCCATGAAATCTGATGCCATGCTTACCCAATTCTCCCACTTTGTCCTCTTCTAACTAAATACCAGGATAATGCATGTCCTATAAGACTTTACATGAATAGTTTCAAGCGGATTTGTTAATTCTTACCCACTCTTACAAGCTTGTCACAGTAGGTTCTCAGATGTACCTTTGGATCCCTAGTGCCATCAAACATCTCAAACTTGGGGGGGGGGGGGGGGGGTTGTAACCCTCCAACAATTCTACATCTAGCTGGATACACAAATCTTTGTAGTTTAAACCTTCAACACCCTTCCCACCTTCAACACTTTGCACTCTCCCTATCAGTTTCTTGAGTTCTTCTGCCATGTTTCGAATGAGTAGGTCCTTCTCGGTCGGCTCGGGTATGTATAGGGTTTGTTATGTGTTATAGGATAAGGTTTACACATATATCAGGTGTCACGCCCCCTTTTTCTCCTTTTTGATGGGGATGTCCGGGTTTCGATATTCATGGGGGAAATAACTCATTTCCTTTTTGGGAATTGGGTATTTGAAGAGTCGCCACCTAACGAATTATGGTGTGTTAGGTCACCTAGAGCGATAAGCTCTTATAACTAGTTTGCATTACTAGAGATTTAGGGCAAGGGCTTGAAATCACCTTGAGGGGAAGGTGTTAGGCACCCCTCACGGTCCACAACGGTGGGTCCCGCCGAACTTAAACTATGTGAATTAGTCTTGTTAACAAATAAACAGTTTTAACACATATTTGCAAATAAAGGCATGTTTTAGACATTCTAAGTACATGTATGATTCAAGTAATGAAAGTAAGGGCAAAGGGTTTGAACAATTTGCCCATATGCAAAGAAAGCAAATTCATTAAACAACGGGAGTTGGGAAGAAGGGGTCCTAGGTTGGTTAGCCTACAGGATCATACCTACACAATGCCCGATAATCACTCCTCAATGAGGGGCTACACGTGAAATTAGCATGTAGTCGTCATATCCTTACTACCCAATTCCCTCCCTTTGGTCATAACCTAAAGCGTTCTAGCAACCTTGAAAGATATCCTATGCATGCACTACCGCCCATTCCTTGTGGCCCTGGAGTTATTTAGGACCTCTAATTTAGGTAGTTCTAGACCATCCTAAGTTACATAAAGGAGAAAAATCTAGGCGCCAATCAAAACAATTAGGACTGCATTAAAGAGAACAATTAAAGGCTCACATTTACCTCCACAAACAAAACAAGTAAGTGCACGTCTCAAACAACAGTTTCAGGTATTTAAGAGAAAACCTTAGAACATGATATCTAGGTGAGCAGAGTGTATACAATACTGAATTAGGACCAAAGTGTCAAAGGCCTATTCAGCTTGCCTACTGATTTTAGACCTGTTTGAATATGAGCAGTCATAGATAACAGAACATAGTTTTACAGTTGCAGGATTTTTAAGCGCTCTATAGGCTTGCCTAGGTGTATAATAGTGATATCCTATGAGCATGGTATCTATTATTGATTAGGAATGAAGTAAATCAGTAAACAATTTTAAACGGGTAATTTGGATCCTATAGGCATGCTTTCTAGTGATATTGATTAACACAAAAAGAGTAGGTTAGTTAATTAAATTGATTCAGAACTTAATAGTATAAGCTTAGAGTTAAACTGATTTTAGGTCTAACTAAACTAGTTTTAGATCCTATAGGCATGATTTCTATTTTAACATAAAGTGAAGCAAGCAGGATTTATTTGATCAAAGCGAAATCTATATAGGCATGATTTCTATTAAAACTGATTTTAATCATAAGGCATGATTTCTAAGGAGACGAATTTGAATGCATGTTGTAATGGAAACTGAACATCAATTACTTTATACCCTATAGGCATGATATCTAATTATAAAGCTGATTTAGATCCTATAGGAATGGCTTCTAATTGTGTGAAAGTAAGCATGCAGATTTTATTTAGACCAAAGCAGATCCTATATGGGCATATTATCTAACAAACACATTTGAATAGAAATAGACCCTATAGGCAAGTTATCTACCCAATTTTACCCACAATATGCAACTACCCTCCCTTTTTCACTAATTACTCCACTGTTTGTTTGTAATAATTATTACAGACCAAGAATTAAATATAAATTACATAAATAGAATAGAAAATAAGCTATAGGGAGCTTGAAGCAGGCCCAAAACAATCATGGTGTACCAAGCCTTTACTAGTCTCAAATGCCCAAAGTTCCATAGCCCAATTCACGTATAAGCATGTCAGAGTTCCCTAAGGACCTCGGGGATCTCGGGCAGTGCTTACACCCAGACTTTCCTCAAACAAAGAATGATTATGTGCGGTGTGGAAGTGCCAGCCCTAATATGTCATAGTTTAGAGAGATCTCAAGGGTCTCAAAGCAGTACACATATCAGAGGGGCAGGACTTAGTAAGCTAAGAGTAATATGAGAGTGCATAATGATTTGAAAGAATTTGGTAAGAATTAGCAAGAGGGCCTTAGGAATGAAAAAGGATTTTCTGAAACCAGTACATAGTTAGGATGGAAAACAATTTGAGAAAACATAAAGAACATTTTCTGGGATCAGAGAGCAAGTCACAGAACACACAGTTTCAGAACAGACTTCACACAAGGAGAAAGGGGTAGGGGACACCTATAATTCACCTTAGTGATGGCAAATAAGTACACAGATTCCTCAAGGAGTTAGGGAATTGACAAGTTAGTTACAAAGTTATGTTGAGAACACACATGTCTTAGATACAAATAGGACCTCATTAGTGAAGTAGAGCAAGTTAGACTTAGATGAAAAAACTAGACAAACACTTCATGAAGCATTCAAGGTTTTAGAAATACTAATCATATACAGAAAAAGTAGAATTTAGACATGCTGGGTGACACAGTAAACACACAATGCAGCTTGGACATACTAGTGAACAAATTATCTAAAGCAGGATTGGCATGCTAAACAGTATACTAGCTATAGCTTTTAACAGAATAAAATTAAACACGCTGAGTGATACAATAATCTAGGCGTGTTGATTTCTCATTGAATAGAATAGCAAATAGAACTGGAAATCACAACTAATGAACTGCAGCAACAAAGAAAAACACATAGTTTTGGAATGGGAATTGAATCAGGACATACCAGTTAAGGGAATTGAATCAGGACATACCAGTTAAGGGAATTGAATCAGGACATACCAGTTAAGGAAAAACTCATTTCATAACTCGTTTCCTTTTCGCTAAACTGTCCCTTTTATGGCTTTCATTTTTCTTACTGTGGCTATCCTTGTGAACTGGTTATACCGATTCCTTGTGATTTGAGGTTTTGGAGTGGATTCACTCGCTATATTTTGTATTGTTGTCATTGTTATTGTTGTGCAGTTGTGGTTGTTGGTGCACGAGGTCTTTGCCGTGCGGTTGTGGTTGTTGGTGCACGAGTTCTCTACCATACGGTTGTGATTGTGTTGGTGCACGAGGTCTCTGTCGTGCGGTTGTGGTTGTTGGTCCATGAGGTCTCTGCCGTGCGGTTGTGGTAGTTGGTGCACGAGGTCTCTGCCGTGCGGTTGTGGTTGTTTTGTGCACGAGGTCTCTGCCATTTTTGTTGAGGGGTTGCACGAGGTCTTTGTCGTGCTATTGTTACTATTTATATATTGCATATGTGGCGTAACATGGCGAGATATGTTTATATACTTATATGTGGGTTGCGCATGTGGCGAAATAAGGTGGGAACATTATGGTGCATGTGTGGTGAAACAAGGCGGGCACTTATTACGTTATTATTTGCACACGTGGCGAGACAAGGTGGGCTATGTCAGGGATTGATTGTGAGGATTCGTGATGGCCTGGGGGCATTCCTGTTTGTTTAATATTATGATTGTGGTACGCTTACCTGTATGAGCTTTATCTCGTGAAAGTTGTGAGGAAACATCATATGTGTTGTCTGCTCTTCTCCTTACGTCTATTAGCTGGTAGGAATTTTGTTAGAGTACTTGCACAAGCATACACGTAGTTGAACACTCCTATTGGATGTGAAGTCCTCCTAATTTTTCTTAGTATAGATATACACCCTCATTTACTTATTATATATGTGAGAGTGGTCCTGGTTAGCAAGTGAGTTGTCAGTATGACCATGAGGCTGATGGGGGCACAGGATGCCAAGTGTTAGATTTCAGGTACTGGGACTCATGAGTTGTAATTGTCCGAGATTCGGTATCTTGTGGAAATTGTTGGATAAGACCTGATGTGAACACTGTCATAGGATCTGAGTTATTGCTTACCTTTATTGTATTGTGACTCTAGGATTTGGGTTGTGTTTTTACTCGCTCTTCTGTGTCATTATTTTTGTATTTCATGTTGCTTGCGGTTTTATTCCCTTATTGAGATTGTAGTATTATTAGCCATTTTATGTAGTCTTTATATATATATATCATGTCCCGTAGTTCCTATATTTGTACAGTTTATTGGACCGGTAGGTGTCTTAGCTGTTCCTCGTCACTACTCCACTGAGGTTAGTCTTGATACTTACTGGGCACCGCTGTAGTGTGCTCATGCTACTCTTCTGCACATTTTTATTGTGCAGATCCAGGTACTTCCACTCAGTTCTATCATCCTTGGGAGGAGGCATTTCTGTAGACACTTTGAGGTATATCTGCCGCGTCCGCAGACCGAGGAGTCCCTTTCTATCTTTCTGTAATAAGTATAGCCCTTCAGTATTTTCCCCTTGTTTAAACATTTCTGGATTTAGAGCTTCTTATGTATCTCTTAGCTTGTGATTCGTGAGATTCCGGGTCTTGGGAATTGTTGTTAGCTTCGAGAGTTGTTATTGTATGTGTCGAGCGGCACCTTAAACATTGTTTCATTTTACTATTTTGGTTTTTAATTATTTCTTCCGCAATTATTGTTTACATTTTGCATTGTTAGGCTTATCTGATCGTAGAGACTAGGTGTCATCACGATGGTTCATGGAGGGCGAACCAGGGTCGTGACACAAGTAGAGGCTTCGTACAGCCATAGGATGCAATAGATCGGACAGGGATTCAAAGGATCAGGGTTGATTTTGGGGGACGACGATTAGGGTTAGGGGTTGATTCAGAGAGAACTAGAGAGGAGGGGATCCAAGGGTGGCCGTATGGAGAAAATGATTAGGGTTTAGGGGGTCGTTTGATTAAAAAAAAGGCAAGTGTTGATGTGGACCGTTGATCTAAAGGATCAACGACCACGATTTGATGGGGATCTTGGGTCAGGTAGGTACAGATTGGGCTTGGGTAATTGGGCTGCTATTAAAGGGGTTAAAATTGGGCTGATTTAATAGGCTAGGTCCAAAATAAAAAGGGCTATTTGTTAAATACCTTATTTAATTGATAAAACAATTTAAAAAAATCGCTAATAAATTATAAAAAAATGATTTTTATGCTTGAAAATGTTTTAAAGTAATTACTTAATATTTAAAAAATATAAAATGCTATGTTTCGATAAAATAATATAATAATGCAAGCATAGGCTATAATTGCAAAGTAATTGCAATTATATCCTAAAAATACATATGTGGCTATTTGTGCAATAATTAAAACTTAATACGAATGCAAATGATAAAATTAAGCCATAAAAATTATAAATTATTTTTGATGCAATTTTGCAATTATTTATATGAATAAAATACTGAGATAAATTAATTAAAAATGTAAAAATTATGGAAAAATACCAATTGATGATAATGCGTAGTTTTAAAGGTATATACGTATTTTAAAATATTATAGGGAAAAATTGGGTATCAACAGCTGCCCCTCTTTACCCGGGAAGAATGAAAAGAGTTTTTGGGTAAAGAAATGATGGCCAATTTTGACTGGATGGGATGTTTTGAAAGATAGATGCCGGACTCTTGTCTTTGAGCTGCCTACATATCCCTGGTCTTACGGGAATCAGGCCATGTGTAGCTCTAGATTCATTGGCAGAATATACAGATGAAGTCGTTACAAGAATGGACACGGGATTTTGGAGTGGATGCAAGAGTAGTTATGGTGAACGGTCCAGGTTTGAGATAGTTGAAGGATTTGGAGCGAGGTCGCTCCTGCTAGGATAGCGGTTGCTTGCTAGTCACCTGCAGATAAAGAGATGCTACAAATATGTATTTGTGCGAAAATTTAAACATGATGCAGATTCCCTTTAGGACCATAAAAGTTGTCTTCGGACGGTTTAAGGATGACATCATCAGACCATAATGTCCCGGGCCATGAATTGTTCAGTGAGGGATTCGCAGGCCATGAAATGATGTTCTCGGGACATGAAGATGGTGCCTCCGAACCATGACGCCTTTGAATAATGATATGCAAATTTGAGAGATCCTCAGGTCATGGCATGGTGTCTTTCGGCTATGAGGATGATGTCTTTTAGACTATTGTAGGCATGTAATTTTTGACCCTCCCCAGAATTTTCACATTTTTAGTGTTTAGATATTAGTTTAGGTATAGTAGTACTATTTTCTCTATTTTTTTTAACTTTTACTTTATTTTTATCACAAAAATATAAAAATTACAAAAAATATTTTTTTTCTTTAGGTTAAAGTCAATTATTATATTTATATTTATAGTATTATAATTTTTGAAAATACAAAAAAATTAGTTTCACTCGTATTATTTAGTTTTATATTAGTTTATTTTAATTTAGAGTAATTTTTACATTTTTATAGATACATTGTATTGTTTGGTCTTTTTAGCCTAAGTTCAAACCCAAAAAATATGGTCCAACCCAATTACCCTTAGCTCATTTTTCACATCTCATTAGCCCACTTAAGTGCAAGATTTAATCCTAAACATCTATTTCCTTGTAATCCAATGGGCATCATCTTTTCCCACCTCCATATAAAATACCCAATTATAAAAATCTTACCCTAAGTTTTCAATGACTAGACCTAGACCTAGACTAAATATCGGCAGCTTCTTCCATTGAGATACACCGTTTAAGCCTTGTACTGTAAATATAATCCAATATTAGGTCTATTCGTTGTTTCTCAAATGTAATTAGACTTACATATAATAGCTTTAAAAGGCGAAGTAGCTATTAATGACCAGGTGGGGTTAAAGCAATTTGCAAAATTTGTGGCCTCTCCTTTTTCAAAATTTCTCTTCACCAATCATTAATTTTACAGTGAAGACGCCTTCTTTGGGGAAATTGAAACGAAAAAGAAAGGGGAAGGAATTTTCGGAAAAAGAGATAACAAAAGTAAAGAAAACAAAAACAAAGAAGTTGATAGGAAACAGAAGGAAACTAACGTTGAAAAGAGTAAAGAAAAAACTTTTTCAAAAGAAAGAGGAAAGATTGTTTTAACAAGAAAGGATTCTGGTGAGATTAAGAAAAGGAGTTTTCCATTCGTGGCTTTTGATTCGAGGTTCCGGTTTGTAATTTCGGTGTTTCGGTCCAAAAATTATTGCTTTGTTTAGCCCGATTGACTTGCAATTTTCAGCTTTGTTCGTCAATAAAAGGTCCATTTCTCAATTTTTATTTTTATTTTGTTGTGTTATGATAGCTTAGTGCGCGTGTTGGTTGATTTGTGATTCTATGTTGTTTGAGTAGCATGTCTTAGTTTTCATTTAAATTGTCTTAATTAGTTTTTATTTCGATTGTGATGTATATGTAGTCTTGGTTCTTGAATAAATGCTTTTAATTGGGTAGATGAAAATTGGAGTTGTTTCTCTCTGGGTAAGAAATAAGAATGGGCCATAAAGTGGGTCTTGAACTATAAGAAATTTAGGCCAAGTAATATCATGTTAGATAGCCTATTTGCTCCCCTAATAATATCTTGTCCATAAATTCGGCATCACAACAACCTCAAAGTAGTTTAGTAAAATAATTCATAAACCTCGTAGCTTGCTTTAGGCGCGATTTAGTCTATTATCGTGGTTATGTATACGTTCGTATATCATAATTATGATTTTTTTTATTTTTTTAAAAAAAATATAATAATAAATTGAGGTATGTGTTCGCGCAACTTCGACCAAACTTTCTTAATATTAATAAAGCATGATTAATTGTGGACACGTACGCGTGACATGATTCTTGACGCGCCAAACAAAAGAGTACACGTACGCGTGACTCGTTTTAAAACAATTCTTTAATCACGAATAAATCAAGAAATTAAAAACGGTAAAAAGGTAAAATTCACATAGGTTCTAAAATAATTAATTAGTCAACTTAAGCCAAGTATAAATTGCTAAGCGTCCGTGCTAGAACCACGGAATGGGGGAATACCTAACACCTTCTCTCGGGTTAACAGAATTCCTTACCCGGATTTTTGTGTTCGCAGACCATAAATAAGAGTCAACTTCCTCGATTCGGGATTTTAAATCGGTGACTTGGGACACCATAAATTATCTCAAGTGGCGACTCTGAATTAATATAAATAATCCCATTTCGATTATTGTCACTTTAATTAAAAAAACTCCCTTATATGCCCTCTCGGGAGGTAAAAAGGAGGTGTGACAGCTTCGGCGACTCTGCTGGAGATAAGAACCCAAAATCTTTGGTTCACGGTTCAGAATTCGAGCTTGTTAATATGACCTATGCTTGGTTTTATTGTTTGTTGATATTACGGTATTTGTGGACCTAATGTGCTAATTGCCGCTTATTTACTGCTTTGATATTATTTGAATTATATTAAACTGTCTTCTTACGCCTCCCACCTAAGTCTTCTAAAAAATGGTGCATACGTTCGCGTGATCCACTTTTCTGTTAGAAGTTGTACCAAATAGAACGAGCTTGGGCCAGCAACAAGGCCGGGTAGACTTTCGTGCTCCCGGTACGTTACCCCCTCCTCGGCTCGAGCTGTCCGCTCGGGTAAGCCAGGTCAAGAACATAACCCCAGGTGTAAAGCTAGAACAACATAACCTTATGTCGGATCCCTAGTAGGAACGTTTGTTTGCATCACGTGCATTTGACTTTGGGGACTCAACACAGGGGTTGGGTCCGTCTATGACAGGTGTACCCAAAATAACAGACCACCTTAATGCATCTTGCGTGCTATGTGTATATTTATTTGTTTCGGTTTGTATGTTGATCGTCTAAGGAAAGAAAACAACAAAAAAACCAAGAGTGAGGTAGGATAGAGAATTCACCTGGTTCTGAAAACTCCGGTATTTGAAAATGCCTCGAAACGCTGCCAAAATTTTTGAAAAAAAACGAGGAAAAGAAAATGTTTTTAAAAAAAATGAAAGTGAGTCAATATCATGTTTTCCAATTATGTCAAAACTGGGCGAACTACGCGGGTCTGATTCTCGCCAGATGTGAGATACGTAGGCAAGCCTCATCAATTCCAGCCCACAATTTTTCAAAAAAATCCAAAACTATTTCTTCTTTACTTCCTTCTTTAGAAAGTCTTTCTTTTAGACCCCAATTCTTTTTAAAAAAATACAAAAATATTTTCTTTTAATTTCTTCTCAAAATCCAAAAATATTTTCATTCTTCTTTCAAAAATTGAAAAGAAAATTCAAGATTCAAAAATATTTTCTTTTTCATTAGAAGCATTTCTTTCATAAATTCAAAATAAAATTCAAAAATATTTTCTTTCTTCTTTAGAAATTTTTCTATCGAAATTCCAAAAAAAGAAAAGAAAAAAAAGTCAAAATTCAAAAAAAAATATATATTTTCTTTCTTCTTTAGGTCTTTCTTTTCAAAAAATTTTAAAAAAAAAAACAAAAAAATCGAAATCAAAAAAATATTCTTCTTTATATGTCTTTCTTTTGGAAAAAGTCCAAAATCCAAAAAAAAGAGATAGTTTATTTACTTTATTCTTAATCTTCCCGAACTACGCAAAGATCTGATTCATGCGGCATCATGATACGTAGGCAACCCACATCAGGATCGATCGAATGGTTTAAAAGAAAAAAAAAAGGAGAGAAAATAAAGAAAAGAAAACAAAAAGAAGAGAAGAGTGACCATTATAACATGTTGTTTGTATTGAATTGTTAAGAAAGTTGAGTTGGTCAGTTTGTGGTAAGCTGGCAACACAAGATCCAAAGGAAAAATGCCATTGACAACTGACATCGAAGCTGTTGCAAGCAGTCATGAGACTCAAGGTCAGAGGGTTCAACAAGAGTCTACTATCGTTGAGGAAAATAGAGTACTGAAACAAAAAATGATTGAAATGTGTCGAGCATGGGCCAATCGCCAAGGACCGCCCTTATCTATTCAAAGTTTCCCAGAGTTCACACCGATCTCGACTACTGTCATGCCGGTCTCATTTTCTGATCAATCATATCCACCTGGGTTCAGTCATTATCTCAACTGTACAACTACAGCAGGAACTTCTGTTGTGCGCTCCTAAAGTTTGCCACTGACAACCAATCAGACAACCACTACTGTTATGCGCGTATTCACCATCCCACAACCGATGGTGGTGCAGAAAAAAACTCATGAGTCACAATTCGCTACCCAACAAGAGCAGTACCACTCTCCTGAGTACCACTCGTACTTGTTTGATCTTCCTGCAAACATTGAGAAGCCTTCCCGAAAGATCGTAGAACAACAGTTGAAAAACATACGAGGATTGGCTGGTCAGAAGAGCATTGCCTTGAAGGATCTATGTATGTTCCCTGATGTCCACTTGCCACCTGATTTCAAGACTCCCAAATTTGAAAAGAATGATGGACATGGAGACCCCATCGCTTACTTGAAAAGGTATTGCAATCAACAAAGAGGTGCGGGAGGAAAGGAAGAATTACTGATGACTTATTTTGGGGAAAGCCTTAAGGGAGTAGCCTCCGAATGATTTATGGATCAAGACACATCTAACTAGTATGTCTGGGATGACATGGCACATGCCTTTGTCAAACAGTTCCAATACAACATTGACATCGCCCCAGACCGCAATTCCCTTTCAAACCTAAAGAAGAAACCAACTGAAAGTTTTAGGGAATATGCCATTAAATGGAGAGAGCAAGCAGCTAGAGTTAAGCCACCTGTGGATGACCACGAGCTAATCACTATCTTTCTTCAGGCACAAGAGCCAGATTATTTTCAAAAAATGATGTCCGTAGTGGGTAAATCCTTCTCGGAAGCAATCAAAATGGGGGAAATGGTTGAGAATTGCCTTAAGACAGGCAGAATTATAAGTCAAGCAGCTTTCAAAGCTGCAACTCAGGCTGTCCAAATTGAATCCGGTGACACGAATGATATGGATGAAGAAATCATGATGACATCATGGCCGAGAAGAGGTCCTAGGAGAACGTCTGGAAGGTATGACCAGCCTCATCTATTTTCCGATAACTCCCCTGAGCATTATTATCCACCTTAGAACCCGCAATACTTTGTTGTTCCATCTCAGTGTGTTGTCCCGCCACCAAAACACCCTAGAAGGCGAGCACGAGCACCGCAAAATCTTCACCAGCCACCACAAAATTTTCAAGTTCCCCATAACCCACATCCAAGCCATGGGTATAGAAGGGAACAAAGGTTGAAAGATAATTTTACACTAATAGGAGAGCCCTATGCAAGCTTGTTTGAGAAATTAATGCATTATGACATAATTGCACCTATTCCTCTAAATCATGTGGACTCACGTGCAAGAAGCATTGACCCTTCTAAAAGGTGTGAATACCATCCCAATGCCGAGGAGCACTATGTTGAAAGTTGTCGAGATTTGAAAAGAGAAATCGAAAGGATGATCCAGGAAAAATTGATTGTGCTCCAAGACAGTGACATCTAGAATATTATGCAAAATCCTTTACTTGCACATGATAATGCACACTTTGCGGGGATGATACGTGGTGGCATGGAGTATGAGATTCCTCTCCGGAACTTGCTGAATGACATTAATTATATTGAAATTGGAGAAGGCCTTGATTATTCTGATGAGCAAATTTGTGGCTAAATGTCAAGCTTAGCAATTGAAAAGTCACTCCCTCCTCACTAGGAAGGAATCTTGGTAGCTTGTTTTGATGTTTTTTCTATTATCTAGGTTATTTCAAGGTTATGATCTAGATTTTATTTGTTTTATTCAGTCAAACCCTTCTATCTCTCTATTCTGTTTGTGTGAGTCTTGTCTGTCTATTTTGTTGATATTTTGATTAGCCGGGTTATTTTAGGGTTATAACCCATATTTTAGGTTATGTGTCTTGTTGTTTATTCAATGAAGTACTGTTTGTACTTTTGTGTCATTCCATACTTAGTTTTTTTCCCGCTAGTTTTAGTGATATGACATGCATGCGGAATTTTTGGTCATATCTTAGAAAATTGATTTAAGTTTGAATTGGATAACCGAGAACAAGACGCTTTGAGGATGAATAAGGAGTTGAATTAATTTGGAATTAAGGTCGAGTAAAATTCACCTTTAAATCATTGTGAAGATCGGGCTTGAGGATATTGAACCAATTGAAGCCTGGTCGAAAGTTTGACATTAATAGATGGAAAGTATTTTTCGAGCACAACACACCAAGAAGACAGACATGCTCATTAATGTTGCGATCGTAAAAGGATACTATGTTTGGTGTTCTCGAGGCTGGGAGGTCCTTTTTTCTGCTACACAAACACTTTATACCCTTTGTTACCCTTTTTGCGCCCGTGTTACTTTCTTTGACCACCCTCTTTTGGAATCAAGTTCAGCCAAAAGTCAAAAAAAAAGTCCATGCCCCAAGAGCAAAAACTGGGGCAACTTTTAGAAAGTTAAAATGAAAAAAAAAAAAAAGAAAAGAATAGTGGAAGGTCCATGCCCTTAGAAAATAGAAGTTGGGGCAACTTGTTTTGAAAACAAAAAAAAGAAAAAAAGAAAAAAAAGAGACAAAGAAAAAGAAAGAAAGATGAAAAATTATAGTTAGGTCAGATGTTTGAACTACGTTCGACCTGATTCCTTAAAAAAGGATACGTAGGCAGCCTCACGGTTCAGTCTAACCAAAAAAATTCAAAAAAAAAAGAAAAAAAGAAAAAAAATTCCAAAAATCCTCAGTATCTGAAACTGAGGCAAAGATTTTATTCGACTTTTGAAAGAGTCGATTCCTTGTAAGTCTACAACCCCCCTTAGTTTGAGTCTACTTTGAGCCTTTATGACGATCCTTCTTTCCAACCCTATCCAAAAACCTTCCAAATAAAGACCTCCCGATATGCCTTCAAGAATGCAAAAAGAAGCATGCAATGAGCAACAGTTGTCACGCGACATAGAACACTATCAAGTTGCTCACAAAAGAAAACCAAAAAAAGGGAAAGAAAAAGAAAAGAAAAAACTGAGAGAGTCTTACTAGTGAAAACCCTCACGAGCACTGTAAGACGATGGTAAGAAGAGATAAATAAATGAGAGAGTTGTTGGTAAAAGCCCCTAGGGGAACCACTAGTCGAAAGTGAGACATGAAGTTGATGCAAAGAATTGGCACGAACAAGCCCGACTTCAAAGGTCATAAGAATGGTAAAAGAGAAGATTGGATTAGTTTGATAGATCCGGCCATTAAGTCCAAAATGCATGTCATGATCATTAAGGCTAGTTATTGAAAAAAGAAAAAAAAAGAAAAAAAACCTTCCTTCTATCCTTCTCGACAGGGACATTTCTTGTTAATATTATTTCTTTGCATCATTTGTGTCCTCCACTCTGAGTCAGTCCTTGTCAAAACAAGCAAGAAAAGATTTAAAAATCTACTACCAGTTTTTCAGTTGCATAAAGTAAATTTGGCCAGCACACTCAATTGTTACTTTCAACATGCCTTGAGGATTCATGCAAAGGCTCCCCCCAAAAAACTCTTGTCATCCTACTTGGCGCAAGCAAAGATAACTTGTGATTCTCTCTGACAGACAAATTGCTCAAAAAGCAGGAAGTCTTTCAAGTTATCAGAAAAGGTCAACTGAGCAGAGATCTCCAGTTGGGATAAGGTTGATTGAGCCTCAAATACAAATGGTACTGGGTGTGAAACAATCAAAGTTGGTGCAGAACAAAAGTCCCTTGAGACCGACTCAAGCTACTTAAGACTCAAGGCCACAAACCGACCACCACTTTTAAAACTGACAAAATTTTCTTTGTTTATACATGAACAAAGCAGTGCAAGGAAAGTGGTTTAAAAAAAAGAAAAAAAAGGGAAAAGGAAGAGAAGAGAAGAGAATAGCCAATAAAGGAAAGTTTCTCAAATCTTTACCTTTATTGTCTTGCTAATGTGCATAAAATGTTGTCATTGCACTCATATTTTTCCTCCTAGGATAAAAAGCCTTAGTCTGATGGATTTTCTCCCAATAAAAAATCTTAGTCTGATGAATGTTTCTCCTAAGATAGGAAACCTAGTCCGATGAATCTTTCTCCTAGGATCAAAATCTTAGTTTGATGAATCTTTAAATCTTAGTTTGATGAATCTTTCTCCTAAGATAAGAAACCTAGTCTGATGAATCTTTCTCCTAGGATAGAAATCTTAGTCTGATGAATCTTTCTCCTAAGATAATAAAAAAAAACCCAGTCTGATAAATCTTTCTCCTAGGACCGAAATCTTAGTCTGATGAATCCTTCTCCTAAGATAAGAAACCTAGTCTGATGAATCTTTCTCTTAGGATAAATGGCTTAGTCTGATGAATCTTTCTCCTAAGATAGAAGACCTAGTCTGATGAACTTTCTCCTAGGATAGAAATCTTAGTCTGATGAATCTTTCTCCTAAGATACCAAAAAAGAAAAAAAGAAAAGAGACCTAGTCTGATGAACTTTCTCCTAGGATTGAAATCTTAGTCTGATGAGTCTTTCTCCTAAGATAGAACACCTAGTCTGATGAACTTTCTCCTAGGATCAAAATCTTAGTCTAATGAATCTTTCTCCTAAGATAGAAGACCTAGTCTGATGAACTTTCTCCTAGGATCAAAATCTTAGTCTGATGAATCTCTCTTCTAAGATAATAAATAAGATAGAAGATCTAGTCTGATGAACTTTCTCCTAGGATAGAAATCTTAGTCTGATAATTCTTTCTCCTAAGATAGCAAAAAGGGACCTAGTCTGATGAATTTTCTCCAAGGATCAAAATCTTAGTCTGATGATTTTTTCTTCTTAGATATAAAAGCCTAGTCTGATGAACTTTCTCTTAGGATAGAAATCTTAGTCTGATAAATCTTTCTCCTAAGATAACCAAAAAAACTAGTCTAATGAATCTTTCTCCTAGGATAAACGTCTTAGTCTGATGAATTTGTCTCCTAAGATAGAAAACATAGTCTGATGAATTTTCTCCTAGGATAGAAGTCTTAATCTGATGAATGTTTCTCCTAAGATACCAAAAACAAAACAAAAAAAATACCTAGTCTGATGAATCTTTCTCCTAAGGTAGAAAACCTAGTCTGATGAATTTTCTCCTAGGATCGAGGTCTTAGTCTGATGAATTTTCTCCTAGAATAGAAATCTTAGTCTGATGAATCTTTCTCCTAAGATACCGAAAAAAAATATAGACCTAATTTGATGAACTTTTCTCCTAGGATCAAAATCTTAGTCTGATGAATTTTTCTCCTAAGATAATAAATATAGACCTACTCTGATGAACTTTTCTCCAAGGATCAAAATCTTAATCTGATGAATCTTTCTCCTAAGATAATAAATTAGAAAACCTAATCTGATGAACTTTCTCCTAGGATAATTGTTTTAGTCTGATGAATTTTTCTCCTAAGATATAAAAATCTATTTTAATGAATTTTCTCCTAAAAAAAGAAAAAAAGAAAAGAGGGTGTCTTGATTAAAAATAAAAAGTCTTTTGTTCATGCCTTTGAAAAAAAAAAAGATTGGGGCAATTTGTTTAAAAGAATGATTTTCTCAACAAAAAAAAACAAACAAACAAAAAAACTAAAACCAAAAAAAATCCAAAAAATCCTTCTTGGTTCATTTTAGCATAGGTACACAATTCAGTAGTCTCACTTTCCAACATAGGGTCCCACTCCCTAGTGGATGCCAGCATAACCTGGTAATCATTTCCACCATAGGGTCCCACTCCCTAGTTGATGCCAGCATAACCTGGTAATCTTTTCCCAACATAGGGTCCCACTCCTTAGTTTATGCCAGCATAACCTGGTAATATTTCCAACTTAGGGCCTCCAAACCCTAGTTGATTTCATTTTAGATATAGGGTCTCCACCCCCTAATCTCTTTTTCCCAAGGATATACAATCCTGACTTTTATTGCTTTCAATAAAGTAGTTTAGAATCTTGTTACAATAACTCACGAAATTTTCCTAGTGAAAACTGGGGCAGAAAAATTTCGTTCGTTTGTTTGTTTTGGTGTCTGAGCAGGTTTTACCTCAAGACACAGGGTTCGAGATGACCAAAAGAATGAGTCTCAATCGAGAATAAAGACAAAAGAAGTGAACTCAAAGTGCAGAAGCGGAGAAAAGATGTGGACTGCTCGAGACGCGATTGAAGTCACAAGCTTTGCATGTCCCGCTTTGATCCGAAGAAGCTGTGGAAGAATGAACTAACACCTTCAGCTAACAAGCATCAAGATTCAGATCAGAGTCCGCATGAAGAACCAACCAAGACTCAAGATCAAGCTTCAGAAGACTCATAAATAGGAATTTTGTAACTCGTAGCAGATAGGCTTAGTTAGTCTTTTTCATTTTTGATTTTAATGTAATAACAGGACCGCATACCGGAACCTCGACGGCACCTCAATCGGCTCTCCACCTTGGTACTATATCAACTCATTCACTTCTGAACTACACGTGGCATGATTCCTTTATAGCAAAGGATATGTAGGCAGCTCAAATATCAGGGCTCGGTCACATTCTCCTTTCTTTTAGTTTTTGGTCTCTCTAAATAAGGGTCGGGTCAAAAAACTTGTCTCATCGTTCTTTGTCTGAAAACTCTTCGTGTTTTCAGTCAAAGAGGTGCAATTGTAGACATGTAATTTTTTACCCTCCCCAGAATTTCACATTTTTAGTGTTTAGATATTAGTTTAGGTCTAATAGTACGATTTTCACTATTTTTTTAACTTTTACTTTATTTTTATCACAAAAAAATAAAAATTACAAAAAATATTTTTTCTTTAGGTTATTGTCAATTAGTATATTTATATTTATAGTATTATAACATTTGAAAATACAAAAAAAAATCAGTTTCACTCGTTGTATTTAGTTTTATATTAGTTTATTTTAATTTAGAGTAATTTTTATATTTTTATAGATACATTGTATTGTTTGGTCTTTTTAGCCTAAGTTCAAACCCAAAAGACATGGTCCAACCCAATTACCCTTAGCCCATTCTTCCCAACCCATTAGCCCACTTAAGTGCAAGATTTAATCCTAGTCATCTATTTCCTTCTAATCTAATGGCTATCATCCCTTCCCATCTCCATATAAAATACCCAATTATAGAAACCCTACCCTAAGTTTTCAATGACCAGACCTAGACCTAGTCTAAAAATCGGCAGCTTCTTCCATTGAGATACATCGTTTTTAGTCCTTTACTGTATATGTAATCCAGTATTAGGTCTATTCGTTGTTTCTCAAATGTAATTAGAGTTACATATAATAGCTTTAAAAGGTGAAGTATCTATTAATGACCAGGTGGGGTTGAAGCTATTTGCAAAATCTGTGGCCTCTCCTATTCCAAAATTTCTCTTCACCAATCATTACTTTTACGGTGAAGACGTCTTCATTGGGGAAATTGAAACGAAAAAGAAAAGAGAAAGGGGAAGGAATATTTGGAAAAAGAGATAACAAAATTGAAGAAAACAAAAACAAAGAAGTTGAGAGGAAACAAAAGGAAAATAACCTTGAAAAGAGTAAAGAAAAGACTTTTTCAAAAGAAAGAGGAAAGATTGCTTTAACAAGAAAAAATTCTGGTGAGAATAAGAAAAGGAGTTTTCCGTTCGTGGCTTTTGATTCGAGGTTCCGGTTTGTAATTTCGGTATTTTGGTCCAAGAATTATTACTTTGTTTAGCCCGATTGACTTGCAATTTTCAGCTTTGTTCATCAATAAAAGGTCCATTTCTCAATTTTTATTTTTATTTCGTTGTGTTATGATAGCTTGGTGCGCGTGTTGGTTGATTTGTGATTCTATGTTGTTTGAGTAGCATGTCTTAGTTTTCATTTAAATTGTCTTAATTAGTTTTTATTTCGATTGTGATGTATATGTAGTCTTGGTTCTTGAATAAATGCTTTTAATTGGGTAGATGAAAATTGGAGTTGTTTCTCTCTGGGTAAGAAAATAAGAATGGGTCATAAAGTGGGTCTTGAACTATAAGGAATTTAGGCCAAGTAATATCGTGTTAGCTATCCTATTTGCTCCCCCAATAATATCTTGTCCATAAATTCGGCATCATAACAATCTCAAAGTAGTTTAGTAAAATAATTCATAAATCTCGTAGCTTGCTTTAAGCGCGATTTAGTCTATTATCGTGGTTATGTATACGTTCGCGTAACATAATTATGATTTTTTTTATTTTTTGTATAAACATATAATAATAAATCGAGGTATGCGTTCGCTCAATTTCGACCAAACTTTCTTAATATTTATAAAGCGTGATTAATTATGGACACGTACGTGTGATATGATTCTTGACGCGCCAAACAAAAGAGTACACGTACGTGTGACTCCTTTTAAAACAATTTTTTAATCACGAATAAATCAAGCAATTAAAAATGCTAAAAAGGTAAAATTCACATAGGTTCTAAAATAAGTAATTAGACAACTTAAACCAAGTATAAATTGCTAAGCGACCGTTCCAGAACCACGGAACCCAGAAATGCCTAACACCTTCTCCCGGATTAACAGAATTTCTTACCTGGATTTCTGTATTCGCAGATCATAAATAAGAGTCAACTTCCTTGATTCGGTATTTTAAACCGGTGACTTGGGACACCATAAATTATCCCAAGTGGCGACTCTGAATTAATATAAATAATTCCGTTTCGATTATTGTCACATTAATTGGAAAAACTCCCTTATATGCCCCCTCGGGTGGTAAAAAGGAGGTGTGCTAACTATGACTCCATTGGTTAGGTTGGCGATATTTCAGCCAATGAGATGCAATAATATAATGCTACCAAGACAAGGCTTAGTCTTGTGGAACTCATGGCAGGGCTTAGCCTGATTGAAAACCAAATAGATAGTACTAGAATAGAGCAATATTTATGGAAGGAGGGACAATGCTTAGTTTCATGCAAATGTGGAGGCAGGGATTAGCCTCATGCAAATGTGGAGGCAGGGATTAGCCTCATGCAAGTGTGGAGGCAAGGAATAACCTCATACAGGTATGGAGGCAGGGATTAGCCTCATGCAAATATGGAGGAAAGAATTAGCCTCATGCAAATATGGAGACAAGGATTTGCCTCATGCAGGTATGGAGGCAGGGATTAGCCTCGTGTAGACTGGGAGGCAAGAATTAGCCTCATGCAGATATGGAGGCAAGGATTAGCCTCATGCAAATATGAAGGCAAGGATTAGCCTCATGCAAATATGGAGGCAGGGATTAGCCTCATGCAAATATGGAGGCAGGGATTAGCCTCGTGCAGACAGGGAGGAAAGGATTAGCCTCATGCAGATATGGTGGCAAGGATTAGCCTCATGCAAATATGGAGGCAGGGACTAGCCTCATGCAAATATGGAGGCAAAGATTAGCCTCATGCAGATACGGAGGCAAGGATTAGCCTCATGCAGATTTAGAGGCAAGAATTAGCCTCATGCAAGTATGGAGGCAAGGATTAGCCTCATGCAGATATGGATCTAGGATTAGACTCATGAAGTTATGGAGGCAAAGATTAGTCTCACGTAGATGTGGAGGCAAAGATTAGCCTCATGCGGATATGGAGGCAAGGATTAGCCTCATGCAAAGAGCGAGTAGCAAATAAGAGTAGTATATGTCTTAGCTGGAGATATATTCGGTATCTGATTGGCCTGATTGATAGTGACCTTGTCACGTGTGTATACTTATGGACTCTATCATTATGTCAGATGTGCCTGGGTTCAAAGAAAAATTATAACTTTTGTGAGGGGGGAGGTTGGTTCGTGCTTTTGTCTGCTGGCCTTGCTTTGCTTCGTTTTGGAGGCCTTTTCGAGTTTCCCCGGGTAACGCCTGACTGTTACGAAAATAGAGTTTTCGAAAATATGCAATTATTGATAAAAAGAGGGTTATTTTAGAAAACATAGTGAAATATCAAGTAATTTTAGATGAACTAGAGACTGTAACATATTTCAGAGACATTGCAACTTCTTCATGTTAGAATTTTGAGGGTCCTCCTCAAAATTCTGCCCCAGTTTGGTAGATGATCCCTCGACCGTTTGTGAGTAATGAGACTTGTCGACTCTTCCTCAAAATTTTGAGAATCCTTCTCAAAATTCTGCCCCAGTTTCTTAACCGATTTCTGACCGTCTGACATATGTTGGCGTTGGCTGGACTTGCTCTGGAATTTTGAGGGTCCTCCTCAAAATTCTTCCCTAGTTTCTAATTTTGGGGGAAATGGAAATTTCATTATGATATGACCGAAGCCATAAGGCTGCCTACGTATCCCCTCTTAAACGGGAATCAGGTTAAGCGTAGTTCAATTACATCAGATGAAGAAATGTAAATAGTCTATGCATAGTATCTCTTGACTGCGTCTGAATTGATTGGTTTTGGCCAGACTTTTCCATCCATTTCTGCAAGTATGAGTGCTCCTCCTGTCAACACCCTGTAAACCATGTAAGGACTTTGCCAGTTGGGAGAGAATTTCCCTTTGGCTTCATTTTGGTGTGAGAAAATCTTCTTCAGCACTAGCTGTCCCAATGCAAATTGCCCGATCCCTCAGACTCTACCGAGCTGTCCGTGAGTTGTGAGACCTAAGTAACCCAGGGCTGTGATACCAACTTGTCACAATCCGGATTTCCCACCATCGGGTGTCGTGATGACGCCTACTATCGGAGCTAGGCAAGCCAAATATTTAAAACACCTTTCCTGCTTTTTTTCAAACAATATAATAAACGAGACAAAATTTAAGCGGAAGACTTTAAATCTAAAGCAACTGAAAACGAAAAGTGCGGAAGTTTAATACACATCACTACCCAAGGTCTGGGGTCACTAGCTCACGGACTACTACAGAATACTACAAACAATGTCTGAAAGGAAATACATCATGTTTGTCGGATACAAGATGAACAAACGAAAAAAACATGGAAAGAGGCTTCGGCCTGCGAACGCCAGCTAGGCTACCTCGAGAGTCCCTGGACTGAAAATAGCTCCCAGAAGTCCTACTGCTATGGTCCGTAAGCTGCTCCCTGATCTGTGCACAAAAATGCACAGAGTGTAGCATCAGCACAATCGACCCCATGTGCTGGTAAGTGCCTGGCCTAACCCCGGCGAAGTAGTGACAAGGCTAAATAGGACCTACCACAATTAACCTGTACAGATATATATACAAGTGCAAGAAAACAATAACAAGATAATACAAAGTAAAGCTAGGAGGGGACATGCTATCGGGGAGTAACAGATAAAAATGAAATATCGGAAATAAACAGAAGAAACTCCGGTTCCCATGATATATATAGATAGTGGACGGCGTGCCACACGATCCCATAATATCATATATAAGTGGACGGCGTGCCACACGATCCCAATATCATATATAAGTGGACGGCGTGCCACACGATCCCATAATATCATATATAAGTGGACGGCGTGCCACACGATCCCATAATATCATATATAAGTGGACGGCGTGCCACACGATCCCATAATATCATATATAAGTGGACGGCGTGCCACACGATCCCATAATATCATATATAAGTGGACGGCGTGCCACACGATCCCATAATATCATATATAAGTGGACGGCGTGCCACACGATCCCATAATATCATATATAAGTGGACGGCATGCCACACGATCCCATAATATCATATATAAGTGGACGGCGTGCCACACGATCCCATAATATCATATATAAGTGGACGGCGTGCCACACGATCCCATAATATAATTCGAAACATCTGATTTTGTAAGGAGAGTCCCATTAGGGGAAATCAACAACATATCACTCTAACCCGGCAAGGGTACAACTAACAGCCCAAAATATCCCGACAAGGGAGAGCATATATATCGGTCTACACATCCCGGCAAGGGAGTAATCACAACACATTCTCTTTTTAAATCCCTTCTTCCTCAACTAACACATTCATGTTCGAGCTAACGCTCCAAAAGTACACCAATCACAATTTTACCTCAACCGTTCACATTATATGAAACTCATCAAATGAACAAGGAGATTGTGTCACGTTATTCGAATTAAAAGCAATTAAGACTCACGGTCATGCTAGACTCCGGTGCATAGATAACTGTCACCATGCCTATACACCGTACTCCACATTAGCAAGTAGCAAATAACATCCTAATCCTATTCCCTCAAGCCAAAGTTAGAACAAACACTTACCTCGAATGCTCCAAACTCAACTCACGCTTCTAGTATAGCTTTACCTCTTGATTCCACCACCAATCCGCTCGAATCTAGTCATAAGTTACTTAATCACATTAATAATTACTAAATGAATCACTCCCAATGCATGAAAAATAAATTTTACAAGGTTTTTCCCAAAATGGTCAAAAACACCCCCCGGACCCACGTGGTCGAAACTCGAGGTTCGGACCAAAACCCGGTTACCCATTCTCCCACGATCCAAATATATGATTTGTTTTGAAATCGGACCTCAAATTGAGGTCCACTTCTCAATTTGTAGAAAACCTAGGTTCTACCCAAAACACCCAATTTCCCCCATGAAAATCTTTGATTTGAATTTGAAATCATGTTAAAAGATGTCAAGGAATAAAGAAATTAAGTTAGAAATCACTTACCAATCATTTCGGAGAAGAAAAGTTGTTTGGAAAATCGCCTCTTAGGTTTTGGGTTTTTGAAAAGTGGATAAAATGACTGAAAATCCCGAATTTATATATATGCTGGGGGTTGGCGCGGACCACACAGAAATGCACCGCGGCCGCGTGGCTGCCAGCGCGGACCGCGCGGAAATGTACCGCGGCCGCGCCGAGGGAGGGAAGAAGTGGGCTCTCTGAACCCACCCAGCGCGGACCGCACTGATTTGGTGCGCGGCCGCGCTGATCGACCTGGCTACCGACCCTCTGAACCTCCCACCACGCGGACCGCACAGAAAAGCACTGCGGCCGAGTGGCCGCCAGCACGGACCGCGCGGAAATGGCCGCGGCCGCGCTGGGCCTGCAACACCTGAACCTGCATTTTTTTAAGTCTAAGGCCTCCCGGGCCCCACTCAAAACTCACCCGATCCCTCGGGGCTCCAAACCAAACATACATATGATCTTAAAAACATCTTACGGTCTCATTTGTGCGATCAAATTGCCAAAATAACATCATATACATAGAATCAAGCCTCAAAACACATGATTTTCTTTCAACTTTCATAAAACTCAAATTCCCCATTTTAAGTCCGAAACACGTCATATGACGTCCGTTTTTAGCCAAACTTTACAGATAGTGCTTAAAACATATTTAAGACTCGTACTGGGCGTCGGAACCAAAATACGCACCCGATACCACAGTTTTCTAATCAATTTCCTTCTTCATTTTCCTTAATTAATTTTAGAAAACAATTTCACACAAAATTTCATTTCTCGGGCTTGGGACCTCGGAATTTAATTCCGGACACACGCCCAAGTCCCATATTTTTCTACGGACCCTCCGGGATCGTCGAATCACAGGTCCGGGTCCGTTTACCCAAAATGTTGACCGAAGTCAATATTATGCATATTAATATCAAAATCCATCAAATTTTTCACATAATTCACATATTCTAACATAAGAACTTTCCGGCCATACGCCCGAACTGTGCACGCAAATCGAGGAAACTAAAAGCGAGGTTTTCAAGGCCTAGGAAGCGCGTAACAAGGAAGAACTACGGTGATGACCCTTTGGGTCGTCACAGCAGACCTCTCATTCCTTCATCTGTCAACTTACTTTCGCCTTAAGGTGCCCGTGAGGGTTTTCACCAATAAGACTCTCTCATTTTGATTTCTCTCAGCTCTCGTCGCCTTACGGTGCCCGTAAGGGTTTTCACCAATAAGACTCTCTCATTTTTTACTTCTCTCAGCTCCCGTCGCCTTACGGTGCCCGTGAGGGTTTTCACCAATAAGACTCTCTCATTTTTTATTTCTTTTCCCTCTTTGGACCAGAGTGTTGCCCCTGATGTGAATCACCGCTACCTGCTTGACTTGGCATTTCCCGAAGACCGATCGAAAGGTCTTTATTTGGACCATAACATGGGCTTTTGGATAGGGTTAAAAAGAAAGGATATCAAAGGCTCAAAACAATTCACATGGGTTCAAAATTACAACTTTCGGAATCAGATTTCTTACAACAACCACAACTTCTGCCCCAGTTTCTTGCTTGGGGACTTTTGGATTTTTTATTTTGATGAGACTGAACCGTGAGGCTGCCTATGTATCCTTAAAAGGAATCAGGTTGAATGTAGTTCATGACATAGGAATTACTTTATTTGTTGTGATTTTTCTTCTCTTTTTCTTTCTCTTCCTTTCCTCTTTTGTTTTTCCTTTTGTTGTTGTTTTTTTTTCTCTTTTTTTTTCTTCTTCTCTTTTTTTTCTTTCTTTTCTTTCTCTTTTCTTTTTCCTTTCTCTTTTTCTCTCCTTTCTTTACTTATCTTTATGCTTGTGTTTCCGATATTTGCTGTTGATTCTGAAGGAGGGGTTTGAAAGAAAATAAATTAGGCTCAAAAGGGGTAACGAGGGATAAAGCGTTTAGATAGCAGAACAAAATGCCTTTGTCATTTCAATATTCGAGACATGCCAAATACGAATAGGTACAATCAAATAAAGAAATCATACATAATATCTCTTGATTGCATCAGAATTGATAGCCATTTCTACATATTTGCCTTCTACATCTATCAAATACAATGCACCATTGCACAACACTCTAGTCACAACGAACGGCCCCTGCCAATTTGGGGCGAATTTTCCTTTTTCTTCAACTTGATGAGGAAGAATGCATTTCAATACTAACTGCCCCACTTCAAACTTTCGTGGACACACCTTCTTGTTGTATGCTCTTGCCATTCTCTGTTGATACAACTGGCCATGACACACTGCTGTCAGTCTCTTCTCATCGATCAAACTCAATTGTTCTAAGCGGGTTTTGACCCACTCCTCATCATCTATCTCAACCTCCACGACAATTCGAAGGGATGGAATTTCCACTTCTGCGGGTATCACTGCTTTGGTGCCATACACCAACAAATAAGGACTCACCCCTACTGAAGTTCGGACCGTAGTGTGATAACCCAGCAATGCAAACGGCAGCTTTTCATGCCACTGCCTAGAACCCTCCACCATTTTTTGAAGTATCTTCTTTATATTCTTGTTGGCCGCCTCAACTGCTTCGTTTGCCTTAGGGCAGTATGGGGTAGAATTGCGATGTGAAATCTTGAACTGCTGACATACCTCTTTCATCAGATAACTATTGAGATTAGCCCCATTGTCTGTAATGATTACCTTCGGTATCCCAAACCGGCAAATGATATTTGAATGCACAAAATCAACCACCGCCTTCTTGGTTACAGACTTGAATGTTTTAGCCTCTACCCACTTTGTGAAATAATCGATGGCCACCAAAATAAACTTGTGCCCGTTGGACGCTGCTGGCTCGATTGGTCCAATGACATCCATTCCCCAAGCAACAAAAGGCCATGGTGCAGACATTGTATGTAATTCAGATGGGGGAGAATGAATCAAATCTCCATGCACTTGGCACTGGTGACATTTACGCACGAAACTGATACAATCTCGCTCCATAGTGAGCCAATAATAACCTGCCCAGAGAATCTTCTTTGCCAGCACATACCCACTCATGTGCGGTCCACAGACTCCAGAATGTACTTCGGTCATGATAGCCGCGGCCTGTCTGGCATCTACACATCTTAATAACCCGAGATTTGGAGTTCTTTTGTACAAAACTCCTCCACAGAAGAAAAATCCACTTGCCAAGCGACGAATTGTTCTCTTTTGATCACTTGTGGCTTGTACCGGATATACTCCCCTTCAGATGTATTCCTTGATGTCATGAAACCAAGGCTCCCCGTCGAGCTCTTCCTCCACCATGTTACAATAAGCATGCTGATCACGAACTTGAATATGCAACGGGTCTACATAAGCCTTATTTGGATGATGTAACATTGACACCACAGTCGCCAAAGCATCGGCGACCTTATTGTGGATCCTCGGAATATGCTTGAACTCTACTAATTGAAATCGTTAACAAAGATCATGCAAGCATTGCCGGTACGGTATGAGTTTTAAATCCCGTGTTTCCCATTCTCCCTGAATTTGGTGTACCAGAAGGTCCGAGTCACCCAAGACCAAGACTTCTTGGACACCCATGTCCACAGCCATCCTCAAACCCAAAATGCATGCCTCGTATTCCGCCATGTTGTTAGTACAGTAGAACCGAAGCTGTGCTGTAACAGGGTAATGGTGCCCTGTTTCAGAAACAAGTACCACTCCTATTCCAATGCCTCTCATGTTAGCAGCACCATCAAAGAAAAGCTTCCATCCTGGCCTTTCAATCTGTTCCAACTCATCAATGTGCATTACCTCTTCATCAGGGAAGTAAGTCTTCAAAGGTTCGTATTCTTCATCCACAGGATTCTCAGCCAAATGGTCGGCCAATGTTTGTGCTTTCATTGTGGTCCTAGTCACATAGATAATGTCGAATTCTATGAGCAAGATCTGCCACTTTACGAGCCTTCCCGTGGGCATAGGCTTCTAGAAGATATACTTCAACGGATCTAAGCGAGAGATGAGGTAAGTAGTGTAAGATGACAAATAATGTTTCAGCTTCTGGGCTACCCAAGTTAAGGCGCAACACGTCCTCTCAAGCTGAGTGTACTTAACCTCGTAAGATGTGAACTTTTTGCTGAGATAATATATGGCATGCTCCTTCCTTCCACTAATGTCATGCTGTCCCAACACACATCCAAACGAATTGTCCAAGACTGTCAAATACAGAATCAATGGTCTCCCTGGTTCTGGCGGGACCAACACAGGTGGGTTTGACAAGTATCCCTTTATCTTATCAAATGCTTCCTGACATTCATCTGTCCACTTGACTGCAGTATCTTTCTTTAACAATCTGAAGATAGGCTCACAAGTTGTCGTGAGCTGAGCAATAAACCGGCTGATGTAATTCAATCTTCCCAACAGACTCATCACCTCAGTCTTGTTCTTCGGAGGTGGCGATTCCTGGATGGCTTTGATTTTTGACGGGTCTAATTCAATACCTCGTCGGCTGACTATGAATCCCAACAACTTTCCAGACAGAACGCCAAACGCGTATTTTGCAGGATTAAGCTTGAGATTGTACCTGCGAAGCCTTTGGAAGAACTTTCTCAGGTCTCTGACATGGTCAGACTGCTTTCTAGACTTTACAATCACATCATCCACATAAACCTTGATCTCCTTGTGTATCATGTCGTGGAATATGGTCGTCATTGCCCTCATGTAGGTTACCCCAGCATTTTTCAAACCAAATGGCATGACTCGATAGCAGTACGTTCCCCATGGCGTGATGAATGTTGTCTTTTTGTGTCTTCTTCATCCATTAAGATCTGGTGGTAGCCTGCATAACAATCCACAAAAGAACCAATCTCATGTTTGGCACAATTATCGATCAATACATGGATGTTCGGCAATGGGAAGTTATCCTTTGGACTCGCCTTGTTGAGGTCTCGATAATCAACACACACCCCGGTCTTGCCATCTTTCTTCGGCACAGGCACTACATTGGCTAACCAAGTGGGATACCGAGTGACCCGAATGACCTTGGTCTCAAACTATTTGGTGACCTCTTCCTTGATTTTCACACTCACATCAGTTTTAAATTTCCTCAGCTTCGGCTTGACTGGGGGGAATGTCGGGTCAGTGGGCAATTTGTAAACCCCCAAGCCGGTGCTTAGACCTGGCATGTCATCATAGGACCATGCAAAAACATCTTTATACTCGAATAATGTTTTAATTATCTCATCTCTAAGTTGTGGTTCAAGATGGACACTTATTTTAGTTTCCCGGAAGTTATCTTGGTCCCCTAAATTGATTGCTTCTGTATCACTCAAGTTAGGCTTGGGTTTTTCTTCAAAATATCTTAATTCTTTACTAATCTCTTCAAAGGCTTCATCTTCGTCATATTCTGATTCAACATCACATTCTATTTCTTGAATTACTATTTCAGAACTAGATTGGCTTTTAAGACTGGGCCGGAGATTCTGCATGCATGTCATATCGGTGAGGCTAGCATAAAAAGAACTGTACAAGGAAGAAAGGAAAACAAAAATAAAACTATCAGGAAGAAAGGAAAAGAGAAATTACATTTCATTGAAATTAAAGACAACGGGGTTTATACATCCAAACGAACGGAACATAGAATCTGAATTACAACCCTGGAATAATCCAGATAAATTAAAAGAAAATCAAAGCAAACTACCAAAACTCTCTCCTGGTGGGGAGAGGAGTAGCTTCCCAATTGTTAATCTTTGCACGAGGCCCAACAAATTGCACATCCGCCTCGCTAGAACCCTCTCCAGCTTCCAACACGTTCACATCGGCGAATATCCTCTCGAACCTTTCTATCAAATCTTCATCCACATCAACCACCGAAATGGGAACCGACGTCACTGGGTGCTTTCTGGTACCAGGCTTGAGAAATGATCGGGAAAGATGCGGGACTGGCTTTGGAAGGGCCCATGCTCTCTGTTTCATTTTTTTGGCTCTTCTCACGTCTGCGACTATGGGCTTGAACCCCAGACCAAATGTATCCAAGTTTTTAGGAAGGGAAACTGGTTGTACGATACCTTGCAAAGATGCACCCAAACCCTTGCCCGGCACAAAACTATTTTTCAACATTTCAACGGCTACCATGACTGATGCAGCAGCTACCCTTGGAGTTGGCACGCGCTTCCCTTCTGGAATTTTATCTACCGATACCATGTCAAAAACCTGGTGAACCCATGGTCCCTTATCGTCTTCAACCTCTATGAGCGTAATAATGGCATCATTGGGAAAACACAAATTATCTTCGCCATGCACAACAATTTCCTATATATCCCATTCAAACTTAACCATTTGATGCAGAGTGGACGAAACCGCTTTGGCAGCATGAATCCAGGGTCGACCTAACAACAGATTGTAAGAAACAGCCACATCGAGCACCTGGAATTCCATAGTAAATTCAACTGGCCCTATTGTAAGCTCGAGCACTATGTCCCCGACTGAATCTTTCCCTCCACCATCTAATCCCCCAACGCAGATACTATTCTTGTGAATTCTTTCATCATCCGCCTTCAACTTGTTTAGAGTGGAAAGAGGGCAAATATTTGCACTGGAACCGTTGTCAACAAGTACCCGAGTAACCACGGAATCTTCACGTTCCACCGTCAGATAGAGGGCTCTATTGTGTTCGGTACCCTCCATGGGCAACTCATCATCAGAAAAAGTGACTCTGTTTACCTCAAATATTTTGCTAGCTATCTTTTCCAAGTGGTTTACTGAGATTTTTTCAGGAACGTGGGCTTCATTCAAGATCTTCATCACAGCCCGATGGTGCTCGTCTGAATGGATCAATAATGACAAGAGTGAGATCTGAGCCGGTGTCTTCCTTAACTGCTCCACAATGGAATAGTCCTGTACTTTCATTTTCTCAGAAATTCCTTTGCTTCTTCCTCGGTCACATCTTTCTTTACCAACATTGGGTTATCTTTGGAGGTCTTAGCTTTTCTCAACTTTTCGGGGGCAAAGAATCTCCCCGATCGAGTCAAACTATGGGTCTCACACACTTCTCTTTTAACCTCTTTCCCCTTGTAAGTCACTGTCACTCGTTCATAATTCCATGGGACTGCCTTGTTGTTGACTATCGGTAATTAAGTTACCGGTTTGATAATGACAAGATCTGTGCGGGCGCCCATCACAATTACTACAGGATTGTTCGTCACTCCTGGCATAACCACTTTTGCTCTTTCATGTTTTCCTGCAACGTCACTTGAGGACCCCTTCTTGACCTCCACGGATGGTTCGTTATTTGCCCCGTTCAACTTGATCACAGACTTCTCACTTGTTGACTTTTCAAATGGCTTGGCTTCACTAGCCTGAATCATCATGACTGTTTGCGAGGGCTTCTTAGGCTCCCCTACCTTATGCACTATCTCAATCATATTAGTCTCATGATGGGCCGGCAACGGGTTCTGGTTGATATTGGGTGCCTCCGGGGCTTGGACCTCAATACGATTAGTATCAATGAGCTCTTGAATAGCTGTTTTCAACTTCCAGCATTTCTCTGTGTCGTGACCCGGGGTCCCTGAACAATACTCACAACTTACCGAGCGATCAAGATTTCTGGGAGGGGAATTCGGCAGTTTAGCCTCAATGGGATTCAACATACCCAACTATTTTAGTCGGTGGAATAGACTAGCATATGATTCTCCTAATGGAGTAAAAGTCCTCTACTTCTGCAACCTCTCATTCTTAAAGGCTTGATTTGGCCGAAAACTTGTTCCAGGGGGATTTCTGTGGGCTCTCGGGGGTGGATGGGCATTTTGTGGAGCTAGGTATGGATTTTGTGGAGTCAGCGCACGCCATTGTGCATGAGCCGGAGGTTGGGTATAGGTTTGTGCGTGATGGACGGAAACATGGGGATCGGGTAGTGGGTAGTAGTGTTGTGGTAGACTATATGAAGTGTAGGGGTAAGTTTGGTGGTAGGGTCGAGGCGGGTTGTAGTAACGTGGAAGGTTCCTGGATCCAACCCAAGCTCCCGACTCAATTGTAGCAACATCCTCTTTCTTCTTCTTCCCGAGTACACCTCTAGTACCGTTTTGAATGGCCTGGGTGGTTGCTTTGATTGCTGAATAACTCATGATCTTGTTGGACTTGAGTCCCTCCTCAACCATGCCTCTCATTTTTACAACTTCATTAAAGGAATTGCCTACTGTTGACACCAAGTGACCAAAATAAGTGGGTTCCAAAGCCTGCAAGAAATAATCAACCATCTCACTTTCTTTCATCGGAGGGTCAACCCTCGCTGCTTGCTCTCTCTCCAACGGAATCCATATTCCCTGAAGCTCTCACCGGGCTTCTTCTCAATCTTTGTTAATGATAGACGGTCTGGGATAATTTCGAGATTGTACTAAAAATGGCAGGCAAAGGCTTGGGCCAAATCGTCCCATGTGTACCACCTATTGTGATCTTGTCTGGTATACCATTCTAATGCCGATCCACTCAGACTTTGGCTGAAATATGCCATCAGCAACTCATCTATTTCGCCTGCTCCTCTCATCTTGCTACAAAATCATCTTAAGTATGCTACTGGGTCACCATGCCCGTCGTACAGATCAAACTTGGGCATTTTGAACCCTGCTGGTAACTAAACATCTGGGAATAGACATAAATCTTCATAGGCCACACTTACTTGACCTCCCAATCCCCTCATATCTCGGAACGATTATTCTAAGCTTTTGACCTTTCTGATCATCTCTTCATGCTCGGGATTTTTGGGTGGCTTCTCGATCTCTGCCGGGAGATCAAGATGAGGGGTGTAAGAATATAGTTCTGGAACTTTGAAGGTGGGTTCAGGGGGATAGTACTGGTTGTCGTGAGTTTGGAACAGAGGTTCACTGGAAGATCGGTGTAATGTAGCAGGTAGAGGTGCCACAAAAATAGGTGTAATTGGTGGGGGAGGGTGTGGGACCTATTTGGGTAGTGGAGCTTGAGAAGTATGGGAAGTGGCGCCATAGCATTGTTGGTAGAGGGAAAGGCCGGGGACGAGTTCACAGTGGGAGGCTCCGGAGGTTGGGTCGATTGTAGGATATAAGCAGGGTTGGCGGGATAAACCGGTGGTAGATGCCCTTTCACCCAGGCTTGGTACATTTCAGCCATCTGTTGCTTTAACTTATACATCTCTTCCTTCATTGCATTAACATCTAGTTCTTCCACCTCTTTTGACGGGTCAACAATACTTGTCTCCAGTTCTTGGTTAGCCATATTCAGCCTGTCTTTTGATCGAGTGTTGTATGAGTGAGTTGCCAGAATTCCAATCAACTAACCACCTTGTTAGCGATTAGGCTTTAACAAATTGGTAACCGCACATTGGGCATGAATGCACCTAAGCAGTTATCCATCTCTATTATGTATTTGATCGGTTGCATGCGTCATCCCGGCCTTTTCTTTCTTTCAATTGCAAACTTCCCCCTTTCCTTTTCTTTTCTTTTCCTTCCTTTCACTCTTGCCTCTGTTCTCTTTTGTTTTTATTCTCTCTTGATTTCTTATTTTCTCTCTTTTCTTTCTTGTTTTTCCGCTCTTTTTCTTTTCTTTACTCTCTTGTTTTTCCTCTTATTTTCTTTCTCTCTTTTTTATTTGGTTACGGTCGAATCCTATGGAGATTGCCTACGTATCATGACCCCGCATGAATCAGTCCAAGCGTAGTTCTTGGAGATAAAAATAATAAAACATTTTTTTGGAATTTTCAAATTTTCATAATAAGACTCGGAAATAGACTTAAACAAAAACTAACATACTCTGATGAAAGACGAAATACAGACTCGAAAAACAAACAACTCACATACTCTAATAAAAGAAATACAGACTCCAAGACAAACTGGCAAACTTTAACGGAAAGAAAATATAGACTCAAGAATCCACGGGGCATCATTCGGCCTCACCGCGGGCCAACTCGCTAAATCCCCTTGGAGGTGGTAGAGATCTTCCATTACCCGGCAAACAAAAATCATCACAGTAGCGAAGAACATAGATCTAGCCATATCCTCACAGCTACTGCACTTCATCGCAATGTAGTTGGCGACCCTTTTGACTCGCTCTCTTATGACGCCCTTCTCTTGCAACAAACGCCCAATCTGTTCGGTTCTGGCTTCCAAAGTTTGTTCGGCTACCTGGTTCTGCTCTTGGAGTTGTTGCAAGTCTCTTTCTAGCTGTGCCATTGCCGTATAACACTGTTCTCTTTCAGCCTTGAAGTCTTTCGCCTGTCTGATTATTTTATTCTCTATGGTGATGACCTTTTTCTTTAGTCCTGCAACCTCATTGTTGTACTTTTCTTTCAACTGCTTAACCAGGTGCGCTCGTTCATCTGCATTTTTAGCCAATTGCTTTCGAGCCCTAGCTAGTTCACTTTCTGCTTTGTTCAAATCGAAACTGTAGTCATTCACTTTCTGCCTCAGGTTATTTATGAGCTTTTCGTCTTTGGCACTTCGGGCGGGGTTTTCTGCTGCCATTTTCATTTTCTGAATTTGGGCTCGAAGGGCCTCATTTTCTTTGGCTAACCTTTTCTTTTCTCATTCGTCCGTCGCGACTTGCAAGCCACTCTCGAATTGAAGCTCTCTAACTTGCTTTTCCAATTTTCCTATTGTGGCCCTGTACTCATTCTCCTTAGCCAACCAAGCCCACTATTCTTGTGACGCCTCAACGAATTCCTAAATGTGAGGCTTTTTGACTGGTCTTTTTGGTTCAGGCCTTGCAGTATTCTTCTTTCTATACCAGGCAAGATAGGCAGGTGAGACTTCGCCTTTAGATAGGTCACGCACTCGAGTGTTCACCATCAAATACTGCCATTCATTCCAAATAGAGCGAATTGTTTCTTCATGAAATTGGCCGTCGGAACTAACCTCGACCGCATAAACGCTAAGATCTTCATCTGGGTGCATCACCTGACACCTTCCTAACTGTCTCATCACCCGGTAAGGAGTGTAAGGCTGGATACCTCGCAGACCCATTAGGAGGAAGTAAGAACCAGTGGCGGGCATATACACAATCTCTTCAACAGGAAGAAAACCTAATGTCCATTCTATTTGTCCCGCAGTAATGGAACGAAGGCAAGATACCCAATCTCCGAACCCCTCTAGCAGCTTGAACCCCAAAGTCCTTGTGTCAAACACTTTAATGCAACTTTTCTCTGTGGGCCCGTAACTTATATACTGAGGGTGATGACACAGGTACTCGATCATCCACATCTGTAATAGCAAATTGCATCCCTCGAAGAAATCTGCCCTAGTTTTACAAGCTGTGAGAGCTCGGTATATCTCAGACACTATCATAGGGGCAAGAATGCTTTTGGCGTTGGAAATCAAGACCTTGACGACTCCGGCCACCCACAAATCGATGTTCTCGTCTTTTCGGGGAACACCATAAGGCCTAGGAAAGCTACCATGAAGGAGAAATGCCTATGCTCATCCCATTTTGTTTGGCTTCCTCTGCTATAAACCCCGCTTGCCGGATCGTTGAACCCTCATACATGCCCGTACCTCGGATATATAAAACATAGGATAGAAAAACCATCCTCCAACTCGGAATACGGGACTCCCTTGCTTATCTTTAGCAAATCCATGAACTTGTGAGAGTTAACAGCTCTTGGAGCGATCAGGTACTTATGGCTCAGCCCTTCAGTACTTCCCATATAACCTGCTATTTCTTCCAAGGTTGGGGTGAGTTCAAAATCCGAAAAGTGAAATACGTTATGGGCTGGGTCCCAAAACGTAACCAAAGCCTTTATGATATCTCCTCTAGGTCTGATTTTTAACAACCCGGTGAGACCTCCCAAATGTAGATTGACTTTATCTTTCTCCGATTTTCCCAAATCCTCCCACCACATATGCAACTCCAAAGGGATCTTGTTCATGACTGTTATCGGCAAACTTGGACTCGTGCTCATTCTGCACATTTATTAGGGTGATTAAGCAAAAATTCAAGACTCATTTAACTCAAAGACAAAATTGACACTTTTCTTTTTTTTTTATTTCAAAATACAATCCAGTTTTGCAAGTACGGCCTTTCAGCACCTCGGAGACGAAGATTTTAAGGTTGTGTTGGCTAACTGGCGAAAACCTTGAAAAATGACCACATGCGGCTGTTCTTGCAAAAGCAGCCTTCCGGCGCCCTTTTAGGGACATTCGGCTATTTTTGACAAGAATGGAATCACCCTAATTATTTTCAAATAAAAGTAAAATTTTGTTCTTTTGAGCTATTTTTGCAAAAAAGGGAAGTTGGACCCGATGAGGATTGCCTACGTATCCCACACCCTGTGAGAATCAAACTGGCGTAGTTCGGGCAAGTAAAATGGACTATTTTTGAAAACCAAACTTTCTTCATTTTTCCATTCGTTTTTCTCCTCTTTTTTTCAAAAATTCGGCAGAGTTTTGGCGCTATTTGGACACTAGTTTTTCTTAAAACAGGTGATTAACTCTCTTAACCCTCTACACTATTATTTCTTTTCTGAACTCTCTCCTTTTATTCAAAAGCCGGTCAGCATGCAAATCCGAAGTAGATAAATGCACAAGTAGGAAGTAAGATGCATCAGGATAGTCTTTTTATTTCGGGTGTACCTGTCCTAGACAGACCCAACCCCTGTGTTGAGTCTCCAAAGTAAAAAATGCACATGATGCAAACAAACGTTCCTACTTGGGATTCCGCATGAGGTATTGTTATACTAGGTTTTAAAACCCTGGGTTTATTTGTTCTAGACCTAGCTTACCCGAGCGGACAACTCGAGTCGGGGGGCGGGCTGCGTACCGGTAACCAAAAGATCATCCGGCTTTGCAACTTGTCTGAACCTCGTTCTATTTGGGATATGACACTAACAGAAAGAAGTCACAACCAGCATGCACTCCTCGGGAGAGAGAAAAAATGGGTTTTGTAGCAGTTTATATATACAGTTCAGATAATATCAAAGAGGTAAAAAGCAAAATTTAGCACATTAGGCTCAAACATGTAATAAAATCAGATAACAGATAAAACCAAATGTAACAATTCATCTAAGATCAAATTCTTGAACCCTGAACCAGAGATTCTAGGTTCGATCCCCAGCAGAGTCGCCAGAGCTGTCACACCTCCTTTTTACCTATACCCCCGGAAGAGAGTATATAAGGGAGTTTTTTCTTACTTAAAGTGACAATCGAAACGGGATTATTTATTTAAAGATTCAGAGTCGCCACTTGGGATAATTTATGGTATCCCAAGTCACCAATTTTAAATCCTGAATCGAGGAAATTTGACTCTGTTTAACAGTCCGCGAACCAGAAATCCGGATAAGGAATTTTGTTAACCCGGGAGAAGGTGTTAGGCATTCCCGAATTTTGTGGTTCTAGCACGATCGCTCAACTGTTATAATTGGCCTAGTTATCTGATTTTAATCATTTTAAACCTATGTGTATTTTTAAAACTTTAACCACTTTTAATCATTTTAGGAATATTGCAACGTTGTTAAAACACGTCTTGAACCACGTCACATAAATGCACCCGAGGTCTTCGACATATTTTAACATTGTGGAGATTTGGATTTGGGTCACATAAATGCGCACCCGAGTTTAAGAAGGTAATATTATTAAAGTGCGCGCCTAAAGCACCTAACGCATCATTAACTTCGCGAGGGCCGTGGAAATTTGTTAAACGGCACGCCCCGAATTCCAGAATTAAAAGAAATGATCACACGAGGGCCAGGCATTTGTAATTTTGTTTGGCTTGGTGCGCCCCAATTTATTCTTCTTGAAAGGTCTCTAAACTAATTAGAAATTCCCTACAGGATTTATGTTAATTTAAAAGCAAGTGGGGTTCAATTCAGCTCTTAAGCGAACTAATTTTTAAAAAGCAAAAACTGCCTCGTTTGGGCCCAGCGCGAGCCCAACAGCGTGATAGGGGTATCTCAGCTTAAATTCTTGAGGCCACTTGCACTGGCCCAACTAATGAAGCTGGCAATTTCAATTCAAGTGGACTTATGGTCCAAAATCCACAAAGAGTCCCAAATCATAGAATCAGACGCCCATATACGCGAAAGGAAAATAGGCTTACCTGAAGCCCGAAAGAACAGATGCATCAATGTACCCCTTAGAGTTATTGAGCCATACGTTATAGTCCAATTTCGTGATCCAAATTATTCTCATCACAATCATAACCACAATGCTTCAAAATATTCCAGAAATGCTAAACTAGAATTGATTATCTTTAAGCATGATCAAAATGCATTTTGATATCAAAACAAATTTGTAATGAAGGGTATTATCCTATGATGACTTATTCATTATCACCTTGTTACCCAAAAATTAATATTCTCCCTTAGCTTCTAAACAAACAGTATTGCATGGTTTAGATTTTAGGCATAAACGAAACAATCTCTAACATGAATTCCAATTGAAAGATGGTACCTCATTCTATACTTGTTATTTCAGTAAGCTTAACAGTAACGAATACCAAAGCACAAACTAACTTCAAGTTTGACTGAAACAAATATAAACATGCATGAATTAATTAAACCCTCTAACATCACAATTTCGAAAATCCAGATTTAAGACATGTTATACCAGATTCAGTACCAAAACTTCTTCATACCCAGATACTAATTCCAAACTACAGAAAAACAAACAAACTAAGATATTCAGGCAGTCAGTCCTTATAAAATGTTTAACAGTCCACTTACATAGCCAAAATCCAAATGTTCCTTCTAAATGGCCAAAAACAAACTTAAGTCATTGAGCATGGATAAACGACTAACATATTCGTAAGAAAAGACGATGATCTACTTCATAATAGGGAAATTAAAGGTGTAAAACACAAAAGCTAATAGAATTTTAACATTCAAACAGGATTTCTATTCAATTCCAGCTTAGATCTCCAACTTTATGTACAGATTCAGTCTGGTTCTAACTTGTAGCACCTCATTTGTTAGCAAATGGTATAAGGAGATACCTAGAAAAACAAAATAAGAGGGAACCGGGGAATCAACAACAACAAAACAGTGTCAAGCAGCAGAAATCAGCTCAAACCAAGCTTGAATGCCCAAGTTTAGAACTCAAAACAACCCCAGGAGCTTAAAAGAGACCTCATATGCTAATCACAGGAATGCTTGAACCATTTTCAACTCAAATAAGCCAGAGATTTGATTCAGAACTTGGAAAACTTCAAAATCACTAAATAAAATTCAATGGAACAGTGTTTTGCTAAAGTTTTTAGCCACTTTTTTTGTATTTTTCTGATTTTTTCTATTCACTCCTCTGTGAAACAGTAAATTTGGGCAGTTTTCTATATTTTATGGATTTTTAGCTCTCGATCTCTGCATTGCAAGGCAAGAATGAAATGCCTTTATATGCAAGAAAATAGGGCAGTCTAAAGAAATCAGATTTTTCATTTTGACCCTTTTCATATTTTCGTTTTTGCTCAAAAGCCCTTAGTCTAAAACATCAGATTTCATATAAGTCCCCACCCCAGCTTCTAGGAAGCTTCCTAGTTCAGTTATACAAGATTCCCTCACCTAGATTTCCTAAATTACCCTCCAATTCCCTCATTTTTACTGTAGTCTCAACTATCTGACCTTCAACTCATGGGTCAATTTAAATAGGACCCCCATCCAGACTATGGGCCCGAATACTATAGCGCAGTTCCATCAGCTTCAGGCCAATAGCCATTGAGCATTGAAAAGAAAAGAAAAAGAAACAAGGAAGGTAGAGAACTGAGTCTGGAGAACTTAAACGATTCCAACAAAACAAAAAACAAACTCAATTAACCTATCAGCAATTATGAACCAGGCAAATGAATTCAAACAAAACAACCAAACGGGATACTTAACAGCATCTGGCCCCAAAAACACTTAAACGATTTTAATACTAACTATGAACACCAACCGAATTAATTCTAACCCTTCTAACAAAATTTAAACAATATTAACTCATGGCTACTGCTTAACAAGACTAGTTTCAAATAGAAACAGAGGGACAAGAAAAGAAAAGGAAAGAATGAAGATGGAGTAGAAACAGAATATGAAAAAGACATGGTCAAGGAATACCTAAGGTCGGAGACCAATGGCTTGAGAGACTTGTCCGGCAACCTCCGATTCGACCCAAAACTGGTATTAGTCGCATGTTCTCTTTGAGAATAAACGAACAATGCTAGTTCCAGGCCCGATCGTTCATGGAAACTTGAAAGTTTGAAAGGCCTCCTTTTCTTTGTTTTTAGATCTGAGACTGACCTGATTTGGTGAGGATTTGGGGAGAGGAGGCGGTGGATTGGGACTCAAGGACGAATAGTGGTTGCATGGTTAGATTTCGGTTGTGTTTGGGAAAGGTTAGGTTTTTGGTCTAGTTTTCGATTTAATATTCGAGACGAACCACTGGGATTCGAAGGACATAGGTTAGGGATTTGGGAAGAGGAGATGAAGGTGGGTATGTGGTGTGATTTTGGCGTTGAAAGGAGGTGGCACCACCACCGGAGACATCGTGGCGGCGCTAGAGTTTCATGTTCTGATATAAGATTTGCAGGATTGTATCCAGATTTGAGGCATGAGGAGTGGAGGTTTGGAAAGAGGAGGGTGAGGCGGTGATCAGGTGTAAATTTGGTGCCGATTGGACGTCGGCCTCCGCCGTAGGCAGTTTCCAGCGGGCGGCGGACAGTGGCTTAGGGCGTAGCTCGGCAGGGCTTTTGAAAGGTTGAAGGGGACTACTGGGGTAGGGGGCTGGAGTTTCGGACAATTATATACGTGGAGAACCCCAGTTCCTAGCCGTTAGATCAAAGCTCATAGACGGTTGAAATTCATTTCAGCCTAAACGGCACCGTTTGGTTGGGGTATGGGACGGACCGGGTTGGGGCCAATCTGGGCCGGATCTGAAGGGAAAAAATGGTTGGGCCTGGAATTGTTAAAACAAAAGCTGACCCAATTTTGGGTTCTTACAAATGAGACTCAATTTTTGATTTTCTTTTCTTTTCTTTTCAAATTAAAACTCAAAATCTAAATTAATTCTTAATATAATTATCCTACCCACTTAAATTACTTAACTCTAAATGACAATTGCCACAAATAATTAAATATCCAATTAAAAGAAAAACTACCAAAATTCGAAACTCAAAACAAAAAAAATGAGTTATTTTTTTGTAAATTTCTATTTTTGTAAAACGCTAATTTACTAATTAATCTACAAAATGTGTAAAATTAAATCCTAAATGCAGATGCAATAGATATTTTTTGTATTTTTCAATAATTAAACTACACAGACAAAATGCAAACAATTAACAGAAATGCTACGAAAAATCTACGAAATTGCAAACAATGGAAAAATTATTTTTGAATTTGTGGGATTAATTCATATAGGGCAAAAATCACGTGCTCACAACCATTATCATCCGTTTATCATATCTTACTTATAATGCTTCATTAACTCTCTTCTTATCTCCCACTAATTATCTATGTCTACTGCTTTATTCTAAAAACTCGAACAAAACATTCTTTTTCCTTTGTATCCCCTTGATCCATCCCTTGGCTCTTTTAATTGCCTAACATTCTTTCTTTACTGGAGGCGGGAGCCATACTAAGGTAATATTTATTCCTTCAAGGCTTCCAGTGCTCATATCTAGCTTTAATATTTTAGGGTGCACCATCTAAGTGTCTCACGAGGAGATATACTAGCACACTTGCAATATCCTTTGGAAATGTCAACTAACACAAACAATCCCTTCACCATTTTGGTTTACTCTAAACCCAGCCAGGTCCTGATGTTTCGTCCTTTTCTTAAAATACACCTGTTAGCCCCCATAGGGCATAACTGAGATGGGTACGGCCAACTGTACATATCTCTGTTACTATTGAGGGTAACTCTTAATGCTTATGTTTTTCTACCGGAACTGTATTACCGATAATCTTTATTAATTGGGCGCCTCGTACCCTTCTTCACCTTGCTTCTTTTACTTCTTAAAAGCATTGTCTTTTATCATAAAGGTGGATAAATATTCTTGCCTTAAGGTCCCTTATCAAGAGGCTTACACCTTTCAATACACCCATGATTTGCTAAAGACCTCACATTTACTTATCATAAGCAAGATGCAAAATCGAGTTCCTCTAAATCAATAATTCCACAGTTGTATCTCTTATCGATCGTCTTTCTGAATGCAGGCATCGTCTTATTACGAATAGAAGTTCGAGACTTGAATTCTTATAAGTGAGCTCTACCACACAATCTAGAGTAAGCAGAAAGAGTGACAGTCCTAAATGCCATGTAGCCTCCTATTTATAAGTGTGGTGCACGACACACCCATAAATAAGACTCTACTAGACACGGCTTGTAGACTCCCTAGAACAGAACTGCTCTGATGCCATTGTATGCGGCGAAAATCAGAAGACTTATTTTCTTCCTATCAAGTCATTTCGAAGGGATGCCTCGAGACCCCGAGGACGTGGTGCCATGGTTGAGTCCCCTCCCTCGGGGCTCGTCGAGGCCCAACTCAGAGAAGACAGAGATCGAAGCCAGGACAGAAGGGGAAGCTCCCAAGGCACACGGCTAAGTCTGATAGGGCCGGCCTATCCAGAGCCTATGCTGAGGAATCGCGTCAAACCGTCCCATCTCCACACTTTATAATTAATGCCCATGTACTATTAACCGAGTTCCCCTCCTATATAATGGGAACTCGCACTACCTTGTAAAGGGCTAATGTTGCTCCATTTTCTCCACAAGTGCAATAATATCTCTCTCTCTCTCTCTCTCTCTCTCTCTCTCTCTTCTTTCTAAACTTGTTCTCATTGGCCCGAGGCCACCTTAATATTTATCGCTTTCTTACTTGTTCTTCATTTCATTGCTTGGTATTGGCCATAAAGAGCCTCGTTTAATCATATCTTTAACTTTTATCCCATTCTCGACTATCCCCGATACCTCAATCTCGATCCAGACATCAGCCCCGAGGCCCCCATCGATCGATCCTACGCCCAGGCAGCAGGTTCCTCGGCTCGTTCAACTCCTCATTTTAGCTTGTATCCCTTTGGTAAAACAAACCCGGGCAGTAAACCTTCAGGTTTGGTTATTGCCCCGTTTTTAGCTTGCATTTCATCATTAAAGTCCACATTTTTAGCACCATCTGCTCTAACAACTAGCTCAAAAATAGATCACGTATTTTTAGAATCCCATTTACAAATTTAATTGTTGTTACCATTTTCATGGTAAACAGTTTGGCGCCCACCGTGGGGCTAAAAATAATAGTGATTATTTTCTTGCTGGTTTCATTGCACAAACGCACATTATCTTTCACATTTTTTCTTGTCCAAGATCCTTTGATTTCAGGTTAAAATGTCTGGCTTGGTAAATAGAGTCAAGAACGACAGCCACAAAAATCACGGCAAAAACGGTGTGGTTGTTCCAGTGGTTGGAGCAATGCCGCAGAATCCCGATAATGCATTTGGGCCGATTCTAGTGGGCGCGGGTTCGCTAGGCGAGCAACAGGTCAACAAAGCTTTGCACATCGATGGGAGCATACAGCATATCGACCGACATTAAGCCCAAAAAACCTCGGCTTGAGAAGCACGGGAAGTGAGTCTTCACGATATTTTTAAATGTTGCAGGCACAGCAGTTGGTTGTCGCTCAGCTGCAGAACCACCCGGAGACTCCCAGCACAGTAGCACCGGAAACAGCTCCCCATGCCGAACGAATACCCGAGAGATCGAGCAACAACGGATCGGTAACCGACCCTGCCATAGCGAAGATGCTTGGGGATCTCTCCAAGAGGATCGAGTCAGGTTCGTGGAACTTCATACAACAGTTATCCCTCGAGGAAGCAGTCCCAGGACTCGTTTCACAAAAATCCGAAACGCTGGAACTCCCTAAGTACGACTGGACCTCGGATCCCGACGAGCGCAACACCGCTTACACGTGCGTGGGAAAAGGCAGTGACCTTCAAGATGATGAGTTCGAGCCCGTCTCGTTGAAGAAGTTCGGGGAAACACTCTCAAAAGGAACCATGATGTGGCGCTATAGCCTAGCGCCTGACCTCACAAACTCGCTTACCATACCAGCAGATTCCACCGCAGGGGCACACGCTAATGCCATCGAAGCAGCAATGGGAGAGACCAACACATCTGAGGCCAAAATAAGAGAGAATGAAATGCCACAGGAAGTCGCACCTCGTTACCTAATAGAATGAACAAAATCGCCCTCGGTTTCAAATGACTAGGCAACACAGGCCTTTGCCCGAAGCCTAAACGAACCATGCCCAACAACTTCAGGGCATTTCAAACGAAGCTTGATCAGATACCCAACTGAGATCTGGCCGGGTGCCCATACCCGGCACCAGCCACAAATCAGGGTCGTGGACGACCATCCGGAAGCCTTCTCAGGCTCGGTGTACCCAAGTAGGCTCCCGGCAAAAAGACTAATGCCAAACAGGTGGAGGTACCACCCATGCGCTGCGGATAGGAGGAACGCCACAAGATGCAACCTACCTCGCAACGATCGGGAAATAGCTCAAGGGCAACATCCTCGAGGAATCTTTAGTAGAACTAGATCCGACGAGGTACAGACGGCAGGAGGATCCTGCCCAACAGAGTATGATTTAAGCATTGCTATACCAAACATCGTGATCACCATAAGCGAGACTAGGGACACCGAAAGACTCAGGCCTATTCGACCAAGACCCCTTCAAAGGAACCGCAACCCGGCGCAGGAACCGCAGAGCGCACGCGGCCACGGGGTCAAAGTTGGTCACCAGCTCAAAAGTAGAACAGTCGTGCTACTCAATAAAAATCATTGTCGAGTGCTGTCGAGCGATCAGGCTCGAATTCAGCCCCAAGGGAGGAAGGCAACCAGGCAGAACGAAGCAAATGATCCACGACGTATTGCCACGACAGCGGAGACGCGGCAACACCCTCCAAGGACTCATAAAAATGGAAAGTAAAAACGTTCGTTGCTAGGAAAAGACGGCTCTGGGATACGTCCTAGAGGATGCCCTTACATCCAGCAAAAAAGGCACTGAGACTTCGCCTTGGCCTCACATTGACGCATTGGTAATCCTCTCCCTCATTTGATCTACTTCAAATAAAACATGTGTTCATGAATTCAGGTGGTTCGATCAAGCATACTAACGATGTCGGACCAAAGTCAATAGGGAGGTTCGGACTAACGAACCAAATCGCACCCGCATCTCGAATCCTTAACGGATTCCAAACAATGATAACCACAAAGAGCATTCTCTTGATACAGCCCATCTAAGCTCGGGCTGGGACGCCGAGCTCTGTACCATCAAATAAGGCTCAAGGCACAGACGGACATCGGCACACTGCCCAGAGACAGCGTCGACCCCACTTCGCCAAGAGGATGAAATCCCACGCAAGGAGCGGGATTAAAATAGTTGGCAGGGAGCAATACACGACTAGGGGAGACTCCTTGCCATATGATGCATCATCGGCATCAATACCTCTACCCTCGAAAGGGTCAAAGGGAACATACCAAATCTCGAAACGTCGCCTACACATCCCGCGGTAAGGAAGAGCTGCTTCACTCCTTTGATTATTTTTTTCACTAACCTGTATGAAGACAATCAACTGGGACATTTGGAAGTTCTAACTCCACCCGGGGATCCCAAGGCCTTAACAGGTCCCGCCGCGCTCTTTCCCCTCAATCGGACTTCCGCCCCTAAGAGGGTCTCGCCAGCAAGATATTAGCAGAGCAACGTACCCCAGAGGAGGATCTGATAAGGTCACAGGCCTTTTTCTACAGTCAAATGACGAGCGATGATCTTCTTTCATGGGCGCCATCCCCTCAAAAAGATCGGGGAATGGCAGACGGAGTTTCAATAGGGAATTATGTACCAGACCAAATGGTCCGAGGAGCCACGTCCGCGCGGGCCGAGATCACCACAATGAAATGATATTTGTTTACGCCAAGCAATAAAAGAATATCTTTTAGCATCTCATTCTCCAAACAAGGAAATCGCAGTATACTCCCGGCAGGGACCCCTCCACCCAATGCATCCTGAAATACTCGGAGACTTAACGTCAACAATATGGCACCCGCATGACTCTAGGGTCGGAACTCCGAGCTAATAAAGCCCCTGCAAGGCAACTCCGAGCTCACAAAAAGCGGCCTTCGAGCTTAAACAAACTCGATGACTTGGAGACAGTCATTAATCTCCATGCACTGGAAAACCAAAAACTATAAGACCCCTAGCGGACAGACTCGGCATAACCAGATCTATTCTACATCATAACAAAAACTGTAAGACCTTAACATGCATGACAGACTATAAGACCTCAACAAGAATGACAAACTGTAAGACGTCAATAGGCATGACAGGCTGTAAGACCTCAATAGGCATGAAAATCCCGAAGTTTAGGCTATACGTCGCATTTTGTAAGAATCCTGAAAGGGCATACCCTCGGTGTAGACGCCTAAAGTATCACTCGGGATCAAAAATGGCTCCGGCCAAACTCACATGACTATGGTCAAAATGGCTGATACAGCCAAAATAACGTGACTCAGGGACGCATGGCCGTTGCTAAACAAAATCGCAGGCTACTACTTTGAATATACTTCGGAAAGAACCGGTTAAAATAGGCTTCCCTCAACAGGCAAAAATGAGCTTTAATCATGTCAGGTCCAAATCACAAGGCGTCGATCTACTCGACCTACAAGCTAAAAATATTCCGAGTTGCTCAAACACAGCCGATAATGACTTGAAATCGAGGTTCTTTCGGAACCGACGACGGGTCAGGAAAAATTATTTCAAAAGATATTAACGAGCGGAAAACAAAGCCTACAAAAATCCCACGGGCAAAACAGCGTAAAAGCTATTGTCGCCAGCCAAACGAGCCTCCGGGCCACACACTAAAAGGTCTCTATGACCAAACATCGTAAGAGCCATTGTCGCTAGCTTGAAAATTGACAACTTGAGGATTAAAATGAGCTCGAATCGTAACCCGATTCGGAGACCGGATCAAAAATAGTTAACTATACAAGCCTCCGGGCCACATATTAAAAGGTCTCAATGACCAAAACAGCGTAAGAGGCACTATCGTCGGTCTAAAAATCGAAAAAACTTAAGGGTCAATTAAAGCTCGAATCGCAACATGACTCGGAGACTGGACCCGAAATACTTAAAACAACAAACGCCCGAGGGTGAGAAATAAAGGCCATCATTGTTCGCCCATGCAGGCAAGAAAGAACTTAAGGGTCAATTAAAGCTCGAATTGCAATGCGACTCGTAGACTGGACCCAAAATAGTTAAAACAGCGAATTCCCAAGGGCAAGAAATGAGAACAATCACCATCCGCCCGCACGTGCACAGAAGATCGAAGTTCAGGCAAGCTCGAGTCAAGGCCTGACTCGAAGACTGAGCCTAAATAGCTGGGCAGAGCATAGAGGCCCCAACGCCTACTCACGTCAAAGATCGCACTTAAAAGCCTCCGGGCTTGCCTGATTAGTTCCGGACCTACGGGGCTCCCACCAAACATGGAAGCCAGCCTGCCTAGTTAAAAGCAATACAGAAAGAGATGCAGAATAAATAAAGCTTCAAGTTTCCTCTTATCTTACAAACACAAAAAAGGCGCACTCTTCATCTACAACTATGCTCTACAAGTATCAAATACAAAAAGGAAAAATAGTGAAATCTACAATCCTCTCCAAAAGGCTACAGCCTTTCGAATTTGCTCTCCATGACATCAGCAAGAAGTGACTGAGTGTCACGCTCGTCAGCCCTTGCTCGAACCAATTCCTGAGAGAGAACGAAGCCCCTTGCGTCGATCTCCTCGAGTACCTCTCTTCGGGATCTACAACGAACATATTCCTAGATCTTATTCTCCCTGTCGAGGGCCCGCTTCAGCTCGGCCTGGGCATTAGCAGCGTCCTTCATACGAATCACCATCTCCTGATTAGCCTTGGTTTGGCTTAGTGCCGCTTTAGCCCGGGAATCGATTAGCTCGGCCCTGATCTTCGAAATATCAAACTCGAGTTTCCCGATCATATTCGCTTGAACTATAGCGTTGTCTCGAGCCCAGCGAAGTTGGGCTTCGAAGGCAGGGACCTTGGCCAAAGCGCCCGTCTCCTCTAAAGCTTGGGCTTGCACCTTAGCTCGCCAAAAGCATTCCGGACATGGTCGGTGTCGCCCTTGAAGTACTCCAAGGCCTCCATCGTTTTCTGCAGCTAATATAGCAAAAAGGGGTTAACCTTGAGGACCAAAAAGAGCGAAGCACGTGCCACAAAAGGTTACCTGCTCCATCAAATAGCTCTGGTAATTCGAGCTTCGGTACGCCTCATATCGCCAATGCAGCAACTCAACCTCCTTCTCCTCGCTAAGGAGCCTAAGTGACTCGCCCTCGTCCAGAACTTTTCGAAGCCTGGCTCCTTGACGAAGCAGCTCAGACCTGAGCCTATCACAGGCCTGCAAAAGGAAAACTCGATGAAGATAGGAGGAAGCGCAATACATAAATATGCGCCTAAACTCACCACGAAGTAAAGCCAGTGGACTTCCTCGAAGTCAGAGCACACTCCTATTGATCCTGCCTCTTCGACCCCAAGAGAACCAACCTCGAGCGAAGCATGTTCACTCGGAGGAACCGCCGTCCGGGAATCAGATACTCTGAGAACAGTAGACTCGGATGATGCCCTCTCCTCGAAGAAATGGGCTCGTTCGGCGCCACTAAAAGCTCCATCGCACTGCGGGTACCAATCCCATTTATCGCCATCATCCCTCGGCTTGGAGGCCGACGCCTCCTTCCCCTCTTCGGAAGAGCACTGCCTCATCCCAAAGAACCGCCCGATCCCTGCAAATGGCAAAGCCAGTGCAAAATAAAGGGGGGAAATGTAACCGCAAATATACGAAGGCCAAGGCAAGGGCAGCATACGTGCATACCTTGGTATTTCGCTCCCCATTTGATGCGGAATACAACTCGCCATCTACACTCATCGCAAGTCGAATGGGTCACCAGCCTCCGGACCCAACCGGACAGGTCAAGAACTTCGCCCAGCGTCCATGAAGTGGTTGTAAAAGGGGAAGAACACGATTACTCAACTGATTTTCGCTACAAGAAAAATCTGAAAAGCACCAAACGCTCCACTCACGTGCATAATTCCATCCCTCGGGAAATGGCAAAAGATCCACAGGGATAATGTCGGCCGTCCGAACCTGGATGAACTAACTAGCCCACTCTCAATCCCCATATTCTTTGTCGTCGACAAGAAAGGGCGTGGATGAATGGCACCTCAGGGTTAGTAGGACTTGGTGATGAAAGGGTCGGTATAGCCTGATGAGGTGGTAAGCGTGAATTAAAGCCCAACTGTCTCCGCAAAGAACCTCATCATCAGCACCACTCACCAAAACAACGGATGTATCTACGCCAAAGTAACCCGATACTTCAAGCAAAAATCAAGCATGACCCTATCAAGGGGGCCAAATACGAAAGGATATAGGTATACACTCAAGAATCCATCAGTGGATTTTGTAATACTCTCATCCGGAGAAAGCACCTGCAGCGTAATCTCCTCGCTCCATTCGCAGTATCTCCTCACCATCTCCAGATGTTCCTCTCTTATCAAAGACATGGTCTTCAGAGCGAACTTCCGCAGATCCTAAGCGTCGGGAGCAGCACTCCCCACTCCCTATCGGGCCGACCCCGAAATAGTCGCCATGACTATGGTAAAATTGACATACTAGAGTAAGGATGCACGCTAACGCCTTTTTTCGCCTAAAGAAATGAAGAACCATATGCCAAAGCGGAAGGGCAGCTATCTAAAATAGTGAGGTCTTTCGAAGAAGCCGAAGCTGCCCCACATATATGCGAGAAGCAGCGATGACTCACCTACCCGGAGTGAGCCTTAGGAAGCCAACAGCCTTGATACGGATCGATGGGGTGATATCCGACCCTAGGGGCATCCATCAACAAGAGGCCAGGCCTCAAGGAGTCAACTGTATTGTCTTCAGTCTCGAGACAGTGTCCGACCTCGAGGACCTCCGCCAAAAAAGAAGTCGGGCTACGAGAAACTTTCAACGCCATCACTCGACTCAAGACGGTACTCGGTTTCATGTTTTCCTTTTCTAAAAAGAGAAATAAGCACGCGAAGCTCCGATCACAAAGGCTCCACGAAGGCCCGAGGCAGCGCCTGAGTACAGGCAACTCCTCAACAGAAGTCTATCATATACGCTTTAAAAATCTATCTACATCAAGATCAAAAGGGACCCCCAGGTACCCAAAGCTGACCTTCATTCAGGATAACATTCTCGAAAGCTCCGAAACTCGGCATATTATCTCCATGCAACTCGGAGGGCCCGACAGCCCGAGCCTATCAGATCAATTCAGGCTTGGTCCGAGGTACGACGATGGGCTCAAAAAGGAGCCATGTCGATCAGTAGAATATCGGAAAGAATGCTCGCATCTGAGTCAGATATTAGTGGTCAACAATAAAGGAAGACATTCAAAAGGCCTCGAAGGGCACGAGAGCATGCAATTATAAGGCAAGAATCGAAAGCAGAAGTCAATGAGGCATATTCATATTCATAAAAATCCATGTACAATAGCCCTCGAGGGGTCCTTACATACAATTACTAAGCCTACAGAGGTTCTCTACACCTAAAGGAAGAAACAAAAGGATGCACACGCAAAGCAAAAGCCTGGAGACCGGTCCACCTTCAAAGGTCTGCCTCCTACAACGGGCGCCTCCGAACGCATATCCTCAGAAGTTTCATCCCGACCTTCCACACTGATATCCCCAAGGGATAGGGCGAGTAGCAGGGGGATGAAAAAATGCCATAGCTCCTCGAAGCTCGAGGACCCTTGTTGGCCAAGAGAACCTCGGAGAGACAGCGGACCGAACAAGCCTCGGTCCCGCTTGCACGGCTACTTAGAATTCACTTCTTGGAATGTCTAGCCGTGCAAGACCCCAGCTCGGGGCAGAGCACCACGTCAAGCTGAGGTATGAAGGTGATTAGCGGTGTATAATCTGAGCCCCCTTTTGAGCAGCGGTATGTAATTCGAAGAGCTTTCTGCGAACAAGGAAAGTTGGCCCTCGTATGTCATCATCTCGAGCTAACAGCAGCAAACCTAACAACGACCACAGCAATGACAGGACAGCATGATTATGCTCGACAAAGGGAAGCCCCGGCAAAGGGCCACAACACAATCTAAGGGAGTTCCACCAAACGACCTTGAGGCTATGGGCTCCAAGTATGATGTTCAAGGGTAGAGGAAGATGACAAGAAGAAAGGGGAAAATGAACCAGCGAAGGCGCTGGGATGGGAAAAACAACGCCAAGGCACCCCCACTTATAGGGGGTTACAACATGGTCGTCGAGACTTTGAAAGATTTACCAGCGGACGCAATTACAGTATTCTTGAGAAACCCAATCGGTTGCGGTACAGTCACCTTGGAGAACGGGAATCGGCAGTGCATTGAATGAAGTCGAAATACACAAATTTGTGGGATATCCCGGTTGCCACAAAAGCTCGCACCACAGTTTGCATCATTAGTGTGACGTCGCCGTAAGAAGCTCGAGGAGTCAAGTGTCAGAATTATTTCCCTTCGCTTCGTTCTGGGAAACGTGGAGACTATCTGTATGTGGCGAAAATCAGAAGACTTATTTTCTTGCTATCAAGTCATTTTGAAGGGATGCCTTGAGACCCCGAGGACGTGGAGCCACGGCTGAGTCCCCTTCCTCGGGGCTCATCAAGGCCTGACTTAGAGAAGACGGAGATCGAAACCAGGATAGAAGGGGAAGCTCCCAAGGCACATGGCTAAGTCTGACAGGGCCGGCCTATCCAAAGCCTATGCTGAGGCATCGCATCAAGTCGTCCCATCTCCATACTTTATAATTAATGCCCATGTACTAGTAGCCGAGTTCCCCTCCTATATAAAGGGAACTCGCACTACCTTGTAAAGGGCTGATGTTGCTCTATTTTCTCTACAAGTGCAATAATATCTCTCTCTCTCTCTCTCTCTCTCTCTCTCTTCTTTCTAAACTCGTTCTCATTGGCCCAAGGCCACCTTAATATTTATCACTTTCTTACTTGTTCTTTATTTCATTGCTTGGTATTGGCCATGAAAAGCCTCATTTAATCATATCCTTAACTGTTATCCCATTCCCGACTGTCCCCGATACCTCGAGCTCGATCCGAACATCGTCCCTGAGGCCCCCATTGACCGATCCTACGCCCAGGCAGTAGGTTCCTCAGCTCGTTCAACTCCTCGTTTTAGCCTGTATCCCTTTGGTAAAACAAACCCGGGCAGTAAGCCTTCAGGTTTGGTTATCGCCCCATTTTTAGCTTGCATTTCATCATTAAACTCCACATTCTTAGCACCATCTGCTCTAACAACTAGCTCAAGAATAGATCACGTATTTTTAGAATCCTATTTATAAATTTAATTATTTTTTCCATTTTTACGGTAATCAACTATTTTTGTCATGACCCAAACCAATGGACCGCGAAGGGCACCCGGTACCTTACTCAACCGAGTACCAATGTAACGTATCTTTCTTATTACGTTACCATATACGCGTGACATACGATCCTAATAGGTCAACATAATCATTTATAAACTCAAAACATAGTCCGATAAGGCCGTACAATCTTTCACGTACACGACATATGTCTACAAGCCTCTAAGAGTACATGAATGTCATAAAGGTCGGGATAGAGTCCCGCCATACCAAACAATACACGTTTAAATCATACCAGCCAAACAAGCAACTCTAAAGCAAACGGAGAGCACCAACATCTTCCGCTAAGCTGATAGCCTACGTGGAGGGCTCTCGACCTGTCTATCGGGACCTGCGGGCATGAAACGCAGCGTCCCGAGGCAAAAGGGACGTCAGTACAAAAAATGTACCGAGTATGTAAGGCACATAAATAAGTACATAACAGACATGGAAGAAATATAGAGTACTTGATTGAACCTGTAAGTCTGAATAACTCTGTAAATCATGAAATACTTTTAGCATCATACATATGCGTATGAATGTCATGTCGTGCATAGGGACATGTCTCATAACATCATCAACCACTGAGGGCATCCAATCATATCATACGGCCACTGTGGGCAAAATCATCAACATATACCAGTTGATCAGGTGGTGGTGCGTATATAATGTCATAACCTCTTCACATATCCCATATACATATACATACATATATCCGCGTATATAACGCCGTTTGAATCATATTTCAGCCACTGTGGGCAACATCATCATCATATACCAACTGATCAGGTGGTGGTGCGTATATAACGCCGTAACTTTTCCCATATCCCATATACATATATTTACATATATACGTGTATATAACGCCGTCTGTTCATGGGTAAATGCACAAGTATAAATGAGTGAAATGCATGAAAAATACATAATAATCTCGATATTTCCTTCCGGATAAACTTTTCTAACTGCGTGTTATTCTGAGACCCATGAACAGGAAATAATAATATTTTTCATGGGGTATCAAGAATATAGACATCCCTAATAATTTTATGAATATAGTAATTTATGAAAACTGTGTATTTGCTTGTTTCATCAATATAATTTGGACCATGCCAAAAGAAAGAAGAGAGGGTCTTAACATACCTAGAGTAGGAAAAAATCCATGTAATATTCCTTAGAAATCCAAAAATTGGATTAAGCTTCTGCTTTTGTTGAAATTCTTAAACGAGATTTTGCTTAATTTGTTAAATTTGAACGAAATTGCTTCATAATGAAGCTTTTGATTGAGCTAGAACGTTTCTGCTTTATCTTCTTTGGCTTTTAAGCCAAAAGCAGATCTTGATGTTTTGAATTTGAAGGAAACTTTTCTATGGATTTTGAATAGTGGACAATTGATTATGTTTCTAATGTATTTGGTTTCAAACCAAATACAGAATGTGATTTTGGCCACAAGTCTTAGTCATCTTCATGACTAGCCATTTGGCAATAGTGACTACTTAATCACTTCCAAAATTTTGGCTTTTTGCCACGTGGGTGGGTGGGATATAAATTTTTATCCACTTATTAGTTAATCGGATAATGTCCTGTTACCCGATAATTAATTAATTACCCGCATAATTTAAAAATTACCACAAATTACTTAAAATTCTATTTATTTTTAAAATACGTCATAACACTTATTTATTGCTTGCTATAAATAGCATAAGTATATTAACGTCAAGATGATCTCATCCCCGAGTCTTACATCGGTTAACTGTAAATGAAATTTTAACATATAATACTTCATGGTGCAACGTCATTGTAACTTAATACTGCGAAACGTGACATCACCGTAATGTAATATTGTGGGACGTGACATCTCACTTCCGGGCTCTCATTAATTAATTGATGATGTATTTTCATGTACGAAAATATAGGGTGTAACATAAGGGGTGCTGCACCAATAGGCCTATGCCTCTCAAAAGTCTCCCACCAAGTGAAGGCAGCTCCAGAAAATTGATAAGTAGTGAAAGCGACCCCGCTTGTCTCCAGAATACCCGTTGTACGAAGCATCCTCTAACACTTATCCAAGAAACCCTGGGCATCCTCGCCCTCTGCACCACTAAAAGTCGGAGGCTGAAGTCTACCAAACCTCTCCAACCTATGTTGCTCATCCTCTGGCATGGCAAAGGAGCTACATAGTCCTGAGCAGCTACAACCGGCTGGGCTGGATGTGCCCCCAGTGTCTGAAGTCCCTGCACGACCTGCTCGGGTGTACGGGCAGCAGGAGTCTGAGTGTCTCCCCCAGCCTGAGAAGTAGCTGCGGCTGTAGTAACTGAGACCGCCTGAGCTAGGCCAGCTGGTGCCTGAGCTGGTGCTACTGGAGCGTCCACAGCTGGGACCTGATCCTGAACTGGGGCGGCTGGTGGATTTGTAGGTGCTGCCCTAGCTGTTGTGCGGGTCACACCCTTGCCCCTACTGCAACCACGACCGCGTCCTCGTCCTCTAGTGGCCACAGCTGGTGGCACTGGTGGTCATCCATCCTGACTGGTAGCGTGTGTCCTCACCATCTGTGAGATAAAAGAATAACAGAAGTTTAGTACTTGGATCAACAAGTTCTCACAACAAGAATTCCAAGAATATGAAGTTTTTTCTAAAGGTTCTCAGTCTCTCGAGGACAAATACAGACGTCTCCGTACCGATCCGCGAGACTCTACTAAACTTGATCATGACTCGTGAGACCTATGTAACCTAGGCTCTAATACCAACTTGTCACGACCCTAAACCCGGGCCCGGTCGTGATGGCACCTCTCGTGAAAACAAGGTCAGTCGACACATTCCCAATTCATTTTTAAGCAATTAAGTAAAACTAAGTCTTAACATAATAATAAAAATCCCAAAATAAGATAAACAATACAGTTGCGGAATATACATAGCTCGACATCGGGGTGTCACCAGTCATGAGCATCTATCATAAAAACTACAAGTCTGAAAAGAGTCTACACAACTATTACATAACTAAATTAGAAGAAAATAAGATAGAGGGAGAAGCACTGGGCTGCGAATCGTCGGGCAGCTACCTAGTGAATCTCTGGAATCTGCTGGACAACTCTTAACCCTCGCAAGCAGGACCTGATGTGCTTGAATCTGCACACGGGGTGTAGGCAGTAAAGTAAGTACCCCAACTCAGTGAGTAATAATAATAAATGCAGACCGAGTAATAAGAAATCACGCAAGGGCACATTAATCGGCTATAAAGAAGCAGTAAAATCATAAAAACAATGAAGCAATAAAATATGTGAAATCACTTTATTTCAGTTTAAACTTTTTTAAAATGCATTTTTAACAATTAAGCAAGTAAATGGCAGGCAACTAGGAAAGGTAAACACATAAAGAACCGCCCCTCGGGCACAATGTCAACAAAATTCACCTCTTGGGCAATATCATAGAATAACACTAGCCCCTCGGGCAATATCTCACATCATAATGGATATCCGCGCTCACTGCGGGTGTGCATACTTCTGAAGGAGCCCCTTACGGCCCAAGTGCAATATCAAGCCATCTCGTGGCATAATCATATAGGCACTCTGCCTCATATCAACAAGCCACCTCGTGGCGAACAAATCTCAGGCCCTCGGCCTCATAATTATAATCAGTGTTTCCTTAAAACATAGCCCCTCGGCCTTACTCAATCAGAATCTCACAAGCCACTCGAGCAACAATAAAACATGATGCTCAGCCCAAAATATCATTTTAAGTGTTAAAGTAGAGTAAACATGGCTGAGTTATGAAAATAATAGAATATAGCATGACTGAGTACAAGTATAAAGTCAAACAGTAAGGAAATATCAGTAAAAATCTCCTAAGGGTCCAAATAGTTGGCACGAGGCCCAAATATGTCATTCAGCTCAAAACATGATGATAGCAAACAGTTTCCAGTCAAATACGCGGTAAAACAATCATTCGGGATGGACTAAGTCACAATCTGTAACAGTGCACGACCCCACGCTCGTCATCTAGCATGTGTGTCACCTCAATATAGCACAACGATGTGCAATCCGGGGTTTCATACCCTCAGGACAACATTTACAATCATTACTCACCTCTACCCGATCCAAATCTATAGCTCGCGATGCCTTTGCCCCTCTAATCGGCCTCCGGATGCTCCAAATCTAACCAAAATCAGTGCAAAACCATCAAAATATGCTAAAGGAACAAAGCCCACTCGAAAGAAATCAAATTACAATACAAATTCCGAAATTGGCCAAACCCGACCCCCGGGCCCACGTCTCGGATTCCGATAAAAATTACATCAATGGACTCCTTATCACTCCCCAAGTTCATTCATACCAAAAGTAACAAAATCCAACCACAAACGACCCCTCAAATCCCAAATTCTAGGTCTCCAATTACAAGCCCTAGTTCTTCAATATTAGGCTTAAATTCGTTGGTTAATTAGGTAAAATTCACATAAGAATCGAGTATTAAGTCCATAAATCTTACCTCCAAGTGTTTCCCCTTGAATCCCTCTTCAATCCTCTTTAAAAAGCTCCAAAATCTCTCAAAATTGGTGGAAGTTAACCCCAAAATCGCAGACCAAATGGCTATTTAAACATTCTGCCCAGGCATTAAATCCTTCTTCGCGAACGCGGTCAATGCCTCGCGTTCACGAAGCACAAACTTACTTTGACCGAAATTGCTTCATCGCGATCGCGACACACAGCTCGCGAATGCGAAGACTTGGCTCTCTAACTCACCGCGGATGCGACCCCCTCCCACGAACGCGAAGAACAAATCCACCTCAACCTAGCTGCTCAACTTTTTCTCTATGCGAACGCATCTGAAACCTCGCGAACGCAATGCACAAGATCCCAGCCCTTCGCGAACGCGGAGCTTACCTCGCGAACGCGAAGGCTAAATCCTCAGCCTCACCTGCTAACCCTCCGCGAACACGAAGGTCATTTGTCCGCAACACTGAACAGCAGTTTTCTGCATTTTTCCAAAATATGAAATGGTCCGATTGACCACCCGAGGCCCCCGGGACCTCAACCAAACATGCCAACATATCCCATAACTTCATTAAAACTTGTTCCAACCTTCGGAACGCTAAAAACAACATCAAATCACCAATTCGCATCGGATTCAAGCCTAAGAATTTTAAAATCTTCTAAATTATGCTTTTGATCAAAAACCCAACCAAACCACGTCCGAATGACCTGAAATTTTGCACACACATTCCAAATGACATAACGGAACTACTACAACTCCCAAAATTCCATTCTGACCCCTATATCAAAATCTCACCTATCAACCGGAAAACACCAAAAGTCCAATTTCGTCAATTCAAGCCTAAATCTACTCCGTACCTCTAAAATACATTCCGATCACGCTCCTAAGTCTCAAATCACCTCGCAAAGCTATATGAACCATCAGAACTCACATCTGAGCCCTCTAACACATAAGTCAATATCCGATTGACTTTTCCAACTTAAGCTTCCTCAAAAGAGACTAAGTGTCTCAAACCTTCTCAAAATCTTTCTGAACCCGAGACAACTAACCAGATCACATATAGAACCGATAAACAAAGCAATAAGAAGTAGAAATGGGGGAAACAAAGCGGTAACTCATGAGACGACTGGCCAGGTCATCACACTTACATACTCAGTACATTATTCGTACTGACGTCCTTTTGTTAGGGATGTTGCATTCTTGCCTGCAGGTATAGATAACCGTATTGATGAGCCCTCATAGTAGATGAGGTTTGCATTCAGGGAAGGATCGGTAAGACTCCACCTCATTCGGAATGCAGCCGAGTCTATGAGTCATCGTGTTAGAGTTTTGCTACAGATGTATGGGTAAGCCGGTTCCCTATCATGTTTTGATGTCTAATACTCTTAGAGGCTTTGTAGATAGAGGTTCACTTTGTACAGTATGTTAGAGGCTTTGACAGCCCATATGTATTCTTGTTTTAAGAACGATAGTTTATTAATAGAGTGTCTGCCCACTTACAATTGTATCTTATGAGTTGTGGCCATGTTGGCCCATGATAGTAATAAAGAAAATAAATAAGTTACAAAATGGTTCGCTCGATCCAGTACGATACCGGGTGCCAGCCACGCCTCCCCAGGTTTGGGGCGTGACAAAGTGGTATCAGAACGGGTTATGTCCTAGGGAGTCTACAAAGTTGTGCCTAGTAGAGTCTTACTTATGGGTGTGTTGCGCGCCACATTTATAATTGAGAGGCTATAGGGCATTTAGGAAATGTTACCCTTCTTATGTTTCCAGATCGTGCCATAAAGCTGAGTCGTAAGAAGTCAGTATGACGCTTTTGCCAGATTTTATGTGCACCAGATGTACAAGTATTGCAATTGAGCTTTAAGGCTCAATTTTCACCTATGTTGAAGGGAGGGAATCAAAAAAACAGAAGATACAATGTGAGATTGAAAGGTAAGTACGGTAAAGGTGAAGAAGATACGAGATACTTAAGTACAAAAGGTTAAAAATAGTCGAGACTTCAGATATAGTTTGGATTTTATTTTAATTTACAAAGGAGACCCTAGTGAAAATTTTGTAAATCTCTAAGATTTAACATTTGAGGATGAATGTTCTAAAGGGATAAGGATGTTACATCCCGTACTTAATATTAGGATAAGTCGTAGTAATCCATATGAGCTTGAAGGGATTAAGACCGTTCATGAGATTATAGAGGATTTCTGACTATGTTATTGTAAGACCCCGTAAGTTTAACAACCTTGATACCGTTATATACATTTGATATGGTATTTTGAGTGGAACAATCTTTGTAAAAAAAATTTGAAAAATATGATTTTATATAATTATTAATATTACTACTTTCGAATATGCTTTAAATTATACACATAATATGAGAAAGTTTTCTTTATTTTAAAGCTAGAAATTATTTTCTCACAAGAAAAGAAGGTTATCTTTTTACCATTTTAAGAATTAAGCGCACGAAAATTTGTACTCTTTATATGAGATTAGAAAAATTAGAAGTTGAGAATATATATATATATATATATATATATATATATATATATATATATATATATATGAATATTTTTGTATAATAATAGTGTATGTATTAATTTTATATGGTACCACATGACCATAATAGTAAAGTATATTATAGTAAGGTGTATAAATTATATTAAAACTGAGTAATATTTTAAATAATTCTTAATTATATGGGTAAATTGATAATTATCTAAAAACAATTTGGATAAAAACATCACGTGACGTATTTTGGCTTAAAAATATTGTGACTCTTACCTTCATTAAACTAGGCGGCATGAATAAAAATGAGACATTGAAAAGGGATAGTTGGGTGGCAGTATGTAAAGTAAGGCTGACAATTATAATATCTTGAAAAGGGATTTCAAGCAAAATAACGTTCTTTCTAAGAGTTAGCCAAGATTCCTTCCATTCTTTATAATTTTATCTCTTAAGGAACGTTCTTTCTAATATCATTTCAGCAAAGAAATGTTCTTTCTAATGTTATTTCTTATCTCTTAAGGAAAGTGTTTCAACAAAAATTATTTTTCAAATAGCAATGTTATTGCTTCGGGTATTTCATTCGAATTATTTTCTATTTCGATCTCATTGTTACGTATTTCGTCGCGATTGGCGTATGTTAGAAGGATTGTCAAGAGAATTGATTCAGGTATGTTAAGACTATTCCTTCTTTCTTTTGGCATGATCCAAGTAACGATACGTATACGTAATGCTATTTCATAAGTGGGTTTACTCTTAATAGTTAAGGATGTCTATGTTATTCATTCCAGTGAAGTGATATTCATTCCAACGAAGTGATATTCATTCCTGGTGATCTTTTCATGATTGTTGAATCATCCATATGTTATGCTTGCCTTGATGCTTATCTTTCTTTTGATGTTGGGAGGATCTTAAGTGCTTGGTATTAGAATATGTTCGTATATGTTTTCTTTTGCTAATTGTGACTACTCCATTACAAATATTACTTTAGCTATATGTTAGTTTTAATCGGAGATAAGTAAAAAGTAAGATAGAGATCTTTGTAAAGTTATTTTAGTTTTAATCGGAGATAAGTAAAAAGTAAGATAGAGATCTTTGTAAAGTTATTTTTTTCTAATCAAATTATGAGTGGGCACAAGAAATTATTCCCTCTATTTTGTTGATTTCAATTTAGTGACCATTAGGGAAGACTTAGTTTTGTTATTCACTATAAATATTATTTTAGTTATATGATTTTTTTGTTGGGGCTTGGTGAATGAAATTGATATATTTTTATTAGACATCTACAATGAGAAAAAGGATAAAACTCAATTAGATAACAATGTTGTAGAGCTCACTTGATACAAATTTGTAACGTTGCACTTATTAAACTTGATTGTTTTAGATGTCTTTGTCGTTTATATCAAAGAATGCCACGGATTTTTTCTTGAGGCAGTCAGGGGACTTGTGATTGAATATTTTCTTATTCTAATAAGATTCACAAAGAATATTTTCGAGCATTAACATATATTGGCACAGAGGCCATCTCTCGTACATTATATGTAATGTCTCTAAGTCCCTATTGAGGTATATGATAAAGATGTTAATATTTATAATATAGTAATACGTGTGTCGTCATGCATATTTATTTACCACCGTGCTACGGCCGATTGGGCAGATATGCATTTACCACCAGGCTACGGCCGGTCGGGCAGTTACCACCGATTGGGTAGTTACCACTGATCAGTTGGGCAGTCATCAATCATACAATATGGATAATAGTCTCAAAGAGAAGCATTATATATATATATATATATATATATATATATATATGTGTGTGTGTGTGTGTGTGTGTAATTATGATAAGTATGCATATACGGTGGCACTTCAGAGATTCAGGTTAAGTTTTATATGTCTTCAATTAATGTTGACTTATTGTTATGTTTCAGTTCTGCCTTACATACTCAGTACATTATTCGTATTGACGTTCTTTTGTTGGGGACGCTGCATTCATGCCTGCAGGTATAGATAACCAGATTGACGAACCCTCATACTAGACGAGGTTTGCATTCAGGGAAGGATCGGTAAGACTCCACCTCATTCGGAGTACAGTCGAGTTTATGAGTTATCGTGTCAGAGTTTTTCTACAGACGTATGGGTAAGCTGGTGCCCTATCATGTTTTGATGTCTAATATGCTTAGAGGCTTTGTAGACAGAGGTTCACTTTGTACAGTATGTTAGAGGCCTTGATGGCCCATATGTATTCATGTTTTAAGAACGATAGTTTATTAATAGAGTGTTTGCCCACTTACAGTTATATCTTATGAGTTGTGGTCATGTTGGCCCATGATAGAAATAAAGAAAATAAATGAGTTACAAAATAGTTCGCTTGGGCCAGTACAACACCGGGTGCCAGCCATGCCTCCCTAGGTTTTGGGGCGTGACATCTGCCTCCCTCTCCTACGCGATCGCGGACCTCTGATCTCGTTCGCGATGAACAAACATGTAGCCCCAGCTTTTGTCCACATAATCTTATGCGAACGTGACATAACCCACGCTTTTGCGATGCTTCACCTGATCAACCTACGTGATTGCATCCCTTACTCTGCGAACGCGATGAACAACTTGTCTGGTCTCAAAAAATGCTCTACGCGATTGCGAGCTTCCTCACGTGATCGCGAAGAAGGATCTTCTGCAACAGAAATACTAGCACAATGTGCTAACTCTTCAAGTCCAAAAATGTCCCGTTGGGCATGCGAAACACACTCAAGGCCCTCGGGACCTCAACCAAACATGCCAACACATCCCATAACATCATTCAAACTTAGTTGAGCCTTCGAATCATTCAAAACAACACCAAAACACCAAATCAACCTAGGATTCGAGCCTAAGAACTTAGAAACTTTCAAAATTCCACAAACAACGCCAAAACCTATCAAAATAACCTCCGAATGACCTAAAATTTTGCACACGTGTCACAAATGAAACAAGGACCTACTCCAATTTCCGGAATTCTATTCCGACCCTAATATCAAGATTTTCACTGCCGACCGGAAACTCCAAAATTTCAATTTCACCAATTCAAGTCTAAATCTACCACGGACTTCCAAAATACATTATGATCACGCTCATAAGTCCCAAAATTAAATTCCAAGATTATTTACTCACAAGTCAATTTTCGGTTGACTTTTTCAATTAAAGCTTCCAAATAAGAGATTAAGTGTCTCATTCCACTCTAAGATCACTCCGAACACAAACCGTCACGATATGATGAAATACAGTTGAACAATACATAAGGAAACAGAAATGGGAGAAACAGAGCAGTAACTCATGAAACGACCGGTCGGGTCATTACAGGAGTAAATCCTAGCCAAAGATAATTAACTTTAGGTTAATGAATGATAAGTAAGAAGAGTTGAGTAAGGTTAAGCTCACGAACTCATTAAGATAATGGGGAAAAAATCTAATGTATATGATGAGCTTACATTCATTCTTGACATCGTTAATCCACAATGTAACATAAAGAATAAAGAAAGAATTCACCATTAATGACCACGGGGTATATCTTTACTTATTCCATAACGATGGCTACAGAAGATGAATAGCAAAGTTCTGAACTTTCTCTCATCTTCAAGATGGATTCTCCTATTCTCATCCCCTATTAGTGAAGAAGCGTGTGATTTGTCAGAATCCCCCTTTTTCTTCGTTCTCTCACCTAGTATATATACTAAGAATTCTCATTTACACAATGGTCATTAGCTAGAGTAGCTAAGTCATTTAACTGAATTACAGGCTGACCCTCTGAAATGCCGTGATATCCAATTCACCGTACAAGCATGCTAAGTACACGACCTTGGTCGTGGCCGAAGTGTTTGTCGCTATAGCGTTCTACGAATACGACTTCGGCTCAAGTGACTTTGCCGTCCCTCTTTACGCAGATTCTTATTTGGTCAGATTTCGACCCATACAAAATATTGTGGGTATAACAGAGAAAAAAAATTGTCTTCTCTTGATATGCATAAAGTAACAAGTAAAAATGGAAATTTATTTTTAGTATACATGCCAAGTAAAAGTGAATAGAGGGAGTAGATACTCACTCCTTCGAACTCGTAAATTGAAACAAAGGAAATAGCGTTCGAGTAAATACAACTTTCCAATCCCACTTATTTTGAAAGAGTTCCTTTAATGATCCTATCAAAGGTATATTTCACATTATTTAGCAAAAACTGAAAAATTTCCCACCTAACTTGTTAGAACCAAATGTTGGGAAGACTACCGAAACAAGTAGGTTGGTAAGGAAAGCTCGCGTTCTCAAGGCACGTGCTTCTGTAAAAAATCGTGCATTGGCACGTTCGTTTTAATAATGCTAAAGTTAAAAAGACTACTAAAGCACGCCGTTCGTTGGCAAAGAGTTCCTTTCTCTTAAATTATGTGCACCGACACATGCATTTGTTCGTTAAAATATATATTATTCAGTCTATGTTCTATTTCTTCTATCCCAAAATATGTATTTTGGTTTTCTTTTTAATTTGTTTCAAAGAATTATAGTTTTAATATTTTAAAATTATTTAATTTTAAACTTTTTTATTTTATTTTTTATAAAATAATTTACATCCATACAAATATTTATAACTTGTTAAAGAACAAAATTTTAAAAGAAAAAAGATTTTCACTCTGTGTCCGGTAAAAGTGCATCACATAAAATCAGACGGGGAGTAAAACTTTTCTCTTTCTCAAGGAAAAAAGAAGACAATTTTCTCAAAGTATAAGAAAATGTGCATTGAAAAAGGCCGAAATTTGGTCGGTATGAAGTGTAAGCTGGGTCCATCTGATAGGATAAAATATGTTGTTCAAAGCAAAATCAATACTACATGAATATCACACTTTGTTAAAGTCAATCAGTGGTAGCCCAGGACGGCTAACGCTCATCTACTATTAAGCTAGTTGTTGCTAATTACGAAATGGTGGTCCGTCATTTTAATGATAAAAAAATAATACAGTGTTCGAGTTAAAAACAGTGAGTGCTTGAGCTCCAATATATCCTGGATGTAGATTCGCCGGTGGAAATCTGTTTTTTCCACATAAATTTTGAAATACAAATTTCTTACTACCATTTTTATTTGAAATGCTATATTTATCAACTTTTTCTTCTGGAAAGTAGACAAGTGACAGTTACAACATTAGTTTCTTTCGAAGGACGACTAATATTAAAATTCGCGTGATATGCAGTAAATATTAAATGAAATTAATCATAACAAATTATTTTATTTGTTTGAACGCATTAAATCTAATAATTTCAATAGAGTTGCATAATCAAGCATTTATATATCCAATTATATTTAACAATAACACATTTATTTATGTTGGCTTCCAGTTGCAGATAGAGGCAGACGCACATTATGGGTTAAGAGGTCAATGGTATCCGAATATTTCGGCAAAAACTCCATATATACTTATAAATATTTTCAAAAAATAGTCAGATATTAGCATAAGCCCCCTACCAATCTTTATAAGCAATAAAAATTTATATTAAATATCATGGTGCCCCGAAACGGCCGAAAGTTGAGTCTGCCTCTGGTTGCAGAGTCAAGCATTTTGTAGTTATTATACTAATATTCGCATATCATTTTATTTTTTAACTGTAATTATATTTTCACCAATAAGCTAAATAATAACATGATTGCTAATCCCCTCCATTTTATATAAGGTGTCTCTATTTAGGAACTCAAGTATTTTTTTTCTATTATAATAAAATATGTTAAATTGTTAACTATGTTGATTTATATTAGTAGTATTCTGGATTCAACTCCCCTCCATTTTCTAATCTCTCCATTTCTCCAAGTTTCTATTTGGATTGGAGACACTTGTCATAGTTAAAAACAACATCTCATTTTTCGTTCATGTCCTAGCTGAAGGAGGGTAAATTTAAGAATTAATTGTTTCTGACTTAGTTGTTGTCGTATTTCTTTTCTTCCTGGTACCGTGAAAAATCAAGGAATAAGGTAATTAAATAAAGTAAAGCTCTAATTGTAACGACCCGACCGGTCGTTTTGAGTTTTAAGATTCCGTTCAGTAGCTCGAGGTCTTGAGTATCTTCCTATTGTGTATTATGACTTGTGTGCATGCTCGAATTTAACTTTCGAATGATTCGGAATGAATTCGGATGAGTGATTCTCACTTTAGAAGCTTATGTGAAAAATGTTGACCGAGGTTTGACTTTTGTTAAAACGACCCATAGCAGTGTTTTGATGGCTCCAATAGGTTCCTATCGTGATTTCGGACTTGGGCGTATGCCCGAAATCGATTTCGGAGGTCGTAGGTTGATTTGTATTATTTTGACAAAAGTTGGCAATTTAAAGGCTTAGAATTTTTATAAGTTTGACCGTTGGTTGACTTCATAGATATCGTATTTGAATTTCTATTTCGAACTTGGAATAAGTTCGTTTTGTTATTTGAAACTTGTCTGCAAAGTTTGGCGTCATTTCGAGCTGATTTAATAGGAATCAGACGCGCGGTTGTGTTTTTAGAAGTTCTTGAGTTTCATATTAAATTCATGTGTTTTGAGGTCCGATTTATGATTTCGGATGTTTATCTTGATGATTTGAACACACGAGCAAGTTTGTGTTATGTTTTTATAATTGTATTGATGTCTCGTTTGGAGCCTCGAGGGCTCGGGTGAGTTTCAGATACATAGCGGAGTGTTTGCTAGAGTTTAAGTCTGCTGGTTTTTGCACAAATACCTCTAGTCTCGCATTTACGGTAATAGGATGAAGTCTGCCAGGTTCGTATTAGCGCACCCAAAGTTCGAATTTGCAATGGAGGGTGGCTGGGTGAGCTGTTCGCATTTGTGATCCCAATGGTCGCATTTGTGAGGTGTCCAAAGTTCACATTTGTGAATGAATCATTACATTTGCGATGACAACAGGGATGTGAGTTTTTTTGCTTTTGAGGGATTTCCATTTACGACACCTACGATTGGACAACAAGCTGAGAGATGGGATTTTGAGTCTCATTTTTATATTTTGGAACACTAGACTCGGTAGGAGGCGATTTTGAAGAGGAATTTTCATCTGCAAACTTTGGGTAAGTGATTCTAATCTATTTCTAATCATATTCCATCAATATATCTTAGACTTTAACATCATAATAATGTGGATCAAAGTGAAAATTTGTTAAACTTTGTCAAATCTTTGAAAAATAAGAATTTAAGTTTTGAGAGTCGATTTAGACTCAAATTTTAAAACTAATCACATATGAACTCATGGGGTCATGGATAGTCGGAATCTACAATTGGACCCGGGTTTTGATAGGTGGTCCCGGATTGTCTTTTGTTAATTTTTGCAGAATTGTGTAAAGATCATAGCATTAATTATTAGAGTTAATTTCTCTTTCATTAATTCATGTTATTAAGTCGATTTTGGATAGATTGTGCCGAGTGGAGGTGAATTATAAAGGAAAAAAAAATATTTTTGAGTATTGATTGAGGACTTTTGAAGTAAGTATCATGCCTAACGTTGTGTGGGAGACTACCCCGTAGGAATTGGTTTGTTTGTACTATTTGAACTACGTGAAAGACGTGTACACGAGGTGGCGAGTATGTGCACGACTTATATATGAAAATTTAACCGATTTAGACTCTTAGGTTCTTATGTGCATTAAAATGAAGTTGTCTTATCATGTTAAATTCTCAATTGCTAAATTTACCCTTACATGTCTTATTTGAAGCTGATTAGTTCATGTTCCATCCCTTTATTGCCAAATATACTCTTATATGCCTTAATTGAAGTTGTTACCTCTTTCATTGCCATGTATCTCTTTCGTAGTTGATTATCCTTAATTGAAGTTAATGTTATCTCTTCCATTGTTGACTTATCCTTATTTGAAGCCATTGCTACATGTTATCTTTCTTATTGTTGAGTTGTTCTTAATTGGAATCATTGTTACATGTTATGGCTCTTATCATTGAGTCATTTTTATTGGGAATCATTGTTACATGTTATTTTTCCTATTGTTGAGTTACTCTTATTTGACATCATTGTTACATACTATCTCTCTCATAGTTGAGTAATTCTTGTTGAAACCATTGTCATTTGTCATGTCTTTCATCGTGAGCCTGTTCTTCCGTTTCTTTGTATTTTTGTAATTCTTGTGGTGATTTACCTGCCGTACTCTCATATTATTATTGTTGTTGTTGTTGTTGTTGTTGTTGTTGAGCCGAGGACTATGTGTGACTGAAATTATTGTAAGGAAATATTATGGCACATGAGCAGATATGGTGCGAGTTATTATATTGTATTGTTATATTTTTAGCACACGTGATACTTTGCGAGGATTGTCGGGGTGTTCGCATGTGAGTTGTCCGTGCTATTGTTATTATTAATTTTACACATGCAGTGTGATAAGGCGGGCTATATATATATATATATATATATATATATATATATATATATATATATATATATATATATATATATATATATATATGGTTTTGCGCAGAGACAAGGAGGGCATTTACTTTATTGTTGTGCATGTGGCGAGACAAGGAGGGCTATGTCGGGGATGATTCGTGATGACTTGTGATGGTCTGGGGGCACTATTACTGATGATTTTTGTGTAATGGTGTGTCTACCTTGTGTGAGTTATGCATTCCACGTTTTGTTGTTTTATTTCCTAGGTGTCATTCGTTGTCTCTGCTCTTACTTGTTGACTCGAGTTACGATAGAACACTTGCACAAGCATACACGTAATTAATCACTCATATTGATTTAAGAAGGTGAATCCTGATGTTTATTCATCATTTACATGTATTTTCGTATATTTGTCTTCTGTGTGAGAGTTGTACTATTGGCACGTGAGTTGTCCGTGCGGTTATGAATTATTGTTATTGCTGGCATTTGAGTTATCCATGCGGATATGAGATATCATCACTCCCTTAGCACGTGCCTTGTCCGCGCAGATATAAGGTATTAATGTTATTGACACCTGAGTTGTCCGTGCAGCGCGTGAGTTATCCGTGCGGTTGTGATTTGTAATGTAGGGCACAAGATGCCAAGTGATTAAGGTTTGTGAATTGGGACCCATAATTTGTGACTCTGAGGTGTGGTACCTCGGGGAAATTCTTGAATAAATCTTATGTAAAAGCGGCTGTTCTTATTGAGTTGTTACTTGTTTTCCTTACTTGGTTTCACCTGACATAAACTATGTTCAGCTTACTCTACGAGTTATTATCTGTTAGTTCCTTGTTGCTAATTGTTGCTTCTAGTTTTATATTGCGAGTATCAGTTGTCGTTTCTACCATGCTTAGCTTTATATTGATATTGTTCCCTGTTAGTTTCACATTCATACTTGTATATGTTATTATGTCTAGTAGGTGTCTTGACCGTTCCTCGTCACTACTCCACCGAGGTTAGTCTTGATACTTACTGGATACCTCTGTGGTGTATTCATGCTACACTTTTTGCATATTTTTGTGCAGATTCAAGTACTTCGGAGTTTGTTGATCATTAGATGGCTGATGAGATATTGTTGTGGAGAATTCAAGATATACTTGTCGTCGCGTTCGTAGGCATGTGTGTCACCTTCTGAAGTTTATTTTGTACAGTTTATTTCAATTCTGGAACAGTTGTACTTAGTAATTTCCTAGTGAACTCTGTAGAGCTTATGACTTGTACTACCGGTCTTGGGAGATTGTATATATCATGTTGGGATTGTTGGCTTTATATACAAAAATATGGTTCATGTTTAATAGTTGTTTTGGTTAAATTCTGTTATTAACTTAGAAAGTGTTAAGCTTACCTAGTCTTAGAGACTAACCATCATGATTTCTAAGGAAGGATTTCGTATAGTGACACTAACCATGGTTAAAGTATTTAATTTCTTTATTTTATCTATAATTCCCAAATAATATCTTTTGTCTCTTTTAACTCAAGTCTGCCCTTGTACAAATCTATGTGATTGTCCTTGTGTTTTTTCCCCCCTCTGGAGAACAAAGGACGACATTGACAATGATTCGACAATTTTTTTACCTTGTTTCTGCGTTCTGAGCTATTGATGCCTAACAAGTTGCCTTATTCAAACTATTGTGTGGTAGTATATAGATGGAGTTAAAATTATAGATTGTAATGATTGCTAGATATTGGAAGATTGAATATTTTTTTCCAATGTTCTGAATATGCAAAATTAGAGAGAAATGGCAATTTAAGTGGAGGCTCCAAATAGGTTTATATCCTTCTCTAATTTTTATTGTCAAAATGTTGGAATTTATTTCTAATATTTCTCATTTTTTAATGAGAATGTAAGAAGATTTTGTAGAAATGGAAAGAAATTAACTCACGGAAAGATCGAAAACTACTACAAGAAAGAGAAGGAATCTTAGATAATGTGCAACTATAATTCTGAAATTGCAAAAGATATTAAATGGAATAAATAAAAGAAGGAATTAAATACTTTAACCACTGTTAGAGCTTTATTTTATTCAATTAAGGCAGAATAGTTAAAGATCCCCTTAACTTGACTTTTTTTTGGCGTGGGTACACCTTAACAATTCGAGGTTCTAAATACCCCATTCAACTTGGTTTTTTGAAAGTTATTAACTCCTTAACGCACTATATGGCAAAGAAAGTAACTTCAAATGAGTTTGGGCGCGTGAAGGTGCCATTTAATTGTCACATCAGGCTAAAATTACCATTTTTCTTAACTGTTATTCACTCTAACTATAAAAATGGTGAAATAACTTTTTTTTTAATTCCAATCCCTATATCACCATCATCATTCCTAATTCCATTCATCTTCCTTATTCTCATCGTATTTTCATATTCATTTTGTGATATAACATCTTCTTCTTACTCTAGCAAAATAACAAATTTCTCCCTAAACTTACGTCATAAATTACGCTTGATAGGCCTTGTAAATACCTCAAATATTGAGTGTATTTTCGGAGAACATTACCCGCGGTAATGGTATTAATCCCGACATGTGGGACACATTTGGACAGTGATTGAGACCCATTTGGGTTGGGTTTGCCGGTTTCTTCCATCGGAGTTATACTTAAAACTGATTTGAGTTAGATTCTTCCACCGGAGTCTTCGTCGAATTCTTCCGCCGGAGTTATATTTAAAACTTATTTGAGTTAGATTCGAGTTTTCGCCGATTCTTCCACTAGAGTTATAGTTGTATTTAAAACTGATTTGAGTTTAATTTAAAGGACCCATTTGATTCTTCCACCGGATTCTTTGTCGGATTTAAGTTGGCCACTGAAATGGCGTGAAAGCCCTGATCTTTATTAGAGTTTAAATTTTTTAATTAAATAAAAAAATAATTTATTTTGCCACTGTGTACAGCCACATCAGATGAAAATTTCATATGGATTGCACATGGATGGACAATGCTAAGGTCCAACAAGTTAAGGAGTTAATAACTTACAAAAAACCAAGTTGAAAGGAGTAATTAGAATCTCGAATAGTTAAGGTGTACACTCGCTAAAAAGCGTCAAATTCATGAGGGTATTTAACTATTATGCCTTCAATTAAATCTCATCCTTTGATTTTTACCCATAATAAGTGTCTCCAATCCAAGTAGGATCTTGGAAAAATGGAAAAAAAAAATTTAAAAGCAGATTTGACCAGTTTAAAAGCCAATTCAAACGCCCTCGAGTAAATGGTGGGGAGTTGGTTCCTAGTATTCTTATCCGTGTTCACATTTAAAATTAAAACCTTATATTTCCGAAATCCTTCACCTATATTGAGACATTAGTACTAAATTTTGTCTTAGAACTGTGGGCATCACGTGGAAAAGAAAAACTGTAGATATCATAGCTCCACATTGTAGAATCTCAACCACTTGACCAGTCAAAAAGCCAAAACGAAACTTTCTTTTTTGGCAATTGGCATTAAACAAAAATAATAACACAAAAGTGGAAAGAGAGACAAAGTGACAACCAGCCACTGAACAGCTAAAGCCATCGCTTTTGTATAGCAGTAGCAGCCAGGAACTTCCCTACCTCTCTATATAAAGTACACCGATTTCTACTTCAGACATAAACTTTCCTCAATGGCTACTCTTTCAATAACCCGAATTTCCTTGTCCCTTTCACTCATTACTTTGACAGCTTTCTTCTTTACTCCTTCAACTGCCCAAACAAAATGCAATATTAATTCAGTGTACCAACTCGGCGATTCTCTCGCCGACGCCGGTAATGTCATCCGTACACCCGGCGCCTCCATCATTTTCCGTGCGGACCGCTCTCCTTACGGCTCTACTTTCTTCAACAGACCCACTGGCCGTTTCTCAAACGGCCGTGTCATTATCGACTTTATTACCCAATCTTTCAAACTCCCTTTCCTCAATGCTTACTTGGACAGGGGTGCTGCTTTCACACAAGGCGTTAATTTCGCTGTCGCTGGTGGTACGGCCCTCAACACTTCCTTCTGGACTGCCCGAAACATTCGGTTGCCCACTTGGAACACCCCGCTCGCAAACCAATTAGGTTGGTTCAAAACTCATCTTCAGTCCACCTGTGGCTCCAGATGTGCAGACTCTCTCAAAAACTCTCTGATAGTAATGGGGGAATGGGGTGGAAACGATTACTACAATGGGTTTTTCCAGAACAAGCAGATCTCAGAAGTTAGGACATACGTTCCTAACGTTGTCGCTGGGATTATGAGAGGCATCAAAGATGTGATTCAGCTCGGAGCCACGCGCTTTTTGGTTCCAGGAATTTACCCACTCGGGTGCTTGCCGCTTTATCTCACATCATTTCCTGACAATAATACAGGCGCGTACGATCAAATGGGTTGCTTGAGGAACTACAACGAGTTCGCTTCGTATCATAATAGATACGTGAGCAGAGCTATCGCGAATCTGCAGCGCGAATTCCCCAATGTTAGTATTGTGTACGGGGATTTCTATGGTTCCCTTTTGACAGTTATGCGCAGTGCTTCTTCCTTTGGATTTGACCAGAACACGTTGCTTAGTGCATGTTGTGGAACTGGAGGGAGGTATAACTTTAACTTTAGGACCGTGTGTGGAGCTGCTGGGATCAATGTTTGTTCGAATCCGGCTAGATACGTGCACTGGGATGGAATTCATTTGACAGACGAAGCTCATCGTCGTATGACAGACATTCTTGTCAACGACATGTTGTCCAAATTCAGGTGTGCTGTTCAGGCAACTAGCTAGGTTGAAGATTATTATATATATCCAAGAATCGGATATAGTTGGGTGTTTTAATTAGAGTCAAATGTATGCTATAAGAGAAATGATGTAATTGCATGCCTTGAATCTTTTTGTTTGATGAGTGGAGCTAGAGGTTTTGATCACGTGCTCTCTGTGAGCTGTGACTATTCAAGCGTCCAAAAGTTCTCGTTTCTTGCTAAATAAGACTACGTTTATTTTCGTTTAATTCAGAATTTGATTTAGATTCTCATTTATGGTGAAAATCAACGAACTCACTGAGTTAGCAAGTGACATGATATGAATTTTTCCTTTAAATGGTAATCAAGACAAAACGCAGCGCGTCTCACATGAGTTTGACACATTACCAGCTAGATATCTTTTGAATTTTTTATATGCAGTGTTTGTAAATATTACCTATAAAACCAGTTATTTTAATATCAATGTTTAAAAAAAACGACATAAGATCCATTCATATGTTTATTCTGTAGAAAATAAATAGAAGAACATCGATGATGAGGTGATTCTTGTATAATAAATAAGATTCTTAACTGTAATCGTCAATCATGCATATGAAAAGCGCATAAACAGATTTACTTTATATTGCATTTAGTTTGTAATTGTATCACTAGCACTTAATAGGTAGATAGATTGATGTCTCCAAATGTTGATCAAACCTATGCGGTGTTGATATGACGGGGCTGGGTATTGTTATAAATAGTAAAATATAACGACTCGATATGTTGTTTTGAGGTCTAGCATCCCATTTTATAATTTGAGACCTTACATAGTAATTTGAGACCTTACATAGTCTTATTTGAGGACTTACGACTTACGTGCATGAACCGTATTGATTTCCGAAAAGTTTAAATGTGATATGTTATTAAAGAAATTTGGTCTTTAAACTTAAAAATGTGAGTTGGCCACGGTCAACATTGTTGGTAAGCAACCTCAGATAGTTGTTTTGACGATTCCGATAGGATCAGATTTTGGACTTGTACGAATGTTTGGTTGTGGTCCCGAGTGACACGATGTCATTTCAACGCTTATTGTGAAAAATTAAAATTTGAAGTTATAAACTTGAAAATCTTTGATGCTTGATTCTTGATTTTAGCTGTTATTTTTATGATTTGAACTTCCGAGCGAGTTTGTATGATACTTGTTAGCATGTAATTTTTAGCCCTACATAAATTGCTCCTAAAATGCCATTTAAATTAGTAATTCATTTGTTTGTTTGACTTTTCATAAGAATTTTAGTAATTTATTTTTATATTTATTTATTTTTGCATTTTAGTTGCATTTAGTTACAATTTAATTGCATATTATAATACACAAAAATCACAAGAATATCATTTGTTACTCATCTTTGCCTTTAGAATTTAAATAGTATAATCAGATAATGGTTAGGACTGATTGGCATTTTAAACCATTAATTAGATAAAAAGGGGCTAAATGTGAAAATGAGGCTAATGACTAATTGAAAAAAGTGGCTATTTATCTAAAAGCAAAGAGGAAGGAATAGTGTAAAAATGGCGTGTAGTAGCCACTAATTAAGGGTGTCTTTAATTTTTATCCACTAATTATAATGCTTAGCAAAAATAGCCACTACTAATAGAAAAAAGACAATTTTACCCTTTCTTCCTCTCTTTCGCATTGCATTTTCATCTGGAATACCCAAGGTGATTTCACGGTCGGCCTCCTCCATGCTTGGTCAATAGCATCAGGTCTATTAGTAGCCCCAATTACTAGGACATAACCAGGTCCATCACGAGGTCCTTCTGATTTTGCTTCATTATTTCTTTTACCAATACGTACAGTAGTTCCTTTTGCATCATCAAAATTTTCAAGTTCTGAATTTTTGAGCAGATGTCTCAATTACGTACAGTAATTTCTTTCTTCTTACCTTGTTTTTGTTTCTTTTGAGTTCAGAGATTAAAAGTTAAGGACATGAGTCTTTAAGTTTGACATGCAGGTTTAAAAGTTAAGGACATGCAATCCTTAAATTTGACATGCAGGTTCAAAAGATAAGGACAGACAGTCCTTAACTTATAGTTTCAAGTTCAAAACTTAAGGACAGTCAGTATTTAAGTTATTGTTTCAAGTTCAAAACTTAAGGACTTGTTGTCCTTAACTTTGAGTTTCAGATTCAAAAGTTAAGGACAGACAGTCCTTAACTTATAGTTTCAAGTTCAAAACTTAAGGACAGACAGTCCTTAAGTTATTGTTTCAAGTTCAAAACTTAAGGACTGTCTGTCCTTAACTTTGAGTTTAAAGTTTAAAAGTTAAGGACAGACAGTCCTCAAACAGTACTTAACTTACAGTTACAAGTTCAAAAGTTAAGGACGCTTGGTCTTGAAGTTTGAGTTCCAAGTTCAAAAGTTAAGGACATATAACCTTGAAGTCCTGAACTTAGAGTTCCAAGTTCAACAGTTAAGGACATGTAGTCCTGAAGTCCTGAACTTAGAGTTTCAAGTTCAAAAGTTAAGAACATCTAGTTCTGAAGTCCTTAAGTTAAGGACATGAGCAGAAGGGCATTTTCGTCCGAGCAGTTAACGTTTATTAAACCAGTGGCTAAAGACTAAAGACATAAATGCTGGCTTTAAAATAAAGACATGAGCGGTTAGTGGCTATCTGTGCAGATCGCCCAGGAATAGTATGTGATGGTGACCCATTAAAACTAGGCCGAGTCCCAAACGACCCAGTATTCTGAAACGCATCCCCGCGTCCGATCTCCTGATTCGGTCCGACATTTCTGCCTTTTAATCCTTCAAACGACGTTGCTTCACCCCAAAACACGTCGTCTCATAATTCACGCCTTTTAGCCGAAAGAGATCATAAAGGTCTCACTTTTATAACCCCCACCCAATTTCCTCCGACGAGATTAGGAATCTAGTGTGGCAGAAAATCTCTTCAACCACCGTCCACTATCCCATTGACCACAGTTGACCACGGACCTAAAATCATCTCTGCCGGCCGGAGTTCACAAAATTGCCGCAAACCACCCTTGTTCTTCTCTTGTTCTCCTCACCTACACCCTCTTGATAAGATCGAGTCCCAATTCTTTCCCCACTACCACCAGAATCAAAACCCTAGCCTGCTCTGCCCCTTTTTGATTTTACTCACAACAGTTGATAAAATGACCTTGAAACCTACACCATCTGATAGAATTCAGAAAGATCTATATAGTGGTGTTGGTATTAGGTCATTTAATGGTCATCGGCGCTGATCAACTCATTGTTGACCGGCCAAAATTCATGCAATCCCTTCGTCACCACACTCGTTTGACTCCCATGAGTCTTTCTTCCAAGAAGATCAATTAGGATTCTAAATCCAAGACGGATCTCTTGGAGGAAAGACCCTTGGAGGTCGAACAAATCAATGTCTGCCACCTATGTTCTTCCGGGCCCCTCTTAATCATAAATGGTATATTGTGAATCTGTAGTTCTTTTCCTACTTATCTTGCACTGTTTGAATGTGATCTCATGCGACCATGTGTTTTCCTGTCATTCAATTTGTTTGCACATTAACTATTAGGTTTTCTTTCAAGTTATAGTTTGTTTATTCTAGATTAGTTGATGGAATTAAATTGCGTGTTAATTGATAAGTATGGTCATTCTTTATATAATTGTGTGCATTTAAGATAACTTTATACCAGGCGTGAGTATAGCCTGATAAGGTTTTTTCTTAGATTACTAGTGGTTAATATTATGTTCACAGTATTCTTCCGTTTTCAATAGTGTCGGGCCTTATTTATTTGTTATTGTTATTATTTTCATCTATTTTCTAGTTCTTACGTCGTTATTATTTCTATGGTATGTTAATGGTACTGATGTATTTGTCTCTTTTCGTCTTCTTGAGACGTGAGTCTTTTGAAAACAGCATCTCTACCCTCTCGGGTAGGGATAAGGTCTGCGTACTCAGTACCTTTCCCAGACCCACTTATAAGATTTCACTGGATTATTGCTATTATTGTTGTTGCAAGTGGCTTGGTGGATTATTTGCAGCATGATTGTTGGCTAGCTTTTATTTATTTAATGGTATATTTATTTGTAGAATTTGTTCTTTTTGGATGTTAAGTCAAGTATTAGGTTTTGATGGAAGGATTTGGGAATTGAAACTGGTAAGTTGGGCCTGTTCTGAATATGAAACACTGGTCCATATGAAATACCTCAAGCCACCATGCCCAAAATCCACAATCGCGCGCAATTCTACATCAAGTACCCAAGGTGCATGACCATACCTACGGAGAAGAAAATGACACGATGCCACACAAACCCGAAAGAATATAACCAATGCGCAATTAATCATGTATCATCCAAATATATATCTCGCTTAAATTTCGCTATAAGGCCCCAATAGAACTGCACCATGTGTGCATATAATCAACGAATTACAACCCCTCGTAGCATAGAAGGGTAACTCATAGAACATATCAGAACATGAATAAGCTCAACACTAACTGAATGACACATCCCTCACAATGGCAGTACGGAGCCCACCGATTCGACCCGGTGTAAAATACACATCCTCATTAGGCCTACAAATGGGCCCCAAATCAACTCTGCTCATCCACAAATAGTTAAATAACCCTTCGAAGGTCAACAATGACCTAACCATGACACATACCATACTTTGACTAGCTTTTGCCACATTTTCACAGTCCACAACCACAAAACAATCTGCTCCTGAGAACTTCTAACCTCCAAATGCATAGAACACATAAAGTACCATATCTGATCCCAACTCCACTGCCTGAATGTCTAACACATCTATCATATACGAGCATCCCATAAGGAATACTTCCATAATTCTTCTGTGCCACTTATAAAATTTTGAATTTCAACAATCGATCAATCATGCGAGTACGACAATACCAATGAAACATCCGTAAGTCAAAACACAATGTGCCTTCCGAAATGCGCACCCTTCTCATGCAAGACCAAGCAGTTATAACATTCATCTAAACATAAGAAACCGTCCATGTTGTCTAAGAATTCAAGACCTTCTCTTCCAAAACTGAACCGTGAGCTTGCATACGCAAATCTTAATCCCACTCAATACACTGCATCAATCATGCCATAATATGAAAAGTACGAGGATCTCATAATCAACTCTGAGTCACAAGTATAATACATATTCAATTAGCCAGGAACCTTCCATTTGATCTCATCACGGACAAAATCACAATACACAACATGTTCCACACACCGGTAGGAAATATACACCTCGAACCATGGTAGAAACCACTGAGAATATCTTGAAACCCCTTTGCATATAACCAAGTCATCAGAACTGAATCTCTCTAACTCAACCGAGCCACGCAGGTCGCGAAACCCAAGCACTCGTAGAGACTCACCACATCATAAGTACATGAAAGAACTAATCCCATCCATTACTGTGTTGATCCAACATATTACTAAATTGTCATATTTCTCCAAGTTCCGAATTACCTTCAAATTGATACTTCTCCTAACTAGAACACCACGATCCTTAACCAAAACTCACCCCACTTACTCTAGCATAGAACTACACTGTCCTAAGGCCTATAAGCTATTGAATTCCCTCTTAAGTACCCCAAAAGTACCATAATCGAGATACCCACTCTGAAGATACCTTTTGCGAATCTAAAGTCGTTTCCTTCACCTTCCTGACATTGAAATATAGAATCCATAAGGATATTGAAATACCGCAAGTCCCGACCCCATCTGATGCAAATCTCAAATTCTAGCCATATACAAGTCTGGGAAATTCCCAATTGCCGCATATAAATCTTGAATCCATTAGAACATTCTCGAGAGTCATCCACTCCACTCAAATCTCAATTGCACCGATCAAATAGGCTGAACTACAATGTGCCCCATTAGCACAACAACACCCAAGGAAGTAACCCCACCTTAATGCAACCAAACAAATTCCTACACCATGCACACTATATCCTTCACGAATAACCACTCAATCATTCCATGATTTTCATATACCCATAGACTGTAATACAACTCTGTTTACCTTGAAAATGATATTAACAATTATATTTGATTTGGTGGTTCTAAAAATATGTGATTTATTTCAATACTAGTTGTTAGGAAATAGATGCTAAGTGTAAGTAAAGAGAATAAGGTATGCAAACCAATGTTTATGAAGGATCGAGGTCTTAAAATCAATGGAATCAGGGACCTCAGGTCCGATAATAGCAATAAATGAAGAATAATAAAGCTGAAAGACAGTATTGAGCGTGAGTAAAGCAGAAAATGTTCCATTGTGGTAAAGAAAAATGTCGTGTCCCCCTACAAGAATGTTTGGGTACCCTTTATATAGGAGGGGTGAATCCCAACACAGTACAAGCCCAATCATGACAGAGAAATGCTATTGGTACAGCTGTGTAACAGACTTTTACGGGCTTGTACTATCTTTGCAAACCTTACCAGCTTTAACCACGCGTCCTTGAGAGTTTTCCTGCCTTTCCATGATGGTCATTGAATTTATACTGCCTCGAGGTAGGCCGTGGTAAGCCTTCGACATGCTTTATCGAGGTATGCATTTCGGGGTCGAACTTCAGTTTTTACTCTGAGCCCCTCGAGATTGGGCTTGACATGCCATAGAGGCCTTGATATCGGGGCCCCCGGTATCGACCGCACACAGATAGTCCCCGCGTTTCTTAGAATGAAATGATAAAAAATGATTTGAATTATTTGACTCTTCGATGTCCCTATACACAGATAGTCAGCTGAGGTCAGTGAATGATGTGACAGAAAAGAAGTGCAAAAGTCACGCCTGTACATTTCTCGATAAGCTTTAAATCGAAAATGGCGGCTGGCCATCCTTTTACCTTCTTCAACATGCATGACTTTCCCTATAAATGCCTCAATCCTTCGTTGCTTAAACCTTTACTTTCACAATATCTTCGGATCTTTAGCAACTGTGTTTATACGCTCACTTCTTCCTTGTGTTCATCTCTCAACCGATTTCTTCTTCTTCTTCTGAGATTTTATAGCAAGAATGGCAAAAACCTCTAAAACTGTTCCCCAAAAAGAGAAAGCCCCTTCGTCATCATGCTCGTCTAAGAGCAAAACGGTACTACCACCTCGTATAGAGGAGTGTATTCCCAGGCCTTGTGAAATATCTTCTGATTTCTAGGTCGAAAAACCTTCCTCTATTCTGGGACGATGCGAACCTATGACTCGATACATCAGCCTAATAACTGAAACTAAGAAAGTGAAGGTTGACTGCCGTTGGGGGGAGGCGGTGCAAGTAGAGATTCCTTTACGTGAAGATGACATAACCAAACACAAATCCGGTTTTCTTAGTGTATACACATATCCTTTCACCTTAGGCCGGGTAGAAGTCTCTTCGCCACCGATAGACCCAGTGATCCTCGATTTCTGCAGACAATATCAGGTGACGCTTGGACAAATCTATCCATCATTCTAACGCATCGTTTATCTGGTTAGGTATTTCTCGAACATGGTCGAGGGGATGCCTTTTAACCTTGATCATCTGATTAGACTGTATACCCCTGACTTTATCGAGGTGGCCTAATTAAGTTAAAACGTCGATCCCCGAAGGACTTTTTTGCTAGCATTGATGAGGACAAGGACCAAGGGTGGATGAGCCGCTTTGTCTGATTTAGGACCTCGGACCTGATCTCCACTGAGAAAATGCCATTCCATGAGGAATGGAATATGAAATGTAGGTAAACATGTTTTGCTAATCGGATATCTTTTCTTGCCTTCGAATTAACTCCCTTCGATGATGCAGCTATCGAGTGGTACCACGGTACTGTCAAGGATCTCTCGGGCTGGGTCCGACAACTCGATTTGACCTGCCCATATGTGAAGCACGTGTGGCGTGATCTGGCTAAGACCCATTGGGAGGCCAAAAACCATGGTGAGTTTTTATTTCTGCCATACTCGAGCTCCTTAGAGAAGATATCTCTTGATAATACTTTCACCCTTTGTGCTTATGCAGGCCTTGGAGAGGCCGTTTTGATGAGGGAACCCCCGCATGGGGAAGCAAATACCCCGAAGCCCGCTAAGGAGAAAAAGAGAAAGAAGAAATCACCAGTTGAGTCCCCGAAGCCAAAGAAGGCTAAAGTTCAAAAGCCCAAGGTCGATTCAGCGGCCTTAACTTCGAAAGTAGCAGAGAGCCACCGAGCTGGGGGTGAAGAGAAAGATGACTCCCCGCTAGCACACTGGGGAAAAAGAAGCGTGATTGCTTCGGACCTTGCTGAGTCGATAGTTGTTGAGCCAAAGGCTTCTAAACTAGAAGTTGCTGATGCTTTCCTACCTCGGGCCGAAGAGGCTCTCGAGGGTGGATCAAATGATGTCCTTGAGTCGGTTGGCGGCCAAAACATTTCCCGAGCCGAGGGGCATTCGATAGATGAGTTAGGGGAGCCCAGTTCTGAGGCTCCTCAGAGGCAAGAGAAGGCCCTGATCGATCCAGCCAGAGTTATTGATGTGGGTGATTCCCCTCCGGGTCCGGCATTCTCTCCAAGGGAGATACGTGATGCGCATAATAGAGAGATTTCTGATATGGGGGTGTCCCTTAGGGAGAATGATGCGTTTGAAGGATTCTTCACTGGGATCAGAGAAAAGCCCGAGCTTAATGCCCCGCTCATTTTCGAGGAAGCCGAGAGGCTCTGCAAACAGGTAATCTTTCGTCGACTATGCTCTGAGCTCCGATCCTCATCTTCCTTATTTTGTACTTTTACGCTTTTAGGCTATAGTGCTTTACAATCAGGCCTTTGCTAAGTCTCAAGCTGAGTTGACCCACTATGAGGAAGAGTGTCGGAGGCTCTCATTAGAGGCTGACGGGCTCAGAGCTCTTTTTACCAAAAAAGAGGAAGAACTTCATGACCTTCGGGCTCGTTTGGAGATGGTGTCTTGAGAGCGGACCGCTCTTGCTGGGCAGGTAATACAGTCTTCGTATGTTTTTATTTTCGTGCTTGTCCGACTTTAGCATTTAACACCTTTGGGTTGATTTTTGCAGCTTGAGCAGAAAGATATCCTGATGAAGGAGGGGCTCAGAGGCAGGGATATTGAGATTCTCGGACTCAAGCAGCATGTGGACGAGATAGCCGCCGAGAGAGATACCCTCCAGTGGAAGTTGACCTCGGTTGAGCATCATCTTCAGGATGCAAGGGAAGATAGTCATAAGTATAAGGATCTCTTTGTTAACTCGGTCGCCGCTCTATCTGCAGCCAAGTCCGAAGCCGATGCGCTCATATCCTCGTACCGAGAAGATGCTATTGCTACAAATGCTCGAGCCAAGAAGGTATCTGAAGAGGTTGAGCTTGAACTGACCCGAGCCCTGAAGGATGCCCGATTAAGATCTCGGAGATAGGCTCTCGAGGATGTATATGCAGGGGGCATCGATTTGTCTGTTGAGATCGAGAGGGTGAAGGCCCTAGAGGAAGAATCGGCAGCTCTACTTTCTTTCGATGATGGTTCAGCCAATGGTTCAGCCAACAACTCGAAGGATGATGAAGATGAAGGTGAAGTCCCCGAGAGAGAGGAGGCCGTTGATGTTCCGGGGGTCGAGGGCCAAGCCATTGAAGACACAACTTCCGAGGGAGATCCGTCCAGTCAAGTGACCCCCACAGCAGATTAGGTTTTTTTTGTTCCTTTTTTGTGTAAGTGCTCTGATCGCTGCCAACTCCACACTACTAAAAGGTACGAAGAGAAGGTCGCAATAGCTTTTACCCGATATGAGGGTCAGGATCGATTTCCACAGGGAGCTAGGAATGGAGTCGAGTATCTATCTAGACTAGAGTTGTGTATTTGTTCCTAATGTCACTTCTATACATTTTTGGGTTTTTGATTATAAACTACTATTACCAAACTATTAATTGAAACTAGATTATGCTACGAGATAATTACTAAGTTATATCTAATGGGAAGAAGGGCACTAGGGTCATGACATTACCTAGGTGGCTAATTGACGGGTAGATATTACTAAGGTTCGATTGACATAATTGGGGCTTATGCTATAACCGTTGCACAATTTTACCTACTCTCACACCTCTCGGTAGAGAGAGTGATTTTGCCCAATTGACTCTCTCGAGACCAGATGGGTAGGCCAATTAGCTCAAGCAACTAGGGTTCAAGTTGGGTAATTACTCTCTCGAGGCTTAACCCTTTAATTGAGACTATCAATTCTCTTGAGTCCATCCCAATTTCTTGTTGGGTCAATTTTGGAGACTTAGGCTCTCTTTCTCAAGAAGAGCCAAGTCAACTTAGCACAAACCAATGTTTGCAACCACCAATTCATAGATTAAACCATAAAATTGACCCAAATAACAAACACCCATAGTCAATCTAACATTAGATGGCAACACCCATCAATTACCCACACTAGAGTTGAGCCACAACCCTAGCTAATGGGTTTAGCTACTCATGCTTGAAGGAGAAAATAGAGAAATAGATGAAGAAAAATGCATATTAATTAAATGCTAAATTAAAATACAAGAATATATCGTTAATTTGAAGCTAAGATGCCAAAAATGGCTACAGATGAAGTTTCCACGAACGCAGCTAAATTCTGGATATATTTGATGACCTAAAAATGGTAAAATGTTCTATTTATACTAGGCTCGAAGAACTGGACAAAAATATCCCTGCGGGTCAGCGCAGGCTGCATAAAATGGACTGCGGCCGCGCTAGGCTCTTGGACTTCAATCCTGGGCTCTCTGACTTGGGCTCCGCGGACCGCGTAGAATGCACCGCGGCCGTGGAGGCAGTTGTCGCGGTCCGCACAACCATGACCGCGGACTGTATTGGCATTTTTCATCTCTCTGAGTATCTCTTCCATGGATCGCACAAAAAAGGCAGTGCGGCCGCGGAACCTTCACCGCGGACCGCGCAATGTGGACTATGGCCGCGTTGCCTGAAGCCTAGTTTTGCCATCTCTCTGAATCACCTAGTGCGGCCGCATTCAACTTTGTGCAGTCCGCACTAGGCCTGTTTGCCCTCAGTTTACTTTGTCTTTGATACTTGAGCAGGTTTCACTCCTTTTGAGCCGATCTTTGACATTTCGTCACTTTGTCGATCAAACCTGCAATCAAGCACAACTTATGAGCCTTTTGGGACTATTTTGTAACGATTTATAATCAAAGCATAGGCAAGAAGGAGCATGAAACTCGTTAAAATCTCTACTTATCAACTCCCCCAAACTTAAGCCTTTGCTTGTCCTCAAACAAACAAAATAAGACCCACCCCTTATGGGAAAATCCAAGTATTTCCAACAATCCTAAAGTAACCTCAACAAGCATCAATTGGGACTAACAATTGCCCTCAATACGAATGAATCATTCACAACATTTAAACTTTGAAAAACTATGGATCAAGTGTGACACAAGAGCATCAAGAGTTGACTCATTACATCAAAGAACTCTCTCAATTACTTTGGTCATTGTGGAACCCAAACTCACACATCCTCAACTCTCCCTAAGCAAACCTCACCTTTTAGAGTATTAGCATACAAACCGAGGTTAATGGGAATTCACTCATCTCTCTTAAGGAAAGGCCACAAATCCAGCTCTAAGTACCATATGCTTGCCCCTCATGTAAGTATCCACTAATGTAAGCGTCATTTAGCTCAAGATCATATAGGGCTTTTGAGACGTCAATGTGAAGGTTTTTCGTCCAGGGTAGGAAAGGTTTTTGGTCTAAATGGGTTCCATCTTCCCTTAAGCACTTCCTTTGATTCATTTGGCCCAATTCTCTTGACTCTTTGAGTATCTCACTTCTTTTTAAGGGGTTAGAGAGACATAATATCACTCTTTCTTATGCACTTCAAAATGTTTCTCCTTTTTTCAACTTTTTCCACACCTTGTTTTTTTCTCTTTTGTTTTTTTTCTTGAATCCCTTTTTATTCTTTTTCACATTGGGCTTTCTTTTTGTCTTTTTCTTTTCTTTTCTTTTTCATTTCCTTCCTTTTCTTTGCTTTAGTACCTTTTACCACTTTGTTCCCTCTCTCGTCTCTCCCCCCCAAACATAGACTTTTGCTATTGCTCAAGGGAAGATCGGGTGCCAAAAGAGGGTATATTTTAGAACGGATATAGGCTTATAGTATTGTTTCTTGAAAGAGAAAGGTTTAAGGCTCAAAAGGGTTAACTAGGGATTATATCATTTGTGAGCTATGGAATTCAACTATCATTTGGATCAAAGAGAGCCTATAATCACTTCTCAAGCCAAATTTCACTCAAGATTTCGCCTCAACAGACATTCATGGAAAGTTCTAGACCATTGGCTCGGTACTTGGACACACAGTTTGATTTCTCACCACACAAGCTCAAGGATTGCTAAAGACATAGAGTCGGGGGCCCATAATAACCTTAGACACGATTGAGCACACAACAGTCTCGAAAGACCACATGATGATTGTTTGGACAACACAAGAGTCTCAAGGTCACGACTTTCACCATCCTAAACAAACAACTTGTCTTTGATCATGGGATCAAAGGCAAATGTGTTAGGCCCAAGTGAAGCTTTGCTTGAGGTACCCTTAACAATAAGCTACCAAAAATAAAAATAAAAACGGACTCAAACCCTTAATAAGGTTGTCACGCCATCCATCATCGGGAAGAGCTACCCGGTTCACACAATACTTAACCTTTGGAAAGAACCGTGGTATTAAGAAAACCAAAGGCTTATTGAAGTGCCAAAAACGAAACAGAAAGCTACGAGCCTATCTAAGAAGCTAAAAACGAAAAAGATTTTTACGAAAATATAAAATAGAATGAATATGTACAATAGGGGATTTGAATATACAATGGGGGATGAATATATACAATAGTGTAACTTTATATACAAACCAATGGGAAGATAAAAAATGTGATAAAAGTAGCTAAATGTAAAGTTATATACAGACCAATAGAAAATCAGAAATACATAAAATGTAACAATATATATAGTCATCCAAAAATGTAGGGCGCACCCCCTCAAATAAAAGCTAGCATTGTCCCTAAAGCCAAGTAAACAAATAAGCACCAAAAAGTATAAGGAAAGGATATGGGAACTCCCTAAGCTGTGTCCGTCTGCATGGGATCATCAGTTGTCCCCAGGTCCTCTGTATGCGCGGGAACCTCAGACTGGTTCCCGATCTCCTGATGCTCAGCTGCTGGGACTGGGGCCTGGACGAGTTGAATATCAGGAATATCCTGTGGCTGACTGGAGGAAGCCTCCGGTGGGTCCGCCAACTGGATGATCGCCTCATCTGCACTAGGGAGCTTCCTCTTCTTCTTTGGAAGCCTTTGTGTCTGCTCCTGCTATGGCTCTGTTGCTGGTACTGCTGCTGGAGCTGGGTCCTCAAATAGCAAATCTAAAGGCAACTGGTCTGCCTTCAGTCTGTCCACATCCACTTTAAGCTCCTTCACAAACTCCTTAGAAGCCCGTGTTTTGCGCAACTTCTTGTGCTCCATGGCAAGCTCCTTCAGGGCCTTGCCATGTGAATCCACTGCCTTAGCCAAGGCAGTCTAAGAATCAAGGATCTTCTGCTGGTTGGCAAGAATCTCCTTAAGTGAATCCTCGATAGACTGGGGCACCTGCACTGGCTGTGGTGCCGATTGAGCCGCAATGGTGGAGGTCAATGTAGACAACTTGGACGAAGCAGTTGCCATCCAGTTGTTCAAGCTATGAAGTGTATGGCTCACCTGGTGGGCGGTGATAGGATGGGCCTGGGAAGATGGAATCCCCGTGCCAGCTGAAGTAGAGGGACAAGCAGTAGTGGAAGGTTCGGGAGGCATGTCAGCAACTGTGGAGGCAGGCTCAGTGGAGGGCTCTACCGCAACCGACTCTTCAGACTGGCCAGTTGGGGCAGAAACAGGTGGCTTGTAATTCTTGTCCTTGGGGTTGTCTGACCCCTTCAAACTATACCACGAAAACGGAGCCACATGTTTGACCTTGATGTTAAAAGGTCTCTTCTCCACCTCCAGGTCCCGAAAATACATAGTGAGGGTGCTGGGAAAAGGGTAGTTCCGGTCATGCTCAACCCTCACTGCAGAAATGACACGGGACATCACATTGCCCACATTGATAGGGTATCCCGCCATAATAGATGCAATAAGAACAGCCTGGTCAAGTGGAATAGTCTGATCATGGGTAGTGGGGTCAAGCCGACTGCACACAAAAGTCAACCACCCCCTAGCCTGAAAGTTGAAAGTCCTCCGAAGTATTTTGGCCCCTGCTTGCAACCACTCTGGAACCGTACCCGAGATTTCTAGGTATGAATCTAACCACGGAAGAACCTCCTCGCCCATTGACAACTTTTCATTATAAAGGGACTCATCTTCTTCATTGAACCCCAGGTATTCATTTAGTGCCTTCTCGGTAAATACCACATTTTTGTTTCGCACTTTGGTCACCTTAGTGCCCTTCAAGATGTGGGCCACATTGCTATAAAACTCCTTGACCATGTGCTCATTCGGCTTCACACAATTATCTGTAAAGTGCTCCCAACCCACTCGAGCTCAAAACTGTTTATGTACATTGGGGTGTAGGGGTAGAAGGTCTCTGTCAATGAAGCTCCTCTCAAGAATCAATTTTCGTGCCGGCCACCATTCCCTAAACTTGTGGAACGCCACCTGACTGACAAATCTATCTTCCCAAATAGTAGGATTTCTAGTCCGGTCAATACCCTCAACCTGAGGCACACCACCCCCAAGTGACTCCCCATCTCCCTCATCACCTCTAGCACCCTCTCCAGATATTGAAGCTATGGGAGAGGTAGAGTATTCATCCCCACTACCTGCTACTGAGACCTCAGACGACCCAGAAGAAATGTTCACTGATGCTTGGGTAGTGGGGGATGCTGGAGGTGTATCTCTCAATCTATGCCTCTCTGGCCAGTCAGGGATGTATTCTGGTACAGAGTCCAAAAAGATCTCCCGGGAAGGCTCGTACTCACTCCCCGAGTTATCAATGGCTCTGTTAGCCGCTTTTATGGCCTTCCTCATGTCTTTGATGTTTTTTCTAGCCTATGGAGTGAGTTTTACCATCCTTTGCTTCCCTCCCCGGGAAGAATCACCTCGACCGGTTTGTTTCAAGCCTTTGCCTCATTTTTAACCATTGTCTGCAAGCACAAACATCTAGCTTTGTTAGTGTCAGCACAAACAGTGTATCAGTTGTGGAAAATGAATTGCAGAACAGAAGCCCAAAAGTTGCAGAAGATGTTGCAAACACAATGCACCGCGGATCGCACAAAAAGGAGTGCGGCCGCACTGAAGGCACCGCGGACCGCATAAAAGCAACCGCGGTCCGCATTGGGGGTAAGGGCTAAAAATTCATCCTCTGAATCTCACCACCGTGATCTTCACAAAGTGGCATCGCGGCCGCGGTGGGCCAGAGCGGGCCGCACAAAATGTAGTGCGGCTGCGCTGGGCAACAAGTCAATTTTTCAAAACATAAGCACTGCAGTCCGCACAAAGTGGTACCGCGGACCGCATCAGAGCACTGCGGACCGCACAAAAGGGACCGCGGTTCGCGGAGGGTGCTTAGTCAAGGCATTGAGTTAGGGTTCATGGGTTTTGCCTTTTTGTTCAAGTTTTCACCTAACTTTATCCCTACTCAATTTACCCAGTTAATAATACTCCTCAGGCACACAACTTAACAGTTAAACTAAACTATCATCAAAATTGAAGAATTACGGGGGGGGGGGGGGGGGGAAGAAGTCTACACAGTTAATAGAAAAAGGCATAAAATGAAATTAAATAATTAAAATAACAAAAAGTGGTTGAATTGTTACCAGATATTTGAGAAGAAGTGAAGACACACAATGCAAACAAGCTATTACGAAGAAGAGGCAAGATGAACAGTAATTTTTAGGTCTCTGAGAATCAATTTTTCGAAAAGGGTAACCGGTGACCCCTGAGGTTTATTTATAGAAAAACATGTGGGACCCGATCATACTGCCGCACAAAACGGACCGCGGACCTCGGACCGCGTTGGGTTTGTTCAGCTGAAGCATGAGAAGGCAACCTCCGCGGTCCGTACAAAACAGACCACGACCGCGGAGGTCCACCGCGGTCCGCACTAAATGGAATGCGGCCGCGGTGGCAATCTTCAGAGAGTACCTAACTTGGCCTTCACCAGTGCGGACCGCACAAAGTGCAATGCGGCCGCACTGGCAACTTCAGAGACTATTCAATTTTTCCAAAATGTTTTGCATTGTATCAACACAATCCCTGCAACATCTCACAACCAATTAGCTCAAAAGTCAATCCTACACTACAAAAAAAATCAAAGAAAACAAGAAGAAAAAGACATGGGTTGCCTCCTAAGAAGCGCCTGATTTAACGTCGCGGCACGACTCATGTTACCATCACAACACTTTAGATGAAGAAGTGCCACCACGTGGCTGTCATCAAATTTTCCAAGATAATGCTTGACCCGGTGCCCATTAACTCTGAAAACTTCACCATTTTTGTTCCTTAGATCAAGAGCACCAAATGGGGACACAAACACAACTTCAAATGGCCCGCTCCACTTTGACTTGAGTTTACCCGGAAACAGACGTAACCGGGAATTAAACAAGAGAACCATATCTCCAACCTTGAACTCCTTACCCCGAGCATATTTGTCGTGAAGGTACTTCATTTTGTCCTTATACAAGGATGAACTTGAGTAGGCATGGAATCTAAACTCATCGAGCTCATTGAGTTGTTCAACACGAAGATTTGCCGCAACATCCCATTCCAAATTCAACTTCCTCAAAGCCCACATGGCCTTGTGCTCTAACTCAACTGGAAGATGACAAGCTTTTCCAAACACCAACCGATATGGAGACATATCAATCAGAGTTTTGTAAGCCGTCCGATAAGCCCATAGAGCATCATCCAACTTTTTCGACCAATCGGTCCTATTAGCATTGACAGTTTTTGACAAGATACTCTTAATTTCTCTGTTGGAGACTTTCACTTGGCCACTATCTTGAGGATGATAAGGGTTAGAAACCTTATGATTGACACCGTACTTGGAAAGCAATATGTCGAAAACCTTATTGCAAAAGTGAGACCCCCCATCACTAATAATCGCACGATGAGTGCCAAACCTTGTGAAGATGCTCTTTTCAAGAAATGCCACAACACTCCGGGCTTCATTATTAGGCAAAGCCACGGCTTCAACCCATTTGAGACATAGTCAACCGCAATGAGAATGTAAGTATTTCCATAAGAGCTAACAAATGGACCCATGAAATCGATGCCCCAAACATCAAAGATATCCACTTCTAGAATCGTATTGAGAGACATCTCATCTCTTTTTGAAATTCCGCCTGCTCTTTGGCACTCATCACACCTTTTCACCAAATTGCCCGCATCTTTGAACATGGTGGGCCAATAGAATCCACAACTAAGAACTTTCGAGGCGGTCCTCACCCCACCATGATGGCCACCGTAGGGTGAAAAATGGCAAGCCTCTAAGATACTCAAATGTTCTTCCTCTGGGACACATCTATGAATCACACCATCCGTACAAATCTTGAACAAGTATGACTCATCCCAATAGAAATTCATACTATCCCGCTTGAGCTACTTCCTTTGGTTAGAAGAGAGCTCACACGGGATTATTCCGGTCACAAGGTAATTGGCAACATCGGCAAACCATGGCATATCCTTCATTGACACCGCAAGGAGTTGTTCGTCGGGAAATGAATCATTGATCTCAAGGTCGTCACAAAGCCTCCCCTCCTCCTCCAAATGGGAAAAATCTACCACTTGATTCTCACTACCTTTCCGGTCAATAATTTCTAGATCAAACTCTTGATGAAGTAACACCCATCTCATCAATCTCGCCTTGGAGTCTTTCTTGGTCATCAAATACCTAAGGGTAGCATGATCTGTGTGCACTATAACTTTCGCTCCTATAAGGTAAGGTCAGAATTTTTCCATAGCAAATACAATAGCCAACAACTCTTTCTCGGTGACAGTATAGTTCCTTTGAGCCTCATTCATGGTCTTGCTTGCATAGTACACCGAAGGAAACATCTTGTTGATCCTTTGGACCAAAACAACCCTAACCGCAACGTCACTAGCATCACACATGAGCTCGAAAGGCAAGCTCCAATTAGGTGTGGTAATGATGGGGGTAGAAGTCAACTTGAGCTTGAAAAGCTCGAATGCTTGCATACAACTCTCATCGAACAAGAACTTTGCATCTTTCTCTAGCAACTTGCACAAAGGGTGTACCACTTTGGAAAAATCTTTTATGAACCTCTGATAAAAACCCGCGTGCCCAAGAAAACTCCTCACCCCTTTGACAGAAATAGGGGGAGGAACCCTTGAAATCACCTCTATCTTGGCTTTGTCAACCTCAATTCCTCGCTTCGAGATTTTGTGACCCAACACTATACCCTCTTCTACCATGAAATGACACTTTTCCCAATTGAGAACAAGGTTGGTGTCTTCACACCGGGCCAATACTCTATCCAAATTTTTCAAACACTCATCAAAAGAATCCCCAACCACGCTGAAATCATCCATGAAAACCTCCAAGATATCTTCCACCATATTGGTTAAAATAGCCATCATGCGACATTGGAAGGTTGCCGGAGCATTACACAATCCGAACGGCATTCAAGAGAAAGCGAATGTGCCATAAGTACATGTAAAAGTTGTCTTCTCTTGGTCCTCTAGGGCAATTAAAATTTGATTGTTCCTCGAGTAACCATCCAAAAAGCAATAGAAGCACGCCCCGCAAGACGATCTAGCATTTGGTCAAGGAATAGCAATGGGAAATGATATTTTCTGGTCACCTTGTTTAGCTTCCTATAATCCATACATACTCTCCACCCGGTGACCGTGCGAGTAGGAATGAGTTCGTTGTTGTCATTGGTCACCACAGTCATACCACCATTCTTCGGCATACATTGCACCGGAGAAGTCCAAGAACTATCAGAAATAAGATAAACCACATCGGCGTCTAACCACTTGATAACCTCTTTCTTCACCACTTCTTGCATCGCTTTATTTAATCTTCTTTGATGCTCCAAGAAAGGCTTTGCATCCTCCTCCAAGATGATTTTGTGCATGCAAAATGCGGGGCTTATTCCCCGAATGTCAGCTAGAGTCCATCCAATTGCCCTTTTTCGCTTTTGAAGCACCGCCAAAGTGGCCTCAACCTGCATGTTAGTAAGGCAAGAAGAGAGAATAGCTGGTAAAGTAGAATTTGAACCCAAAAATTCATACCTAAGGTATGGAGGAAGTGGCTTCAACTCCAACACCGGTGGCTCCTCAATTGATGGCTTTGTTGGTGGAGTTTTCCGATTTTTAAGATCCAAAGATACCTTCCTCGGCTCATAAGAATAAGAGTCCATCCCATGTAGGGCATTGACATATTCCACCCTACTAGCATCATCATTGACATCCATGTTCAAGAGCACTGCTTCAAGAGGATCTTCCACGTTGATCATAGCACTGATATCATCCACAATCACTGCTGTGACAAGGTCTACAAATGAGCACACCTTGGTGCTATTGGGCTGCTTCATAGATTTGCAAATGTGGAAAACGACCTTTTCATCTCCCACTCGTAAAGTTAGCTCACCCGCTTCAATATCAACCAATGCCTTCTCCGTTGCAATGAAAGGTCTGCCCAAGATAATAGGAACCTCATAGTCCACCTCACAATCCAAAATCACAAAGTCGGTCGGCAATATGAATTTGTCCACCCGGACAGGCACATCATCAATGATGCCCAAAGGTCGCTTCATCAATCGATCCGCCATTTAAAGTCTCATTGAAGTTGGCCTAGGTTGCCCGATACACAAAGTTTTGAAAACCGAGTAGGGCATCAAATTGATACTAGCTCCCAAGTCACAAAGAGCTTTGGCAAAATCCGTACTTCCAATAGTGCAAGGAATGGTGAAAGCACCAGGATCTTCAAGCTTCAGGGCCATTGAATGCACTATAGCACTAACTTAGTGGGTCATCTTTATAGTTTCACAGTCCATAGAATGCTTTTTTGTAACCAAGTCTTTCATGAATTTTGCATAACCCGGCATTTGTTCAAGTGCCTCCACCAGAGGCACATTAATAGATAAGCTCTAAACATCATGTCAATGAACTCTTTAAATTGATTATCATTCTTCTGCTTTGCGAGCCTTTGAGGATAAGGTGGAGGTGGCCTTGGCAGAGGAGCCTTGGCTTTTGGCACAACTGGCTCGGGCATGTCAATCACGTGTTCCCTAGACGGGTTCACGACATCTTGGGTTTCTACCTCGGCCTCACCAATATCAATCCTCACATCATTGTTCACATTCTCTTCAACCACATCTTCAACAATCAAAGGTACATCATCATCCCGCAACTCAACATCTTCATCCACAACTTGCTTTTACTTTGAGGCATTCACATCACCGCCTCTCCCACTTCTTGTTGTAACCTCCATCACATGATTGTTATTTCCACCCTTCGGGTTCACTACCGTATCACTTGGTAGAGCACCCTTCGAGCGAGTATTCAATGACTGAGAGATTTGGCCTAATTGCACCTCCAAGTTTCGGATAGAGGTGTTGTGAGAAGCTAACTGTGCATTCGAATCTGCATTCCTCTTCATCATCTGCTCGAACATCATTTCAATTCTACCCATATCATTACCAGAAGAACTAGGACCTTGAGAAGGGAAAGGGGGTAGATTCTTCGGTTGTTGGTACATTGGGGGTCTTTGAAAGCCTTGACCCCGGTTGCCTTGGTTTCCATTATTGTTACACCCGCCTTGATTGTTGTTGTTATTTCCATTCCAGTTGCCTTGGTTGTTGTTCTAATTACCCCAATTGTTGTTCCAATTGCCACCACTTTGTTGTTGATTGCCCCAATTTCCCTAGGGTCTCCATTGTTGGGTTGAAGAGTTGCCTCTATTGCCTTGATAGTTGTTAACATTTTGTACCTCTTCACTTTGGTCATCATAACCATCATTTTGACACCCATCATATTCATCAACAAATTGCTCAGAATTGCCTTGATTTTGTTGCCTCCTTTGCCTTTTCTTGTTGACAAGCATACTAACACCCTCCATGGCATTCACTTGGCGAGGATTCTGAACTTGTTGCAACTGTACCTTAGCCAATTGATTCATTGTAGTGGTAATTTCAGCTATCGCTTGCTCGTGATCATGTAATTCCTTGTGCAAATGGATAACCGTAGGGTCACCTTGAGGCACATTTGCTCTACTCTGCCATGCTGAAGAAGTGTTCGCCATTTCATCAAGTACATCACATGCTTCCTCATAAGAAAGTTTCATAAAATTGCCCCCAGCCAGTTGGTTAACAATGCATTGATTTGTAGTATTTATGGCCCGGTAGAAGGTTTGTTGGATCATGGCCTCAGTCATATCATTATTTGGGCACTTCTTCACTATCGTTCTATACCGCTACCAAATCTCATGCAAAGGTTCCGTTGGCTCTTGCTTGAAGGCTAATATTTCATCTCAAAGTGGCACCATATGACTAGGAAAGAAGAATTTGGCAATAAACCTATCCGACAACTCATCCCAAGTTGTGATGGAATGGTTGGGGAGTCTCTCGATCCAATCCAATGCCTTTCCTAGAAGTGAGGACGGGAAATGTCTCAATCTCAACGTATCCTCGGACACATTCGTCTGTTTGCTCCACAAGTATGTATCAACGAATCCTTTGAGATGTTTGTAGGCATTTTGATTTGCAGCACCCGTGAAGTACCCACACTGCTTCAGTAAGGTCAACATCACATTGGTTATCTGAAAGTTGCCCGCCCGAATTCGGGGTGGGACAATAGCACTTGCGTAGCCCTGGTTTGGTAATACTCTGGGAGCCACTCTTGGAGGAACCGGGGGAGGGTCTGGAATATTATCATTTGGATTAGTATTGGCATTCCGGCCTCTCCGTTGACCTTGAGGTGCAAGAGGCACCTCATCTTGCTCAAGATCATCTACCTCCTCCCCCGCTATCACATTTCCAAGAGGATCATTAGCGTTGTTTAAAGCCATGCTGGTACCTGAGTAATGATACAAACAAGTAAGTAACAAAGAAGGAAAGAAGAACAATACCCAAAACTAACTAAATAGATAGCCAAAACCGTTAGCTCCCGGGCAACGACACCAAAAAGTGATCGCTTCCCACTCCATACTACGAAAAGGTAGGAAGAGAGGGTCGCAATAGCCTTTACCCGATATGAAGATCGGGATCGATCTCCACAGGGAGCTAGGAATTGAGTCGAGTATCTATCTAGAATAGAGTTGTGTATTTGTTCCTAATGTCACTTCCATACATTTTTGGATTTTTGATTATAAACTACTATTATTAAACTATTAATTGAAACTAGATTATGCTACGAGATAATTGCTAAGTTGTATCTAATGGGAAGAAGGACACTAGGGTCATGACATTACCTAGGTGGCTAATTGATGGGTAGATGTTACTAAGGTTCGATTGACATAATTGGGACTTATGCTATAACCATTGCACAATTTTACCCACTCTCACACCTCTCGGTAGAGAGAGTGATTTTGCCCAATTGACTCTCTCGAGACCAAATGGGTAGGCAAATTAGTTCAAGCAACTAGGGTTCAAGTTGGGTAATTACTCTCTCGAGGCTTAACCCTTTAATTGGGACTATCAATTCTCTTGAGTCCATCCCAATTTCTTGTTGGGTCAATTTTGGAGACTTAGGCTCTCTTTCTCAAGAAGAGCCAAGTCAACTTAGCACAAACCAGTGTTTGCAACCACCAATTCATAGATTAAACCATAAAATTGACCCATATAACAAACACCCATAGTCAATCTAACATTAGATGGCAACACCCATCAATTACCCACACTAGGGTTGAGCCACAACCCTAGCTAATGGGTTTAACTACTCATGCTTGAAGGAGAAAATAGAGAAATAGATGAAAAACAATGCATATTAATTAAATGCTAAATTCAAATACAAGAATCTATCATTAATCTGAAGCTAAGATGCCAAAAATGGCTACAGATGAAGTTTCCACGAGCGCAACTAAGTTATGGATATATCTGATGACCTAAAAATGGTAAAATATTCTATTTATACTAGGCTAAAAAAACTGGACAAAAATACCCCTGTGGGGTCAGCGCGGGCAGCATAAAATGGACTGCAGCCGCACTAGGCTCTTGGACTTCAATTCTGGGCTCTCTGACTTGGGCTCCGTGGACCACGTAGAATGGACCGCGACCGCGGAGGCAGCTGTCGCGGTCCGCACAACCATGACCGCAGACCGCATTGGCATTTTCCATCTCTCTGAATATCTCTTCCGCGGACCGCACAAAAAAGGTAGTGCGACCACGGAACCTTCACCGCAAACCGCACAATATGTACTGCGGCCGCGTTGCTTGAAGCCTGGTTTTTCCATCTCTCTGAATCACCTAGTGCGGCCGCATTCGACTTTGTGCGGTCCGCACTAGGCCTGTATGCCCTCAATTTACTTTGTCTTTGATGCTTGAGCAGGTTTCACTCCTTTTGAGCCGATCTTTGACATTTCGTCATTTTGTCGATCAAACATGCAATCAAGCACAACTTATAAGCCTTTTGGGACTGTTTTGTAATGATTTATAATTAAAGCATAGGCAAGAAGGAGCATGAAACTCGTTAAAATCCCTACTTATCAGGCTCCAGGCGTGAGCCTTGCAAATATGTCTTTGTGAACCTTTATTATATATATATATATATATATATATATATATATATATATATATATATATATAAGGATTTATGCCTTTCGTCATTTCTTATCTTCCCTTTGCCTTTTTGGAATAAACTTTGATGCTTGTCGATAATCAGTCCGATGTGTCGGACTTATAATACAAACCCCTTAGGTTTTCATGCTCGATGAATGATCGATAACAATTGACCATTCGGGGTTTGATCCTTGAGTCAAATTTTGACCCGGGGCTATCGACCCTTAAGTTTTTAACACATTGGCCTTTAGGCTCTTTAGATCGCTTCTCAGGTTCTTTAGGCTGGCCCTTAGGCTCTTATGCATTGGCCCTTAGGCTCTTTAGGTTAGCCCTTAGGCTTTTACGCATTGGCCCTAAGGCTCTTTAGGTTGGCCCTTAGGCTATTTAGGCTGGCCCTTAGGATCTTATGTATTGTCCTTTAGGCTCTTTAGGCTGGCCCTTAGGCTCTTACACATTGGCCCTTAGGCTCTTTTTATATTGTGTCGATGTGACCTCTAATATGGCTATAGTTTTCCCTCATTTTGGCTAAAGACTTTTAAAGTTTTGATTATGCCTTGGCATGTTTTATGTTCGTCCGACTCTTCGACGGCTCAAACGAGAACCTTGATTATGGGTCGATATGTGACGATAGCTGAATACCTCAGGAGGTTTGCTCGAAGGCTGAGTTTTCAAAACCTTTTCATCAAAGGCTGATTGTTTTTGAAACCTTTTTATTGTTCGGAGCTGACATTATCGAATCTCCTTGCTTATGCTGAGGGTAGCCTGATTAACTGATTCTTTTCGAAGTATTTAATTTTGAAGTATTTGAAGGCCTTTAGTTTTATGGCGGTAGTCGGATGTCTCCGAGCCGCGTTAATTCAGCCTTAGCCTTTTAGTTCGACCGTAGTCTTTATGTTTGGCCGTAGACTTTAGTCCCAGGTGTGGTGACCTTGGCGTCTATATCGAGGGTATGCTTTTTTAGGGATCTTACAAGTTCGAATATATATCCTTGTCCTTAATATCGGGGTTGTGCCTTTTTAAGGTCTTATAAATTTTAGTACTCCTTGTTGAGGTCTTATAAGCTTGGTATTGCCTTATCGAGGTCTTATAGGTTTGGGCATGCCTCGTTGAGGTCTTACAGATTCAATGTTGCCTCACTAAGGTCTTACGAGCTCGAAGTTGCCTTATTGAGGTCTTACGAATTTGTGTTTTTAATGGCTTCGATGAGCTGACTGTCGATGACAGTCCCCGAGTGTTCGAGGATTTTTGGCCCTTGAGCCATTTTGCGTGAAAGTAGTAAACTTCTTTGAGGCATACAACGTTTTGACAAGCAGAGAGGCTTCTTCGATTACTTGATATATGTGTGCATGTTCTTGTCTTCGGAGTCTCGATTGTTCTACATGGACACGGTTCATTCGACTGTTTTGCCCAATACAATATTTTTCTATCGAGGTCCCCTTAGGCATAACTCAATTTTTTCAAAAAGGTAGCCTCTGAGAGGGATGCCCCCCAGTATTCGAGGCTGATTGAGAAGAAGCCTGGAATACTTGTTGAGTTCTCCTTAGGTAGCATATAGATGTTGCCTTGTTAAAAACCTCGTCGGTAAAACCCATTTGGGATAAAACCCGATCGAAGGGTAAAAGAGTGCAGCGCATGCTTTAAAACCCAACATCTTCGAGTCGAAGGGTGCTTTGGTGTCTCCTATCGAACACCTATAAGAAATTAGTATGAGACATAAAGCAAAAAGGGAGAAGGTTATACCTTAGCAATAATAGCATTTGAGCATCGATATGTTCCAATTGCTTGGAAGTTGCTCCCCTTCCATGGTGCCAAGTTTGTAGGACCCTTCGCCTACTACTCCGAGGACACGGTACGGTCCTTCCCAGCTTGGGCCTAGCTTCTTTTCATTTGGGTTTCGAGTGTTGGGGGTGACTTTCGTTAGGACTAAGTCCCTGGCTCTGAAGTATTGGAGGTTTGTTCTCTTGTTATAATATCTCTCGATCCTCTATTTTTGGGAGGTCATTCGGACTAGTGCAACCTCTTTCTTTTCTTCTAGTAGTTTGAGGGCTGTAGTCATGGCCGCGCTGTTCGAGCCCTTGGTGGCATGCCGAAATCTGGTGCTTGGCTCTCCGACCCCGACTAGTATCAAAGCCTCAGACCCATATACCTAAGATAACGGTGTCTCTCCTGTGCTTGACTTCGAAGTTGTTCGGTATGCCCATAGTACTTCGGGCAATACCTCTCTCCATTTTCCCTTCGCAATTTGTAACTTCTTTTTCAAGTTTTGGATGATGATTTTGTTCATAGACTCGGCCTGTCCATTTGCACATGGGTGATAGGGCGTTGGTAGGATCCTCTTGATTTGTGATCTTCGAGGAATTTCGTCACCTTACTGCCTATGAACTGCTTTCCATTATCACATGTAATCTCGGAGGGGATCCCGAATCGGCATATGATGTAGTCCCAGATAAAGTCAATGACTTCTTTTTCTCTTATCTTCTCGAAAGTTCGTGCTTCTACCCATTTCGAGAAATAGTCAGTCATAAACAGAATAAATCTAGCTTTACCTGGCGTCGTTGATAGGGGGCTGACGATGTCTATCCCCCATTTCATAAACAACCATGGTGATAAAACTGAATGTAGATGTTCTCCGGGTTGGTGAATCATTGGCGCGAACCTTTGGCATTTGTCACACCTTCAAACGAATTCTTTGGTGTCCTTATCCATGTTGTCCCAATAATAGCCTGCTCTGATCACCTTTCGAACCAAAGAATCGGTGCTGGAATGATTTCCACAAGGGCCCTCGTGGATTTCTCGAAGTACATAATCGGTGTCCCTCGGTCCCAAGCATACTGCTAGAGGTCCGTCAAAGGTCTTTCTATATAGTGTTCCATTCTCGTCGAGTGAAAATTGAGCTGCTTTGGCTCGAAGGCCCCTCGATTCTTTTGGATTTGTGCACAACTTCCTGTTTCTCAAATAGTCGATGTATTTATTCCTCCAATCTCATACTAGACTTGTTGAGTTGATCTCGGCGTGGCCTTCTTCAATCACCAACTTGGATAACTGTACAATAGCCCCTGGGAGTATGTCATCTTCTTCGGCGGACGACCCCAGGTTCGCGAGTGCATCAGTCTCATTGTTCTGATCTCAAGGAATGTGGACCAGAGTCCATTCTTTGAAGCGATGCAATATGACCTAAAGTTTGTCTAAGTATCTTTGCATCTTGTCCTCTCGAACCTCGAAGCTCCCATTTACTTGGTTGACTACCAGAAGGGAGTCGCATTTTGATTTGACGACTTCTGTTCCTAGGCTCTTGGCCAGCTCGAGACCTGCAATCATAGCCTCTTACTCGGCCTCGTTGTTAGTAAATTTCAAAGTTTTTATAGATTTCCTAATCATGCTGCCCGTAGGCGGTTTCAGAATGATGCCGAGTCCAGACCCTTTCACGTTCAAGGCACCGTCGGTGAATAGGGTCCATACTCTCGATGATGTGCCCATTTTTAGCAAGAGTTCTTTCTCTACCTCGAGCACGAGGGCAGGCGTAAAGTTGTCCACGAAGTCTGCCAAAATTTGGGACTTGATAGCCACCCGGGGTTGGTACTCGATATCATACCCCCGAGCTCGATGGCCCATTTGGCCAATTTGCCTGATAATTTAGGTTTGTGCAAAATGTTTCGAAGAGGGTATGTCGTTAAAACACATATACGATGGCTTTAAAAATAAGGTTTTAATTTTCGAGATGCACTTATTAATGCAAGAGCTAATTTTTCTAAGTGTGGATACCTGGTTTTAGCATCTCCTAGAGTCCGACTTACATAATAAATAGGGAATTGCATACCTTGTTCTTCCCGAACCGACACACCACTTACCGCTACTTCGGATACGACCAGATACAAGTACAACCTTTCATCTTCCCTCGGGGTATGGAGCAAAGGCGGGCTCGAGAGATACCACTTTAATTCCTCTAAAGCATGTTGGCATTCCAGAGTCCATGTTGATACCCAGTTTTTCCTATATATTTTCAATATGCAAAATAACTTCAAAATGGCATATATATGCATATGTAAGCATATCCAAGTGTTTTATAATTTGTAAAGGGTTTTAAATCAATTTATTTCCCTCTTCTATCAATAAAAACCCAATAATTGTTTCCAAAATTATTATTTTTGGTAATTCATTTGTTGGACTTTTATATTTATGCTAAAATATAGCTAAAGTAATTTTTTCATATTTTTTACAAATTTATTTAGCATTTTTAGCTAAGTTGTATATAATTGCAATATTGGTCCTTTTAAGATTTAATTGTGTTTTATATTCATAAAATTAAGCCCTGTATTTTTAGATTGTTAATTATATGTTACAAATCATTTTAGTTCTCTCAATTTATTTCCAGAAATTAATTTACTATTTTTTATAATTATAAAAGAGGAAAATTGGCTATTTAAATAATTTCCCAATTACATTTCAATTTTATCCTAAATCTGACCCCAAATTAAGCCCAATTTCCCCGACCCAATTCCCATTCAAACCCGACCCCTAACCCAATTAAATGAACCAACCCGGATTCCCCACCACCCTTTTGAATCCAGGCCATTGATTACTAAGATCAACAGCCACCATTCACCCTTCCATAATTAAACCCAAAAGACCCCTTACTTTACTTTATTCTTCAACAAGCGCTGCCCTCGAATCCCTTTCTCTCAACTCTCTTTGCAATCCCCCATGAACCCTAGCCGCCGCCATCTAATTTCACCCTGATCCTCCTTAACCCCTGCCTAATCCATGGCCTGTCATGGCTATTGGAGATGTGTATCAGCCTCCTATGGCTTTTGGGTGTTTGTTTCTGTGGTTTCATGGCCAGACCTCGAGGGAATCTGGTCCAGTGCTTGCTCGACTTCTGTTCATGGCCTTTCTCCCGCCATCCATGACTTTTCTCCGACCACTCATGGCCTTTCAAGGCAGATTCTTGAATTTTCTGGTTAGATCGGTAACTCTCAAGGTCTTTCTCATCTTTTCTAGGTTTTCCAAAACTCTAATCTCTAAGATCTTTTGATTTTCTTTCAGATCTACCTTAGATCTGTACCTACTATACTTCTTAAGTGTTTTTCGAAGATTCTTCAACTTTTCTTTCAACAACTCTTCATTTATCAACGATTAGGGTTTTCCTTTAAGTTTTTTTAAAGATCTTGTATCTGATTTTAATGTTGTCTGTGATTTTTCTATGTTTAAAACGACTTGCTCATATGTTCTTCTATTTGTTTCAGCATATTAAAAACCCTAGTTCCTTTTAGTCTTATCCGAGTTCTGAAACTGCTTGTTTAAATATGTACTTGTTCTTTGCTTCTGACTCTCTTTTCCTCATTTGATTTGTTTGATTTTGAGTTCTTACCATCTTTTAAACGCGACTACTGTTGAAGGCCTAAATTTCTTAAAAGTTTTTCTCACTTATTACTACTGTGAAACCTTTACTTGTTTCTGATTTCTCTTACCTGATACTATGTTCTTCTTCACTGTTGATTCTATGTGACTACTTGACCTACATGACTACTGTGCTCTGAATATTTTCTTACTGCTGAATCCTGGCTTACCCTATCGCTACTGTGTGCTTGTGTTATCTCTTTTTCCAATATGTTTGGCCTCACATGTCTGATGCTTCTGTTCACTCTATTTATATACTGAAGTGCAGAATCATGTTTCTTCCTTGATTGATCTTGATCTTGTGACTGATTGCAAAAGCTTTTCTTTTATGAACCCTAATTTCACTCGCTTGTTTAAATTAATTGATTCCTTTCCTTTACTTTGATGTTTTACCTTACTAAATCCTTTCCCAAAATAAGCCTATTTTGTATTTAGACTTGATTGTTTATTTCATGCTTTTACTGCTCCTTATATGGAAATAATCAATCGGTCCTCAAAGTATTTTCTTTCCTTAATTAAACCTGCTACTACCCATTAAACAGTGATTCCTTAATTAAAGGGAATCATTTGTGTTAATTGATTCTGATTACGATTATTTCCATGTTTGTGTTTACTTATTACCTCTTCTTCACTCGTTTCAAAAGCTATAAATACTCACCCCCTCTTTTTTCAAAGACACGAACAATTGAGTTCAAGAACACACACTTACACTCAAAACTTTCTCTCTTTTCTCTACTACTACTTGTGCTACTACTTTGTATAGCCGGCTGAAAGCCAAGGCTAAACTGTGAAATCTTGCTTATTTCTTTCTTTTTGCACTTTGCTTCTCTACTGGTATGTCCTAGTTAATTTTCAAGCATCAACAACAACATGTTTCTCTGGATTTTCAGTTTCTTTCACTCTTGCCTACTTCTGCTTATGTTTCTGCAATCAAGTTACAATACTAGCATGCTGTAATATGCTCCCTCCCCTTTTAATTAATGTTCCCCTTATGTATGTACTCTGTTAGTCACTTGTTATGTGATTTGCTGACTTATGAATCCCAAACCCCCCATATCCCCTCTATGTGTTTGTGTTCTCTAGCTGGTTTGTGGGCATGCCAACATCAGCTATTGTTGTGCATGACCAAACCTGACTCCTTCTAGGGTCGTATGCTTCATACAATTTATTCCCAAAACCCCTTGACCCCTTTGTGTAACTATTGATTCTGTGTAGTTTGAGTTTTTACTACTACTATTTTCAAACCCCCATACTCCTTTACTATTTTCAACCCAGTTTGGAAAAAACTCTTTTTCAACTATATTCTGCACTTCCACTATATTCTTAGAACCTAAGTTCTGCCCTTCTTATGTGAGCCTTGCCTTGGGACCCTTGAGCTCCCTTTGAACTTGGACACATAAGGGTCCACACTACACTCATTTTCTGTCTGGTTATGCAAACCTGGGTGTAAGCACTACCCGGGGTCCCTCGAGACCCTTAGGGAAATTTGACACACCTAGGTTTGAGAAAGGCTTTGAGCATCATTGGCATTTGAGGTGGTTTATTCCATAACTCAGAGAGGAAGTCAGAATTAGGCTTCCTAAGGTTGTAAATTCTTATTTTACACTTCTTCTGATGTAATTCAGTACTTGGTCTGTAATAATTTGTAACAAATCTTAGGGTTGGCTAGTGAAAAGGGATGGGGTGATTATGCATGTTTTAGCTATTAGAAGGGTAGAGAACATGCCCATAAGATCTACTCTCTTTTAATTCAAGTTCTGCATACTTTACTTTCACACAAATAGAGATCATGCCCATAGGATTAAAAATCAATTTTAATAGAAATCATGCATGTAGGAATTTCGCTTTAATCAAATAAATCCTGCCTACTTCACTGCATGATCAATTAGATACCATGCCTTTAGGACCAAAATCAGCTTTTAATACGTAGATACCATGTCTATAGGAATAAAAATCGGCTATAATAGAGATCATACCCATAAGATCTAAACCAGTCTAGTTAAAATCAGTTTGACTCATGCCTGTCTGAATCACATTAAATGGTTCACTCTCTTCATGTTAATTAATACGGTTTAGAAAGCATGCCTATAGGATCCAAACCGCCTGTTTAAAATCAACCACTGCTTTACTGCATTCCTAATCAGTAATAGACATTATGCTTATAGGACATGACCAATAAAAACTCAGGCATGCCTTAGGTAATAATGACAAAACTGAACCCGTCTTGGTTTAATTAGCAACTACTACAACCAGCAGGCAGGCCTGATTCGAACTTCTTATCTGAGTTATGTAATAAATTGGTCTGTTTCAACAATTAAAACACCCCGCCTTAGTATTTTAAATTCTAGCCTAACTGTGTTTAAGTCATGCTATTTATGTGTATTGTCTGCGGAGGTATATATGAGCCTCTTAATTATTTATATGTTTCCCCTAATATGCAGTCCTACGTGTTTTGTATGTCGCCTTAGACTTTTTACCTTTACAACCCAAGAGTTAGCCTAAAATCCCCCCTCTTATAGGAATAGTAGTCCTAAATTCCTCTGGGACTGATAAGAATGGGACGGGTAATAGCATGCAATAGAGGTCGAGACCAATCCGCTCTTTAATACCTTAACGGGGTGGGAAGGGTAGATATGGATATGATGATGGGTGTGCTAATACCACGTCTATCCCCTCTTCTAAGGAGTGTCATACCGAGTATCGCATTGATGTGATCCATATTATAAATAAACCTAGGACACTCCTTTCCTTTTACATTCTCAAGTATTTGTAAAAATGTAACTCCTTTTCAAAATTCCCCTTTTAACAGTTGTTTTCAAACTCTTATGTGTTTAAACTTAAATTCCATACTACTTGAGCCTATACTTGTCTGCTTGCTAATTGTACAAAATTCACAAAAACTGTCTGACCGGGAACCACACTAGTGGATCCTGAGGGGTGCCTAACACCTTCCCCTTAGAATAATTTCAAGCCCTTACCCTATCTCTGGTTATCAAACAAACTTAGAAATGAACCCTCTAGGTGTCCTAATGCACCTTAAATCATTAGGTGGCGACTCTTCAAATGCAAACCCAGTTCCCAAAAGGAATGAGTTGTCATACCCCAAAAAATGTCATAAAACCGATTTCCGATGCAAAGAGGGAAAAAAGGGGGCGCGATAGCATGTCGATTCTGCTGGGGATTTTTAGGCTTTTACCATTTCAGATTGTTATTGTGAATTTGTACCTCCCTTATGTGTGATTACTTGTCTCAATTTCTTTAAGCATATTTCTTTTTCAAAATGCGAAACTGAGATGTCTTCCTTATCTCTTTCCTTTATTTCCTCCTTAAATTATAAACTGCTATATTTATTGCTTTCTTAACGTGCAAATATATGTCAACATGTTTTTAATTACTGCATAATCGTGCTCAACATCATACTCCACTCATGCCAAACAAATACTATAGCAACGCTTCTAATGAGTGGTTGCGCTCTTCCTATATTATTACCCCCTATATTCGGAAAGGCATATTTGCGGTAAAACAAGTCGATTAGCGGTGCAGTCGACGGTTTACGTGCCTTCCCCCTTGAGTTATCCGCTCAAGGGTACCAGTCTAGAACCCCATAGAAACCATTACTCTGTTCAAATTATGCATGCATCATGGTCAAACCTAGCCGGGTCAGTTATGTTGTCCACATAATGATCCTTTAAGATAGCCTTGTCAAAATCCATTGGGTTTCCCTAAACCCAAACGGACATCGTCACGTTCTGTGCATTTATTTGGGGAACTAAATGCTTCATGCTAATTGTTGGTATTAAATAGTCGAGTCTGGTAGGGGTAAGGGCTTAACCTTATTTGTCTTGCAGAAATATGAGGCACGAAGTCCCTAGATTTGGCATGGTCACCAACATCCACCCAAGACTGCTAAGCTGGTGGAAAGATCTTCACTCTAGTGATCAAATCTCGTCCGAAAATATCTGGGAAATCTACCATCCCTTCTAGAGATCCAACCTAACAACAAGATCATAGAAGCTGCCACATTGTTTTAGGATTGTGAAAGGGCTGTATTCCATTTTTGGGGATATTGAAATGACACCATTGCTAGAGGAGATAAGAGGATTGGCCGGTCTAGTATGGGAAACTCCGGGTCTGCTGATGCCTGAGAACCGCAAAGGCAGGGGTTTCCTCAAAATGATGGGTTTGAAGAAAAATCCAGAATTAACATGCCTGTAGGAATCCTACATCCCTTTTGACTATTTGTATGAGAGGTACGGTCACAGCAAATCCTACCGTACCTACCTTGACGAGTTTGCCATCACATCCTTGGGGCACATCCATTATTGGGTTTTCGTCTTCATGTTTTGTTTCCTGGGCCTGATTGTATTCCTAATAAAGAAACTAGGAATCCATACCAGGCTGGCTATGGTAACTAAGACCCTAATGGAAGGGATTGGTGGGCATCCATTCAGCATCGTGGCCATGATCATTGCAGACATCTATCGAGCCTTGGAGAAGTGTCAACGAGGAGCAAAACACTTTGAAGGCTGCAATTCATTACTTCAACTCTGGCTCATGGAACATCTCCAAAGGGACGAATACCGACAAGAGATTCAGCAAAGGGACTGGGATGATCACATCGCTTTCCATCATCCAAAGCGAATGAATTACATCCCCAATATGTTCGCCCAGCCGGAGGATGCCAAAGGATGGGTTGAGCTATTTGATAATCTGACTGAGGAACGGGTCCAATGGATGTTCAAGTGGTTTCCGACCGAGGAGTTCATCGCCCGATCCAGAGATGCACCTTTCCTGATACTGATCAGTCTGAGCGGAACATACCCTTACGTCCCTCTCCGAGTTATGAGGCAAGCTGGTAGGAAGCAGGTTATACCAAGGGTCGACAAGATGAGTCATTTTCGGGATGACTTCAAGAATGATGATAGTCCTTACAAGTGCCAAGATCAGTATATGTGGCACTACAAGATCATAATGGGGAGAGATACCATCGAGCCAGACAGGTATCATGCTGGTTGCGCTCCTTTCTACTCCAGATGGTTGGAAGACAATCATGATGGTCTGGGCCAGCCAGGGTTTGCTCAAGGTCACAAGATTGTAGATGAAAGGGTCGAGGCACAGGTCAAATACAATCAACTATGCAAAAGGATCCGGGAATACGAAAGCGAACACCGCAAGATACAAAAGTCCAACCAGAAGCTGATTGAGGAATGGAAGGACATGCCTGTCAGTGCCAACAAACGACTAGGATACTTGGAGCGAGGCATAGTGGAATTGGAGAGAAAGTTTCTCAAAAGGGTCGAAGATTGTCAAAATGCTGAAGGGACCGAAGGTGGACACCTAGCCAGAGCATACCTGTTGCTGGGACTTTACGAGTTGGGGAAGCTGTCCGACGGAGCCAAGAATGTCGAATCTGGGGAAGATCCTTCGGGGACCAAGTAGATAGGATATTTATCTTTTCGCTTTATAAATTGTAATAAGGCCCATGGCCATTAGTGACTTTTATTTCCTGTTTATTTATCAGCTTGGGATTCGTCTACTTTTTATCAATAAAATGAGGCATTTAACATCCTAGGTTCTCCAAATCAATTTGTCGCTAGGCCTACCTCGGGCACAAAGAAGTTCCCAAATTAGGACATGCTTTACATTCTCGCATTATGTGTTTAAATATTGAAATACTCTTTATGATCCTCACTAACTTGATTACCTTTTGTTTTTATTTTTGTTTTTATTATTCTACTCCCCAAAGGTTAGTTCGTGCACTCTCGCAACATCATCCTATTCCATGAGATCCAGGGGCCCTCCACCCACTCCTCCTCTTAGTCTTGTCAAAAACAAGAACAAAGGCAAGATGGAAGATTTGAACAACGTCAGAAAGGAGAATCCAACTAAACGGGTAGAGTCCACTAATGGCCATGGTACTCAGGTTCATCAGGAGAATGTATCCCAGTTTGAACAAAAGCTATTGAAATTCCAAGAAGAGCTCGATCAGGTCCGGAATCTGGCGAATCTGTCATTTTCTATCAGCACCCTAGATATCAACTTTCCCAACACTCAGAACCCTATATCTCCGCAGAATATCCCAAAGCAACAGAGCCATCCCGCTCTTCACCATCATATTATTCCACCAAAAAACCAATGCAATACCTGCCATATCCTAAACAATACTCCGCTACTCATCCCGGAACCCCAAAACTCCACAAATGACCACTTTCACGCCTACCTTAACACCCCTATCTACGTTGAGACCATGCCACACTCCACCCAACCTATATCAAGCACACCCAAGTCGGATGAAAAAGATCTGCTTATCAGAAACCTAGTTGAGGAACTTAAGAAATTGACTAGCCGGATTCAGGGCGTTGAGGAAAGCAAAGGGATCGAAGGGCTAAACTATGAAGATATCTATATACAACCCGATGTTGAACTACCCAAGGGGTACAAACCTCTGAAGTTCAAAATATTTAACGGTACAAGTGATTCAAGGGTCCATTTGAGGATGTACTGCAACAAGCTGGTTGGAGTAGGGAAAGACGAGAGAATCCGCATGAAACGGTTCATGAGGAGTTTGAAAGGAGATGCGTTCTCCTGGTACATCAGCCAAGATCCAAAGAAGTGGTCAAGCTGGGTAAGCATGGCGTCTGACTTTATTGACAGTTTCAGGTTTAACACAGAGAATGCGCCGGATGTGTTCTATATTTAGAATCTAAAGAAGAATCCTACAGAAACGTTTTGCGAGTATGCCACTCACTGGATGTCCAAAGCTGCTAAAGTTAGACCTGCCTTAGTAGAGGAACATATGAACAAATTCTTTGTCCGGGCCCAAGACCCACAATACTATGAGCGATTAATGATGATTGAAAGCCACAAATTTTTCGACATTATCAAACTGGGTGAAAAAATTGAAGAGGGTATCAAAAGCGGTATGGTTACAAACTTCAAGGCCTTGCAAGCTACCATTAAAGCTTTACAGTCCGGTGGTATGTCTAAGAAAAGGGATGTGGGAGCCGTAATGGTTGTATAGAGGACCAAATCTCCCATCAAATACAAAACTTATCCAACACCTCCACTCATATATCAGCCGACTTCGAACTACCAAGCATCCTCACCCTCATACCAAGCTCCACCACCAACTTATCAATCACCTCCACCTCCCACATATCAACCTACTTCACCCAGATACTCCCAACCCGCTCACATCTACCAAACCTATAATGCTCAACCATCCCAATATCAATCACCTCCTACACACTAAAACTTCCCAAGACCCAACCTAATTTTGATCGCAGACCTCCAAAACAATATACGGCCATTGCTGAACCTATTGACCAGTTGTACGAGAGATTCAAAACTACTGGTTATGTCACCCCATCCCTACTGCAACCCTTGAGAACCCTTCTCAGTGGGTTAACCCAAACAAATCCTATGCATATCACTCCGGCATGAAATGGCACACCATCAATGACTGTCGTTCCTTGAAAGACAAGATCCAGTCTCTAATTGATAACAAGATTATTGTGGCAAAGGAACCCGCTCAAATGTTCGCAATAACCCCCTGTCAAACCATAAGGGTGGGGGTATCCACATGATTGAAATAGAGGATGACTGGGATCCCGAGGGATCTATCGGGTTGATCGCAGAAGGTGATAACCCAAAGAAGCCAATAGTTACTCTCAATCCAAAAGAAGCCAATAGTTACTCTCAATCCAATCATAGTCCAGATATAGCCGTCTAAGGATGCTGAGATGAACTTGTCTGTACCACTTGAATTTGAAGCAACATCGTCCACAAAGACACCAACACCAATTGAGGTTGAATTCGTGTCTTAGGCAAATGCACCCACACCATTTGAGGTTGTAATTTTACCACCCAAGGCATATGCTCCATTCGAAGTGAGGTTAGCCACACTGATCACGGTGGCAATGTCGACCATGACACTATTCCATACAAAGGCTGTACCCTGGGATTATACAGCCGAGGTAAGGAGGAAAGGCAAGGTCAGGTTCGAAGAGACTGTTGCAGCACAGGGTATGACAAGAACTGGTAGAGTCTATACCCCTGAACATCTAGCTGAGTCAAGCAAGTAGGCCTCCAATCGGCCGCCCATTATTGAGACGGGCCCAAATGATCTTAGGAGAAAGATATAGGCCAAGGAATACTCAATCATCGACCAGTTGAACAAAACACCAGTGCACATCTCCATTTTTGCTTTGGTACAAAATTCTGAGACACACAAGAATTCTCTGCTAAAGGTGCTGAGTAAAGCATACGTACTAAGCAGCATCACTGACGGGGAAATGGCTAACATGGTAGGACAAGTGTTGGAGAACCATAAGATCACCTTTCATGAGGACAAGCTGCCACCTGAAGGGTTGGGGCACAACAAGGCGCTGCACATCACCGTGCAATGCGAAGACTATTTTATCACTAGAATCCTGATCGATGGAGGTTCCAGTCTCAACATTTATCCACTGGTAACACTTAAGAAGTTGGGTAAGGGACTACACGAGATAAAAGATGGATTTATCAATGTGAAAGCCTTCGATGGTTCCCAGAGATCCACCATTGGTGAGATTGTCTTATGCTTGCAAATGGGACTAACGTGGTTCGATGTTGATTTCTAGGTGATAGACGTGCCAGCATCTTACAATCTACTGTTGGGGCGGCCATGGATTCATGCTGTTGGGGCCGTAGTGTCAACGCTGCATCAGACAGTAAAATTTGAATGGAATCACCAAGAGGTGATCATTCACGGCGATGGTAGCAACCCTATATACAGTCGCCAGACCATTCCAGCAATCGAAGGAAGCAAGGTGGAGATACTTATAACCACATTGAATGGGTAAATTCTATTGACAAAGATACATGGTGGGATAACAAAATTGAGAGTATACTTAATTGGAGCGGGTACGAACTTGGCAAGGGGCTCAACAAGAACCTCCAAGGAATCGCTAAGCCCATAAAACTCAAGAAACATGACACTACCTTTGGTTTGGGATATGAATACACCTGGGAAGAATTCAACAACTGGTCACCACCGTAGCGCGGTCCTTACTATCCCCTCGAGCAGCCAATACCGCATCTGGAGCAGACTTTCCAATAGGCAGACATTATTTATGGGTCAGACGAATAAGAAGTACTTGCAGTGGTGAAGAATTTATTCCTAGAAGACAATGACATGGATTGTTGTGTTGTTCTCGAGGAGGAGGGGGAGTAAGGACCTTCCTTACAAGCCGTGAGAAAAAGGGCACGCCTCAATAATTGGAGCATCAAGACAACCAGAGCCCGACGAGCCTCGAGCATTACTATTACTTATCTTGATGAACCAATGATTGTGATGTGCAATAAGACAACGCAACAAACGGACATTGATTCAGAGGAATATGACATACCTGACGAGATTGTTAAAGAAGTTGAGAACATTGAGAACAAACCTAAGTCCAACCTGGACGAGACAGAAACTGTTAACCTGGGAGATGCAGAAAACGTCAAGGAAACACGAATCAACGTTCACCTATCGCCATCAGAAAGGAAAGAATACACAGAATTTCTGAAGGAATATGAGGACATATTTGCCTGGTCGTATGATGACATGACTGGTCTTAGTATATCTATTGTGGCTCATAAACTACCAATCGATCAAACATGTCCACCGGTAAAGCAGAAACTTAGAAAGTTCAAGCCTGATATGAGTTTGAAAATCAAGGAAGAAGTCACTAAGCAAGTCAAAGATAAGTTTCTCAGGGTAGTAGAATACCCGACATGGTTAGCCAACATCGTGCCAGTGCCAAAGAAGGACGGGAAGGTTAGAGTCTATGTCGACTACCGGGATCTCAACCGGGCCAGTCCAAAAGACGACTTCCCTTTGCCAAATATACACGTCCTGATTGACAATTGTGCCAAGCACGAGCTGCAGTCATTCGTGGATTGTTTCGCTGGTTATCATCAGATCTTGATGGATGAAGAAGATGCTGAGAAAATAGCTTTCATTACGCCGTGGGGAATGTACTGTTACAAGATGATGCTGTTCAGCCTAAAGAATGCAGGGGCCACCAACATGAGGGCCATGACCACCATTTTCCATGATATGATACACAAGGATATAGAGGTATATGTAGATGATGTTATCATCAAGTCCAAGAAGGCCACTGACACATGGAAGATTTAAGGATGTTCTTCAATAGATTGCGGAGGTATAACCTGAAACTAAACATCGCTAAGTGCACATTTGGGGTTCCTGCTGGGAAATTGCTTGGGTTTATTGTGAGCCGCCGACGGATTGATCTGGATCGGTCGAAAGTCAAAGCTATTCAAGAACTACCACCGCCAAAGAACAAGATGGATGTGATGAGTTTCTTAGGGAGACTCAACTACATCAGCCAGTTCATAGTACAATCTACAGTTATTTGTGAGCCAATCTTTAAGATGTTAAAGAAGGACGCCACTACCAAATGGACCGATGACTGCTAGAAGGCCTTTGACAGAATCAAGGAGTACCTGTCAACACCGCTAGTTTTAGTCCCACCTGAGCCAGGAAGACCTTTATTACTCTACCTTGCAGTATTGGATGGAGCTTTCGGTTGCGTTCTAGGGCAGCATGATGGAAGGGGGAGGAAAGAGCAGGCCATTTATTACCTCAGTAAGAAGTTCACCCCGTACGAGGCCCAGTATTCTCTGTTGGAGCGCACCTGTTGTGCTTTGACCTGGGTAGCTCAGAAACTGAGGCATTACTTATGTGCCTATACTACATATCTCATATCAAGGATGGACCCCTTGAAGTACATCTTTCAGAAGCCCATGCCCACTGGCAAGCTAGCCAAATGACAAATCCTGTTAAGTGAGTTCAACATTGTTTACGTAAAGCAGAAAGCAATCAAGGGACAGGCACTAGCAGACCACCTTGCCAAGAATCCCGTGGACGGAGAATACGAACCCCTGAAAACATATTTTCCTGATGAAGAGGTATCATTCATAGGAGAAGATATTGCAGAATCCTATGACATTTGGAGAATGTTCTTCGATGGAGAACAAATTTCAAAGGAGTTGGCATATGAGCAGTCCTAGTCAAAAACCGATCAACATTATCCAGTGTCTGCCAAACTCAGGTTCCCGTGCACCAAAAATATGGCCGAGTACGAAGCCTACATCTTAAGGCTCAATATGGCCATTGACATGAACATTCAAGAATTGCTAGTTATTGGAGATTCAGACCTACTCATACATCAGGTGCGTGAAGAATGGGCAACCAAGAACTCCAAGATACTCCCGTATTTGCTCATGTACAGGAATTGAGAAAGAGGTTCACCAAAACGGAATTCCGACATGTTCCTAGAGTCCAGAATGAGTTTGTGGATGCATTGTCTACCCTGTCATCTATGATACAACATCCAGACAAAATTTCATTGATCATATTCCAGTAAAGATCCATGATCAGCCAGCTTACTGTGCCCATGTTGAAGAAGAAGCAGACAGAAAGCCCGTTTCATGATATCAAGGGATATTTGGCAAAGGGAGAGTACCCAGAACTTGCAAATCCCACTCAGAAACGCACACTTTGAAGGTTGTCCAACAATTTCTTTCACAGCGGAGGAATCTTGTATAGGAGGACTCCTGATTTGGGACTACTAAGATGTGTTGACACAAAGGAAGCATCCAAGCTACTAGAGGAAATTCATGCTGGGACCTGCGGTTCACATATGAACGGTTTTGTTTTAGCAAAGAAGATACTCTGAGCTGATTACTTTTGGATGACTATGGAAATGGACTGCATCCAGTATGTCCAGAAATGCCATCGTTGTCAGGTACATGCAGACATGATAAAGGTACCTCCAAATGAGCTTAATGCAACGAGCTCACCATGGCCGTTCGCTGCCTAGGGAATGGATGTTATCGGACCAATCGCGCTTGCTACTTCAAACGGGCACAGGTTTATCCTAGTAGCAATCGACTATTTCACCAAATGGGTCGAAGCAGCATCTTACAGAGCAGTAACTAAGAAAGTCGTGGCAGACTTTGTCCGAAACCGCATTGTTTGTCGATTCGGGATTCCAGAGTCGATCATTACTGATAATGGCTCCAACCTCAATAGTGACTTGATGAAAACTATGTGTGAAACCTTCAGGATAAAACACAAGAATTCCACAGCCTATAGGCCTCAGATGAATGAAGCTGTAAAGGCTGCCAACAAGAATATCAAGAAAATATTGAGGAAAATGATAGAGAAGCATAAACAGTGGCACGAGAAGTTATCATTTGCTCTATTGGGGTATCGCACCACAGTCCACACATCAACCGGGGCAACCCCCTATATGTTGGTTTACGGTACGGAGGCTGTCATTCCTGCTGAAGTAGAAATTCCTTCCCAAAGGATCATACAAGAAGCTGGGCTCGACGACGCAGAGTGGGTAAAAAGTCATTATGAATAACTAGCCATTATAGACGGAAAGAGAATGAATGTAGTTTGCCACGGTCAACTCTATCATAACAGAATGTCCAGAGCCTTCAACAAAAGAGTCAAGCTAAGACAGTTCACATCGGGGCAGCTGATGTTAAAGAAAATTTTTCCGCATCAAGATGAAGCCAAGGGGAAATTCTCTCCCAACTGGCAGGGTCCATACATGGTTCACCGGGTTATGACAAGAGGAACCTTCATACTTGCAGAGATGGACAGAGAAGTCTGGCCAAAGCCAATTAACTCAGATGCAGTCAAGCGTTACTATGTTTAATCTTTATGCTTCCCTTATATAATGTAAATTGAACTACGCCTGACCTGATTTCTATTTAAGAGGGGATACATAGGCAACCCTATGGGTTCGGTCACATTCAATAAAAAATTTCATTTCCCCCACAATTGAAAACTGGGGCAGAATTTTGAGGAGGACCCTCAAAATTCCAAAGTAATTTCAGCCAATCGCCGCAAGCAGCAGTCAGAAACGTCAACTCATAAAACTGGGGCAGAATTTTCAGGGGAACCCTCAAAATTCCATAGCTAGAGAGGTTGAAATGTTCCGAGCCATGTCACAATCATCGGTTCATCTAAAAAGCTATCTTAATTATATACTTATGTCATATTTTTACGAAATCATGCATGTTTATTACTTAAATTGCTTTGTTTAGCAACGCTACTCGAATGGTACATACAGTATCACCAGATCAAAGCCAATCAGGACAAGCAAAACCAATGGCGATACGAACTAACCTCCCCCTACAAAACTCACGTATTTCTTTGGATGCAGGTACTCAGATTGTAAGATCATTAAACATACTATACACTTATGGGACAAACATTATTCAGGAACATGACTCTCCGAGCCGTTACACTTGCAAACATTTGCTATCAGCATACACCGGGGATGCCCTGTATGTCACAATGACCCCAATAATTGCAACACCGCAATTTGCATCAGCTAAGAAAGCTCTACTACCATTCGCCATTTTATTTCTTGCATAAGGCTACTATTCTGCCTTCTGAGGTTAAAGCTTTACCTCCATCTGCATTTGCATTGCATAAGGCTACTATTCTGCCTTCCAACTTGCATAAGGCTACTATTATGCCTTCCAAGGTTAAGCTCTACCTCCATCTGCATTTGCATTTCATAAGGCTGCCATTCTGCCTTCCGAGGTTAAGCTCTCCCTCCATCTGCATTCTTGCATAAGGCTACTATTCTGCCTTCCGAGGTAGCCGAGGTTAAGCTCTACCTCCATCTGCATTCGCATTGCATAAGGCTACCATTCTGCCTTCCGAGGTTAAGCTCTACCTCTATCTGCATTTTGCATCTTTGCATAAGGCAATCATTTTGCCTTTCGAGGCTAAGCTCTGCCTCCAATTCTCTTCGAAACTAAGCACTATCTCAAGCATCGTTTATTTCATTTCTCTTACGGGCTAAGCTCTGCCCTTCAATTCGCAAGACTAAGCTCTGTCTTGTCCGCATCATGCTACTGCATCTCATGGGCTGAAAGATTGCCTCATACTCTATCTCATGGGCTGAAAGATCACCTCATACTGCATCTCATGGGCTGAAAGATTGCCTCATACTGCATCTCATGGGCTGAAAGATCGCCAAATTATCCAAAAGCATCATCGTTCGGAGGCGTCATCTTCATAGCCCGAGAACACCATGTCATGGCCTGAGGATCCCTTTTAACCTTTTGCATATCATTATTCAAAGGCATCATGGTTCGGAGGCACCATCCTCATAGCCCGAGAGAATAATTTCATGGCCTACGAATCCTTTATTATACGCTTCATGGCCTAGGACATCATGGTCTAAGGATGTCATCCTAACCGTCCGAAGACAACTTTCATGGTCTGACGGGAATTTGCATCATGTTTTAATTTATGCTTGATATACGCTTGTATTGTTTCTAATTGCAGGTAAACCGACGAGCAATGGCCATCCCGGTAGGAGCGGCCCTGCTCCAGTTCCCGCAACCATATCAAACCTTAACCATTCCCACAAGCCATCCACTCACCCCGTCCTGGATATTGCTTCGTTCTTGAAAAGTCTCCATCGGCGTACTCCGCCGACGGATCCTGAACTACATATGACCTGATTCCTATAAAACTAGGGATATGTAGGTAGCTTAGAAGCCAGGGTGCGGCCTATCTTCTTCAAGCCGTTTCGCTCGGTCAAAATTGGCCATCATATCTTTACTCGACAACTCTTTCATTCTTCTCGGGTAAAGAGGGGCAGCTGTTGATACCCAATTTTTCCTATATATTTAATATGCAAAGTAACTTCAAAATGTCATATATATGCATATGTAAGCATATCCAAGTGTTTTATAATTTTTAAATGTTTTTAAATCAATTTATTTCCCTATTCTATCCATAAAACCCCAATAATTGTTTCCAGAATTATTATTTTTGGTAATTCAATTGTTGGAATTTTATATTTATGCTAAAATATAGCTAAAGTAATTTTTAAATATTTTTTACAAATTTATTTAGTATTTTTAGCTAAATTGTATATAATTGCAATATTTGCCCTTTTAAGATTCAATTATGTTTTATATTCATAAAATTAATCCCTATATTTTTAAATTGTTAATTATATGTTACAAATCATTTTAGTGCTCTCAATTTATTTCCAGAAATTAATTTATTATTTTTTATAATTTTAAAAGGGAAAAATTGGCTATTTAAATAATAGCCCAATTACATTTCAATTTTAGCCTAAATCTGACCCCAAATTAAGCCCAATTTCCCCAGCCCAATTCCCATTCAAACCCGACCCCTAACCCAATTAAAAGACCCAACCCGAATTCCCCACCTACCCTTTTGAATCCAGGCCGTTGATCACTCAGATCAACGGCCACCATTCGCCCTTCCATAATTAAACCCAAAAGACCCCTTACCCTACTACATTCTTCACCAAATGCGGCCCTTGAATCCCTCTTCTCTCAACTCTCTCTGCAATCCCTCATGAACCTTAGCCGTCACCATCTAATTTCACCCTGATCCGCCTTAACCCCTGCCTAATCCATGGCTTCTCATGGCTATTGGAGATGTGTATTAGCCTCCTATGGCTCTTGGGTGTTTGTTTCTGTGGTTTCATGGCCAGACCTCGAGGGAATCTGGTCCAGTCCTTGCTCGACTTCTGTTCATGGCCTTTCTCCGGCCATTCATGACTTTTCTCCGGCCACTCATGGCCTTTCAAGGCAGATCCTTGACTTTTCTGGTTAGATCGGTAACTCTCAAGGTCTTTCTCACCTTTTCTGGGTTTTCCGAAACCCTAATCTGTAAGATCTTTCAATTTTCTTTCAGATCTACCTTAGATCTATACTTACTATGAACTTCTTAAGTGTTTTTCGAAGGTTCTTCATCTTTTCTTTCAAAACAACTCTTCAATTTTCAATGATTAGGGTTTTCCTAACGTTTTTTAAAGATCTTGTCTCTGATTTTAATGTTGTTTGTAATTTTGCTATGTTTAAAACGACTTGCTCATGTGTTCTTCTATTTGTTTCAGCATGTTAAAAACCCTAGTTCCTTTTATTCTTATTCGAGTTCTGAAACTGTTTGTTTAAATATGTACTTGTTCTTTGTTTCTGACTCTCTTTTCCTCGTTTGATTTGTTTGATTTTGAGTTCTTACCATCTCTTAAACACGACTACTGTTGAAGGCCTAAATTTCTTAGAAGTTTTTCTCACTTATTATTACTGTGAAACCTTTACTTATTTCTGATTTCTCTTACCTGATACTATGTTCTTATTTACTGTTGATTCTATGTGACTACTTGACCTACGTGGCTATTGTTCTCCAAATATTTTCTTACTGCTGAATCCTATCTTACCCTATCGCTACTATGTTCCTGTGTTATCTCTTTTGCCAATATGTTTGGCCTTGCATGTCTGATGCTTCTGTTCACTCTATTTATATACTGAAGTGCAAAATCATGTTTCTTCCTTGATTGATCTTGATCTTGTGACGGATTGCAAAAGCTTTTCTTTTATGAACCCTAATTTCACTCGCTTGTTTAAATTAATTGATTCCTTTCCTTTACTTTTATGTTTTACTTTACTGAATCCTTTCCCAAAATAAGTCTATTTTGTACTTAGAGATTGTTTATTTCATGCTTTTACTGCCCCTTATATGGCAATAATCAATCTGTCCCCAAAGTGATTTCTTTCTTTAATTAAACCTGCTACTACCCGTTACACAGTGATTCCTTAATTAAAGGGAATCACTTATGTTAATTGATTCTGATTACGATTATTTCCATGTTTGTGTTTACTTATTACCTCTTCTTCACTCGTTTTCAAAAGCTATAAATACCCACCCCCTCTTCTTTCAAAGACACGAACAATTGAGTTCAAGAACACACACTTACACTCAAATCTTTCTCTCTTTTCTCTACTACTACTTGTGCTACTGCTTTGTCTAGCCGGCTGAAAGCCAAGGCTAAACTGTGGAATCTTGTTTATTTCTTTCTTTCTGCACTTTGCTTCTCTACTGGTATGTCCTAGTTAATTTTCAAGTATCAACAACAACATGTTTCACTGGCTATTTCAGTTTCTTTTACTCTTGCCTACTTCTGCTTATGTTTCTGCAATCAAGTTACATTACTAGCATGCTGTAATATGCTCCCTCCCCTTTTAATTAATGTTCCCCTTATGTATGTACTCTGTCAGTCACTTGTTATGTGATTTGCTGGCTTATGAATCCCAAACCCACCATATCCCCTCTATATGTTTGTGTTCTCTGGCTGGTTTGTGGGCATGCCAGCATCAGCTAATGTTGTGCATGAACAAACCTGACTCCTTCTGGGGCCGTATGCTTCATACAATTTATTCCCAAAACCCTTTGACCCCTTTGTGTAACTACTGATTTTGTGTAGTTTGAGTTTTTACTACTACTGTTTTCAAACCCCCTTACCTCTTTACTATTTTCAACCCAGTTTTGATCAAACTCTTTTTCAACTATATTCTGCACTTCCACTATATTCTTATAACCTAAGTTCTGCCCCTCTTGTGTGAGCCTTACCTTGGGACCCTAGAGCTCCCTCTGAACTTGGACACATAAGGGCTGGACCTTCTACACTGCACTCATTTTCTGTCTGGTTATGCAAACATGGGTGTAAGCACTGCCCGAGGTCCCTTGAGACCCTTAGGGAAATTCGACACACCCAGGTCTGAGAAAGGCTTTGAGCATCATTGGCATTTTAGGTGGTTTATTCCATAACTCAGAGAAGAAGTCAGAATCAGGCTTCTTATTGTTATAACTTCTTGTTTTACACTTCTTCTGATGTAATTCAGTACTTGGTCTGTAATAATTTATAACAAATATTGGGGTTGGCTAGTGAAAAGGGATGGGGTAATTATGCATGTTTTATCTATTAGAAGGGTAGAGAACATGCCTATAGGATCTGCTCTATTTTAATTCAAGTTCTGCATACTTTACTTTCACACAAATAGAGATCATGCCCATACGATTAAAAATCAATTTTAATAGAAATCATGCCTATAGGAATTTTGCTTTAATCAAATAAATCATGCCTACTTCACTGCATGATCAATTAGATACCATGCCTATAGGACCAAAATCAGCTTTTAATACGTAGATACCTTGTCTATAGAAATAAAAATCAGATATAATAGAGATCATGCCCATAGGTTCTAAAAAAGTCTAGTTAAAATCAGTTTGACTCATGCCTGTCTGAATCAAATTAAATGGTTCACTCTCTTCGTGTTAATTAATACGGTTTAGAAAGCATACCTATAAGATCCAAACCGCCTGTTTAAAATCAACCATTGCTTTACTGCATTCCTAATAAGTAATAGACATCATGCTTATAGGACATCACCAATACACACTTAGGCAAGCCTCAAGTAATAATGACAAAACTGAACCCGCCTTTGTTTAATTAGCACCTACTACAACCAATAGGCAGGCCTGATTCAGACTTCTTATCTGAGTTACGTAATAAATTGGTCTGCTTCAACAATTAAAACAGCCTGCCTTAGTACTTTAAATTCTGACCCTAACTGTGTTTAAGTCATGCTACTTATGTGTATTGTGTGCGGAGGTATATATGTGCCTCTTAATTGTTTATATGTTTCCCTTAATATGCAGTCCTTCGTGTTTTGTATGTCGCCTTAGACTTTTTACCTTTAAAACCCAAGAGTTAGCCTAAAATCCCCCCTCTTATAGGAATAGAAATTCCTCCGGGACTGATAGGAATAGGACGGGTAATAGCATGCAATAGAGGTCAAGACCAATCTGCACATTAATACCTTAACAGGGTGGGAAGGGTAGATATGGATATGATGACCGGTGCTCTAATACCACATGTATCCCCTCTCTTGAGGAGTGTCATACCGGGTATCGCATTGATATGATCTATATTATAAATAAACTTAGGACTCCCCTTTCCTTTTACATTTTCAAGTATTTGTAAAAATGTAACTCCTTTTCAAAATTCGCCTTCTAATAGTTGTTTTCAAACTCTCATGTGTTTAAACTTAAATCCCCTAATACTTGAACCTATACTTGTCTGTTTGCTAATTGTACAAAATTCACAAAAACTGTCTGGCCGGAAACCACACTAGTGGATCCTGAGGGGTGCCTAACACCTTCCCCTTAGGATAATTTCAAGTCCTTACCCTATCTCTGGTTGTCAAACAAACTTAGAAATGAAACTCTAGGTGTCCTAATGCACCTTAAATTATTAGGTGGTGACTCTTCAATCCAAACCTAGTTCCCAAAAGGAATGAGTTGTCCTACCCCAAAATATGTCATAAATCCGATTTCCCCATGCAAAGAGGGAAAAAGGGGGCCCGGCAGTCCACTCAAAGCTGTTTTTTTTCTTGAGCAAGGAGAAGAAATGATGACTCTGATCTGACGATCTCAAGATGAATCGACCTAAGGCTGCTATCCGCCCGGTCAACCACTGTACGACCTTCACATTGTTCACCACTATAATTTCTTCAATGGCCTTGATTTTGTCAGGGTTGATCTCGATCCCCCTATTCGACACCATGAAGCCTAAAAATTTGCCTGATCCTACTCCGAAGGCATATTTCTCGTGGTTGAGATTCATATTATAGCTTTTAAAGATATAGAATGTTTCCTACAAATGACTCAAATGGTCCTCTGCGCCCAGGGACTTAACTAGCATGCCATCAATATAAACTTCCATAGATTGGCCTATTTGATGTTCAAACATCTTATTAACAAGGCGTTGGTACGTAGATCCTGCATTTTTTAGCCCGAAGGGCATTACATTATAATAGTATGAACCATACTTCGTGATGAATGAAGTATTTTCCCTGTCTTCTGGGTTCATTTGAATTTGATTATACCCGGAGTAGGCATCAAGAAAAGTGGGGATCTCGTGGCCGGCTGTGGCATCGATCAATCGGTTGATGTTGGGTAATGGGAATGAGTCTTTGGGGCATGCTTTATTCAAGTCTTTATAATCTACGTACATTCTTAATTTATTTCCTTTGTTGGGGACCACTACTACATTAGCCAGCCATTCGGGGTATTTTTACCTCCCTAATTAATCCTATTTTGAGGAGTTTTTTTACCTCGTCTTTGATGAACGTATGTTTTACCTCGGGCTGAGGCCTTCTTTTTGCTTCACTGGTTTGAACCTAGGATTGACACTTAGTCGGTGGGTGGTTATTTCCGGCGGGATCCCTGTCATGTCTAAATGGGACCAAGCAAAGAAATCAATGTTGTTAATAAGAAATTGGATGAGTTTTTCCTGAGTTCGGGGGCTGATCCCGTTCCCAGGTATACCTTTTGATCTGGAAGGTGCTCAGTAAAGACGGCTTGTTAGAGTTATTCAATTGTTGATTTTGTTGCATCCGACTCCTCGGGGGCGACGAAGGTCCGAGGAGTGAGGAAGTCTTCTTCGTCATCTTCGTTCGAATGCTCACAAACCACCTGTTCCTTGGGGGTCGGCTTGTTTCCTGACTCATCCTGGACGAGGAGTGTCGATGTTGGTGCCATGTCATTTACCGCGTACATCTCCTTTACTGCATGTTGTTCTATGTACACCAATTTATACCATCCTTTGTTGGGAACTTCATCATCTGATGAAGAGTTGATGGTACCGCCCTCATGTTGTGTATCCATGACCTTCCAAGTATGGCATTGTACCTTATGTCACCTTTGATGACATGAAACTTGGTGTCTTGAACTGCACCGGACACGTTGACTAGGAGGATGATTTCTCCCTTCGTTATCTCGCTCGCCATGTTGAATCCTTTAAGGACTCGAGAGGTAGGTATGATCTGATCGAGCAGTCTGAGCTGCTCCACCATCTTCGGCCTGATTATGATGGCCGAGCTACTAAGATCCACGAGCACACATTTAATTTAAACGTTATTCAAAAGAAAAGAAATTACCAGTGCATCATTATGTGGTTGGGACAAGGCCTCAATGTCTTCTTCTCTAAATGTAAGGGCGTCCTCGGGTATATAGCTTCGAGTTTGCCATTTCGTTGTGATGGACACTTTGGCCCGTTTGAACATGGGTCCCTGTGGGACGTCAGTTCCTCTAACGATAATGTGGATGATGTGATGAGGTTCTTCCAGTCCATTCTTTCTGTTCGCCTCTCTTTCTCGAAAGTGGTTCTTGGCTTGGTTGCTGAGGAATTCTCGAAGATGCCCTTCGTTGATTAGCCGGGTCACCTCCTCTTGGAGCTGCCTACAATCCTCGGTCCTATGACTGTGAATGCCATGATATTTGCACATCAAGTTGGGGTTCCTTCGGGAAGGATCTGACTGTGCGGACTTTGGCCATCTGGTATCCCTGATTCTACCCATGGCTGAAATGATGTTTGAGACATCGATGTTGAAGTTGTATTCCGACAATCGGGGTCCTCTATTGGCCTCGAATGCCTGTCAAACCCGATCATGCTCATAAGTCCCCGGGAATTTTGGCCTCGATCTGCTCCTTGATCATTTCGAGGTATATTCTACCTCGAAGTGCCTTTTCGATATTTGAAGTATGGCCTATACCTTTCTTTGCCTGATCTCGACCCCCTTTTTATAGACCTTGGTTACTTTGCTAGGAGCCTGCTTGGATATACTGAGCAAGAGGGGGCTCCTAATTGGTCATCCTCGACCCTGATCTTCGATTGAAATCTGTTGTGTACATCTGCCCACGTCACGGCGGGATACTCGACCAAATTCTGCTTTAGCTGCTTCGAAGCTATCGAGCTTTGCTCGTTCAAGCCTTGAGTGAAGACCTGTACTTCCTAGTCATCGCAGATCGGTGGTAATTCCATTTACTCCATTTGGAAGCGAGATACAAATTCCCTCAGCATCTTGTTCTCCCTTTGTTTGATCTTGAAGACGTCGGACTTCCTTGTAGCAACCTTGATGGCATCGTCATGTGCCTTCACAAAAGAATCTGCCAACATGGCAAAAGAATACATCAAGTTCAGGTGTAGGTTGTGATACCACATCATGGCTCCCTTTGATAGTGTTTCTCTAAATTTCTTCAGCGAGACGGATTCAATCTCGTAATCCTTTCAGTCATTCCCTTTTACAACACAAGTATAGGCGGTAGTGTGCTCATAGGGGTCCGTGGTCCCATTATACTTTGGGATATCATGCATTCTGTATTTCATCGGGATGGGCTTCAGAGCCGCACTTGATGGGAATGGTTTCTGCACGAACTTCATTGAATCTACACCCTTCAGAATTAGGGGTGCGCCCTAGTTTTGATCGACCCTCGAGTTATAAGTCTCCACCTTTTTATCGTTAGCCTCTATATTCTTTTTTCCTGAATCGATTCTTTTAGTTAATTCCTTGAGCATTTTCATGATTGTGGGGTCAGTCCCCGACCCACTTTCATCGGGTCTTTCTAGCACTGGTTCGTGCTGCATGTTTACTGGTTCGGCGGTGTTAGGGGTTCTATTCTAACTTTAAAGTTGAACGATGGCAACTTGTTGAGCTTGCAGCATCTCGAATATCCCTTGGAGGATGACTCCTCCTTTTTCCATTCCTCGTGCTTCTTGGCCTTTAGCCTGGGCTTCCCTGCGTCCGTTCTTTATAGGGTCTATGCCTGCCTCCGTATTTAGAGCGTTGTGGGAGTTGATATCAAATGGCTCCACGTTTGGCACTCCCTCAGGGTTTACAGGTGGTACATTGTGCCCTATGCCGCTATTTTCTCCAAGTCCTTCACTGTCATGAGCAGGTGCATTTTGTGTGCTAGACATATTTTGGCCTGAAATCAAAAAATAATTGACAAGAAAAAGTGTGAAAACTAATGTGTGTTATTAGAAACTAGCACCAAAACAATCACTATTATTTTTAGCCCCACGGTGGGCACCAAATTGTTTACCTTGAAAATGGTATTAACAATTGTATTTGATTTGGTGGTTCTAAAAATATATGATTTATCTCAATACTAGTTGTTTGGCAATAGATGCTAAGTGTAAGTAAATATAATTAGGTATGTAAACCAATATTGATGAAGGGTTGGGGCCTTGAACTCAATGGAATCAGGGACATCGGGTCCGACAATAGCAATAAATGAAGGATAATAAATGAAGAATAATAAAGCTGAAAGACATTATTGAACGTGAGTAAAGCAAAAAATGTTCTATTATGGTAAAAAGTGCCATGTCGCCCTACAAGAATGTTTTGGTCCCCTTTATATAGGAGGGGTGAATTCCAACACAGTACAAGTCTAATCATGATAGAGAAATGCTATTGGTACAGCTGTGTAACAGACTTGTACTATCTTTGCGGACCTTATCGGCTCTAACTATGCGTCCTTGGGAGTTTTCCCGCCTTTCCATGATGGTCATCGATTTTATACTGCCTCGAGGTAGGCCGCAATAAGCCTTCGACATGCTTTCTCGAGGTATGCATTTCGGGGTCGAACTTCAGTTTTTACTCCGAGCCCCTCGAGATTGGGCTTGACATGCCACAGAGGCCTTGATATCGGTGCCCATAGTATCGACCGCACAAAAACTCGTATCCATAAATTCCCTTACTCGAGTCATCCTCGATTTCAACCTCTGCAAGTCATAACTGATTCACAAGTATAGCTCAAACCGAAATCAATACAACACATAACCGTGCAATCAACTCGTCGATAACAGACTCCCCACTTGGCTCAAAGTCATGGAATAAAACATCTGATAACTTACAATAATAATACTCCATTACTTCCATAATACCTCAATGAGATTCAACTAAATCCTTCATAAACTCATGTAATACAAACCATCTAATACCTCAAATCATCTGCAAATCTCGCATTAATCCTCGTGACGGTCAGGTCGACTATTACAACCGATCCAAACTAAATTGCACAAATATAACCCACTGGTAGATGAGAAAGCCTCCACACAACATCATAAAAAAAATCACACATCCGTAGATTACCTCGCAAGTTATAACCCACCCGCTTAGCCTCAAATTGACATCTCTTTATACCATTTCACAGCAGCAACAACTACGCAATCACTTAACCTTCCTGAGTTTGAACTCACAACAAGACATGAAAATCTACTTCACTCCACAATTAAACAACATGAAAGATCCCCCAACACACCCACAACTCGAGCCAATACATCAAATCAAGACAGAAATCAAGCACCCAATAGTCCTTTTTACATATCAGGACTACTCTTCTCATCACATTCAAACCATATGGACACATCTCGGAGTCATCTCATGCTCATTACGTAGCCGTCAAACCACCCATCGAGCCACGAATTTGACTCATAGGGACACTACCGGACGTATAAGTTCAAAAGCACGTGCTCACACAACCATAATCCCTGTGCCTAAGCTACCATAAAAAATCTGGCCTTAAGTCCTCCAGACTGGCCCTTCATCAACAGACAGTAATCACATCTCACACCTCATCCATACAATCACAAGCCGCCGACGCATAACTGATACCGAGCGCTCACATACGCATACGAATGCACGGAAAGAATTCAAAGAGTTACGCTTCAAGCTAAATCAATGCTGCACGACAAGGAAAGAAAGATGGGAAGTATATCCTAAATGCTCTGTAGCCTCTCGAAGATAGGCATGGACGTAATGGTACCGATCCGCAAGACTCTACTAAACACTTGCTCATTACTTGTAGAACCTATGAACCTAGAGCTCTGATACAAACTTATCACGACCCAAAATTCAACTAGTCGTGATGTCACCTAACCCAGCCCGCTAGGTAAGCCAATTAACAACTATCCAAATTAATGAGATTTATCAAGAAAAGAAGTGATAATACAATTGCTTTTATACAAGAATTTCCCAAGGAATGGTAATATAAATCATGAGCTTCTAAAATTTAGAGTTTACAAAGATAGTGTAAAATAAATACATCATACATAAACAACTTTTTCATTAGTCTAGAGCTACCATGAACAAGAGGCAACTATAACTGAAACACAAGTACATCTTAAAATCCAACTCCCGTTGAGCACAACAACATTGGCATCCAACATCTGCACACAAGTTGTAGAAGTGTAGTATGAGTACAACCGACCCCATGTACTCAATAAGTAACAAACTTAACCTTAAGCTGAAAGTAGTGACGAGCTGGAACAAAGGTTGGAGTCCAACACCAATAGCCAACAACAGTTCATAACAACATAATAAAAGTAATAAAAGAAGTAACTTAGAGATAATACGCTCAACTGGTTCATAGTTCCATAAAATAGGCCTGCTTTTCAAGTATATCAGTGAAGACCAAATTTTTTACTGAAATTGCCAAAAATATGAGTAAGATTGAAATCTGTGATTTTCCAAAGGCTTTGAACAGGTAAACGTTTCATTTTCAAACGACATGAGGAAAACACATCTCTATGACTACATGTCAATGTATGTATGCCAACTGTAATACCATGTAGTGATAAAACCATATGCATACTCTCGGTGGATCAGTGCACTCAGTCCTCCCAATCACTCAATCCTCACATTCCCTCAGTCCTTACAGCCACTCAATCCTTACAGACACCTAGTCCCCCCAATCACTCACACTTGGTACTCGACACTCAGCATTTAGCACTCGCACTCAGTAGATACCTACGCTCACTACTCACTATGGGTGTGTACAGACTCCAGAGGGGCTCCTTCAGCCCAAACGCTATAACAAGCCAATCATGGCATAAATTAATAAAACATGTTGCGGCATGCAACCCGATCCTATAAACATCCTGACCATCAGGCCATCGGCCTCACTCAGTCATCAATCTCTCCAATCTCTCGGGATCTCAATGTCATCAACAATCAGCCAAAAAATAATGATGTGATGTATCAATAAATGGTAATAGAGACTGAGATATGATATGCATATAAATGCGTATGACTGAGTATGTAAATGTAACGTAAGTAGATAACTCAACAACAGAAATGACCTCGGCGTGTATTAGCAAAATAAGTATGTAGCCTAGACATGGTTTCTAACATGGGTCACAGCTCAACAGCCCTAGTACGTAGAGATTTCATGGCTACACATAAGATCAGGTAACTACACAGTGCGGCAATAATAACAGCATCACAATTCACACGGTGCATCCCCAAACGCCCTTCACCTAGCATGTGCCTTCACCTCAACACCAAACACATATCATATAATTCGGGGTTTCATACCCTCAGCAGTAAGTTTAGAAGTATTACTTACCTTGAACAAGACAAATCCAATACCGAGCAAGCCAAATGATGCTCTAAAGATGCCATCACGTGCGTATCGACCTTCGAACGGCTCAAAACTAGCCAAAAGCAACTAAAATACATCAAATAATACAAAAGGAAACAAACCCAATCGATAAAGGTCGAATATTTAACTAAAGACCAAAAATAATCCCAAAATCCAACCTGGACCCACATCTCGGAGTCCGACAAAACTCACAAAATTCGACAACCCATTCCATTAAGAGTCCAACCATACTAGTTTCACTCAAATCCGATACAGAATCGATGTTCAAAACTCAAAAATTCACTCTATGAAACTTTAGGCCAAAACCCCAAATTTCTCTTTTTGTAACCCTCAATCAAACACCAAAGACTACGCAATGAAGTACTCCATGCGTTCGGGAAGTCCATTGCGTTCGCGATGAACAAAATAAATCTGCCACAAAATACTCTACGCGATTGCGAAGAACAAACTCACCAGCCTCACAGAGATAGACTACGCGATCGCAACAGTATCCTGGCGAATGCAGTACACAAGCCTCTCAAAGCTAGCAATCGTGGGACAACATTGCGAATGTGAAGAGATATAACCTCTGCCCAGATCAGCCCAAAATCACTACGCGAACGCATGAATGCTGGTGCGAATGCGATGCAAAATCTGTAGCAAGCTACGTGAACGTGTTTGAGGACTCACGAACGTGAAGAACAACTTCGTCCTTGCCAACACCCAACTCTACATGATCACGACCCCTACTCCGTGATTGCAATTAAGGAAACCAGAAGCCCAAAATTTTGTAGAACCAGCAATGCAAATATGCAGGAAAATGGTCTGAAATCAATCAGAAACACGCCCGAGCCCCTCGGGACTCCGTCAGAACATACCAACAAGTCCCATAGCATAATATTGACCTACTCGATGCCTCAAATCACACCTAACAACATTGAATCGATGAATCACACCTCAATTCAAACTTGATAAACTTTTAACTTTTTAACTTCCATATCTCGTGCCGAAACATAGAAAACCAACTCAGAATGAACCCAAATTTATCACACAAGTCTCAAATGACATAACAAAGCTATTCCAATACCCGAAACCATAATCCAAATCCAATATCAGAAAGTCCACTCTCGGTAAAATATTTCAAAAATCCAAAATTTGCCATTTCAAGCCAAATTCAAGTACGGACATCCAAATTACAATCCGGATAAGATCCAAAGTCTAAAATCACCCAACGAAGCTAACAGAACCATCAAAACTCCAATCTGAGGTCGAATACTAAAAAGTCAAATTTGGTCAACTCTTCCAATTTAAAGCTTTCTAGTTGAGAATCATTCTTCCAAATCAATTCTGAATAACCTGAAAACCAAACCCAAAGATTCACACAAGTCATAATATATCATATGGAGCTATTCATGCCCGTAAACGATCAAGCGATATACAAATACTCAAAACGACCGGCTGGATCATTACACCTACCCGCGAACGCGGAGACCAATTTCCACAACCCATCACAAACACAACCTACTCTCTATAAACATGAAGAACAAGACATAATTGCCTCAAAATAACCCTCCGCGATCGCAAAGCACACCAGACACCAGCAGAAATTCTGTAATCTCAAAAAAGCTCTGAGTGGTTTGATCTCACCCAAGCTACCAGGACCCTGTCCAATTATGCCAATAAGTTCATAAATGCTACCCAGACCTATCCAATGCCTCTAAACACATACGAGAATATCACATCAACGAATCGATGATCAAACCACAAATTGAACTTCTCTTAAGTTCATAATCTTCTAACCTTCCAACCAAGCGTCTGATTCATGTTTAACCATCTCAGATCACAACCAAACTTTGAACAGAAGTTCCAAATAACAAAATAAATCTATGTCAAGTTCTAGAGCAACAATCTAAACTCGATATCATTAAATTCAACCTCCCGGTCAAACTAATGAACTCTCCAAATATTCAAACTGCCAACTTTCGGCAAAAAGTGCCAAAACATCCTAGAAACCTCAAAATTCAAATTCGAATATACTCCTAAGTCCAAAACTACCATACAAACCTATTGGCACTATCAAAATACCAATCCAATATCATCTACTTAAAAGTCAAATATTGGTCAACTGTTACCACTTAAGCTTCCAACGATAGAACTATGTGTTCCAATTTACTCCAAAACCTTTTTGAAACTAAATTAACTATCCCCACGAGTCACAAAATAATAAAAAGTATATGGAAAGAATTAAATTAGGGAACGAGGCTGAATACATGAAATGACTGGTCAAGGTCATTACATAAAAGAAGAAACAAGCTGGTTGCTTGTGCAAGTCCCTGTGCTGCATGAAGGTAGCCCGAGGAGGGAACTTGTGTGCAAAATAGTAAATAAAAGAAGAAAATCACGAACGAGTGCAAGAAACAAAGAAAAAAAGAGGACCGTGCTTGTACTGCACTAGCATCGCTTGAGAGCATGCAAGCAAGACTCGAGAGTCATGTCTAAAGTCGGCATGAACTGAGAGCATGCAAGCAAGACTCGAGAGTCATGTCTAAAGTCGGCATGAACTATTTCTCTCCATGCAAACCCTATACCATATAAATACTTTATCAAATAGTTTTTGGGGGTTAGACAACCTCTTCGATGGCAAGAACACGTAAGGAGCGGAAGATTTGAAAATGAGGTTTAATCTTTCTTTTTATTTTGCATTATTGGTTGTGGATTCTAGTATTATATTTATGCAAATATTTATGAATAGCTAATTTTGTTATTTAGGGGTTATATAAAACCATTTGTTGGATGAATTCTTGATACACTTTAATATAATTGAGCCTTTGAATTTCTTTACTCTTTTAACTACATGTGTATTTTAGTTAATTAAATGCTCTTGATTGTCTGTATCTATTTATTATGTATTGCTGAGAAAGAATGCATATTTAGGTAGTTTTTTGAAAAACATCATTTCCTATGCATCTAAGAGATCAATATGACTAGTTTAAAAGTGAGATTAGAGATAATGATGCTTTGACGTGGTCATAGTAGCTATGAGAAATTGCCAACTAGAGCAGTTGAGAGAATAAGTTTAGTGAATTACTATGATTTTTTAAGAGAGAATCACTGTAAGTAAAGTGCTCATGTTCAGTAGAGAATAAATTGACAAAATTATAGGCAACGTAGCGAGAAGAATTTCGATAATTGGGAAAATCATAATTCTAGATTTCCTTAATCTTATCTACAACGCTTTGCTTAATTAGTTGTTAATTTACTGCACTTCCATTATTTACAATTAGTTAGTTAAACAATTAAAATTATTAATTGATAATTCAGAAAGTTCCTCCTAGTGTTCCCACAAATAAGACAGCCCAAAGAACCTATAAACTCCAAGGGGTGAAGTCGGTTTCGATGAAGCCGAAGGGACCGTTAGCAAATCTGGGAACAACAACTTGAATGATCCTTTCAAAACCGAGATCATGAGGTTCCTGAGAGAAATTAATGAATGGAAGGACCAGAACATGAAGGAGTTTCATGCTCAGATGGATCAGATCCCAAATGCCGACAGTATTAAAAGGACAAGATTCGAGGAAGTATACACATTTCCCATTTAAACCAAGTGCGACACTATAATTGATCCAAAGAGGTTTTAGATGACGGATATTCCAAAGTATGATGCGATGTCAGACCCACAAGAGCACATCACGACCTACAACACGAAAGTAGAAGGAAGCGACTTGACTCGGGACGGGATCGAGTCGGTTTTGTTGAAAAATTTGGCGAAACCCACACGAAGGGTGTCCTGACATAGTATTCTCTCTTACCTGAGCATTCAATCGACTCTTTTAAAATACTTGTAGATTAGTTCATCAAAGCTCATGCTGGAGCAAGAAAGGTCCAGGCCACAAAGGCGCATATATTATGAATTTTGCAAGGAAAATCCAAGTTACTGCGAGAATTTATGATCCAGTTCTAGAAATAAAGGATGTTATTATCAGTAGTTCCAAATGAGTGGGCGGCTGAGGCATTTACAAATAGACTCATTCCATTGAGTTCTGACACCTCCCAAAAATCGAAGGAGAGCTTGCTCAAGTTTTAGGCAACCACATGGACAGATGTTCACAATCGTTGCGAGTCGAAGATAAGGATAGAAGATGATCAACTTGGCTCTTCGGTGTCCTCCAAGGGAAGGAGTCGTGATATGAATTAAAATAAGTTTAAAATTGACTTTAACGCAGATCGGAGGTCTTCTAGGGGTATTTTCTACCTTGCGAGAGGACTGATGAGCGTAGTAGTTAAGAATTCCAGTCATCGGATAGGTTTGCGTTCGATAGAAGGATGGATCGTGGCCGAAATAACATATTGTTGCAAGAGAAAGCTGTGCCAGGGTCCCGAGATCCCTCATATCCTAGGTTATCATATTACAACTTTAATATCATCCCAGTAGAGTTTGTGTCGGTAATAAAGAATATTAAAGAATCTCAGTTCCTATAACTGATCCAATCAGATCCCAGCCAAAGGGACCCCAATTTGTGGTGTTAATTCCATTGGACTCATGGCCATAGGACTGGGGATTGCCGACATCTTTCTGAATAGGTAGCGACGTTGTTGAAGAGCGGTCACCTTAGAGAGTTTCTGAGCGACAATGCTAAGAACAACTATGGTAGAAATCGGGATAATGTGGAGCCATCCAAATTGGTAGCAGAGTCACCTCAGATGACAAGAAACATGATATTTACAGGGGATGAAGTTAATGAGGTGACATTTTTAGAAGCAAAGAAGAAGAAGATATCTGTGACTCATGGCAAGAGGATCTGGGAAGTCTCAGAAGATGACATCACCTTCACAGAAGATGATGTTGATGGACTTATTCTACCGTATAATGACGCACTTGTAATTTCACTTAATGTTTAGATTTCAAAAATAAGCATTTTTGGATTGATCCAGGGAGTTCAGCCAATATCGTAAAATGGAGAGTTTTGGAGCAAGCTTAGTTTACCGGGAACATCATTCCAGCGAAAAAGCTTCTGGCTATCTTCAACTTAACAAGTGTGACTACCCAAGGAGAAATTTTGCTACCCACACATACCGAAGAAGTGACAAAGACCACCCTACTCGAAGTGGTAGATGGCGACATGGGATATAATGTGATCCTCAGAAGGCTCTGAATACACGAGATCAAGGTTGTGAACTCAACCTACCATCAATGGTTGAAGTTTCCGACACTAGAAGGGATCAAACAGATAAAGGAGACCAATCGACAACAAGGGAGATGAATATTATAACTATTTCTAGCATCAAGTATAGAGAAACCAATAAATAGCAATTGCAAGAACCAATGTTTTCTCCCATCCCAATCGAAGATGAAAAAAATAAGGAGTCATCAGAATTATATCAAGTACCTATATCTTTTCTGGTACCAGCGGAGACGGACGCGACCAGATCAACTACAAAAGAGCTCGAAAAGTGGCTTTGATTGAAGAATTATTGGAAAGGAAATTCCATTTAGTAACGAGGTTGAGTCCCGAACTCGGGTTAAACTTATAGATTTTCTTAAAGTTAATGTTGACTGCTTTGTGTGGTCATATTTAGATATGACATGTACTCCATTCAAGGTGAAGGTCTATAAACTTATTCTGGATCCAAACATCCAACCGGTTAGGCAAAAGAAACGCCCGGTAGAAGAGGTCAGAAACAGGTTTGTTAAGAAAGATGTAACCGGATTACTTAATATCTATTCGATTCAAGAGGTAAAGTACCCGGATTGGCTAGCTAAAATAGTACTAGTGCCTAAGAAGAATAACAAATTTACGATGTGTGTGGATTATAAGGATTCAAATAAGGCGTGCCGCAAAGACTGATTCTCATTGCAAAACATTGATTAAATTATTGAGTTACGGAGGGGCATGAGATTATGAGTTTTCTTAATGCTTATTTCGTGTATAATAAAATTAGGATGAACCCGGAAGATCAATAGAAGACCTATTTCAACACAAACTTGTGATTTCTTTTGAGCTTAAAAATGCTGGAGTCACTTATTAGAGGCTCGTTAATAAGATGTTTGAAAAGAAGATAGGTAAGACGATGGAAGCCTATATTGATGACATGTTAGTTAAGTCTCTCAATGCAGGGGAACATCTGGAACATCTCCAAGAGACATTTAACATTATGAGGAAGTACAACATGAAACTTAACCCGGAGAATCATGCTTTTGGGGTTGGCTCCGGTAAATTCTTGGGGTTCCTGATCTAACAAAGAGGATTAGAAGTAAACCCCGACAAAATCAAAGCCATTGTGGATATCCTGGACCAGCTAACAAGTATGAAGGAAATACAGAGGTTGACCGGTAGGTTGGTAGCTCTAAGTAGGTTCATCTCAAGGTCCTCAAAAAAGTGCCACCACTTCCTTTAACTTTTTAAGAAGAAGAATGACATCGTATGGACTTTGAAGTGCCAACAGGCGCTGAAGGACATAAAAAGGTACCTATCCAGCCTCCGTTGTTGTCAAAACTAGGAAGGTAAGCAACTACTAATTTACCTGGCGGTCTCGAAAGTAGCAGTAAAAGCCGTCTTGGTTCCGGAAGAAGAAGGTATGCAATTTATCTTTATTAAATTAGTAAAATACTATCAGGAGAGGAGACACGATATCTACACCTCAAAAAACTAGCCTTAGCTCTCGTATTTGCCTCTCGAAAGCTTAGGCCTTATTTTCATTGTCATCCAATAGCCATTGTGACAACTTTTCACTTAAGTAATGTCCTTCAAAAGCCTGAGTTGTCAGGTCGGATGGCTAAATGGGCAGTTGAAGTTAGTGAATTCAACATAGAATATAAACCAAGACTGCAATCAATTGGCAAGTTTTGGCCGATTTCTATCTGGGATTAAGGCCTTTGGCTGCTAAAGAAGCAGTGCTGGTCTCGGGAATAGTATTGAGGGTTTGGACCTTGTTTACAGATGGGGCCTAAAACATAAAAGGGTCCAGTCTCAGAGTAGTTCTAATAACCCTTCGACTCCTTTTAATTGACGATATCAAAAAAATCAGGGAAACCCTAAGATAGGCTAGTAGAACTGTACCATTAACTAATAATGAAGCCGAGTACGAGGATTTTGTTGCAGGACTCGAACTAGCACGAGGACTAGGTTCCGATACCTTCAAGATAAAGTGTGAATCCTAGCTAGCGGTAAACTAAGTGTATGAAATTTTCGATACAAAATAAGAGCGCATGCAACAATAGTTGAACAAGGTTCCAGCATTACTCAACGATTCAGAGAGTGATCAATCATTCACATTCTGAGGGAGGAATATATGGAGGTAGATGGTTTGTCTAATTTGGATTCATCCGTATAAATGAAGGGATCTAATTCTAGTGTGTTTGTCCAATTGCTGCATTCGGTACTGGATGTGGATAGCTAATGTGAAGTTAATTCAACCAACTTAATCCGGGACTGGAGGAACGAATTCATTAAATATATGAGATATGGTAAATTACCCGAAGACCCAAAAGCATCCGGGGCACTACGAACCAAATCATCTCGTTACTGTATTGTTGATGGGCAGTTATATAGGAGGTCATTTCAATGACCATTGGCTCGATATCTAGGGGCCTCAGAAGCAGACTACGTGATGAGGGAAGTCTATGAATGTGTCTGCACAAACCACTCCAGTGTAGACTCTTTAGTTCTCAAGTAAGTCAGGGTTGGCTATTGTTAGCCCCGGATAGAATAGGATGCAAAGACATTCGTACAAAAATATGACAAAAATCAATGTAATGCACAACTAGTGCATCAGCCGATGGTACTTCTACATTCACTGGTGTCACCATAATCGTTCATGAAATGGGGGATGGACATAGTCGGTCCCATATCACAAGGGCCCGGGAAGGTAAGATTTATTTTGGTTTAAACTGATTATTTTACTACACGGGTTGAAGCAGGCCCTTACCAAAATATCGGAGAATGCAAAGTGGTTGATTTTATATGGGACCAGATAATCTGCTAATTTGAAATACCAAAGGAATTGCTTTTGACAACAGGCCACAGTTCATAGGTTCTAAAGTCACAAAGTTCTTGGTAGTATTGAAGATCAAACAAATTACGTCTTCTCCGTACCACCTGAGTGCTAATGGAAGAGTCAACCAATAAAGTAATTATCTAAAACCTTAAAAAGAAGTTAGAAGACGATAAGTGCAGGTGGCCGGATGAGCTACCAGGTGTTTTATGGGCTTATCGGAGCACAACAAAGTCATGCACGGGAGAGACACCCTTTTTGCTCATGTACATATTAGAAGCTTTGATACCAGTAGAAGTGGGAGATCCGACTCTGAGGTTTTCCCGAGCAAACGAAGAAGCAAATAATGAATAATTGCTAGTTAGACTAGATTTTCTTGAAGAGCATCGGGATCTAGCATATATGAGGATGGTGGAACAAAAGCAAGGATGGAAAGGTATTACAATCGTAGGGCAAATCTCCAATATTTCCAAGTAGGGGATTTGGTTTTGAGGAAAGTCGCTCAAAGCACTCGGGAAATCAATGCGAGGAAGCTGGGATCGACATGGGAAGGACTTTATTGAGTTTCAGCTATAACTGGTAAAGGCTCATATGAATTGAAAAATCAAGATGGAGTTAAATTGCCTAGCAATTGGAACGTGACTCACCTCATGAGGTATTATTGCTGAAGATCCTTGCTAGTATTGAAAGTATGTGCAGAACTCTCTTTCCCTTCAACCAGTTTTTGTCGTAATTGGGTTTTTCTACAAGGTTTTTAATGAGGCGGCGATGTAAAACATACTACGAAGGAAGGGTCATCTGTAAGCTGGTGAATCAAACAACCAAAAGCTCCGTCTAGATCAACTTTTATGGCAATCAACTTGTGGATTGTTAAATAATATTTGGCCCAATAGCATAACTCGTCTCCCAAGACTCTCATCCGCCTTAGATAACATATTGTTTAGCCATCCACAAGCTATTTCCATTAATGAGGAACCAACATAAAGGCTCGCTATGAAAAGAGTGTCATTGGCTAATACAAGACCTCCAGTGTTCAAGCTTTGCATCCGAACACTGCGAGAGGAATAATACATGACAAGACACAAAAAGTGTTACGAGGAATAATACATGACAAGGCACTAAAAGTGTGACGAAAACCATGAGATATTAGAACCAGAATAAATGTCTTATCAGGATAGAGGACTGCATGATCAGCTTCGTAGAAATTAGCCACTTGTATTGGAAGCTTTATTTACTTAAGCAAATGAATGTTTATATAACTGTACTTTTAAAAATAGAGGGAATAGATCAAAGTCCTTTTATTTTGATCTTATCTCTCGGCTGAATGTTATGTTAATTTATTTTATCGTTCGAAAGTTAACACCTTCAAATGCTTGTGCCGGAATGAACATGAGACTTCCTCTTCAAGAACACCGTAAACATAAGGAACCTCTTTTATGAAACCCTCATAGTAAAGGGTAGTTTCCAAAAATAAATTATGCCTAAAATTAAAAACTATCGGATGTAAAAATATTTTGAGGCTTTGTCAATTAAATAAAAGAGAATATTTTTTGCGCAACACTTAGGCCAAAAGGTTTCTTTTATTAATTAAAGTGCCAAACTTAGTAAAAGGTTTTGGTGTAATTACCAAAGATAAAAGAAAAAATATATACATCATTCCTTGCTTCCAGAACCCGAAGGGAGAGAATGGTCTTCATTTTCTCTGGTGGAAGAAGGTTGTTTCGCTGCCGGTTTGGGGCCTTCATCTTTTTCGGTTTCCCCTTCGATTCTCGAATACTCAAAATTATTATTCGAAGAATCTGATAAGGCACGCCGAGTAGGAAGGTTCTCACGAGCAGTTATCTCCAGTTCATGGGCCTTGACAATGCAGTCATCAATGTTGGCAATGCCTTCTTTGGCGTTTTCCAAAGTCTTCCGCTTCATATGATATATGGCGTAGGTTTTCTCGAAGACAAGGGAATCCTCTTGGTCCTAGAGTTTTGCTCGGAGCCTATCAATCTTTGATTGGAGCTCTTCATTCTCAGCCCTCATTACACTAATTTTGGAATAGAGCTCAACGTTGGTGGACGAGTGAAGTCGATTCTACTCCATGGTTCTTTTAAGACTCTCTTCCATTCTTGCTCTCCTTATCTCGATAGTATTTGCCTCCTCGGTTTTGGAGTGTAAGCTAGCGTTCAAGTTATTCACTTGTTCCATGAAGGCAGACTCGCACTCGATAGCAGTAGTCACAACATCATAAAGCTCAACACACCTAACATTTGTTTCCTTATGATTTTCATGTAGCTGGGCAACTTCCTGGCTTTGAGCCATCCTATCATGTTCTGACTGCTGCAGTCGGGTCTCGAGCTCATCCATTTGAGCGATTTTTGCCTCAAGCATCGTGAGTCGCTCGACTAGCTGATTCCTTTCAACCAAAACTTTATCTCGTTCCGAAGTAAGCTTTTGCTTGTCCAGGATCAACCTTTGTAGGTCCTCGGAGGCATGAATATTTGTCCAAAAAGGGGATAGAACTAAATTGAAAGAAGATAGAAAGAAGTGATATTGCTACATTCCCAAGCAATGCATGATGTTGTTTATTAGGCACTCCCCGGATAGGGAGTCCATATTTTCCCAATCCTTCACTGAGGCTAGAGGCTTCAGATAGTTGGCAAGCTCCACCGGCTTGGAAAGCATATGGAACCCATTGGAAACTGAGATAATGGCACTTCTTCTTCTTTGAGGGTCCTGAATGGGTGAGGAATAAGTACTTTTCAGTTTCGTGTGATGGGGAGACCTCGGGGAAAAAAGGCTCTCTATTTGATCAGCCTGGGATGGTGGAGAAGAAACAGCTAGTACTAGTAAAGAAGGAGCAGCTGGTGTAGCTAGAGAAGAAACAGCTAGTGTAGAAGGGGCAGCAATTGTTGCTGCCTCAAAAGTTGGTGGCAGAGTAAGGTCAGGCGCAGAGCTCCTCTGAGCGGAGATGTTGATAGGGATCGGAAAGCGAGAATTGACATTTTCCCCCCAAAGCACCTGAACTCCTTTTGCTTGTGGATTTTGAAGCTCTCCCGGCTGAGTATCCAGTTGAGCTGATGAATACCTTTTTCTTCTTTGAAGAGGGGCATCTGCATCTTTAACCCCTTCTTCATCATCAATGACCACTGTGACCGGTCCGGTTGATTATCTTCTCACTCTCTTCTCCTAAGTCCCAATAGAAGAGGCACGCTTCCTCTTTGACTTCTTATCTTTAGACTTGGGACTCTATGAGTAGGCTCCCTCACAGAAACACGAGCAGATTCTTGAGCCCTACGCCAGCTAAGCGCACTCTATAATACCCATTGTAACTACCCGACCGGTCATTTTGAGTATTTGCATTCCTTTTGGTGGTTCGAGGTCATCAATAGCTTAATATGGTGCACTATGACTTGTGTGTATCATTGCTTTTGGTTTTTGACCGGTTCAATATTGGTTTGGAAGAGTGATTTCATTTTAGAGGCATAAAGTTGGAAGAGTTGACCAAGTTTGACTTCTTTCATATTTGAATTCAGATCGGATTTTTGATGGTTTTGTTAGATCTGAATGGTGGTTGTGGATTTAGACGTATGCCCGTATTTGCATTTAGATGTTTTTGGAAGGTTTTGGCTCTTCTTGGCGAAAGTTGGCAATTCAAAGATTTGGGAGGTTCATAGGTTTGACCAGGAGTCAACTTTGATGACATCAAGTTCGGATTGTTTTTCTGAGGTTGGAATAGGTTTTTTTATATCATTTGGAACTTATGTGAAAAGTTTGAAGTCATTCCGAGTTGATTTGATATGGTTCAACATGAGTTTTGAAAGTTGAAAGTTCAAATGTTTATTAAATTTTAATTAAGGTGTGATTTGTGGTTTTGATGTTGTTATGTATAATTTGATGCCTCGAGTAGGTCCGTATTATGTTTTGTGACTTGTTGGCATGTTCGTACAGGGTTTTAAGGGGCTCGGGTGAGTCTTAGACAAGTTGCGGACCATTTTGGCACTACTGGTTTCTGTTGATATCTGATACTCCATTTGTTCTTCGCGATCGCGAGGATGAGTCTACGATCACATAGTGTAAGGGGTTGGTATTCTTTACGTCCGCGTCAAGTTCTATGCGTTCGCATAGTGTTGAGCTGGGCTGGGCAGTTTAGAGGAGTTCTTCTTCGTGTTTTCGAAGTATTGACCGCGTTCGCGAAGGTCTGGCGGAGTTGTTCATCACGTTCGCGAGTGATGTTCGGGGAGCGCGTACTATTATGTCGAGGCAATGCATTTTGTTCGAACACGATGCTTCTTTCGCGTTTGTAAAGTGTATACCTGGAGCAGTGTTATAAAGTACTCTATTTTGGACCTTGAGCTCATTTTATCAGATTTTGAGTTAGGGAGCTCGGATTTGCACGATTTTGGAGAGGATTTTCATCTTATAGATTGGGGTAAGTATTTTTCACTCGGCTTTTATTATATTCCTTGATTCCATCTTAAATTTTTGCATTTGATTGTGATTTTAAAAGAGAAATTGGGGGTTTTGTCTCAACTTTCCTAAAGTGAATAATTGGATATTTAATATCGATTCGGAGTAGGATTTAAGTGAAACTAGTATGCTTGAACTCATAATTGCATGTGTTGTCAGAATTTGTGGGTTTTGTCGGGTTTTGAAGTGCGGGCCCGGGGGTTGACTTTTAGATTTATTTAAAGATCTTAACTTTATTAATCAAAATTGGTTTCTCTTGCATTGTTTATTAATTTTATGTCGTTTTTGGTAAGATTTGAGTTAAGTGGAGGTGAATTTTAAAGGAAAAGCTATTTTGATTGTTGATTTGTCTAATTGAGGTAAGTATCTTACCTAACTTTGTGTGGGAGAAATACCCCTTAGGATTTGGGTTGATTGTGCTATTTGAATTATGTGGAAGACGTGTACACGTGGTGACGAGTGTGTACATGATCATATATGTGATATTTGATCGGTTTAGATTCTTAGGTCACGTAAAAGCACTTAATTGAAGTTATTATTATTTGCTCTATCTTTCGTTGCCAATGTTATTCTTACATGCCTTAATTGCAAGTGTTATTACATGTTGTAGTTGTTGTTACATGATACCCTCTCTTTTGTTCAGTTAATCTCATGCATTTAGTTGTAGTTTCTATTTCATGCTATTCCCTTCATTGTTAAACATATGTTACGTACCTAAATTGGAAGTTGACATTTCACGGGAATACTATCATTGTTGAGTTATTGAGGTTGTAGTTGTGATAGTTACTAACACATTGTGGTTCAAGTGTTTTTTATTGGGACATCCTTCCTTGTTGAGTTGTTTCTCATTCATTTTGTTATTTTTGAGATTCTTGTACACATTGTGGTTGAGATGTGGGCTATGTTATGGTAACATTGGTGTTATTGATTTTGGCAATGTTGTGGCATAAGGGCAAGTGTGGTGCGAGTTAATTATTGTGTTGTGATATTGATGCACATGAGGCGGTATAAGGATATGAGTTGATGTGCATGCGACGAGATAAGGTTGTATTTATACGTGTGTTTCCAGTAAGGAAATTACTTGAAGCCACGCGATGGGATAAGGGGGCTAAAGTGTGTATAGCTATTTCGAAAATAAAAAATTAAAAATAAATACAAGGCTCACGCGACGATATAAGAAAGATTGTGAATGTGACTTGTGAAATGTGGTTACGAGGTATGGTACCTCGATTGTGATTCTTATCGTACATTCTATGTTGAAACGACTCGTTGATTGAATGGTTATTGTTTTTTTCTTAAATCATTTCACTTGTATTTAGTTTGTAATTGGTTATTTGTTGTTATTATTGTGTCGGGACAATTGTGACTTCTTGTGTAAGTCATGAATTCTATGTGATTTGCTATGTTGATTTAATGTAGCAATTTGAACCTTCGTTGTTACTTTGTGAATTGATTGTCCAGATGAATTTACTTGCATAGAGTCATTATCTCATATTATGTTGAGTTGTTGGTAACATAACAGTTTTGAATAAAAGTATTATTAACACGCTTTATTTTATGTGTCTCTTAAGATAGAACTTGTTATCTCACTCGGTGCTTTATTATTCTAAATGATTATCACACTTTACTTTAATTGGGTTCTCAAATTAAATTCATCACCCTATTTGATGTTTTGCTTTACTTAAAATTTTAATCACGCTTTACTTTAGCAAATTCTACATTTATTTTGTTAACTTATCTGATGTTTTACTTAGTTTAAAAACGTTATTTTACTTTACCCTATTGATTTTAAAACTAAACTCATTTGATACTCTGTTTTGTATAAATTGTAATTTATTTTGCTTTAATTGGTTTCTAAAATAAACTCATTATCTTATTTGACGTTTTACTTTATTCAAGATTATTATTATGATTTATAGTGTTAAAATATATCTCTCAAATATTTTTGTTGATATTTGAAATAGATACTATCTACATGGTAGCATGTGGGCGTTGCCGTGCGAAGGCGATTATTATTGTGCGTACGAGGTGCCATACATGTAAGATTTGGAATTGTGTCTCATGATTTGTGGTAAGGAGGTGTGGTGTCTTGGGGTAGTTCTTGTTGTAAGTCATGTGTTGGAAACGATTTGATTACATGAATTGTCATATGTTTCCTTAATCAAGCTCATTCATATTTCATCTATGTTCTAAATATATTGTTGCTTCATTACCCGTTTACGTCTTGTTGCCAATTGTGTTTCTATTATTCCTTTTTGGTTTTATATTAATAATCTTTACGATGTTAGCTTAACATTGATTCTTTCCATTAGTAGCTTTATGTTAATATCTTGCACAGGTCTTATGTCTAGTGAGTATCTCGACTTACCTCGTCACTATTACACTGAGGTTAGTCTTGATACTTACTGGGTACCCTGTGGTTTACTCATGCTATGCTTCTTCATATTTCCGTGACATCCATGTACTTTTTATCGTGTTGTTTTTGAGAGTTGCGTCTGCGCGGATGGAGACTTCAAGGTGTATCAGCTTGACGTTCGCAGACCTCAAAGTCACCTTCGGATATTACTACTGTTTATATTCCTTTCAAAAGAGTATTGTATTTAGAAATTCTAGTGTATGTCAGTAGAGCTTATGACTATGTATTACTGGTCCTAGCGATTGTTTAATATTTGTTCAGTTTTAGTTAGGTTATTTCATTTATCAGTTTAATTTTTCTCTTTTAGATCTCCTATTGTGTTAGGCTTACCCAGTCATAAAGACTAGGTGCCATCACGATTCCTAAGGTGGGATTTTGGGTCGTGACAAGTTGGTATCAGAGCTCTAGGTTTATAGGTGCTACGAGTCTGAAGCAAGTTTAGTAGAGTCTTGCAGATCTGTACAGAGATGTATGTACTTATCTTCAAGAGGCTACAAAAATATTAAGATTTTTTTTCTTTCATTCCTTATCTTGCATATTGATTCATCTTTAAGCACATATCTTACATTCCCTTGCATCCACTCATATACAATATTGCACACTCGATATCAGCTATACACCGACAATTTATGATGTTGTGGATGGGCTACGGGGGGGGGGGGGTCATGGATGCTCGATCATTGTCTAAACGTGTTGTCCATACTAAGAACATAGATGTATTGATAGATGTTTTTATTATTCACATGTGGGGTGCAACATGTTCTATTATCTAGTTCGTGAGTACGAGCTTGGGAAGATTTAATCAGTTGCCTAGTCGACAAGATCGTGGTAGTGCATGAGAGAATGTTGATTTGAGGATAGTTGGTGGTATTATAGACTGAGTTTTGTATGGGACTTCTATTCAGAGAAAGGTACATATTATCGTTAAAGGCACTTAAGGAAGCGGGCTTTACTATCACGAGGATGGGCATTCGCTTAGTAGGTGATTTGAGGTATCTTATGATTGGAGTTATATGAGTATAAAGGTTGGTATTGTGGATTATCAGATGTTATGTCCTATGGATCCATGCCAAGTGGGGGAGTCTACTATCGACGATCAAATTGCATAGTCATGTGTTATATCAGTTTCGGTCTGAGGTATATATGTGGTATTGAAGGGCTCCTCAAAATTGTATATGCTAAGGTGTGAGATTTGCATGGGATAGTGATGGGACTTGCGGTATATATATATTATTATTAAATCTACATTTCAGTACCAGAGAGGTTAGAGAAACAACTTCAGATTCATAGAATGTCTTTTCAGAATAGATATCTTAGTTGCGGCATTATTGAGGGCTTCAAAGGAAATACAATGACTTGTGGGATTTTAGGCTATGTGGTTCATGCCAGGATCTCCTGCATTGTATTTGGTTTGGGACCATTGTGCACTGACAAGGTGCATTGTTAACCTAAAGACGAGTCGAGGAGGATTCGAAGAAATGGGTCAGCTTAGTGGTGTTGGGTCAACATAGCAATAAAGGTAATTTGTTCTTTTGGTGTTGTAATGCATCACCAGCATTTTGTGGTAGTAACCTTGGGTTTGACGGCTTGAGTGACTTAGTAGAGTTGGGGAAATTCAGTTATGATGGCTCGGTTATGTGTGAACGGGTCTCGAAGAGTCCTTGATAGTGTCGCCCATTATTTGAGCTGGATGTATGCTTTCAACATAATAGACATGTTGCGTGTTATGATTCTTCTCCTATGTGGGGTCACAAGATCTTAATGGCAGAGGCGATCTTAAGTGCCTAGAAGTATGCCAATATTATTTGATATCACTTGAGAGGGGTGTGCACACGATCGACTGCTGATATTCAGATTTCTATATGGCACAAATGAATTATGGAGGTATTTCTTATAGAATGATCGTGTATGAGGAATGTGTCAGCCATTGAGTAGTGTAGTTGGGATCAAATATGGGATTCTGGTCATCTAGGGATTTAAAGACTTAGAGGGTTCTCGGAGGCAGATTTTTCTAGGGTTGTGGACGGTAACGGTATGTTAAGTGCCAAACATGCTCAAGAACTGTTCTAGGGTCTCTGATGGTAGGCTATAATCTCATGTTTTAGTCGCTTATTAGACTCTAATTCACTGCACTTTTATTGTGTTTGAGCTTTGCTAGTGTTTTGTACTTATCGTGTGTTTTATGCCTTGTAGGAATGATCCCGAGTGATGTAGATGTTATGGAGCTTAATCGAGCTATTTTGAAATTTGAAATGAGTAAAAGCCCAAAAGAGGAAGCCAGGATCGCGCTCGGGGGTCGAGAACCAAATCTAGATATCAATAACTGAGAAAAAAGCCACACTCTAGGAATATTGCACTGCTACGGTGAGCCACGTGCCGTAGCAGTGTATTTTTGGCTGCCTATGAATTGTTGAGCACTTTGAAGTTCCCTACTAAAGCCTCGCATGGCGTGTCACCCAATGCGGTGCGCCTGTGCAAATTTTACATTGTTAATGTCCTATTTCGACTAGGAGAAGGTGGTTTTGTTTGGGCCCGACCCTACATGGTATAAATACATGGGAAAAGATTATTTTCTGGACTTTTTGACAGACTTTTGACCTAATGAGGCTAAGGAAGAGTTTGAGGAGACAAAGCACAAGGATATCATCATTCTTTTCTCACTCAAGACCCGAGTTTGGATTGAATATATGTTTTCCTATATTTTAATTATATTTGTTATGAATTACTCCATGTCTATGGAGTAGTTTCCTTTAGGGTTTCATGGATTTGGTGTATTGATATTTGTTTGTGGATTATAGCTCTAGTTTTATGTATTGAAGCATTTTTGGATGATTTAATTGTTGTATATATATTCACTTTTTCATGTAATCGAGAGAGGCATAACTTGTTATATCTATGCATTACATTGTTGGTTATGTTCATTAATTCTTCTTAGTAATCGAAAGAGGCTAGTTGAATTATTGATTAAACCTCGTTAGGAAGATAATCGAGAGAGGTTCTCCTAAATACCAATCCACTACGCATTCTTGTATATCTTCATTGAGCTAAAATTGGTTCATCTCGTGAGGTTGATACTTAATTGGGAGAGGAGTTTCTACTAACCAATTGAACTAATAACCATGTGAATTCGAGAGACTCTCTTGAACATTAGAAGTGAATTAATTAAAGTTAAATCCCAGACAATTATCTTGCATATATCCTATCAAAACCCTATTTTCTCCCATTGATATCTTTCTTTGCTTATTCCTTGCTTCGATTTTCATTAGTCAAATAGCTTTAGAGTCTTAGTTAATTTTAGTATTAATCACATAAAACTCAACTGTTGATTATCTTGGATAGCAACAAGCTAGAAATTATGAGAATACTGTTAACTCCAATTTCTATGGATACGATTATACTATACTATATTTGATTAGTGAGCATAATTTACGTGGTGTTTTGCGCTCCTCAAATTTATGCGCCGGTGCTGGGGATTGGCAAAAACAATTATGGAATGTACCAAAAAAGATATGTAAGAATGCGTAGTTTGATAGGGAAATTCTCAACCAAAGATATTATGGCTGGAGACGGTGATGATAATGTAGATTTGGTTGCAAGAGAGGTAGTCGAACAATAAGAAAAAGCCACACGAGATGCTGATGAAGCAACTATTAGAGATGAACAGATAATCTATAAAGAAGAAAGGGCTCGGAGAATTTCTCAAAGTCAACCCTTGGCGGCAGGCCAATTTGAAAATATACCTCCCGCGCCTGGGAGATCACTTGGTGATTGTTCTAGATCGGTGTACAACCAAGGATTATCAAGTGTGAGACCATCTCCAATTGTAGCTAACAATTTTGAGTTGAAGCAAGGGTTAATTCAAACCTTTCAGAACTGTTGTATCTGTAGAGGGAAGATGAACAAAGATCCAAATACACTTCTAATGGACTTCGAGGAGATTATGTATACCTTTCAATACAATGGTGTGTCACACGATGAAGTGTACTTAAGGGCATTCCCGTTTACACTCTAAGATGATGTAAAGTAGTGGCTTAGAAGCTTGCCCACATGGTCGATTAGAACATGGGATGAGATGACAGAAAATTTCTTGATAAATATTTCTCATCTGCTAAAATGGGCAAGTTTAGAAGAGAAATCCATGACTTCTTTCAGAAAGAGACTGAAACTGTGTTTGAAGCTTGGGAGGAATTGAAGGAGATAGTCAGAAAGTGTCAACATAGGGGAATTGACCTCTAGATGCAACTCTAAGACTATTGAGATAGATTGACACCCACCTCACGTAGAATATTGAGCAATGGAGCTGGAGGTCCATTGATGAAGAAGACTCCAGAGGAGATAGTTACAATTCTTGATGAATTATCTGAAGATGCAAATCAGTGGCCCCCTAAGAGTGCTGAAAGAAGAAAATCAACTGGTGTTCACCAAGTTAATGCTAATACATCTGTGCAGGTACAACTTGATTCTATGGCTAAAGAAATATAAAATCTGACCTTAGCTACAATACAAAGTGAGCCTCATGCAGCTTGTGATATATGTGGAAAAAGACACCCTACTCATGAGTGTCAAGCCTCAACTGAGGAAGTGAATATAGTGGAAAATTATAATTTTAATGCAATGGGTCAGAAGCACTCAAGTTTTTCATGGAGTTCACCTGGGGGTACTGCAAATGCATGGCAACAAAACAACCTCGGGGACAAGGAGCTCCTGGTTTTATGAATCAGCTGAGGCAGCAGTTGCAGCCTCAACAGCCCAATCAGCCTGGTCTAAAAGATTTAATGAAGGCCTTCATTGTTAAAACTAATGAATGATTTGAATTACAAGGGGCAACAATTCGAAATATAGAGAAGCAAGTGGGACAGTTTGTAACAATATTATCTAAGAAGATTACAGGAACTCTCCCAGCTGATACTAAGAGAAATCCTAAAGAGAGTGAATGTTGTGACCTTAAGAAGTGGGCAAGTGTTGAGAGATCTTACCCCGAGCCAAAAAGAGGTGGTACTTGAAAAAGAAAATGGGCAGCAGCTGAAGAATAATGTTGATAAGAGGAAGAAGAGCCAGACAAAAGCAGAGAAAAAGAAGAAGGAGTAAACTTTGAGAAGGGAGGAACATGATGAGAGCGAATATATGCCTGCTTTACCTTTCCCTCAAAAGCTATATAGAGCAAATCTGGACAAGAAATTTGAGAGATTTCTAGATGTGCTGAAATAGGTTGATGTAAATTTACCATTCACAAAAGTGCTCTCACAAATGCTGGCTTATGTTAAATTCTTGAAGGAGATTTAGACAAAGAAGAGGAAGATAGAAGAGACCTCAGTGGTCAAGCTCACAAAGCATTGCAGTGCGATACTGCAAAATAAACTCCCACAAAAGTGCGGAGATCCAGGGAGTTTTACTATACCTTGCTTGTTAGGCTCTATTAATTTTGATAGAAGAGACCTCGACACTAATAGCTTTGCAGCTGGTAGACCAAAGGACTCTAATACCCAAGGGGATAGTGGAAGATGTCTTAGTTCGGGTGGATAAGTTTGTATTTCCTGTAGATTTTATAGTGGTGGAAATGGAGGAGAACAAGGAGGTCCCCCTCATCCTAGTAAGGCATTCTTAGAAACGGGCAGAGCTATCTTAGATATACAAGAGAGAAAATGAATGCTTAGAGTGGGTGAGGAAACTGTAACTTTCAAGATGAATATAGAAAAGAGGGCACAAAAGGAAAAAAAAAACAGCTACTAGTATTGAGTGGAAAGTGAAGGGCTCGAAAGAGAAGGTTGCAGTTAGTGAAAAATATTAGTGTGGGGTGTACCCCAAGAAGGCTGAGAAGAAGCTATCTGCATGGATGTGTACACTAGTTCGGGCGTGAGGAATGGAGCCCGACTTCGACTCAGACCCCAACTAGACATTTATGGATGTTTCCTCTACCTTATGCTTTTTAATTGTGTGTCATGGGGACATACCACAACTTAAAGTGTGGGGTGGGGGATATATTTGTATGTATGTATGTACATTACTTTTAGTTTTGCTTTTGTTAGTTTTAGTAGTTAGAGATAGAGAAAAAATTGAAAAAACATAAGATTTTAAATTTTTTGATTTTTCCCCTAATGATAGATATCATCGACGGGTTTCTTGAGGGATTAATGTCAAAGAAAAAATAAAAAGATTTTATTTAGTAGGTAGTGTAACAATTCCCCCTTGGTTTTTCTTTGTGTCGCAGTTCTTTTCCAAGGGTTTTGTTCGAACCAGGTGTAGTTAGTTTTATTTTTTTGTTAGAGAGTAGGAAATCTTGTGCTATGTTTTAAATTGAAGCAGTAACTCTTGAATTTATTATACCTTGAGAATAGTAAGTGCTTTAGTTGTGATGCTTAGGCTCAGTTTTTGACTGATGTATAACTACCTTAAATTTTATAATTTATCTTTTCTTAGCTGCTTTAAGTAGAGTGTTTTGATGAGTCCGATCTTGAGTGAGTTATGTGCCATGTGTGTGTAAGGTTTTGTGTATTCTATGCACCAAATTTGATATCTAGAACTTGCCCCATGTGTTTCCAAAGAGAAATAGTAGTTTTATTTTGTCTTAGAAGTGATATATGCATTTCTTTGTTGAGCCAAATATATGTTTTAACCACCTAATTATTATGTATCTTTGTTAACTCCTTTGAGTCTGTAATCCTATATTTTGGCAACCATATTACACGATTTACCCATTTGTTTGAATTGACCATCTATTTGAACTTTTTCACTTCTCATGAGCACTTGAATTTGGTATGAACTTTGTAAAAAGTTGAAGTGTGGGGTGGTTGGTTTAGCTTTTGAGTGAAACTATTTAAATAAGGAGAAAGATGCAATGTTTTGAAAAAGGAAGAGCCACTTGAATTGAATAAGAAAAGAAGAAAAAAATAGTTGTATTGTTGTTAAGAAAAAATATCCCTTTACAGTGGTAACTCTTGATGTAATTGTGCTTAAAGAAGTAGGGAGTTGATGTATATTGATGTGAAGGTGTAATTATGGTTTGACATGAGGGTGGGGTTTTGGAAGGTAAATTGTATGTATTAAAAGAGCTTAAGGAGGTGTAGTCACTTTTATATCTAAATGTATCCTACTTGTCCCGCAGCTTACATTACAACTAATGAAATTCCTACTTTTCTTGACTGAATGAACCCAATTAGTAAGGTAGTACATTATGGGGAAGCCTATGGTTCATCTTTTATGGCATATGAATGTTGTTTCTGAGAGTGAGTAAATTTTTTCTATCTTGAGTTCCTGATTGTTCTTAATTTTTATGGTGTATGGAACCACTCTTTATTGTTGTGTGAGGGCACTTGATTCACAAAAGAATGGTAATGTCGTTGACCTCTATGTTAGAGTAAGTGAGCGGGTTGTGAAAAATGCGTCGTACTTGTGATTCAAATCTTGAGGTTAGGACGTCACGTTTAAGTGCTTAATCTATTTTAAATATTCGTGGTATGATGAGTTAGGAGAGTTGTTTAAAAAGGTCGTGTCTTTATAAAGTGTAGTTTGATTGCTTGAGGACGAGCAATGGTTTAAGTGTGTAGTGTTTATGGTATGCTATAATCTCATGTTTTAGTCGCTTATTACACTCTAATTCACTGCACTTTTGTTGTGTTTGAGCTTTAATCTCTAGTGTTTTGTACTTATTGTATGTTTTACGCCTTGTATATGTGATCCCAAGTGATGTAGATGCTACAGAATGAATTTGAGTGAATTGGAGCTTTGAAGTCTGAGTAAAAGCCCAAGGGATTAAGCCCGGATCGTGTTCGGGAGTCGAGGACCACATCTGGATATCAAAAAGCAAGCAAAAAGCAACGCTCTGAGAATATTGCACTGCTGCGGTGCATAGGGCACCACATCAGTGTATTTTTAGCTGCTTATGAATTGTTGAGCTCTCTGAATTTCCCCACTAATGCCCCGCATGGCGCGTCACCCCATGCGGCGCGCCTGTGCAAATTTTATAGAGCTAATGTCCTATTTGGACTAGGAGAAGGTGGTTTTGTCTGGACCCGACCCTACTTGGTATAAATACATGGGAAAACGTTATGTTTTAGACTTTTTGACAGACTTTTGACCTAAGGCGGCTAAGGAAGAGTTGGAGGAGACAAAGCACAAGGATTTCACCATTCCTTCCTCACTCAAGACCCGAGTTTGGATTGAATTTGTGTTTTCATGTCTTTTAATTATATTTGTGATGAATTACTCCATGTCTATGGAGTAGTTTCCTTTAGAGTTTGACGGATTTGGTGTATTGATATTTGTTTGTGGATTATAACTCTATCTTTACGTATTGAAGCATTTTTGGATGATTTAATTGTTGCATCTATATTCATTTATTCATGTAATTAAGAGAGGCATAACTTATGATGTTTGTGCATTAAATTGTTGGTTGAGTTCATTAATTCTTCTTACTAATCGAAAGAGGCTAGTTGAATCATTGATTAAACCTAGTTAGGAGGATAATCTAGAGAGGTTCTCCTAAAGACCAATCCACTACGTATTCTTGCATATCTTCATTGAGCTTAAATTGATTCATATCGTGAGGTTGAGACTTAATCGAGAGAGGAGTTTCTACTAACCAATTGAACCAATAACCAAGTGAATTCGAGAGACTCACTTGAAAATTAGAAGTGAATTAACTCGAGTTAAATTCCAGACAATTATCTTGCACCTATCCTATAAAAACCCTATTTTCTTTCATTGATATCTTTCTTTGCTTATTCCTTGCTTTGATTGTCATTAGTCAAATAGCTTTAGAGTCTTAGTTAATTTTAGTATTAATCACATAAAACTCAATTGTTGATCATCTTGGATAGCAACAAGCTAGAAACTATGAGAATACTATTTATCTCCAATCCATGTGGATACGATCTTATACTATACTATATTTGATTAGCGAGGATAATTTAAGTGGTGTTTTGTGCTCGTCAGTGTCCTAAAGTCCAGGGGCAACAATAGGCGTCTCGAGTGTCTGTCCCCCAACTGGAGCTACTGGTGGCTCCTCAGTTGCTTCTCGTGCAGGAGCTCTGGCTGCACCACATACCGCACCTCGGCCTCTACCTCTGCCCCAGCCTTGGTGGCTCTAGCAGGGGGTGTGGGTGTTTGATCATCAGATCCAGCAGTGCGTGTCCTCATCATCTGTGAATAAAAAGACAAAGATTCATATTTCAAAGCCAACAAATTCACACAATAAGGAATCAAGGAAGTGGAATTTTCTAACAGTTGTGTAGCCTCTCTAAGATAAGTATATACGTCTCTGTACTGATCTGCAAAACTCTGCAAAACTTGCTTATGACTCGTAACACCTACCTAGTGCTTTGATACCAGCTTGTCACGACTCCAAATCCTCCACCTTAGGATGTTGTAATGGCACCTAGTATCTAAGAATTGGTAAGCCTAACAAACGAGATAATACGATAGAAAGTAACAACTAAAAACAAGATGTAGTTGATAAGTCTCATAAAAATCTCAATATTGAGCCACAATACAATATTTCCCAAATCCCGGTGAGACTAAGTTATAAGCTCTACATAAATGGACTAAAATCTCGAAATGCATCACTGTATGAATAAAGGATAAACAGTAATAAGAGATAGTAGATGGTGACTCTGAGGACTGCGAACGTCAACCAGGTATACCTTGAAGTCTCCAAAAAAGGCTGAGTGATCACTAGCATCCGGCACGAGCAGATGTATCTTGATATGTACAAAAATGTGGAGAAGCATAGTATGAGTACATCATAATGGTACACAATAAGTATCAAGCCTAACCTCAGTAGATTAGTGACAAGTCCAGGTCAAAACACCTACTAGTATAAGATAAACAGAACAAAATAGAATAAAGACAAATAACGAAAGCAGAGAAATGAATAATAAAAAACAGTTTAATAACGTAAGCAAATGACATAATTTAAAGCAAAAGGAAAACACATAATGAGAACCACAAGTAATCAAATACAGACAAAACAGGTAAGAAAAGGAAGAAAGCAACAAAATCTGTTGAACCAATAAACCTTTTCAATATTGAATGTACAACAAGAATCACAATCGAGGTACCGCCTTGTATTCATATTTAACAATTTCAATCACAATTGTTTCTTATATTACCACGTGAGCCTTCCATTTAGTCTTAAAAAATATTTTTTCCGAAATAGCTATGCGCATTTTAGCCCACATCCATACTAGAAACACACGTATCAAGCCCACCTTATCTCATCGCATGCATATCGACTCCTATCCTTATACCACCGCATCCATATCATCAAATACAATAATAACGCGCACCATAAGTTCCGATATGTCACAACTTGCCAAAATCAACAATACCAATGTTTCAATAACAAATAGCCCGCGGCTCAATCACAATGTGCAGAAGAATCTTGATAATGACAAAACTAATGAGAAATGCTCAACAAGGAAAGAATCAACAACTTCAACCTCAATGTGATAATTCCTTTCACAACTTCAACGTCAATAATCTAACAAGAAGACAATTCCCACGAAATAACAACTTCAATTAAGTGTAACGGAAAAATAAAGAGGTAACGAGACAATAAGGGAGGTAACAACTTCAACTAAAGTGTATATGAGCAAATACAACAAGTAGGAGATAGGACAAGCGCCAACAACGTCAAATAAGCATGTAAGAGTAGATTAACAGTGGAAGATAATACATGTTATGGCAATTCAATTAAAGGCATGAAAAGAGTCTAAATAACCTAAGTCGGTCAAATACCATATATAGCGTATGTAGCCACTCGTCCCCTCGCGTACACATCTTACAAATAGCACAAATAACGCAATCAATCCAAATCCTAAAGGGTTGTTCCCCCACACAAAGTTAGACAAGATACTTACCTCAACTAGGCCAAATTAACCATCAAAAATAGCTTTTCTCCTAAAATTCGCCTCCACAGGGCTCAAATCTAACCAAAAAAACTTAACATCATCAAATCATGCAAGGGAAATCAATTACAATAGATAAAGCTATGATCTTTACACTTTTTTTACAAAAATTCAACTCCGGACCCGCCCGGTCAAAACCCGGATCCAAGGGAAGATTCCGAGTACCCATAGCCCCACGAGTCCATATATGTGATTAGTTTTAAAATCCAAATCCTAATCGGCTCTCAAAACTCAAATCTTCATTTTTAAAAACATTGACAAAATTCCCAATATTCCTCTTTTATTCTTACAAATTTTATGTTAAATCAAAGATATAATCATGAAATATAGTTGGAAATTGATTAGAATCACCTACCCAATTTTTTAGATGAAAATCCTCTCTCCAAATCGCCTCCTACCAAGTCTAGGGTCCTAAATTAGAGAATATAATGAAAAATCCTGATTCCCAGCCCTTTTGCTTAGCAGTAGATGTTGCATTTGCGACATGAGGTTCGCATTTGTGAACCCTCACAATTATGGAATAGGGATCGCAATTAGGAACCCTAACAACCTCTTCAGAAGTCGCAATTGTAAAGCTGACATTCCTCCCAAAAGCGACCATGTGCTCACAAATGCGGCCCCAACCAATGCCTGATGACTTTGCAAATGTGAAAATGGAAAGTCGCATTTACAACATCTGACCACCCCTTCCCACTTCGCAATTGCGAGGCTGGTGCTTGGAAATGCGACATCATAGCACCAACACACCAGCAATCCTATTTCAGTCAAAAACCATTCCACGACATATACGAAACTCATCCGAGCCCTCTGGGGCTCCAAACCAAACATCCACACAAGTCCAGAAACATCATACGAACTCTCTCGCATGATGAAAATACAAAAATAACATCTAGAAATACAAATCGGACATCAAAACGTATGAATTTCAAAGAAAAGTTCAAGAACCTCTAGAATTGCAACCAAGCATCTGAATCCTATCAAATCAATTCCAAATGACACTAAATTTTGCAAACATGTTTTAAATAGCATAACGGACCTATTCCAAGTCCCAAAGCCAAATTCTAAACCCGATATCCCAAAAGTCAACCCACGGTCAAACTTCTAAACCTTTTTTAGCAAATATACCACTAGGCAGGCTGCCTAGTGGCTAATATATAAATAAAATCCCAAAATGGGTCCAAATCTTACAAGATTTCCAAACCAAAATAGAAGTTTCATGAAGCTACTAGCTACTAAAAAGATATAAAAGCTAAATTCTAATGAACTAGTTATTACAACATTGTCCGCTGAATGCTTCCTTCTCCTGTCAGTGTATGTGAATCCAATTGCCAGTGGCAAATACCAAGCAGCACCTATCAAGGTCTCACCAGGCGCCAGGTTATCCGATCCATAGGCTAGAATGAATTCCAAACATCTCCACCACAGAATTGAAGCCAGCATAGTCTTCCAATCATTAGTTTTGCTACAATATGATCTCTATAGGCAGTGTACTGACTCTATCCAAGTATAAATCATGTGGTCAATCCTCAATATTATCATGTAAAAGAGCCTGGCTACACCTGTATTGAAGCTGTACTGACTCTATCAGCACACACACATAGAATATTCCGGAAATCATCACTTAAACTCATTAGCAATGAAGGCATTAACTACAATAGATTTCTTTCCAAAGTATGGAGCAAAATGACTAGCAATTGAAACGCAAGTTAAAATCATAGCGAGCAATACACCATTTATTTTGAAATGCTTTTTCCCAAAAAGGGCAAGACACAATTTCAACACAATGAGTATGTAAGAACTCAAATCGCATTGGAAATATTTATAAAGGAGAGCATGATGATTTACGATTGAAACATAAAGTTAAATCATGTGCACTGGTTACAAACATAGTCATAGTTTATTAAAAATAAGGTCATTTGGGAGTTGAGATTTGTTATGTATATAACAATAAGATTCTTAGCACATTGAGTTTTCTTCCACAACTTGCAATAAAAACATGATTGAAATCATAATATTCGACACATTGGTCACGTTTGAATACTTTCCCGAAAGAGAGCACAATACGATAGGAGCATTCGGTACACATTTCTAGTACATATCTTTCAACACAAGCTTATTTGGAATAGTAAAATTTATAAGGGATTACTCGGAACATGGCAACTAGGAACTTGGGCCAACAACACTTGGAACTTACGGGAACATAATGGAATTCGATTTTAAAAGAGAACATTAGCCAACATACCTTGTTTGAGCTTTCCTTAAGTTACTACAACCTCCCAATACTTCTAGCAATATCAATCTATAGGAGATATCGAAAATCAGAAATAATTAGAGGGATTCTCATGGTGTAAATATCTTAGGAATTTTGTCAAACACTTATCCTGAAAAATAGACTACAAGGCTCTATAATGGTAATTTCCTCCCTCAACCAGTTTCAACAAAAACCTACCCAAAATAGTTTATTAACCTCACATACCACAACTTATTGTCACATGAATGGCCTATTTCCAACCCCCACAATGTACTTGAACTAATAACCTCTTTCATGAAAGCCTAGGAGTAGGAATTACCCGGATAGATGTTGGTTTAGTGAGTGTCTTCCATGATTCTTGAAGATTGGTGCAAGAATGGATAATTAGAATGCTAGGCCTTCTCCTTATATCTCTAAAATACTCTTACTTCTCTCTAAAATCATCAGGCATTCGCTTAAAATTGAGCCCCAAGGGTTATTTATCAAAATGGGGTCGGGTAATAAAAATAAGAAAATGGAGCCTCCGAACTAAAGTCTGTAATCATAGAATGGATCGAATGGACCGCAGAACAAATATGCGGCTCGCAAAATGGACCGTAAAAGTGATGCCAAAAACTGGGTTGATCTGGACTGGTCTGCGACAGGTCTGCGTTACCGCAGACCTATTATGCGGCTGCAGAATGGACCACACAATTACTCTCCAAATTCTTTATACAAAATCTACGACGGAAGTGCGGACTGCAAAATGGATATACGATTGCAGAATGGACCGCAAAATGACCCTCAAAATTCAACCATTTTTCTGCTCAACTCTGTGATGGGTATGCGGCCCACGGAATGGATCTGCGCTCGCAAATCTGACCGCATAATTGTCTTCTTCTGCCAAAAAATTCACCAACTTTCTCAATGCATTCTACAACCCAAAAAGTATGTACCGTGGCGAGCTTGATTAACTACCACCTCCGTACACATTATCCTACCTCGGCACCATAAAACTTGAATTCTTTGGCGAAATTTTATGGGGCCTTACACAAGAGATAAAACGATCTGAACCACGTCTGTAATTCACCCGAGCCCCTCGAAACCCCGTCCAAATATACCAACAAGTCCTATAACATAACACGAACCTTTAAATCACGCATAACAATATCAAAACAACGAATCACACCTCAAATCAAACTTAATGAACTTTTGAACATTCAACTTTCGAAACTCGTGCCAAAACATATCAAATCAACCAAAAATGAACCCAAATTTTGCATACAAGTCCCAAATGGCATAACGAAGCTATTCAAATTTCTGGAACCACAATCAAAACCCTATATCATCAAAGCCAACTCTCGCGCAAACTTATAAATATTCCAAACCTTCAAATTGCCAACTTTCGCTAAATAGCGCCGAAATCTTCTGGAAATATCCAAATGCAATTTCAAGCATATGTCCAAGTCCAAAATTGCATTCCGGACCTAACAGAACCATCAAAACGTTGATCTGAGGTCAAATACTTAAAAGTCAAACTTGGTCAACTCTTCTAGTTTAAAGCTTCCCAGTTGAGAATCATTCTTCCAAGTAAATTCTGAATCACCTGAAAACCAAAACCAACGATACTCATAAGTCATAATATATCATGCAGAGCTACACATTCCCTTAATCTACCGAGCAAAGTGAAAATGCTAGAAATAACTAGTCGAGTCGTTACATTACCTCGAATCGATGTTAGACTATTCCAATAGGTTTGTATGCTGATTTATGACTTGTAAGAATGTTTAGTTTGGGATCCGGATGACCCGAGGCTGTTTTAGCGCTAATAGTTGAAAGTTTGAAATTTGAACTTATGAACTTGAAATCTTTGGTTTGATGGTTGATTCTTGACTTTTCGCCAATTCAAGTCTAAACCTACTACGGACCTCCAAACACATTCCGATCACACTCCTAAGTCTCAAATCACCTCCCAAAATTATCCGAACTATAGGAACTCACATCCGAGCCCTTTCCACATAAGTCAATATCCGGTTGACTTTTCCCCTTTAAGCTTACTCAAAAGAGACTAAGTGTCTCAAACCTTACCAATATATCTCTGAACCCGAGCCAACCAACCCGATAGAACACAATATAGCTAAACAAGACAATAAGAAGCACGAATGGGGAAAATAGAGCGGTAAGTCATGAAATGATCGGCCGTGTCATTACATCCTCCCCTCTTAAACAAACGTTCGTCGTCGAACGGGACGGGAAACATACCTGAAGCCTCAAATAGGTGAGAATATCTGCTCTACATCTCCCTTTCGGTCTCCTAGGTAGCCTCTCCACTGCACTTTCACTGAAGCTAATCCTTTGACCTCAACTTTTGAACCTGACGCTCCAAAATAACCACTGGCTCCACATCATAAGTCAAATCACCATCTCACTAAACCGTGCTGAAATCCAAAACATGAGACGGATCGCCAATATACTTCTAGAGCATAGAAACATGAAATACCATATGCACAGTCGATAAGCTGGGTGGCAAAGCAAGCTCACAAGCCACCTCCCCAATCCTCAGAAAGACCTCAAAAGGACCAATGAACAGAGGACTCAATTTACCCTTCTTCCCAAATCTCATAACACGCTTCATGGGTGAAACCTTCAACAAAACCTTCTCACCGACCATGTAGGACACATCCCAAACCTTCATATCATCATAACTCTTTTGTCTTGACTGCGCTATATGAAGCCTCTCCTGAATCACTTTCACCCTGTCTAAAGCATCCTTCACCAAGTTTACACCCAATAGCCTAGCCTCACCCAGCTCAAACCAACCAACTGGAGATCTACATTACCTCCCATACAAAGCCTCATATGGAGACATCTGAATACTCGACTGGTAACTATTGTTATAAGCAAACTCTATGAGCGGTAAAAACTGATCCCATGACCCTCCAAAATCAATGACACAAGCGCGCAACATGTCCTCCAATATCTGAATAGTGCGCTTGGACTGCCCGTTCATTTGAGGGTGAAAAGCTGTGCTCGACTTATCCTGAGTACCCAACTCTCGTTGCACAAACCTCCAAAACTGTAAAGTAAACTGAGTGCCCCTATTTGAAATGATGGGAACTGGGACACCATGCAAACGAACAATCTCCTAGATATAGATCTCTGCCAACTGCTCTGAAGAATAGGTAGTACACACAGGAATGAAGTGCGCGGACTTGGTCAGCCGATCCACAGTCACATAAATAGCATCGAACTTCCGTGGGAGCCCAACTACAAAGTCCATGGTGATCCGCTCCCACTTCCACTCTAGAATATCCATCTGCTGAAGCAAGCCACCCGGTCTTTGATTCTCATATTTCACATGCTGACAATTGAGACACCGAGCTACAAATCCCACAATGTCCTTCTTCATTCTCCTCCACCAATGATGTTGTCTCAGATCCTAATACATCTTTGCAGCACCCGAATGAATAGAATACCGCGAGCTATAGACCTCCTCCAGAATCAACTCCCGAAACCCAACCACATTGGGCACACATATTCGGCCTTGCATCTTCAATACCCCATCATCACCAATAGTCACATCTCTGGCATCATCGCGCTGAACTCTATCCTTAAGGACAAGCAAATGAGGATCATCATAGTGGCGCTCTCTGATACGGTCAAATAAGGATGACCGAGAAATCACACAAGCCACGAGTTAATATAGAAATAATCATTTCTCAATAAACAAGATAAAACTACTCCAAGATAAATTAGAATTACTATATAATGATAATCCCCTACAAGGATGGGAAAAACATAAAACAAAAATAAAAATTGAACTAATAGATGAAAATAGTATAATAACACAAAAACCTTTAAAATACAATTTTAATGATCTAATAGAGTTTAAAATACATATACAGGAATTATTAGACAATAAGTACATACAAGAAAGTAATAGTAAACACACTAGCCCAACATTTATAGTGAATTAACATAGTGAACAAAAACGAGGAAAAAGTCGAATGGTTGTAGATTATAGAAATTTAAATGCAAAAACGAAAACATATAATTATCCGATACCAAATAAAATAATAAAAATCAGACAAATACAAGGATATAACTATTTTAGTAAATTTGACTGTAAATCAGGATTTTACCATTTAAAACTAGAAGACGAATCTAAAAAGTTAACAACATTTACGGTACCACAAGGATTTTACGAATGGAACGTATTACTCTACTGGCATGTAATGTTTAATAAAGGTGAATTGTATTCCAATGACCACCGTCCTCTTAGCTATTGTACTCATATTTTCCTACTTGAAATTTTGACTCTATTAAGATTGTCATCTTAACGCTTCGACTGTTAGCCTTAACATGACTGACAGTATTTGTCCTCAGTTCATAAAATAAAATTGAGGATGTCGTTTTGGAGTTCTGTTAGCTCCTTTTCATTCAAAGCTCGATGGGCAACTTAAAAGTTGTTAGTATATAATACTTAATTGATCCTCCAGTGGGTCCTATAAGAAGTTCTCACATCAGTTATTTTTTTAACTTCTAATACGTGAAAGTTAATAGAAAAAGTAAAAGTAAGAAAGGACCTCAGTACCAAAAATAAGTATATGCAAGTAATCGAACAATACTGTTGCCTGAGAAATTAATTTTGGAAATCAAGATACATCTAATTAAAGTTTTTAACTCTGTGCTGATTACCTTGAACTTTGTTTCTACAGAAGAAGAAGCTAAGTTAAGGAATTTTGTAGACGAGCCTGCTTTTACTGATCTTCATTGGGTAATCTCTTGCTTTAGATTTTTGATTTTTTCTATGTTATTGCTTGTATTATGGATGGCCACAGGTCAACAGAGCCCCAGATTTTTATGTTATATTGCCAAACTTTTTTTTAGTGTTTGGCAATATAAAAAAGAAATGCTTAAAACAAATTTAAGAAATACTTAAAACAAGCTAAAGACATAAGCTAAACAATCCAACTTATGACTTTTAAGCTTTTCCGCTTTTTTTGTTTTGATCAATGCTTACATTTGTTCGTAATATCAACATTATCCTCAATCAATATTACCTAACTTAATTTTCTCTTCTTCTTTCTTTCTCCGGCCAATGTTTTCACATCTCCTGTGTGATGATCCAAAAGGTCATCACTTGTTTTATAAGTCGATTCTGTGTTTCGAGGCCTTAAAAAATCTTTTTTATCTCGCCACGATTTGCGTGCGCAATCCGGACTCATTTCCAAAAAGCTTTTATATGAAAACTAAGTGAAAAATGATAAATTTTGCTTTTAAAATAAATTTAAGTTGACTTCGATCAACCTTTTGGGTAAACGGGCCCGGACTCATGATTCGGCGGTCCCGGAGGGTCCGTAGGAAAATATGGGACTTGGGCGTATGCCCGGAATTTGAATTCCGATGTCCCAAGCCCGACAAATAAATTTTTGAAGAAAATTATTTAACTGAAATTATAAGTTTTAGAAATTTGAATGTGCTTGAATTTGATGGTATCGGGCCCGTATTTTGGTTTCGGAGCCCGGTACAGGTCTTATATGGCATCTAAGTTGAGCCTGTAAATGTTGGTAAGAAACGGAGGTCATATGACTTGATTCGGAACCTTAGTTGTAAAATTTGAAAATTTGAAAGTTCTTGAGATTTTCTTTGATTTTGATGCTAAACTTGTGATTGTTGAGGTTATTTTGATGATTTGATTGCGCGAGCAAGCCCGTATGATATTTTTAGGTCAGGGTGCCTGTTTGGTTTGGAGTCCCGAGAGCTCGGGTGAGTTTTGGATAGGCCTCGGTGTGCATTTAGACTTAGAGCATGACAGTTGCAGGTTCAGAGAAAATCTGCAGGTCTCTGAAACCAAGCTCTGTGATCCGCGGTGGGATTTATGCGATCAGCAGTGAGCAAGGCTGAGTCTTCGCGGCCGCGCTCAATATTTCGCGGTTTGCGGTGGTGCTCCGCGGCCGCGGTCCTTTTTATGCGGTCCGCGGTGAGGGTATGAGAGGAGTATATAAACGGGACTCTTCAGCTAATTTTTTCAAGTTTCAAAACCCTAAAACATAAGAAACGATTTTTCAAACACTCTTTCTTCCCCCAAAACACTAGTAAGTGATTTTTAACTTATTTCTTTCACTCATTAACTTCTTTTTATAAGATTTCATCCTAGAATCTAGGGTTTTCATGGTGGAATTGGGAATTTTGGGAAAACCGTAGAGTATTGAAATTTGGGGATTTAGACCTCAAGTTGAGGTCGGATTCCAAAACCAATTATATATTCGGGCTCAAGGGTGAATGGGTAATCGGGTTTTGGTCCGAATTTTGGGTTTGGACCAAGCGGGCCCGGGGTCGATTTTTGACTTTTTGGGGAAATCATTGGAAAACCTATTTTCATGCATTAGAATTGATTCATTTAGCATTTATTAATATCGTTAAGTAAATTGTGGCTAGATACAAGCGAATTGGTGGTGGAACCAAGAGGTAAAACGATAATGGAGGCTTGAATTGTGTTCGTGGCATTGAGGTAAATGTTTGGTCTAACCTTAGCTTGTGGGATTAGGAGTTGCTATGTGTTAATTGTGGAGTACGACATATAGGCATGGTGACGAGTATCTATACGTCGGTGTCAAGCATGCCCGTTGTCACACCTCCTTTTTCCTACACTCGCAGGGCATAAAGGAGTATTTCTAATTAAAGGACAATCGAAACATGATTTATTATTAAGATTCAGAGTCTCCACTTAGGAGATTAATGGTGTCCCAAGTCACCGGTTGAATCCCGAATCGAGGAAAATATGACTCTGTTAACAGTCCGCGAACCAGAAATTCGAGTAAGGAATTCTGTTAATCCGGGAGAAGGTGTTAGGCATTCTCGGGTTCCGTGGTTCTAGCACGGTCGCTCAACTGTCATATTTGGCTTATTTATCTAATTTTAATACATTTTGAACCTATGTGCCAATTTTAACTTCTAACCGCTTTTACTAAATTTTTTAAAAGAAAGTTGAACGTCGTCTAAAACATGTCTTTAGATTGTGTCACACGAAATGCACCCGCAATCCTGAACACATTTTATTCAACCTTTTGGGATTTGATTTGGGTCACATGAAATGCACACCCAAGTTTAAGAAGGTAACTTTATTAAAATACGCGCCTAAAGCGACTAACGCGTTATTATCTTTGGGGGGCGTGAAATTCGCTAAACGGCTCATCCCGAATTCTAAGTAATTTACTATAGACATTTAAAAAGGCCCCCGCAATTTATGCATTTTATTTGGCGGGGCTCACCTCATTTATTATTTAAAGGCCAATCCTAAAGCAAACTACAATTTTCTATTCACTTTGTCTCTAATAATAAAGAAGAAGCCCTAATTAATTAGCAAAATATGCGAAATGGATTCAGGCCAATTTTATAATACTAATGGGCATTTGTACAAGCCCAAGCGTAATCAAGGAGCTTAAAGTGAGACCCCACGGTCTCCACATAAGGCTGCAAGTGAAGATTATGAGGCTTGGGCCTTGGGGCAATGGTCCTGTTCAACAGAAGGCGCCGAGTGATTTTAGCTACACAACAGGCCCAAAAAGCAACTCAACATTTGGCCTTAAAAGGAAAAATTCGAGCAGGGACGGGAGATGTAAGCCAATTCAGAATGGTTTTCAACCTAATAGTGACTATCTACAATTAATCCAATTTTTTTTAAAAATGAATGAGATTGCAATTTTTATGAATAACAAGGCAGCAAGGTTTCGACCTTTCACAGTTCAATTTCATATGGACTGGACTAGCTGTATTACTTCCGTTATTTCAAATTAACCATAGGCTAGCAGGAAATTACTAAAACTAACATGAACTATTCTATTAACCTAACGTGAGATCAATTACAATTAGTACTTAACTCAAAAAGCTCATGTGAATCTAAGAAGTAACAATTTAGCCCAGTTAATACAAAACCAGCACGGATCTAACAATATCAGTGACTTAACTCCTTAAATAACGTCACTTCCAACTCGAACTTAGACAATCCTATAATTAATACTCATGCACTTCTGAACACAATCCACATATTCTAATTAGTACCAATAACGATTGTCCAAATAGCATTTCCAGAATCAGTCATAATTTGTGCCATTTTTGAAACTGTGAGAGTTAACTAACGCCAGAAATTATTTCAATAAGCACAAACACACAACTAATAGTCCAAATGAACAAACTCAAGCCTAACAGCTCATCAGTTCAATACAGTCCAAAATCATTCCAAAACTATAATGAAAGCATTGAAACCATTGGAAATTTCAACAAAATATGCTTCCTCTTCATTTTATTTCAGCTGGAGATCTACATAGTATCGAGTTTCAGAACATGTACATTATATTTAGAACACAAAAACGAAGAAGAAGTGGAGGTCAGTAGCACCAAAGGTCACACAACAGCTCAAAATTTGAGTTCACAGCTTCAGCAAACAGATCAACACTATCCAGAATTGCATTCAGAGAAGGACAGTACCAATAGTAAACCAAATAAACTTGAAAAACCCCAACAGACTAAGAACTAAACCTAGGACAACTTCTGAAATCAACAGCCAATAAAACCAGCCTAAAATAGCCTCAATTGAACCCAAACCCACCCGAGATGCACCCAGGAACCTCCAGAATGTCTCAGTAAACAGACTATATGTTAAATGATGCAAATCGGACACTGAAGTTCAAAATCAATTTGAAACTTTCAATGGAACAGTATTTTTGGATCTTCTCTAGTTTTTTTTCTTCTATTGTTTTTGGTTTTTTGAAGACCTAGATCTAGAATTTGGATTTGAAATTCAAAATTTGAGACTCAGGTATACAGAAATGGTTTTTAGGGGAAATTTGGCGGCTGGAGACTTGTGAATTAAGGCAGATAGGCTGCCATTTATAGGCCCAAATGAGGGCAACCCTCAGATTTCAAATTTATCGTTTTAGTCCCTCTTTTATTTTACTCTTTAGCTGATTAGTCCCTCATTTCCTAACTTGTTGCTCAAGCTAATACACTAAAACTTTCTGAAAATCTGTTTTGGACCCCATATAGAATGTTCTAGAGAGTTCTTATTCATCTACTTGTAAGATTCCCTACCCTTGCATTACCCCAATTACCCTTAACTTAACCCTGAAATCATTAACCTACCCCCAGCCCTATTAATTAAACAAACTCTAAATCAAATGTTCATAAGCAGATAATCACCTAAAATCAAACTAGCTAGACATATTAAGCTAAATATGAAGTTAAACCTATTAATGAACTATTCTTAGCAACTAAATCAAAGTGAAGAATTTAAATAACTAAAACGAGAATTAAACCTATCATCTCAGACTCCAATTGTACATGAAATTTAAAGCAACATCAATCAACTTGAAGAAACGAAACATCAAAATTTAAACTAAACTAAACACTGAACAAGAACTAATTCTTATACTAATGACAAAATTAACATTTAACAGAACTCAAAAAACAATCAAATAAGAAAGACTTCAATTACTAACCCTAGATGGATAATACCGAATCCAGATCATTTAATGAAGCAAAAATCGTCAAGAAGAGAGGACAATTTCGAAAATACAGCGAAGAGAGAAACTCAGTGATTTCAAACCTTCGACTCGACTGACTTCTCACTTGGTTTTCAAACAATATTATGTGCTTGTTCTTTCTAAGAACAATCACATAATACAATTTGAAACCATATGAGCCCTTGGCTAACCCGAGAAATTCCAGAAACGTCGACAGAAATCCTAGATCCAAAATTCGCAGCGGTCCAGTGGGATTCGAAGGAAATTAGTCAAAGGTTTAGGAAATGGTGGTGAGAGGAGTATGTGGTGTAATTTTGGGGAGGTTTGGATGAATTTGGTTTTTGGACGGAAAACTTCGATTCAACATTCGAACCGTTTGGTTATGATTCGAGGAATGCTATGGCCAGATTCGAGATGAGGGAGAAGAGGAGATTCTAGGGTGTTATTTTGGTCTGGATTGGAGTGGTTACCGTCGTCATTGCCGGCGAGCTTGACGGAGCGTGTAGAGGCGGCGTCTCTAGGGTTTGTGTAGGGGTGAGTTTTGAGAGACGGGATAGGGGGTAACGTTTGGACATTAATATACTAAACGACCCAAGCTTCTCGTCTGTTGGATTGATTAACCTCGACGGCCCGGATTGATCAACGCCAAACGGCGTCGTTTCGCTAAGGGAGGGGCAGGCCGGGTTGAGACGGGGTGTGGGCCTGGTCTGGGGTGTGTTTGGTCCGATTGGGCTGCGTATTTGGCCCAATTCCAGATAGCTTCTTTTCCTCTTTTTTTAATTATTTTTCTTTTATCTCCTTTATTTATTTTTTGTATTTCATTTTGTATTTTTGTATTTTTCTGATTTTGTAAAAATGCAAAAGTAAAATAGAGTCCTAATATATTTCAAAGTTAAACTAATTAACTCCTAAAATTGTGTAAAATCTATTTCATGACAAATTCAACAATTAACAATTAAAAATACAAAAGTGGACTATTTTTTGTTATTTTCTTTATATTTTGTTCTAAAAACAAATTAACCCCTAATTAATCCTAAAATATGAAGTTAAATCCTAAATGCAAATGCCAAATGTATTTTTAGTATTTTCATATGAATTAAAATGCACAAATAAAATGCAAACAATTAACAGAAAATGACACAAAATTGCAAAATAATGAAAGAAATCATTTTGTATGAATTTCTGGGAATAATTCATAATGGGCAAAAATCATGTGCTCACAGCTGCCCCTCTTTGCTCGGGAACACGAAGAGTTTTCGTGCAAAGATAAGTAAGCAGAAACGAGCGATTTTTGCCCGTTCGAATACTCTGTGTGAAGCATTTTTGAAAGAATTGACCGCACCCTGCTTCTGAGGTTGCCTATATATCCTTGGTTAAAAAGGAATCAGGTCAGTGTAGTTTGGGAATGTCTGGCAGCTGGGACTACCAGGAGCTGCGATTTCACTGCTGTTGCTGCTGCTACTGCTTGCTGACCTCCCTTATTACACCATGTCAAAATAAAAGAAGCTAGCCTAAGCCATGGTCTACGAATTACAAAATCCTATCTAAATTCTTCAAACTTGCTCTTGTATTTCCTGTTGCTTTGTTGTTTTGCATCCTCTTGGTGAAATCCGTTGTTGCTGTTTTGAATTGTAAACTGAGATGTTTTCCTTTCCTTTAGATCGCTGAACTTGAATGTATTTCTCTGTTATACGGGCGGGTTCCCGACTTCAAAACTTGAAAATAAATTCTCCTATTCTCCAGGCGGACTCCTGACTCTGTTCTCCAAGCGGGCTCCTGACTTCCAAACTTGAATGTATTCCCATGCTATCCAGGTGGGCTCCTGACTCCTGAACTTGAAATGTATTCTCTGCTCTCCAGGCGGGCTTTTGACTTCTGAACTTGAAATGTATTCCCTACTCTCCAAGAGGGCTCCTGACTTCACAAAATAGACAAAATAAAGAATTTTGAAAGCTAAAACTTTAAATTGTACTCCCTTGTTCTCCAGGCGGGTTCCTGACTGCTGACTTGAGATGTATTCCCTGCTCTCCAGGCGGGCTCCTGACTTCAAAATAGACAAAACAAAGAATTTGAAAGCTAAAACTTAAATTGTACTCCCTTGTTCTCCAGGCGAACTCCTGACTTCTGAACTTGAAATGTATTCCCTGCTTTCCAGGCGGGCTCCTTACTTCAACAAAACATACAAAAACCAAGGAAATTTTCTGCCCCAGTTTGGTAACTCGGCCCATGGGTGAGTGTTACTGAATCATATACCAACTATTACGAAAAATTTGAAAACTAAGTCCTATTACCCAGGGAGGTCCTGGCAATTCCTAACAATTATGAACCTAATTTATATTTTCTAAAGGCATTACTCCCACTACATTATGCCATTTACAAGGGTTTTTAAACTACATCCTATTGTCCAGGAAGGTCCTGACAACTCCTAACAATTACAAGCCTAAGGTATTACTCTCGCTATATTATGTTATCTACAAGGGTTTTTGAACTACATCCTATTATCCAGGAAGGTCCTGACAACTTCTACTTAAATTTTATCCTAAACATGTAACTTTGCAACCAACTTACATTCCCCTATGCTATTCATGATTATTTTGTATTTAATCAAACCACACTTTGCGGTCAAACCTGATTACTGCTTGTTTTTCCCTCCTGGAGGGTCTCTCCAAAATAACCGACTTTTCTGCCCCTGTTTCAATCAAAGAAAACTTCGTCAGTTTAAAATGGTGGTTAGTTGATGGCATTCTCGCTGAAAGTCCTTCTACTGTATTGCTTTATTTTGACCAGTTTCCCCGAGCTGGCCCCGAATCGCTTGCCTTTCTTCTTGACTTTCGAACCCTTGACTCTGACAAACCGAGTGTTCTGTACCCATGTTGTTGTGTCGCACATCTGAACCTTTTATCCAAACCTTTGCATCTCCCATGACATTACCAAACCATTCCATCGATGATACTTCCGGTGACTCCCCATACTTTATTTTACATCAGGTTGTTGCTGACATGCTCTGACCTTATTGTGCTTTAACATTTTCAGAAGCTGGTAGTGAGCTTTGAAATCCCTTCCCGCTTGCTTTGCACAGAACTAACATTGAACATCTTAGACAGATAAAACCCCCCAAAAAAATGAAATGCAATGATTTTACGAGTTAAGGATAGGAATAATCTAAGACCGGATGACTACTGAAAAGAAAAGGGAAAGAAACTTATCTGACCGGAACAACTGGTACCAATGGTCATGACATGCATTTCGGACTAATCGGCCCAATCTGTCCAACTACCCAGCTCTTGGTCGCCACACTTTGTTGCCCCAGAATTTACATCACTTGATTACTTTACCCAAAGCTTAACCTTGTTCATCCTGCGGTGCCTTGAAAGATTTTCACCAGTATACCTCTTTCATTCGTTCATCTCTCAACTCACATCGCCTTACGGTGCCCGTGAGGTTTTTCACCGATAAGACTCTCTCGTTTTAATTTCTCTCAACTCCCATCGCCTTACGGTGCCCGTGAGGGTTTTCACCAATAAGACTCTCTCATTTTAATTTCTCTCCTTACTTGTACCAGAGTGTTGCCCTTGACGTGGATTACGTTTACCTGCTTGACTTGGCATTTCTCAAAGACTGATCAGAAGGTCTTTCTTTGGACCGTAATGTGGGCTTTGGACGGGGTTAGAAAGAAAGGGTATGAAAGACTCAAAACAATTTCAAAATGGGTTAAAGTTACAACTTTCGGAATCCAATTTCTTTCACAACAACTACAACTTCTGCCCCAGTTTCTTGCTTGGGGACTTTTAGATTTTTATTTTGGGTATGACTGAACCTCAGCGAGGCTGCCTACGTACCCTTTTGGGAACAAGTCAAACGTAGTCCACGTCATAGAGACTACGTTGTTGTGTTTTTTTTCCTTTTATGTTCTTCTTTTCCTTTCTTTCTTCATTTTCTTTTCTTTTCTTTTCTTTTCTTTCTTCTTTACACTTTCAATTTTCTTCTTCTTTTCTTTTCTTTATTTTCTTCCTTTCTTTTCACTTTTCTTTCTTTTTCTTTTTCTTTTCATTTTCTTTTCTTCCGCACTCGCGTTTCTTAATGGTGCCATTGATTCCGAAAAAGGGATATGAAAGAAAATAATTAAGGCTCAAAGGGGATGACAAGGGGTAAAAGTGTTTAGATAGCAGAACAAAACGCCTTCATCATTTCAATCTTTAAAATATGCCAAATACAAACAAGTACAATCAAAATAAAGAAAGCATACATAGTATCTCTTGACCGCATCGGAATTGATGGCCATTTCTACACATTTCCTTTCCACATCTGTCAGATATAATGCACCATTAGACAAAACTCTGGTTACGACAAATGGTCCCTGCCAGTTTGGAGAGAACCTTCCTTTTGCTTCAGCCCAATGAGGCAAAATACGTCTCAACACTAACTGTCCCACTTCAAACTTCCTCGGACGCACTTTCTTGTTGTACGCTCTTTCCATTCTTTGCTGGTACAACTGACCATGACACACTGATGCCAATATCTTCTCGTCAATCAAACTCAACTACTCAAGGCGGCTTTTCACCCATTCATCATCATCGATCTCAGCCTCCGCAATGATTCGAAGAGACGGGATTTCCACTTCTGCGAGTATCACTGCTTCCGTACCATACACCAAAGAGTAAGGGGTTGCCCCTACCAAAGTCCGAACAGTGGTGCGGTATCCCAATAATGCAAAAGGCAGCTTTTCATGCCACTGTCTAGATCCTTCCACAATTTTCCGGAGTATTTTCTTTATATTCTTATTGGCCGCCTAAACCGCACCATTTGCCTTAGGGCGGTATGGAGTAGAATGACGATGAGCAATCTTGAACTGCTCACATGTCTCCTTCATCAACTGGCTGATGAGATTAGCTCCATTGTCTGTAATGATCACCTTGGGTATCCCAAACCGACAGATAATGTTCGAAAGCACAAAATCCACTACGGCTTTCTTGGTCACAGATTTGAATGTTTTAGCCTCTACCCACTTGGTAAAATAATATATAGCCACCAGTGCAGACATCGTGTGTAACTCCGAGGGTGGAGAATGAATCAAATCTCCATGCACCTGACACTGATGACATTTGCGTACATAGCTGATGCAATCTCGCTCCATCGTGAGCCAATAGTATCCTGCTCGGAGAATCTTCTTTGCTAAAACATACCCGCTCATATAAGGTCCACAAACTCCGGCATGTACCTCAGTCATGATAGATATGGCCTGTCTCGCATCAATGCATCTCAACAACCCGAGGTCTGGAGTTCTTTTGTACAATACTCATCCACTAAGGAAAAACCCGCTTGCCAACTGTCGAATTGTTCGTTTCTGATCACATGTGGCCTGTACCGGATACACACCCATCCTGATATATTCCTTGATGTCATGAAACCACGACTCACCATCAAGTTCCTCTTCCACCACATTACAATAAGCGTGCTGATCGCGGACCTGAATCTGCAAAGGGTCCACGTAAGCCTTATCCGGATAGTGTAACATCGATGCCAAAGTAGCCAACGCATCGGTAACTTCATTATGAATCCTTGGAATGTGCTTGAACTCTATTGACTGAAACCGCTGACAAAGCTCATGCAAACATTGTCGGTACGGTATAAGCTTTAAGTCCCGTGTTTCTCATTCTCCTTGAATTTGGTGTACCAGTAGGTCCGAGTCACCCATGACCAAGACTTCCTGGACACCCATATCTACATCTAACCTCAATCCCAAGATACACGCCTCATATTCTGCCATGTTGTTCGTACAATAGAAACAAAGCTGAGCTGTAACAGGGTAATGTTGCCTTGTTTCAGAAATAAGTACCGCTCCTATTCCTATGCCTTTCATGTTTGCAGCCCCATCAAAGAAAAGTTTCCATCCTGGCTTCTCAACTTGTTCCAACTCTTCAACATACATCACCTCTTCATCAGGGAAATAAGTCTTCAAAGGTTCATAATCTTCATCAACCGGATTCTCGGCCAGATGGTCCGCCAAGGCCTGTGCTTTCATTGCAGTCCGAGTCACGTAGACAATGTCAAACTCTGTGAGCAGGATTTGCCACTTTGCAAGCCTCCATGTGGGCATAGGCTTATGAAAGATATACTTTAATGGATCCAAGCGAGATATGAGGTAAGTAGTATAAGATGACAAATAGTATTTCAGCTTCTGTGCCACCCAAGTTAGGGCGCAACATGTCCTTTCAAGATGAGTATACTTAACCTCATAGGGCGTGAACTTCTTGCTGAGGTAATAGATGGCCTGCTCCTTCCTGCCAGTGATATCATGTTGACCCAATACATAGCCGAATGAATTGTCCAATACCGTTAAATATAGAATCAAAGGTCGCCCTGGTTCTGGCGGGACCAACACGGGTGGATTTGACAAATACCCCTTTATCTTATCAAACGCCTCCTGACATTCATTTGTCCACTTAACTGCAACGTCTTTCTTTAACAGCTTGAAGATAGGCTCACAAGTTGTTGTGAGATGAGCGATGAACCTGCTGATATAATTCAATCTTCCCAACAAACTCATCACCTCGGTTTTGTTCCTCGGAGGTGACAATTCCTGGATGGCCTTGACTTTTGATGGATCCAGTTCAATACCCCGGCGACTGACTACGAACCCCAACAACTTTCCAGACGGCACCCCGAACGCGCATTTGCAGGATTAAGCTTGAGATTGTACCTGCGAAGCCTTTGGAAGAACTTTCTCAGATCCCTAACATGGTCAGATTGCCTTCTAGACTTCACGATCACATCATCCACGTACACCTCGATTTCCCGGTGTATCATATCATGGAATATTATTGTCATCGCCCTCATGTAGGTTGCCCCAGCATTCTTCAACCCGAATGGCATGACCCGATAGCAGTACGTTCCCCACGGAGTGATGAATGTCATCCTTTCTGCATCTTTCTCGTCCATTAAAATCTGATGATAACCCGCATAACAATCCACAAAATAACCAATCTCATGCTTGGCACAATTATCAATCAAGATATGGATGTTCGGCAACGGGAAATTGTCTTTTGGGCTTGCCTTGTTGAGATCCCGATAGTCAACACACACCCTGGTCTTGTCATCTTTCTTTGGCACAGGCACAACATTAGCTAACCAGGTGGGATATCGTGTAACCCGAATGACCTTCGCATCAAACTTCTTGGTAATCTCTTCTTTGATCTTTACACTTATGTCCGTTTTGAACTTTCTCAGCTTCTGCTTGACAGGAAGGAGTGCCGGATCAGTGGGCAATTTGTAAACCACTAAATCAGTACTTAGACCCGGCATATCATCATACGGCTATGAAAAAATATCCTTGTACTCAAACAATGCTTTGATTATCTCCTCCTTGAGTCGTGGCTCCAGATGAACACTTATTTTAGTTTCACGGACATTGTCTTGGTCCCCTAGATTAACTACTTCTGTGTCATTTAGGTTAGGTTTGGGTTTTTCTTCAAAGTGACTTAATTCTTTACTAACTTCCTCATAGGCCTCGTCATCATCATATTCCACCTCATCATTACACTCGATTTCTTGTATTATTATTTCTGAGTTAGATTGGCTTTTAAAACTAGGCCAAAGATTCCTCGTGCATGTCATGTCATTGATATCATCATAAAAAGAACTGTACAGAAAAGAAAAAAAAAGAAAAAATGGAAACAAAATTAGGAATTAAGAAAGAAAAGAAATTGCACTTCATTGAATGTAAAGATAACAGGGTTTTAACTCATCCAAACGAATGGAACATAGCAACTGAATACAAACCCTGGAATAATCCAGGTGAACAAAAGGAAAACAAAACCCACTACCGTGACTCCCTCCGAGTTGGAAGAGGAGTGGCTTCCCAGTTGTTGACATTAGCACGCGGCCCAATGTACTGTATATCTGCTTTGCTCGACCCTTCCCCGGTCTCAACCATGTTCACCTCAGCAAATACCCTCTCAAGCCCTTCTTCCAAGTTCCCATCTGCACCAATCAGTGGACCAGACACCTTTGCCAATAATTGCTTCCCGATACTTGGCCTGATGAAGGACCTGGACAGACGTGGAATTGGTTTGGGAAGAACCCAAACTCTTTTCTTCATCTTGCGGGCTTGTCTCACATCCGCCGTCGTAGGCTTGAACCCCAGCCCAAAGGTATCCAGATTCTTGGGCAAATAAACTGGCTGAACAATACCTTGCAAATCAGCACCCAACCCTTTTCCTGGTACAAACCCGTTTTTCAACATTTCAGAGGCTACCATGACAATTGCAGTCGTTATTCTGGGGACTGGGACGTTTTTACCTTCAGGAACCTTTTCTACCGAGACTGTGTTGAAAACCTGGTAAGCCCACGACCCCTTATCATCATCAGTCTCTATGAAGGATACGATGGCATCACTTACAGTGCTCATGTTGTCTTCCCCATGTACTACGATCTCTTGTCTATCCCACTCGAATTTGACCATCTGATGTAGTGTAGAAGGCACCGCTTTGGCAGCGTGGATCCATGGTCGCCCCAACAGAAGATTATAAGACACCGCCACATCTAACACTTGAAACTCTATGGTGAACTCGACCGGACCAATTGTCAATTCAAGTACGATGTCGCCCACTGTATCTGTACCGCCACCATCAAACCCTCGAACGCAGATGCTATTCTTATGAATTCTGTCATCATCAATCTTCAACTTGTTCAATGTAGATAAAGGACAGATATTGGCACTGGACCCATTATCAATCAGTACTCGAGTGACTACCGAATCTTCACATTTCACGGTCAATAAAGAGCTCTATTATGTTCTGTACCCTCCACGGGAAATTCATCATCAGAAAATGTCACTCTGTTTACCTCAAAGATTTTGTTCGCGATTTTCTCCAAATGATTCACTGAAATTTTATCATAGACATGAGCTTCGTTCAATATCTTCATCAGAGCCCGACGGTGTTCGTCGGAATGGATCAATAATGACAATAAGGAAATCTAAGCCGGTGTTTTCCTCAACTGCTCCACAATGGAATAGTCCTGCACTTTCATCTTTTTCAAAAATTCCTCTGCTTCCTCCTCAGTCACAACTTTCTTCATCAATACTGGGTTGTCTTTGGAAGTTTTAGCTTTTCTCAACTCTTCGGGAGCAAAGCATCTCCCCGATCGAGTCAAGCCATGGGTCTCACACACTTCTTCTCTAACCTCTTTCCCTTGGTAAGTTACTGTCACTCGTTCATAATTCCACGGGACCGCCTTGCTGTTGATCACTAGAAGCTGAATTACTGGTTTTATAATAATAGGCTCTGTGCGAGCACCCTTCACGACCACAACAGGTTTACTTGTAACCCCCGGTACCACCACTTTAGCTTTCTCTGGTTTCACTGCAATAGTGCTTGACGACCCTTTCTCTGCTACCACAGCTAGCTTACTATCTACCCCTTTCAATTGGACCACTGATTTCCCACTGGTTACCTTTTCTTTTGAACTGGTTTCACTTGAACGGATCATCATCACCGTCTGCGAGGGCTTCTTAGGCTCCCCTCCCTTGTGTATCAACTCAATCATATGGGTCTCATGGTGAGCTGGTGGCGGATTCTGGTTGATATTTGGTGCTTCTAGGGCCTAAACCTCGATCCGATGAGTATCAATAAGCTCTTGCACAGCTGTTTTTAGTTTCCAACACTTCTCTGTGTTGTGTCCCGGGGCCCCTGAACAATACTCACAACTTACCGAGTGGTCAAGATTTCTAGGAAGGGGATTCGACATTTTGGCCTCGATTGGACTCAACATACCCAACTGTCTCAGCCTGTGGAATAGACTAGTATAGGATTCTCCCAATGTAGTAAAAGTCTTCTGCTTCTGTAACCTCTCATTCTTAAAGGCTTGATTGGGTCGAAAACCTGTTCCAGGAGGGTTTCTGTAGGCTTTTGGAGATGGATAGTTATTTTGTGGAGCTTGGTATGGATTTTGGGGAGCCGGCGCACGCCATTGTGCGTGAGCGGGAGGTTGGGTATAGGTTTGTGCATGATGGACAGAAAAATAGGGATCTGGCGGTGGGTAGTAATGTTGTGGTGGGCTATATGGACTGTGGGGGTAATTTTGGGGATAGGGTCAAGGCTGGTTGTAGTAATATGGAAGGTTCCTGGATCCACCCCAAGCTGCTGACTCAATCGTTGCAATGTCCTCTTTCTTCTTCTTTCCAAGTACACCTCCAGTACCGTTTTGAATGGCCTGGGTAGTTGCTTTGATTGCTGAATAACTCATGATCTTATTGGACTTGAGTCCCTCCTCAACCATGCCTCCCATTTTCACAACTTCATTAAAGGACTTGCCCACGGCCGACACCAAATGACCAAAATAAGTGAGCTCCAAAGCCTGCAAGAAATAATCAACCATTTCACTTTCTTTCATTGGGGGGTCAACCCTCGCTTCCTGCTCCCTCCAATGGAACCCATATTCTTAGAAGCTCTCTCCGTGCTTCTTCTCGATCTTTGTCAACGACTGTCGATCTGGGATGATTTCAAGATTATATTGAAAATGACAGGCGAAGGCTTGGGCCAAATCGTCCCATGTGTACCACCTGCTGTGGTCTTGTCTAGTGTACCATTCTAACGTTGATCCGCTCAAACTTTGGCTGAAATATGCCATCAACAATTCATCTCTTCCTCCTGCTCCTCTCATCTTGCTACAGAATCCCCTTAAATGTGCTACTGGGTCGCCATGCCCATCGTACAGATCAAACATAGGCATCTTGAACCCGGCCGGTAACTGAACATCTGGGAACAGACATAAATCTTTATAGGCCACACTTACTTGGCCCCCTAACCCCCTCATGTCTCGGAATGATTGCTCCAGGCTTTTGACCTTTCTGATCATCTCCTCATGCTCAGGGTTTTTGGGCGGTTTCTCAGTGTCTGCCATGAGATCAAGATGAGGGGTGTAAGAGTAGGGTTCTGGAACTTTGAAGGTAGGTTCAGGGGATAATACTGGTTGTCATGAGTCTGGAACAGAGGTTCACTAGAGGATCGGTGTAGGGTAGCAGGCGGAGGTGCCACAAAAACGGGAGTGATTGGTGGAGGAGGGTATGAGACTTGTTTGGGGGGAGGAGCCTGTGATGTATGAGAAGTGGTGCCTTGGCATTGTTGGTAGAGGTAAAAGGCTGGAGATGAGTTCACAGTGGGTGGCTCCTGAGGCTGAGCCAACGGTGGGATATAAGCGGGGTTAGCGGGATAAACTGGCGGTGGATGCCCCTTCGCCCAGGCTTGGTACATTTCAGCCATCTGTTGCTTCAGCTTATACATTTCCTCCCTCATTGCATGAACGTCCATTTCTTCTACTTCTTTCGATGGGTCGACAATATTTGTTTCTGGTTCCTGATTGGCCATATTCAACCTGTCTTTCGATCGGGTGTTGTATGAATGAGTTGCCAGAATGCCGACCAGCTAACCACCTGGTTGACCTCAATTTAACAACAACATTGTTAGTGGTTAGGTTATCAACAAGTTGGTAATCGCACATTTGAGGGATGAATGCACCTAAGCAGTTAACCATTTCTATCATGCCTTAGCTTGGCCACTTGCGTCATCCCGGCTTGGTCATTTGCAACTTTCTTTCTTTTTCTTTTTCTTTTTCTTTGTTTCTTTTCTTTCTTTATCCTCTCTTGTTTTTCCCCTCTTTCTCTTTTTCCTTCTCTTTTTTTTGGTTATGGTCGAATCCTATGGAGATTGCCTACGTATCATGACCCCGCATGAATCAGACCGGGCATAGTTCTGGAGATAAGTGCGAAAAGTAAAGAGACAATTTTGGAAATTTTCGATTTTTCATTAATAAACATTCTATTACAAACTAGACGCTTTCGGAGAGGAAAATAACAGACTCGAAACCAAACCAAATACAAACTCAAGAACTTCTGACAGACTCTGAGGCGAAAGGAAAAACAGACTCTAACAGACAACAGACTCTAAGGAAAAGAAAATGCAGACTCGCACTACGAATACATTAAAACTTTAAATTTGGGTGCCCGCGGGGCATCATTCGGCCTCGCCGCGGGCTTAGGTGTAAGGCCCCTTTCCAACTGTTCCAATTCATACATGATTTGCTTCACAAATATCATCGCTGCCGAGAAGAAAGTAGTGCGGGTCATGTTTTCACACACCCGACATTTCCTGGTAATAGCATGAGCAATAGTCAAAATCTTGTCCCTGGTTCGGTCTTTCTCTAGGAGTAGGCGTTCTATCTGATCCCCTCTAGCCTTCAAAACTCGAGAATCATGCAGATGTTGTTTCTGTAACTGCTGTATTTCATCTTCCATCAAGGCCATTAGATCATAGCAGTGTTCACTTTCGGTTTCAAAAGCCTTGGCTTGTTTAGCCGCATCGCTCTCTAGGGTGGTCACCTTCCTTTTTAGACTGGCAATGGTCTTTTCATAATCCTTCCTCACATGCTGTAAGTATTGTGTGCGCTCTTTTGTTCTTTTTGCCCATTGTGCCTGGAGTTGTGCTATGGTACCCTCAGATTTCTTCAAATCATTCCGGCACTCACTGATTTCCTTTTTCAACCCTTTTATTAACCGCTCATCCGACTGACTCCTTTGTTGGTTGTCAGCATCTATCCTCATTTGTCCGATTTGGGCTTTCAGAGCCTCATTTTCTTGGGCCAATTTGTTCTTTTCTCCCTGATAGGCATCAACTTGCATACTATTTTCAAATTCCAGGTCTCTAATCTGTCGCTTCAGCTTGCCTATTTCTGCCCTGTAACTCTCTTCTTTTGCTAACCAACCCCATTGCTCTTGTGAATCATTAGTAAACTATTGGACATGGGCTCTTTTGGCGGGCTTTTTTAGAATCTGGAACCTTTTCCCAAACCACGCATTATACTTCGGGTCCACCTCACCTTTAGCTAGATCTCGGACCATAGTCTTAGGCTCGAGGAACCGGCATTCGTTCCATAATTTGCGAATTTTATCTTCCGGGAATGCGGCTCTCGGACTTAACTCAATGACGTGCTTGCTCAAGTCTTCATCTTTGGGGACGACTTGAAACCTTCCCAATTGGCGTAGTAACCGATGGGGAGCATACGGTTGGATACTCCGAACACCCATTAAAAGAATATGACACTCTCTCGCTGACATATATAGCACCTCGGTAACGGGAAACCACCCAAATGCCCATTCAATTTGATCGGCAGTCAATGACCTCAGTCGTATGAGCCAAGTTTCGGTACCTTCAGGAAATGCAATACCCCTTACCCGCTTTCAAATTCTTCGATACAGCTTAACCCAGTCAGCCCATAGTTCATGCACCCCGCCCGGTGGCACAGATGTTCTTGCATCCACAACTGAAGTAATAAATTGCAACCTTGGAAAAAATTTCCTCCCTTCCTGCACACAGTCAATGCTCGGTAAATTTCTGACAAAATTAGGGGAACTATAGTGCTATCTGCCCTTTTAATTACAACATCAACCATCCCCACGAGACCTGTCTCTATTTTCTTATCTTCTCATGGACAAATCACGATTCCCAAGAATGCCGTTATGAACGCCTAGGTTCGTCTTGCTTCCCATTTACTTCTGTTTCCAGCATGAGTCAGTCCCAGATTTGGTTCTTCGAAATCCCTAGGATTACCATAACGCTGATACAGGAACTGAAGAGTGCAACATCCTCCCAACAAATCATCATTCTAAACACTCCGGCTGATGTTTAGCAAATCCAAAAATTTGTGCGGAGATACCGGTCTTGGTGACAGCAAATATTGACCCCTCAGATTTCTATTCAGACCCGCATAACCCGCGACTTCCTCCAGCGTGGGCGTAATCTCAAAATCCCCAAAGCTAAACACATTGCGGGTCGGGTCCCAAAATGGTATTAAGGCCTTGATGACATCCGTCTTTAGCTTGACATTTAGTAGACCGACAAGACCTCCCAGGATTCGAGCCACTATTTCTTTGTTGCCTTCTCCCAGATCGTTCCACCACATGTGGAGCTGGAGGGGGACCTTATTAAGTACGGTGAAAGATTCATTTGCATTTGTGCTCATCCTGCACATTTATTAAGGTGATTAAGAAAAGGTAACATTTATTTGATTCAAAACAAAACTACTATTTTTGTTTTTCCCCAAACTAAAGTGAAAGACCCGATTTTTCAAACACGGCCTTTCAGCACTTTGGAGATGAAGATTTTAAGGCTGTGTGGATTAACCCGTCGAAATCTTAAAATGACCAAATGTGGCTATTTATGCAAAATCGGCCTTCCAGCGTCCCATTTGGGGACATTCGGCTATTTTTGACAAAAACGGCATCACCCGACTTATTTATGACGAAAATTAAAATTTGACATTTTTGGCTATTTTTTGTCACGACCCAAACCGAAGGGCCGCGACGGGCACCCGGTGCTTTACTCAACCGAGTACCAACGTAACATATCTTTCTTATCATGTTATCATGAGTAAATGAGCCAGAAAACCCGTCATGAGATAACAAGAATAAAACATAAGGGAATACTCAACATATAAAGACCCAACATGATATACAAACTAATATATGTGACATACGGGTCTATAAGGCCGACATGACCATTAGTAAACTCGAAACATAGGCCGACAAGGCCATACAATTATCCATACACCTGACATCTGTCTACAAGCCTCTAAGAGTACATAAAATCATAAAGATCGGGACAGGGCCCCGCCGTACCAATCAATACATATCCAAAGCATACTGACCAACTAGGCAACTCCGGAGCAAGTGGAGTGCACCAACACCTTCGCTGAGCTGATAGCCTACTAGGAGGACTGTCAACCTATCAATCGGGACCTGCGGGCATGACACGCAGCATCCCCAGGCAAAAGGGATGTCAGTACGAATAAAGTACCGAGTATGTAAGGTAGGAAAGCATAAACAAGAACAGTAATGTAAAGAGAGATAGAGGAGATACAACCTGTAACATCTGAGTGCCTCTGGGGGCTACTGACATGAAATGCATAATACATATATATACATGAACTTTTTAAAAACATTCGCCTTTGTGGGCATCATCATCATCATATCGTACCCGGCCTCAAAGAGGACTCGGTAAAAACATATCCGGCCATCATAAGGCTCGGTAGAATCGTACCCGGCCACGTGGAGCTCGGTAAACCCAACTGATCGGTGGTTGCACAATAGGTGCCGTACCCGGCCAACTATAGAGCGGCTCGGTAGAGTAAAATAGAAACTATATATACTGCATGCTAGACTAATGGAATCACGTTCTAAACCTTTTGGAGTTACTTAAGAACATTATGGACATCCCTACCATCAATATGAACCTTAGTAGGATTTAAGGATCATACACACTTGTTTAGAATAATTTTATAAGGAAAGAACAACATGGACAACCTTAGTTGTTAGGAGTAGAGTCATTATGAAATAGCATATCGTTTATGTTCATTTCATTTTAAATCATGCCAAAAGAAAGAAGAAAGTGCCTTAACATACCTTAAACCCGTTGAGTCCCTAATCCCTTCCAAGCAACTCTTCAAACAAGTCAACTCAATCTATCATAGTATAAGGAGATTCAAAATCAGTGTTAAGCAAAGACTAAGTCTATAACTTAAGCTAGTAGCTCGTTTACGTAAATTTGGGCAACATCTCCCTTGTAACAAGGGCCTCCTCCAATACCATATATCAACAACAATTACCAGAGCAATCCACCAATACATAATTATCAATATCAAGACACCATATAACAACAACAAGTCACAACTATATTACGACGAGCGGCAAGCTCCGATTGGAATCCGTATACCTTTTATCAATCCTTATAGACTTATTACTTCAACATAAAAGTATCATTAACATGATAATGAAGTCATTAATCAATGATTCCAGCCTTAAACCATATATTTATAACAACGAAAATAATCCACAACTTCAACTATCCTCAATTAGCAACTTTATTCACTAGTTCATGTCTAGCCCATCCATTTAACTTAATCAACATCAAGATAACCTTAGGCACAAGCAATATCACAATATACATACCTTATACAGTAACTTCAAGTCAAAATCCAAGTTATATTCAGTTTACAACAACCCTTAATAGCAATACAACGCCATAGAAGTGACTTAAGCTAATCCAAGTATTATCTTGTAGTTTATCATCCTAACAACTTAACCAACATACAAGAAAGATTAAGCACAATTAGTAGGCTGTTATACTCACCTTAGACAGCAGCAACAACTTGGAAATTCATCCAAATACAGCCCACAACAATCCTCAATGACAACACAACCTCAAAGAGGTGTTGTTCTTCACTAGAACTAAGTTTTGATGTTGAAATATGGTGTAATCACTTTGGAATCACTTCAAACCCTTGTTGTATATGTTTAGGAGGGTTAGGAGAAGTTTGGAGACGAAGCTTAGTTGAAATATGAGCAAAAATAGGCGTCCAAATCGTTTATAAATTGAAGTAGGTCAACCACCGCCTAAGTGGGTCCCATTGGGAGCTGTTTTCGTGGTCTCGCGAAAACACGAATATCTCTCTACTCCAATGTTGTATTGACAAATGGTTTAATGAGTTAGAAACTAGACTCGTAGATCTTCAATTTGGTAGGTAGAACACCCCATGATTCCAAGTATATTTGGAGAAACTCTCAGATACATTTGACCTAAATTTCAGCAAATTTATGAATGTAACTTGTGGTGACCTTTGCCAACTCTTGTTCCACAACTTGCTTGCCATCAAAATGTAGAAAATGAATATCATACGACTAAAATAACTCATAGAATAACCTCCTTATCATGTTAATAACCCTAGTCTCACCCCAAAGTACATATTATAACATTCAAACTTGTCGACTTTCGACGAAACTTATTTTCTTCAATTGGTTTAGCTTCTAAGATTTCCAACCCTCTTGGTACTCGTTATTCATGATCTTAAATATTTGTAACCTCCAAGGTAACATGATTAACTTACTTTATTTGCTTCCAAATAAAATCTCATTTCCGAGCTTACATCAATGACTTACGACGTACTCTCACGTATGAAAACTTGGGGTGTAACATCATTCCCCCCTTTGGAGCATTCGTCCTCGAATGTTGACTGATGCGCTTATCAGTTTCATAAACTATGGCTCTTACTAATACTTTAATGCTCATCTTTCCATCTAAGCAACATTTTTGTGAATAAATCCAAACGCTTGGGCATTCCCCCCTTTTAGGCCTCTTTGTCACACCATGACATGTGGTTGGAATTCTTCCAACATCGTAACATTTGATACCTTATGTCATGCAGTATGTACGACTGTGTCCTTGTATGAGCGCCTAGCGACTCGTATTCTCTTTTTCCTCCATCTTTTAGCCAATCTCTAAGCCTCACTTTATGAACATATACAGAATTATGACAAGCTGTCCCTCTAGGCATCTATAGGTGTACTGATGTCTTTCGCTTGGTACTTTATCGAACTTAAGACTATTTCTATCTCTTGTTTCATAGCCTTGTATATCTATCCTTATGGATTTACTACATCTATGTAGGTTATACTATACCATAAAACTTACTCCGGTTTAGTATTACCGAGGTTTGCTACCCAACTCCAGGTTACTCTCTCGCTGCTTATCCTATATGTATAAATTTAAGTCCTTTAGTGTTTCCTCATTATTATTCATCTAAGAATAACAAACAAATCTCATCTCGAACTTTGGAACTTGTACCCATCTATTGTTTATTCACCTTAATGTTGATCTATAATCTATCACTGATAACTTGCAACCTCTTACGTAATACACTGTCACTAGGGCTCACATCTTATCGGGGAACATATGAAGTGATTTTCCTGATCCACCTAGGGATAATACTATACTTCAATAACCGTATTTCATTGCATCCCAACGCGATTCATCTTATGGGGGTATTCTAATCCCCTGCAATTAATGAAATCCATTTCTCGTTAAATCATTACTCAATCAAAGGCCTAAGAATCATCCTCTTATCTATCACAATTACACCCTTATTCTACCGCCAGGGCAGCATTCCATCTCTTCTAAATGCACCTAGTCTCAGACTCCTCTGTGTTCATTCAGGTTGTACCGAGCTTTTTATTACATATGGAAATCATCAGCTCCCTTGTTTTGATGGGTTTAATCCCGAGGACATACATATTCTCGTCACCTTCTCACTCACCTTTTCATATCCTTACTCCTATCTACCTAAAACATTGTTGCTCTACAATACTTTACCTTAGGACCTACACCGATCTATTTATACTACTCCCAACCTTCCTTTAACTTGATAGCACCATAAATTTCCTTTTGTGCCTTCTCAGTTGTCCTTAAATGTAAGCAATTACTTTTGCTGGTCCTTCTATCACTTGTTGCATGAATACTTGGCTTGTCATTTTGCCCACGAATACTATAATTTCCTGTACCTCATATGATCTCAAACATCACCTTTGATGGCCTTTTTTTTACCATTCATTAGCCATGATAGGTGCCACTTTCTTATGGAGTGTATACAATATTGTAGTGAGACTGTTGTTACAGGATAATTTACTCTTTAGCTCACTATGCTTAGGTGGAAACCTTCTTCCTTATTTCCTCAGCTAGTCTTTCATTGTAGTACTTAGGGAGACCTTCTGGCTCTTGTAAAGTTGCGAGCTTGATATATCGTACACCCGAAGGTAATTTTCGTTATTCTTACTCGCCCATAATAATCCTTAGTTACATAAATTTATGCCTTTGTGCTCGTAGGGTTACTTCTAAGCTCAAATTTTTATTGTCTCCTTAGTGGCACTCTCTCTTATTTTTATAAACCTTAAAAATGGTACCTTTAATTGCCTCAACTCCTATCTGAAATTTTTTCAAATGATTGCGATCTCGTATCTGCGAGACTGAATTCACTATGCTGCGGTTCACTACATTTATCTTGCATGATCTATTGATTTATCCGTGACCTCTTGTCTAGCCATAACTGGGCTCTTCCTGAATCAACTACTAATTACTCGTTGGTCCATTCTCATATATATATATATATATATTCTGCATAATCCCTCTTGGGATCCATTCTCATATATATATATATATATATATATTCTGCATAATCCCTCTTGGGATATATCCTTTGTCTTAACTTATCTCTCGCCACTAGCTCCTGATGTATCAAGTGTCCATTCACACTTATTTATCAATAACATCCTGGCCGGAAACTTTTACTGCCTCTCCCCGGTGTCGTGCTTGTATAATGTTCTGGAGTCGCAACATATCTGCAGGAACTGAATAAATGCAACATCATCCCTTTCTCCTTTTTACCACATTCTTCCTTTACCATTCCATAGTTAACTGAACCGCTTAACTCCGACTTAATATCATATCACACCATATTCCCCCCTTCAGGGGAGTACTAAGATTTAGTACTACGACGATCTACCTATAGTTGTTTTACCTCTTCATCTTTGGCGTCTTTTCACATTATCAATGAACCTTAATCACCTTATGGTAACCTTATGTACCAGAGATAACTAAATTTCTTACACACGAAGGTGACACCTACGGTAACTGGCACACTTAATCTCTTAAGATTAACTCTGCTCAGAGTGCTTGCTTTAGGTAAGCGACTTCCTAAATAACCTTTAAAGGTTATTTGTCTGTTGTCTATTCTATTATTGTTGGAGCATGATCTTTGAAATTCTCACGATGTCGACCATTATCAAATCCTCCGATCCCTAATTCATGTTCGGTTTTGTCTTTTTCACCAGCCCATACTGATTTTTATTACTCTGGGGTCTAACCTTTCCTCCTGGTAATCACGTTGAAGTCACCAACTCATTTCTCGAAATAAGAATATGACTTTATGGCTTATACTTTTTTATTGCCTTAAGGCTTGTCACCTCTTGTATTTTCCTTCACTTGACTATAGACTCTGTCATCGTGTCAAATTTTGATTTACTGTTATCACCCATATATCACATATTACTCATGATGCTTCATTTATTTTCTTCTTATTCTCCGGATAATATTTCTTTTGTTTATCACTTTATTCTGAAAACTTCAACAAAAAGTTTTTTCCCTTTAAGCTCCCTAGCTTCATCTCACTGGCTCTTGGGAATGCCTAACATTCTTTTTTTTTACTCGGGCTAGAGTCATACTAAGGTAAATATTTGTCCCTTCTAGGATTCCACTGCCTATCTTCTGAAATTTTTGAATATTCCAGTATTCGTATCTGATTGTACTACTCTAGAGTTCACCATCTGGGTGTCTTAGAAAGAGATCTATTACCACATTTGCACCATCTTTCAGAAACGTTAGTTAATGATAACAACCTATCCACAATTTTTGGGTTACTCTAACTCCAACTGGATCCTGATATCCCATTTTTCTCTTAAATAATATTTGTTAGCTCCCATAGAACATAACTGAGATGGGTGTGGCCAATTGTACTTACCTCTGTCATTGACGAAGGTACCAAAATGCTTATATTTCTCTACCTGATTTGAAAATATTGATAATCTTCATTATCTGGGTGCCTCGTACCCCTCTTCACCTTACTTCTTTTACTTGTTAACACTTGTATCTAGCTTCTGAATTCCTCATATATTTTCACCATATTCGTGAATAGATATCCGTGCCTTAAGGCTCCTTATTAAGAAGCATACACATCTTAGTACACATATGATCTGTTGAAGACCTCACATTTACTCATCATAAGCATGATGTGAAATCGAGTTCCTCTGACTCAACTCTTCCACATCCACATGCAATCTCTTACCAACTGTCGTTGTGGATGTAGGTATCATTGTATTACGACTAAAGTCGAATTTAGGAGTTTGAATTCTTACAACTGAGCTCTACTGCACGATCTAGAGTAAGAAGAAAGAGTGACAGACCTAAATGCCCTGTAGCCTCCTGCTTATAAGTGTGGTGCACAACACACCCATAAACAAGACTCTACTAGACATGGCTTGTAGACTCCCTAGGACAGAACTGCTCTGATACCACTTCTATCATGACCCAAACCGAAGGGCCGCGACGGGCACCCGGTGCTTTACTCAACCGAGTACCAACGTAACATATCTTTCTTATCATGTTATCATGAGTAAATGAGCCAGAAAACCCGTCATGAGATAACAAGAATAATACATAAGGGAATACTCAACATATAAAGACCCAACATGATATACAAACTAATATATGTGACATACGGGCCTATAAGGCCGACATGACCATTAGTAAACTCGAAACATAGGCCGACAAGGCCATACAATTATCCATACACCTGACATCTGTCTACAAGCCTCTAAGAGTACATAAAATCATAAAGATCAGGACAGGGCCCCGCCGTACCAATCAATACATATCCAAAGCATACTGACCAACTAGGCAACTCCGGAGCAAGTGGAGTGCACCAACATCTTCGCTGAGCTGATAGCCTACTAGAAGGACTGTCAACCTATCAATCGGGACCTGCGGGCATGACACGCAGCATCCCCAGGCAAAAGGGATGTCAGTACGAATAAAGTACCGAGTATGTAAGGTAGGAAAGCATAAACAAGAACAGTAATGTAAAGAGAGATAGAGGAGATACAACCTGTAACATCTGAGTGCCTCTGGGGGCTACTGACATGAAATGCATAATACATATATATACATGAACTTTTTAAAAACATTCGCCTTTGTGGGCATCATCATCTTCATATCGTACCCGGCCTCAAAGAGGACTCGGTAAAAACGTACCCGGCCATCATAAGGCTCGGTAGAATCGTACCCGGCCACGTGGAGCTCGGTAAAACCAACTGATCAGTGGTTGTACAATAGGTGTCGTACCCGGCCGACTATAGAGCGGCTCAGTAGAGTAAAATAGATACTATATATAATGCATGCTAGACTTATGGAATCACGTTCTAAACCTTTTGGAGTTACTTAAGAACATTATGGATATCTCTACCATCAATATGAACCTTAGTAGGATTTAAGGATCATATACACTTGTTTAAAATAATTTTATAAGGAAAGAACAACATGGACAACCTTAGTTGCTAGGAGTAGAGTCATTATGAAATAGCGCATTGTTTATGTTCATTTCATTTTAGATCATGCCAAAAGAAAGAAGAAAGTGCCTTAACATACCTTAAACCCGTTGAGTCCCTAATCCCTTCCAAGCAACTCTTAAAACAAGTCAACTCAATCTATCATAGTATAAGGAGATTCAAAATCAGTGCTAAGCAAAGGCTAAGTCTATAACTTAAGCTAGTAGCTCGTTTACGTAAATTTGTGCAGCATATCCCTTGTGACAAGGGCCTCCTCCAATACCATATATCAACAACAATTACCAGAGCAATCCATCAATACATAATTATCAATATCAAGACACCATATAACAACAACAAGTCACAACTACATTACGACGAGCGGCAAGATCCGATTGGAATCCGTATACCCCTTATCAATCCTTATAGACTTCTTACTTCAACATAAAAGTATCATTAACATGATAATGAAGTCATTAATCAATGATTCCAGCCTTAAACCATATATTTATAACAACGAAAATAATCCACAACTTCAACTATCCTCAATTAGCAACTTTATTCACTAGTTCATGTCTAGCCCATCCATTTAACTTAATCAACATCAAGATAACCTTAGGCACAAGCAAGATAAAAATATACATACCTTATACAGTAACTTCAAGTCAAAATCCAAGTTATATTCAGTTTACAATAACCCTTAATAGCAATACAACACCATAGAAGTGACTTAAGCTAATCCAAGTATTATCTTATAGTTTATCATCCTAACAACTTAACCAACATACAAGCAAGATTAAGCACAATTAGTAGGCTGTTATACTCACCTTAGACAGCAGCAACAACTTGGAATTTCATCCAAATACAGCCCACAACAATCCCCAATGACAACACAACCTCAAAGAGGTGTTGTTCTTCACTAGAACTAAGTTTTGATGTTGAAATATGGTGTAATCACTTTGGAATCACTTCAAACCCTTGTGTTATATGTTTAGGAGAAGTTTGGAGACGAAGCTTAGTTGAAAAATGAGCAAAAATAGGCGTCCAAATCGTTTATAAATTGAAGTAGGTCAACCACCACCTAAGTGGGTCCCATTGGGAGCTGCTTGCGCGGTCTCGCAAAAACGCGAATATCTCTCTACTCCGATGTCGTATTGACAAACGGTTTAATGAGTTAGAAACTAGACTCGTAGACCTTCAATTTTGTAGGTAGAACACCCCATGATTCCAAGTATATTTGGAGAAATTCTCAGATACATTTGACCTAAATTTCAGCAAATTTATGAATGTAACTTGTGATGACCTTTGTCAACTCTTGTTCCACAACTTGCTTGCCTTCAAAATGTAGAAAATGAATATCATACGACTAAAATAACTCATAGAATAACCTCCTTATCATGTTAATAACCCTAGTCTCACCCCAAAGTACATGTTATAACATTCGAAACTTGTCGACTTTTGACGAAACTTATTTTCTTCAATTGGTTTAGCTTCTAAGATTTCCAACCCTCTTGGTACTCGTTATTCATGATCTTAAATATTTGTAACCTCCAAGGTAACATGATTAACTTACTTTATTTGCTTCCAAATAGAATCTCATTTCCGAGCTTACATCAATGACTTACGACGTACTCTCACGTATGAAAACTTGGGGTGTAACATTTTTGCAAAAGAGGAGGTTGGACCCGATGAGGGTTGCCTACGTATCTCACATCCGGTGAGAATCAAACCTGCGTAGTTCAGGCAGAGAAACTAGCTATTTTTGAAAACAAGATTCTTTTTCCTTTTTTCCTTTATAACAATCAAACAAACTATTTTTCTTTTCCATTTTTGAAAACAAGACAAACTAAAATAAAAGACTCTTTTTCACGCATTTTTGCTTTTTGAATAAAACAAACAATTTTAAAAACATAAAATATTTTCTTTTTATTTTCTCAAAATTTTGGCAAAGTTTCGATAGTACTTGGGCATTGGTTTTATTCTAAAAATAGGTAATTAACTCTCTACACTGCTATTTCCTCTCTCTCTTTTTCCTTTTTCTCAAATTTTTGATATTCCCGAGATTCAGAAGCCAGTCAGCATGCAAGTACGAACAAATAAATGCACAGAAAACAAGTAGGATGCATCAGGATGGTCCTTTTCATTTCAGGTTGTTTGTCCTAGACGGACCCAACCCCTGTGTTGAGTCCGCTAAGTCAAATGCACATGATGCAAATAAGCGTTCCTACTAGGGATCCGGCATGAAGTTGAGTTATTCTAGGTTCAGAACCTGGGTGTTTGTTCTAGACCTGGCTTACCCCAGCGGACAGCTCGAGCCGGGGGGGGGGGGCAGCGTACCGGGAATACAGAAGCTTTGCCGGCTTTGCAACTTGTCCGAACCTCGTTCTAAATTTGGGATATGACTCTAACAGAAAAGAAGTCACACGAAGTGCACACTTCTTCATGATTTAGAAGACTCAGAGAGAAGAGGGATTTCGCAATAGTTTATATACAGTCACGGAATATCAAAGCGGTAAAAGCAATCAATTAGCACATTAGGCTCAAATCATGTAACAAAATCAGATAATGGATAAAGCCAACTATAACAATTATTCTAAGCTCGAATTCTTGAACCCTGAACCAGAGATTCTGGGTTCGATCCCCAGCAGAGTCGCCAGAGCTGTCACACCTCCTTTTTCCTACACCCGCAGGGCATAAAGGAGTATTTTCAATTAAAGGACAATCGAAACAGGATTTATTATTAAGATTCAGAGTCGCCAATTAGGAGATTAATGGTGTCCCAAATCACCGGTTGAATCCCGAATCGAGGAAAATATGACTCTGTTAACAGTCCGTGAACCAGAAATCCAAGTAAGGAATTCTATTAACCCGGAAGAAGGTGTTAGGCATTCCCGGGTTCCGTGGTTCTAGCACGGTCGCTCAACTGTTATATTTGGCTTATTTATCTGATTCTAATATATTTTGAACCTATGTGCCAATTTTAACTTCTAACCGCTTTTACTCAATTTTTTAAAAGAAAGTTGAACGTTGTCTAAAACATGTCTTTAGATTGCGTCACACGAAATGCACCCGCAATCCTGAACACATTTTATTCAACATTTTGGGATTTGATTTGGGTCACATGAAATGCACACCGGAGTTTAAGAAGGTAACTTTATTAAAATACGCGCCTAAAGCGACTAACGCGTTATTATCTTTTGGGGGGCGTGAAATTCGCTAAACGGCCCATCCCGAATTTTAAGTAATTTACTATAGACATTTAAAGAGGCCCCCGCAATTTATGCATTTTATTCGGCGGGGCTCACCTCATTTATTATTTAAAGACCAATCCTAAAGCAAACTACAATTTTCTATTCACTTTGTCTCTAATAATAAAGAAGAAGCCCTAATTAATTAGCAAAATATGCGAAATGGATTCAGGCCAATTTTATAATACTAATGGGCATTTGTACAAGCCCAAGCGTAATCAAGGAGCTTAAAGTGAGACCCCACGGTCTCCACATGAGGCTGCAAGTGAAGATTATGAGGCTTCGGCCTTGGGGCAATGGTCATGTTCAACAGAAGGCGCCAAGTGATTTTAGCTACACAACAGGCCCAAAAAGCAACTCAACATTTGGCCTTAAAAGGAAAAATTCGAGCAGGCACGGGAGATGTAATCCAATTCAGAATTGTTTTCAACCTAATAGTAACTATTTATAATTAATCCAATTTTTTTTAAAAATGAATGAGATTGCAATTTTTATGAATAACAAGGCAGCAAGGTTTCGACCTTTCACAGTGCAATTTCATATGGACTGGGCTAGCTGTATTACTTCAGTTATTTCAAATTAACCATAGGCTAGCAGGAAATTACTAAAACTAACATGAACTATTCTATTAACCTAACGTGAGATCAATTACAATTAGTACTTAACTCAAAAAGCTCATGTGAATCTGAGAAGTAACAATTTAGCCCAGTTAATACAAAACCAGCACAGATCTAACAATATCAGTGACTTAACTCCTTAAATAACGTCACTTCCAACTCGAACTTAGATAATACTACAATTAATACTCATGCACTTCTGAACACAATCCACATATTCTAATTAGTACCAATAACGATTGTCCAAATAACATTTCCAGAATCAGTTATAATTTGTGCCATTTTTGAAACTGTGAGAGTTAACTAACGCCAGAAATTATTTCAATAAGCACAAACACACAACTAATAGTCCAAATGAACAAACTCAAGCCTAACAGCTCATCAGTTCAATACAGTCCAAAATCATTCCAAAACTATAATGAAAGCATTGAAACCATTGGAAATTTCAACAAAATATGCTTCCTCTTCATTTTATTTCAGCTGGAGATCTACATAGTATCGAGTTTCAGAACATGTACATTATATTTAGAACACAAAAACGAAGAAGAAGTGGAGGTCAGTAGCACCAAAGGTCACACAACAGCTCAAAATTTGAGTTCACAGCTTCATCAAACAGATCAACACTATCCAGAATTGCATTCAGAGAAGGACAGTACCAATAGTAAACCAAATAAACTTGAAAACCCCCAACAGACTCAGAACTAAACCCATGACAACTTCTGAAATCAACAGCCAATAAAACCAGCCTAAAATAGCCTCAATTGAACCAAAACCCACCCAAGATGCACCCAGGAACCTCCAGAATGTCTCAATAAACAGACTATATGTTAAATGATGCAAATCGGACACTGAAGTTCAAAATCAATTTGAAACTTTCAATGGAACAATATTTTTGGATCTTCTCTAGTTTTTTTTTTTCTATTGTTTTTGGATTTTTGAAGACCTAGATCTAGAATTTGGATTTGAAATTCAAAATTTGAGACTCAGGTATACATAAATGGTTTTTGGGGGAAATTTGGCGGCTGGAGACTTGTGAATTAAGGCAGATAGGCTGCCATTTATAGGCCCAAATGAGGGCAACCTTCAGATTTCAAATTTATCGTTTTAGTCCCTCTTTTATTTTACTCTTTAGCTGATTACTCCTCATTTCCTAACTTGTTGCTCAAGCTAATACACTAAAACTTTCTGAAAATCTGTTTAGGACCCCATATAGAATGTTCTAGAGAGTTCTTATTCATCCACTTGTAAGATTCCCTACCCTTGCATTACCCCAATTACCCTTAACTTAACCCTGAAATCATTAACCTACCCCCAGCCCTGTTAATTAAACAAACTCTAAATCAAATGTTCATAAGAAGATAATCACCTAAAATCAAACTAGCTAGACATATTAAGCTAAATATGAAGTTAAACCTATTAATGAACTATTCTTAGCAACTAAATCAAAGTGAAGAAATTAACTAACTAAAACGAGAATTAAACCTATCATCACAGACTCCAATTGTACATGAAATTTAAAGCAACATCAATCAACTTGAAGAAACGAAACATCAAAATTTAAACTAAACTAAACACTGAACAAGAACTAATTCTTATACTAATGACAAAATTAACATTTAACAGAACTCGAACAACAATCAAATAAGAAAGACTTCAATTACTAACCCTAGATGGATAACACCGAATCCAGATCATTTAATGAAGCAAAAATCATCAAGAAGAGAGGACAATTTCGAAAATACAACGAAGAGAGAAACTCATTGATTTCAAACCTTCGACTCGACTGACTTCTCACTTGGTTTTCAAACAATATTATGTGCTTGTTCTTTCCAAGAACAATCACATAATACAATTTGAAACCATATGAGCCCTTGGCTAACCCGAGAAATTCCAGAAACGTCGACAGAAACCCTAGATCCAAAATTCGCGGCGGTCCAGTGGGATTCGAAGGAAATTAGTCAAAGGTTTAGGAAAAGGGTGGTGAGAGGAGTATGTGGTGTAATTTTGGGGAGGTTTGGACGAATTTGGGTTTTGGACGGAAAACTTCGATTCAACATTCGAACCATTTGGTTATGATTCGAGGAATGCTATGGCCAGATTCGAGATGAGGGAGAAGAGGAGATTCTAGGGTGTTATTTTGGTCTGGATTGGAGTGGTTACCGTCATCGCCGCCGGCGAACTTGACGGAGCGTATAGAGGCGGCGTCTCTAGGGTTTGGGTAGGGGTGAGTTCTGAGAGGCGAGGTAGGGGGGGTAACGTTTGGACATTAATATACTAAACGACCCAAGCTTCTCGTCCGTTGGATTGATTAACCTCGACAGCCCCGATTGATCGATGCCAAACGGCGTCGTTTCGCTAAGGGAGGGGCAGGTCGGGTTGAGACGGGGTGTGGGCCTGGTCTGGGGTGTGTTTGGTCCGATTGGGCTGCGTATTTGGCCCAATTCCGGATAGCTTCTTTTCCTCTTTTTTTAATTGTTTTTCTTTTATCTCCTTTATTTATTTTTTGTATTTCATTTTATATTTTTGTATTTTTCTGATTTTGTAAAAATGCATAAGTAAAATAGAGTCCTAATATATTTCAAAGTTAAACTAATTAACTCCTAAAATTGTGTAAAATCTATTTCATGACAAATTCAACAATTAACAATTAAAAATGCAAAAGTGGACTATTTTTTGTTATTTTCTTTATATTTTGTTCTAAAAACAAATTAACCCCTAATTAATCCTAAAATATGAAGTTAAATCCTAAATGCAAATGCCAAATGTATTTTTTGTATTTTTATATGAATTAAAATGCACAAATAAATTGCAAACAATTAACAGAAAATGACACAAAAATCCACAAAATTGCAAAATAATGAAAGAAATCATTTTGTTTGAATTTCTGGGAATAATTCATATAGGGCAAAAATCACGTGCTCACACCCGTGAGTCTCGTACTATAATTATTGTGACTCTGTTGTGAGTTATTCATGCTTAATATGATGATTATCCTTGTTGGTTCCCTTGTCGGGATGCTATTGTTTATGATATTGTCTCCCTTGTCGGGATGTTATTATTATGATATTGTCTCCCTTGCCGGAATGTTGTTGTTATACTCTTCTTCCCTTGTCGGGATTCTTTTATGATTGATGTTGAATTGTAAATGGGATTGAGTTGCATGCCATAACGATAATATATGAAAAGGGATCGGGTTGCACGCCGCAACGGTAATATATGAAATGGGATCGGGTTGCACGCCGCAACGATAATATATGAAATGGGATCGGGTTGCACGCCGCAACGGTAATATATGAAATGGGATCGGGTTGCACGCCGCAACGGTAATATATGAAATGGGATCGGGTTGCACGCCGCAACAGTAATATATGAAAAGGGATTGGGTTGCACGCCGCAACAAGAAGGAAATGAAAGTGAATATTGTGTTTGTTTTCCTTTTTCTTGTTGGCAATTGAATTATGGTTTTTTTTCCTTCTTTACATTCCTCTATTGGTATTCTGTTGTTATCTGATACTCCCCGCAGCATGCTTTCCCCCTCCCATCTTTAACTGTAAATATCTGCTTTTATTTTTCCGTTGTATATGATTTAACTGCATAGGTTTATTTGGTAGTCTGGTCCTAGCCTCGTCACTACTTCGCCGAGGCACTTACCAGCACATGGGGTCGGTTGTGCTGATACTACGTTCTGCACTGTGTGCAGATCCCGGTGCTGTAGCTTTTGGACCGTAATGAGGTTGTTGCCTTCAGTCCATCAGGCAACCCGAGGTAGTTCTGCAGGCGTCCGCATGCCTTGTCGTCTCCTTCTATCTTTTCATTCTGTTTCTTTTATGTATTTCAGAGACAATTTGTATTTATCTTTCAGACCCTTATTTGTAGTATTCCTAGATAGACTGTGAGTTTGTGACACCAAATTCTAGGTAGAGTTGTATTTCAGATTTATGTATCAGTGTTTGGTTAAACTATTAAGTTTTCGTCTTCCGCATTTCTGGTTATTTTTAATGAGTCCGCTGTTGATCACCTATTATGTTGAACCATTAAAAAGGCTAAGTAAAAAGGGTAATGAATCTATAACACTCAGCTTGCCTAGCTTTCACGAGTAGGCGCCATCATGACTCCCGAGGGTGGAAAATTCGGGTCGTGACAAGTTGGTATCAGAGCTCTAGGTTGCTTAGGTCTCACAATTCACGGACAAGATTAGTAGAGTCTGAGGGATCGGTATGGAGACGCCTGTATTTTCCCCCAGAGGCTACAAAGTTAGGAAAAATTTCACATCTATTCTTTTCTATCGTGCGACTTGATTTCTCAATGCTAATTGAACTTCCACTCTATTCTTTCGCAGATGGCGAGAACACGCACTTCCTCATCCACTGATTAGAAGCCTAAGCCCCCAGCAGCAGCTCCCATGAGGGGTAGAGGGCGAGGCCGAGGCCGTGCTAGAGGCTGAGGCAGGGGCAGAGCTCAGCCCAAAGCTCGAGCAGCAGTACCAGCGGCGGAGCCTCAAGTTAAATTTGATGACAAAGTTCCAGCCCAGGTAGTTCCAGCAGGACTAGCTCAGGTCCCAGAGGGGTTCATCACCACCCCAGTACTTCAGGATGCTTTGGCCCATCTAATGGGCCTTATAGAGAGTGTCGCTCAAGCAAGTTTGCTTCCTGTAGCACCAGCCTTCTCTCAGGTTGGAGGAGGAGCCCAGACTCCTACTACTCGCACTCCAGAGCAGATGGATCCCCAGTTTCAGACTCCAGCAGCTCAGCCAGTTGGGGTAGTTCAGCCTGGTGTTGTGGCACAGACCAGAGAGGGACCAGCTATGTCTGCTGATGCCTTGTGGAGATTGGTCAGGTTCACCAAGCTCTTCACCACTACTTTTGGTGGTACTTCTTCTGAGGATCCCCAGGATTATTTGGACAGCTGTCATAAGGTTCTTCGGAACATGGGGATAGTGGAGACCAATGGGGTTGCTGCTTTTCATTTGTCTGGATCCGCCAAGACTTGGTGGAGAGATTATTGTTTGGCTAGACCAGCTGGGTCACTAGCTTTGACTTGGGATCAGCTTTCTCAGCTATTTCTAGAGAAGTTTCTTCCTATCACTCAGAGGGAGAACTATCGGAGGCAGTTTGAGCGTCTCCAGTAGGGTTCTATGATCGTTACTTAGTACAAGACCAGATTTATTGACTTGACTCGTCATGCTCTTCTTATACTTCCCACTGAGAAAGAGAGAGAGAGAGTGAAGAGGTTTATTAAGGGATTCATTCAGCCTATTCAATTGCAGATGGATAAGGAGACGAGGTGCGGGATTTCTTTTTAGGAGGCGGCCAATGTGGCTAGGAGAGTTGAGATGGTTCTATCGTAGGGGAGTGGTCAGGGGTCTGACAAGAGACCTCGTCATTCTGGCAGGTTCAGTGGTGCCTCGTCTGGAGGCAGGGATTCTTTTGGTAGGGGCCATCCTCCCAAGCCGTTTCATTCAGCACTTCAGGCTTCTCATGGTGCTCCAGGTAGTCGTGGTTCTCACATGCAGTATTCTTATCAGCAGTCCTATAGTGCATCGTCAGCTCCTATCAATGCACCTCCGCTCCAGAGTTTTCAAGGTCATCAGTTCCAGTAGCCGAGGGCTTGTTTTACGTGTGGCGACATGAGGCATATTATTATATTTTGCCCTCGAGCATCGAGTATTTCTCAGCACCAGGGTTCCCGTGCCATGGTTCAGGCACCGAGTGTTCCACCGCCCGCTCAGCCAGCTAGGGGTGGAGGTAGAGGTGCTAGAGGTGGAGGTGGAGGTAGAGGTAGAGGTGTTAGAGGTGGAGGCTAGCCAGCAGGAGGCCGTCCCAGAGATGTAGTTCAGAGTGGTGGGGCCCAGCCCCGATGTTATGCTCTTCCAGCCAGGCCTGAGGCTGAGGCTTCTGATGCAGTTATCACAGGTACTGTTCTGGTTTGTAGTAAGGATGCTTCAGTACTATGTGATCCAGGGTCTACATACTCCTATGTTTCCTCTTATTTTGTACCGTAATTGATCATGCCTAGTGATTCTTTGAGTGCTCATGTATATGTGTCTACATCGGTGGGTGATTCTATTGTAGTAGATCATATCCATCGTTCTTGTATAGTGGTGATTGGGGGTCTTGAGACCCGAGTAGACTTATTACTTTTGGACATGGTTGATTTTGATGTCATATTGGGGATGGACTGGTTATCACCTTACCACACTATCTTGGGCTGTCATGCCAAGACTGTGACCTTAGCCTTGCTGGGGTTGCCTTGTTTAGAGTTGAGAGGGACTCCTAATCATTCTACCCGTAGTATTATCTCATATATGAAGGCTCAGCGAATGGTCGAGAAGGGGTGTTTGGCCTATTTGGCATATGTTTGTGACTCTAGTGCTGAGGTTCCTTCTATGGATTCTGTGCATGTCGTTCGTGAGTTTCCTTCAGACTTGCTGGGTATGCCACCCGATAGGGATATTGACTTCTGCATTGACTTGGCTCCGGGCACTTAGCCCATTTCTATTCCGCCGTATCGCATGGCCCCGCCTGAGTTGAAAGAATTGAAGGAGCAGTTGTAGGGCTTGCTCGACAAGGGCTTTATTAGACCTAGTGTCTCACTTTGGGGTGCACCGATGTTGTTCGTTAAGAAGAAGGACGGATCGATGAGGATGTGTATAGATTACTGGCAGTTGAACAAGGTTACAATCAAGAATAAGTATCTATTGCCGATGATTGATGATTTGTTTGATCAGCTTCAAGGTGCCAAGGTATTTTCGAAGATTGACTTGAGATCTGTCTACTATCGGTTGAGGATTAGGGCATCCGATGTCCCTAAGACAGCCTTCAGCACTCGGTACGGGCATTATGAGTTCTTGGTGATGTCATTCGGGATGACAAATGCCCCAACAACTTTTATGGATGTGATGAACCGAGTGTTGAAGCCTTACTTGGATTCATTCGTGATAGTCTTAATTGATGATATTTTGATTTATTCCCACAGCCGGAAGGAGCATGAGCAGCATCTGAGAGTTGTTCTTCAGACTTTGAGAGATAGTCAATTGTATGTTAAGTTTTCGAAGTGTGAGTTCTGGTTGAGTTCAGTAGCATTCTTGGGTTACGTCGTATCAGCAGAGGGTATTTAGATAGATCTGAAGAAGATAGAGGCAGTCAAGGACTGACCTAGACCCACATCAGCTATAGAGATCCGGAGTTTCTTGGGTTTGGCAGGCTATTACCGTCGGTTTGTGGAGGGATTTTTATCTATTGTAGCCCTGATGACCAGGTTGACCTAGACGGGTACCCAGTTCAGGTGGTCGGACGAGTGTGATGTGAGCTTTCAGAAGCTCAAGATAGCTTTGACTACAGCGTCGATGTTGGTTTTGCCCACAGATTCAGGGCCATATACAGTTTATTTTGACGCATCTTGTATTGGACTTGGGCCACAAGATTCTGACGCATCCTGATCTCGTATTGAATTATGGATGGCCACAGGTCGATTTATCATGGATGGTGATTTTGATAACTTGAAAGTTATTATTTCTTTTTTTATTGGTTTTTCGGTGAAGAAAAGCAGCAAGTGAAGTAAACTTATATTTTGATCTTCCCAAAAGGAAAGCATCACAAGAACCCAACCAGCAGCTCTATTCCTTCCCAATAATAGTATTATTGTGCTGTTGATTTTCACTTAAAATATAGAAAGGATGACATGTGGCTAGGGATGTGTAGAACATTAGAGTTTCTCACTGATATTTCACGACTCACAAGCTAAGCACATCCGTGACTAATCTGATGTAACTTGTAGTAGTACTTGATTTTTTTTTGATACGAGTCTTTTCTAACTATTACAATAGAGGAAAATAGACAACTTTTGAGGTTACTCTCAATTCGTTGACATGCATGTCTTTGCGGTGACCAACAATGTACCTCTTTTTGCTTCCCTTAGTCACACATCTCCGCGAATGGGGTGGCCAATCCAAAATTTGGGTAGCTTTTCATATTCTGAATGTTGCTTACTCTTTTCTTTGCTTCCACCATTTAAAATAAAGCTAAAGATCTTCACTCTCCAATATTCCTTGTAATTGAGTTTCACATGCCAATGAATTCGAATGGCGTACATATGATTTGTGCACTGTACCCAAAAAGCATAGTTCTGTTTTGAGAATAGAGTTTCTACTAAGCTAGCTGCTGCCAAAAAAGAGGGGCATGCCTTATCAGACCACATGGCTAAGTTTTCTCATAATGTTACTCAAGACAGGTTAGTTGAATGAACCAAAATGTGAAGCTCTTTACATTAACTACTGCACTTGCATTTGGAATGACCAATGATTGTTGGTCACTTATGTGTCCGCTAATGAGCCAACATGATATTTTAAGTGGTTTAGTATTTATATTTTATAAAATTAGAAAGGAAATATTGATGGTAGTATCTATGTTCTTTTTACTCCATAAGTTTCATTCTTGAAGATGCATTTATTTTGGGTCCATTACGATGGTAGTCCGCCATTAATATCTAGAGATTTTATTATTTTCTGACTCAGGCTCGGCTCGGCTCTAGCTAGATCATACTTTAATAAAGCTCGGTTGAACTCGTTTTAGCTACGCCTTGGCTCGATACTATAATAATAGCCTGTTTGGCCAAACTGCAAAAATCAACTTATTTTGAGAAGTGCTTTTTTTCAAAAGTGCTTTTCTCAAAAATACTTTTGGTGAGAAGCAGTTTGCGTTAGGCTAATTAGTTTGAAAAACACTTCTGAGTAGCAATTAGTGTTTGACCAAGCTTTAACAAAGTGCTTTTAAGTGTATTTTTCTCAAAAGTACTTCTCAAAAAAGTGCTTTTGGAGAGAAGTTACTTTTTTCTGCTTCTCCAAAACTGCTTCTGCTTCTCCTCAAAAGCACTTTTTTTTCCTTTCAAAAGCTTGGCCAAATACCTCAATTTTTGGCAAAAAAAAAGCATTTTTGGCAAAAAAATAAGCTTGGCAAAATAGGCTATAAGCTCGATAAAGGATAGGCTTGGCTCGAGCCTAGACCGAGCTCTACTATATCGACAAGCATTAAATTTTTGGTAAAAATAAAAAATTCTCATTCTCCAATAATTGGGAAAAGAGGTTCTCCACAATATGGTGTTCCAATATATCCCTGCAAACTTATGAAGTGGCAAACGCACATACCAATCCCTTCATCCAACAACGGTAAGGACCTGAACATGAGGAAGTTCCCATTTTTGCGGCTTTTTGTTTGGGAAATGAGAAATACGTTACTCCGCGACTTAATCAAACATTCAACAATCATAGATCCACACAAGTGATGCAAGCATGTTCCGAGAGAGAGTCAGGCGAGTGATACTGCCCCCAGCTCAGGAGGTAGGTACATTACAATGTCACTGCCACCACTGCACTTATTTTTCCTTAGTAATTTTAATAACTGGTAATTGCAGAATATCGATAAGTTGGAGAAGGTTATCAAAGAGGGAAATTACTATGGAGCTCAACAGATGTATAAGTCCACTAGTGCCAGGTTGGTACGAGATTTTTTATTATTTTTTTTTATTTTATATGATTGAACTCCCTGTATTTTGTTAATAATATCCTCCCCCGCACTATATTTGTTCTCAGATATGTGTCTGCTGAAAGATACTCTGACGCCTTGAATGTTCTTCAGTCTGGTGCTTGTTTGCAATTAGACAAGGCCCAGGTTATATTTGTGTTCTCTTCTACTTGTACCATTTAATTTTGACCACGACCACTTCTCGAATATTTTAACCTAATCAGGATTCTTCTTTTAATTGTATTTTGTTGATCTAGACCCTTCTTGACTTTTTGCAGATTACCTGTGGGGCAGAGCTTTCTTTGCTATTTGCTGAAACACTTGCAAAAGCAAAAGTTTCGTATGACGAAGACACTCTAGGTTAGTCTTTTTTATATGTTACGGTTAATTTTCCTGTATTTTGCATTTATGTTTCTATTGTCATAATTTTTTTTTCCTAATTTTGTCATTATACAACGGAAGAAAAATAGAACAAAATGAAAGAAAAAGATCCATATTGGCAATACCAATTAGTTGGGATTAAGGTTTAGTCAAGTTGGCATGTTCATTTTTGGTCCAATGCTAGGAGAATTTTTTTATCCCAGTAGAAAAATGTAGAGAATTTCTAATGTTAGAGAACCTGAACTATTGAACATTGGAATAAAATCAGTTCAGATTGAGCAAAATGGATAGTGAGGATTCATATAGTTGAACCCTTCTATTTTGAGACTGAGACATAGTATTAGTAATAGTAGTTGTTATTGCTGTAACCTAAGCACATAGAATTAATCTAGAACATTCTAACAGACAACTTCATACAGAACATCCTAACATATAACTGCATTAATTCTCTTAATTTTCAGCATATAACATCTACTGCTTCATTGCCATATAGACTATATATGGTGTATGGTGTAGAATATGTTCGAAGTTGAATTGGTGAACGGGTGATGCCAGGAGCTCTTTGTGTTCTGTTGCTAAAGTGAAAATTCATAAGAGGAAGATTCAAAGAGGAGTGCACGGAGTTCCTCGTCTAGAATTTACATATGACATGGAAGGAATGGAAGAGCCTTGAAGGAGTAGATGGATGGGTGAAAGTGGAGTACTTATCAAAAGGAGGCATATTAATCCTTATCAAATCTACTCTATCTGCCACCATGACATTTTACAAGTTTGTATCTTATCCATCTTTAAATTCTTTGAGGTTGGAGAAGTTTAAGAGGGATTTTCTGTGGAAAGGTGAGGAGGATAAAAGGAAATATTGCTTAATTGGATGGAAGAATATGGATGTCTCTCACAGATGTGGCTGAATTGGGAGTCTTACAATTATCCATTTTCAATCAATCCTTACTCAGGAAAATGATGTGGAGATTTCAAACAACTAAGTAGCTTTATGGATGATATTGCAAGGAAATATGGGTGCCATGGTCATGTGTGCTGGTCAATTGGTATTGCAGATGTAAAAGGAATGGAAAAGACGCGGATCATTTACTTCTTCATTGTGAATTAATGGCCGGGCTTCTAAGTTTGGTATATTCACTGTTTAATGTCACTTGAGTACTCCAACTATATGGAGGTAAATTTTGTGATCTGGAGATCAGTAGGATAGAGAGAGAAGGAAGGTTGCGACGAGCTCCTTTTTGTTTCTCTTGGATTATCCGGAGGAAAAGGATGATGTTTACTTAAATAGATGATCAAGAGCTTCTTCTTATGTTACTATATTCTGGTGTAAAGAGAATTTTCCCACTTTGTATAGACAGTTTGATTGATTGTTCAGAAGCTGAATGTGAAGCACCCATAAACCTTCATATCATCTTGGTGCATATTATGAGATGATTTTTCCGACTTATCAAATAATGTTAGACAAAACCCAGGATGCCTCTAAAGAGTAGTTATTCACTTTGCTAAATTTTATTGGCACAAAAGCTAAGTAGAACTGAACTAAAAATTATTTCAAAGAATTTTGCTCCGGATGGTACTTATGTATGGATAGAATGCAAAACTGTCAGACTCCTTTCTACTTTGCAATGTTGCTAAGGAACTTTGGAACTTGTTCAGAAATCTATTTGGCTTGCAATGGGTCACTCCTAATGGTTTAAGGGATCCCTCAGCTGCTGGTACATGTGAAAGGTGCAGACAGACAAAAGAACGTTGTGGCAGTCCATTCCCGGCTGAATTTTTTGGACTCTATGGAGCGAAAGAAACAAGAGGTACTTTCAGGGAGAGGCCCCCTCTGTTTCAGCTTCGAAAGCAAGAATTTTGTCGAATGTACATAGTTGGGAAAAGTTTTTGGATGTAAACAATGTAACAAATATTTGGATTTTGTTGACTCTAAGTATTACACAAGAGTCAATTCATTGTATAGATTTGCATCCTTTGGATGCCTTTAAGTGCAAGCTTTACTTCATTAGAAAAAGAAAAATCCAAAAGAGGTCCATAAGTAGAAAATTCATAGTTCAGAAGTGTAATTTATACAATGAGACATCAGGAAGAAAACAAACTAAATAGATTCTGGTGATAAAACATGATAGCCTTTTGGATATTAGTACTGAAAGAAGAGTACTGTTTCCTTAGAATGGCAAGGAAGAGATGCTCTTCTAAAACTGAAGTAGCCAATTAAATCATAACTTGATTGTGTTGCCATCGTTTGAAAGCTAAATCAAGCTATGGCGCCTCTGTTTTTGTTGTAGTTGTTCTTCCCTTTTTTTTGGGTTTCTGTTTTCTAATGTTAATTGAGGATTCATATAGCCGACCCCGACTTGTTTGGGCTGAGGTATAGTAGGTGTTGTTGCTGCTAATTTAATAAGGGGTTTTAAGTGTTGAGTTGGTTTATAATTAATTTTCCTTAGATCGTGTCAGGAAAATTTACAAGAAGTTTCCTCGGCTTTCTGTTCCACAACATTTGGACCTTGCAGATGACGATGACTTGCAAAAACTTTCTGAAGCCATTGCCGCAGCCAAAACACGAGTAGAAGGCTGTTCTTCCTTTCTGAAAGCAGCTATCAAGTTAGATACTCTTTCTTTTGTTGCAGCCAATCCACAGATCTTATCCATGTTTATGCTCTTCTTTGAAAACACAGCTGTTTCAGTTTCTGAAGGAGTTGTATACTAGCAGTATTTGACTATGTAAAATGAGATACTCTTACACATATACCTCTAAATTCAAAGGGAGATGGATTGAAGTTAATATGTCGTTATGTGAGTAAAATTAATAGGAGCTGAACATAATACTAAAGAATCCTGGAGTAGCACTGTCTATAATTAGATTTTAGTGGAGCAGGTTGTATAATTTTCATTTACACCTTTGATGCAACAACTTTTTCCTGTGCTTGTGGGATATTCCCTTTGACTCACTAGTCATGCTTCTTTTCGTCCAGAGACATCATTTTGATAAGGATGTCCAAATTCTTCATGGCTCATGATTGTATTGAGTCTTTTGGATAGGATTGTTTCTAGAGTCTTATTCTTTGTGTTTAGCCCTTCGATATAGTAGACTAACATCCTTGACGCACGTGTTTGTCCTTCTGCAAGCCTTTTATCTCGTCAGAAGTACTTATTCCTTTTATCATGCAGGAAGGGATAAAAACTGAACTATGCCTTGTTTGTAGGTGGTCAGCAGAATTTGGTGCGCATAGATATGGATCTCCAGAGCTGCATGACATGCTGGCAGATTATATGTATTCAGAGTCTCCTGAAGTGGTACATTATAGAAGCTGATGCTCTCTAGTTCTTGGTACAAAGAAAAAGTGCTGTGGTTCTGTTTCATAGGTCATTACTTTTTGATTTTTAAGGGGGGTAATTAGGCCTCAGATGACAAAGATGACTTGTAAAATTAATAGCTGCTAATAAAACTTATTATCTTGTTTAACTGTCTTGTGGCACATCATTTGGTAGCTTAAGGAAATCCACTCTTTACTTTTTTTCTTTTTCAAACTATGAACCAATATGGATTTTCATTGATTAATGAACCTGAATTTGATGGGGATTTTCCTGAAACTTAAGTTATTTTGACTGAATTGCAGTCAACATTGTTGCATCCCTGCTTTGCAGGACATTGGTAAAGTATCTTTTCACTTTGTGAGAGGAAGGAATCCGAAGAAATTTGCTTCAGCTCTTGTAAATTTCATGGGCAAGGTAAGGTTTGGCTGTTCTTGCTAGTATAATTTTTCTGGTATATCTTTATCACTGGACACATATTAAAAGCTCAAATCTGGAGTTACATTTTCAATATTGACTGCAAGGAAGATCTTCTTGTCTACCAGGAATTTGCTTACGAAGACAGTTTTTTCTATGTTTTTGTTGCTTTTTGTCAACAGTGACCTATTAACCACCTGTATGATTTAATTTCAAACCGAGTATAACTCATAATGTTTAACATGCAGTGCTATCCAGGAGAGGATGATTTGGCTATTGTACGGGCTATTTTGATGTGAGTATCTTGCAATACAGTGTTTAGTACCTTGTATTTGGTGGTCGTAACTAAGTTATCCAACTTCTGGGGGTGGACACTCTGAACTTTACACTTTGACAAACTTATGTTCAGTCTCCCAAGTCTGTATTCTCCATAAAATTTCTGGGCATTTACAACTATCTGTGACTACTACACATTTAACTACTGCACACATATAGTGGATGCCTGTATTGCTTCTGTCTCTCCCCCTCTTCTCCTGACATCCCATGAACAGCAGATTGCATGTACTCTGTTATCTGGTTTGAGTTTCTAACTTTTTATCAGAATACTGAAATGGAAAGTTAATGTAACAGTGACATACCTGTAAAAAAAAAATTGAACATAAACCTGCATCCTCAATGAAATGTTACAAACAGGTCCTCGAACACAATGCTAAATGTAATATCCAGATCTAGTAAAAGCAGTATGTGATGGCACTGAAAAGCAGTGACTGAGTTGAAAGAACATTAAAAACAAGAATAAAAGGAGAAAGAAATAGAGACAAAAGGGCTGTGGGTGGGGAAATCAGCACCAACTTTGAACCAGCAGAGCTTCTGCAGCTTCTTCTTTGAAGTTCAAACCAGGTTTTTCCTTCCCCTGTTCTTCCACTCTTTCTTCTTTTTCATCTTCATGTATGGTTCTACTTGTCCTTTAAACAAGGTTCTCTACTCCTTCGAACCAGGTTCTCCTACTTCTTCAAAAATTCAAGTATCAGTTCTTAGTCGTATGATTGAGTTACTAAAGCAATAACGATAAAAGTTAGTGTCACTTCATAGTCGTGGCATATGTTGCTTACTAAAGCAATAATGATGTTTCTACTAAATAAAAGAACACAATTAAAAAGAAAAATAGTAAAACAGTAGCAATGTTTCTAAGGTTTAGGTTTTTATCTCTGTATTTCTCTCTATTTATTCTAAAGCCTCAAATATTTATTCTTTTGAAGATTTTATTTGGTCCTAGTGTTGCACAATCGTGCCAATCCAAAAGATAAAAAATGAAAAAAAAAATACTATTACACAAATGTTGCAGCATGTATCCTGCCCGTGTTTGTGTGCGAGAAATGTCTCAGTCAAACAGGTACCTTAAATTTGGTGTCTCTGCTTCATAGGCAGCTCCAACAGTAATTTGCCCCATTCTAGTAAAGAATGCAGTGAGAAGCCTTTGGGTTGCCTGGTAGTGCAGCTACCTGCATGCTCTCTTCGTTTTAAAGAAACTATTAGTTCAGTTAAGTTGTACATTCTCCATGAAAATAAATTGGGATGAAATGACATTCAAATTGGCCTAGGTACTAAAACGTTATAAGAACGTATATCCACACCTTGTTTCAAATTGGGATCAATACAGGTGCTGGTGAGTAGTGACACGTGATTTTGTCTTTGATACGAAGGTTGATCCAATGGTTCTATAGTTATCTCTTTGGTTTGGCAGGTACTTGTCTCTGGGAAACCTAAGAGATGCTAACAAGCTCATGGATGAAGTGAAAATGGAAGTGGAATTGAAGAATCTTAACTTTCCTAGCTCAGAATTAACCCAGTTTGTGAACTATCTCCTCCTGACGTAAGTTCCAATCATGCTTTGAACACTAATGATTTTTCAAGTGTTGAAAGTAAAATTTCTTTTCTGCTTCCTTTTGACATTATTAAGCTCTGTCATTCATAGTTCACAAACTCAATTCATGATACAGGTTGCAGAGGGATGCTTTACCTCTGTTTAATATGTTGAGACAAACCTACAAGTCTAGTATAGATAGAGAATCTACATTTAATGAGGTGAGTTGCCATCTCTAATTGAGATATTTCCGAACTTTGTTATATCTTTTCACATGTTTCTCTTTATAGCTATTGTGATGCATAAAAATAAAGACTTTTCTCTTTCAGATTAATGTGATGGTTTTCCTCCTAATGTTTAGTGTTTTTGTGGTTTAGTTGCTAGATGAAATTGCAGAGAAGTTCTATGGTGTTCGACGTAGAAATCCTCTCGAGGGGATTGGAGATTTCTTCAAGGTAATGGTATTCTCCCATTAGGCAGTTAGGCAAAATCCTAATAGTTCGTCTGGAAAAAGTATGTGGTTTTGTTTGCAGAACATAATCCCTCCCCACCCCCCCCCCCAGGTACACTCGAAATATTTCCTTGAAATACAATTTACTAACGTGAATGTGTTTGGTTTTTCTTACTAATCAATGAGAAGTGAACTTCTCTTGCTCAAAACTGGTAAATGCGATCAAAATCCATTACAACTCCAAACCACTAACACTATGACAAAGAGTGTTTTGACCAGCATTGGCGATAATTCCACCTAAGTGAAGCACATATTAGTTTAGTGGAAAGCAAACAGTTATTTTTAGTCCATATATTTAGAGGAGTGAGGTGCATAGTTTGGACCACAGTGGTATTGCGTTGTAACGAAAACACAAGTGTGACTAGCCCGATGGTGAAATACCATTTGTGTACATAGGAACTTTTAACATTTTTCATATTGAATTCATAATTTTAGTTGGTGTGTGAAACGCTTTTTAATGTTGCAGATGATGGGAGGCGAATAGGATGCGAAACAAATCTCTTCAATGTGATGTGAGCTCCATCTAAATTGTGCATTCTGCTCCTTTGCGTTCAGAAGGAAGACTCAACCTCCATTATGCGTTCTTCTGGTTGGCTTAGTAATGGAGCAAATTTCTTTTTCAAATCAATATTCTATAACCCCCGCGCCATTGTGTTGTATTAGAAGTGGTTATTTTGATGATGAGAATAAACGGGTTCAGAATGTGTGATTTTTTAAGATGCAGTATCTGAAAATAGAATACAAAAACGAACTTGAAATCAGAATGTGCTCATCTTCGTGCTCTATTTCCTCGAAATTTTTTGGAGTTAGTAGTGTGTGTTTATGAAGGGAATGAAGAGACTGATACCCTGCCCTAAGATAAAGATATTAAGTCATCTGCAATATTAGTATGTGATATCTCAAATTTAGACCTTTTGGATGACATTAATTAATTACTAAAGTTAACAGCTGCGATGGTTTGTTTTCCATAAGATATTAGGTCGTTTGCAAATGGACTGAAACGTTCTTAGGGTGGTCAAAATACAAGGGGAGGGAAGTAACCAATTAAAAAAAGAAATAAGTTCGATAATTGAAACCTCCAATGTAGACGTTATAAATGTGCATAGAACAATAAAACAAATCAGTAGTTGAGTGCATATAAATTTGCGAGGCAAAGTAAATGCGAACTTGGGATAACAACTATTAGTTAGAGCCGTCAATATGGGCTTGGCCATTGGGCTAGCCCAGGCCAGTTCGTGATTTAGCAGGGCTGGGTTAGAGTTTTTGGAGCCCATTTAAAAACGAGACTTTTAAGCCCGGTCCGAGTAAGCTCGTGGCTCGTGAGGCTTGATTGAGGTTGGCCCGGGCCGGCCCGTGGCCCTAATAAAAATATGTATTTGAAATATATAAAATATAAAAATTATACGACAAAAAAAATATCAAGAAGAGTATCCAAGCTTAAAGTTTATTAAGCTCATCATATTAAAAGATCAAAGTCTTAAAAATTTAACTAGTTTTAAAAATTTAATTATCGTTAATATTTAACTAATTAATATTGCATACGAATTGTAGATGTAGATGAAAGTGAAGATATTAAGACAACAACTTCTCACAAGCGGATTCAAATGTATTTGATGAAGATGATGTGTTGGATACCACGTAAGCATCATGGACGTTCTCTTGAATAGTTTGTTTTGAGTTTAGACTTTTAGTGAATGAAATATTAGTCTTGTCTTTTACTTTTTAATGTTTATCATATATTGGAACAATATAAAAAGTTATTAAGTTTGTGAAATTTTTCAAATAAGATTTTTTTAACTTTTAAATATTTATCTTTTTTAGGTTAGAACTTAAAAGAAAAATATAAAATTATATTTTAAAAAAAGATGGGCCGGCCCGTGAGGGCCCGTAACCCACATAGGGCTGGGGTGGGCTGATCATTATAAGGCCCATCAAAATGGTGGGCTAGCCCAGCTCAACCCGTCAATTGCTAAAGCCCACGTGGGCTGGGCCGGGTTAAAGCCCAACTCAACCCGTCAATTGCTAAAGCCCACGTGGGTTGGGCCGGGATAACCCGGCCACGCCCATATTGACAGCTCTACTATTACTCGCTCCATCTCATATTAACAGTCGTGGTTATTAGAAATAATTATCTCAAATTATTTGTCATTTTAGAAGTTCAAGATAAAACTAATTATCTTTTTCCTTTTTTACCCTTAGTAAAAATTGTTCTTGAAGATGGAGATAACACATAAATAGAATGAATATTCAATGAAGAGAGATTATATCTTAAGATATAAATAAGGGTAGAATAGTCCAATCTCTTTCCTAATTAATATTTCTTAAGGGGCGCGTAAAAGAGTAACACGACACATAATATGAAACGGAGGGAGTAATAATCTATTGCTCTGCAAGAAATTGAAAAGATATACTGAACTTATTAGCAGTATTCTGAAATTCAAATTGCCAAGTTGAGAAAAGTAGAAGAAGGAACCTATATTTTACCCTAAGCTCAAAGAAATGACAAAAAGGATAAAAAATCGATGAGAATTTATTTTGGACCATTCCGAGTGCTTTTCATTACTCCAAATGAATTTATAAGTACCGGGTCTACGCTTCCCTTTCCATAGTATCTTATTTGTGTTTTATTTCGCTTTATTTTATGCAGTGAAGACGGAAAAAATTGTATTTCAAAATAGTTATTTTAGAATAATGGAAAAAGCTAGACAAGATATTTTGGAAGAAATACGTAAGTGTCTCGGCTCTATTCTAAAAACATTTTTTTATTGGAGATTTGAGGTGTTTGGCAAAAAGCAAAAGTGATTTTGAGTTGCAGTTGATATAATTTTTCTGCACCAATCTATCTTTTAATAATAAATGACACTATTTTCTCCTGTTCCATTCTGGTTGTTGCCATCTCCCGTGTCTATTTTGTCTCGTAAGCGGAAGTGAACAAATGAATAAATTACTATAATGATGAGTGATAACATTTTTTATATTTTTATCCAATATTTTCATTTTATTTATATATACATCTATATAGTACTATAATTTTTCGAGGAACGCTTGAGACAAGGTATGTCTGCTCTCGTGTGGGGTTGAACGCCACGATAAAGTTTAATTAAATAGGGATAGGCTATTCAAAAAGAGTAAACTTAACGGTATTTGCTTATATTGTTCTTTTAAGCTTAGTAATAATGTGACATGTGAAACCTCTTATGGTATATGAAAATTTGCCGGGTTTTCTTGATTCTATTTCTATGAGTCACCAATACTTTTAATATTTCATTGACTTGAGTGAGCTATACGTGCTTCTTCTTTTTCTTTAAACAAACAAGAAAAATAAAGGGAAAAAGTGAAAACATTAGCTTTTTGGTAGTGTTAGAATTTGCGTTTGGACTATTTGGAGAACTTTGTTGGCTAAGGCGGTCAGAACTCCGAAGAAAGTAAACAAGAGGCTTGTTTTTTCCCCGTAAACCTTTCCTCTTTTATCCCCTCTCTTAGTATATTCTAGTCTTGCTTAAGTCCTCATCAACGTTTATTTTATAGCGCTGGCTTTGATGTTCTGCATGTAATTAAGGTCCTCTTTTTTGGGATGGAAAGAAGGCGAGAGATGCATGGTAATTGATCAAATAGGTGTAAGATTAGCCTATACGCAGAGACGGATCCATAATTTGATGGCTACGGATGTCACTGTATTTAATGTAAACTTATCACTAGTGGAGGAGGTTAAATAGGGTGTACATTTGGTCGGTTCACTCTGTTTCATTCGTTTTTGTTCTACCTATCTTAAATTTTCTTGGTACATAATTAAATATATGATAATCAAATAAAGATATTGAGTCATATATTTGAAATCAAGGAAAAAATAACAGTAGATGGATAAAAATAATAATTAAAATCATATTCAAATAAAAGTCTTGAGATATAAAAAAACAAACAGAAGCAAAATCAAATTTTATAATTTAAATAAATAATAAAAAATGGAGTTGTATAAAGAGAGAAAATACAAAGATGAAGAAAATAAGAAAAAGAGAATGGAAAAGGGAACAAGTAGAGGAAAAGTAATATTGAATTGCATTGAGGAAAAATATTTGGTATTTATTTGAAATCAAGGAAAAAATAACATTAAATGGATTACAATAATAATTAAGTCATATTAAAATAAAATTTTGAGAAGTAGAAAAAGAAAACATAAGCAAATTTAATTTTAGAACTTAAATAGATAAAAAAGGGGGTTGTATAAAGAGAGAAAATACAAAGCCGAAGAAAATAAGAGAAATTAAGAAAAAGAGAATGAAAGAAAAGAGAATGGAAAAAAGGAACAAGTGGAAAAGTAAAATTAAACTGCGTTGAGAAAACCTAGCCTCGATCTTGAGCTTTGTATCTTAAGTCAGTACTCTAACCGTGGCACCTACAGTCACATTGTTACTTGGGGTGCCAAATGCTTATTTATGTACGTTTTGTGCGTGAAATACTAGTTCATATATGTAATTCTATCCGAGCGATCCGATGGCGTACTACCCCTTTCCCCTACATAGATCCGCCCCTGCCTATACGTACACTTACAAGATACTATAACCAATTGTAATTTTGATATGTCTAATACTTCATAAATCTTCACGACGTTTTAAAGAAAAGGGTTTAAACAAATTAACGATGTAAATTTTTTGTTATTCCATTTCTAAAGTGATTACTAATTTGTCCTATGAAGCTTTTATATGTATTAACTTTAAGTTTTTAATCCTATAAACAAGTTAACAGTAGAAAGCTCTTCCGTTCTTAACAGTTTAGGCTTTTTGCTGCCTTTCCTAATACTAGTTTTTAGGGTTCGTGCGTTACGTGTGTATTTTCACTTAATGAGTATAAATATTACAAGAATTATATTAATTTTATATTAAAAATTATGTTCGATTTATTATAAAAGAAAAATATCTAAGTTTTTTAATATAATGATTACTGATGTTAATAATTTAGTTATTAAAGTAAGACACTCTACCCTACACAAGTCTGATATTTTCCTATACATATGTGATATTTCCGTATTTTCAATTTGTACATGAGCGTATTTTTATTTTAGCACTCCTATTTACATATATAGCTAGACATTTAAACATGTTTCCTTATTTAATAATATTAGTATGCCTACATAAGTATTCATTATCTTTTAATGATTATTACATTGTCAAATGGTTTATATATGTTAGGTAATTTGCATAGAAGTTGAGATATTTAGGTTAGTGGTCAATTTTATGTAGGCAAAATACCTTAAATCACCCCTAAACTTGGCTCAGATTATTAGTATCCTCCTCGAACTATGCCTGGTCTTAATTACCCCCCTCAATTTGGCATTTTGAGAGACATTACCCCCCTAGACATTGATGTGGCAAAAAGTGTGGGTGCACTTGTGAGCATGTGATTTTTGTCCTATATGAAATACTCTTATAAAATCAAAGAAAATAGATTTTTTCCAATTATTTGCCTTTTTATAGAATTTTTGTAGGATTTTATTAATTGTTTGCATTTTTGTGCACGTTTAATTCTGTTAAAAATCATAAAAAATATCAAAAATAACATACATTGCATTTAGATTTTTATTTCTATATTTTTAGGATTAATTAGTTAATTAATTATTTTATTAAAAATAAAAATCACAAAATAGCGCATTTTACATTTTTACCTTTTAATTTTAGATTAGTGATTTTTCTCTATTAATTTAGGATCAATTAATTTTTATAAATTTTATAATTTGATAATTAGTTTAATTTTAAAAGTTATATTAATTTAGGGTTTAATTTAGGATTTTTTTAATTAAAGAAAAGAAAAGAAAATACAAAAGAAAAAGGAAATAAGAAAAGAATTGAGGAAAAAGGGATTTGGTTTGAATTTGGGCCATTTTAATACCCAAATCCATTCTCAAACTTACCCAGGTCCAAGCCCAAAACTAGTCTACCCGGTCCACCCCCATTTAAAACCAAACGACCGCGTTTTGTTTTCCCTCAATCATAACCGTTGGATCATTGTGATCCAACGACTTCGAACTAGCCTCCCAATTAACATATAACTGTCCGAAACACCCCCTAACCCCAAAAAACACCCTCATTTCACCCTCATCTCTGTCTCTAAACCAAACCTTAGCTGCCCCCAAACCCCTCGCCGGCTCCGTCGTGTTCCGCCGTCGGAAATCGCCCCACGGCGGCGGACCACCTCCAAACTCCCCAAAATTAACACCCTATAACCTCCTTTCCCTCCCCTTTCCAAATCTCCAACCCATCTCCCTCAAATCCTTACCAAACGCTTTGAATCTTAGATCTAAGATCGGAAACTCAAAACCCTAAATCACCCAAACGGCCCCAAAATCACACCCCACAATTCTCACCCCTCTGAACCCTATACTACAATCAATTTCCCGAAAATCCCAGCCAATTCCTTCGAATTTCAAATCTAAAATCCTGAACCCTAATTTTTCCCCTCTTTTGATTTTTCTTTGGTCAATTTGTGTTTGTGTGAACCCAAAACCTCCATTAGTCGACTGTTCTTGTTGAAAACAATCGATTAATGGTAGTTTAAGTTCATTTCACCCCGGTGAAGTTCGATCGAATCCCTGACTGGTCCGGTTGGAATAAGTTCTGGTAATCCCTTTGCCCTTCTTTTCTCATTTCCTTTTCTTATTATCCCTTTCATCTCCTTTCTTTTGTGGTTAGCCGCATGTTTTAGGTTCTTCTTTTCTTTTGATCAGAATTACTTTGCTTGTTTATTTTGCATCTGGTGATTAGGTTAGTCAGAAGCATTTTAAAATTTCATCATATAAAGTTTAATTTCAATTGCATAAACTTAGTTTAATTAGGTTTCATCCTTAGGTTTGATACATGAAATGATTCTGCTTGTTCTTCCACTTTTCCATCTTAGGTTCAGTATTTGTTTAGGATCATTTTAGTATATCTTTGCAGTTCTATGTTAATTTTTGTTTGATTACTGTATAGATGCATTAGTCGTTTAAATTTAGTTTTGTTTAGGTTTAATTAGATAAATACTTTTGTCTACTAATTAGGTTGGTTTTAGTTCAAATTGCATTATCTCTTTTATGTTATTTCTGTTATCATTTTAATTTGCATTTTTGATTTGGTGATTGACTGTTGTATTGGTTTTCCTTAGTTTGTAAAGCGGTAGAAACCTGTAGGGGCTTAACTGAATTAAAAGAAACTTAGGATAAGTTTTTAGAAAATATCTATGAAATGAAGGTTCTAGAAGTATACAGCTGTCCAGAATTATTTTAAAAGATGCTGAAAATGGGCAGCTGTTGGTTTTCTTTGTCAAAAAAGGCTGTACTATCTAAGGAATTTAGGGTAGAATATTCCTAGATGCTATTTTCTGGATATGCCCTATAAAAAGAAAGCTAGACACTCATTAATAAAAAAAATCAGATTTGGAAAAACCCTAAAAAAGCTTTAAAAGGTTCAACTACTATTCCATTGGTTTTTGAGTTCAATTGTTTCTGATTTTAGCAAAGATTTAAAAATTCTTGCTGGGATTTCTGGTTTTCTGGTTCAAGTTTGGTTTAAGCTGAGGCTGTGCACTGCTTTTCGTTGGCTGTTTCTCATTTTTTTGTTGAAGTTCGCACTGTATTCTTTTGTTCTTTACTGCATCCAGGTACTTCATGAACTTTAGGTGACAAAATATGAAGTTGTAACCTTTTACTTTGAAATGGAATTTCAATCTTTCCTTGTTCTTATAATGTATTCTATGTAGTTAGTTTATAGTTTTTGTTTTTTAAATTTGTGTGACCATGCTGAAATTAGTGTTCTATGCTATAACTTAGTTGAGATATTTGTAAGTATGGATGTTCAAATAGTTCAGCTGTTCCCTGTGATGTTTTAATAACTTTAAAATGCTAAGTTATACATTAGCTCATCTGATTGTTTTTTTAGGAACACTGGATAAGTACTGTGTATGGCCAAAGTAGGCCATGTTTGATTTTGGGTATACTTAGTTGAAGTATTTTAGCATTTTAACAATGTTTAAAGGAATTGCATGTTAAGTTATTTTCATGAATAAGTTTAGAGTTTAATCTTTCATTATTAATGGCATGTTAATAGGTTAAACTCATGATTTGATTTTATTAGCCTTTGATCTTTATCCAGAAATTATGTATTGTTTTGGGTATATGTGACTTAGATAATGTTGAGCCTCAAGTGAACCTTAATATCAAAGGCCCTTTTTACGTAGTCTCAGTATTGTATAGTTCTTTTGTTGCATGTATAAAGGAAGCCAGGCCTCATTAAGGCCCAAACGACACAGGTTTTCTTGTTAAAGTAATTAGGCCTGATGCTGGCCCAGGTGAGGCAGTTTGTTAAAATCAGGATCAGCGGGTACCTGTTCTGTTTCCCTTTCACTTTTGGGCTTAATGTCGAGCCCAGCTGCCTTCAGCAAAGTTTTGCCCATTAAGTTTTTTTTCTTTCCCGCTCTAGTATAATAAGAAGTAAACCTCTAATGCCGGAAACTTATTCATGAAAAGCTGGGCCTGATATTTGGCCCAAGCAAAATCGTTGTGGCAGCCTCACCTCTTTCCTCATTTCTGGGCTCAATTTCGAGCCCAATTCCCATCAACCATATTTTCTCTCAAAAGATTTTTAGATAATGCCTTAGGCCTGCTATTGGCCCAATTTTTTTTAAATTAAAGACTTTCCTTATATTTCTATACATACTTACAATTAGTAGCTTGATGTGGAACTTCAAATTAGTTGTACAAAATAAACATCCTTAGTTCGTTTTAGTTAAGTACAATCCTTCAAAAAAATAATTTGAGGTGTGCCATACACAAACAAAATCCATAACTTATGGACCTCACATTAATGCAAAATTAATACTTTGAATTTTCGTAGTTTGCTTTAGGCGCGTTTATAATAAAATCATCATAGCTACGGGTACGGTTCTCGTGACATAGTTGTGATACCTAATTTCCAAATTCGGGGGTATATTTATGTGACCCGACCACAACTTCTAATAACTTTAATAAATTAAGCACATTGTAGATCGTGGGTACGGTTCCCATGACATGATTCACAACGTGTATCAAACAAACAAGTATACGACAATGATAACTTGTTCTAGAATAATTCCATAAAAATAATTAAAAGAGGTTATAAGGTTAAAAATGCACAATAGGTTTAAAACATGTAGTAAATCAGATAATAGGCCAATATTAATAGTTTAAGCGACCGTGCTAGAACCAAGGAACCCGAGAACGCCTAACACCTTCTCCCGGGTTAACAAAATTCCTTATCTAGAATTTGTGGTTCGCAGACTTTTAAATAAAGTCAAATTTTCTCGACTTGGGATTTTAAAATAAAGCGGTGACTTGGGACACCAAATAAACTATTCCAAGTAGCGACACTGAAAGAATTAAATAAAATAATCCATTTCGAATAATGTCACTTAAATTGGAAAAACTCCCTTATATCCCCTCTCGGGTGATACAAAGGAGGTGTGACAGCTCTGGCAACTCTGCTGGGGACCATAACCCAGAACTTTTGTTTCAGGGTTCAAGAATTCGAGCTTAGAATAACTGTTCTACTTGTCTTTATTTATTATCTGATTTTTACATGTTTGGGCCTAATGTAGTAAATGTCGCTTTTTACCGCTTTGATATTATTTGAACTGTTGTAAAACCCTTCTCTTCTCATCTTCTGGAAAGTGCACGCTGGCGTGACTTCTTTTCTATTAGTGTCATACACTAAATTAAAACGAGGTTCAGACAAGTTGCAAACCCGGATGATCTTTTGGTTACCGATACGCTGCCCCCTGGCTCGAGTTGTCCGCTCGGGTAAGCCAGGTCTAGTACAATACACCCAGGTTTTAAACCTAGAATAACTTAACCTCATGCCGGATCCCTAGTAGGAACACTTGTTTGCATCATGTGCATTTGACTTTGGGGACTCAACATAGGGGTTGGGTCCATCTAGAACAGGTGTACCCAAATTAAAAAGACCATCCTGATGCATCTTACGTGCTACTTGTACAATTATTTGCCTCGGTTTGCATGTTGATCGATTTCTAGAATAGAGAGAAAATTAAAAAATTGAGGTATGAGAGAGATAATTGTCTGTTTTTTGAAAAACCTGGCATCCAAAATATACCGAAACTCTGCCAAAATTTTGAAAGAAAAAAAAGAGAAAAAGGGGAAAAAGAAAAAAAAAGAGAAAAGAAGGGAAAATTGTTTAAACTTTTTTATGTTTTTCTATTACGACCGAACTACGCGGGTTTGATTCTCACCGGACGTGAGATACTTAGGCAACCCTCATCGGGTCCAGCTCCGCTTTTGCAAAAATAACCCAAAAATTTTAAAAATAAATTTGAAAAAATAAATAAAAAAATGTTGTCTTTGTTGTCATAAATAAAGTGGGTGATGCCGTTTTTTGTCTAAATAACCGGACGTCCCGAACGGGCGCCAGAAGGCCATTTTTGCAAAAAAAATAAAAAAAATATAGCCACCGATGGTTTCTTTGCCGATTTTTGGCCACCTAGCAAGCATAGCCCTAAAATCTTCCCCTTTCGAAGTGCTGAAGGGCCGTATTTGCAAAAGTGGCCATGTTTCTTTTTTACCTTAGAATTTTGTGAAAATGACCCCTTTCATCAGTTTTAATATCCACTTTGTTTTAGATCAATCACTTTAATCTAAATGTGCAGAATGAGCACGAGTCAAAATTTACCAATGACGGTTATGACCAAGATTACATTGGAACTACATATGTGGTCGGAGGACTTGGGTAAGCAAGGACGAGACAGGGTCAACCATTAATTGGGGGCGCTCACCGGATTACTAAAGATTAGGGCTAGGGAAGACTTAATAAAAGCACTGGTTACATTTTGGGACGCGGCTCACAACGTTCTGCATTTTTCGGACTTCGAACTCACACCTACTTTGGAGGAGATAACGGGCTATGCTAGGAGTACCGAGGGTCTAAGACATAAATACCTGGTCGCTCCAAGGCTCGTCACCCCTCACAAGTTTCTGGATTTGTTAAAAATAAGCAGGCATGTCCAGTATGTAGACTTGACAAGTGGGTTTTCCTCTCTATTCTTCACATACCAGCGGTACAGACATGTAAGAGGATTTGATAATCCAGAAAATGGAATCCATAGCAAAGATAACCGGTCAAAGTGGGGAGAGCATAGATGCTTTGCTTTCATGGTGAAATTCTTAGGTTTTCTAGTGTTTCCCAGGAAGGACGTGAATATTGATCTGCGGGTATCTGGAGTCGTCAAAGTCTTGATTACTAATGCCAAGAGCACCCTCGCCCCTATGATAGTATCTGAGATATTCCAAGCTCTCAGGGTTTGTAAAGTCGGGGCAGATTTTTTTGAATGATGCAATTTATTGTTACAAATGTGGATGATTGAGCATCTGTGTCATCGGCCTCAATATATGAATTACAGATCTACAGGGAAAAGCTGCATTGAGGAGTTTGACACAAGGGTTTCAGGGTTTAAAATGCCAGAAGGGGTTAGATATTGGATATCCCGCTTTCGTTCCCTAACTGCAGGACAGATAGAGTGGGCATTGGGTTGGCTTCCTGCTGAAGAAATTGTGTACATGCCTGCCACCGGTCCTTACTTCCTCTTAATGGGCCTTCGAGGCATCCATCCTTATGCCCCATACCGGGTTTTGAGACAGTTGGGAAGATGTGAGGTAGTTCCCCAATATGTGGATCTTAGTGTTCATGCAGTTGAGATCCGCTCTGATGGTCAATTTCATGAAGAAGTGGTTCGTCACATTTGGAACAAGGGCTAGTATTTGACAGCAAACACCCGAGTACGTGACCTGGCTAGAGGTGAGGTATCACCTGGTTATCTTGCTTGGTATAGAAAGAAGTTCACTGCAAGGTTCAAACCTGAAAGACCAACCAAAATGCCTCACATTCAGGAATTTGTTGAAGCGTCACAAGAACAATGGGTCTATTTGACCAAAGAAAAGAATATAGGGCCACCATAAGCAAGTTGCAAGGGCAAATCAGGGATCTTAAATTTGATAATGGTTTATAAGCTGCTGCAGATGAGGGTGAAAAGAAGAAGTTGGCTCAAGAAAATGAAGTCTTCCGAGCCCAGATCCAAAGAATGAATATAGCTGCCAAGAATTCGGAAATGATCCAAATAGATGAAAGACTCATAAATGGTCTTAGGAGGAAAATAAGTTAGTACGGGAATGATTTGGAAAAATTTGAAGGTAGTCTAGCAAAAGCCCAAGCACAGTTGGCGAAGAACACAAAGGGACGGGCAGAGTTTGTTTGGCAATTAAAAGGGAAATATAATAGAGAAGTCGCGAGCGTGAAGAAAAAGCTAACAACCCTCGAGAATGAAATGGCTAAACAAGAAAAGAACTTTAAGGCAAAGAGTGAACATTGTTATGCACTGATGTCTCGGCTAGAAGAGGACATGCAACAGTTGCAGGGGCAAAACCATCATGAGACCCAAGTTCTGGAAGCTAGGTCTCAACAAATCGGACGCTTGCTCCAAGAGAAAGGCATCATTAGGGAAAGGGTTAGAGCAATTGCTGACTATATCGTCATGAAATGCCATGAATGTGAGGACATGACTAGATCCACCATCTTTGCCACAGTGATGACCTTTGTTCGCCAAATAATGAATGACCTGGACCTCCTCCAAGGAGATCTTGCACGTATGTGGCGAGACTGACTGATGTCCCGCGGGCCCCTGGAGTAGATTTGGAAGCACTTATGTACTCTCGATTTTCTTTTCGAGTCTATATTTCAGTCTCCATTTCTAGAGTCTGTTTCGAGTCTGTTTTTTCAATTTTTAGAAAGGTATGATGGAGTCATTGTAATAGAAAAAAATAGAAGTTTTTATTTTAATAAAAATATTTGAAAAAAAACCTAAAATTGTTTCTTTATTTTATTTCTTCATTTATTCCTTGAACTACATGATGATCTAATTCACGCGGCATCGTGATACGTAGGCAATACCCATCGGATCCGGTCATGGTTTTAAATAACTCAAATAAAATAGAAAATGACGAAAAGAGAAGACCAAAAGAGAGAGAGAGAGCAAAACAAGAAAAAGAGAGAAAATAAGAAAAGATAGAAACAAGAAAAAGAGAGAAAATAAGAATAAGAGAGAAAACAATGAGAGAGTGCAAAAAAAAAGAGAGCAAATAATGAAAAGCGCCAAAAGAAAAGAAAGATCAGGGAGATAAACAAAAGCCGAGATGAGACACGCAACCGTTGCAAAAAATGTAGAAACACATTTAACTGTATAGGTGCATCACATCCCCCAATGTGCGATTCCCTATGTGTTGATTGCCTCAAACTAACAGGTTTGTTGTGTCTACTATTGAGATCAGGTTATGTTTTTAAGGTGGTTGGTTTTGTGGTAACCTGGCTCTGCACCCTTACTTTACAAGATCCAAGGAAGTGTCGAAATGTTGTTAGAAAGTCATCTACCAAAAATTCCCATCCCAGAGGATAGCCAGCTATCGGTTATCCCAACATCAGAGTCAGCGGCTGTTGAAAAGAATAAAGCACTACGCCTCCGCATGTTGGAAATGTGGGACGCTTGTTCTAACGGTAGAGAGCCGCCTAGTACAATACCCGGTTTCCCTGAGCTACTTCCTAGAACGAGAGGAACCTCCAACATCCCAATAAATTACCCAAACACTCCACTTGGATACCCCACCATATCAGCCTATTTCGCCGGAACGCCTTCTGAGGTTCGCCCCCAGGCATTGATTTCAGGAGTGGCCTCTAACATATTCACCGCACCACCAACCTCGGCTATGACATAGCCAGCCTTTCCCAGGCCAAGCTTTGAGCCGTCATCCTTCACTTTCCAAATACCACCTTTCCCATCGGACACGACTAATTTCACCACCAATTCTTACCCTCAACAACCTCGGAATGAGTTTACCGCTACACAAGAGAGAACTGCAAAGAATCCCGAGCAAGAGGAAATCACTCAGAAAATGAAAAGCATGGAACAAAGCCTCAAGAATATTCAAGGCTTAAGTTGCCAGAAGAGTGTATCCTACGCTGACTTATGTATGTTCCCGCATGTTCATTTGCCCATCGGTTTTAAGACTCCCAAGTTCGAAAAGTATGATGGAAACGGGGACCCCATAGCCCACCTCAAGAGGTATTGCAATCAAATAAGAGGGGTAGGAGGAAACGAAGAACTCCTAATGGCTTATTTCGGAGAGAGTCTAGTCGGAATTGCATCCGAGTGGTATATGGATCAAGACATATCTCGCTGGAACATATGGGATAATTTGGCTCGAGATTTTGTCAGACAATTCCAGTACAACATAGACATAGCTCCAGACAGAAATTCTCTATATAATTTCAAAAAGAAGTCTTCGGAGAGCTTCCGAGAATATGCTATCAAGTGGCACGAACAAGTTGCCAGGGTGAAACCCCCGATGGATGAGACCGAGATGGTTAGTGTCTTCCTACAAGCCCAAGAGGCTGACTACTTCCAGAACATGATGTCTGTCATGGGAAAGCCGTTTGCTGAGGCTATCAAAATTGGGGAGACGATCGAGAATGATTTGAAAACGGGCCGCATATTGAGCCAGTCCGCTATAAGAGCTACGTCCCAAGCAATCCAGAGCGGGTCAGGGGGTGTAGCAAACCGAAAGAAGAAAGAAAAAGTGGCAATGGTGGCTTCAGGTCTGAGAAACCCCCGTCAACCCCGAGGTTACTTCCCTTCAAACACCCTACAACATTATTATCCTCACCAGGATGCGGCTTATGCCATGGCTCCTTATCCTTATGCGGTGATGAATACCCAACCCTACGCTAGGCCACAACAACAGCTTAATCAAAACCGAGCTGCACCTCCTAGAAATAATCCTCCTCACCAAGCTCCATATAATCCCCGTCCCCCATAAAATAATTTTTCACATAATGCCCGTGCCCATGAGCCACCCAGAAGAACCAATTTCACGCCCATCAGTGAATTATACTCTAGCCTTTTTCCTAAGATGGTCCAAATGGGTTTGTTGCAGCACGTACCTCCGAACAGACAAAACCCAAAGTCGCCCTCCTACTGACCCGATATCCGATGTGCTTATCATTCAGGGGCAGAAGGGCATGATACTGAGGATTGTTGGACTCTCAAAAGGGCGGTCAAAAATCTAATAGAGCAAACACGGGTAGTGCTGAGAGATGAAGAGGTCCCCAATATGACTAATAACCCATTGCCGGCTCACAACAACGGGTAAATTATTGGGATGATTTGTGAAGATAAAGAGTTTGACCCAGCTCTGAAAGCTATCATTGCTATCGCCGATGTTGATAAGAAGCCAAGGGCGGCTGCAAAGCAAGATAAGGGGGAGAAGAAGAGCAACTCCACCCCTCGAAGTGTAGAAAAGGCGGTGGAAGCCAAAACAGGGGCAGTACCTCCTAAAGATGCCATTCTTTATGTTCCCCGGGCCCCCAGGAAAGAACAATTTGTGTTGAGTCCCCCTAAGAGGTTCGAGCTAAACAAGGGACCTAAGATGTACATACCGAAAAAGGGACTTATGTGGTATGGGGGCCGGTAATTTTACCAAGGTTGAACGAGCCTATGGTAATCAGCCGCGCGCCACAGAAGCCTATGAAGGACCCCACTGCAGTCCCTTGGAACTACAACAAAGCAGTGGTTACGTACAGGGGAAAATAAATCATGGGGAAAGTGAATGAAACAAACCCGTCTGGGAAATACCTCAACTTGAAGGAATTGAACAAAACCAAAAAGAAGCATTTTCCGCTTAAAAAGCCAGTTAGTGCGGAAGAGGCCGAGGAATTCTTCCTAAAGATGAAAACCTCGGACTATGATGTAATTGACCAACTCTGGAAGTCTCCCTCCCAGGTCTCACTTTTATCTCTACTGATAAGTGTCACACCTCCTTTTTACCTACACCCCGTAATGGGTATAAATACAAGGGAGTTTTTCCAATTAAAGGACAATCGAAACAGATTTGTTTATTTAAAGATTCAGAGTCGCCACTTTGGATATTTATGGTGTCCCAAGTCACCGGTTCAAATCCCGATTCGAGGAAAAGATTGACTCTGTTTCACAGTCTGCGCACCAGAAATCCGAGTAAGGAATTCTATTAACCCGGGAGAAGGTATTAGGCATTCCCAAGTTCCGTGGTTCTAGCACGGTCGCTTTGATCATACTTGGCTTATTACAATTGTTTAATTACTGATTTTAGAACCTATGTGCATCTACTTTTTACCGCTTTTAAATCACTTGATTATTCGTAGTTAAAGAATTGAGTTACGCGTACGTATACTCTTTCCTTTGGCGCGTCAAAAATCATGTCACGCGAATGTGTCCATAATTAATAACGCTTTGTTTATTAAGAGTGTTTGGCCGAAGTTGCGAGAACACATACTCCGGTTTTGTTTTTAAAATCGTAATTGTGTTACGCGAACGTATACGCAATCACGATTGTGTTTTAAACGTGCCTAAAGCAATCTACGAACATTTGTCATTTTCTATCTAAGTCATAAGAAATTGATATGAGGGCCATATGTGATTTAATGGTTAATGGCACACCTCAAGCTATGTAAACTAAAATTAAAAGCCCAAAAACCCATTTTTATTATTTAAGAAAAGGTTTGATCGAAGTTACGCGAATGCATACTCCCAATGATTTTTAGAATCGTAATTATTTACGCGAACGTATACACAATCACAAAGGTATCTTAAACGTTGTCACACCTCCTTTTTGCGCGCCCGCCCCGAAGGGTTAAATGCGCGGGTGGAGTTTTTCCAGTTTAAGTGACAATATTCGAAAATGGGATTATTTATTTAATTCAGAGTCTCCACTTGGGAAAGGTTTGGCTTTTGGTGTCCCAAGTCACCGGTTTATCTTAAATCCCAAATCGAGGAAATTTTCGACTTTTCCAAATGAAGTCTGCGAACCAGAAATTCTAAGTAAGGAATTCTGTTGACCCGAGGGAAGGTGTTAGGCACCCTCGAATCCCGTGGTTCTAGCACGGTCGCTTAAATTGTTATAATGGCTAAATATCTGATTTAAATACATGTTGTGACTTATGTGCTTCTTATTAGATTTAAACCGCTTTTATTATTATCATTTATTTTTTATAGAATTGCAACGTCGTAAAAATGCATCTCAAACCACGTCACAATCAATGCACCCGTAGTTGTTAACACATTTTGACTCCGTTGAGATTTGGATTTGGGTCACATCAATGTGCACCCGAATTTAAGAACATAATTTACTTAAATCGTGCCTGAAAAGTCTAGCGCGTTATTATTTTTGAGAAGGCCATGAGATTCACTAAATGGCCTAGCCCGAATTCTAAATATTATGATTAGTTGTTCAGGGCCCCGCAATTTGTATTTTTTATTTGGCGAGGCTCGTCTCATTATTTTTAGAAGGGTATCCTACAGTAACTACATTTCTATTATTTTATTTCCAGAGATAGAAGAAAGAAAAATGTATGCTAATTGAAGTATATACTTCGGCCTAAACCAAACTCCTATCAATTTCTGATTAATTACTTTTAAAGTAAAAAGACGTCATGCCTTACGAAAATGCTTCGGTCGAACAAAAGATTACATATGAGATAGATGAAATGCAATACTTAATCCGAACATTTCTTAATCTGAACTTAACTGAACTTATTTGGACTAGATTAAAGGATAACTGGCGAAGTAAAATGCTTTAATTTGACAAGGAATCATATACGAGCTAACGAAATACAACGCTTAATCTGAGCATTTCTTGTGTTGAACTTAACTAAACTTATGTGGACTAGTCTTACTAAAAAAAACTAAATGAAACAGAAAACAATATTGTGTAAAGTCGAAATACACATACTTATACTAACAGACAACTACCGAGCTCAAATACAAAGGGGTAAACTCAGTCGGCTATCAGTACATTCTTTCGAACTGTTGAACCATAAACTAATCAATTTCCACAGGCCTGTTAATGTACTATGAATATCACAACGAATACTTGAACATCTTCACCCTTTTTCATTTCATGCTTTCAAACTTTTTCAATTACATCAATATGGGACTTGAAATGTGTACCTGGAAATGCTGAAAATGCAAAGGAGAAGAAGAAAAAGATGTGGAAATCAGCAGCCAAAAGAAACAGGACTAGCAAATAGCAGCAGGACAAGGCAGCAGCAAACAAAGCGAACAGCAGAACAGGCTCAAGTGCAGAAATGCAACTATGGCCAATAGAAAGAAATAGCCAAATGAGAGCAACACCCAGTGGAGTAGAATCAGAACTCCAAGCAGACCAAACCAGTAGTAAACCAATGGAAAACACTTGACTGAATAGATACAACTGGAACTTCAAAGAATCAGAATTGATTTCAACAAGTTGAACAACTGAAAACCCAAATAACAAATAGGAAGAAGCAATTTCTGATTGTAGATTGTATACTTTCTATCTCTTAACCTCCCTCTATCTGTGTTTTCCTAAAATCAGTTCTATCCTTTTCAATCCTCTCAGTCTAAATATCACTCTATGTCTGTATCTCTTTGTATGTCTTTCAAGCTCTCTCTTTCAAAACTCCTCCCAGTGTGTTTTTTTTTTGTATTTTCTGATCTCCCTTTTATAAGCCTTCATATTACCCCTTTTACAGCCTGATAGATTATCACCAATACCCCTCCCATGTGCCTCCCATTTTCCATCCCAACTTTAGCTAATTAAGTATTAGACCCCATTCACATTCCCTGGCAGATTCAACTTTTCCATTTTATTAACTAAAAGCAAGTATGGGCAGTAGAATATATCTGACAGCATATGCTGTCAAACCATTTTAAAATTGAAAGCCCTTTTATGCAGGAAAACAGGCTGTGCACAAGGCACATGAGGTGCACCAATGCACATGCTGTGCTAAGTGCACATGCCCTCCATTTCAGAACTTTAAACAAAACATTCCTTTTACATTACTGATTCAAATTGACAACTATAAGTAAACAAACTGAGTTCTTAATTGATCCAAACAATGCTTAGCAGAAGTAGGTCGACTTGTTATTGCTCGGATAACTGAAACTAATTGACGACACATGTCGACTCGACTATATTAGCATTAACATACACAATCATAGCCAAAAATCAGACATTTAAATAGTATTGATACATGGTTCGAATTATACTGACTAAACAGAAATGCCCTCGAGGAGTCAACTAGTCAGTACAAATATGGAATACAACCAATACACATGTCTTATCAGAATAGGAGGGGTTCAAACAAACATAGTGGTTCAGGCAAGGTGGACAAATAGAAGTTGGTAAAAATTCAAAGGCACAAATTGAAACAAAACATGAACAGACATTTAATCACTCACATGGACCAAAACAAATAAAGGGAAGAAAGAAGACTCACCTCAAATCTTGAAAAATCAGAAACCTTGACTCGGACTTGGACAGACTTTCTTAAGGCTGAACGGACTTTAATCGAAGTGTTTCTCAGATGAGAAACACTTCGATTAAGGTCCCTTAGACCTTAATTTCTTTGGTTCGAACGGGTATGAACTAGTGACGAGGAACTACAAAGTTCCAAAACTCAGATCCGGGATTCATGCTTCCCTGGTTAGATTCGGACCAAACCAAGTATGGTTTGGTCACGAGAGGGGTCTGGGGAGTGTCTGGTGTGAAGCTGGGGTTAAACTGTGTAGATCGAGTTTTGACTCGAATCTTCAAATGAAGATTCGAGAAGGTGGGGAGGGATTCGAACTACATGGTTAACAGATCCATGTTCAGGAAGGCAAGGGGATTCTAGGGTGTTAAGGGGAAGGTCACCGGCGTTCATGCCGCCGGTTTTCATGGTGGGGGATACAGGGGCGGCTCTAGGGTTTGAAGGGGATGAGGTTGTAAAGACGAAGGCTGGGGTTCGGATAGGGGGGCAGGGTAGGATTATGGGCTTATATAGTTAGTGGGTGGACGGATCTCGACCGTTAGATCAATTTAGATCTACGGTCTGGATCTGATGGTTAAGTGGGACGGTGTCGTTTCAAGTGTTGAGGGTTTGGGTTCGGTCCGGGTGTAAACGGGTCGGGTTTGTTGGTGGGTTACGGGGAATTGATCTTGGCCGTTGATCACTCTGAGATCAACGGCCCAGATCAGGCACGATCCAAACGACGTCGTTTGGACACCCTGGGTACTAAGTGGTCTGGACCGGGCAGGCCTGGGTTTTGGGCATTGTTTGTTTGGGCCAATTTTATTGAATTGGCCCAATCCGGAAGAAGAAGGGGTCCTTTCTCTTTTTTTTTTTATTTTTTTTTTTTACTTCTTTTTCTTATTTATATTTTTTTTTTATTATAAAAATACAAAAATAAGTAAAATCAAATTAAAAATAAACACCTAGTACAATTATTTGCACACACATTAAAATAATTCAAAACAGGTAAAATTAAACAAAACAAAATCACGGACAAAGATGCTTGTTTATGCTTTTCTATTTAAACCGTGTTACGGTTCAGATTATGCATGACACGTACACACATTTTTTGAATTTTGTTTTAATAAAGTAAATAAATAAAAACGGGCCAAAGTCACAAATAAATCAACAAAGTGCCGCACAGAAATCCAAAAATTGTACAGCAGGACCAATTTTATTCTTTTGGAGCGACTGTCGCGCAAAAACAAAAATCACGTGCTCACAGCTGCCCCTCTTTGTTCGGAAACACGAAGAGTTTTCGTGCAAAGATAAAGTGAGCGTATATGAGCGATTTTTGCCTATGGACCACTCCGTATGAAGCATGTTTTTTTTGAAAGGTCTGACCGAATCTTGCTTCAAAGATTTCCTACATATCCTGGGCTAAACAGGAATCAGGTCAATGTAGTTCGAGAAGTTTTGGTAGTTGGGACTACCATGGGACTGCAATGCTTGCTGCTACTGCTGCTGCTGTTGTCACTGCTACGTTACTGACCGCCTTATTACAACCAAACAAAAATTGGAAACTGAACTAACTACTTATATGCATGTCAACTGCTAGTTACAAGATTCCTATCTATGATTCTTTTACGACTTGATCTTGGGTCTTAGCTGATTCTGCTTGTAGACTTCGATCTGAATCTTGATGCTTGCGAGTTGCGGCGACCTGTTTAATCTCTGGGATACTGAGTGAGACGCGATTGGCAGGGTTTAGGACCTTAGTCAAATGTTGGAGTCGATCTGCTCTCCATTCACTCTGATATCTCGGGATGTCTTCTTTTGTCTTTTTCTTCTTTGATTCTGAGTTGAGACTCATCTCGTGGGTCATTTCGATCCGTGTGGCTCGAGGTTAGACCTGCGGGAGAAAATAAACGGACGAAATTTTCTGCCCCAGTTTTACTAGGAAAATTTCGTTAATTATTCACCAGGAAGTTCATAAAATTGATGAAAGAGGATATGCATGCTCAGTTCAGGGTTGGAGCCCTAATACCGGCTAGATGGGGAAAGGTTCAGTTTAGGGTTTAAAACCCTAATGCCGAACAAAGGAAGAATTCAGTTTAGGGTTTAAAACCCTAATGCTGATTAAAGGAAAAGTTCAGTTTAGGGTTTTAAAACCTTAATGCTGATTGCGTGAAAAAGCCCAGTTTAGGGTTTAAAACCCTAATGCTGGCTGAAAGGAAAAAGTTCAGTTTAGGGTTTAAAACCCTAATGCTGACTAACCCCTAATGCTGATTGCACGAAAAAGCTCAATTTAGAGTTTAAAACTCTAATGCTGGATGGAAGGAAAAAGTTCAGTTTGGGGTTTAAAACCCTAATGCTGACTAAAAGGAAAATTCAGTTTAGGGTTTAAAACCCTAATGCTGATTGCATGAAAAAGCTCAGCTTAGAGTTTAAAACTCTAATGTTGGCTGGAAGGAAAAGTTTAGTTTAGGGTTTAAAACCCTAATGCTGACTAAAAGGAAAATTCAGTTTAGGGTTTAAAACCCTAATGCTGATTGCATGAAAAAGCTCAGTTTAGAGTTTAAAACTCTAATGCTGGCTGGAAGGAAAAGTTCAGTTTAGGGTTTAAAACCCTAATGCTGACTAAAAGGAAAATTCAGTTTAGGGTTTAAAACCCTAATGCTGGTTGCATGAAAAAGCTCAGTTTAGAGTTTAAAACTCTAATGCTGGCTGGAAGGAAAAAGTTCAGTTTAGGGTTTAAAACCCTAATGCTGACTAAAAGGAAAATTCAGTTTAGGGTTTAAAACCCTAATGCTGATTGCATGAAAAAGCTCAGTTTAGAGTTTAAAACTCTAATGCTGGCTGGAAGGAAAAAGTTCAGTTTAGGGTTTAAAACCCTAATGCTGACTAAAAGGAAAATTCAGTTTAGGGTTTAAAACCCTAATGCTGATTGCATGAAAAAGCTCAGTTTAGAGTTTAAAACTCTAATGCTGGCTGGAAGGAAAAGTTCAGTTTAGGGTTTAAAACCCTAATGCTGACTAAAAGGAAAATTCAGTTTAGGGTTTAAAACCCTAATGCTGATTGCATGAAAAAGCTCAGTTTAGAGTTTAAAACTCTAATGCTGGCTGGAAGGAAAAAGTTCAGTTTAGGGTTTAAAACCCTAATGCTGACTAAAAGGAAAATTCAGTTTAGGGTTTAAAACCCTAATGATGATTGCATGAAAAAGCTCAGTTTAGAGTTTAAAACTCTAATGCTGGCTGGAAGGAAAAGTTCAGTTTAGGGTTTAAAACCCTAATGCTGACTAAAAGGAAAATTCAGTTTAGGGTTTAAAACCCTAATGCTGATTGCATGAAAAAGCTCAGTTTAGAGTTTAAAACTCTAATGCTGGCTGGAAGGAAAAAGTTCAGTTTAGGGTTTAAAACCCTAATGCTGACTAAAAGGAAAATTCAGTTTAGGGTTTAAAACCCTAATGCTGATTGCATGAAAAAGCTCAGTTTAGAGTTTAAAACTCTAATGCTGGCTGGAAGGAAAAAGTTCAGTTTAGGGTTTAAAACCCTAATGCTGACTAAAAGGAAAATTCAGTTTAGGGTTTAAAACCCTAATGCTGATTGCATGAAAAAGCTCAGTTTAGAGTTTAAAACTCTAATGCTGGCTGGAAGGAAAAAGTTCAGTTTAGGGTTTAAAACCCTAATGCTGACTAAAAGGAAAATTCAGTTTAGGGTTTAAAACCCTAATGCTGATTGCATGGAAAAACTCAGTTTAGGGTTTAAAACCCTAATGCTGGCTGGAAAGAAAAGTTCAGTTTAGGGTTTAAAACCCTAATGCTGACTAAAAGGAAAATTCAGTTTAGGGTTTAAAACCCTAATGCTGATTGCATGAAAAAGCTCAGTTTAGAGTTTAAAACTCTAATGCTGGCTGGAAGGAAAAAGTTCAGTTTAGGGTTTAAAACCCTAATGCTGACTAAAAGGAAAATTCAGTTTAGGGTTTAAAACCCTAATGCTGATTGCATGAAAAAGCTCAGTTTAGAGTTTAAAACTCTAATGCTGGATGGAAGGAAAAAGTTCAGTTTAGGGTTTAAAACCCTAATGCTGACTAAAAGGAAAATTCAGTTTAGGGTTTAAAACCCTAATGCTGATTGGCTGGGGATAAAGCTCGAGAATACTACACGATCTATTTTTGAGTTTTCTTGTTTTAATAGAAGATAAAAGGGAGTTTTGCGGGAACTTACCTTTTGAGTGAATTCCTTATTGCCAAAATGTTTCTTGTACCCGTGTACCTTCTTCTTTGGGCGACACCCGCTTCTTGCATGGTTGTCTTGGATTATTCCTGTTTCAACTTTTCAGACAAAGAATAATTGTTAGTTCGGAAACGACGGTTGGTTCGGTGACCTTGATCGTTCCCAATTGCTTTGTTACGTCTCCATTTCTGTTGTGAAGTCCCGCCATTGATTTGATTCGAATGGCGAAACCCTTCTAGGCTGTTCGGGCTTGTATTTCCAGATTCTGCGATGATTTGCCTCGTAAGGACCTTTTTCTTTTGTCCCGTTTTGATTGAAGGTTCTCAACGGGGATTTTATTGGAGGTGTTCTGTGGGGATTTGTACAAAAGGAAGCTCTGTGGGGGGAATATTTACAAAGGGACCCGCTGGGGACGTGCTGGGGATTTGTTTCAAAGCGGGTTTTTTCGGGTTCGTTGGAGTAAGCTTGTTGGGGAATATTTACAAAAGGACTCGCTGGGGATGTGCTAATGAGATTCCAACGGAGATTTTTTTTTTTTTCATATTGGGGGAGACCCTGCGGGAGATTGTTCAAAAGGGGAGACTCTGTGGGGATTTGTACAGAGGGAGACTCTATGGGGGTTCGTCTGAAGGCGGACTTGCTGGGGAAGATTTCAAGATTTCTCTCTTTCTTCTTTACTCCGAAACACCATCAAACGTCATGATTCATCATGCTTGGGGTAATCATACCAACGAGATGAGGCGCTTTCCTTCGTGAGACGGGATTCCATGCAAACAAACCTGCCACCTGCCCTTTCCGATGTGTCCTGGACTTGGGATTAAAACACAAAAGGGATTGAAGGAAACAAAGAAGGGAGAAAACAAATCAGAAAACAGAGTGTCCTTTTCAGGACGAGAAAGACTTATCTGAGGAAGATAATGCTGGCTTTAAAGGACATGACATGCTCTTTGGACTGGACGTCTGACCTTCCAAGAACTTGCATTTTCCTGAACCAGAACGGATCTGTGATTCCAAATTGGTGGCATTTTGCCGAAACCTTCTTGGGGTGGAGTCATTCTTTTTCGGCCAACAACGCTCTTTGCGAGTTTTCGCTGGCTGACCTCTCTCATTTCTCTTCCTGTCATCGTTTGATAGCACTCTTTGCGAGTTTTTACTAAACAAACTCTCTCATTTTGGTTTCTCTACTCCCGTCGCCTCGTGGTGCCCGAAGGTTTTCACCGCCGAGACTGTCTCATTTTATCTCTCTCAATTCAGAGTGTGCTGGTCTCCATTTGTGACGCTTATTGGTTCCCCACCATATTTGGTAATTGATCTGAAAGCTTGTGCTTGGTAAAGAGAGGTAGTGGATACTAAACTTCTCAAGTGCCCGACGTGCCCCGATTTTCAATTTCAGGGTGAATGGGATTTTATTGTTGGTGTGACTGAACCTCAGGGAGAGGCTGCCTACGTATCCTTTCGGAATCAAGTCAAACGTAGTTCAGGCCTCAATCATTTTTTTTTGTAGAGTTTTCTTTTTTTTTTGTTGTTTTTTTTTGTTTTGTAAACGGCTCGAAAGTTGGCAGAGAGAATTGGGTAGTGTTTGGGAAGTAGTGGGGAATGAAACCTTCGCCATTTTCAAACGTGTCAGGACCACTGGAGTATGATTTAGACGTAGTACCTCTTGACTGCATCTGAAAATTTACTGCTGTGTCGGGGTCATTTCCTTCGATATCACCTAGATACAATGCTCCTCTTGGCAATATTTTCCTTACGATGTATGGGCCTTTCCAATTTGGGGCAAACTTTCCTTTTGCTTCTTCATGATGCGACAGAATACGCCTCAGTACCAATTGTCCTACTTCGAAATTCCGAGGTCGGACTTTCTTGTTGTAAGCACGGGCCATCCTTCGTTGGTATAACTGTCCGTGACAGACCGCGGCCATCCACTTTTCATCAATCAACGTCAATTGCTCTAAACGGGTCTTGACCCACTCGCTGTCCTCGATTTCTGCTTCGACAATGATTCGAAGCGAAGGAATTTCTACTTCTGTCGGTATTACCGCCTCGGTCCCATAAACCAAAAGGTAAGGAGTCGCTCCCACCGAGGTGCGTACCGTAGTGCGGTACCCCAATAATGCAAAAGGTAACTGCTCATGCCACTGTCGGGAACTTTGGATCGTTTTCCTCAAAATCTTCTTGATGTTTTTGTTTGCCGCTTCCACGGCACCATTGGCTTTTGGCCGATAAGGAGTGGAATTCCTGTGTGTTATCTTGAATTGCTCGCACACATCTCTCATCAAGTGACTGTTCAAGTTTGCTGCGTTATCTGTAATGATAGTCGCAGGAATACCGAAGCGACAGATAAGATTTGAGTGTACAAAATCCACCACAGCTTTCTTGGTGACCGACTTGAGAGTGACAGCTTCTACCCATTTTGTGAAGTAATCGATGGCTACCAGTATAAACCTGTGTCCATTCGAAGCCTTTGGTTCAATCGGTCCAATGACGTCCATGCCCAAAGCGACAAATGGCCAAGGAGCGGACATGGGATGCAGTTCCGTGGGAGGTGCATGAATCAAATCACCGTGCACCTGACACTGATGACACTTCCGGACAAAGCTAAAGCAATCCTTTTCCATGGTCATCCAATAATAACCTGCTCGGAGGATTTTCTTCGCTAAGACATACCCGTTCATGTGAGGTCCGCACACACCTGCGTGTACTTCGTGCATGATCTTTCTCGATTCCTCGATATCGACACATCTTAGGAGATTGAGGTCCGGGGTCCTCTTATATAACAATTCACCGCTTAGAAAGAAACCACTTGCATGTCGCCTAATGGTCCTCTTCTGATCTCCAGTAGCATGCTCTGGGTATTCTTGCGTCTTCAGGAATTTCCTGATGTCATGGTACCAAGGATGCGTACTTGATCCTGCCTCGATTACACTAGAGTAACCGTGTCTTTCCTTGATTTGGATTTCCAAAGGATCGACGTGGGCGTTGCCCGGGTAGGGCAGCATTGAAGCCAAAGTAGCAAGTGCATCTGCCAGTTCATTGTGACACCTCGGAATGTACCTGAATTCTATTGATGTAAAGCGCTTGCTGAGGTCCTCCACATGTTGTCGGTACGGGATAAGTTTGACATCCCGAGTTTCCCATTCGCCTTGAGCCTGCCGGATGATCAGGTCAGAATCTCCCATAATCAGCAAGTCTTCGACATCCTGATCGATTGCCATATGCATGCCCATAATGCAGGCTTCATACTCGGCTGTATTGTTTGTGCAAAAGAAACGCAGTCTAGCTGTGGCGGGATAATGCTGACCGGAAGGCGAGATCAAAATTGCCCCAATCCCTACACCCTTGGCGTTCACGACTCCGTCAAAGAACATCTTCCAAACATGAGCTTCTTCCGAGATCACTTCTACGGTGTTTACCTCTTCATCTGGAAAGTAGGTATCCAATGGCTGGTATTCCTCATCGACCGGATTTTCGGCCAAATGATCAGCTAACGCCTGGGCTTTCATGGCCGTGCGAGTGACATAAACTATGTCGAATTCCGTAAGCAAGATTTGCCATTTAGCCAGTCTCCCAGTAGGCATTGGTTTCTGAAATATATACTTCAAAGGATCCAACCTGCTTATGAGGAATGTAGTGTGGGCTTGGAGATAATGTCTCAGCTTTTGAGCAACCCATGTGAGAGCGCAGCATGTCCTTTCCAGCAGAGTGTATTTGGCCTCGTAGCCGGTGAATTTCTTGCTCAAGTAGTAAATTGCTTGCTCCTTCTTTCCGGTTACGTCATGTTGCCAGAGGACGCAACCGAAAGAGTTCTCCAAGACTGTCAGATACAAGAAAAGTGGCCTTCCTGGTTCCGGAGGGACCAAGATCGGGGGATTCGAAAGGTATTATTTGACTTTATCGAAGGCTTCTTGACATTCGACTGTCCATTTGATCGCCGCGTCTTTCCTTAACAGCTTGAAGATGGGCTCGCACGTGCTCGTCAGCTGGGCAATGAACCGACTGATGTAATTCAACCTGCCCAACAGACTCATCACGTCTTTCTTTGTTCTCGGGGGAGGTAGATCTCTGATGGATTTTATCTTAGTTGGATCTAGCTCAATTCCTCTCCTGCTTACGATGAAGCCCAAAAGTTTGCCCGACGGAACTCCGAAAGCGCATTTGGCTGGGTTTAGCTTTAAGTCATACTTCCTTAATCTCTCGAAGAATTTCCTCAAATCTTGGATGTGATTATCCTGCGTCCTGGACTTGACTATAACGTCATCCACGTACACCTCTATTTCCTGATGCATCATGTCATGGAAAATGGCAGTCATGGCCCTCATGTAAGTAGCCCCAGCATTCTTCAGACCAAATGGCATGACCCGGTAACAGTAGGTGCCCCAAGGCGTGGTGAAGGCAGTTTTCTCGGCGTCTTCTTCATCCATCAATACCTGGTGATACCCAGCATAACAATCTACAAAAGACTGTATCTCGTGTTTGGCACAATTATAAACGAGGATGTGGATGTTGGGTAGCGGGAAATTATCTTTAGGACTTGCTCTGTTCAGATCTCGGTAATCTACACATACCCAAGTTTTCCCGTCCTTTTTTGGTACTGGAACCACATTCGCCAACCATGTTGTATATTGGACTACCCGGATCACTCCTGTTTTCAGTTGCTTGGTGATCTCCTCTTTAATCTTGTCACTGACCTCCGTTTTGAACTTTCGTTGCTTTTGTTGAACTGGAGGACAATCAGGATGAATCGGCAATTTATGAACCACTAGATCAACACCTAGTCCCGGCATGTCATCATATGACCAAGCAAACACGTCTTTGAATTCAAAAAGAAGTTGAATTATCGCCTCTCGCGTTTTCTTGTCCGTGTGAATGCTTATCTTGGTCTCTCGGATTTCTTCCGGGGTTCCTAAATTTACCGGTTCAGTGTCATTCAGATTTGGCTTAGGTTTATTCTCGAAATATTCCAACTCTCGGTTTATCTCCCTAAAAGCCTCTTCCGCATCATATTCTGGTTCTGGGTTCATTAATTTGCAGTTAAATAACTCATTGTGATCCGGGCGTGAAGTCCGCAAGCATGTCATATTTAAAGCCGCATTATTAGGACTGAAAAGGAAAATAAAAGGAAAAATGATAAAAATCAGAACAAAAGAAAGGATAGGAAAGCAATGATGATTTTTTTTTATATTTTCTTTGGAAAGTTGGAAGACAACAATGTTTACAACTAGGAATTCAAAGCAACAATTGAAAAGAAGAAAACGTTCAAGTTATGTCCTGGAGACAACTTGTGACACAGGAAAGGTGGCAGGACAGGTCTACCCGGACTTCCGTCTAGTCGGGAATGGCGTAGCCTCCCAGTTTTGGAGTTGGGCATTCGGCCCCATGTACAGCATCCCAGCAGTGCTTGGGCCTTCACCTGGTTGAACCATGTGGACCTCATAGAGCATCTCTCTCATTGCCCCACATATCTCCTCGATTTCCTCAGCTGCGAAGACCTCATCATCTTCTTCTTTAGTGTACCTCGGCCTGATGAAGGTTGCATATAAATCCGGCAGTGGTTGAGGTAACTTCCAACCCTCATTTCTCCTTTTCTTTGCCCATTCTTCGTCTGCTGGAGTAGGTTTGAAACCTAGTCCAAAAGGTTTCTTGATGACTGGCAAAGTAATGGGTTCTGTTATTCCCTGAAGGGTTCGTCCAAGTCCCTTCCCTGGCCTAAATCCGTGTCGGATCATCTCTTTGGCCACCATAACCGAAGCGTTAGACAAGAAAGGCTGGGGGCAGGGTATTCCCTCTTCGTGCTGCTTTGCCAGTACAATCTCGAAAGCTTGATAGACCGTATGTTCGCTTCCTTCTCTCAATTCAAGGTACGGGATGGATGGATCCCGATAAATGGCATGCTCATCTTCCCCGTGGACCACGATCTCTCGGTATTCGTACTCGAACTTCACCATCTGGTGAAGAGTGGAAGGAACGGCTCCTTCCGCATGGATCCAAGGTCTGCCAAGGAGAAAGTTGTAGGATGTGTCCATGTCGATCACCTGGAAGGTTACTCGAAATTCGACTGGTCCTATGACCAACAACAGGTCTATTTCTCCCATGGTATCTCTCTTAATGCCGTCGAAAGCTCTTACGCAGACATTGTTGGGTCGGATTCTTCCGGTCCCAATTTACATTCTTTGTAGCGTGGAGAGCGGGCAAATGTCAACACCTGGTCCCCCATCCAACATTACCCGCTTGACATAGTAGTCCTCGCATTTAACTGTTAAATGCAAGGCCTTGTTGTGTGCTGCTCCTTCCGGGGGTAAATCGTTTTTGCTGAAAGAGATTTGGTTGACAACGAAGAATCTTTCTGTCATCCGCTCTAGTTGTTCTACCGAGGTTTCAACTGGTACATATGCTTCATTCAGGGTTCTCAATAGGATCTTTTGATGCTCAGTCGACCTCATTAATAATGACAGCATGGATACTTGCTCAGGGTATTTGCGCAGCTGATCTATCACTTCGTAATCCGGCATCTTCATTTGTTGGAAGAACACTTCCGCTTCTTCAACACTCACGGGCTTCTTTGGCGGGAAGCGCCTTTGTGTGGCGTTGTTCAGTTCTTGGGTATTTGAGTACCCTCCACCGAAAGTATTTTCTGGAAGTTCTCCCATGACCTCTTTACCTTTGTACATCACCAAAGTCTTTTGATAATTCCACAGCACTGTGGACGGGTTGGTCATTGGCTTTTGTGGCACGCGTCCGATAAGCACTGGCTCATTCAACCGAGGTGGTTGAATCGTCCCCCGGACCACATAGGCCCCTTTTGGCACGTACATAGGTTTTGTCTTTTTGATCCCGAAGTTCTGCGCCTTCTCAGCTCGACCTCGTGGTATGTAAAGAACTTCATTTTTTACAGGTACCACTTTCTTCTCTACCTTCTTTTCAGGCTTGTTCTTTATAGCTTTGACCTCTTCCCCCTTTTCTGGTTTCTGGTCTATTTTAAGCCTCTTCCCCGTGTCGACAATGGCAATTATGGCTTTCAAAGCAGGGTCGAACTCTTTGTCCTCACAAATCATTCCGATCAGCGGCCCATTATTGTGAGCGGGCAATGGATTGTTAGTCACATTTGGGATCTCTTCGTCCCTTAGCACTATTTTCCCCTGCTCTATCAAATTTTCGACCACTCTTTTCAATGACCAGCAGTCGTTTGTATCATGTCCCTCGGCTCCCGAATGATAGGCGTATCTGACTCCGGCTTTGTAAGAAGGCGATGTTGGGTTTTGCCTTGTTTGGGGAATTGGTTGCAAGAAACCCAACTGGACTAGCTTAGGGAACAACGTAGAGTATTGTTCACCGATGGGCGTGAAAGTCCGCCGTCGGGGTGGCTCCTGGGGGCGGTAGTTATTCTGCGGGGGTTGTGGGTTATAGTGGTTGCGGTAAGGAGGCTGATTTCTGGGAGGTGGAGCTGGGCCTCGGTTGGTTTGTTGTGGTGGATGGTTATAAGGTTGGGCATTCATGATCATATAAGGTTGATGAGCATATGCCACATTTGAGTGGGGGTAGTAGTGTTGTGGGGCTCTTTCCGGAAAATGGGGCCTGGGGTGACGATACTCCCTTGTTTCAGAGGCTGCCATAGTCGCTTCTTCCTTCTTCTTCCCCCTTGTCGTTCCTCCAGACCCGCTTTGGACGGCCTGAGAGGTTGCCCTTATGGCTGCTTGACTCAAAATCCTTCCCGTTTTCAACCCATTTTCCACCATCTCTCCAATCTTGATCGCTTCCGCGAATGGCTTACCCATGGCCGACATCATGTTTTGGAAATAGTCAGACTCTTGAGCCTGGAGAAAGGTAGTGACCATTTCCACTTCATCCATGGGAGGCTTCACTCTCGACGCCTGTTCACGCCACTTAATAGCATACTCTCTAAAGCTTTCTGAAGGCTTCTTCTTCAAATTCGACAGAGAGTTTGGGTCTGGCGCAATGTCGATGTTATACTGGAATTGTTTTACAAAATCTCTGGCGAGATCATCCCATATATGCCATCGGGACATTTCCTGATCCATATACCATTCCGAAGCTATCCCTACTAGACTTTCCCCAAAGTATGCCATTAGCAGTTCTTCTCTTTTCCGCCGGCTCCCCGCAATTGGTTGCAGTATTTCTTAAGATGTGTAATGGGGTCACCGTGCCCATCGTATTTCTCAAACTTGGGGGTCTTGAAACCCGTTGGCAGGTGCACGTGAGGAAACATGCACAGGTCGGCGTAAGAGACGCTCTTTTGCCCGCTCAATCCTTGCATATTCTTCAGACTTTGTTCAAGGCTTCTCATCCTTTTGGCAATCTCATTTTGTTCTGCAAATCTGGGGTTCTGATCCTGCCCGGGTGCAAGCTCGCACTGAGGCGGTAGAGGATTAGTATTGGTAGCGAACCTAGTTGGTTCCATTGAGAACGATGGGGCTTGGAATGTAAAAGAGGATGAGTCAAAGCTTGGCTTGTATGTGGTAGGTTGTGCCGTAACCGGGCAAGGCGATGCAGTAAAGATGTTCATGCTTGCATCAGTGGACGACATTCGGGGATGAGGTTCAGAAGGCGATCCAGCGTAGAAGGCTGAGGTGGCTGGGTACCCGAATGGGGTAGCAGGATAATTTATGGGGACATTAGAAGTCCCACTTGACCTGGAGAATAATTCAGGGAATCCGGGGACGACACTTGGCGGCTCTTTCCCATTGTTCCAGTCGTCCAGCATTTCCAACATGCGGAGCCGTAGGATTCTATTCTCCTCCGCAGTTGTGGATTTAGGTGTGAGGACGGCTGAGATTGAGCTCTCCTCAGAAACAGGGATCGTTTGGAATGGAATTTCAGAAGACATTTCCACACTTCCTTTCGACCTGGTGAAGTAAGTGTGAGTACTGCTTCTGGCCCTAACAACAGGTGGTTGAACACTTCTCCTTGACCTCGTGAAATATGAGTGCGAGGCCAGACTTTCACCAAACCAACCGTCTTTTCAAAAACCCTGGAAAAATTCTCAATGACAAACGCACGATTAATTTGTAGCAAATAACAGATAGTTAATCTCACGTTGGGCATGATGCACCTATACAGTTAAGTGGATTACTATATGTTTGCTACGAGAGCATGCGTCATTCCGGCGTTTTTTGTTAGTTTTTTTTTTTTTTGTTTTTCTTTTGTTTATTTTATTTATTTTGCAGTAAAAGAAATGCGACCGGATCCAATGAGGATTGACTACGTATCACGATGCCTACATGAATCAGATCATTACGTAGTTCAAAAAACACAAATGGGCGTAAAAGAAGCAACCTTTTTATTGTTGAAGTGGTCTATTACAAACTACATTTTGCGAAAGAAAAAGCAAACTTCGAAAATAAACCTAGACTCAACATAGACTAAAATCACCCTGATGGAAAACAGGCAAAAAATGCTAACATACAGATTCGACTTATGAGTGCATTATGGTTTTGAAAATTGGTGTCCGCGGGGCATCGTTCGGCCTCGCCGCGGTCCTAGGCGTGAGATCCCTCTCAAGTTGCTCCAGCTCGTGCATAGTCTGCTTGACATAACCCATTACTGCCGAGAGGACGGTAACGCTGGACATGTTCTCACATCGTAGGCATCGTCTGGTGATGGCATGGGCAATGGCCTTGATCCTATCTCTGGTTTGCTTCTTCTCTACGAGCAGGTGTTTTATCTGAATCGCTGCATATCTTGAAGACTTGAGCATCTTGTACATGCTGATGCTTCAGTCGCCGTACTTCCAACTTCATCTGGGCTATTGAGTCGTACCAGTATCTGCTCTCAATTTGGAAATCCTTGGCCTGATTAGCTGCTTTGATCTCAAGTGCAGCCATCTCTCTCTTTATTTTAGCAGCAGTTTTCTCGTGGTCGCCTTCCAATTGATTCAGGTATCGACGATGCTTATCTGCTCTTGTATCCCACTGTGCTTTGAGCTCTGCTATGACGTTTTCAGATTTCTCCAAACCATCTTGCCATTCTCTGATCTCGCTTTTTAGCCTTTTTATCAGGTACTCGTCTGATCGACGCCTTGGCTGTTTATCTGCATCCAACCTTATCTGTTTGATCTGGGCTCTGAGCATTTAATTTTCTTGAATTAACATGTTCCGCTCTCCCAGATCGGTAGCAATTTGCACGTTGTGCTCGTATTTCATGCCTTCTACTTGTTGCTTTAACTTGCTGATTTCGGCACAATAGCCTCTTTCCTTTGCTAACCAATCACAATGCCTTTGCGATGACTCGGTGAAATTCCGGATGTGGGGTCTCTTAGCTGGCCTTTCATGCTCAAGTTCCCTTCTGTACCATGCAAGGTAACCTGGCGCCGTTTCTCCTTTGGCTCGATCCCGCACGCAAGTATCTGATTTCAAATATTGACCCTCATTCCAGATTTGGCGAATCTTTGCTTCTAGGAACTGTCCGTTAGGACTTATCTCAACTGCTTGAGCGCTAAGATCTTCCTCATGAGGTACTGTCTGGCATCTTCCGCACTGTCTCAAGACTCGGCCGGGTGCGTAAGGTTGAATGCTCTTAAGCCCCATCAGCAAGAAATGAGTTTTAGCCGCCGACATATATAAGATCTCATCAACAGGCAACCATCCCAACGTCCATTGTATTTGGCTGGCAGTAAGAGCTTGAAAGAACGAGGTCCATGCCAGGACTCCTTTGGGCAAAATGATCTCTTTGGTTCTCGTGTAAGATTCTTCTATGCGGGTCTTTTCCTGGGAACCATGGCTCAAAATCTCGGAATGATGACAGAGGTGCTCGGTCATCCATATCTGTAGGAGCAAGTTACAACCTTCGAAGAAATTTCCCCCAGCTTTACAAGCTGTGAGAGCTCGAAAGATGTCGGATACCACCATAGGCGCGAGAGTACTGTCACTTTGCGTGAGTAAAGTGCTGACGACCCCAGATATCTTCAAATCAATGTTTCCATCTTTCCTTGGAAATACCAGAAGGCCCAGGAATATTATCATGAACGCTACCCGTCTGTGCTCGTCCCACTTCTGACGAACTCCTTTGCTGCACAGTTTGTTGATTGGATTATTGAATCCCCCCTCATGACCGTACCTATCATATATGAAGCATGGAGTACAGAATCCGGCTGCTAGATCCGGGTTGTGGACTGTTCTAGGTATTTTCAATGAATCTAGGAACCGATGTACCGTGACGACTCTTGGGGCGACCAAGTATTTTTCCCTCAAGGGAAGCTCAGTATTCCCGATGTATCCGGCCATTTCTTCCAAAGTCGGGGTGAGTTCAAAATCAGAGAAATGGAAAACATTGTGCGCCGGGTCCCAATGGGTAATCAAAGCTCTTATGATATCTCCCCGGGGCTGGACTTCCAACAGACCCACAAGACCTTTCAGATATTTCTTAACCTCATTTTGTCCTTCAACACCTAGATCATTCCACCATAGCCGTAACTTGACAGGGATTTTGGTCATTATTGAAAAATGTTCATTTTGCATCGTGCTCATCCTGCACATTTATTAAGGTGATTTTAACAAAACGACTTGACTCAAAATATTTTAAACGGAGGGGATCAAGTTTTGAACACGGCCTTTAAACACTTCGGGGATGAAGAGTTTAAGGCTGTGCGGGTCAAGTGGACAAAAATGCTAAACAAGACCCAAAAGGTGGTTGTTTATGCAAAGTCAGCCTTCCGGCGTCCCTTTTGGGAACGTTTGGCTATTTATGACAAAACAGCGTCACCTGATTTATTTATGACTCTTTTAAAATTTGACACATTTTATTTATTTATTTATTTATTGATTTTGGCTGTTTTAGCAAAAACGGGGGTTGAACCCGACGAGGGTTGCCTACGTATCTCACATCCAGTGAGAATCAAACCGGCGTAGTTCGGGATATCGTAAAATAGGAAAAAATCGAATAAACCTAGAAATCAGGAATGCGTATTTTTTACATTTTTTTTGAAAAGAGATAAAGATTAAAGAAACTATTTATTTTTTATATTATTTTTTTAGGAAAAATTTGGACTATTAGTCTGAATTCATAAAAGGGGTACTACGAAAGAAACAACACATTTTTTTGAATTATGAATTTTCGATTTTTTTTTACTTTTAAAATAAATACCTTTTTTTTTGTTTTTTGAAAGTGATAAAAGAAAATTTTTATATTTTTTTTAATAACTCTCAATAAACAAGACAGTTTTTTTTAAAAAAATTCCGGCGAGGTTTTGACACTACTTGGACATTGGTTTTATTTTCCAAAAATAAGTAATTATCTCCCCTACGCTGCTATTTTCCCCCTTTTTTTTAGGAACCGGTCGACATGCGGAACCGAAGCAAATAAATGCACAACACAGATAGGAATGCAGCATGATGGTCTTTTCCATTTCAGGTTGCCTGTCCTAGACGGACCCAACCCCTGTGTTGAGTCCCCTAAGTCAAATGCAATATGATGCAAATAAGCGTTCCTACTAGGGATCCGGCATGAAGTTTCATTATACTAGGTTTAAACCTTGGTATTTGTTCTAGACTGTGTACCCGAGCGGACAACTCGAGTCGAGGAGGGGGCTACGTACCGGGGACCCGCGAGATCGTCCGGCTTTGTAACTTGTCCGACCTCTTTCTTATTTCGGGTATTGACACTAACAGAATAGGGAGTCTCGACCAGCGAGCTTCTCCCCGGAGGTAAGAAAAGAAGGGTTTCGGCACAGTTTATATACAGTTCAGATAATATCAAAAGCGGTAAAAGACAACATTTAGCACTTTTATGCAAAACATGTAATAAAGATCAGATAATAAAGCCAAATATAACAATTATTCTAAGCTCGAATTCTTGGACCCTGAACCAGTGGTTCTGGGTCATACTCCCCAGCAGAGTCGCCAGAGCTGTCACACCTCCTTTTTGCGCGCCCGCCCCGAAGGGTTAAATGCGCGGGTGGAGTTTTTCCAGTTTAAGTGACAATATTCGAAAATGGGATTATTTATTTAATTCAGAGTCGCCACTTGGGAAAGGTTTGGCTTTTGGTGTCCCAAGTCACCGGTTTATCTTAAATCTCAAATCGAGGAAATTTTCGACTTTTCCAAATGAAGTCTGCGAACCAGAAATTCTAAGTAAGGAATTCTGTTGACCCGAGGGAAGGTGTTAGGCACCCTCGAATCCCGTGGTTCTAGCACGGAATATCTGATTTAAATACATGTTGTGACTTATGTGCTTCTTATTAGATTTAAACCGCTTTTATTATTATCATTTATTTTTTATAGAATTGCAACGTCGTAAAAATGCATCTCAAACCACGTCACAATCAATGCACCCGTAGTTGTTAACACATTTTGACTCCGTTGAGATTTGGATTTGGGTCACATCAATGTGCACCCGAATTTAAGAACATAATTTACTTAAACCGTGCCTGAAAAGTCTAGCGCGTTATTATTTTTGAGAAGGCCATGAGATTCACTAAATGGCCTAGCCCGAATTCTAAATATTATGATTAGTTGTTGAGGGCCCCGCAATTTGTATTTTTTATTTGGCGAGGCTCGTCTCATTATTTTTAGAAGGGTATCCTACAGTAACTACATTTCTATTATTTTATTTCCAGAGATAGAAGAAAGAAAAATGTATGCTAATTGAAGTATATACTTCGGCCTAAACCAAACTCCTATCAATTTCTGATTAATTACTTTTAAAGTAAAAAGACGTCATGCCTTACGAAAATGCTTCGGTCGAACAAAAGATTACATATGAGATAGATGAAATGCAATACTTAATCCGAACATTTCTTAATCTGAACTTAACTGAACTTATTTGGACTAGATTAAAGGATAACTGGCGAAGTAAAATGCTTTAATTTGACAAGGAATCATATACGAGCTAACGAAATACAACGCTTAATCTGAGCATTTCTTGTGTTGAACTTAACTAAACTTATGTGGACTAGTCTTACTAAAAAAAACTAAATGAAACAGAAAACAGTATTGTGTAAAGTCGAAATACACATGCTTAAACTAACAGACAACTACCGAGCTCAAATACAAAAGGGTAAACTCAGTCGGCTATCAGTACATTCTTTCGAACTGTTGAACCATAAACTAATCAATTTCCACAGGCCTGTTAATGTACTATGAATATCACAACGAATACTTGAACATCTTCACCCTTTTTCATTTCATGCTTTCAAACTTTTTCAATTACATCAATATGGGACTTGAAATGTGTACCTGGAAATGCTGAAAATGCAAAGGAGAAGAAGAAAAAGATGTGGAAATCAGCAGCCAAAAGAAACAGGACTAGCAAATAGCAGCAGCACAAGGCAGCAACAAACAAAGCGAACAACAGAACAGGCTCAAGTGCAGAAATGCAACTATGGCCAATAGAAAGAAATAGCCAAATGAGAGCAACACCCAGTGGAGTAGAATCAGAACTCCAAGCAGACCAAACCAGTAGTAAACCAATGGAAAACACTTGACTGAATAGACACAACTGGAACTTCAAAGAATCAGAATTGATTTCAACAAGTTGAACAACTGAAAACCCAAATAACAAATAGGAAGAAGCAATTTCTGATTGTAGATTGTATACTTTCTATCTCTTAACCTCCCTCTATCTGTGTTTTCCTAAAATCAGTTCTATCCTTTTCAATCCTCTCAGTCTAAATATCCCTCTATGTCTGTATCTCTTTGTATGTCTTTCAAGCTCTCTCTTTCAAAACTCCTCCCAGTGTGTTTTTGTTTTTTTGTATTTTCTGATCTCCCTTTTATAAGCCTTCATATTACCCCTTTTACAACCTGATAGATTATCACCAATACCCCTCCCATGTGCCTCCCATTTTCCATCCCAACTTTAGCTAATTAAGTATTAGACCCCATTCACATTCCCTGGCAGATTCAACTTTTCCATTTTATTAACTAAAAGCAAGTATGGGCAGTAGAATATATCTGACAGCATATGCTGTCAAACCATTTTAAAATTGAAAGCCCTTTTATGCAGGAAAACAGGCTGTGCACAAGGCACATGAGGTGCACCAATGCACATGCTGTGCTAAGTGCACATGCCCTCCATTTCAGAACTTTAAACAAAACATTCCTTTTACATTACTGATTCAAATTGACAACTATAAGTAAACAAACTGAGTTCTTAATTGATCCAAACAATGCTTAGCAGAAGTAGGTCGACTTGTTATTGCTCGGATAACTGAAACTAATTGACGACACATGTCGACTCGACTATATTAGCATTAACATACACAATCGTAGCCAAAAATCAGACATTTAAACAGTATTGATACATGGTTCGAATTATACTGACTAAACAGAAATGCCCTCGAGGAGTCAACTAGTCAGTACAAATTTGGAATACAACCAATACACATGTCTTATCAGAATAGGAGGGGTTCAAACAAACATAGTGGTTCAGGCAAGGTGGACAAACAGAAGTTGGTAAAAATTCAAAGGCACAAATTGAAACAAAACATGAACAGACATTTAATCACTCACATGGACCAAAACAAATAAAGGGAAGAAAGAAGACTCACCTCAAATCTTGAAAAATCAGAAACCTTGACTCGGACTTGGACAGACTTTCTTAAGGCTGAACGGACTTTAATCGAAGTGTTTCTCAGATGAGAAACACTTCGATTAAGGTCCCTTAGAACTTAATTTCTTTGGCTCGAATGGGTTTGAACTAGTGACGAGGAACTACAAAGTTCCAAAACTCAGATTCGGGATTCATGCTTCCCTGGTTAGATTCGGACCAAACCAAGTATGGTTTGGTCACGAGGGGGGTCTGGGGAGTGTCTGGTGTGAAGCTGGGGTTAAACTGTGTAGATCGAGTTTTGACTCGAATCTTCAAATGAAGATTCGAGAAGGTGGGGAGGGATTCGAACTACATGGTTAACAGATCCATGTTCAGGAAGGCAAGGGGATTCTAGGGTGTTAAGGGGAAGGTCACCGGCGTTCATGCCGCCGGTTTTCATGGTGGGGGATACAGGGGCGGCTCTAGGGTTTGAAGGGGATGAGGTTGTGAAGACGAAGGTTGGGGTTCAGATAGGGGGGGGCAGGGTAGGATTATGGGCTTATATAGTTAGTGGGTGGACGGATCTCGACCGTTAGATCAATTTAGATCTACGGTCTGGATCTGATGGTTAAGTGGGACGGTGTCGTTTCAAGTGTTGAGGGTTTGGGTTCGGTCCGGGTCTAAACGGGTCGGGTTTGTTGGTGGGTTACGGGGAATTGATCTTGGCCGTTGATCACTCTGAGATCAACGGCCCAGATCAGGCACGATCCAAACGACGTCGTTTGGACACCCTGGGTACTAAGTGGTCTGGACCGGGCAGGCCTGGGTTTTGGGCATTGTTTGTTTGGGCCAATTTTATTGAATTGGCCCAATCCGGAAGAAGAAGGGGTCCTTTCTCTTTTTTTTTATTTTGACTTCTTTTCTTATTTATTATATTTTTTTTATTATAACAATACAAAAATAAGTAAAATCAAATTAAAAATAAACACCTAGTACAATTATTTGCACACACATTAAAATAATTCAAAACAGGTAAAATTAAACAAAACGAAATCACGGACAAAGATGCTTGTTTATGCTTTTCTATTTAAACCGTGTTACGGTTCAGATTATGCATGACACGTACACACATTTTTTGAATTTTGTTTTAATAAAGTAAATAAATAAAAACGGGCCAAAGTCACAAATAAATCAACAAAGTGCCGCACAGAAATCCAAAAATTGTACAGCAGGACCAATTTTATTCTTTTGGAGCGACTATCTCGCAAAAACAAAAATCACGTGCTCACAAACGTCCCTAAAGGCTTTCTACGAATATTAAACATCTTTAATATCTAAGTTATAAAGCTAATACGAGGGCCATGCAATTTCATTTTTTTTCTAAGTACAGTGCACCTCGATTTATTTTCAAAAAGGAATTACATTCAAACGGAAATAATCATTGGAATTCTCGACTTCTTGAAACTGTTGCGACACCCGAGATTAAGGAATTCAAATGAGCACAATAGTATTTGGTTACTGTGCTCTAAATATGGCATCAACTTCATTAAATCAAGCTTCAATTGAAAATTAGAATAAAAGGAAAGATCCGACACCAATTGCATTCTATTTTTGAATAATAAAAAATTGACTATGAAACAGTAACCAAAGAAACGTGCATCACCACCACAAATCATGCAAATGAAGTCCATTCCATTTATAGATCCCTTTTATACTTGGATCTCAAACACCAAACATAGAAATAGATCAAGACTCCAAATATGCATACTGTTTTTACATATATCCTGCGTACCCCCATCCTTATGCTATTTAATACTCCTACTTTTACCTACAATGCACATTGATTAAAAGGAAGATGCTTATTCTTTGCATGCACGTTTCACCTTCCTCTTTTGACTACAGAACTGTAATGGTAATTTAATAAGCACTTTCACAATAAAATCCCATATGCAATATTTTTAGCTTTTGAGATATTTTTAGTAATGAAATAAAATCAAGCCAAAGAGACATGTAAAATTTAGTTAAATACTTTCAGACCCCATACGCCAATATTTATCAAGTTACTTTACTAACTAAATAACTTATATGCTAAATTTGACCAAAACGAAGACATTAATTACAAGTAAAATTAATTGAAATCAAGGAGATAGAAAAATGCACAAGATCAGATCTGGAAACAAAAATTCAAATATGAACATAGTTCATCCCAAATTCCTATCAAGATGAAGTTTACATACCTATTAAAAGTGAATCAAAACTAAATCCGAAACTGAAAAATGGAGTTCAACAATACTAAGCAGCAAGAAGAGTTCCTTTCAATGCTTCCTCCAACCCAGAATCAATAGAACAAACCCAGAAGATGCTTAAGGAAATCGAAAAAAAACTAAGAAAAAGCTGAAGAATTTTTTTTTATTCTGATTCTGCCGTCTCCTCTTTTTTTTTCTTCTCCTTTTCTTTTAACCTCTAATGTGTATTTATAGCCCTCTCCATAGGGCAACAAATCAAAATTTTTAAAATCAAAACCTACCCTTAGCAAATCTGTTTGTTACTTAAATTTACCTAAACTTAGCACTATTTACTCATTCACACCCCCTCTCTCACCTTCCTAGAACTTTCCTAGGTGGTTATCAGATTATTCTTTGGTCCTAAAATGCCCTAAACACCCTTACTAACACTGGTATTTACCTCTCCAAAAAAAAAACTCTCTTATCCTTAAAACAGATTGGGCCACAAACCCAACAAATTTAAACCAAACTCACACTCGTGGACTCTAGTCCGGATGGAGAAAGGTAGAAAAATGATTGACTACGGCATGACCCCAAATAAAGAAAAAAGAACGGCAACAAACATACTGCAAAGAAAGAAAAAAAACGTGATAAGAACAAAACAGAACAAAAATGAAATACTAAATAAAGAAAGGAAAAACGAAACAAACTGGACAAAAATTCTAATGAAAAGGAAAATAAAAATTACATCTTAATCTCTTTTCCTCTTTTTTTTTACGCAGCAATGAAAAAAAACTATACAAAGAAAATTTTAAACTCCTTGCATGCATGACTTGCTCAAGTCTTCTTCGTCAACCCAAGGACGCATCTCAAACAAAATATTTTTGATCAAATATGAAAATAATGACACAAGTATGGCCTAAAACAAATTAGTGGCTAATACTTTGTGTCACTATGTCCATTCTTGCCCCAAAAAAAAAAACGCTCCAGATCCAAAAGACAAGAACAAAAGAGGGACAACCTACTCATTTGGATAGAAAAACAAAGGATTAAAACTTTGGGCGGATTTGAAAGCCCTGGGCGGCGGCGCCGCCAGCTTGGAGGAGTGGGAGTTTTGGGCGGCTAGGGTTTGCTTTAGAGGGAGATGGAGGAGAATGGGGGGTGATTTTTAGGTTTGGGGGTCTCTTAGGACACTTATATGGGAATTGGGGGATTAATTCCGGTCCATTGTATCAAAGATGGATGAAGGGTTGTGATTAAACGATCCAAAACGACGTCGTTTTGGAGTTTTAATGGGATTTGGACCAAAAATGGGAGTGGGCTGGGGCGGGTCCTGTTCGGTTTTGAGGAAAATTGCTTGGGCTGCTACAAATTCGGCCCAAAATGTAAAAAAATCTGATTTCCCTTTCTTTTTCAAAATCTTTTCCTTTTCCTTTTCAACTCTTTTTTTTTCTAATTCCTTTTTCTTTTAAAACAAAAATAAAACCTAACTTAATTCCTAACCTAAATTATCTTACCAAATTAAATTAATTAACTCTAGTAATTATCACAACTAATTAAATACCAAATTAAAGGAAAGCTAACAAAATTCAGAACTAAAAATTAAACAATGCCAAAATAAATCATTTTTGTGATCTTCCAATTTTGTAAAACAACCAATTTGTTAATTAATCCTAAAATGCAAAGTTAAATCCTAAATGCAAGATATTTTTTGTATTTTTTATGAATTAAAATGCACAGACAAAATGCAAACAATTAACAAACAATGCCACAAAAATCCACAAAATTGTAAGTACTGAAAGAAATTATTTTATTTTGAATTTATGGGAGTAATTCATATAGGGCAAAAATCACGTGCTCACAGCTGCCCCTCTTTGCCCGGAAACACAAAGAGTTTTCGTGCAAATATAAAGTGAGCGGATACGAGCGATTTTTGCCCGTTTGAGTACTCCGTGGGAAACATTTTTTGAAAGAGTTGACCGCACCCTGCTTCTGAGGTTGCCTACATATCCTTGGCTAAAAGAAATCAGGTCAGTGTAGTTCGGGAATGTCTGGTAGCTGGGACTACCATAAAGCTGTGATTTTGCTATTGCTGCTGCTGCTTACAAAAGTCCTATCTATATCTTCAACTTGATCTTGTAGTTCTTGTTGCCTTGTTGTCTTGTATTCTCTTGGTAAAATTCCTTTATTGCTGCCTTGAATTGTAGTCTGATATGTTTTCCCCTTCTTCAGGTGGGTGCCTGACTGCTGAACTTGATATGTATTCCCATGCTCTTCAGGCGGGCTCCTGATTGCTGAACTTGAATGTATTCCCCGCTCTCTAGGCGGGCTCCTGACTTCAACATAGACAAAACAAAAAATTTGAAAGCTAAAATTTTAAATTGTACTCCCTTGTTTTCCAGGCGGGCTCGTAACTGCTGACTTGAATTGTATTCCCTACTCTCCAGGCGGGCTCCTGACTTCAACATAGACAAAACAAAGAATTTGAAAACTAAAATTTTAAATTGTACTCCCTTGTTCTCCAGGCGGGCTCCTGACTGCTACACTTGAAAGTATTCCTTACTCTCCAGGCGGGCTCCTGACTGCTGACTTGAAATGTATTCCCTGCTCTCCAGGCGGGATCCTGACTTCAACATAAACAAAACAAAGAATTTGAAAGCTAAAATTTTAAATTGTACTCCCTTGTTCTCCAGGCGGGCTCCTGACTGCTACGCTTGAAAGTATTCCTTGCTCTCCAGGCGGGCTCCTGACTTCAACTTGAAATGTATTCCCTGCTCTCCAGGCGGGCTCCTGATTGCTGAACTTGAAATGTATTCCCTACTCTCCAGGCGGGCTCCTGACTTCAACAAAATAGACGAAAAACAAAGAAAATCTTCTGCCCCAGTTTGGTGGCTGGGTACAGATGGGAGTGTAAAATTAAATCATATTACCAAGTATTACTAAGAATTTGAAAGCTAGGTCCCATTATCCAGGGGGATCCTGACAATTGACAATTTGAAATCTAAGTTATATCTTCTAAAGGTGTGACTTTTGCTAAATCTTGTTACCTAAGAGGGTATTTAAACTACTCCCATTATCCAGGAGGGTCCTGGAAATCTTAATCTTAAAACTCCTAATTGAATCCTATCTCGAACATGCAAACTTCTAAGCTAACTTATATTCTTTTGGGATATATTTATGCTAGATTATGCTATTTCTGAACTTTAAACTAGGCCCCATTTTCCAGGAGGTCCTGAAAATCAAAAATCAAACATGTTTGGCGACTGCCTTTCTCTACGGAAGGTTTCTCCGAGACAATTGGAATTTTCTACCCCTGTTTAAATCAAAGAACATTTTGTCAATTTAAAATGGTGGTTAGTTTATGGCATTCGTGCTGAAGATCTTTCCACTGCATTGTTTTATTCTGAATGGCTTTCCCGAACTGGCCTTGAACCGCTTTGACTTTCTGACTGACTTTCAAATCCCATGACCTTTGACGAACCGAATGTTCTATACCCATGTTGTTGTTTTGCACCTCTGACCCATTTATCCGAAACTTTTGCATCTCCCATGACATTACCAAATCATTATACCTTACATCGTGCTGTCTTTAGTACGCTCTGACCACGTTGTGATTTGCAATTTTGGAAGTTGGTAGTGAGATTTGAAACTCTTTTCCACCTACTTGGGGAAAGACTGACATTAAAACATCTTAGACAAACAAACCCAAAAGAAAATGAAATGCAATGACTTTGCGGGTTAAGTATAAGAAGAATCCAAAACCAGATGACTGCTACAAAGGGAAAAGAAACAGAAACTTATCTGAGTGGACAGCTGGTACCAATGATCATGACATGCATTTTGGATTAATCGGCCTAATCTGTCCAACCAATCAACTTTCAGTTGCCGTACTTTGTCGCCTCAGAATTTCCATGACCTAATTACTTTAACCAAACCTTGACCTTGTTCATCCTGCGGTGCCTTGAAACAGTTTTCCACCAATAGACCTTTCTCACTTGTTGACTTTTCAACTCACTTTCGCCTCAAGGTGCCCGTGAGGGTTTTCACCAATAAGACTTTCTCATTTTATTTCTCTCAACTCCCGTCGCCTTACGGTGCCTGTGAAGGTTTTCACCAATAAGACTCTCTCATTTTATTTCTCTCAACTCTCGTCGCCTTACGGTGCCTGCGAAGGTTTTTACCAATAAGACTCTCTCATTTTTATTTTTCCTGCTTGATCCAGAGTGTTGACCCTAACATGAATTACCTTTACCATCTCGACTTGGCATTTCTCAAAGACTGATCAGAAGGTCTTTCTTTGGACCGTAATGTGGGCTTTTGGATAGGGTTAGAAAGAAAGGGTATAAAAGGCTCAAAACCATTCAAATGGGTTAAAGTTACAACTTTCTGAATCAGGTTTCTCACAACAACCACATTTTCTGCCCCAATTTCTTGCTTGGGGGCTTTTGGATTTTTGTTTGATGAGACCGAACCGTGAGGCTGCCTACGTATCCTTAAAAGGAATCAGGTCGAACGTAGTTCATGTCATAGAAATTACTTTGTTGTTGTGATTTTTCTTTTTCTCTTTTGCTTTTCTTTCTTTTTCTTTTACTGTTTTTCTCATTCTTTTCTCTTTTCTTCTTTTTCTTCATTCTTCTTTTTTTTCATCCTTTTCTTTCTCTTTCCTTTCTTTCTCTTTTTCTTTTCTTCCTTTTCCTATCTTTCACGCTTGTGTTTCTGATATTCACTACTGATTCCGAAAGAGGGGTAAGAAAGAAAATAAATAAGGCTCAAAAGGGGTGACGAGTGATAAAGTGTTTAGATAGAAGAACAAAACGCCTTCGTCATTTCAATCTTCAAAATATGCCAAATACAAACAAGTACAATCAAACAAAGAAATCATACATAGTATCTCTTGACTGCATCGGAATTGATAGCCATTTCTACACATTTCCCTTCTACATCTGTCAAATATAACGCGCCATTGGACAACACTCTAGTTACGACAAATGGCCCCTGCCAGTTTGGGGCGAACTTTCCTTTTGCTTCAGCCTGATGAGGCAAGATACGTCTCAACACTAACTGACCCACTTCGAACTTCCGTGGACGTACCTTCTTGTTATATGCTCTCGCCATTCTCTGTTGGTACAATTGGCCATGACACACTGCTTCCAATCTCTTTTCATCAATCAGACTTAATTGCTCCAAGCGGGTTTTGACCCATTTAGCGTCATCAATTTCTGCCTCAGCGACAATCCGAAGGGATTGGATTTCGATTTCTGCGGGTATTACTGCCTCCGAGCCATACACCAACAAATAAGGAGTGGCCCCTACTGAAGTGCGAACAGTAGTGCGATAACCCAACAATGCAAAAGGTAACTTCTCATGCCATTGTCTGGACCCTTCCACCATTTTCCGAAGTATCTTCTTTATGTTCTTATTGGCTGCCTCGACTGCTCCATTCACTTTAGGGCGATATGGGGTGGAATTAAGATGTATAATCTTAAACTGCTGACATGTCTCTATCATCAGATGACTATTGAGATTAGCGCCATTGTCCATGATGATTACCTTTGCAATCCCAAACCGACAAATGATATTTGAATGCACGAAATTGACCACTGCTTTTTTGGTCACAGATTTGAAAGTTTTCGCTTCAACCCACTTGGTGAAATAATCAATGGCTACCAGAATAAATCTGTGTCCGTTTGATGCTGCTGGCTCGATTGGCCCAATGACATCCATGCCCCAAGCAACAAAGGTCCATGGTGTCGACATCGTATGCAATTCAGATGGTTGGGAATGAATCAAATCTCCGTGCACCTGACACTGATGACACTTGCGCACAAAACTGATGCAATCCCGCTCCATAGTGAGCTAGTAATAACCTGCTCGAAGAATCTTCTTTGACAAAATGTACCCACTTATATGTGGTCCACAAACTCCGGAGTGTACCTCAGTCATGATGGTTGTGGCCTGTCTGGCATCTATGTATCTTAGCAATCCAAGATCTGGAGTTCTTTTGTATAACACCCCTCCACTGAAGAAAAATCCACTTGCCAATCGTCGAATTGTTCTTTTCTGATCACCTGTGGCCTGTACCGGATATACCCCCATCCTGATGTATTCTTTGATATCATGGAACCATGGCTCCCCATCAAATTCTTCTTCTACCATATTACAGTAAGCAAGCTGATCACGGACCTAAATCTGCAAAGGGTCCACATAAGCATTATCTGGATGATGTAACATTGACGCCAGAGTAGCCAAAGCATCGGAAACTTCATTATGGATCCTTGGGATATGCCTGAATTCTATTGACTGAAACCGCTGGCAAAGATCATGCAAACATTGTTTGTATGGTATGAGTTTCAAATCCCGTGTTTCCCATTCTCCCTGAATTTGGTGCACCAGGAGGTCCGAGTCACCCAAGACCAAGACTTCCTGGACACCCATATCCACAGCTAACCTCAAACCCAGAATGCATGCCTCGTACTCAGCCATGTTATTAGTACAGTAAAAATGAAGCTGAGTCGTAACAGGGTAGTGCTGCCCTGTTTCAGAAATAAGTACCGCTCCTATCCCCACGCCCTTCATGTTTGTAGCCCCATCAAAGAAAAGCTTCGATTCCGGCTTCTCGACTTGTTCCAAATCATCAATGTGCATCACCTCTTCATCAGGGAATAAGTTTTCAAAGGTTCATAATCTTCATCGATCGGGTTCTCAGCCAAATGGTCAGCCAAGGCCTGTGCTTTCATTGCAGTTCGAGTCACGTAGACAATGTCAAATTCTGTGAGCAAGATCTTCCACTTTGCGAGCCTTCCCGTAGGCATAGGCTTATGGAAGATATACTTCAACGGATCCATGCAAGAGATGAGGTAAGTAGTATAAGAGGACAAATAATGTTTCAACTTCTGGGCTACCCAAGTTAAGCCGCAACACGTCCTCTCAAGCTGAGTGTACTTAACCTCATAAGATGTGAACTTCTTGCTGAGAAAATATATGGCCTACTCCTTTCTGCCAGTGATGTCATGTTGACCCAATACACAGTCGAATGAATTGTCCAAATCCATCAAATATAGAATCAAAGGTCGCCCTGGTTCTGGCGGGACCAACACGGGTGGACTTGACAAGTACTCCTTTATCTTATCAAAGGCTTCCTGACATTCATCTGTCCACTTGACTGCAACATCTTTCTTTAACAGTTTGAAGATTGGCTCACAGGTTGTCGTGAGCTGAGCAATAAACCGGCTGATGTAATTCAATCTTCCCAATAGACTCATCACCTCGGTCTTATTCTTCGAAGGTGGTAGTTCCTGGATGGCATTGATTTTTGATGGGTCCAGTTCAATACGCCGGCGGCTGACCACGAACCCCAACAACTTTCCAGACGGTACCCCAAAAGCACACTTTGCAGGATTGAGTTTGAGATTGTACCTGCGAAGCCTTTGGAAGAACTTCGTCAGATCCCTAATATGGTCAGACTGCTTTCTAGACTTCACGATCACATCATCCACATACACCTCGATTTCCTGGTGCATCATATCATGGAATATTATTGTCATTGCCCTCATGTAGGTTGCCCCAGCATTCTTCAAGCCAAATGGCATGACCCGATCATTACCCGTCTTTTCTGCATCTTCCTCGTCCATTAAGATCTGATGATAACCTGCGTAACAATCCACAAAAGAGACAATCTCATGTTTGGCGCAATTATCAATCAAGATATGGATGTTCGTCAACGGGAAATTGTCCTTTGGACTCGCCTTATTGAGATCCCGATAATCAACACACACCCTAGTCTTGCCATCTTTTTTCGGCACAGGCACCACATTGGCTAACTAGGTGGGATACCGGGTGACCCGAATGACTTTGGCATCGAACTGCTTGGTGACCTCTTCTTTGATCTTTACACTCATATCCATTTTGAACTGTCTTAGCTTCTGTTTGACAGGAGGGAATGCCGGGTCAGTGGGCAACTTTGAACCACTAAATCAGTGCTTAGACACGGCATGTCGTCATAGGACCATGCAAAAATACCTTTGTATTCGAACAGTGCTTTAATTATCTCCTACCTGAGTTGAGGTTCCAGATGGACACTTATTTTAGTTTCACGGACATTATCTTGGTCCCTGATAACGCCAAACTATGCCTTATACAAAGACACACACGGACGTAGCAAATATAATCTGAGTAATTCTGCCCATAGTCGAACCACAGGGAATTAACCTATCAATTACTTTTGACGGATTTACTAAATTTACAGAATCAATTTCCCCAAACTTTGTAATTCACAATTGATAATATTTCTAACAACTAATGTCTGAAAATAATTAACAACTGAAAATTAACTATGCTTGATGTGTAACCAGTTTGAAACAAGGTCTAAGGTATTGGTTTCCCCCGTTGGTGAATTCCTTGGTTGTATGTTTCTTATAGCGATGCCTTAGTTGTCTCTATCAATTAAGAACTCTCCAGTTATCATAAATCTCTCTCAAGCAATTATGATAATTTACTAGACGCACTTTCTCAAGCTACGCTAGCTAGATTCTCATTACTGTTCTTTTAGATTGCACCCGAGGTATCGTTATCTCTAATCCAACCTCTAAACCCTCGGTTATGACTCTCGTCTATACTCTGGGAGTGATGTTGTTCAAACAACTACCTAAATATGCACTCTCTCTCAAGAAGATACATAATAAATAGGAACAGATAATTGAGGGCCCTTTCAACTAACCACAATTAAAACGTAGATGAACAAATAGAGATTAACAACCAATTCAAACTATATTAATGTAACAACCAATTTATTCCCAACGAGTTTCACCAAAACCTTAGATTAAAGTATTTAGCTACTCATGACAACGTACGAATAAACTACGAAAATATTCATAATCGAAATTTTGCAAGAAAAATAGAAGAGAATAAGAATTATGATGTTTTGGATGATCTCTCACACTTGTTCTTCTTGCCAAAATAATCTCAAAATCAGCCCCCCCTTTTCTTGGGCGAGTTTCCTACATCTTATAAGGGTTTTACAGAAGCTTTCCCGAATTGGAACTTTGGCCCCTTAAATTTCTGGACTGTACATACACCGCTGCGGCGATGACCGCGGAGGACACTGCCTCCAACCGCGGTCCGGACCGCGGTGGCAACCGCGGTGAGTAGCTGGGCTCTTTGCTCCACTTTCCTTCTCTCTTTTTCTGCTCTTTTGTGTTCGGGTACTCCTGGAGTGGATGTTTCCTTCAAGTTATTGCCTCCAAACACTTCATGTTGCTTCCTCACATCTTACATTCCCTGCGAAACCAAATAGCATTAATTAAAGCATTTTATTGGCAACTTACATAATAAAACAACAACAAAGCATGGGCAATTATGGTGTAAATAGCAACTATATAGCCTATTATCAGTCCCCTAGATTAACTGCTTCTGTATCATTCAAATTAGGTTTGGGCTTTTCCTCGAAATGACTTTGTTCCTTACTAATTTCTTTATAGGCCTCATCATCATCAAATTCCAGCTCGTCATCACACTCAATTTCTTGTATTATTATTTCAGAGTTAGATTGGCTTTTAAAACAGGGCCGAAGATTCCTCATGCATGTCATGTCATTGATATCAGCATAAAAAGAACTGTACAAAAGAAGAAAACAAAAACAAGATTAGAAGAAATGAAGGGTAAGGAACAATTGCATTTCATTGAATTTAAAGATAACAGGGTTTTAACACATCCAACTGGACGGAACATAATATCTAAATTACATACCCTGGAATAATCTATACAACTAAAAGAAAATCAAAACCCACTACCAAGACTCCCTCCGGGTAGGAAGAGGAGTGGCTTCCCAGCTGTTGACTTTTGCACGTGGTCCCACAAATTGCACATCTGCCTTGCTGGACCCTTCCCCACCCTCAACCATGTTAACCTCGGCGAATAACCTTTCGAACCCCTTTTCTAAGTCTCCATCAGCACCAATCAATGATCCGGGAACCTTTGACAACAATTGCTTTCTGATACCCGGCCTAACGAATGATCTGGACAGACGCGGGATTGGCCTTGGCAATGCCCATGCTTTCTGTTTCATTTTGCAGGCTCGTCTCACATCTGCAACTGTAGGCTTGAACCCCAGACCAAAAGTATCCAGATTCTTTGGAAGAGAAACTGGTTGCACAATACCTTGCAGAGATGCACCCAAACCCCTGCCCGGTACAAAACCATTTTTCAACATTTCAACAGCTACTATGACTGATGCCGCAACCATCTTTAGAGTTGGAACGCACTTCCCTTCTGGAACTTTCTCTACCGATACTGTGTCGAAAACCTGATAAACCCATGGCCCCTTGTCATCTTCAACCTCTATGAGCGGAACAATGGCATCATGGGGCACACACAAATTATCCTCGCCATATTACGACAATTTCCTGTCGATCCCATTCAAACTTGACAATTTGATGCAGAGTAAACGGGACCGCTTTGGCAGCATGAATCCAAGGTCGTCCCAACAGTATATTATAGGAGACAGCCACATCGAGCAACTGGAATTCCATAGTAAATTCAACTAGCCCTATTGTGAGCTCAAGCACTATGTCCCCGACTGAATCTTTCCCTCCACCGTCGAATCCCCGAACGCAAATACTCTTCTTGTGAATTCTTTCATCCTCCACTTTCAGCTTGTTCAATGTGGAGAAAGGACAAATGTTCGCGCTAGATCCATTGTCGACCAGTACCCGAGTAACCACGGAATCTTCGCATTTCACCGTCAGATAGAGTGCTCTATTGTGCTCGGTACCCTCCACGGGCAACTCATCATCAGAAAAAGTGACTCTGTTTACCTCAAATATCTTGTTAGCTATCTTTTCCTAGTGGTTTACTGAGATCTTGTTAGGAACGCGAGCCTCGTTCAGGATCTTCATCAAAGCCCGACGTTGTTCGTCTGAGTGGATCAATAATGACAAGAGCGAGATCTGAGCTGGTGTCTTCCTTAACTGCTCCATAATGGAATAGTCTTTCACTTTCATATTTCTCAAAAATTCTTCTGCTTCTTCCTCAGTCACCGCTTTCTTCACCAACACTGGATTATCTTTTGAGGTCTTAGCTTTTCTCAACTCTTCGGGGGCAAAGCATCTCCCTGATCGAGTCAAACCATGAGTCTCACACACTTCTTCTTTAACCTCTTTCCTTTTGTAAGTCACGGTCACCCATTCATAATTCCATGGGACTGCCTTGCTGTTGACTATCGGTAATTGAGTTACCGGTTTGATAATGATAGGATCTGTGGGGCCGCCCTTCACAATTACCACATGCTTGTTCGTCACTCCTGGCACAATCACTTTTGCTCTTTCATGTTTTCCTGCAACGTCACTTGAGGACCCCTTCTTGACCTCCACAGATGGTTCATTATTTGCCTTGTTCGATTTGACCACAGACTTCTCACTTGTCGACTTTTTAAATGACCTGGATTCACTAGCCCGAATCATCATGATGGTTTGCGAAGGCTTCTTAGGCTCCCCTCCCTTATGCACTATCTCAATCATATTTGTTTCATGATGGGCTGGAAAGGGATTCTGATTGATATTGGGCGCTTCCGGAGCTTGGACCTCAATCCGATTGATGTCAATGAGTTCTTGAATGACTGTTTTCAATTTTCAGCATTTCTCTATGTCATGTCCCTGGGCCCCTGAACAATACTCACAACTCACCGAGCGTTCAAGATTTCTGGGAAGGGGATTCGGCAATTTAGCCTCGATCGGATTCAACATACCCAACTGTCTCAGTCTGTGGAATAGACTAGCATATGATTCTCCCAATGGAGTGAAAGTCTTTTACTTTTGCAACCTCTCATTCTTAAAGGCTTGGTTGGGTCGAAAACCCATTCCAGAAGGTTTTCTGTAGGCTTTTGGGGGTGGATAGTTATTTTGTGGATCTTGGTATGGGTTTTGTGGAGCTGGCGCACGCCATTGCGGGTGAACAGGAGGTTGGGTATAGCTTTGTGCGTGATGGACAAAAAAATGGGGATCTGGCAGTGGGTAATAGTGTTGTGGTGGGTTATATGGAGTGTGGGGGTAAGTTTGGGGATAGGGTCGCAGCTGGTTGTAGTAACAGGGAAGGTTCCTGGATCCAACCCAAGTTCCCGACTCAATTGTCACAACATCCTCCTCCTTCTTCTTCCCGAGCACACCCCCAGTACCGTTTTGAATGGCCTGAGTGGTCGCTTTGATTGCTGAATAACTCATGATCTTGTTGGACTTGAGTCCCTCCTCAACCATGCCTCCCATTTTTACGACTTCATTAAAGGACTTACCCACTGCTGACACCAAGTGACCGAAATAAGTGGGTTCCAAAACCTGCAAGAAATAATCAACCATCTTGCTTTCTTTCATCGGAGGGTCAACCCTCACTGCTTGCTCTCTCCAACAGAATCCATATTCCCTGAAGCTCTCACCGTGCTTCTTCTCAAGCTTTGTCAACGACAGACGGTCTGGGATAATTTCGAGGTTGTACTGAAAATGGCAGGCAAAGGCTTGGGCCAAATCGTCCCATGTGTACCACCTGTTGTGATCTTGTCTGGTATACCATTCTAAGGCCGATTCACTTAAACTTTGGCTGAAATATGCCATCAACAATTCATCTCTTCCACCTGCTCCTCTCATTTTGCTACAAAATCCTCTTAAGTGTGCTACTGGGTCACCATGCCCATCGTAAAGATCAAACTTGGGCATTTTGAATCCCGCTGGCAGCTGAACATCTGGGAATAGACATAAATCCTTATAGACCACACTTACTTGACCTCCCAACCCCCTCATATCTCGAAATGACTGTTCTAAGCTTTTGACCTTTCTGATCATCTCTTCTTGCTTGGGAATTTTGGGTGGTTTCTAGGTCTCTGCCGGGAGATCAAGATGAGGGGTGTAAGGATATGGTTCTGGAACTTTGAAGGTGGGTTTAGGGGGATAATACTGGTTGTCGTGAGTTTGGAACAGGGGTTCACTAGAAGATCGGTGTAATGTAGCAGGTGAAGGTGCCACAAAAACAGGTGTAATTGGTGGGGGAGGGTATGGGACTTGTTTGGGTGGTGGAGCTTGAGAAGTATGGGAAGTGGCGCCATGACATTGTTGGTAGAAGGGAAAGGCTGGAGATGAGTTCACAGTGGGAGGCTCTAGAGGTTGGGCTGGTGGTGGGATATAAGCAGGGTTGGCGGGATAAACCGGTGGTGGATGCCCCTTGGCCCAGGCTTGGTACATTTCAGCTATCTGTTGCTTTAGCTTATATATTTCTTCCCTCATCGCATTAACGTCCATTTCTTCCACTTCTTTCGATGGGTCTACAATACTTGTTTTCGATTCCTGGTTGGCCATATTCAGCCTGTCTTTTGATCGAGTGTTGTATGAGTGAGTTGCCAGAATGCCAATCAACTAACCACCTGCCTGGGCTCAATACATCAAATAACAATCATTATTAGCGATTAGGTTTTAACAAATTGGTAACCGCACATTGGGCATGAAAGCACCTAAACAGTTAACCGTCTCTACTATGTATCTGATCGGTTGCATGCGTCATCCCGGCCTTTTAACTGCAATCTTCCCCCTTTTCTTTCTTTTCGTTTCCCTCCTTTCACTTTTGCCTCTGTTCTCTCTTTGTTTTTATTCTCTCTTGATTTTCTAATTTTTTCTCTTTTCTTTTTTGTTTTTCCGCTCTTTTCTTTTCTTTACTCTCTTGTTTTTCCTCTTATTTTATTTATCTCTCTTTTATTTGGCTACGGTCAAATCTTATGGAGATTGCCTACGTATCATGACCCCGCATGAATCAGACCAAGCGTAGTTCTTAGAGATCATAGAACATTTTGGAATTTTCAAATTTTCCATAATAAGACTTGGAAATAAAGTTAAACAAAATTAACAGACTCTGATGACAAACGAAAAACAGACTCAAAAAAAACAAACAACCCACATAAAAATAAATACAGACTCTAAGACAAACTGGCAGACTTTAACGGAAAGAAAATACAAACTCATGGAATCACGAATACATCAATGCCTCAATCGCCCCCGGACCCGTGGGGCATCATTCGGCCTTGCTGTGGGCCGACTCACTAAATCCCCTTGAAGGTGGTGGAGATCTTCCATTACCCGGCGAACAAAAATCATCACAGTAGCGAAGAACATAGATCTAGTCATATCCTCACAGCTACCGCACTTCATTGCGATATAGTTGGCGACCCTTTTGACTTGCTCTCTTATGACGCCCTGCTCTTGCAACAAACGCCCAATTTGTTCGGTTCTGGCTTCCAAAGTTCGTTCGGCTACCTGGTTCTGCTCTTGGAGATGTTGCAAGGTTCTTTCTAGCCGTGCCATTAAGGCGTAACAATGTTCTCTTTCAGCCTTAAAAGTTTTGGCTTGTTTAGCCATTCCACCCTCAAGGTTGCCAATTGCCTTTTCCCAACATGTGACCCCTTTTTCATATCTTTCTTTCATCTGTTGAACGAAAGCTGCACGCCCTTCGACGCTTTTAGCCAACCTCGCCCGTGCTTTTGCTAGTTCAGACTCAGTTTTCTGCAGGTCATCTTCCTAGTCACGTACCTTTTGAGTAAGGTTATAAATGAGCCTATCATCTTTCCTGCTTCGGCCTGGGTTCTCGACTTCCATTTTCAACTGTCGAACCTGAGCTCGGAGGGCTTCATTCTCTCGCATCAATCTTCTCCTTTCACCTTCGGCCTCTTGTGCCTGCAAATCATTGTTGAAGGTGACATTTCTCAACTCTTCTCGTAGACCATGGATGATGGCCTTATATTCCTTTTCCTTCTCCCCCAAGCTAACCTCTCCTGAATTTTATCATCAAAGGCTTGAACATGAGGCCTTTTGGCGGGCCTTTCGGGCTCTGGCTCGTCGTTTACATAAAACATTTTCTCAAACCAAGCAGCATAATTCGGATCTACTTCCCCCTTGGCGATGTCTGTTACCTGAGTGCCATTTTTTAGATACCGGCAGCTATTCTAATCCTGCTGAACTACAGCCTCGGGAAATGCAGCTTCTGGATGTAACTCTATGACTTGGGTGCTTAGATCTTCATCTTCAGGCACAATCTTATACCTTCCCAATTGCCTCAAGACCCTCTGCGGTGCATATGGCTGGATACTCCTTACACCCATTAACCCTAGGTAACCTTTGGTAGCAGTCATATAGATGGCTTCTGTCCTCGGGAGCCATCCTATAGTCCACTCGACCTGACCTGCGTTAAGAACTTTCAAGTGAGAGACCCATACTTCAAACCCTTCTGGTGCGTTATAATCTTTTATCCTTTCCTCGTAACTAATGATGAAGTTATTCGGGCTCGAACCATAACTCATGAATCTGGGATGATGGCGAAGATGCTCGATCAACCACATTTGCAGAATGATGCTGCAACCTTCAAAGAATTGAGTCCCTGCTTTGCATAGAGCCAATGCTCGATAAATATCCGCCAGCACCAACGGGGCAAGTGGATGATCTTCCTTGGTAGTGAGGATTTGTGCAATTCTAGCCATACGAATATCCACTGTCCCTTTCTCATTTGGAAAAACCATGATCCCCAAGAATGCCACAATAAATGCGAACCGGCGATGAATTTGCCAAAGGCCCTTGTCTTGTTTGTTGCTTAGACCTTTTTCATGTGTTTCAAAACCAGCAGAGTGCCCAAACCTGAAGTATAAGAAATGGAAAGCACAACACCCGTTGCTCACACGTTCTTTATTCGTCTGTTTACTAATATTTAGGAGGTCAAAGAACTTGTGCACCGATGGAGCCCTTGGAAATATAAGTTGTTGCTTCCTCAAATCCTGTCCGAATTCAATGTACCCGGCTATCTCCTCCAAAGTAGGGGTGATCTCAAAATCCGAGAAATGAAAGACATTGTGGACAGGATCCCAGAAAGTTACCAAAGCTTTGATCAGATCTTCCCGTGGTTTGATCTCAAAGATGTCTATAAGAGCACCCAAGTACTTTTTCACCCATTTCTGACCATCTTCATCTAGATCACTCCACCACATACACAAGTGTAGCCGAGCTTGTTCCCTGACCACTTCTAACGGTTCCTGGATGGTATTCATTTGTTCCCAGTGAAATATTAAGGTTAGGGTTGACTCGAGTTGACCCTTTTGTAAACAGTTTTTGAAGAAGAAAAAGAAAGGGAAGAGAAAAGAAGAAAAGAACCATAATTTCTTCCCCTATATGCCAACTTTAGCCAAGTGACTATTTTTGCAAATGCGGCCCCTTCCCAATTTCACGCGAATTTTGAGGCCGGGGGGAATTATTTTATGACCCTTCACAAACTTGTCCATTATTTTACGAAAATAGCCTTTTGACAACTGAAGAATACTCTGAGGCATCTCGGCAAGAACGGTTTAAGACATTGCCGAAGCTGGATCGGCTTATTTTGACCAAAAATCAAGATTGCATTCACTCGACCACCGACTCTCTTTTCTTGTTTTTCTTTCTCTTTTTTTCAAAAATAAGGCCGAACCTTATGTAGGTTGCCTACGTATCCCACATCCGATGAGAATCAGACCTGCGTTGTTCCGTCAGTTTTGACACATTTGAAAGAACACAGAGTTTGACTCTTTTTGAAAAATTTTTGGGCAAAGTTTCTGGACGTTTTTTAAATACCGGGATTTTAGAACCGGGCTTTATTTCCTTCACTATATCACTTTTGGTTTTCCTTTTTGCTTTATTTTCCCTAGCTGGTCAGCATGCAAGCCAAAACAAATATATGTTCACATAGCACGTAGAATGCATCAGGATGGTCTGTTATTTCGGGCACACCTGTCCTAGACGGACCCAACCCCTGTGTTGAGTCCCCTAAGTCAATGCACATGATGCAAACAAACGTTCCTACTAGGGATCCGGTATGAGGCTGTGTTTTCTAGGTTTAAATCCTGGGTTTTGGTCTAGACTTGGGGTACCCGAGCGGACAACTGTGGCCGAGGAGGGGGCGACGTACCGGGAGCACTGAAGTCTACCTGGTCTTTTCGCTTGCCCAGCCTCGTTCTATTTGGTATAATTTCTACATAAACAAAAAGCGGGCTACGGGAACGTATGCACCATTTCCATAAGACTCAGATGGGTGGCGTAAGAAGACAGTTATATACAATTCAAATAATATTAAAGCGGTAAACAGATAACATTTAGCACAAAAGATTCACAGAATACAGTAATATTAACAATAAATAAAGCCAAACAAAATCATACTAACAAGCTCGAATTCTTGAACCCTGAACCAGAGATTCTGGGTTCGATCCCCAGCAGAGTTACCAGAGCTGTCACACCTCCTTTTTACCTGCACCCCGTAAAAGGCATAAATATAAGGGAGTTTTCCAATTAAAGGACAATCGAAACGGGATTTGTTTATTTAAAGATTCATAGTCGCCACTTGGGATAATTTATGGTGTCCCAAGTCATCAGTTTAAAATCCCGAATCGAGGAAAGGATTGACTCTGTATTACAGTCTGCGAACTAGAACTCCGAGTAAGGAATTCTGTTAACCCGGGAGAAGGTGTTAGGCATATTCCCGAGTTCAGTGGTTCTAGCACGGTCGCTTTGATCATACTTGACTTATTAAAATTACTGATTTTAGATCCCATGTGCATTTACCTTTTACCGCTTTTTAATTAAGAAAATTATCTTGAAACGGGTCACGCGTACGTGTACCTATTTGTTTGGCGCGTAAAAAAATCATGTCATGCGAACGTGTCCACAATTAATAATGATTTATTATTATTAAAAATAGAAAATTGTGGCCAAAGTTGCGCGTGCCTAAAGCGAACTACGAACATTTGTCATTTGTATGATTAAATGGTAGACGACACACCTCAGACTATATGAGCTAATTTAATTAATAACCTACGAAAATCCATTTTATTATTAAGAAGGTTTGTTCGAAGTTGCGCGAACGCATACTCTGAATTAGTTTTAGAATTGTAATCATGTCACGCGAACGTGTACACAATCACAATTGTATTTTAAACGGCCCTAAAGGCTTTATACGAATATTCACGAATTATTTAGTATCTTGCAAATCCGATTTATCAAATATCAAACCCATTATTAAGAGGCCCAATTACTGAAACGGACGGTTGAACAAATTCCTATCAATACTTCAGTAATTAAAACCAAAAATACTGTGCCAATGTAAGAACCCATATTCAATTTTTCAGGGCTCATTATTGTTCAATGGCACAAATCTGACAATCTAATACCCGTCTAAAATGATCGAATAACCAAGAGGAGGAACTACTACTATGAATCTAATTTTCAAGAGAAAATCTTTGGTGCTATTCTTAAGTCACAATAACTGTTAATCATAAAACTACCTTACACATGAATAACCAGATGAACAGTATGCAAGCATGGAAACCAAATGTTATCATGAGCCAAGAACATTGTTTCATTCAAGCACCAAATCCATATCAACTGAACACTAAATACATAATCACACTTATTACCAGAATAGACTGCATATTAACTCCCTTTTAAATGCTAACATTCGGATATAATGGCAGATCTAAATCACTTAAAGCCATACAAGTCGAGGGTTCATTTAATACGACTGAATCTTCTCATACAAAAGTTCCGTAGTCCCAATATAGTTACAATTATATGAATCAATACAGTATCAAAATTCGTGACACTTCAAATGACCAAAGTACAACAATAACATGAAAAAGAATGCAAATGCAGTAATGCCAGGCTGATTGCCATGCTTTTAGCTTTTATTTCCATCTTCATTATAGTACTTACATCAAGTAAAACTTAAGAAAATGTACCTGAGAGCACAAATAAGAGAGGGGTAAGAAGATCAGCAAAGAGCAGTAACAAGAGCAAGGGTCAGCAGAAAAAACCAATCAACAGAACCAACCAGTAGCTCCAAAATCAAATTTCAAACCCAGAAATTGAAGTAAACGACCAAAAACTAGTTCAATCCAAACAATGGACCAGGAAAACTTCAACCAAGCTGATTTTAATTCATTTCTAAGGTCAGTATTTTCTAAAGTTTTTAGTCATCTGGAATTTTTAGGGATTTTTAGCTCTTCAAATCTTTCCTTGAAAGGCAAGAATGATACCTCTTATAGGCCTAGCCAATAGGGCAGCCCCCAGAACTACTTATTTACCTTTTACCCCCCTTTTAGTTCTTGTTTTAGGTTAAGGGTCCTTAATGTACAATCTAGAAATTCAGAATAGCCCCAACCCCAGCTTCCTAGAAGCTTCCTAGTTAGTTAGAATAAGATTCCTTACACCAATTCCCTAAATTACCCTTCAAGTTCCTTGTTTTTACTTTGAGAACCAAATGGGTCATTGACCCAATAGCTCAACAGACATGGGCTCAAATTCAAACCAAACAGAATTCCTTTAACATGAGGTCTTAGACTGACCTTAGAGCCCAAAGATGAAACCCAAACAAATTCAGAAAACTTAAAAACCAAACAAATCAACTAATTAACGATCACAAACAGGAGGGGAACTAATTAAGCTAACTAATTAAGCTCAGTGACCAAACCAAAAATTTTAACAGGACAGCTAATTAAGCTCAGTGACCAAACCAAAAATCTAGCAGGATAGTTAATAAATCAGAAAACAAATTAAAAAAGAGGAAAGACGAACGGGACTTACCAGCTAGACTTGAAATCAAAACTGAGGCACTGGTTCGACCCAACACAGTGGCAAACATTTGTTCTTGGTGAGGAACAAACGAGTGTCACTATTTTGTGTCAAAACCGACTTGAAACAACCAGAAAATTCATGAAAATGCTTGCATGCATGATTCCGACCTTAGGCTCTCATGGCTTGACTCTTCGATTTGATATTCGAGGAGTTCTAGAGATGTTTGAAGAAATCTGAGTGAGGATTTAGGATGAGGGAGAGAGGACGGTCCTAGGGTGTTAATTTGGGGTTGAACAAAGGTGGCGCCGCCACCGGAGAGAACAAGGGCGGCAGCTAGGGTTTCAGAGTTTTGAGGGATTCCAGTGGGATTCGAAAGGGGATGATGATGGATTCATGATGAGGAAGGGGAAGGGGAAGGGGAGCTCTGGTGTGAGTTTGGATCCGATTGGACGAATTAGGGTTTCGATCACCCTCTTCAATCCAAGATTCGAAGAGTTTTGGTGGGATTCGAGGGGAAAGGAGTGTGGATTCGGAATGAGGAGAAGGAGAGGGATCTAGCGTGTAAATCTGGTGGCCATCGGAGACCTACCGCCGTCGTGGGGCGATTTCCGGCGGCGGTGCATGGTGGGGTTGAGTTGGGGTCTTTGGGAGTGTTGGAGACGACGAGGGGGGGGGGGTTGAGTGGTTCGGACAATTAAATATCAGACGATCCCAGCTTCAGGACCATCCAATCAAGAAACCTCGACGGTCCTGATCTATTGCCCATGAAACAGTGTCGTTTTGATTTGAGTGGGGTAGACCGTGTATTGGAGGCGGATTTGGGCTTGGTTAGACGAGCATGGGGGAATTTTCGTTTGGGCTGGGGAAAACTGAATTGGTTTTAGCCCAAAATATGGTCCTCTCTAATCCCTTTTCCCTCTTTTCTTTTATTATTCCAAAATTCTTTTCCTTTTCCACAAATTAAAAATAACAACTACATTAATCAAATTATCTTACCAAATTCAGATAATTAACTCTAAATAATAACAACCACAATTAATTAAAACCAAATTTAAAGGAAACTACCAAAATTCAAAATTAAAATTTAAAAGTGTAAAAATAAGTTATTTTTTGTGATTTTTCCATTTCTTAAAATAACTAATTTGCTAATCAATCTAAAAATATAGAATTAAATCTTAAATGCAACATATTTTTTTGTATTTTTCATGAATTTAAACAAAATTAACATGCGCAGACAAATGCAAACAATTAACGAAAAATGCTACAAAAATCTACGAAATTGCAAATAATGGGAAAATTTATTTTTCTGAATTTGTGGGAGTAATTCATATAGGGAAAAAATTGCGTGCTCACAATAAGTTCGAATGAGCATCAGAAAGTGTTGATAAAGACCCCCAATGAAGCATATGTTCCAATTGAAACCACTGATGAGCAACTGGAAAGGATGGCAGAACGATTCTTTGAAGTCAACCGGATTTCATTTAGCAGAAATGACTTACCCCCGGAAGGGGCTGCCCATAACAAAGCTCTTCATTTGACAGTTAAATGTGAAGGGTACTACGTGAAAAGAGTCATGTTGTATGGCGGATCTAGGGTTGACATCTGCCCTCTCTCAACTTTGCAAAGAATGGAAATTAGGACTGAGAGAATTAGGCCTAACAATGTTTGTGTACGTGCTTTCGATGGTGTCAAGAGAGACACAATAGGGGAGATTGATTTGATCTTAACTATCGGTCCTGTGGATTTTAAAGTGACATTTCAGGTCTTGGACATGGACACCTCCTGCAATTTTCTCCTAGGAAGGCCTTGGATCCATGCGGCAGGGGCCGTACCTTCTACTATACACCAAATGGTTAAGTTTGAACACGAAGATCAGGAAATTGTGATCCATGGAGAAGACGAGCAATCAATTTACAGGGACCCGTAAGTCCCATGTCTCGAGGCTAAGGAAGGTAGCGAGCACATAGTCTATCAAGATTTTGAGATTGTGGTCGCAGATCAGTATGGGGAAGGAAGCCCGTGTCCTCAAACTTTTTTGTCAAATGCGTCAATCATGGTCACCACCGAAAATATCAAGCACGGATATAAGCCCGAGAAGGGGCTCGAGGTATCTTTGCAAGGCATTACGAAGCCCATCACCTTGACTGCCAGTGAAAATTTCTTTGGTGTCGGTTTCCAAGCTATAGAAGCCGACGTGAAATGGGCAAAAGAAGGTAAGAACGATGGGTGGGTTCTACCTCATCTAGTCCCGCATCTCGTCAGAACATTTGTTAAGTCAAAGTACATAGAAGAAGAAGAAGAAGAAGAAGAAGAAGAAGATGAGGCCTTCACGACCGAAGAAATTGAGGACATATGTGGAGCCATGAGGCAAATGTTGTATGAGGCTCACATGGTCCATCCGGGAGAAGGATCGAGCACTGCTGAGGTGAAATATATGGGGCCCGATGCCAAGCTTCAAAATTGGAAGGCTACTCTGTTCCCAGTCAGGCGAGAATCCCAATAGTTCAGTCTTGCCATCTTTTCTGCATTCTGAGTTATTCCAGGGTGTAACTCGAATGTTTCTTTTAGTTTATTGTCTTTAAAATTCCAATGTAAACCCTTAATCTTCGAATTTAATGAAATCAAATCAATATTTCATCGTCTATAAATCTCTTTCTTTATTCTTTCTGATTTTTGTTACTTTTTCTTATTTCTTCTTTTAGTTCTAATAATGCGGACTTAAATAACATAACATGCTTGCGGACTTCATGCCCAGATCCTAACACCCTATCTAATTGTGAAATAATGAATCAAGAACCAGAATATGATGAAGATGAGACTTTTAGGGAAATAAATCTAGAATTAGAGAAATTTGAGAATAAGCCTAAGCCAAACTAAAATGAAACTGAACTAGTTAATTTGGGTAGTTCAGAAGAGGTCCAGGAAACCATGATAAGCATTCACACTGATGAAAGAACTAGGGATGCATTAATCCAACTTTTGTTCGAATTCAAAGACATGTTTGCCTGGTCCCATGATGACATGCCAGGACTGAGTGTTGATTTAGTAGTACATAAATTGCCAACTTACCCCGATTATCCCCCTGCCCAACAAAACCAGAGAAAGTTTAAAACAGATATCAGTGCCAAGATTAAAGAAGAAGTCACCAAATAGTTGAAAGCGGGTGTCATCCGAGTGGTCCGATACACCACATGGTTGGCTAATGTGGTCCCAGTTCCAAAGAAAGATGGGAAAACCCGAGTGTGTGTTGACTATCGGGATCTGAACAAAGCAAGCCCAAAGGGCAACTTCCCTTTACCAAACATCCATATCCTTGTTGAAAACTATGCCAAACATGAGATACAGTCTTTTGTGGATTGTTATGCTGGGTATCATCAGGTCTTGATGGATGAGGACGATGCAAAAAAGATGGCTTTCACCACCCCTTGGGGTACTTACTGTTACAGGGTCATGCCTTATGGTTTGAAGAATGCCAGGGTAACCTGTATGAGAGCTATGACTGCCATCTTTCATGACATGATGCACCAAGAAATCGAGGTGTATGTGGACGATGTGACCATTAAATCAAGAACGCAGGACGACCATGTTCGGGATCTGAGAAAGTTCTTTGAGCATTTGCGTAAGTATGACTTGAAGTTAAATCTAGCTAAATATGCATTTGGAGTTTCGTCTGGGAAACTTTTGGGGTTTATAATTAGTTAGATGGGAATCGATCTAGATCCAACAAAGATAAAGTCTATTCGGGATTTGCCTCCTCCGAAAACCAAGAAAGGGGTTATGAGTCTGTTGGGAAGGTTGAATTACATCAGCAGATTCATTGCTCAGTTGACTTCCACATGTGAACCATATTTAAGCTGTTGAAGAAAGGTGCAGCGATTAGATGGACAGATGAGTGTCAGGAAGCTTTCGACAAAATTAAAGAATATCTGCCGAATTCGCCAGTCTTGGTCCCACCTAGACCTATTAAATGGGCCTACCCGACCCGGACCCGAACCCGTTGACTCTTGGCCTATGAGTCCTCAACTGGTTCGGTCCGGTTCACTTTCTTATAAGGGCCGGTCCGGATTTGACCCATTAATCAAAATATGTTGACCCGACCCGTACCCGTAACCCATAATCCCTTAACTCGAGCCCTTATGGGCCGAATCCAACTTAATTAAAAAAAGTTAAAAACTAATAAACAATACAAATTTCAAACTTTATACATATATACGAACTTGAAATTACTACATGTCCTTGAAACCCGTTAGAATAATATGAAAGAAAAATCATACTTTGTTAACATGAATACTTGAGAAACATATGGAATTCGATTATTTCTATAACTAATAGTCTAAACCATATGGAATTCAACTATTTCGACAAGACGACTAATAGTGTTTGGTACTATATTCGCAGTTTATGCTTTATGCATTTTGGACCTGAGGTCGCAGTTATGTATACGTATACTTGGGCCCGAGGCCGCAGTTTGTGCACACACACACACACACACACACACACACACACATATATATATATATATATATATATATATAGACACACACACATGCATATATATATGTGTGTGTGTGTGTGAGCTGGTCCGGGCCGATTGACCTGTGGGTCAGCTACCGGTTCTGGTCCGGTCCGGTTTAGTGGGTCAAAATATTATAGCCCGACCCAGGCACATTAAATTAATGGGTTGGTCTGGTTAGGATTTCATGGGTCATGGGCCGGTTAACGGGTCAATTTTAATGGGTTATATGGGCTGATTCGTGGGTTGACCCAGCCCATTTGACAGGTCTAGTCCCACCCGAACCTGGAAGGCCTTTGTTTTTGTATTTGACAGTGTTGGAGTATTACTTTGGATGCGTTCTCGGGCAACATGATGTGACCGGGAAGAAGGAACAAGCAATATACTATTTGAGCAAGAAGTTCACTAGTTATGAAGCCAAATACACTTTATTGGAAAGGACTTGATGCGCCCTAACTTGGGTCACTTAGAAGCTTAGGCATTACTTGTTTTCCTACACCACCTATCTCATCACCAGATTGGATCCTTTGAAATACATATTCCAAAAGCCAATGCCCATGGGGAGGTTAGCAAAATGGCAAATCCTGCTCACTGAGTTTGGCATAGTGTATGTCACTCGCATGACAATGAAAGCTCAAGCTTTAGCGGATCACCTAGCTGAAAATCCTATTGATGATGAATATCAGCCTTTGAGTACTTACTTTCCGGACGAGAAAGTAAATTCAGTTGAGGTAATTTCAGAAGATACCAATGCTTGGAAAATGTTCTTCGATGGAGTTGTGAATGCAAAAGGTGTTGGGATTGGGGCAATTTTGATCTCACCCACTGGTCAGCACTATCCGGCCACAACCCGACTTTGGTTTTTCTGCACGAACAACACTGCCGAGTATGAAGCCTGCATTATGGGCATGAACATGGCAATCGATCAGGATGTGGAAGAATTGGTAATCATGGGAGATTCTAACTTGATTATCCAACAAGCTCAAGGTGAATGGGAAACTCGAGATGTCAAGCTTATTCCATACAGGCAACATATGGAAGATCTTAGCAAGCGGTTCAAGTCCATCGAGTTCAGGTACATTCCTCGGTTTCACAATGAGTTGGCCGACGTACTAGGTACTTTGGCCTCGATGCTTCCATATCCAGGCAATGTCCACATTGACCCACTGGAAATCCAAATTCGAGAAAGACATGGTTACTGCAATGTCATGGAGATAGAACCAGATGTTCAACCATGGTATCATGATATCAAAAGATTCTTGAAAACAAAAGAATATCCCGAGCAAGCTAGTGGAGACCAAAAGAGAACCATTAGAAGGCTTACCAGTGGTTTCTTTTTTAGCGGAGACTTCTTGTACAAAAGGACTCCAGATCTGAACCTTCTAAGATGTGTGGATGCCCAAGAGGCCGGAAGGATCATGAATGAAGAACACACAGGAGTATGTGGACCCCATATGAATAGATACGTCCTTGCAAAGAAAATCCTTCGAGCATGCTATTACTGGATGACCATGGAAAAGGATTATTTCAGTTTTGTCCGAAAGTGTCATCAGTGTCAGGTACATGGGGATCTGCTTCATGAACCACCTTCAGAACCGTATCCTATGTCAGCACCATGGCCGTTTGTTGCCTGGGGTATGGATGTCATTGGGCCAATCGAGCCAAAAATTTCAAATGGGCACAAATTCATATTAGTTGCCATTGATTAATTTACAAAGTGGGTCGAAGCAGTCACTCTCAAAGCCATCACTAAGAAAGCAGTAGTAGACTTTGTGCACTCCAATATCATCTGTCGTTTTGGTATCCCTAAAACTATCATTACGGATAATGCTGCAAATTTGAATAGTCATTTGATGAGGGAGATATGTGAACAATTTAAGATCACATATCGGAATTCTACCCCTTATTGGCCCAAAGCTAATGGTGTTGTTGAAGCAGCGAACAAGAACATCAAGAAGATTCTTAGAAAATTTATTCAAAGTTCTAGACAATGGCATGAAAAGTTGCCGTTTGCATTGTTGGGATATTGCACAACTGTGCGCACATCAGTTGGAGCAACACCCTATCTATTGGTTTATGGCACTGAAGCCGCAATACCCGCATAAGTTGAAATTCCATCTCTCCGAATCATCGTTGAAGCTGAGATTGAGGATAATGAGTGGGTCAAGACCCGTCTAGAACAGTTAACCATGATTGATGAAAAGGGGATGGTCGCAGTTTGCCACGGGCATTTGTATCAACAAAGAATGGCCCGTGCCTAAAACAAGAAAGTGCGGCCTAGGAACTTTGAAGTGGGGCAACTCATTTTGAGATGTATTCTCCTGCATCACAAGGAAGAAAAAAGAAAGTTCGCTCCAAACTATAAGGGTCCGTACATTATAAGAAAATTATTGCCTAAAAGGGCATTGTACTTGGGAGACATTGAAGGAAATGACCCTGAAATAGTTGTCAATGCAGACACGGTCAAAAGGTATTACGTTTAATCCTTATGTGGTGCCGATATTCTCCGATTGGGATGACGAAGGCTTTCATTCTCGCTACCCCAAACACTTCAACCCTTTGCTAACCCTTTGAGATGGTTACCTTTCTTTGATTCCCCTCTTTGGAACCCGAAAACGTTTGTAAAAAAAATCAAAAACAAAGTTCCCTGAACTACGTTCGACTTGATTCCGAAAGGATACATTGGGAGCCTCTCTCTGGGGTTCAGTCACACCAAAACAAAAATCCACATTCCCCCCAAAGTTGAAACTGGGGAAGAATTTATAATGGTTCGGCGACGGTTCGCCTGAAAGGTTCCAAAGTTATAATTCAATCCAAACTTTTTTACCCTAAATCCTGTTCAAAGTCCTTCTGATCAATCAGTAAAGATGTTCAAAATGGAAGGATGTTGGTTATTTGAATCTGATACAATCAAATGAGAGAAATAAAATGAGAGAGTCTTATTGGTGAAAACCCACACGGGCACCGTAAGGCGATGGTGAGCAGAGAAATTGAACATGAGAGAGTCTTGTTAGTGAAAACTCACAAAGAGCACTACAAGGCGACGGTGAGAAGAGAAATGAGAGAGGTCAGTTGGTGAACACCCGCAAAGGGCTCCATTGATCGAAAAGGGAATCACTTACAACCATCGGTACTGGTAAGAGTCCTGCTAAAGTTTTCTCGGTTTTGAGGTATGATAGGAGATTGGATAGCGCGATCGGGCGTCTAGTCCAAGAAGCATGTATATCTATTGAAGTCTGCATGCACTCTAGATAAGTCCTTTTTTCCTTCCCCGAAAGGGACACTTCTCATTTAAATTCATTATCATGTCCTTTGTTTACTATTCTTTGAATCCCTTTAGGTCTAATCCTCCTCAGAAACTAATACAAAGAAAAGATGGCAAGATTGGTCTTACAGGTTTTTGTTTAACAAAAGATAAAATTCAAGGAAGGGCACCCAACCTCAGCAGGTGCATCAAGTCGATCTCGATTGGCCATGATAGCTGATGCTCCAGAGTCAAAATTATTGAAAAGGAAAGAACTCCAAAGTCAAGTGTCCATAAAGGAAAAATAAGGAGAAAAGGCCAAAGCCCAACATGGATTAATCGTCATGCGGAATTTTGGAAAGTCAAGATCCCTGGGTTTAGAAAGGAAACCGATCTCTAGAAAGCCAGCGAGCAATGTATCAAGGCCACAAAACCAATCACCGTTTCAAAACTGACGAATTGTTCTTTGATATTGAAAACAGGAAAACAGGTGCAGTCCCAAAGCAACCCTGCAAGAAGCAGGTGCAATAAAAGCAAGGCATGCAGAAACCAAAACGGTTCTGCAGCAAAAGTTGACTCATAAAGGGAAGTCCTTTTAAACTCTTCATTCATTCTCCCAAATAAAATGAAAAGTGAAGTAAAAAAAAATCATGGTAGCCTAGGGCTCCCAATCTCTAGCTACGTTTTCCTGACATAGGATCCCATTCCCTAGTTAATCCCTGGCATAAACCGATGACCTTTTTCTGGCATAACCCGATAATATTTCCGGCATAACTCGTGGACCTCCCCAGCATAACTCGAGGACCTTTTTCCGGCATAACCCGATGACTTTCCTAGCATAACCCGAGGACCCTTTTTCCGGCATAACCCGTGGACCTCCCCGGCATAACCCGAGGACCATTTTACGGCATAACCCGATGACTTTCCTGGCATAACCCTTGGACCTCCCAGCATAACCCGAGGGCCTTTTCCGGCATAACCCGATGACTTTCCCGGCATAAACCGTGAACCTCCTCGACATAACCTGAGGACCTTTTTCTGGCATAACCCAATGACTTTCTCGGCATAAACCATGGACCTCCCCGGCATAACCCGAGGACCTTTTCCGGCATAACCCAATGACTTTTCCGGCATAACCTGTGGACTTTTCCGGCATAACCCGATGACCTTTCCCGGCATAACCCGAGGACTTTTTTCTGGCATAACCTGATGACTTTTCCGGCGTAACCCGAGGACCTTTTCCGGCATAACTCGATGACTTTCCCGGCATAACCCGTGGACCTCCTCAGCATAACCCGAGTACCTTTTTCCGGCATAACCCGCTGACTTTCCCGGCATAACCCATGGACCTACCCGGCATAACCCGAGGACCTTTTCCGGCATAACCCCTGGACCTTTCCGGCATAACCCGATGACCTTCCCGACATAACCCGAGGACCTTTCCGGCATAACCGATCATTTTTCCAGCATAACCTGGTAATCTTCCCAACTCAGGGCCTCCGATCCCCAATTGATTTCATTATAGATATAGGATCTCCACTCCCTAATTTCTTTTCTCAGGGATACAAAATCCCGATTTTAATTGCTTTCAATAAAGAAATAGTTTAGATTTTGTTATATAACTCACAAAATTTTCCTAGTGAAAACTGGGACAGAAAATTTTTGTTTGTTTGTCTGTTTTGGTGTTTGAGCAGGTTATACCTCAAGACATAGGGTTCGAGATAACCAAAAGAAGAAGTCTCAATCCAGAATAAAAGAAAAGAAAGAACAAGAAAAGAAGTGAACTTCAAGTGCAGAAGTGGAGAAAAGATGCGGACTGCTCAAGATATGACTGAAGTTACGAGCTTTGCATGTCCCGCCTTGATCCGAAAAGCTGAAGAAGAATGAACCAGCATTCGCAGCTAACGAGCATCAAGATTCAGATCATAGTCTGCAAAAAGAACCAGCCAAGACTCAAGATCAAGCTTCAGAAGGTTTACAGATAGGAATCTTGTAACTCGTAGTTGATAGGATTAGTTAGTTAGTTTTTCATTTTTATTTTTGGTGTAATAAGGAGCTCAGAAAATAGAAACACCAGCAACAACAGTGAAATCACAGTTTCTCGGTAGTCCAAGCCACCAAAACTTCTAGAACTAAACTGACCCGATTCCTTTACAGCTAAGGATATGTAGGCAACCTCTGAAGCAAGGTTCGGTCAGACTTTTTCAAAAAATGCTTCCCATGAAGTTTCAAACGGGAAAAAATCGCTCCTAATTGCTCATTTTATCTTTGCCCGAAAACCCTTTGTGTTTCCGAGCAAAGAGGGGTAGTTGTGAGCATGTGATTTTTGCCCTATATGAAATACTCCTATAAAATCAAAGAAAATAGATTTTTTTCAATTATTTGCCATTTTATAGAATTTTTGTAGGATTTTATTAATTGTTTGCATTTTTGTTCATGTTTAATTTTGTTAAAAATCATAAAAGAATGTCAGAAATACCATGCATTGCATTTAGATTTTTGTTTTTATATTCTTAGGATTAATTAGTTAATCAATTATTTTATTGAAAATAAAAATCACAAAAATGGCTTATTTTACATTTTTACCTTTTAATTTTTAGATTAGTGATTTTTCTCTTTTAATTTAGGATCAATTAATTTTTATAAATTTTATAATTTAATAATTAGTTTAATTTTACAACTTAGATTAATTTAGTGTTTAATTTAGGATTTTTTAATTAAAGAAAAAAGAAAAGAAAATACAAAAGAAAAAGGAAATAAGAAAAGAATTGAGGAAAAAGGGATTTGGTTTGAATTTTGGCCATTTTAATACCCAAATCCATTCCCCAACTTACCCAGGTCCAACCCCAAAACTAGTCTACCTGGTCCACTCCCATTTAAAACCAAACGACCCCGTTTTGTTTTTTCTCAATCAGAATTGTTGGATTATTGTGATCCAACGGCTCCGAACTAGCCTCCCAATTAACATATAACTGTCCAAAACACCCCCTAACCCCAAAAAACACCCCCCATTTCACCCTCATCTCTGTCTCTAATCCAAACCCTAGCCGCCCCCAAACCCCTTGCCAGCTCCGTCATGTTCTGCCGCCGGAAATCGCCCCACGGTTGCACAAAACCTCCAAACTCCCACAAATTAACACCCTATAACCTCCTTTCCCTCCCCTTTCCAAATATCCAACCCATCTCCCTTAAATCCTTACCAAACGCTTCGAATCTTAGATCTAAGATCGGAATCACAAAACCCTAATTCACCCAAACGACCCCAAAATCACGACCCACAGTCCTCACACCCCTCTGAACCCTAAACTACAATTAATTCCCCGAAAATCCTAGCCAATTCTTTCGAATTTCAAATCTGAAATCCTGAACCCTAGTTTTCCCCTATTTTGATTTTTCTTTGGTCAATTTGTGTTTGTGTGAACCCAAACCTCCATTAGTCGACTGTTCTTGTTGAGAACAGTCGATTAATGGTAGTTTAAGTTCATTTCACCCCGGTGAAGTTCGATCATCCCTGATTGGTCCGGTTGGAACAAGTTCTGGTAATCTCTTTGCCCTTCTTTTCTCCTTTCCTTTTCTGATTATCCCTTTCATCTCCTTTCTTTTGTGGTTAGCCGCATGTTTTAAGTTCTTCTTTTCTTTTGATCATGTGGCGACCCAAGGTGTCATCACCGTAATTCTTCCTTGTTCCGTGCTCCTGAGGCCTTGAAAACCTCACTTTTAGTTGCCTCGATTTGCATGCGCAGTTCGGGCGCGTAGCCGGAAAGGTTTTATGTTAGAATATGTGGATTTTGTGAAAATTTTGATGAATTTTGGTATTAATATGCATAATGTTGACTTCGGTCAACATTAAGTAAACGGACCCGGACCTGTGATTCGACGGTCCCGGAGGGTCTGTAGGAAAATATAGGACTTGGGCGTGTGCCCGGAATCAAATTATGAGGTTCCAAGCCCGAGAAATGAATTTTTGAAAGAAATTATTTTCTGAAACAAGAAGGTAAGATGTTTTTAAGGTTGTGTGCATGTTTGGTTTGGAGCCCCGAGGGCTCGGGTGAGTTTTGAATGGGGTCCGGGAGGTCTTGGACTTAAGAAAATGCAGGTTCAGGTGTTGCATACACCAGAGCGGCCGCGTTCATTTCCGCGCGGTCCGCGTTGGAGCTGCACGGCCGCGATGCATTTTTGAGTGGTCCGCGTGGCTGAGTCTGAGGGCTAGGGTTTTAGGTTAACCAGCGCAGCCGCGCACCAAAACAGTGCGGTCCACGCTGGAAGGGTTCAGAGAAGCCCCAATTTTTCTCCCACTCGGCGCGGCCGCAACACATTTTTGTGCGGTCCGCGCCAGGTCCTCAGAAAGGTATACAAGTTCGGAAAATCTCAGTCATTTTTCACTTTTCAAAAACACAAAACCTATGAGGCGATTTTCCCAACAACTTTTCTTCCCCAAAACGATTGGTAAGTGATTTCTAACTTAATTTTTTTATTCCTTAACATCTTTTAACATAATTTCAACTTAAAAACAAAGATTTTCATGGGGAAAATTGGGTGTTTTGGGTAGAACCTAGGTTTTCTACAAATTGAGAAGTTGGACCTCAATTTGGGGTCCGATTTAAAAACAAATCATATATTTGGATTCATGAGGGAATGAGTAACCGGGTTTTGGTCCGAACCTTGAGTTTCGACCACGTGGGTCCGGGGGTATTTTTGACCTTTTTGGGAAAAACCTTGAAAAATCTATTTTCATGCATTGGGGATGATTCATTTAGTAATTATTAATGTGATTAAGTAACTTATGACTAGATTCGAGCGGATTGGTGGTGGAATCAAGAGGTAAAGCTATACTAGAAGCGTGAGTTGAGTTTGGAGCATTCGAGGTAAGTGTTTGTTCTAACTTTTGCTTGAGGGAATAGGATTAGGATGATATTTGCTACTTGCTAATGTGGAGTACGGTGTATAGGCATGATGACGGTTATCTATGCACCGGAGTCTAGCATGACCGTGAGTCTAGATTGCTTTTAGTTCGAATAATGTGACACAAGCTCCTTGTTTATTTGATGAGTTTCATATAATGTGAACGGTTGAGGTAAAATTGTGATTGGTGTACTTTTGGAGCGTTAGCTCGAACATGAATGTGTTAGTTGAGGAAGAATGGAGTTTAAAAGGAGAATGTGTTGTGAATACTCCCTTGCCGGGATGTGTAGACTGATATATATATTCTCCCTTGTCAGGATATTTTGGGCTGTTAGTTGTACACTTGCCGGGTTAAAGGTATTGGGTTGTTATTCTCCCCTGAAGGGGTCTACTATATGAAGTCAGATATTATGAACTATATTATGGGATCGTGTGGCACGCCGTCCACTTATATATGATATTATGGGATCGTGTGGCACGCCGTCCACTTATATATGATATTATGGGATCGTGTGGCACGCCGTCCACTTATATATGATATTATGGGATCGTGTGGCACGTCGTCCACTTATATATGATATTATGGGATCGTGTGGCACGCCGTCCACTTATATATGATATTATGGGATCGTGTGGCACGCCGTCCACTTATATATGATATTATGGGATCGTGTGGAACGCCGTCCACTTATATATGATATTATGGGATCGTGTGGCACGCCGTCCACTTATATATGATATTATGGGATCGTGTGGCACGCCGTCCACTATATATATATATATCATGGAAATCGGAGTTTCTTCTTTTTATTTCCGATATTTCATTTTTATTTGTTACTCCCCGATAGCATGTCCCCTCCCAGTTTTACTTTGTATTATCTTGTTATTGTTTTCTTGCACTTGTTGTATATATATCTGTACAGGTTAATTGTGGTAGGTACTGTCTAGCCTCGTCACTTCTTCGCCGGGGTTAGGCCAGGCATTTACCAGCACATGGGGGTCGGTTATGCTGATGCTACACTCTGTGCATTTCTGGTGCACATATCAGGGAGCAGCTTACGAACCACAGCAGTAGACTTCTGGGAGCTATCTTCAGTCCAGGGACTTTCGACGTAGCCTAGCTGACGTTCGCAGGCCGAAGTCCCTTTCCATGTTTTTTTGTTTTTTTATCTTGTATCAGACAAACATGATGTATTTTCCCTTCAGACATTGATTGTAGTATTCTATAGTAGTCCGTGAGCTAGTGACACCAGACTCTGGGTAGCATTTTGGTTCAAACTTCCGCACTTTTGGTTTTCAGTTGCTTTAGATTTAAAGTCTCCCGCTTAAATTTTGTCTCGTTTATTATATTGTTTGAAAGAAAGCAGGAAAGGTGTTTTAAATATTTGGCTTGCCTAGCTCCGATAGTAGGCGCCATCACGACACCCGATGGTGGGAAATCCGGGTCGTGACCAGTTGGTATCAGAGCACTAGGTTACTTAGGTCTCACAACTCACGGACAATCTCAGTAGAGTCTAAGGGATCGGTACAGAGACGTCTGTATTTATCCCGCAGAGGCTACTGAGTTAGGAAAACTTCACCTTGTTCATTCTTGTCGTGCGATTCTGTTTCTCAAGTACTGATTGTCTTTCCACTATGTTCTTTCATAGATGGTGAGGACTCGTGCTTCCTCTTCTACCGCGCAACAGCCTGAGCCCCAGTAGCAGCCCCTATTAGGGGCAGAGGACGAGGTCGAGGCCGTGCCAGAGGCCGAGGCCAGGGCAGAGCTCAGCCCCGAGCAGCATTTCCAGCGACGGAGCCTCAGATCGATTTGGAGGAGGAGGTTCCGGCCCCAGCTGTTCCAGTGGGCCCAGCTCAGGTCCCAGAGGGTTTCATAGCCACTCCAGTGCTTCATGATGCTTTGGTCCGACTGGTAGGCTTTATGGAGGGCATTTCTAGAGCGGGTTTGCTTCCCGTAGCTCTAGCCACATCTCAGGCTGGGGGAGGAGTTCAGACTCCCGATACTCGTACTCCAGAGCCGGTAGCTCCTCAGGCTCAGGTTCCAGCAGTTCAGCTAGCTGTGGCAGCCCAGCCAGGTATTGCAGCTCAGTCCAGTGATGGTGCGGCTATGTCCGCAGATGCTTTGTGGAGGCTTGATCGTTTCACCAAGCTCTTCACAACCACATATAGTGGCACCCCTCAGAGGATGCTCAGGATTTCATATTCAGCTGTCATGAGGTTCTACGGACTATGGGCATTGTAGAGACCAATGGGGTCGACTTCGCCACTTTTCGCATGGCAGGATCCGCCAAGACTTGGTGGAGGGATTTCTGTTTAGCCAGGCCAGCAGAGTCGCCATCATTGACCTAGGATTAGTTTTCAGAGTTATTTCTGGGGAAGTTCCTTCTAGTTACTCAGCAAGATGCTCTTCGTAAGTTTGAGCGTCTCCAGCAGGGTCCTATGACGGTCACCCAGTTTGAGACCCGGTTCATTAATCTTGCTCGTCATGCCATTGTGATACTCCCCACCGATAGAGAGAGGGTGCAGAGGTTTATTGATGGGTTGGCCCAGCCGATCCGTATTCAGATGGCCATGAGTGCCAGTAGTGAGATTTCATTTCAAGAGGCGGTAGATGGTGCCCGCTGGATAGAGATGGCACTTGCTCAGGGAGGTGGTCATGGGTTTGATAAGAGGCCCCGTCATTCTGGTAGATTCAGTGGTACCTCGTCTGGAGGTAGGGATTCTTATGGTAGAGGCCATCTTCGAGGCCCTTTTAGTCAGCTCTCCAGGCTTCTCATGGTACACCAGGTGGTCGTGGTTCTCAGCCGTAGTATTCTGACCAGCAGCTCTTCAGTTCACCATCAACACCTATCAGTGCACCACCACTTTGTTTTTCTCAGCAACCGAGGGCTTGTTATACTTGCGGCGATGTGAGTCACATTGTCAGATATTGCCCTCGAGCTTCCAGCAGCTTGCAGCAGCAGGGTTCTTGCCCGATGATCCAGGCACCAGTTGCCCCACCGCCTGCCCAGCCGACTAGAGCCGGGGGTAGAGGACATAGAGGTGGAGGTAGAGGTCTTAGAGGTGGAGCTCAGACTGCTAGAGGTAGGGGTCAGCCAGCAGTAGATCGTCCCAGGGATATGATTCAGGGAGGTGGGTCTCAGCCCCATTGTTATGCTTTGCCAGCCAGGCCAGAGGCTGAGTCATCAGATGCTGTGATTACAGGTACCATTCTGGTCGGTGATAGGGATGCTTCTGTGCTATTTGATTCCGGATCTACGTATTCATATGTGTCGTCCTATTTTGCACCCTATTCGGTTATGCCTAGTGACTCGTTGAGTATTCCTGTTTATGTGTCAACACCGGTGGGTGATTCTATTGTGGTCGACCAAGTTCATCGTTCTTGTATCGTAGTGTTTGGGGGTCTTGAGACCCGTGTTGATTTGTTGCTTTTGGACATGGTCGACTTCGATGTTATATTGGGGATGGATTGGTTATCTCCGTACCATGCTATCTTGGATTACCATGCTAAGACCGTAACCTTAGCCTTACCGAATTTACCCCGTTTAGAGTGGAGGGGGACTTCTGGTCATTGTACCCGCAGTGTTATCTCGTATGTGAAAGCTCGGCGTATGGTCGAGAAGGGATATTTGGACTATTTGGCATATGTTCGCGATTCTAGCGCGGAGGCCCCTTCTATTGATTTTGTGCCCGTTGTTCGGGAGTTTCCTGAGGTTTTCCCTTCAGACTTGCCGGGTATGCCGCCCGACAGGGATATCTACTTTTGTATTGATTTGGCCCCTGGCACTCAGCCCATTTCTATCCCGCTATATCGTATGGCCCCGCCGGAGTTGAAAGAGTTAAAGGAACAGCTGCAGGATTTGCTTAAGAAAGGTTTCATTAGACCTAGTTTTTCACCTTGGGGTGCGCCGGTGTTGTTTGTTAAGAAAAAGGGTGGTTCGATGAGAATGTGCATCGATTACCGGCAATTGAACAAGGTTACAATTAAGAATAAGTATCCACTACCGAGGATCGACGATTTATTCGACCAGCTTTAGGGTGCGAGGGTGTTCTCGAAGATAGATTTGAGATCTGGTTATCATCAGCTGAGGATTAGGGCGTCTGATGTCCCTAAGATAGCATTTCGCACTCGGTATGGGCACTATGAGTTTTTGGTCATGTCATTTGGATTAAGTAATGCCCCAGCAGCGTTCATGGAGTTGATGAACCGAGTGTTCAGACCTTATTTGGACTTGTTCGTGATAGTCTTCATTGACGATATTCTTATATACTCCCGCAGCCAGGAGGAGCATGAGTAGCACCTCAGAGTGGTCCTTCAGACCCTAAAGGATAGTCAGTTGTATGCTAAGTACTCAAAGTGCGAGTTTTGGTTGAGTTCGGTCGCATTCCTGAGTCATGTCGTATCAGCAGCAGGTATTCAGGTAGACCCGAAGAAGATAGAGGCAGTCAAGAACTGGCCTCGACCAGCTTCAGCTACAGATATTCAGAGTTTCCTGGGGTTAGCAGGTTACTACCATCGGTTCGTGGAGGGGTTTTTATCCATTGCAGCCCTATGACCAGATTGACCCAGAAGGGTGCCCAGTTCAGGTAGTCGGACGAGTGTGAGGCGAGCTTTCAGAAGCTCAAGACGGCTCTGACTACGGCACCGATATTGGTTTTGCCCACAGGTTCAGGGCCATATACGGTCTATTGTGATGCGTCTCGTATTGGGCTTGGTGCAGTGTTGATGCAGGAAGGCAAAGTCATTGCTTATGCTTCGAGGCAGTTGAAGATCCACGAGAAGAATTATCTGGTTCATGATCTCGAGTTGGCAGCCATTGTTCATGCCTTGAAGATCTGGAGGCATTACTTATATGGCGTGACGTGTGAGGTTTACACTGATCACAAGAGTCTTTAGTATCTGTTCAAGCAGAAAGAGTTGAATTTGAGGCAGAGGAGGTGGTTAGAGTTGCTAAAGGATTATGATGTTACTATCTTATACCACCCGGGGAAGGCCAATGTGGTGGCCGATGCATTGAGCAGGAAGTCCGCCAGCATGGGTAGTCTTGCTTATATTCCAGTCAGCCAGAGATCGCTTGCTTTGGATGTTCAGTCCTTGGCCAATCGTCTTGTGAGGTTGGAAATTTCTGAGCCTAGCAGAGTGTTAGCTTGCACAGTTGCTCGTTCCTCACTATTAGAGCGTATCCGCGAGCGACAGTTTGAGGATCCCCATTTGTGTGTCTTGAGAGACACAGTACAGCGTGGAGGTGCCAAGAAAGTAACCTTAGATGATGATGGTGTATTGAGATTGCAGGGGCGAGTTTGTGTACCCAATGTTGATGGGATTCGAGAGTTGATCTTAGCGGAGGCCCACAGTTCTCGGTATTCTATTCACCCGGGTGCCGCGAAGATGTATCAGGATCTGAGGCAGCACTATTGGTGGCGTAAGATGAAGAAAGACATCGTTGCGCACGTGGCTCGATGTTTGAATTGTCAGCAGGTTAAGTACGAGCATCAAAGACCCGGTAGTCTATTTCAGAGGATTGCACTTCCCGAGTGGAAGTGGGAGAGGATTACGATGGATTTCGTTACTTGACTTCCGATGACTCGGAAAAAGTTTGATGCAGTTTGGGTCATTGTTGATAGGCTGACCAAGTCAGTACATTTTGTTCCTGTTGTAGCCACCTATTCGTCCGAAAGGTTAGCCGAGATTTATATCAGGGAGATTGTTCGCCTTCATGGGGTGCCGCTATCTATCATTTCGGATCGGGGTACGCAGTTTACCTCGCATTTATGGAGGGCAGTTCAGCGAGAGTTGGGCACCCAAGTTGAGTTGAGTACAACATTTCATCCCCAGACGGACGGTCAGTCCGAGAGGACTATTCAGATTCTTGAGGACATGCTTCGGGCCTGTGTCATTGATTTTGGAGGCTCGTGGGACCAGTTTTTGCCTTTAACAGAGTTTGCCTACAACAACAGCTACCAATCCAGCATTCAGATGGCTCTGTATGAGGCATTGTATGTTAGGTGATGTCGGTCTCCAGTTGGATGGTTTGAGCCGGGAGAGGCTCGATTATTGGGTACGGATCTGGTTCAGGATGCCTTGGACAAGGTCAGGATTATTCAGGAAAGACTTCGTACAGCTCAGTCCAGACAGAAGAATTATACAGACCGCAAGGTCAGAGATGTTGCTTTCATGGTTGGTCAGCGGGTATTGCTCCGTGTATCGCCTATGAAGGGTGTGATGAGATTTGGGAAGAAGGGAAAGCTCAGCCCTAGGTTCATCGGTCCATTTGAGATTCTTGATCGTATGGGAGAGGTGGCTTATAGACTTGCCTTGCCACCTAGCTTATCAGTCGTGCATCCCGTGTTTCATGTATCTATGCTCCGAAAGTATCGCGGAGATCCATCGCACGTGTTAGATTTCAGCACTGTCCAATTGGACAAGGATCTGTCATATGAGGAGGAGCCGGTGGCTATTCTAGACCGGCAGGTTCGATAGTTGAGGTCGAAGAGTTTTCCTTCGGTGCGTGTTCAGTGGAGAGGTCAGCCTCATGAGGCATCGACCTGGGAGTCCGAGTCCGATATGCGAAGCCGTTATCCTCATTTATTTCCCGACTCAGGTACTTCTTTCTTTTGTCCGTTCGAGGACGAATAGTTGTTTTAGAGGTGGAGAATGTGACGACCCAAGGGGTCATCACCGTAATTCTTCCTTGTTCCGTGCTCCCGAGGCCTTGAAAACCTCGATTTTAGTCGCCTCGATTTGCATGCGCAGTTCGGGCACGTAGCCAGAAAGTTTTTATGTTAGAATATGTGGATTTTGTGAAAAATTTGACTAACTTTGGTATTAATATGCATAATGTTGACTTCGGTCAACATTTTGGGTAAACGGACCCAGACCTGTGATTCGATGGTCCCGGAGGGTGCGTAGGAAAATATGGGACTTGGGCGTGTGCCCGGAATCAAATTCCGAGGTCCCAAGCCCGAGAAATGAATTTTTGAAAGAAATTATTTTCTGAAATTTGATATGAAAATTTGAAATGAAAAGGAGTTAGAAAATATAGGTATCGGGCTCGTATTTTTGTTCTGACGCCCGGTACAAGTCTTAAATATGTGTTAAGCACTATCTGTAAAGTTTGGCTAAAAAAAACGGACGTCATATGACGTGTTTCGGACTTAAAATGGAGAATTTGAGTTATGAAAGTTGAAGAAAGAAAATCATGTGTTTGAGGCTTGATCCTATGTATATGATGTTATTTTGGCGATTTGATCGCAGGAGTAAGTCCGTAAGATGTTTTTAAGGTTGTGTGCATGTTTGGTTTGGAGCCCTGAGGGCTCGGGTGAGTTTTGAATGGGGTCCGGGAGGTCTTGGACTTAACAAAATGCAGGTTCAGGTGTTGCAGACACCAGCGCGGCCGCGGTCATTTCCGTGCGGTCCGCGCTGGAGCCGCGCGGCCGCGATGCATTTTTGTGCTGTCCGCATGGCTGAGTCTGAGGGCTAGGGTTTCAGGTTAACCAGCGCGGCCGCGCACCAAAATAGTGCGGTCCGCGCTGGAAGGGTTCAGAGAAGCCCCAATTTTTCTCCCACTCGGCGCGACAGCAATACATTTTTGTGCGGTCTGCGCCAGGTCCTCAGAAAGGTATACAAGTTTAGAAAATCTCAGTCATTTTTCACTTTTCAAAAACCCAAAACCTAAGAGGCGATTTTCCCAACAACTTTTCTTCCCTAATACGATTGGTAAGTGATTTCTAACTTAATTTCTTTATTCCTTAACATCTTTTAACATAATTTCAACTTCAAAACAAAGATTTTCATGGAGAAAATTGGGTGTTTTGGGTAGAACCTAGGTTTTCTACAAATTGAGAAGTTGGACCTCAATTTGGGGTCCGATTTAAAAACAAATCATATATTTGGATTCATGGGGGAATGAGTAACCGGGTTTTGGTCCGAACCTCGAGTTTCGACCACGTGGGTCCTGGGGTATTTTTGACATTTTTGGGAAAAACCTTGAAAAATCTATTTTCATGCATTGTGGATGATTCATTTAGTAATTATTAAAGTGATTAAGTAACTTATGACTAGATTCGAGCGGATTGGTGGTAGAATCAAGAGGTAAAGCTATACTAGAAGCGTGAGTTGAGTTTGGAGCATTCGAGGTAAGTGTTTGTTCTAACTTTGGCTTGAGGGAATAGAATTGGGATGATATTTGCTACTTGCTAATGTGGAGTACGGTGTATAGGCATGGTGACGGTTATCTATGCACCGGAGTCTAGCATGACCGTGAGTCTTGATTGCTTTTAATTCGAATAATGTGACACAAGCTCCTTGTTTATTTGATGGGTTTCATATAATGTGAACGGTTGAGGTAAAATTGTGATTGGTGTACTTTTGGAGCGTTAGCTCGAACATGAATGTGTTAGTTGAGGAAGAATGGAGTTAAAAAGGAGAATGTGTTGTGAATACTCCCTTGCCGGGACGTGTAGACTGATATATATATTCTCCCTTGTCGGGATATTTTGTGTTGTTAGCTGTACCCTTATCGGGTTAAAGGTATTGAGTTGTTATTCTCCCCTGAAGGGGTCTACTATATGAAGTCAGATATTATGAACTATATTATGGGATCATGTGGCACGCCGTCCACTTATATATGATATTATGGGATCGTGTGGCACGCCGTCCACTTATATATGATATTATGGGATCGTGTGGCACGCTGTCCACTTATATATGATATTATGGGATCGTGTGGCACGCCGTCCACTTATATATGATATTATGGGATCGTGTGGCACGCCGTCCACTTATATATGATATTATGGGATCGTGTGGCACACCGTCCACTTATATATGATATTATGGGATCGTGTGGCATGCCGTCCACTTATATATGATATTATGGGATCGTGTGGCACGCCGTCCACTTATATATGATATTATGGGATCGTGTGGCACGCCGTCCACTTATATATGATATTATGGGATCGTGTGGCACGCCATCCACTTATATTTCATTTTTATCTATTACTCCCCGATAGCATGTCCCCTCCCAGTTTTACTTTGTATTATCTTGTTATTGTTTTCTTGCACTTGTTGTATATATATCTGTACAGGTTAATTGTGGTAGGTACTGTCTAGCCTCGTCACTACTTCGCCGGGGTTAGGCCAGGCACTTACCAGCACATGGGGTCGGTTGTGCTGATGCTACACTCTGTGCATTTTTGGTGCACAGATCAGGGAGCAGCTTACGGACCGCAGCAGTAGGACTTCTGGGAGCTATCTTCAGTCCAGGGACTCTCGAGGTAGCCTAGCTGGCGTTCGCAGGCCGAAGTCCCTTTCCATGTTTTTTGTTTGTTTATCTTGTATCAGACAAACATGATGTATTTTCCCTTCAGACATTGATTGTAGTATTATGTAGTAGTTCGTGAGCTAGTGACACCAGACTCTGGGTAGCATTTTGGTTCAAACTTCCGCACTTTTGGTTTTCAGTTGCTTTAGATTTAAAGTCTTCCGCTTAAATTGTGTCTCGTTTATTATATTGTTTGAAAGAAAGCAGGAAAGGTGTTTTAAATATTTGGCTTGCCTAGCTCCGATAGAAGGCGCCATCACGACACCTGATGGTGGGAAATCCGGGTCGTGACAGATCAGAATTACTTTGCTTGTTTATTTTGCATCTGGTGATTAGGTTAGTCAGAAGCATGTTAAAATTTCATCATATAAAGTTTAATTTCAATTGCATAAACTTAGTTTAATTAGGTTTCATCCTTAGGTTTGATACATGAAATGATTCTGCTTGTTCTTCCACTTTTTCATCTTAGGTTCAGTATTTGTTTCGGATCATTTTAGTCCATCTTTGCAGTTCTATGTTAATTTTTGTTTGATTACCGTATAGATGCATTAATCGTTTAAATTTAGTTTTGTTTAGGTTTAATTAGATAAACAATTTTGTCTACTAATTAGGTTGGTTTTAGTTCAAATTGCATCATCTCTTTTATGCTATTTCTGTTGTCATTTTAATTTGCATTTTTGATTTGGTAATTGACTGTTGTATTGGTTTTCCTTAGTTTGTAAAGCGGTAGAAACTTGTAGGGTTTTAACTGAATTAAAAAAAACTTAGGATAAGTTTTCAGAAAATATCTATGAAAAGAAGCTTCTAGAAGTATACAACTGTCCAGAATTGTTTTAAAAGATACTGAAAATGGGCAGCTGTCGGTTTTCTCTGTCAAAAAAGGTTGTACTATCTAAGGGATTTATGGTAGAATATTCCTAGATGCTATTTTCTGGATATTCCCTATAAAAAAAAAAGCTAGACACTCATTAATAAAAAAAATCAGATTTGGAAAAACCCTAAAAAAGCTTTAAAAGGTTCAGCTACTATTCCATTGGTTTTTGAGTTCAATTGTTCTTCTGATTTTAGCAAAGATTTAAAAAATTTTGCTGGGATTTCTGGTTTTCTGGTTCAAGTTTGGTTTAAGTTGAGGCTGTGCACTGCTTTTCGTTGGTTGTTACTCATTTTCCTATTGAAGTTCACACTGTATTCTTCTGTTCTTTACTGCATCCAGGTACTTCATGAACTTTAGGTGACAAAATATGAAGTTGTAACCTTTTACTTTGAAATGGAATTTCAATCTTTCCTTGTTCTTATAATGTATTCTATGTAGTTAGTTTATAGTTTTGTTTTTTAAATTTGTGTGACCATGCTGAAATTAGTGTTCTATGCTATAACTTAGTTGAGATATTTGTAAGTATGGATGTTCAAATAGTTCAGCTGTTCCCTGTGATGTTTTGATAACTTTAAAATGCTAAGTAGATACATTAGATCATCTGATTGTTTTTTTAGGAACACTGGATAAGTACTGTGTATGGTCAAAGTAGGCCATGTTTGATTTTGGGTATACTTAGTTGAAGTATTTTAGCATTTTAACAATGTTTAAAGGAATTGCATGTTAAGTTATTTTCACGAATAAGTTTAGAGTTTAATCTTTCATTGTTAATGGCATGTTAGTAGGTTAAACTCATGATTTGATTTTATTAGCCTTTGATCTTTGTCTAGAAATTATGTATTGTTTTGGGTATATGTGACTTAGATAATGTTGAGCCTTAAGTGGGCCTTAATATCAAAGGCCCTTTTTACGTAGTTTCAGTATTATATAGTTCTTTTGTTGCATGTATAAAGGAAGTCAGGCCTCATTAAGGCCCAAACGACGCAGGTTTTCTTGTTAAAGTAATTGGGCCTGATGCTGGCCCAGGTGAGGCAGTTTGTTAAAATCAGGATCAGCGGGTACCTCTTCTGTTTCCCTTTCACTTTTGGGCTTAATGTTGAGCCCAGCTGCCTTCAGCAAAGTTTTGCCCATTTAAGTTTTTTTTCTTCCCTGCTCTAGTATAATAAGAAGCAAACCTCTAATGCCGGAAACTTATTCATGAAAAGCTAGGCCTGATTTGGCCCAAGCAAAATCGTTGTGGCAGCCTCACCTTTGTCCTTATTTCTGGGCTCAATTTTGAGCCCAATTCCCATCAACCATATTTTCTCTCAAAAGATTTTTAGATAATGCCTTGGGCCTGCTCTTGGCCCAATTTTTTTTTTTTAATTAAAGACTTGCCTTATATTTTCATACATACTTACAATTAGTAGCTTGATGTGGAACTTCGAATTAGTTGTAAAAATGAATATCCTTAGTTCGTTTTAGTTGAGTACAATCCTTCAAAAAAATAATTTGAGGTGTGTCATACACAAATAAAATTCATAACTTATGGCCCTCATATTAATGCAAAATTAATACTTTGAATTTTTGTAGTTTGCTTTAGGCGCATTTATAATAAAATCATCATAGCTACAGGTACGGTTCTCGTGACGTAGTTGTGATACCTAATTTCCAAATCCGGGGGTACATTTATGTGACCTTGCCACAACTTCTAATAACTTTAATAAATTAAACACGTTGTAGATCGTGGGTACGATTCCCTTGACATGATTCACAACGTGTATCAAACAAACAAGTGTACGACAATCGTAACTTGTTCCAGAATAATTCCATAAAAATCATTAAAAGCGGTTATAAGGTTAAAATGCACAATAGGTTTAACACATGTAGTAAATCAGATAATAGGCCAATATTAATAGTTTAAGCGACCGTGTTAGAACCACGAAACCCGAAAATGCCTAACACCTTCTCCCAGGTTAATAAAATTCCTTATCTAGATTTCTTGTTCGCAGACTTTTAAATAAAGTCAAATTTCCTCAACTTGGGATTTTAAAATAAATCGGTGACTTGGGACACCAAATAAACTATTCCAAGTGGCGACTCTGAAAGAATTAAATAAAATAATCTCATCTCGAATAATATCACTTAAATTGAAAAAAACTTCCTTATATCCCCTCTCAGATGGTAAAAAGGAGGTGTGACAGCACTCGTCTGCCACATGAATTCTTCTGTATATGTGGGCATCTTTTTGAAAAATAAAATATATTTTTTCAATTTTAAGAATATTACTTTTTTTTAGATAAATCGAATTTAATTTATAATAAAACTTGGATAAAACTACATTATTTAGGATAAATAATTTTATTTGGCCAAAAATAATAAAGTTTTAGTTAATCTTTTTTTGTTTTGACCTGAAAAAAGATTTATACAATTGAAATAAATAGTCAAGACATCTAAATAGTTATAAAAAATAAATAGTCATTGCATCAATACATTTTTTTTATTTCTTCTTTTGATGCAATGACTATTTATTTCAACTGTGTATTTTTACCTTTTTAGGTTAAATCTTTAAAAAAAATATTTTTTGAGCACTGTAATTTAGAGCTATATAAAAAATTATAGCCAAAATAATTAATTTCAAATTATATATTTTTTATAACTTTTTAGATGCCTTGACTATTTACTTCAATTGTATAAATCTTTATTTTCAGGTCAAATTCAAAAAAATATTAACTAAAACTTTATTATTTTTTACCAAATAAAAATATTTAGCCTAAATAATATAGTTCTATCCATGTTTTATTATAAATTTTATTCGAAAAAAATTATCTAAAAAAGTAATATTTTTAAAAAGGTAAAAATGAATTTTATTTTGTCGCGCCCCCATTTTTCCCTTTTTCGCTAGGAGAGGAGTTTCCGGGTTTTGACACTCATGGAGTGTAATGACTCATTTCCCTTTTTTTGGGAATTGAGTATTTTGAAAAGTCGCCACCTAATGATTTAAGGAGCATTAGGACACCTATAGATTTCATTACAACTATGCTTGATAACCAGAGATTGGGTAAGGCCTTGAAATTACCCCGAGGGGAAGGTGTTAGGCACCCCTCAGGATCCACTAGTGTGGTTCCCGGCCAAATAGTTTTTTTGTGAATTTGTGCAGTTAGCAAGTAAACAAATAAAGGCTCAAGTAAGAGGGGATTTAAGTTAAACACACAAACATTTGAAAACAACTATTGAAAGGCAAGGTTTGAAAGAGTTATAAGCTAGACATGTTTGTAAAAAAAATAAAGGGGTCCTAGGTTTGTATATAATATGGATCACTTCAATGCAATACTCGGTATGACACTCCTCAAAAGAGGGGATACACGTGGTATTAGCGCACCGGTCATCATATCCATATCTACCCTTCCCGCCCCGTTAAGGTATTAATACGCGGATTGGTCTCGACATCTATTGCATGCTATTACCCTTCCCATTCCTATCAGTCCCAGAGGAATTTGGGACTACTATTCCTATAAGAGGGAGGGTTTTAGGCTGACTCTTAGGTTTAAAGGTAAAAAGGCTAAGGCGACATATAAAAACACATATGACTGCATTTTTGAGGGGAACATGTAAGCAGTTAAAAGGCTAATGTATACCTACGCAAACAATTCATATAAATAGCATGACTTAAAACATAGTTAAGGTCTGAATCATAAAATCATAAGGCGGAGTTTGAGTCAGAACCAGATTCATTATATAACTCAGAAAAGTAGTCTGAATCAGGCCTGCCTGCTGGTTGTAGCAGTTGGTAATTGACCAAGGCAATTCCGGTTTTATTTAAGTAGTTACCTAAGGCTTGCCTAGGCGTAGTAGTGATGTCCTATGAGCATGATATCTATTACTGATTGGGAGTAGTAAAATAGTAAACAATTTTGAACAAGTGACTTGGATCCTATAGGCATGCTTTCTAATAGTATTAATTTAAAAAAGTAGGCTATTTAAACTTATTCAGAACAAATAAGTACGAGCCAAACTAATTTTTTAACTAAACTGGTTTTAGATCCTATAGGCATGATCTCTATTATAGCTGATTTTAATTCCTACATACATGGTATCTAAGTATTAAAGGTTGATTTTAGTCCTATAGGCATGGTATCTAATTGAACATGAAGTGGAGTAGGCAGGATGTATTTGATCAAAACGAAGTTCCTATAGGCATGATTTCTATTAAAAGGCCATTTAGACATAGCAGAATTATGTTAAGCATGTTGAATTTTATTAAACCAAAGCAGATCCTATATGCATCTTTTCTAATAGATCATATTGAAATACACCCTATAGACATGTTATCTACCCTTCTAATAGCTGAAGCATGCACAATCACCCCATCCCTTTTCACTAGCCAGCCCCAACATTGTTTAGAAATTATTACATCCCAAATGATTGAATTACAAAATAAGTGCAGAAATGAGAAATTACAACCAAAGGAAGCCTGATCTTCACTTCCTATCTGAGCTATGTAATGAGCCACTTCAATGCCAGAATTTTAAAGCCTTTCTCATACCTGGGTGTGTCAAAGTTCCCTAAGAATCTCAAGGGATCCCGGGCAGTGCTTACACCCAAGTTTGCATAGCTAGACAAAGATGAGTGCAGTGTGGAAGGGCCAACCCTTATATGTCCAAGTTCAGAAGGAAATCAAGGGTCCCAAGGCAAGGCTCACACAAGAGGGGCAGAACCTAGGTTCTAGGAGTATAGTGGAAGTGCAGAATATAGTTGAAAAAGAGTTTGTTTAAAACTGGACTAGCAAGTCCATTTTGAAAGTAATCAGTAGCAGAAGTGTTTGAAATCAGTTTGGGTAATGAACAAGCTCAAACACATAGAATCAGTAATCACACCAAGGGGTCAAGGGGTTTTGGGAATATATTGTATGAAGCATATGACCCCAGTAGGGACCAGGTTTGGTCATGCACAACAATAGCTGATGCTGGCATGCCCACAAACCAACCAGAGAACGTAAACACATAGAGGGGATATGGGGTTTGGGATTCATAAGTCAGCAAACATATAACAAATGACTAACAGAGTACACACATAGGGAGGAATTAATTTAAAAGGGGAAGGGAACATATTACAACATTCTAGTAATGTAACTTGACTGCAGAAACATAAGCCGAAGTAGACAAGAATGAGAGAACTTGGAACAATTAGAGAAACATGTTGTTGTTGAGGCTTAAGAATTAACTAGGGCATACTAGTAGAGAAACAAAGTGCAGAAAGGAAAAGTAAGCAAGAATCCACAGTCTAGCCTTGGCTTTCAGCCGGCTAGACAGAGCAGCAGAACAAGTATCAGTAGAGAAAGAGAGAGTTTGTGAGTGTAAGTATGAGTTCTGAACTCAAATTGTTCGTATGTTTAAAGAAAAAGTGTAGGGTATTTATAGTTTTGAAAACGAGTGAAGAATAAGGTAATAAGTAAAGTCTTAACACAAACATGGAAATAATCACAATCAGAATCAATTAACACAAGTGATTCCCTTTAATTAAGGAATCACTGCTTAACGGATACTAGCAGGTTTAGTTAAGGAAAGAAATCAATTTGGGACAGATTGATTATTGCCATATAAGGGGGCAGTAAAAGCATGAAGTAAATAATTAAGTCTAAGTACAAAAATATGCTCAGTTTTGGGAAAGGATTCAGCAAGATCAAACATCACGGTAAAGGAAAGGAATCAATTAATTTTAAATAAATGAGTGAAAAATTAGAGTTTATAAGGGAACCCTTTGCAATCAGTTGTAAGATTGAGGGAGTCAGAATCAATCAAGAAAGGGTCATGATTTTGCACCTCAACATATAAATAACAAGGAATGAACATGCATGCAGGGTCAAACATGTTTGACAAAAAGAAGCACCACAAAAATACAGTAGCAGTATGGGTAAACTAGGATTCAGCAGTAGAAAAAATATTCGAAGCACAGTAGTCAAGCAGTCACATAGAACCCAAAGTGCAGAGAACCAAACTGACAGGTAAGAAAAATTAGAAACAAGTAAAGGTCTCACAGTAGTAATAAATGAGGAACACCCCTTTTAAGATATTAGGGCTTCACAGTAGTCGAGTTTAAGAGATGATAAGAACTCAAATCAGATAAGTCAAATAAGTAAAAGAGAGTCAGAAACAAAGAACTTAATCAAACAAGTACACATTTAAACAAATAGTTTCAGAACTCGGAGAAGACCAAAAAGGAACTAGGGTTTTTAACATGCTGAATCAAGTAGAAGGAAAGCATAAACAGGTTGTTTGAACATAGTAAAATCGTAACCACACCAAAAATCAGAGAAGAGATCTTTAAAAAGAGGTTAAGAGAAAAACCCTAATCGTTGAAGAATGAAGAGTCATTTTGAAAGAAAAATTGAAGAACCTTCGAGAAAACACTTAAGAAGTTCATAATAAGCACAGATCTAAGATAGATCTGAAAGAAAATTAAAAGATCTTAAAGCTAGGGTTTCAGATAACCCAGAAAAGGTGAGAGAAGCCTTGAAAGTTACCGATCTAACCAGAAAAGTCAAGGATCTGACTTGAACGGCCATGGCTAGCCGGAGAAAGACCGGAGACAGAGGTTGAGCAAGGACTGGACCAGATCTCTTTGAGATATAGCCATGAAATTACGGAAACAAACACTCAGGAGCCATAGGAGGCCGATACATATCTCAAATGGCCATGAGAGGCCATGGATTAGGCAGTGGTTGAGGTGGATTAGGCAGTGGTTGAGGTGGATTAGGGTGGAATTAGATGGCGGTGGCTAGGGTTCATGTGAGGTTGCAGAGAGAATTGAGAGGCAATGGATTCAGAGGCGATGTTTGGTGAAAAGTGAATTAAAGTAAGGGGCCGTTCAGGTTTATTTTAGGAAGGGTGAATGTTGGTCGTTGAGCAGAATGATCAACGGCCTAGATTAAATAGGGTAAGTAGGGGATCTGGGTTAGGCTGGTTAAATTGGGTTAGGGGTCGGGTTAAAAACTGAAATTGGGCTGGGGAAATTGCGTCTTATTTGGGGTTGATTTTAGGCTAAAAATTAAATACAATTGGGCTATTATTTAAATAGCCAATTTTTCTCTTTTTAAATGATAAAAAATAATAAATAAATTTCTGAGATTAAATTGAAAGCACTAAAATGATTTATAATATATAATTAACAATTTAAAAATATAGGATCTCATTTTATAAACATGAGACAAATTTAAACCTAAAAATGTCTAATATTGCAATTGTGTGCAATTAGCTTTAAAAATACTAAATAAAATTATGAAAATATGTAAAAGTTACCTTAGTCATATTTTGGCATAAATATAAGAATCCAATAAATAAATCATCAAAAATAATAATTTTGGAAATAATTATTGAGATTTTGTGGATAAAATAGGGAAAAATAAATCAATTTAAACCTTTAAAAATTATGGCAAAATAATAAAACATTTGGACATGCTTATATATGCATATATGCTATTTTTAAAGTATTTTGCATATTAAATATATATAGAAAAAAATTGGGTATCAACAACTGTCCCTCTTTACCCAATAAGGATGAAAGAGTTGTCGGGTAAAGATATGATGGCCAATTTTGACCGAGCGAAATGGCTTGAAGAGGTTTAGGCCGCACTCTAGCTTCTGAGCTACCTACATATCCCTAGTTTTACAGGAATCAGTCCATATGTAGTTCAGGATCCATCGGCGGAGTATGCCGATGGAGACTTTTCAAGAACGGACGCAATATCTAAGACCAGGTGAGTGAAAGGTTTACAGGAATGGTTAGGTTTGATATGGCTGCGGGAACTGGAGCAGGACTACTCCTGCCGAGATGGCCGTTGCTCGCCAGTTTACCTGCAATGAAATAATACAAGCGTATTCTGTGCATAAATTTAAACATGATGCAAATTCCCGTTGGACCATGAATGTTATCCTTAGACGGTTAGGATGATGTCCTTAGACCATGACGTCCTGGGCCATGAAGCGTATGATAAAGGATTCGCAGGTCATGAAATGATGCTCTCGGGCTATAAGGATGGTGCCTCCGAACCATGATACCTTTGAATAATGATATGCAGAAGATTGAAAGGGATCCTCAGTACATGACATGGTGTTCTCGGGCTATGAAGATGGTGCCTCCAAACGATGACGCCTTCGATGAGTTAGCGATGTTTCAGCCCATAAAGGATGCAGTAGCATGATGCCAACAAGACGGAGCTTAGTCTTGCAAATTAAAGGGCAGAGCTTAGCCCGTAAGAAAAGTGAAATAAATAGTACTTAGTTTCGAAGAAAACAGGAGGCAGAGCTTAGCCTCGGAAGGCAAAATAATAGCCTTATGCAGGATGCAAATGCGGAGAGAGGTAGAGCTTAACCTCAGAAGGCAGAATGGTAGCCTTATGCAAGAATGCAAATGGAGACATCGTTTAGTCTCGGAAGTCAGAATGGTAGCCTTATGCAAGAGTGCAGATGCAGACAACGTTTAGTCTCGGAAGGTAGAATGGTAGCCTTATGCAAGGATGCAGATGGAGACAACGCTTAGTCTCGGAAGGTAGAATGGTAGCCTTATGCAAGTTGGAATGCAGAATAGTAGCCTTATGCAATGTAAATGCAGATGGAGGTAGACCTTAACCTTGGAAGGCAGAATGACAGCCTTATCAATGCAAATGCATATGGATGTAGAGCTTAACCTCGGAAGGCAGAATGGTAGCCTTATGCAAGACGAAATAACGAATGATAGTAGAGCTTTCTTAGCTGGTAGCAGATTGTGATTACTGAGAGCATTGTGTCAGATGGAAAATCACTGGCATGTGCGGATAGCAAGTGTTGGTAAGTGAAACGGTTCTGTTCATCCCATGGGTGTATAGTATATTTGATGATTTTGCAATCCTAGTACCTGCATCCAAAGAAAAATCGTGAGTTTTGTAAGGGGGAAGGTCAGTTCGTATCCCCACTGGCTTTGCTTGACCTTCTCGACTTTGATCTGGTGATACTGTATGTATCATTGGGGTAGCGTTGCTAAACAAAGCAGTTTCGATAATAAACACGCATGATTTCGTAAAAATATGGTATAAGTAAATAATTAAGAATAGCTTTTAGGTGAACCGATGACTGTGACGCAGTTCGGGACATTGCAACCTCTCTTGCTACGGAATTTTGAGGGTCCTCCTCAAAATTCTGCCCTAGTTTAATGGGTTGATGCTTCTGACTGTTGCTTGTGACGATTGGCTGAAATTACTTTGGAATTTTGAGGGTCCTCCTCAAAATTCTGCCCCAGTTTCCAATTGCAGGGGGAAATGAAAATTTTATTGAATTGTGACCGAACCCATAGGGCTGCCTCGTATCCCCTCTTAAACGGAAATCAGGTCAGGCATAGTTCAATTTACATCAAATAAGGAAATCATAAAGATTACACATAGTAACGCTTGACTGCATCTGAATTGATTGGCTTTGGCCAGACTTCTCCGTCCATTTCCGCAAGTATGAGGGCTCCTCCTGTCAGAACCCGGTGAACCATGTATGGACCCTGCCAGTTGGGAGAGAACTTCCCTTTGGCTTTATCTTGATGCGGAAAAATTTTCTTTAACACCAGTTGCCCCGGTGTGAAATGTTTTGGCTTGACTCTTTTGTTGAAGGCTCTGGACATTCTGTTCTAATAGAGTTGACCATGACAAACTGCATTCATTATCTTTCCATCTATAAGAGCCAGTTGCTCATAACGACTTTTTACCCACTCTACGTCGTCGAGCTCAACTTCTTGTATGAACCTTATGGAAGGAATTTCTACTTCAGCGGGAATGACAGCCTCCGTACCATAAACCAGCATAAAGGGGGTTGCCCCGGTTGATGTGCGGACTGTGGTGCGATACCCCAATAGAGTAAATGATAACTTTTTGTGCCACTGTTTATGCTTCTCTATCATTTTCCTCAATATCTTCTTGATATTCTTGTTGGCGGCTTCTACAACTCCATTCATTTTAGGCCTATAGGCTGTGGAATTCTTGTGTCTGATCTTGAAAGTTTCACACATAGCTTTCATCAAGTCGTTGTTGAGGTTGGAGCCATTATCAGTAATGATTGACTCTGGAATCCCGAATCGGCAAACAATACGGTCGCGGACAAAGTCTACCACGACTTTCTTAGTTACTACTCTGTAAGATGTTGCTTCAACTCATTTGGTGAAATAGTCGATGGCTACTAGGATAAACCTGTGTCCATTGGAAGCGGCATGCTCGATTTATCCAATAACATCCACCCCCTAAGCGGCAAACGGCCATAGTGAGAGTATTAAGATCATTTAGAGGTACCTTTATCACGTCTGCGTGTATTTGACAGTGGTGGCATTTCCGGACACACTGGATGCAGTCCGTTTCCATGGTCATCCAAAAGTAACCTGCTCGGAGTATCTTTTTTGCTAAGACAAAACTGTTCATATGTGGACCGTAGGTCCCAGCATGAATTTCCTCTAGTAACTTGGATGCTTCCTTTGTGTTGACACACCTTAGTAATCCCAAATCAGGAGTCCTCCTATAAGGATTCCTTAGCTGTGAAAGAAGTTGTTAGACAATCTCTGAAGTGTGCCTTTCTGAGTAGGGTTTGCAAGCCCTAGGTACTCTCCTTTTGCCAAATATTCCTTGATATCATGAAACCAAGGCTTTCCGTCTGCTTTTTCTTCAACATGGGCATATTAAGTTGGCTGATCGTGGATCTTTACTGGGATGGGATCAATGAAATTCTTGTCCGGATGCTGTATCATAGATGACAGGGCAGCCAACGCATCAGTGAACTCATTCTGGACTCTGGGAACATGTTGGAACTCTGTCTTCGTAACCTCTTTCTCAATTCCCTTACATGATGCAGATACGAGAGTATCTTGGAGTTCTTGGTCGCCAATTCTTCTCGTACCTAATGTATAAGCAAGTCTGAATCTCCAATTACTAGCAACTCTTGAACGTTCATGTCAATGGCCATTTTGGGTCCTAAGAAGCAGGCTTCATATTCGGCTATGTTGTTGGTGCATGGGAACCTGAGTTTGGGGGACACCAGATAATGCTGATCGGTTTTTGATACTAGGACTGCTCCTATGCCAACTCCTTTGAAATTTGCCGCTCCATCGAAGAACATTCTCCAACCGTAATAGGATTCTGCAATGTCTTCTCCTATGAATGATACCTCTTCATCAGAAAATACGTTTTTAGGGGTTCATATTCTCCATCCATGGGATTCTCAGCAAGGTGGTCTGCCAATGCTTGTCCCTTGACCGATTTCTGAGTTACGTAAACAATGTCAAACTCACTCAACAGGATTTGCCACTTGGCTAACTTGCCAGTAGGCATGGGCTTCTGAAAGATGTACTTCAAAGGATCCATCCTTGATATGAGATATGTAGTATAGGCACAGAAATAATGTCTCAGCTTCTAAGCTACCCAAGTCAAAGCACAATAGGTGCACTCTAATAGAGAATACCAGGCCTCATACGGGGTGAACTTCTTACTGAGGTAATAAATGGCTTGTTCCTTCCTCCCCTTTTCATCATGCTGTCCCAGAACGCAACCGAAATCTCCATCTAATACTGCAAGATAGAGTAATAAGGGTCTACCTGGCTCGGGTGGGACTAAGACTGGTGGTGTTGACAGGTACTCCTTGATTCTGTCGAAGGCCTTTTGGCAGTCATCAGTCCATTTGGTAGCGGCGTCCTTCTTCAACATCTTAAAGCTTGGCTCACAAATAACTGTAGATTGTGCTATGAATCGACTGATGTAGTTGAGCCTTCCCAGGAAGCTCACCACATCTTTATTGTTCTTTGGCGGTGGAAATTCTTGAATAGTCTTGACTTTTGATGGATCCAGTTCTATTCCTCGGTGACTCACAATAAACCCAAGCAATTTTCCAGCAGGAACCCCAAATGCGCACTTCGCGGGATTCAGTTTCAGGTTGTACCTCCGCAGTCTATTGAAGAACTTCCTCAAATCTTCCATGTGATCAATGGCCTTCTTGGACTTGATGATAACATCATCTACATATACCTCTATCTCCTTGTGTATCATATCATGGAAAATGGTAGTCATGGCCCTCATGTAGGTGGCCCCTGTATTCTTCAGTCCGAACGGCATCATCTTGTAACAGTACATTCCCCACGGCATAATGAAAGCCATTTTCTCAGCATCTTCTTCATCCATCTAGATCTGATGATAACTAGCGAAACAATCTACAAATGACTATAGTTCATGCTTGGCGTAATTGTCAATCAGGATGTGTATATTCGACAAAAGGAAGTCGTCTTTCGGACTGGCCCGATTGAGATCCCGGTAGTCGACATAGACTCTGACCTTCCCATCCTTATTTGGCACCGGCACGATGTTGGCTAACCATATTGGGTATTCTACTACCCTGAGAACCTTTGCTTTGACCTGCTTGGTGACTTCTTCCTTGATTTTCAAACTCATATTAGGCTTGAACTTTTTGAGCTTTTTCTTTACCGGCGAACATGTCGGATCGGTCGGCAGTTTGTGAGCCACAATAGACGTACTCAGACTAGTCATATCATCATACGACCAGGTGAATATGTCCTCATATTCCTTTAGAAATTCTGTGTACTCTTTCTTTTCTGATGGCGATAGGTGAACGCTGATTCGTGTTTCCTTGACGTTTTTTGCATCTCCCAAGTGAACAATTTCTGTCTCGTCCAGGTTGGACTTAGGCCTGTTCTCAAAGTTCTTAACTTTTCTAACAATTTTGTCAGGTATGTCATCTTGCTCTGAATCAATATTCGTTTGTTGTGTTGTCTCATTGTATGTCACAGTCATTGGATCATCAAGATAAGTAATAGCAATGTTGTATAAGTAAAGTAATGAGAAAAAATGATAATGAGTGTTGATTTATAAGAAAAGTCAAAATGCTTTGATAAATTGCATAACTGTTTTGAACATTAAAGATCTTATTGCGGGAATTGAAAATCTGAAAAGAAAATCATTTAGTAAATAAAACAGTGAATGATGCTTGTTTTAGCATTGCTACCCCGAAGCTCGTCAGGCTCTGGTTGTCCTGATGGTCCAATTGTTGAGGCGTGCCCCTCTGCTCACAGCCTGTATGGAAGGGCCTTCCGCCCCTCCTCCTCGAGAACAACACAATAGTCCATCTCATTGTCTTTTAGGAACAAGTTCTTCACCGCTGCGAGTGCTTCTTCTTCGTCTGACCCATAAACAATGTAAACCTGTTGGAAAGTCTGCTCTAGACATGGTATTGGCTACCTAGCAGATAATAAGGACCGCGCCATGGTGGCGACCAGTTGTTGAATTCCTCCCAGGTGTAATCATATCACAAACCGAAAGTAGTGCCATGTTTCTTGAGTTTTATGGGCTTAACGATTCCTTGAAGGTTCTTGCCGAGCCCTTTTCCAGGTTTGTACCCACTCCAATTCAGTATACTCACGATTTTGTTACTGAACCCGTTCAATGTGGTGGTAAGTCTCTCCACCCAGCTTCCTTCTTCCCTCGATTGCCAGAATGGTCTGGCGACTATATATAGGGTTGCTACCGTCACCGTGAATGATCACCTCCTGGTGATTCCATTCAAATTTTACTGCTTGATGCAGTGTTGATGCTACGGCCCTAGCAACATGAATCCATGGATGTCCCAATAGTAGGTTGTAAGATGCTGGCACATCTATTACCTGGAAATCGACATCGAACCATGTTGGTCCTATTTGCAAGCATAGAATGATCTCACCAATGGTGGACCTCTGAGAACCATCAAAGGATTTCACATTAATAGCTCCATCTTTTATCTTGTGTAGTCCTTTACCCAACTTCTTAAGTGTTACCGGCGGACAAATGTTAAGACTGGAACTTCCGTCGATCAGGATTCTGGTGATAAAATTGTCCTCGCATTGCACAGTGATGTGCAGCGCTTTGTTGTGCCCCAGCCCTTCAGGTGGCAGCTTGTCCTCATAAAAGGTGACCTTATGGCTCTCCAGCACTTGTCATACCATGTTAGCCATTTCCCCGCCAGTGATATTACTTGGTATGTATGCTTCACTCAGCACTTTTAATAGAGCATTCTTGTGTGACTTGGAGTTTTGTAGCAGGGAGAGGATGGAGATTTATGTTGGCGTCTTGTGTAACTGGTCAATGACCGAATACTCCTTGGCCTGTATTTCCTCAAAAGGTCGTCTGGACCTGTCTCAATGCTGGGTGGCCGATTGGAGGCCTGCTTGCTTGACTCAGCTAGATATTCAGGGGTATAGACTCTACCAGTTCTTGTCATACCCTGTGCTACGATAGTTTCCTCAATGCTGACCTTGCCTTTCCGCCTTGCCTCGACTGTATAGTCCCATGGTACAACCTTTGTATGGAATAGTGTCATGGTCGACATTGCCACTGGGATCGGTATGGATATCCTCACCCAGAACGGAGCATGTGCCTTGGGTAGCAAAACTGGAACCTTAAATGGTGCAGGTGCATTTGCCGGAGACATGAATTCAACCTCAATCGGTGCTGGTGTCTTTGCGGATGATGTTGCTTCAAACTCAAGTGGCACAGACATATTCACCTCAGCGCCCTTAAACGCGTGAATCTGGACTATGATTGTATTGATGGTAATTATTGCCTTTCTTTGGGTCATCGCCTTCTGCGATCAACCCTGATTGATCCCTCGGGATCCTAGTCGTCTTCTATTTCAATCATGTGGATACCCCCACCCTTGTGGTCTGGTAGAGGGTTGTTGCGGACATTTGGAGCGGGTTCCTTTGCCACAATAATCTTGTTATCAATCAAGGACTGTATCTTGTCCTTTAAGGAGCGGTGTAAGCACGTGATTTTTTCCCTATATGAAAATTACTCCCAAAAAGTCAAAATAAAAACAATTTTCCTTTTGTATGCAATTTTGAGGATTTTGTGGCATTTTTGGATAATTATTTGTATTTGTCCATGCATGTTTATTTGTTAAATTAATAAAAAATACAAAAATATGTCACATTTGTATTTAGGATTTAATTCTACAATTAGGAGCAATTAAGTTTGTTTTTACAAGAACAAAAAATCATAAAAATATTGAACGTTGCATTTTTAGCATTTAATGTCCAAATTGTGTGATTTTATCGTAATTGCTATTTAATTGTGTGTTAATTGTTATTGAGAGTTAATTTGCACTTTTATAAATTAATTTAGTTCTATATGATAATTTAGGATTTTTAGAATTTAGTTTTAGTTTAAGAAAAAATAAAAGAAGAAAAAAGAAGCAATAAAAGAGGAAGAAAATCGGATTAAATCAACCTTCTAATTTAAATCAACCAGGCCCAAACCAAATAACCCCCACCGGGTCGACCTGACCCGGTCCGCCCCATAACACCAGCCATCGACGACCATAACACCATTGCTGCTGCCTTCGTCGAGCTCCAACCAAACGTTGCTGCTTCTTCTGCTTCACCTCCCATGACTGCCTTGTCGACCTCCAGCAAAGAACACCCAAGAACCCACCCTGCTGCTGCTCAACACACATACACACTGCCTCACGTCCAAACAACCTGATGTCTCGTCGTTTCTTCAGGTTCAATCCGTCGAGGTCGTTGTTTGTCGTTCTGAGTTCGTCGAGGTTAAAAGAGAAGGTGGGTTGTCGTTGAAGTCGAGATCCGTTAGGTCGTTGGCAGTCTTGGTTCGAGTTTTCCATTTCCGTTCGAGTTCGTCGTTGGTCATTTCCGGTTAGTTGGTTTAAGTTTCATTTCTGTCCGTATTTTGTTTGATATTCTCGGATTTGAAATCAGTATATGTTTGATTCTTTTCTTGTTCGTTGTTGTCATTTCTTGATTATTTCTTCAGTTTGTTTTATGTTCTTGTTTAGTTTTAATATAGAAGTGTTTAGTTTAATCATGTTGTTAGATTTAATTTAAAGTTCAATTGATTATTGAGTTTAGTGATTTGAATATACTTGTTTGTTTTGTTCAATTTGTTACTGTTATTGAAACTGAAAGTATGTTTGTTGTTAAAAATATTGTTCAATCAAAAATATTGAGTTTCTAGCCTAAATTTGCTGACGAAATTTGTTAGAAATTGGTTATAGCTGCTGTATTTTGGTTAGATTGATTAGGCGAATTGGTTATAGCTGATGGGGGTAGAATGGTAAATTACAATATTTTCAGGGGTAGAATGGTAAATTACAGTACTTTCAAGGGCATTTTCGGGATTTTAAAGGAGTCTTAAAAATAATTAATGAGTGCTCTGTCCACTAAGTATTAAATAATATTAAAATAATACGTAGTGGGGGACAAGACATAATGGTGGAGAATTAATACATTGTTTAATATAGTGGGGGACAAAGCATGCGGTAGTGGGGAATAATGGAATTAATTAAAGAAAAGATATGGGTTAGTGGGAACTAATGTATTTGTTTAATATAGTGGGGGACAAAACATTAAGTAGTGGGAAGTTAAAGGGGGATGAGTAGAAGATGGTGGGATTTTAGTTTAAATGCTTCAAGTTTGTAAATAAATAGGGGGAAGAATTCCGAAAATAGGAGGGGGAAGAATTTGGAAAGATAAAAAAGATTTTTGAGGATTCGAATTTGAAGAGAGTTTAAAAGAAAGAATTTTCTGAACATTAAGAGAAAACTAAGGGTTAAACATTAACTGGTCTTTCAATCTAAAAAAAAGGTTCATTTTGTTTTTGCCTGTTGATTATTGTTGGTGTTTCTGAATTTTTATGTGGTTTGTTCCTTGAGTTTAGTTGGTTATTTGCTACTACTTCACATGTTATTGCTGGATTGTTATTTTGATTTTAAAATCTGTCACTGGTTTCTCGTTGCTGGTTGTTACTGGTTGCGGGGTGTTGCTATTGTTATATGCTACTGCATTTCTGCTGATCTTCCTTTTCTTTTACTTCCAATACCAGGTACACGGCTGTAACCTTGTCGATATTGTAAACTGAAATGTGAAAGCATGAATACATATGAAGAATGGAACTTTGAAGTTTTAATTTAACATTTTCTTTGTTTCTTTTACTAATTGTATTTAGGCTATTTCATGTATTATTATTCTGTAAATTTCTGTCGCTTTGCATAACTAGGCATCTTATAGTGATGTATTAAATAATACTTTGCTTTAACTTGATTATTAGGTAGTATATATTTAAGCATGCTCATTACTATCAAACTGTTTAATAATTGGAATAAGAGGAAAATAACATAAGTTGGTCTTTAGTGAATCGGCTTGGCAAAACTGATTAAGTTCACTAGCTATGAAGGTTTTAATATTGTCAACATTAGGTTAATCGTGAACATGTAGCTAAATTTAGTTAAAGCATGAATTTAAATTAATTTCGCGAATTAGGCATTATGGCATGATTTGAGTTCAAACAAGACGAGTTAATGTTTAAATTTAATAAACTTTCGAATATGCATTAGTAATTAAGATTGATTCTAGTTTCAAATAGTTGTAAATAATTAATTCCAACGGTTCAAGTCATCTAACAATGCGAGTTTAATCTAGTTATAGGATAATTAGTTTCTTTTGAATATATTATTTGTCGATTCCGTATTTTATTTATAATTTCAATTTTAGTAATATTCCTTTCCGTTAACATTTGTCTTAATCTAGCATTTAATATGTAGCTAAATTTAGTGAAAACATGTAATTAATTAGGATTTTTTCTCTTTTATTTTAGAGATGAATTTAATAGAAATGTAGTCACTTTAGGATATCCTTAAAATAAATGAGGCGTGCTTCGCCAAAATAAATACAAAATTGCGGGGCCCTCAATAATTATTTGTTTTAAAATACTTAGATTCCGGGACGGGCCGTTTAGCAAATTTCACGGCCCTACCCAAAATAATAACAACGCGTTAGTCTTTAGGCGCGTATTTAATAATGTTATTTTCCTAAACTCGGGTGCACATTTATGTGACCCAAATCCAAATCTCAACGGAGTCAAAGTGTGTCGACGACCACGGGTACATTGACTGTGACGTGGTTCGAGATATATTTTCACGATGTTGCAATTCTCGATAAAAATAATAATAATGATAAAAGCTGTTAAAAGTTAAAATTCACACATATGTTCAACATGTATTATATTAGATAATCAAGACGAATATGACAGCTGAGCGACCGTGCTAGAACCACGGAACTCGGGAATGCCTAACACCTTCTCCCGGGTTAACAGAATTCCTTATCCGGATTTCTGGTGCGCAGACTATTAAACAGAGTCATTCTTTTCCTCGATTCGGGATTCACCGGTGACTTGGGACACCATAAATCTCCCAAGTGGCGACTCTGAAACAAATAAATAAATCCTGTTTCGATTGTCCTTTAATTGGAAAAAACTCCCTTCCGCGCCCCTTTCGCGGCGGCGCGGGTGAAAAAGGAGGTGTGACAGCTCTGGCGACTCCGCTGGGGACTTAACCCAGAACCACTGGTTCAGGGTTAGAAATTCGATCTTAGATAAATTGTTATATTTAGTTTTATCTGATTTTGTTACATGTTTGGGCCCAATGTGCTAAATGCTGCTTTTACCACTTTGATATTATCTGAATTGTATATAAACTTTGTTGAAACCCTTCTCTTCTTACCTCCGGGGATGTGCTTACTGGTTGAGACTCCCTATTCTGTTAGTGTCATACCCTGAAATAAAAGTGGCTCGGAAAGTTTCTAAGCCGGCTGGCCTTTTGGTTCCCGGAAAGGAGCTCCTTCCTCACTCGAGTTGTCCGCTCGGGTACACTGTCTAGAACATATGCCCAGGTTGAACCTAGAATAACTTGACTTCATGCCGGATCCCTAGTAGGAATGTTTATTTGCATTATATTGCATTTGACTTAGGGGACTGAATATCTACTGGGGAGGTAACCCAGAATCTCTAGTTCAGGGTTCAAGAATTCGAGCTTAGAATAATTGTTATTATTTGGATTCATTTATTATCTGATTTTATTACATGTTTTAGCCTAAATGTGCAAAATATTACTCTTACCGCTTTGATATTAGCTGAACTGTATATATAAACTGCTACGAAATCCCTCTCTTCTCTCTCTTGAGGAGTGCACGTTGGTCGTGACTTCTTTCTGTTAGTGTCCTATCCCAAAATAGAACGAGGATTCGAAGGAGTTGCAAAATCGGATGATCTTTTGGTTATCGGTACGCAGTTCCCATCCTCGGCTCGAGTTGTCCGCTCGGGTAAGCCAGGTCTAGAACAAACACCCAGGATAAACCTAGTATAACAAAACTCATGCCGGATCCCTAGTAGGAACGCTTATTTGCATCATGTTGCATTTAACTTAGGGGACTCAACACAGGGGTTGGGTCCATCTAGGACAAGCAACCGGAAATGAAAAGACCATTCTGCTGCATCCTGTTTGTTTTGCGCATTTATTTGCTTCAGATCTGCATGCTGACCGGCTTCTGAAATCGGGAATTTTTGAAAATCGGGAAAAAGAGAAAAAGAAAAATAGCAGTGTAGGGAGATAACTACTTATTTTAGAAAAATAAAACTAATGTCCAAGTAGTGTCAAAACCCTGCCGAAATTTTGAAAAATGAAAAAAATTTGTCTTTTTTTAGTTTAATTTATTTGAAAAAAGGAGTCTTGTTTACAAGTTTAGTTTATGTTGGGCGAACTACGCGGGTCTGATTCTCACCGGATGTGAGATATGTAGGCAAACCTCATCGGTTCCGGCCCATAATTTTCAAAAAAATCCAAAAAAAAAAATTCCTTTACTTCTTCTCTGGAAAAGTCTTTTTTTTTGGGACCCCAATTTTCAAAAATCCAAAAAAAAAATTCTTTTACTTCTTTAGAAAAGTTTTTCTTTGAAACACAACTTAAAAATACAAAAAATATTTTCTTTTAGTTGCTTCTCAAAATAAAAAAAAAATAAAAAAATATTTTCATTCTTCTTTCAAAAATCGAAAAGAAAATTCAAGATTCAAAAATACTTTCTCTTTCTTTAGAAGTACTTCTTTCCTAACTTCAGAATAAAAATCCATAAATGCAAAAATATATTTCTTCTTCTTTAGAAGTTTTTCTATCGAAATTCCAAAAAAATAAAAAAATAAATAAAAGTCGAAATTCAAAAAAAAAAATCTTTTTTCTTTAGAAGCCTTTCTTTGCAAAAATGCTGAAGAAAAACCAAAATCCAAAAAAATATTTTCTTTTTTCTTTATATGTCTTTCTTTCGAAAAGTTCAAAAAAAATGGTTTATTTACTTTATTCCTGATCTGTCCGAACTACGCAAGATCTGATTCATGTTCCTACATGATACGTAGGCAACCCACATCAGGTTCGATCACCATTAAAAAGAAGTGAAAGAAAAAATGCAGAAATGAAAAAAATTGATAGTAATAAGGACCGACTGAGTCCATTCTAACATGTTTTATTTTGAATTATGAAGAAAGTTGAGGTTGTCGGTTTGTGGTAAGATGGAAACGCAAGATCCAAGGAAAATGATAACTGACATCGAAGTTGTTACAAATGCTCAAGAGACTCAGGGTCAGAGGGTTCAACAAGAGTCTACTGTGCCGGAGAAAAATAGAATACTGAAACAGCAAATGACCGAAGTGTCTCAAGCATGGGCCAGTGGGCAAGGACAGCCTCGTCATGAGTCACAATTTGCGACACAACAAGAGCAGTACCACTTTCCTGAGTGCCACTCGTACTCGTTTGATCTTCCTGCAAAGATTAAAGAGTCTGCCCGAAAGATGGTACAAGAAGAAATAACCCAAAGAGTGAAAAGATTAGAACAATGGTTGAAAAACAGGCAAGGGTTGGCAGGTCAAAAGAGTGTTTCCTTCAAAGATCTATGTGTGTTCCCCGATGCCCACTTGCCGCCTGGTTTCAAGACTCCCAAATTTGAAAAGTACGATGGACATGGAGATCCAATAGCCCACCTGAAAAGGTATTGCAATCAACTGAGAGGTGCGGGAAGAAATGAAGAATTGTTGATGGCTTATTTTGTGGAAAGCCTTACGGGAGTAGCCTCTGAATGGTTTATGGATCAAGACACGTCTCGCTGGTATGTCTGGAACGACATGGCACAGGCCTTTATCAAACAGTTCCAATACAGCATCGACATTGCCCCAGACCGCATTGCCCTTTCAAACCTGAAGAAGAAACCAAGTGAAAGTTTCAGGGAATATGCCATTAAATGGAGAGAGCAAGCAGCTTGAGTTAAGCCACCCATGGATGACCACGAGCTAATAACTGTCTTCCTTCTAGCACAAGAGCCAGATTACTTTCAAAACATGATGTCCGCAGTTGGCAAATCCTTCTCGGAAACAATCAAAATGGGAGAAATGATAGAGAATGGTCTTAAGACAGGCAAAATTATAAGTCAAGCAGTTTTTAAAGCCGCAACTCACGCTGTCCGGGTTGAGTCTGATAATTTTAGCGACACAAATGAGAAGATTGAAGAAATCATGATGACATCAGGGTCAAGAAGAGGTCCCAGGAGAACATCTCGAAGGTATGAGCAGCCTCCTCAAGTTTTCCATGAATCCCCTGAGCATTATTATCCCCCTCAGAACCCACAACACTCTGTTGTTCCACCTCAGTATGTTGCCCAACCACCAAAACACCCCAGAAGGCGAGCACGAGCATCACAAAATCTCCAGAAGCCTCCACAAAACTTTCAAGTGCCCTATAACCCACATCCAAGCCAGAGGTATAAAGGGGAACGAAGGTTGAAAGATAATTTTACACCAATAGGAGAGTCCTATGAAAGCTTATTTGAGAAGTTAAAGCATCATGACATGATTGCATCTATTCCTCCAAATCATGTGGACCCACGTTTAAGAAGCTTTGACCCTTCTAAAAGGTGTGAATACCATTCCAATGCCCAGGGGCACAATGTTGAAAGTTGTCGGGATTTGAAAAGAGAAATAGAAAGGATGATCCAGGAAAATCTGATTGTGATCCAAGATAGTGACACCCAGAATATCGCGCAAAATCCTTTACCTGCACATCACGATGCACACTTTGTGGGGAAGACGCCTGGTGGCATGGAGTTTGAGAATCCTCTCGGGAGCTTGCTGACTGAAGTTAATGATATTGAAGTTGTTAATGGTTTTGGCAATATTGATGGGGAACCCAGTGGTTAAGATGTCGTGCTTGGTAATTGGAAAGACATTTCATCTCTTGGATAGATGGAGAAGAGTCTTGGTGGTTTATTTTGTTGTCATTTCTGTTGTCCGGGTTATTTTCAGGGTTGTAATCCGAATATTGTCTTATGATTCAAACCTTTCTATCCTTTTATTTTTCCTAAGTTTATTTTTCGTAGTAACTCGTTTAGTGTTGTCTAGGTTCGTTTTAGCTTTGTTCCCAGGTTGTACCCCAGTTGTTTTGCTTGTTTTGTTATATGAACCATTTCACCGCTTGTCTAATGCAAATTCCGTTCTTTTGTTACCTCCAGACATCTTCTTTGTTTAGTTCTTTCTATTTTTTCCTTGTTCAAACACCAATTCTAGTGACATGACATGCGCACACAGTTTGGGCCTAATCTTAAAAGTTAATCATAAAACCATTGAGAGGTGATCGAAACAATTAAAGGACCATTAGAGATAGTATCCGCATTTGATAGGTTTTTATTTTATATTTTCCTCATTAGAGAGTCATCTCTTTCCTTTGTCTTTTATTCTGTTCCTTTTTATCTTTCTCCTTTCATAGAAAAATTCCCCAATAGAGTCTGTTTAGTCAGAACAAGTGAGAAATGACTTCAAAATCTGCCATCAGCTTTCCAATTATGCAAGACGAGATCTGACTAGAACATCCAAATGGTATAGTCGGCAAGGAACAAGCGCGAGGCCAGTGTCAAGAAAGATATTCCCAGCAAGAGGGAATTGACAAAAGGATTGACGAGTGTCAAGAGGGATATCCTCGCCGAAATCAAAGGTTATAAACCTCAAGGCCAAGGCCCATTGACAAATCAAGAAAGAACAACGCGGAGAGCAATGAGCATGATTTGGGAAATTCATATGAGACTAAAATGTCGGGGAAATGCCAGTTTCCGAGCTATGCCACAAAAGAAGAGGGATATCCCCAGCAGAAAGGGATCATCCCCAACAAATAATATCATCCCCAGCAAGTTTTGATAGTGTAATGGAACACAGAGCAGGGAAGGAGAAAGGGAAAAGCCATCCCCAATAGGAGTATCACAACCAACCACCATAGTCGAATCTTAAAGGATATGGCATTGATGGCGGAAAGACATGCCATAAAGAAGATTATCAAACTGGGGCAGAAAATTTTCTTTTCATTTTGAAAATTTTCTGGAAGTTAGGTATCCACATGGGGAGGAAGAAAGATAACACCAGTCTTAAGGGAAGTGGGTTTTGAACCGGTGTTATCCCCAGCAGTGTTGAAAGAAAGAAAATAACGAGTTTTAATGAAAGGAGTTGTATCCCCAGCGGACACAACAAAGAGATGAAACTGGTGTTTAGAAAAGCAAAAGCCATAATCATCCCCAGCAACTTCCAGAAGAATGAAGCACCGATTTGAAGGAATAAAATTCCCCAGCAGCGTTATCCTCAACAACGTTATCCCAAGATGATAACACTTTTATCCCCAACAGTGTTGAGAGAAAATAAAAAAATATTTGAAGGAGGAGAAGAAAGGAGACTCCCCCAGTGGTATTATCCCCAGCAGGTAAGTAAGTAATTCCCCAACATCATTATCCCCAACAGTCTCGTGTGTAGACAACATGAGCTTTTAAAGGAGGAAGCCATCCCCAGCAAGGCCACAAATCGGCCACCATTTTAAAACTGATAAATTTTTCTTTGCTTGAGAGTTGAAACAGGAACAAAGCAGCACAAGGGAAAAAAGAAAAGAAAGAAGAAATTATAAAGGTAAGTTTCTCAAATCTTTGATTTTTACATTTTCCTCCTAGGATAAAAAGTCCTAGTCTGATGGATTTCCCTTCCGATACAATCTTAGTCCGATGAATTTTTCTCCTAAGATCACAACAAATCTTAGTCCGATGAATCTTTCTCCTAAGATCACAACAAAATGGACCTAGTTTGACGAATTATCTCCTAGAGTCAAAATCTTAGTCCGATGAAATTTTCTCCTAAGATATCAAATCTTAGTCCGATGAATTTTTCTCCTAAGATAGAAATTTTAGTCCGATGAATTTTTCTCCTAAGATAGAAACTTAGTCCGATGAAATTTTCTCCTAAGATATCAAATCTTAGTCCGATGAATCTTTCTCCTAAGATCACAACAAAATGGACCTAGTTTGACGATTTATCTCCTAGAGTCAAAATCTTAGTCCGATGAAATTTTCTCCTAAGATATCAAATCTTAGTCCGATGAATTTTTCTCCTAAGATAGAAATTTTAGTCCGATGAAATTTTCTCCTAAGATATCAAATCTTAGTCCGATGAATCTTTCTCCTAAGATCACAACAAAATGGACCTAGTTTGACGATTTATCTCCTAGAGTCAAAATCTTGGTCCGATGGAATTTTTCTCCCAAGATAATATAATAAAATCTTAGTCGGATGAATCTTCTCCTAGGATCAAAATCTAGTCTGATGAATTTTCTCCTAGGATAATTTGAAAAAAAAGAAGAAGTTTGAATTTGAAAAAAAAGTTGTTGAAATCTCGCCAACCTAATGAAAGGAATGTTCAGTTGTTGTTGAGGTCAGGAGCCCCCCTGAAGAACAGAATGGCGATTTATTTTCAAAGTTTTGAAGTTGGGAGCCCACCCATATAACAGAGGAGTACATTTCTGTCTTTAAATTTCAAGTTTTGAAGTTGGGAGCCCGCCCATATAACAGAGGAATACATTTCAGTCTTTAAATTTCGAGTTTTGAAGTTGGGAGCCCGCCCATATAACAGAGGATTACATTTCAGTCTTTAAATTTCAAGTTTTGAAGTTGGGAGCCCGCCCATATAACAGAGGATTACATTTCAGTCTTTAAATTTCAAGTTTTGAAGTTGGGAGCCCGCCCATATAACAGAGGAATACATTTCAAGTCACTAAAGCAGAGGAATACAGTCGAAATCCCTAGCAGGAAACAACAAAAATCTCCAGCATAGGAAGGAAGTTCAAGATTCAATGAAAAAATAATGCGAAGCTCCCAAAAGGAAATAAGCAGTTCGAGATCGGCAGTCAAGGGAGAATACAAGACAAATTGGAAGTAAAGAAATACCAGAGGAGTCACCGAGACATCAAAGCAACAAGAGACACAAGAGCATGATCTAGATAAGATTTTGTAATTCATAGACTATGGTCTAGTCTAGCTTCTTGTTTTCTTTCAGCATGGTGTAATAAGGAGGTCGACAAGCAGTAATAATAGCATGCAACAGCAGTAACATTGCAGTCACATGGTAGTCCCAGCTACCAAAACTTCCCAAACTACATTAACCTGATTCCTTTCTAGCCAGGGATATGTAGGAAACCTTTGAAGCAAAGGTTCGGTTAAAATCTTTTTCAAAAAATGCTTCACACGGAGTACTCAGATGGGCAAAAATTGCTCGCTTTATCTTTGCACGAAAAACTCTTCGTGTTTTCGGACACAGAGGGGCAGCTGTAAGCACGTGATTTTTGCCCTATATGAGAATTACTCCCAAAAAGTCAAAATAAAAACAATTTTCCTTTTGTGTGCAATTTTGAGGATTTTGTGGCATTTTTGGATAATTATTTGTATTTGTCCATGCATGTTTATTTGTTAAATTAATAAAAAATATAAAAATATGTCACATTTGCATTTAGGATTTAAAAGCATGAATACATATGAAGAATGGAACTTTGAAGTTTTAATTTAACATTTTCTTTGTTTCTTTTACTAATTGTATTTAGGCTATTTCATGTATTATTATTCTGTAAATTTCTGTCGCTTTGCATAACTAGGCATTTGTAGTGATGTATTAAATAATACTTTGCTTTAACTTGATTATTAGGTAGTATATATTTAAGCATGCTCATTACTGTCAAACTGTTTAATAATTGGAATAACAGGAAAATAACATAAGTTGGTCTTTAGTGAATCGGCTTGGCAAAACTGATTAAGTTCACTAGCTATGAAGGTTTTAATATTGTCAACATTAGGTTAATCGTGAACATGTAGCTAAATTTAGTTAAAGCATGAATTTAAATTAATTTCGCGAATTAGGCATTATGGCATGATTTGAGTTCAAACAAGAAGAGTTAATGTTTAAATTTAATAAACTTTCGAATATGCATTAGTAGTTAAGATTGATTCTAGTTTCAAATAGTTATAAATATTTAATTCCAACGATTCAAGTCATCTAACAATGCGAGTTTAATCTAGTTATAGGATAATTAGTTTCTTTTGAATATATTATTTGTCGATTCCGTATTTTATTTATAATTTCAATTTTAGTAATATTCCTTTCCGTTAACATTTGTCTTAATCTAGCATTTAATATGTTACGTTTTTTAAGCATGTAATTAATTAGGATTTTTCTCTTTTATTTTAGAGACGAATTTAATAGAAATGTAGTCACTTTAGGATATCCTTAAAATAAATGAGGCGTGCTTCGCCAAAATAAATACAAAATTGCGGGGCCCTCAATAATTATTTGTTTTAAAATACTTAGATTCCGGGACGGGTCGTTTAGCAAATTTCACGGCCCTACCCAAAATAATAACAACGCGTTAGTTTTTAGGCGCGTATTTAATAATGTTATTTTCCTAAACTCGGGTGCACATTTATGTGACCCAAATCCAAATCTCAACGGAGTCGAAGTGTGTCGAAGACCATGGGTACATTGACTGTGACATGGTTCGAGATATATTTTCACGATGTTGCAATTCTCGATAAAAATAATAATAATGATAAAAGCGGTTAAAAGTTAAAATTCGCACATATGTTCAACATGTATTATATCAGGTAATCAAGCCGAATATGACAGTTGAGCGACCGTGCTAGAACCACGGAACTCGGGAATGCCTAACACCTTCTCCCGGGTTAACAGAATTCATTATCCGGATTTCTAGTGCGCAGACTGTTAAACAGAGTCATTCTTTTCCTCGATTCGGGATTCACCGGTGACTTGGGACACCATAAATCTCCCAAGTGGTGACTCTAAAACAAATAAATAAATCTCGTTTCGATTGTCCTTTAAGTGGTAAAAACTCCCTTCCGCGCCCCTTTCGCGGCGGCGCGGGTGAAAAAGGAGGTGTGACAAGCGGCATTCATCGATGGTGTGCCCTTTCATGTCGGAGTCGTATGCACAAGATTTGTTTGGGTTAACCCATTGAGAGGGGTTCTCAGGGGTCACAACAGGGATGAGGGTGACATAACCAGTGGCTTTGATCCTCTCATACAACTGGTCAATGGGTTCCGCGATGGTTGTGTATTATTTTGGACATTTGCGATCAAAATTGGATTGAGGTCTAGGGAAGTTTTCGCGTGTAGGAGGTGATTAATAGTGGGATGGTTGAGTATTATAGGTTTGATAGACATGAGCGGGTTGGGAGTATCTGGGTGAAGTAGGTTGATATGTAGGAGGTGGAGGTGATTGATAAGTTGGTGGTGGAGCTTGGTATGAGGGTGAAGGTGCTTGGTAATTTGGGGTTGGCTGATATATAAGTGGAGGTGTTGGGTAAGTTTGGTATTTGAGGGGAGATTTGGTCCTTTGTGCAACCATCACAGCCCCTACGTCCCTTTTCTTGGACACACCACCTGATTGTAAGGCCTTATTTGTAGCTTGCAAGGCCTCGAAGTTTGTAACCATATCACTTTTGATACCTTCTTCAATTCTCTCACCCAGTTTGATAATGTCGGAGAATTTGTGGTTCTCGATCATCATCAGTCGTTCATAATACTGCGGGTCCTGAGCCCGGACAAAGAACTTGTTCATCTGTTCTTCTTCTAAAGAAGGTCTAACCTTAGCAGCTTTGGACCTCCAGCGTGTGGCATACTCGCGAAATGTCTCTGTGGGCTTCTTCTTTAGATTCTGAATATAGAACACGTCTGGCGCATTCTCTGTATTAAACTTGAACTTATCCATAAAGTTGGATTCCATGCTTACCCAGTTTGACCACTTCTTTGGATCTTGGCTGATGTACCAAGACACGCATCTCCTTTCAAACTCCTCATGAACATCTCCATGTAGATTCTCTCGTCTTTCCCTACTCCAACTAACTTGTCGTAGTATGTTCTCAGATGGACCTTTGGATTACCCGTAACATCAAACATTTCAAACTTAGGAGGTTTGTACCCTTCGGGCAGTTCAACATCATGCTGTATGCAAAGATCCTCATAGTTTAGCCCTTCGATTCCCTTACTTCCTTCAACGCCCTGAATTCGGCTAGTCAATTTCTTAAGTTCCTCAGCCAGGTTTCTAATAAGCAGATCTTTTCCGTCAGACTCGGGTGTGCTTGAGATAGGTTGGGTGGAGTGTGGCATGGTCTCTACGTAGATAGGGGTGTTATGGTGGGTGTGAAAGTGGTCATTTGTGGAGTTTTGGGGTTATGGGATGAGTAGTGGAGTGTTGTTTAGGGTATGGCAGGTGTTACATTGGTTCTTTGGTGGAGCAGCGTGATGGTGAGGTGCGGGATAATTCTGCTATTTTGGGATATTTTGAGGAGGTGTAGGGTTTTGAGTGTGGGGAAGGTTGATATCTGGGGTGTTGAGGGAAAATGACAGACTTGCCAGATTTCGAACCTGATCGAGCTCTTCTTGGAATTTCAGCAACTTCTGTTCTAGTTGTGACACATTCTCCTTAGGAACTTGAGTACCATGGCCATTAGTGGCCTCTACCAGTTCAGTTGGATTCTCCTTCCTGACGTTGTTCAGATCTTCCATTTTGCTTTTGTTCTTGTTTTTTGACAAGACTAAGAGGAGGAGTGGGTGGAGGGCCCCTGGATCTCGTGGAATAGGATGATGATGCCAGAGTGCACGAACTAACCTTTGGGGAGGGGAATAAAAACAAAAACAAAGAATAAAACAAAAGGTAACTAAGTGAGTGAGGATCATAAAAAGTATTGTAATATTTAAACACATAGTGCGGTAATGTAAATCGTGTCCTAATTTGGGGACCTCTTTGTGCCCGAGGTAGGCCTAGAGACAAGTTGATTTTGAGAACTTAGAATGCTAAATGCCTCATTTTATTGATAAAGATAGGCGAATCCCAAAACGACACTAAATAAACAAGAAGTAAAAGTCACTAATGGCCATTGGCCTTATTACATTCATAAAGCAAAGAAGTAAATTCCTATCTACTTGGTCCCAGAAGGACCTTTTTCAGGTTGAATGTTCTTGTTGATCAAATCCTCCAGCTCGCGTAGGTTCACCTGTAGAAATGCCTTTGTCATGTGTTCTCCTTCGTTTCCTTCAGCATTCTGGAAGTCGGTGACTCTCTTCCTCACTTTTCCTTCCAATTCCAGTAGACTGTATTCTAGATATTCTAACTCTTCGCTAGCTTTGGCGGCCCTCTCTTTCTACTCATTGATTTGGTCATTTTATGAAAGACTCCTCCACTAGTCTAGCAAGAGTGGGGGCGTGCTAATCATACCGAAACTGGGGACCTCATGCCTCATTTTCTGCAAAACAAAAGGGTTAGACCCTACCCCTACCAGACTCGACTATTTATCATCAACAATTAGCATGAAGCATTTAGTTCTCCAAATAAATGCACAGAACATGATGATGTCCGTTTGGGATTAGGGAAACCCAGTGGACTTTGGACAAGTCTATCTTAAAGGATCATTATGTGGACGTCATAACTGACCCGACTAGGTATGACCATGATGCATGCACAATTTAAACGGAGTAAGGTTTCTGTGGGGTTTTAGACTAGTACCCTTGAGTGGACAACTCAAGGGGGAAGGCACGGAACTATCAACTGCACCGCTGATCGACTAATTTTACCGCAAATATGCCTTTCTGAATTTAGGGGGTAATGATATAGAAAGGGTGCAACCACTCATTATAAGCGTTGCTATAGTATTTGTTTGGCACAAGTGGAGTATGATGCTGAGTATGATTATGCAATAATTAAAAACATGTTGACATGTATTTGCACGTTAAGAAAGCAATAAATACAATAATTTTATAATTTAAAGCGGCAATAAAGGAAAGAAACAAGGAAGACATGTCAGTTTTGCAGTTTGAAAGGGAAATTAAATGCTTAAAGAAATTTAAACAAGTAATTGCACATAAGGGAGGTACAAATTCACAAGAACAGTCTGAAATGGTAAAAGCCTAAAGATTCCCCAGCAGAGGCGCGAGTCGCCATGATATCGTGCCCCCATTTTCCCCCTTTTCCGCTAGGAGAGGAGTTTCCGGGTTTCGACATTCATGGGGTGTAATGACTCATTTCCCTTTATTGGGAATTGGGTATTTTGAAGAGTCGTCACCTAATGATTTAAGGAGTATTAGGACACCTATAGAGCTCATTTACAACTATGCTTGATAACCAGAGATTGGGTAAGGGCTTGAAATTATCCTGAGGGGAAGGTGTTAGGCACCCCTCAGGATCCACTAGTGTGGTTCCCGGCCAGATAGTTCTTTTGTGAATTTGTGCAGTTAGCAAGTAAACAAATAAAGGCTCAAGTAAGAGTGGATTTAAGTTAAACACACAAACGTTTGAAAACAACTATTGAAAGGCAAGGTTTGAAAGAGTTATAAGCTAGACATGTTTGTAAAAAAAATAAAGGGGTCCTAGGTATGTATATAATATGGATCACCTCAATGCAATACTCGGTATGACACTCCTCAAAAGAGGGTATACACGTGGTATTAGCGCACCGGTCATCATATCCATATCTACCCTTCCCGCCCCGTTAAGGTATTAATACGCGGATTGGTCTCGACCTCTATTGTATGCTATTAGCCGTCCCATGCCTATCAGTCCCGGAGGAATTTAGGACTACTATTCCTATAAGAGGAAGGGTTTTAGGTTGACTCTTAGGTTTAAAGGTAAAAAGGCTAAGGCGACATATAAAAACACATAAGACTACATTTTTGAGGGGAACATGTAAGCAGTTAAAAGGCTCATGTATACCTACGTAAACAATTCATATAAATAGCATGACTTAAAACATAGTTAAGGTCTGAATCATAAAATCATAAGGCGGAGTTTGAGTCATAACCAGATTCATTATATAACTCAGAAAAGAAGTCTGAATCAGGCCTGCTTGTTGGTTGTAGCAGTTGGTAATTAACAAAGGCAGTTCCAGTTTTATTTAAATAGTTACCTAGGGCTTGCCTAGGCGTAATAGTGATGTTCTATGAGCATGATATCTATTACTGATTAGGAGTGTAGTCAAATAGTAAACAATTTTTAAACGAGCGATTTTGATCCTATATGCATGCTTTCTAACCATATTAATTTAAAAGAGTAGGCTATTTAAACTGATTCAGAACAGATAAGTACAAGCCAAACTGATTTTTTAACTAAACTGGTTTTAGATCCTATAGGCATGATCTCTATTATAGCTAATTTTAATTCCTATAGACATGGTATCTAAGTATTAAAGGCTGGTTTTAGTCCTATAGACATGGTATCTAATTGAACATGAAGTGGAGTAGGCAGGATTTATTTGATCAAAGCGAAGTTTCTATAGGAATGATTTCTATTAAAAGGCCATTTAGACATAGCAAAATTATGTGAAGCATGCAAAATTTTATTAAGCCAAAGCAGATCCTATAGGCATGTTTTCTAACATATCATATCTAAACACATCCTATATACATGTTATCTACCCTTCTAATAGCTGAAGCATGCACAATCACCCCATCCCTTTCCACTAGCCAGCCCCAACATTGTTTACAAATTATTACAGCCCAAATGATTGAATTACAAAAGAGTGTAGAAATGAGAAATTACAACCAAAGAAAGCCTGATCTTGACTTCCTCTCTGAGTTATGTAAACCACTTCAATGCCAGAATTTTAAAACCTTTCTCATACCTGGGTGTGTCAAAGTTCCCTAAAGATCTCAAGGGATCCCGGGCAGTGCTTACACCTAGATTTGCATAGCTAGACAGAGATGAGTGTAGTGTGGAAGGGTCATCCCTTATGTGTCCAAGTTCAGAGGGAGCTCAAGGGTCCCAAGGCAAGGCTCACACAAGAGGAACAGAACCTAGGTTCTAGGAGTATAGTGGAAGTGTAGAACATAGTTGAAAAAGAGTTTGTTTAAAACTGGACTGACAAGTCCATTTTGAAAGTAATCAGTAGCAGAAGTGTTTGAAATCAGTTAGGGTAATGAACAAACTCAAACACATAGAATCAGTAATCACACCAAGGGGTCAAGGGGTTTTGGGAATACATTGTATGAAGCATATGACCCCAGTAGGGGCCAGGTTTGGTCATGCACAACAATAGCTGATACTGGCATGCCCACAAACTAGCCAGAGAACACAAACACATAGAGGGGATATGGGTTTTGGGATTCATAAGTCAGCAAACACATAACAAATGACTAACAGAGTACACACATAGGGAGGCATTAATTTAAAAGGGAAAGAGAACATATTACAACATGCTAGTAATGTAACTTGACTGCAGAAATATAACCCGAAGTAGACAAGAATGAGAGAACTTGGAACAATTAGAGAAACATGTTGTTGTTGAGGCTTGAGAATTAACTAGGACATACCAGTAGAGAAGCAAAGTGCAGAAAGGAAAAGTAAGCAAGATTTCACTGTCTAGCCTTGGCTTTCAGCCGGCTAGACAGAGCAGCAAAACAAGTAGCAGTAGAGAAAGAGAGAGTTTTTGAGTGTAAGTGTGTGAGTTTTTGAGAGTAGAATTAGATGGTTGCGGCTAGGGTTCTTGTAAGGTTGCAGAGAAAATTGAGAGGGAAGGGATTCAAAGACGGTGTTTGGTGAAAAGTGAATTAGGGTAAGGGGTCGTTCAAGTTTATTTTAGGAAGGGTGAATGCTGGCCGTTGATCTGAATGATCAACTGCCTGGATTAAAAAGGGTAGGTAGGGGATCTGGGTTGGGCAGGTTAAATTAGGTTAGGGGTCAAGTTAAAAATTGAAATTGGTCCGGGGAAATTGGATCTGATTTGGGGTTGATTTTAGGCTAAAAATTAAATACAATTGGGCTATTATTTAAATAGCTAATTTTTCTCTTTTTAAATTATAAAAAATAGTAAATAAATTTCTGAGAATAAATTGAAAGCACTAAAATAATTTATAATATATAATTAACAATTTAAAAATATAGGATCCCATTTTATAAATATGAGACAAATTTAAACCTAAAAAATGGCTAATATTGCAATTGTGTGCAATTAGCTTTAAAAATACTAAATGAAATTGTAAAAATATGTAAAAATTATCTTAATCATATTTTGGCATAAATATAAGAATCCAATAGTTGAATCATCAAAAATAGTAATTTTGAAAATAATTATTGAGATTTTGTGGATAAAAGAGAGAAAAATAAATCAATTTAAACCTTTAAAAATTATGGCAAAATAATAAAATATTTGGACATGCTTATATATGCATATATGCTATTTTGAAGGTTTTGCATATTGAAAATATATAGGGAAAAATTGGGTATCAACATCTAAAACGGTAAAAATATACTTTATTTTTCAAAAAAATGCCACATATACAGAAAAATCCATGTGGCAGGCGAGTGCACCCACACTTTTTGCCACATCAGCATCTAGGGGGGTAATGTCTCTCAAAAGGCCAAGTTGAAGGGGGATAATTAAGATTGGGCATAGTTCGGGGAGGATACTAATAATCTGAGCCAAGTTTAGGGGTGGTTTACGGTATTTTGCCATTTTATGTATTTATTATATGTTTGTGTTTAATTGATATGGTGAAATCTGAATAGTTTTAAATATTAGGATTTTGTACATAGTGTAAATAAGGAAGGATTTGGTAAATAAAACTTAGTAGATTTTAAATACCTAAAAGTTAGAAAAATAATTAAATGACTATTTTATCTAGTATGGAATCTATTTTCGTGCTTTTAATATAGTATAGAATAGATAGATAAAATCTAAGGGCAAAGAATACAAAAAATTTCCTAGAGTCTCCTTATTGAAAAAAAAAAATCTTCTCCCTCTTACAACTTGTTTGGATGGTTGTTACCTATTGTATCGTATTGTATTGTTACTTTAAATACAATGTTTGTTTTGATTGTTATTTAAATTTTATTGTATCGTATCGTTAAATCCGTCGTTACGTAACGATGAAATGTGCCACATTATGTAACGACCGATTTGGTGTGGTCGCGTCGTTTCCTTGTGTTTTTCTCTCAATTTCACCCTTCATTATTATTAAATAATTTTATTTTATCATTTACATATCCTACTTTTTTATATACCGTATCATAATTTTTCTTTGTAATATTGCAAGTTTATTCATCATATTGATGGTGCATGATACCATGAAATGACGGCAAAACGACACAATCCATCCAAACATTGTATTCATCAAACGATACAGTACAATACTATACAATACAATACGATATGATACATTATGAAACGATATGTAACAACCATCCAAACAAACTGTTAGAATAGTACATGCTTTTGTACGATTTTGTGGGTTGATATTTTTGGACTGTCAATCGTTTTCCCTTTTTCTTTTTTGAACGATTTGTACAAAGTAAAATTTTATATGATTTTCAATGTCCTAAATATTAGGACTTCTTACTTAATTCAAATAAGGAATGAAAATAAGCAAGAATTTAGTTGATTTTGGATTTCTAAATATTAGAAAAATAACTTAAATTATATTTTTGTCCAATATGATACATATTTTTAAATGGGTAAAAAGAAAAGGCGAACGACATTGCGTCAAGGGTCTTCGTGCTTTTAATAAAATATAGATACTGATTTACCCCCTCTTAGAGAGGTTATCACTTATTTACATTAGCATACATAATTTGCATTCATATATAACATAATGTACTAGACTCTATACTAGTTACTTGGCACGTGCATTGCACGTATATTTCGAGTCTTGTAGTATACAATATGGTAAAATAATATCAATATTACTAAATCAAAATATTAATTAAATAATTATACATGAAATAATAAAGTACAAGCTGATTATTTGTCATGATTTGCCATATAACCTCCATGCATTAGATGCAACACTATAAATAATAAAGTACAAGCTGAGTATTTGTCATGATTTGCCAATATGTAACCTCCATACATTAGATGCAACCCTATAAATAATAAATAATGAAATATTGAGTTGACGTTTGTTCTTATTGAATAATTATCTTTATATGTAAATATAGATTGGCACACATGCAATAATACTTTTTCGACAAAATAAAACTTTTATAGTTTATTTCAATCTAAATAAAGATCACTAATCTTTTTCGACTTTAATTTTCTTATTTGTTATTAGACGTTGATCTTTTTATCCACCGCTCTTGTAGTTATAGTAATGTACTAATGTTATTGAACTCCTTTTTCCATGAAAAAGGACAAGTTTTTTTCAAGAAGTCGTGTGCAGTAATTGACAAATAAGATGGAGAATTAAAACACAATTAATAAAATCTTCGTATTAGAATAAGAAGTGTAAAACCAACTTTGTTGAGCAAAAAGCATTTTAAAGGAAGAATTACAAATAAATTTATTCTTTTCTTTTTAAATGCAATTACGTGTTGAGGTGGCGTTGTCCTTTCATACATACCCAAACCAACGTACAAAAAAGAAGGGGGATATAGCATCCTTACCCCCCTAGTTCTGCACAGCTATGCACAAAACATTAAGTAACTTACAACTTCCCCCAATAATAGAATTTATTCCAAACATTGACATGGGCATGTCCTAACACCACCGAACCATCAAGCATCCACTAATCCGTCCTGACCTACCCCTATTCCAAAAGCTGAACTATTGTATAGGAAATTTATCTACCTTACGATTATTTATATAAGAAACTAAAATGAGATATAAAAAACTTGAACACATTAAAAGAATAGGAAAGTGAGATCAAATAATGCTCTGTGGAAATGACGTAAATATATACTCCCTCCATTTTATATTAAATGAGGTACTTTCCTTTTTGGTATGTTCCAAAATAAATGACACATTTCTAAATTTGGAAATAATTCAACTTTAAACTCTTTCATTTTACTCATTTACCCTTAATGAGAAGCTTTTATAATCACACAAAAGTCATGGTCCCACAAACTTTTTACCCCTTAAGTTTTTAAGACCACAAGTTTCTAAAGTTTTATTCTTTTTTCTTAAACTCCGTGCTGAGTCAAACTACCTCATTTAATATGAAACGGAGGGAGTATATAACTGACTTACCAATAGTAATTTAGAAATAATCTACTTTATTTCTTGGTTCTCTCTATGTCGTCTCACTAATGTGTATATGTATAATCTGTGAAAATGCGATAGAGAAGTAAAAGAAAAAAGGTAATGGAATTAGGGTGTCACGATCCGGCTTTCCCATCCTCGGAAGTCGTGATGGCGTCTACTAATGCGAGCTAGGCAAGCCAATCCTTAACTGCTTATTTCATTAACAGTTTCTTCTTTTAACAATTATCAGTGACAACATGAAAGCAACAAAATTTAAATAATTATGCGGAAGACTTAAATTAAAGAACACGAAACAATAATGCGGGAATCAACATATGCCTTTATCCAAGAACTGATGTCACATTACTCACGAACTTCTAAGAGTACCAAATACAACCGTTTGAAAGGAAAAAAATATAAGTTGTTTGTCTCGAAATACAGGAGATAACAGACTGGAATAGAAGATAGAGAAGACGCCCGGGCCTGCGGACGCCTGCAAGGCTACCTCAGTGTCTCATTGGACTGAAGGCTGGCCCCCCCGCGCTACTGCTGCTGTCCAAGGCCTGGATCTGTGCAAAAGAGCATAGAGTGTAGTATCAGCACAACCGACCCCATGTGTTGGTAAGTGTCCAGCCTAACCTCGGCGAAGTAGTGACGAGGCTAGGACCGGACTCCAAATAAACCTGTGCAGTTCATATACATATATACAGTGGACAAGAGATACATAAATAACAAGTCAATGTGGGAGGGGCAAACATGATGGGGGGAGATAACAATTTCAAACAGAAATAGAAATCCTCAATAACAGAAAGAAATAGCAAAGCCCGAATATCAACAAGAATTAAAAGTCAACAATTTGCACGGCATCACCCTTCGTGCTTTTACTCCTATTCTCACCAAAACAATACACGACATCACCCTTCGTGTTTTACGCTCTTCCTCACCCAAACAACAATCACAAGGCAAATAGGGTAAAGGAATCTATAACCTCGAAGTAAATCAAATAACAACAAGTAATGAAAGAGACAACATAACTCGGATGTCAACAAGGAATCAGGAATCAACAAATGCACGGCATCACCCTTCGTGTTTTTACTCTCGTCCTCACCAAAACAATCATATAATAAAAATATGCACGGCATCACCCTTCGTACTTTTACTCTCTTTCCTCACCATATAATCAATAAAATCGGCACGGAATGGTACATCGTGCGGTACGGCATCACCCTTCGTTCTTTACACTCTTTCCTCACAATAGCAAACAATGCACGACATCACCCTTCGTGCCTTAACACTCTTTCACACCCAAACAACAATCACAAACAAAGGGGCAAGGGAGTAGACAAATAATGGTAGAAATCCCAGCAAGGGAACACAATTAAGCAGTTAAACCCCGACAAGGGAACAATATCAATATTCTCAGCTTCCCGGCAAGGGAGATAATCAACAAAACAACAAACATCCCGGCACGGGAGCAATTTAATAATTCTTTCTCTTTCTTTCACTTTCACTTATCATCTCACTTTACCACCTGAGCCAACGCCATAGAGGTTAAATCATCTCGTACACTTTCACAATTCATATTATAACTCGAGCTAACACTCCTCGAAGTGCAGGGATCAAAATTTCTTTCACATGTTTGTTACGCTATATAGAAAATCATCATTAAGGCATGGAAGATACAACAAAATCAGAATATCCGTAATATAAGGACTCACGGTCATACTAGATACCAACGTATAGATACTCGTCACCATGCCTATACGTCGTACTCGACAATTAACATGTAGCAAATAAGACTCAACTCCTAATCCCTCAAGCTAAGGTTAGACCAAACACTTTCCTCGAAACATTGAACACCACTCAAGCCTCAATTATAGCCTTAACCCTTGATTCCACCACCAATCCGCTCGAATCTAGTCACAAGTTACTTAATTACATCAATAAGTGCTAAATGAATCAATCCCAATGCATGAAAATGAGTTTTCCCAAAGTTTTACTCAAAAAGTCAAAATCACCCTCGGGCCCACGTGGTCGAAACCCGAGATTCGGACCAAAATCCATTTACCCATTCCCCCAAGAATTCAAATGTATAATTTGTTTTGAAATCGGACCCCAAATTGAGGTCCAAATCCCCAATTTTTAGAAAAACCTAGGTTCTACCTTAAACACCCATTTCCCCCCATGAAAATCTTTGATTTTAAGTTGAAAACATGTTAAAAGATGTTAAGGAGTGAAGAAAATGAGTTAGAAATCACTTACCAATTGTTTTGGAGAAGAAAAGTTATTTAGAAAATCGCCCCTTATGTTTTGGGGTTTTGAAAAGTGTAAAGATAACTGAAATTCACGTGAACTTATACCCCTCTTAAGCCCCCACTGCGAACCGCGCTAAACCGATCGCGGCCGCGCTGGCCCCTCCTGAAGACCTGCATATCTTTGCCCCGCGCGGACCGCGCAAAGCTGACTACAGCCGCACAGCACCCACCGCGGACCGCGCAAAGGTGATCGCGGCCGCGCTGTCCCCTTCGCGGCCGCACGCGATTCCTCGCGGGCCGCGCTAGAGTTTTAAGAGGTCTGCAATATTTTCCTGAACCTGCAACATCTGATCTCTTAAGCCTACAACATCCCGGAACCTACTCGGAACTCATCCGAGCCCTCGAAGCTCTAACCCAAGTATGCACACTACCTCAAAACACTCTACGAACATAGTCGTGTGATCAAATCATTAATATAACATCATGAACATCGAATTAAGTCTCAAGATCAATTAATTTTTCTCAGATTTCCTTTTAAACATCAATTTCCTGATTAGGGTCCGGATCACGTCAAACGACGTCCGTTTTTAACCAAACTTTACAGGAGTGATTCAAAACATATCTACGACTTGTATCGGGCGCCGGAACCAAGATACGGGCCCGATACCATAGTCTTCTAATCAAATTTTATTTCCAATTTCCTTAATTATTTCAAGAAAACAATTTCACTCAAAAATTCATTTCTCGGGCTTGGGACCTCGGAATCCGATTCCGAGCATACGCCCAAGTCCCATATTTTCCTACAGACCTTCCGAGACCATCAAATCACGGGTCTCGGTTCGTTTACCTAAAATCACGGGTTTGGGTCGTCACATTCTTCACCTCTAAAACAACCGTTCATCCTCGAACGGACAAAAGAAGGAAGTACCTGAGTAGGAAAATAGATGAGGATAACGGCTCCGCATGTTGGACTCGGACTCCCAGGCCGAAGCCTCAGGGGGCTGACCTTTCCAATGAACACGAACAGAGGGGAGATTCTTGGATCTCAACTGACGAATCTGCCAGTCTAGAATTGATATTGGCTCCTCCTCATAGGACAAGTCTGTGTCCAACTGGACAGTACTGAAATCTAACACGTGGGATGGATCGACGTGATATTTCCGGAGCATAGACACATGAAAAACTAGATGCGCGGCTGATAAGCTAGGCGGCAATGCAAGTCTATAAGCCACCTCTCCCACTCTGTCAAGAATCTCAAAAGACCGATAAACCTAGGGCTAAGCTTGCCTTTCTTCCCAAATATCATCACGCCTTTCATAGGCGACACTCGGAGCAATACCCGCTCACCAACCATGAAAGGCACGTCTCAAACCTTGCGATCTGCATAGCTTTTTTGCCTGGACTGAGCTGTACGAAGCCTATCCTGAATGATCCTGACTTTGTCCAAGGCCTTCTGAACCAGATCCGTACCCAACAACCGAGCCTCTCCCGGCTCAAACCATCCAACCGGAGATCGACATCGCCTACCATATAAAGCCTCGTAAGGAGCCATCTGGATACTCGACTTGTAGCTGCTGTTGTAGGAAAACTCTGCTAAAGGTAAAAACTGATCCCACAAACCTCCGAAGTCAATAACACAAGCCCGGAGCATATCCTCCAATATCTGAATAGTCCGCTCGGACTATCCATCCGTCTGAGCATGAAATGCTGTACTCAACTCAACCTGGGTGACTAACTCTCGCTGAACTGCTCTCCAAAAGGGTAAGGTGAACTACGTACCTCAGTCCGAAATGATAGATACCGGCACACCATGAAGGCGAACAATCTCCCAGATATAGATCTCAGCTAACCTCTCGGACGAATAGGAGACTGCCACAGGAATGAAATGCGCTGACTTGGTCAGCCTATCAACAATGACCCAAACTGCGTCGAACTTCCTCCGAGTCAGCGGAAGCCCAACAACAAAATCCATAGTGATCCGCTCCCATTTCCACTCGGGAAGCTCAATCCTCTGAAATAAACCACCAGGCCTCTGATGCTCATACTTAACTTGCTGACAATTCAAACACCGCGCCACATATGCCACAATATCTTTCTTCATTCTACGCCACCAATAATGCTGCCGCAAATCCTGATACATCTTCGCGGCGCCCGAATGGATAAAGTACTGGGAACTATGGGCCTCCTTTAAAATCAACTCTCGAAGCCCATCCACATTAGGCACACAAACTCGACCCTGCAATCTCAGAACTCCATCATCACCTAAGGTAACCTGCTTGGCACCTCCACGCTGCACCATGTATCTAAGGACACACAAATGGGGATCATCAAACTGCCGATCACGAATACGCTCCAATAATGAAGAACGAGCGACCGTGCAAGCCAATACTCGACTAGGCTCAGAAATATCCAACCTCACAAATCGATTGGCCAAAGCCTGAACATCCAAAGCAAGCGGCCTCTCACCGACTGGAATATAAGCAAGACTGCCCATACTGGCTTACTTTCTACTCAAAGCATCGGCCACCACGTTGGCCTTTCCCGGGTGATATAAGATAGTGATATCATAATCCTTCAACAACTCCAACTACCTCCCCTGCCGCAAATTCATTTCCTTTTGTTTGAACAAATACTGAAGACTCTTGTGATCGGTGAACACCTCACATGCCACGCCATACAGATAATGCCTCCAAATCTTCAATGCATGAACAATGGCTGCCAACTCTAAATCATGCACTGGATAGTTCTTCTCATGAATCTTCAACTACCTCGAAGCATAGGCAATGACCTTGCCCTCCTACATCAATACTGCACCAAGCCCAATGCGAGATGCATTACAATAAACGGTGTAAGGCCCTGAAACTGTGGGCAGGACTAACACCGGTGCCATAGTCAGAGCTGTCTTAAGCCTCTGAAAGCTCGCCTCACACTCGGCTGACCATCTGAACTGGGCATCCTTCTGAGTCAACCTGGTCATCGGGGCTGCAATGGATGAAAACCCCTCAACGAACCGACGATAGTAGCCTGCCAATCCCAAGAAACTCCGAATCTCTGTAGCTGATGCTGGTCTAGCCCAGTTCTTGACCGCCTCAATCTTCTTCAGATTAACCTGAATACCCTCTGCAGATACAATATGACCCAGAAATGCAACCGAACTCAACCAGAACTCACACTTCGAAAACTTAGCATATAGTTGAATATACTTCAGAGTCTGAAGAACCACTCTGAGCTGCTGCTCGTGCTCCTCTCGGCTGCGGGAATATATCAAAATATCATCAATGAAGACGATCACGAACGAATCCAAATAAGGCCTGAACAATCGGTTCATCAAATCCATAAAAGCTGCTGGGGCATTTGTCAACCCGAATGACATGACCAAGAACTCATAATGCCCGTACCGAGTGCGGAATGCTATCTTAGGGACATTGGATGCCCTAATCCTCAACTGATGGTAGCCAGATCTCAAGTTAATCTTTGAAAATACCTTGGCACCCTGAAGCTGATCGAACAAATCATCAATCCTCGGAAGTGGATACTTATTCTTGATCGTGACCTTGTTCAACTGCCGGTAATCAATGCACATCTTCATCGAACCATCATTTTTCTTAACAAACAACACCGGCGCACCCCAAGGCGAAACACTGGGTCTAATAAAACCCTTCTCAAACAAGTCCTGTAACTTCTCCTTCAATTCTTTCAACTTAGGCGGGGCCATACGGTATGGCGGGATAGAAATGGGCTAGGTGCCCGGAGCCAAATCAATGCAAAAGTCGATATCCCTGTAGGGTGGCATACCCAGCAGGTCTGAGGGAAAAACCTTAGGAAACTCCCAAACAATGGGCAGATAATCAATAGAAGGGACCTCCGCACTAGGATCGTGAACATAAGCAAAATAGGCCAAGCACCCCTTCTCGGCCATATGCCGAGCCTTCACATACGAAATAACACTTCGGTAGAATGACCAGGAGTCCCTCTACACTCTAAACGAGGCATACCCAGTAAAGCTAAGGTCACAGTCTTGGCATGACAGTCCAAAATAGCATGGTAAGGTGATAACCAGTCCATTCCCAAAATAACGTCGAAGTCGACCATGTCTAAAAACAATAAATCAACACAGGTCTCAAGACTCCCAATCACCAAAATACAAGAGCGATGGACTCGATCGACCACGATAGAATCACCCACTGGTGTAGATACGTAAATAGGGATACTCGATGAATCACTAGGCATGACCAGGTACAGTGCAAAAGAAGAGGATACATACGAATACGTAGACCCTGGATCAAATAATACTGAAGCATCTCTATCACAAACCAGAATAGTACTTGTAATAACTGCATCTGAAGCCTCAGCCTCGGGCCTGCTGGAAGGGCGTAACATCGGGGCTGGGCCCTACCACCTTGAACTACCTCTCTGGGACGGCCTGCTGCTGGCTTGCCTCCACCTCTGTCGGCCTGAGCTCCACATCTAGGACCTCTACCTCCACCTCTAGCACCTCTACCCCCACCCTTAACTGGCTGGGCAGGTTGTGGAACACCTGGTGCCTGTACTATCGCACAAGAACCTTGATTCTGAGAGCTACCCGGTGCTCGAGGGAAAAACCTGGCAATGTGACCCAGATCACCACAAGTGTAACAAGCCCTCGGCTGCTGAAACTATTGGCCTTGTTGACCTGAATGACCACCTCGGAAACTCTGAAGCGGCGGTGCACTAATGGGAGCTGGTGGTGCACTGTAAGGCTGCTGATCAGAATAATGCGTCTGAGAACCACGACCACCTGAAGTACCGTGAGAGACCTGGAGAGCTGACTGAAAGGGCCTAAGAGGATGGCCCTACCATATGAATCTCTACCTCCAGATGAGGTACCACTGAATCTGCCTAAATGACGGGGCCTCTTATCTGACCCATGACCACCTCCCTGTGACAGAATCATCTCAACCCTGCGGGCCACATTGGCCGCTTCCTGGAAAGTGATCTCACTCCCGGCCTCCTTGGCCATCTGAAGACGAATTGTCTGAATAAGACCATCAATAAAACTCCTCACCCTCTCTCTCTCGGTGGGAAGTATGACAATAGCATGGCGAGCTAGATCGATGAACCTGGTCTCATACTAGGTGACCGTCATGGAACCCTGCTGGAGGCGCTCAAACTGCCTCCGAAAGGCCTCTCTCTAAGTCACGGGGAGAAACTTCTCCAAAAACAACGCTGTGAACTGCTCCCAAGTCAAAGATGGCGAACCGGCTTGTCTAGCTAAGAAATAATCCCTCCACCAAGTCTTGGCGGATCCAGACAGACAAAAGGTAGAAAAATCAACTCCATTGGTCTCAATGATCCCCATGTTCCGAAGAACCTCGTGACAACTATCCAGAAAATCCTGGGGATCCTCAGTAGATGCACCGCTGAATGTAGAAGTGAAGAGCTTGGTGAACCTATCCAGCCTCTACAAAGCATCGGCAGACATAGCCGCTCCATCGCCGGTCTAAGCTACTACACCTGGCTGGACCGCCACAACTGGTTGAACCGCTGGAATCTGAACCTAGGGAGCTACCTGCTCTAGAGTGCGCGTAGCAGGAGTCTGAGCCCCTCCTCCAGCCTGAGAAGTGGCTGGTGCTACTGGAAGCAAACCTGCTCGGGTGACACTCTCCATGAGGCCCACCAATCGGAACAGAGCGTCCTGAAGAACGAGGGTGGCAATGAACCCCTCTGGGACCTGAGCTGGGCCCACTGGAACTGCTGGGGTCGGAACCTCCTCCTCAAAATCAACCTGAGGCTCCGCCACTAGTGCTGCTGGTCGGGGCTGAGCTCTGCCCCTACCTCGGCCTCCAGCACGGCCTCTGCCTCGCCCTCTGCCCCTAGTGGGAGCTGCTGTAGGGGGCTCGAGCTGCTGAGCAGTAGATAAGGAAGCGCGTGTTCTCACCATCTGCGAAGAACAGAGTAGAAGTTCAATTAGCATTTGGGGAACAAATCCGCACGACAAGAAAGAACAAATGTGAGATTTTCCTAACTTTGTAGCCTCTGGGGGATAAATACAGACGTCTCCGTACCGATCCCTCAGACTCTACTAAGCTTGTTCGTGAGTTGTGAGACCTATGCAACCTAGGTCTCTGATACCAACTTGTCACGACCCGGTTTTCCCACCCTCGGGAGTCGTGATGGCGCCTACTAATGCGAGCTAGGCAAGCCAATCCTTAAATGCTTACTTCATTAACAGTTTCTTCTTTTAACAATTATCAGTGACAACATGAAAGCAATAAAATTTAAATAATTATGCGGAAGACTTAAATTAAAGAACACGAAACAATAATGCGAGAATCAACATATGCTTTTACCCAAGAACTGGTGTCACATTACTCACAAACTTCTAAGAGTACTAAATACAACCGTTTGAAAGAAAAAAAATATAAGTTGTTTGTCTCGAAATACAGGAGATAACAGACTAGAATAGAAGATAGAGAAGACACCGGGCCTGCGGACGCCTGCAAGGCTACCTCAGTGTCTCACTGGACTGAAGGCTGCCCCCCCCCCCCCGCGCTACTGCTGCTGTCCAAGGCCTGGATCTGTGCAAAAGAGCATAGAGTGTAGTATCAGCACAACCGACCCCATGTGCTGGTAAGTGTCCAGCCTAACCTCGGCGAAGTAGTGACGAGGCTAGGACCGGACTCCAAATAAACCTGTGCAATTCATATATATATATAGAAATAACCAGTCAATGTGGGAGAGGGAAAACATGTTGTGAGGAGGTAACAGTTTCAAATAGAAATCCTCAATAACAGAAAGAAACAGCAAAGCCCGAATATCAACAAGAATTAAAAGTCAACAATTTGCACGGCATCACCTTTCGTGCTTTTACTCCTATTCTCACCAAAATAATACACGGCATCACCCTTCGTGTTTTACGCTCTTCCTCACCCAAACAACAATCACAAGGCAAATAGGGTAAAGGAATATGTAACCTCGAAGTAAATTAAATAACAACAAGTAATGAAAGAGACAACATAACTCGGATGTCAACAAGGAATCAGGAATCAACAAATGCACGACATCACCCTTCGTGCTTTTACTCTCGTCCTCACCAAAACAATCATGTAATAAAAATATGCACGACATCACCCTTCGTGCTTTACACTCTTTCCTCACAATAGCAAACAATGCACGGCATCACCCTTCGTGCTTTAACACTTTTCCTCACAATAGCAAATAATGCACGACATCACCATTCGTGCTGTAACACTCTTCCTCACCCAAACAACAATCACAAACAAAAGGGCAAGGGAGTAGACAAATAATGGTAGAAATCCCGGCAAGGAAACACAATTAAGAAGTTAAATCCTAGCAAGGGAACAATATCAATATTCTCAGCTTCCCGGCAAGGGAGCAATTTAATAATTCTTTCTCTTTCTTTCACTTTCACTTCTCATCTCACTTTACCACCTGAGCCAACGCTCCATAGGGGTTCAATCATCTCGTACACTTTCACAATTCGTATTATAACTCGAGCCAACACTCCTCGAAGTGCAGGGATCAAAATTTCTTTCACATGCTTGTTACAATATATAGAAAATCATCATTAAGGCATGGAAGATACAACAAAGTCAGAATATCGGTAATATAAGGACTCACGGTCATACTAGATACCAACGTATAGATACTCGTCACTATGCCTATACGTCGTACTTGACAATTAACACGTAGCAAATAAGACTCAACTCCTTATCCCTCAAGCTAAGGTTAGACCAAACACTTAACTTGAAACTTTGAACACCACTCAAGCCTCAATTATAGTCTTACCCCTTGATTCCACCACCAATCCGCTCGAATCTAGTCACAAGTTACTTAATTACATCAATAAGTACTAAATGAATCAATCTCAATGCATGAAAATGAGTTTTCCCAAAGTTTTACTCAAAAAGTCAAAATCACCCCGGGCCCACGTGGTCGAAACCCGAGGTTCGGACCAAAACCCGTTTACCCATTCCCCCACGAATTCAAATGTATAATTTGTTTTGAAATCGGACCCCAAATTGAGGTCCAAATCCCCAATTTTTAGAAAAACCTAGGTTCTACCTTAAACACCCATTTCCCCCATGAAAATCTTTGATTTTAAGTTGAAATCATGTTAAAAGATGTTAAGGAGTGAAGAAAATGAGTTAGAAATCACTTACCAATCGTTTTGGAGAAGAAAAGTTATTTAGAAAATCGTCTCTTATGTTTTGGGGTTTTGAAAAGTGTAAAGATAACTGAAATTCACGTGAACTTATACCCCTCTTAAGCCCCCACTGTGGACCGCGCTAAACCGATCGCGGCCGCGTTGGCCCCTCCTGAAGACCTGCATATCTTTGCCCCGCGCGGACCGCGCAAAGCTGATCGCGGTCGCACAGCACCCACCGCGGACCGCGCAAAGGTGACCGCGGCCGCGCTGTCCCCTCCGCGGCCGCACGCGATTCCTCGCGGGCCGCGCTATAAGGTTCAGGGGCCTGCAATATTTTCTTGAACCTCCAACATCTGGTCTTTTAAGCCTACAACATCCCGGAACCTACTCGGAACTCATCCGAGCCCTCGAAGCTCTAACCCAAGTATGCACACTACCTCAAAACACTCTACGAACATAGTCGTGTGATCAAATCATCAATATAACATCATGAACATCGAATTAAGCCTCAAGATCAATGAATTTTTCTCAGATTTCTTTTTAAACATCAATTTTCCGATTAGGGTCCGGATCACGTCAAACGACGTCCGTTTTTAACCAAACTTTACAGGAGTGATTCAAAACATATCTAAGACTTGTATCGGGCGCCGAAACCAAGATACGGGCCCGATACCATAGTCTTCTAATCAAATTTCATTTCCAATTTCCTTAATTATTTCAAGAAAACAATTTCACTCAAAAATTCATTTCTCAGGCTTGGGACCTCGGAATCCGATTCCGGGCATACACCCAAGTCCCATATTTTCCTACGGACCTTCCGAGCCTGTCAAATCACGGGTCCGGGTCCGCTTACCCAAAATGTTGACCGAAGTCAAATTTATTCATTTTAATATCAAAACTTAGCATTTTTCACAGAATTTCATGTTTAAGCTTTCCGGCTACACGCCCGGACTGCGCACGCAAATCGAGACAACCTTAAATGAGGTTTTCAAGGCCTCGGAGACACAGAATTCAATTAGAGACCGGTGATGACCCCTTTGGGTCGTCACATAGGGTAAACATGTTTTTTTTTTCTTTTTTCTTTTTTCGTTTTTACTCTTTCGTTGAATTAGTTATTTCGCAGAATTAATGCCATTTCTTTAATTTCAAGCACAGGGATGATCATTCCAAATAAATTCTTCATTTCATTCCTTAACTTGGAAAGTAAATATTCCACTATCTTATGCATGTAACCACATATAGTATATGCCAGCTCATTCATGGCGTCAATTTAGCAATGGATAAAAAACCCAGTTATAAAATTAACTTGTATGTGAGTTATTTCTAAACACAATAAATAAATTTTTCAAGACCATGACAAAGTGAGTTATTACAGTACGTGACATAGATTTCACAAGAATTAAAAATGATAAAAATATATAGATAATATAAAAATGTAGTTAAGAAAGTAGAACCCCATTTATTGTTATTTTCACTTTTATCCATCACTTTGAATCTGTTGTCATCCCTTTGGCTATGGAAAATTGTAGTACCGCACGTGATATTCATATGCAGAGATTTGCTCGGCCTTCTTCCAAATGTTCCATAAACCAGTGATGACAGTGGAACCAATCGATGTCATATATATGACCAAGGCGTCGGTTCGGCGATTAATTTCCATTTTGTTAACTCTAACCATATCAATTTCTATTTAAAGGTCATAAAAATGAATACTAATGCATATATTCCCCACAACCCAAGAAATCTTCGTAATTTTATAACCACTAATATTTCAATCCAGCAAAAGTTGCAAACCAATGCACATATTAGTTACTCTACTTTGAAAAGCAAATGATTGGCCAACAACCAAACTGGAAGGATAGAGCATACGGAACATCGTAAAAAAGTTTAATCTCTAGGGTTCTTAAGTAATCAAGACGGGTATGAAGGCTGGCACCGTTTCATTAAATGTTCTAAACCAGGCGACGTTAGAAATTGTAGGCACTATTTTCTTTTTTGACTTTAATAAAATAAATAAGGTATTTAATTAAGTAATTAAGAAGGGTATTTTAGTAATTTAACTTTTAAGGTTCCCACTTTTAATATATACTAGCTTTAGTATACGTGCGTTGCACTTGTGCTTAGCGTCAATCAATGAAGTATGAGTATACGAAGAACATGTAAATCAATTTATCAAATGCTAAGTTTTAAAATGTCTACATTAAGTTAATATTTTAAAATAAGTAACTTTGTACCTAGAAAAGTATAGGGAGTTGCCATTTATTTAAATGAATACCAAAAGAAAGAAAATTAACTAATGGCAACTCACTTAGAATGTATTTTGTCTTCTAATGTTTATCCATATTGTTTTAACGTTTGCATTTTTAACAGTTTGACTCTTACTTCTAAATTATAATCGATTTTATTATAAATTTTAAAAAGAATCATTTGGATTTTTTCGCAAATTAGTTAAATCAAAGATTTTTTTGGTTAATTAGGACTGATCTTAACGTTAAAGAATTTTTTTTTGTTGTTGATTGAAATATTTATATTAGCTCATTCAAAGTTTAAAATATTTAACTGTAATTATAATTCTTATCCAATAAGAATTCTACATTTAGTGTAATTAAAAATTGTTACGTCATCACTTTTGGACTTTTATGTTAGTACAACCATTAGTGTTTGAATATTACCAACACTTTTTCTTTTATTTTTTTAATATTAAATATTTTTTTATTTAAGCTTGGTACTTCAATTTTGAAAAAAATAGGGATTGATTGAGATTACTACGTAAATCTTGAAAAAGTACTCCTAAAACTGGGAAAAAGAAAGGAAAATAAGGACACATACACCAAGAAATAAGGACTACTAAACCTAAATTTTTATGACAAAAAAATACTCGTAAACCAATATAAAAATATACTCGTGAAATGCTTGGAATTCAACACTTTAAATCTAAATAGAGATTATATGAAGGACTCCAATCACATAACATAATTTTTTAGATCAAAGTCCTAAGAGTTAGGAAAATAATTAAGCGATTATTCATAATTATTAGGAAAATAATTAAATGGCGACTTCTACAATTTAAGAAAATAACTTAAATTATTATTTTGTGCAACGTGAAAGCTATTATTAGAGGGTAAAAATACGAACCATTGCGCGTGAACACCATCTAGATGAGTATGAACTATTAAAATATTACATAAATATTCTATAAAAATTATGTTTGAGTGATAAAATAAATATTGTAGAAAAAATATAAGTTCTTGACAATAGTAGCTGTTGAACCTATCTAGTTAACACAGTAAGCAAAAAACTATACCCCATATAAGCCCTCAATCATATCAGTCAATATATTCAACTTAAAAATTATTATAAATTTTATATTATTATTACATTAATTTCATAAGTTATCATTCTTCATTTTTAGTTTTAGCAAGAACATATTAATCCTTGAACATTTAAGTTATTACGTAAAATTTATTTAAAAATTTAAATATTCTTAAGTTCATTATAAAAAACACAAATAATTTAACTAACTGACAAAATATGCATTTTTTCTCGCAAATACAAATTGTGCTATATACTTTAATTAATAAAAAAAAAATATAGTTATTGTTTCTACAAATTAGTAAAGTACCTAGTGTCTATGATTGTAATAAAATTATATGCAATTCACGGGTTCTAAAAAGACTATGATAATACTATTCTAGAAGCATAAAAATATAAAATACATGTTAAAATTAGAATTATGTTTAGTTCTATACGTTAGATAAATATTTTAAACGTAGATATACTTTTTGAAGGAAAAATTAGTTTTTCAAAAGGTATATAAGTTGGTATATAGATCAATTTTCACTATGTGACAGTTAACTCTATATAACTCTCTATAAAATTTTAGGTTATTAGGTATTTTAAATACTTATATTTATTGTTATGTTAATTTTCTCGAACATGAACAATTATTTTTTTCCTTTGAGAATATTTATTTTTTAAATTCAAAACATGACAACTAACCAAAATGTTAGTTTTCAAAATAATTCTTCCATCTAACACTAACTAATTTTTTCAAATCCAAAACCTTCGTTGTTTTCCGATAAATACAATATTTGGCTTGTTCTTTTATTTTAAGCTTCATAATTTATTAAAAATATTTTGGTTCGTTTGTATCTAGAGAAAGAAACATACTCATAATTGCAAAGTTAATTTTGTATTAATGTTCTTTGTGTGGAATTAGGATTATTTAATCTATAAGGAAGAATTATACTTAAACGCTAGTACTTATTTTATTCAATACAAACAAGGAAAGAATTTACATAAATAAAAGCTTACTTGATTTAAATTCTTAAATATTAGGACTTCCTAAATAGTTCAAATAAGGACATATTTTATAATTATAATTTTAGTTGATTTCAAAGTCCTAAATAGTAGGAAAATAAAAAGTTCTAACTATTAGGAAAATAATTAAATTACTATTTTGTCTAGTGTGAAATCTATTTTTAAAGGGTAAAAAAGGCGAATTATATATGGTAACTTTCTTGCTTTAATATATATATATATATATATATATATATATATATATATATATATATATATATATATATATATATATATATATATATATATATATATATAGGTTAGACAAAGGAGAGACTACTTTGTTAGTTGACTGATTGAGATTTGAAGTTTATGTCGACGTTTGAGTTGTCATACAAGAAGCAAAGTTTTTCTGTGGTCCATAGCAATTGAGTGACGAAATATTAGATCTCTCCTTATTGTGTAGTACTATTAGTATTTTCTTTTCCTTTTTCTTGTCCAAAAATTGATTAGATAGGTTAACTAATTCCACTTAGTCGGATAGTTGTTGGACGATCCCATTTGTGAGATTGCACTAAGTATCTTGTTGTTGGTTTTTAAAATTTTGATTTTATACATAGTAATTCTCTTCTTTGTCTAGTATTATTAAAAATAAAGTTCTAACGCATATTGAAAAGAAAATGAGTAAGAAAGTGACACAAAATAGCAATTTTGAGAAGGCTAGTTGGAGGGAAGAAAAGGTATAATAGTTTTTAGAATTATGTGTGTGGAAGAAATTATGGTTGAAAATTGTTCTAGAACTCATTTTAACAAATTAGGATGGTCAAACTTTGTGCAAATATTCAATGGTAAAATCACAAAAATTATGATAAAGTCAAATTAAAGAACAAATGGGATAGCCTTAATTTAACGATCCGACTGGTCGTTCTGAGCTTTAACAATCCGTTCAGTGGTTCAGGGTCTTGAATGACTTTATGTTGTGTATTATGGCTTGGGTGCATGCCCGGATTTGATTTTCGAAGGTTTCAGGATGTATTTGGATGAGTGATTCTTACTTTAGAGGTTTAAGTTGAAAATATTGGCTATGGTTTGAGTTTTGTGAAAAATGACCCCAAAATAGTGTTCTGATTGCTCCGATAGCTTCGTATCGTAATTTTTGACTCGTGTTGCCTGAAATCGAGTTCGGAAGTCCATATGTTAATTTGTGTTATTTTGCCGAAAGTTAACAATTTAAAGGCTTAGAATTTGATAAGTTTGACCGTAGGTTGACTTCATAGCTATCGTATTTGGATTTTTGTTTCGGGACTTGGAATAGGTCCGTTTTGTCATTTAAAACTTGTTTGCAAAGTTGGTGTCAACCCAAGTTGATTTGATAGGAATCAGATGCGCGGTTGAGTTTTTAGAAGTTCTTGAGTTTCATGTTGAATTCATGACTTTTGGAAGTCCGATTCATGGTTTCGGATGTTATTTTAGTGATCTGATCGCGCGAGCGAGTTTGTATTATGTTTTTCGATTTCTGTTGATGTTTCGTTTGGAACCCCGAAAGCTTAGATGAGTTTCAGACGCATTTCAGAGTGTTTGATATAGTTCAAGTTCTGCTAGTTTTGCACATGTGCTTCAGGTCTCGCATTTGTAATATTTGGCTTGAGTCCACTGTTAGTTTTGTATTCATACTTGTACAGGTTATTATGTCTAATAAGTGTCTTGACTGTTACTCGTCACTACTCCACCGAGGTTAGTCTTAATACTTACTGGATACCGCTGTAGTGTACTCATGCTACGCTTGCTGCACATTTTTGTGTAGATCCAGGTACCTCGGAGCGTGTTCATCATTAGATAACTGATTGAGTATTGCTGTAGAGATTTCAAGGTATATCTGCCGTCGCGTTCGCAGGCCTCAGAGTCACCTTCTGAAGTTTTACTTTGTACTGTTTATCTCTATTACAGAACAATTGTATTTAGAGATTTTCTAGTGAACTCAGTAGAGCTTATGTCTTGTATTATCGATTTTGGGATGTTATATACTCCTTCTGTTCCAATTTATGTGAACATGTTTGACTGGGTACGAAGTTTAAGAAAAAATGAAGACTTATGAAATTTGTGGTCCTAAACAAGTTAAAAGGGGCCGAGAGTATTTGTGTGGTTGTAAAAGCTTCTCATTAAGGGTAGAATTATAAGTTTAAGCTAAATTGTTACCAAATTTAGAAAGAGGTCATTCTTTTTAGAACGGACCAAAAAGGAAATAGATTCACATAAACTAGAACAAAAGGAGTATATATTTTGGATTGTTGGCTTTAAATAAAAATTTCAAGTTCATTTTTAATAGTTGATTGGTTGAAATCTTTTATTAATTCAGTAAGTTTTAGGCTTACCTAGTCTTAGAGACAAGGTGCCATCACGACACTTATGAAGAGATTTTGGGTAGTGATAAGTTGGTGTCAGAGCTCTAGGTTCATAGATGCTACAAGTCATAAGCAAGTTTAGTAGAGTTTGGGGATCGGTACAGAGATAGTTGTACCTATCTTTGAGAGGCTACAGAACTATTAGGAAACTTCGCTTCTTTCATTTCTATCGTGCGAGTTTAATGATTTTGGAGTTTAAGCCTTTATCATTCTATTCTCTCATAGATGGTAAGAACACGAGCTGCAGTTTCTGATGATGCTGCCCCCTGAGCCAGTATTGCTAGGGATCGGGGCAGAGGCAGAGGTAGAGGCAGAGGCCGAGGAGGAGCACGTGCTACAGCTAGAGTACCTACCAGAACAGCAGTGAGGAGCCACCAGTAGCTCCAATTGGGAAACAGGTACCAAAGGCGCCTGTTGCTACCTCGGGACTTCAGGAGACTTTAGAGCAGTTCATGAGCATGTTTGGTATGTTGGCTCAGGCGGAATTGATTTCGGTTGCACTAGTTACTTCACATACTGGGAGAGGAGCTCAAACTCCCGCCGCCCGTACTCTAGAGCAGTGAGTCCACATTGGTCAGGTTCTGGTGTCATTCCAGCACAACCTGTTATTTTGGTTCAGCCTGAGTTCAGGACACTAGCATCTGAGGAGGAGCAGTTGAGACTTGAGAGGTTCAAAAAGTATCATCCTCCTATATACAGTGGCCTAGCTACCGAGGATGCACAAGGTTTTCTAGAGAAGTTCTACCGTATTCTCCGCACCATGGGTATTGCGGAGACGAGCAGAGTTGCTTTTACTATGTTTCAGTTGTCTGGAGTAGCATATCAGTGGTGGCATGTTTATGAGGATGGTACTAGTGGATGCAACGCCACTCACTTAGACTCAATTTTCTGAGATGTTTTTGGGGGAGTTTGTTCCCCAGACCCTTCGGGATGCATGGCGCACAGAGTTTGAGTAGCTGTATCTGGGCACTATGACAGTGTTAGAGTACGCTATCAGATTCAGTGAGTTGTCCCGTCATGCACCGAATTTGGTTTCTACAGTTAGAGAGCAATTTCATAGGTTCATTGAGGGGCTCAATTCTATTATCCGAGTCAACATGGCTCGGGAGTTAGATATTGATGTTTCATTTTAGCCGGTGGTAGAGATCTCTTTCCGATTAGAGGGTATACAGGGTTAGGAGAGAGAGGACAGGGAGGCTAAGAGGCCTCATGGACTGAGAGGATCTATTGATCCTTATTTTTGAGGCAGGATACGTTGTGGTAGGGGTTTTGTGGGCAAGCTAGTTCAGTTTACACTTCAGGCTTCACGCGGTGTTTCAAATATTTATGGATCCCAATGTACCCGTACCAGACAGCTTCCACAACTACGCCAGCCGAGGGGCTTCTTTGATTGTAGAGATAGGAGCCACCTAGTGAAAGATTACCTCCAGACAGATGTGTCATAGCGAGGTATTTAGACTACAAGTTCTGCTCCAGGTGGTGTTATACCTGCACCGCCAACTAGGGTTGGAGGTTAGGTGGGTAGAGGTCACCCTGGAAGGGAAGGCCGAGCCGATTGTTATGTTTTTCCTGGTTAGGCAGAGGCTGATGCACCAGATGATGTCATTATAGGTTTGATTTCAATTGATTATAGAGATGCATTTGTATTATTTCGATCCGGTCCCATTGATTGGTAAGATTCACCCTACCTTGCTTCAAATATGGTTGTGTTTTGTGATTCTTGTGCTATGTACCTGTGCTCACGCATGTTAGGGAATTCTATTGTGATAGCCCGTGTCTATCGTCCTGATTTGGTTGCTATTGAGGGTTAAGAGGCTTGGGTGGACTATTTATTAGTTAAATACCGTAGGTTTTGATGTAATTTTTGGATGGTTTGGTCTGACTTGTGATTTAGGTGCTTTATCGGTATAGGAAATCCGCTACGTATTGTGATTTTGTTTCGCAAGATTGAGTTAATAAAATGGTTTAATTTCTTAGATGTTTATCTTACTCGTGATTCCAAGTGGAGAATGGGGACCTTGTGTTCTTTGTGAATAGGTGTGTTTGTGCCGGGCTATGCGCCACAGTGAGGTCATATTAAGGTAAGAATTGTTATGGTTGTTGCATGTGTCTTGCTTTTTCCTTGTGGATTGCATCCACAATATGGTATCGGTGGGGAGTTGTGCATGTTTGGCTTGTTTGACAGTTCTCTCATGTGTTCATGTTTTCATATCATTCATAATAATATTGTGCTTATTGGGTTTAGCTTGTGAGGTATGTGTCCAGGTGACGTTGGGTGTGACTCATTGATTTGGGTGAATGGTTATGAGATTTTCATGTTTCTTGCATTGTTGTCAGTGTTGTGAAGGTTTGGGACAAGGTTCTAGTCGATATGAGACTATTTTCCCGGTACCGAGCTTGGTAATGGGCAACTATTGTGGTTAGAGTTGTTGCTATGGGCATATGGGTGATGTGTTATGTCGCGTGGTTGTATCTTGTGGATGTATGCGTGAGCCTTTGCAACTAGTTGAAGATCTTTCAAAGTATTTGTGCAATAATAGGGCCCTTGATAGATGTGGAAATTTGATTCTGGCATGAGTGGAAGGAACAATCTTCTGTTGAGATGGTGTTGTCAGGCTTGTGTGCATTGAGGTGATGTAGGATCACCCGTGAGTATGTGCATGGTGAGTTTTTACAGTGATTATTGGCTTGGGAAAGACTCTTAGCACGTTCAGGACAAACGTTTGTTTAATAGGGGGAGAATATAACGACCCGACTAGATTTGAGAAACTTTGTCTATATTTTGAAAAATGAGAATTTGAGTTTTGAGAGTCGATTTGGACTCGAATTTTGAAACAAAACACATATATGGACTCGTGGGGTTATGGATAGTCGGAATCTACTCTTGGACCCGAATTTTGATCGGGTGGGCCCGAGGTTGACTTTTGTTGTCTTTTGAGGAATTGTGCAAAGATTATAGCATTATTTATTTGAATTTATTTCTCTTGCATTATTTGATGTTATTGAGTCGATTTAGGTTAGATTTGAGCCGAGTGGAGGTGAATTGTAAAGGGAAAGCTATTTTAGAGTATTGATTGAGTGCTTTTAAGGTAAGTATATTGCCTAACATTTTGTGGTGGAACTATCCCATAGGGATTGATTTGTTTGCACTATTTGAACTATGTGAAAGACGTGTACATGAGGTGACGAGTGTGTACACGACTTATATGTGAAAATTTATCTGGTTTAGACTTTTCAGTTCTTATGTACATTAAAATGAAGTTGTCTTATCATGTTATAGCCTCCATTTTTAAATTTTACCTTACATGTCTTATTTGAAGTTGATTGGTTCATGTTCTACCCCTTTATTGCCAAGTATACTCTTATATGCCTTAATTGAAGTTGTTGACTCTTTTATTGCCATGTTATCTCTTCCGTAGTTGATTATCCTTAATTGAAGTTATCGTTATCTCTTCCATTGTTGACTTATCCTTATTTGAAGTCATTGTTATATGTTACCTCTTCCATCGTTGACTTATCTTTATTTGAGGTCGCTGTTACATGCTATCTCTCATTGTCACACCCCTTTTTACCCCTCCAAAAGATAATGAAATGTTATGGATTGCGGGTTAAAGAGCTTTTCCAATTAAAGTGACAAATTTGAAATAGGGATTATTTTATTTATATAGTTGCCACTTTGAATTGATTTTTGCCGGTGTTCCAAGTCACCTTTTATTTGAATCTCTATTCAAAGGAAGGTTTGACTCTATTATTATTGATCTGTGAAAACAAAGTCCGGGTAAGAAATTCTGTTGACCGGGGAGAAGGTGTAGGGCATTCCCCGAGTCCCGTGGTTCTACCACGGTCACTTTATTGACTACATTTGGCTTATATTTTTTGTAACGTGTGTTTTATTGGTTCTCATCTTTTACCTATGTCCGCTTTTATTGCTTGATTAAATTTATGAAAAGGTTATCTTGAAATAAGTCACGCGTGTGAATACTTATTTTGTTACATATTACAATTATGCCACGAAGACCATACATATAGCCATGATATTTAATTATTTAAAGCACACCTAAATAAACTAGTGCACTTGAATTATTTTCCTAAAACTAATTTAAGATTATTGTAAGGACAAGAGTTATGGAATTGTTTGTGGAAGAAGTGTATGATTTTAGATATTTGAATAAATAAGCTATCATATACCAATACCCTACATCCCATTAATTGAAGCCTAAACTTATTAATGTCCAAATCTTCCAAACTTTAAAGCAAATTTGAATACTATATTTTCAGAAACATGATTAAGCATATAACATTTAAGGACCGATTTACATTATTATTTATAAAGTTTAAATATAAATAAATAAAATCACATAAAATAAGATAAAAAGAACATATGGAAGAATAAACCTTTTAATGCAAGATTTTCAATTAAATGAGTCTCCAAGAGTAAGTACAACAACTCAGACAAACGCCAAACAAGCATAAGCGAAGAAGAACATCAACGCTAGTGAACAGAGCTCCAACGGAATCCTCGACATCGACTATTGACACAACTCTTTGGCGTGTAAAAGGGATGTTTTGAAGTATTTTTATTAGATTTTGGGGTGGTAAATTGCTGATTCTTTTTCGAAAGAATGACACGAGTAGAAGTTCCCCGTAGCGTAGAAGAAGAAATATTTTATTTCTCTCAATTCTCTCCTCTCTTTTCTCTTGTTTTTCTCCCCATCTTCTCAGATTTTCTCTTCTATTTATAGCAAAAACTTTCGAAATTTTTCAGATTTTTTTTATTATTTTATTATTTTTTAGATTTTTTAATTTTTTAATTTTTTAATTAAAAGAAATCCCACTTACATTTTGCTTTTCTTTTTTATAAAATAAATCCCCACCTTTCCTTACTTTTATTTTTTAAAATTTCAACTTTAATTACTTTTATTTTTTAATTTCAACTTTAATTACTTTTCTTTTCTTTTTTCTTTTCCACTTATTTTACTTTTCTTTAAAAAACAATCCACTTTCTTTTGCTTTTCTTTTAAAAATTCTACTTTCTTTTACTTTTAATTTTTTAATTTTCAGCTACCTTTACTTTTATTTTTTAATTCCAACTTTCTTTTTTTTCAATTATTTTAAATCCATCCAAAAATATAATTTTTTTTTTAATATTTTTGGATTTTTTATTATTTTTAAAAATAATTTTAAAAAAATAAAAATAATATTAATAGTAATAATTGACCTTTTAATATTTTGTATTTTCATCTTATAATAAAAAGTGTAACAAAACTAAAAATTGTAGGTTAAAACCCCTAAAATATTTACATAAAAACTAAATATTGTCAAAAATTAGGTGTTCACACTCATATTGTTGCTTGAAAATATGAAGAGTTTTCAAGCAAAGATAAGGTGAGCCATGTGACTAATTTTTGATCATATCTTTATTTAAAAGGGATAAAAGAAAAGAGAAAGGGTGCAACCGAGTCTTGGTTTTGGACATCCTACATATCACGGGTTATAGGGGAATCAGGTCGCGTGTAGTTTAAGAAAATGAGAGAATGATGAGTTTGAGGAGTCGAGTGAGGTACCGTCGAGGCTCCGGTCTGTAGTTCTGTTTTACATTAAAATCAAAAGAAAGTAAACAAGTCTATCAACTATGAGTTACAAGATTCATAATTATAAGTCTTCTAAAACATAATCTTGAGTCTTGACTAGTTCTTCATGTAGACTGAATCACTGAACCTTGATGCTTGTTAGTTGCTGGTGCTAGTTCATTCTTCTACCTCTTCTTCTAATCAAAATTGGAAAATGCAATGCTCGTGATTTCAGTCATGTCTTGAGCAGTCCAAATTTTATCTGCTTCTGCATTTCTAACTCACTTATTTTCCTTTTCTTTTCTTTATTCTGGATTGAGAATTATTCTTTTGGTCATCTCGGACCCTGTGCCTCGAGGTAAAAAACTTGCTCAAACACAAAAATAAACAAACGAACGAATTTGTATGCCCCAATTTTCACTAGGAAAATTTCGTGAGTTATTGTAGTAAAATTCTAAACTACTTCTTTACGAAAAGCACTAAAGTGTCAGGGTTGGTGTACCCTAGGAAAACATGATTCTTTGGGAATGGTGTACCCTGATTGTCTAAATGGTGTCTCAACTAAGGATTGGTGTACCTTATGTTGGAAAACATCGATATAGAATGGTCTACCCCGTATTATCAAAGATACCAGGGAGTGGTATCCTGCACTTAAGATCAGATCAACTAGGGATTGGTGTACCCTACATTGGAAAACACAGCCATGGATTGGTGTACCCTATACTAGTAAGGAGACTAGGGAGTGGTGTACCCTATATTTAAGCTCGACTCAACTAGGGAGTGGGGAATCCTATGTTGGAAAACACAGCTAGGGATTGGTGTACCTTATACTGGTAAGGAGACTAGGGAGTAGATACACTATGTATAAAATAAAATCAACTAGGAAATAGAGACCCTATGTTGGAAAATACAACTAGGGATTGGTGTACCCCATACTGGTAAAGAAATATAACTAGGGGTTGGTACCATGTATTACAGAAATGGAATGTAACCAACTGTTGACACCCTATATTATGAAAAAAATGTTGAATCCCTCAGGGTGAAAAAGTTCTACTTGCATTAAACAAACAAAAATCAAGCCTACTCGAAGAGTACTTCTAACTGGAACTATGAGTTGGATCCTCCTAGGTGAAACGGTTCCACCTTAGTTAAGCTGCGTAAAAACAACTTGAGCGAAGAACACTTCTACCCGGAAATATGAGCTGGATCCCCCTAGACGAAAAGGTTCTACCTGGGTTAAGCTATCTAAAACAACCTGAGCGAAGAGTACTTCTACCCGAAACTATGAGCTGGGTCCCCCTAGGCTACAAGGTTCTACCCGGGTTAAGCTACGAAAACTAAGCCTGGGCGAAGAGTGCTTCTACCAGGAACTATGATTAGGATCCCCCTAGGCGAAAAGGTTGTACCTGGGTTAAGCTATGAATACTAAGCCCGGGCGAAGAATACTTCTACCCGAAAATAGGAGCTGGATCCCCCTAGGCGAAAAGGTTCTACCTGGGTTAAGTTGTGTAAAAACAAAGCGTGGGTGAAAAGTATTTCTACTCGAAAAGATGTGTCACGACCCGGATTTCCCACCCTCGGGAGTCATGATGGTGCCTACTCGTAGAAGCTAGGCAAGCCACGAAATATAGAAAATTCAATCTCTTTCATTTTTAGCTCTTTTTAACGAATTGAATTAACAGTTGATCAACATTTAAATAATAGCGAAAGATGAAATTAAGCGGAAGACTTAGACTAATATAATACCAAAATCAGTACGAAAATGCCAACATGCATCTTTACCCAGAAACCGGTGTCACAATATCCACGGACTGTCTATGAATACTACATACAAATCTCTGAACAAGGAAATACAGTCTGTCTCAAAAACAAGTAAGAACATAACATATAAATAGATAGAAGAGAACGCCACGCCTGCAAGACTACCTCGGGAACTCTGAGTGGACTGAAGGCTGGCTCCCCAAGTGCTACTGTCCAAATGCTACTCCAGTATATGCATATAGTGCAGAATGTAGCATCAGCACAACCGACCCCATGTGCTGGTAAGTGTCTAGCCTAAACCCGACGAGGTAGTGACGAGGCTAGGATCAGACTCCAGATAAATCTGTGAAGTTATATAATATATATCAAAAAAATAAACAGGAATAAACAATGTAAATGGGAGGGGGTACATGCTACAGGGAACATATCAAATCCAACAGAAGCTAAAGAATGATAAGAGAGAACAATTCAAGTTCTACAATAACAATAATAACACTGTTACGGTGAACCCGATCCCTTATTATTTAACACTGTTGCGGAGTGCAACCCGATCCAATATAACATTGTTGCGGCGTGCAACCCGATCCAATATAACATTATTGCGACGTGCAACCCGATCCATTTATATTACTGTTGTGGCGTGCAACCCGATCCAATATGACATTGTTGCGGTGTGCAACCCGATCCAGTATATAATAATGTTGCGGCGTGCAACCCGATCCAATATATATATATACCTTAAACTCAACCATATCACGAGTCCCGGCAAGGGATCAACAATAAACTACACTATCCCGGCAAGGGAATTCAACAGTAAAAGTATATACGTCCCGGCAAGGGAGAATCAGCTATAACCAATCTTAACTCAATCCCTACTCATCTCAGCTAACACCAATACTCAATCATAATTACTTTCCACAAAAATAAACTAAATCCTTGCTCAATATCGAGAATCACCAATTAAAGCATCTGTAGTATCATTTAAGAACACGACAAATATCAGTTTAAGACTCACGGTCATGCTCGACACCAACGTATAGATACTTGTCACCATGCCTATACATCGTACTCAACAAGAAGCAAATAGAAAATAGGACACAACTCCTAATCCCTTAAGCTAAGGTTAGACCGAACACTTACCTCGGACTTGCACGGCCAACTCAAGCCTCAAACACCGCTCTTCCTTTTGAATTCGGCTCCAAATCAATTGTATCTATACATAATAGACTTCATAACATCAATAAATGCTAAACAATCCAATTTCAATGCTTAATTATAGCTTTCTAATCATTCTTCCCGAAAAGTCAAAAATTGACCCCGGGCCTTCTTGGTCAAAACACGAGGTTCAGACCAAAACCCGATCACCCATTCACCTACGAGCCCGAATATATAATTTAATTTCAAATTCGACCCCAAAACGAGGTCTAAATCACAAATAATCAAAAAGCCCTAGCTCTACCCAAATCCCTAATTTTCTACCCTTAATTACATGATTTAAGCCTAGAAATCTAATGGGTGTTAAGGGAAATTGAAGAAAATGAGTCTAAGATTACATACCTATGAATTGGTGGTGGAATCCCCTTTCAAAAATCGCCCAATTTGGAGTTAAGATGAAGAAGTTATGAGTTTTGGTGTAAATCCCGTAATGTCTACTATTCTGGTCTTTTAAAATAACTGGGCGAAATTACTCATCGCGTTCACGATAAACTCAACGCATTAGCGATAGGTTAGGCCTGATAAGCCTTCGCGTTCGCGGAAGTCGGCTCACGTTCGCGGAGAAGAAACTCCTCGAGCCTCGCGTTCGCGTCTAATGGGTCGCGTTCGCGTAGGTAAGATGCCCCTCCCCCTGCCCAGGCTCACTAGTCATCGCGTTCGCGTGAGCTATGTCATGTTCGCGAAGGGTATCCCTCCTTAGCCTCACGTTCTCGACTCCAGCTTCGCATTCGCGAAGGAGAAGTTTGGCTCCTGGGAAATTTGCCTTACGCGTTCGCGAGTGGACCCACGCAAACACGAAGAACAAAATCCCTGGGCACTGAACAACAAAAACCTGCAACTTGTCATAAGTCCAAAACCTTTCGAAACACATCCAAAACACACCCGAGCCCTCGGGGCTCCTAACCAAACATATGTACTAACTCAACAATATCATACGAACTTATCCGTGCGATCAAATCGCCAAAATAACCTCAATAACAACGAATTAAACCTCAAAACCAAAGAACTTCCTCAAACTTCTTAAAACATAATTTTTTGCAGTTTAGGTCCGAATCACATCAAATGACATCCGTTTTTCACCAAATTCCACAGAATCATCTTAAATCATATAAGACCTGTACCGGGCACTGGAACCAAAATAGGGGTCCGATACCATCATGTTCTAATCAAATTTCATTTCAAATTCCTTTAAACAATTTCAGAAAATAATTTTCTTTAAAAATTCATTTCTCGGGCTTAGGATCTCAGAATTCGACTCCGAGCATACGCCCAAGTCCCATATTTTCATGTGGACCCTCCGGGACTGTCAAATCATGGGTCCGGGTCTGTTTACCCAAAATGTTGACCAAAGTCAAATTAACTCATTTTACAGTCAAAATTTATTATATGTCACAGATTTCCACATATAAGCTTTCCGGCTACGCGCCTGGATTGCGTACGTAAATCGAGGTGATGCTACATGAGGTTTTCAAGGCCTCGGAAACACAAATTTCAATTTAAAAGCAAGTGATGACCTTTTGGGTCATCACGTCCTCCACCTCTAAAAAAACTGTTCGTCCTCGAACGGACAGAACAAGAAAGTACCTGAGTCGGGGAAAAGATGGGGATAACAGCTCCGCATATCGGACTAGGACTCCTAGGTCGCTGCCTCAGGAGGCTGACCTCTCCACTGAACACGAACAGAAGGAAAACTCTTCGACCTTAACTGATAAACCTGCCGATCTAGAATAGCCACCGGCTCCTCCTCATAAGACAAGTCCTTGTCCAACTGGACAGTGCTGAAATCTAACATGTGGGATGGATCACCGTGATATTTCTGAAGCATGGACACATAAAACACTGGATGCATGGCTGATAAGCTCGACGGTAATGCAAGTTTATAAGCCACCTCTCCCACTCGATCAAGAATCTCAAACGGACCAATGAACCTAGGGCTAAGCTTGCCCTTCTTCCCAAATCTCATCATGCCCTTCATAGGTGACACTTGGAGCAATACCCGCTCACCGACCATGAAAGCCAAATCTCGAACCTTACGATCGGCATAACTCTTTTTCTTGGACTGAGCTGTACGAAGCCTATCCTGAATAATCCTGACCTTGTCCAAGGCCTCCTGAACCAGATCCGTACCTAACAGCCGAGCCTCTCCCGGCTCAAACCATCCAACCGGAGACCGACACCGCCTACCATATAAAGCCTCGTATGGAGCCATCTGGATACTCGACTGGTAGCTGTTGTTGTAGGCAAACTCTACTAAAGGCAAAAACTGATCCCACGAGCCTCTAAAGTCAATGACACAAGCTCGAAGCATATCCTCCAAAATCTGAATAGTCTGCTCGGACCGTCCATCCGTCTGAGGATGAAATGCTGTGCTCAACTCAACCCGCGTGCCCAACTCTCGTTGAACTGCTCTCCAAAAATGTGAGGTAAACTACATACCTCGGTCCGAAATGATAGATACATGCACACCATGAAGACGAACAATCTCCCGGATATAGATCTCAGCTAACCTCTCGGATGAATGGGAGATTGCCATAGGAATGAAATGCGCTGACTTGGTCAGCCTATCAACAATGACCCATACTGCGTCGAACTTCCTCTGAGTCCGTGGGAGTCCAACAACAAAATCCATAGTGATCCGCTGCCACTTCCACTCGGGAAGCTCAATCCTCTGAAATGAACCACCGGGCCTCTGATGCTCATACTTAACCTGCTGACAATTCAAACACCGAGCCACATATGCAACGATACCCTTTTACATTCTCCGCCACCAATAATGCTGCCGCAAATTCTGATACATCTTTTCGGCATCCGGATGAATAAAATACCGGGAGCTATGGGCCTCCTTTAAAATCTACTCCCGAAGCCCATCCACATTTGGCATACAAACTCGACCCTGCAATCTCAAAACTTCATCATCATCTAAGGTAACCTGCTTGGCACATCCGCGCTGCATCGTGTCCCTGAGAACACACAAGTGGGGATCATCATGCTACCGATCTAGGATACGCTCCAATAATGAAGAACGAGCGACTGTGCAAGCTAACACACGGTTGGGCTCAGAAATATCCAACCTCACGAACTGATTGTCCAAAGCCTGAACATCCAAAGCAAGCGGTCTCTCACCGACCGGAATATAAGCAAGACTACCTATACTGGCTGACTTCCTACTCAAAGCATCGGCCACCACAGTGGCCTTTCCCGGATGATATAAGATAGTGATATCATAATCTTTCAATAACTCCAACCACCTTCTCTGCCTCAAATTCAACTCCTTTTGCTTGAACAAATACTGAAGACTCTTGTGATTCGTGAACACCTCACATGCCACGCTATATAGATAATGCCTCCAAATCTTTAACGTGTGAACAATGGCTGCCAACTCCAAATCATGAACCAGATAGTTCTTCTCATGAATCTTCAACTACCGTGAAGCATAAGCAATGAACTTGCCATCCTGCATCAACACTGCACCGAGTCTAATACGAGATGCATCATATGAGGCTGTATAAGGCCCTGAACTTGTGGACAAAACCAACACTGGTGCCGTAGTCAGAGCCGTCTTGAGCTTCTGAAAGCTCGCTTCACACTCATCTGACTATATAAACTGGGCACCCTTTTGGGTCAACCTGGTCATCGGGGTTGCGATAGATGAAAACCCCTCCACGAACCGACGATAGTAGCCTGCCAATCCCAAGAAACTCCGAATCTCTATAGCTGATGCTGGTCTAGGCCAGTTCTTGACTGCCTCAATCTTCTTCGGATCAACCTGAATACCCTCCGCTGATACAACATGACCCAGAAATGCAGCTGAACTCAACCAGAACTCACACTTCAAGAACTTAGCATATAACTGACTATCCCTCAGAGTTTGAAGAACCACCCTGAGATGCTGCTCGTTCTCCTCCTGACTGCAGGAATATATCAAGATGTCATCAATGAAGACTATCACGAACGAGTCCAAATAAGGCCTAAACACTCGGTTCATCAAGTCCATAAAAGCTGCTGGGGCATTTGTCAACCCGAATGACATAACCAAGAACTCATAATGCCCGTACTGAGTGTGGAAAGCTGTCTTAGGGATGTCAGATGCCCTAATCCTCAACTCATGGTAGCCAGATCTCAAGTCAATCTTCGAAAATACCTTGACACCCTGAAGCTGATTAAACAAATCATCAATCCTCGGCAACAGATACTTATTCTTGATTGTAACCTTGTTCAACTACCGGTAATCAATACACATTCTCATTGACCCATCCTTCTTCTTAACAAACGACGCCGGCACACCCCAAGGCGAAACACTGGGTCTAATGAAACCCTTCTCAAGCAAGTCTTGCAACTGCTCCTTCAACTCTTTCAACTCAGGCGGGGCCATACGATACCGGGGGATAGAAATGGGCTGAGTGCCCGAAGCCAGATCAATGCAAAAGTCAATATCCCTGTCGGGTGGCATACCCGGCAGGTCTGAAGGGAATACCTCAGGAAACTTACGAACAACAGGCACAGAATCAATGGAAGGAACCTCAAGATTAGAATCACAAACATACGCCAAATAGGCCATGCACCCCTTCTCGACCATACGTCGAGCCTTCACATAAGAGATAACACTACAGGTAGAATGACCAAGAGTCCCTTTCCACTCTAAACGAGGTAAACCCGGTAAAGCTAAGGTCACAGTCTTGGCATGACAGTCCAAGATAGCGTGGTAAGGTGATAACCAGTCCATCCCCAATATAACATCAAAGTCGACCATGTCTAGAAGCAACAAATCTACACGAGTCTCAAGACCCCCAATCAAAACTATACAAGAGCGATGGACTCGATCTACCATAATAGAATCACCCATCGGTGTAGACACAAAAATAGGATCACTCAAGGAATCACTAGGCATAACCAGATACGGTGCAAAATAGGATGACAAATACGAGTACGTAGACCCTGGATCAAATAACACTGAAGCATCTCTATCACAAACTAGAACCGTACCTGTGATAACCGCATCTGAAGCCTCAACCTCGGGCCTGGCTGGAAGAGCATAACATCGGGGTTGGGCCCCACCACCCTGGACTACCTCTCTGGGACGGCCTGCAACTGGCTGGCCTCCACCTCTAGTGGTCTAAGCTCCACCTCTAGCACCTCTACCTCCACCTCTAGCACCTCTACCCCCACCTCTAGCTGGCTGGGTGGGCTGTGGAACACCTGGTGCCTGAACCATAGCACGGGAACCTTGCTGCTGCAACTGAGTACCCACCAATCTCGGACAAGCCCTCCAGATATGACCGTACTCACCACACTCATAACATCCACCTGAGTGCTACGGCTGAGGAAACTGAAACTGACCTTGGGGACCTGAATGACCATCCTGAAAACTTTGGAGCGGCGGTGCACTGATAGGAGTTGGTGGTGCACTGTAGGGCTGCTGATCAGAATACTACATGTGAGAACCACGACCACCTAAAGCACCATGAGAGACCTGAAGTGCTGACTAAAAGGGCCTAGGAGGATGGCCTCTACCATATAAATCCCTGCCTCCAGATGAGGCACCACTGAATCTACCTGAATGAAGGGGCCTCTTATCCGACCCATGGCCACCTCCCTACGACAGAACCATCTCCACTCTCCTGGCCACATTGGCCGCCTCCTAGAAAGTAATCTCACTCCCAACCTCCCTAGCCATCTGAAGATGAATCGGCTGAATAAGACCGTCAATAAACCTCCATACCCTCTCTCTATCGGTAGGAAGTATGACAAGAGCATGATGAGCCAAGTCGATGAATCTGGTCTCATACTAGGTAACAGTCATAGAACTTTGCTAGAGACGCTCAAACTGCCTTCGATAGGCCTCTCTCCGAGTAATGAGGAGAAACTTCTCCAGAAATAGCTGTGCAAACTGCTCCCAAGTCAAGGCTGGCGATCCGTCTAGTCTGGCCAAGCAATAATCTCTCCACCAAGTCTTGGTGGATCCAGACAAGCGAAATGTAGCAATCAACCCCATTGGTCTCAACTATCCCCATGTTCCTGAGAACCTTATGGAAACTGTCTAGATAATCTTGGGGATCCTCAATAGATGCACCGCTGAAAGTAGTAGTGAAGAGCTTAGTGAACCTATCCAGCCTCCACAAAGCATCGACATACATAGTTGCTCCATCACCGGTCTGAACTACCACAACCAGCTGAACTACTCCAACTGGCTGAACCGCTAGAGTGTGAATCTGGGGAGCTACCTGATCCGGAGTGCGAGTAGCAGGAGTCTGGGCTTCCTCCATCCTGAGAGACGACTGGTGGTACAGGAAGCAAGCCTGCCCGGGTGACACTCTCCATAAGGCCCACTAGACGGACCAGAGCATCCTGAAGAACTAGGGTGGCAATAAACCCCTCTAGGACCTGAGCTGGGCCCACCAGAACTGCTGGGGATGGAGCCTCATCATCAAAGTCAACTTGAGGCTCCGCCACTAGGGCTGCTTCTTGCGGCTGAGCTCTGCCCCTACCTCGGCCTCGGCCTCGCCCTCTGCCCCTCGTAGGAGCTGTTGTTGGGGGCTCGGGCTGTTGTGCGGTGGATGAGAAAGCGCGTGTTCTCGCCATCTGTGAAAGAATAGAGTAGAAATTCAATTAGCATTGAGAACAAAACTGCACGACAAGAAAGAACAAAAATGAAGTTTTTCCTAACTCTGTAGCCTCTAGGGGATAAATACAAACGTCTTCGTACCGATCTCTCAGACTCTACTGAGCTTGTTCGTGAATTGTGAGACTTATGAAACCTAGAGCTATGATACCAACTTATCACGACCCGGATTTCCCACCCTCGGGAGTCGTGATGGCGCCTACTCGTAGAAGCTAGGCAAGCCACGAAATATAAAAAATTCAATCTCTTTCATTTTTAACTCTTTTTAACGAATTGAATTAACAGGTGATCAACATTTAAATAATAGCGAAAGATGAAATTAAGCATAAAACTTAGACTAATATAATACCAAAATCAGTACGAAAATGCCAACATGCGTCTTTACCCAGAAACCGGTGTCACAATATCCACGGACTGTCTATGAATACTACATACAAATGTCTGAACAAGGAAATACAGTCTGTCTCAGAAACAAGTGGGAACAGAACATATAAATAGATAGAAGAGAACACCGGGCCTGTGGACGCCTGCAAGACTACCTCGGGATCTCTGAGTGGACTGAAGGCTGGCTCCCGAAGTGCTACTATCCAAATGCTGCTCCGGTATCTGCACGTAGTGCAGAGTGTAGCATCAGCACAACCGACCCCATGTGCTGGTAAGTGTCTGGACTAACCCCAGCGAGGTAGTGACGAGGCTAGGACCATACTCCAGATAAACCTATGCAATTATATAATATACAGCAAAAATATAAACAGGAATAAACAATGTAAATGGGAAGGGGTACATGCTACGGGGAACATATCAAATCCAACAGAAGCTAAGGAATGATAAGAGAGAACAGTTAAAGTTTTACAACAACAATAATAACACAGTTGCGACGCGCAACCCGATCCTTTATCATTTAACACTATTGCGGCGTGCGACCCGATCCATTTATATTACTGTTGCGGTGTGCAACCCAATCCAATATAACATTGTTGCAGCGTGAAATCCGATCCAATATAACATTGTTGCGGCGTGCAACCTGATCCATTTATATTACTATTGCGGCGTGCAACCCGATCCAATATGACATTGTTGCAGTGTGCAACCCGATCCAATATATAATAATGTTGCGGCGTGCAACCCGATCCAATATATTATAATGTTGCAGCGTGCAACCCGATCCAATATATAATTATGTTGCGGCGTTCAACCCTATCCAATATATAATAATGTTGCGGTGTGCAACCCGATCCAATATATTTATATACCTTAAACTCAACCATATCACGAGTCCCGGCAAGGGATCAACAATAAACTACACTATCCCAGCAAGGGAATTCAATAGTAAAAGTATATACGTCCGGCAAGGGAGAATCAACTATAACCAATTTTAACTCAATACCTACTCATTTCAGCTAACACCAATACTCAATCATAATTACTTTCCACGAAAATAAACTAAATCCTTGCTCAATATCGAGAATCACCAATTAAAGCATCTGTAATATCATTTAAGAACACGACAAATATCAGTTTAAGACTCACGGTCATGCTCGAACCAACGTATAGATACTCGTCACCATGACTATACGTCGTACTCCACAAGAAGCAAATAGCAAATAGGACACAACTCCTAATCCCTCAAGCTAAGGTTAGACCGAACACTTACCTCGAACTTCCACGACCAACTCAAGCCTTAAACACCGCCTTTCCTTTCGAATTCGGCTCCAAATCAATTGTATCTATACATAATCGACTTCATAACATAAATAAATGCTAAACAATCCAATTCCAATGCTTAATTATAGCTTTCTAATCATTATTCCCAAAAAGTCAAAAATTGACCGCGGGGCCGCTTGGTCAAAACATGAGGTTAGGACCAAAACCCGATCACCCATTCACCCACGAGCCCGAATATATAATTTGTTTTCAAATCTGACCCCAAAACGAGGTTTAAATCACAAATAATCAAAAAGCCCTAACTCTACCCAAATCCCTAATTTTCTACCCTTAATTACATGATTTAAGCCTAGAAATCTAATGGGTGTTAATGGAAATTGAAGAAAATGAGTCTACGATTACATACCTATGAATTGGTGGTGGAATCCCCTTTCGAATATCGCCCAATTTGGAGTTAAGATGAAGAAGTTATGAGTTTTGGTGTAAATCCCGTAATGGCTACTGTTCTGGTCTTTTAATATAACTGGGCGAAATTACTAATCGCGTTCGCGATGGGTTAGGCCTGATAAGACTTTGCGTTCGTGGAAGTTGGCTCGCGTTCGCGGAGAAGAAACTCCTCGAGCCTCGCGTTCGCGTCCAATGGGTCGCATTCGCGTAGGTAAAATGCCCCTCCCCCTGCCCAGGCTCACTAGCCATCGTGTTCGCGAAGGGTATCCCTCCTTAGCCTCGCGTTCGCGACTCCAGCTTCGCGTTCGCGAAGAAGAAGTTTGGCTCCTGGGAAATTTGCCTTACGCGTTCGTGAGTGGACCCACGCGAACGCGAAGAACAAAATCCCTGGGCACTGAACAGCAAAACGCTGCAACTTTTCATAAGTCCAAAACCTTCCGAAACATATCCGAAACACACCCGGGTCCTCAGGGCTCCTAACAAAACATACGAACTAACTCAACAACATCATACAGACTTATCCGTGCGATCAAATCGCCAAAATAACCTCAATAACAACGAATTAAACCTCAAAACCAAAGAACTTCCTCAAACTTCTTAAAACATAATTTTTTGCAGTTTAGGTCCGAATTACGTCAAATGACATCCGTTTTTCACCAAATTCCACAGAATCATCTTAAATCATATATAAGATTTGTACCGGGCACCGGAACCAAAATACAGGCCCGATACCATCATGTTCTAATCAAATTTCATTCCAAATTCCTTTAAACAATTTCAGAAAATAATTTTCTTTAAAAATTCATTTCTCGGGCTTAGGACCTCAGAATTTGATTTTAGGCATACGCCCAAGTCCCATATTTTCCTACAGACCCTCCGAGATCGTCAAATTACGGGTCCGGGTCCGTTTACCCAAAATGTTGACCGAAGTCAAATTAACTCATTTTACAGTCAAAATTTATAATTTGTCATAGATTTTCACATATAAGCTTTCCGGCTACGTGCACGTATTATGCACGCAAATCGAGGTTAAGCTACATGAGGTTTTCAAGGCCTCGAAAACACAGATTTTAATTTAAAAGCAAGTGATGACCTTTTGGGTCTTCACAATATGAGTTGTATCCTCTTAGGCGAAAAGGTTCTACCTAGGTTAAGCTACAAAAACTAAGCCTGGGCGAAGAGTACTTCTACCCGGAAATAGGAGCTGGATCCCTCTAGGTGAAAAGGTTCTACCTGAGTTAAGCTATCTAAAACAACTTGAGCGAAAAGTACTTCTACCCGAAAATATGAGATAGATCCCCCTAGGCGAAAATGTTCTACCAGGGTTAAGTTGCGTAAAAACAAAGCCTGGGCGAAAAGTATTTCTTCCCAAAATTTATGAGCTGGATCCCCTTAGGCGAAAAGGTTCTACCTGGGTTAAACTGTGAAAACTAAGCATGGACGAAAAGTACTTCTACCTAGAAATAGGAGTTGGATCCCCCTAGGCGAAAAAGTTCTACCTGGGTTAAGCTATGAAAACTAAGCCTGGGTAAAGAGTACTTCTACCCGGAAATAGGAGCTGGATCCCCCTAAGCGAAAAGGTTCTACCTGGGTTTAGCTATGAAAACTAAGCCTGGGCGAAGAGTACTTCTACCCGGAAATAGGAGCTGGATCCCCCTAGGCGAAAAGGTTCTACCTAGGTTAAGCTATGTAAAACAAGCCTCGCCGAAAAGTAATTCTACCCGGAACTATGAGCTGGATCCCCCTAGGCGAAAAGGTTCTACCTGGGTTAAGCTGCGTAAAAACAACTTGAGCTAAGAGTACTTCTACCTGGAACTATGAGCTGGATCCCCCTAGGCGAAGAGGTTCTACCTGGGTTAAGCTGCGTAATAATAACCTGAGCGAAGAGTACTTATACCCGGAACTATGAGCTGGATCCCCCTAGGCGAAAAGGTTCTACCTGGGTTAAGCTGCGTAAAAACAACCTGAGCGAAAAGTACTTCTACCTGGAGCTATGAGCTAGATCCCCCTAGGCGAAAATGTTCTACCTGGGTTAAGCTGCATAAAAACAACCTGAGCGAAGAGTACTTATACTCGAAACTATGAACTGGATTCCCCTAGGCGAAAAGGTTCTACCTGGGTTAAGCTACGAAAACTAAGCCTGAGCGAAGAGTACTTCTACCCAGAAATATGAGTTGTATCCCCCTAGGCGAAAAAATTGTACCTGGGTTAAGCTACGTATAACAACCTGAGCAAAGAGTACTTCTACTTAGAAGTATGAGCTGGATTCCCCTAGGCGAAAAGGTTCTACCTGGTGCCGCGCCCTTTTTTTCTCGTGAAATCGGGTTTATGACATTTGGTATATGACAACTCGTTCCTTTTGGGAACTAGGTTTTGCAATTTTGAAGAGTCGCCACCTAATGATTTAAGGTGTATTAGGACACCAATATGGTTTAATTCTAAGTTCGTTTGAATAACCAGAGATAGGGTAAGGTCTTGAAATTATCCTAAGGGGAAGGTGTTAGGTACCCCTCAGTATCCACTAGTGTGGTTCCCGGCCAGACAGTTGATTGTGAATTTGTGCAATTAATAAGTAAACAAACAAGGCTCACATAAGAGGGGATTTTAAATACACAGGTGTTTAGAAATGATAAAATAAGCATAGTTTTGAAAGAGTTATAACTAAGCATGTTGATGAATGTAAAAGGGTCCTTGGTTTGTATTTAATATGGATCACATCAATGCGATACCCGGTATGACACTCCTCAAAAGAGGGGATACATGTGGTATTAGCACACTGGTCATCATATCCATATCTACCCTTCCCACCCCGTTAAGGTATTTAAAGTGCGGATTGGTCTCAATCAGTATTGCATGCTATTACCCGTCCCATTTCTATCAGTCCCGGAGGAGCTTAGGACTACTATTCCTAAAAGGGAGGGATATTAGGCTGATTTTGGTTTCAAAAGTAAAAACATCTAAGGCAACATACAAAACACATCATACTACATGTTAGGGAAGCATATAAACAGATAAAGGCCTATGTGTTCCTCCTCAAACAAAAAAACACATAAATAGCATGACTTGCACATAATTTTTAGGTCTGATTAAAATACTAAAGACGAGGGGAGTTTAATTATTAAGGCAGGTCAGTTTATTACATAACTCAGATAAGAAGTCCGAATTAGGTCTGTCTGCTGGTTGTAGCAACTAACAAAAGCGGATTCAAATTTTATTATTGTTATTATCTAAGGCTTGCCTAAGTGTTTGTGTGAGCTCTTAGGAACATGGTATCTAATTACTGATTCAAAGTGTAGCAAAGCAGTAACAACTTAAAATGAATGGTCTGGGATCCTATAGGCATGCTTGCTAGACCTCGTTAAATAAAGAAGAAAAGTTGTTTAAAATTGGTTCGGAATCGAACTGATTTGAAATTGAACTAGTTTCAGATTCTATAGGCGATGGTATCTAATATTTGCTGATTTTAATCCCTATAGGCATGATATCTAACATTGAATGTTAATGGAAACGAATGGAATTTTCTTGGTAATCCCTATAGGCATGATATCTAACATTATACTTATTTCAACCTTATGAACATGATACTTACTTATAGCCGTTTAGAACCTAAAATATGATATCTAAGTGACAACAAACAGGCAGAATTATAAATAAGTCCTATAGGCAGGTTATCTAGATGTGAAATTGATCGTGAAGAAACTTAGAAAACCCTATAGACATGATGTCTAAAATGTAGAATTGAACACGGAAAATAAAAAGAAAAATTCCTATAGGCATGCTTTCTACCCTTGAGCATACATGATTACCCAACCCTGTTCACTAGCCAGCCCTAAGTGTTTATCAATAATTATTACAGACCAGAAATAATGAATTACACTTGAAAAGTTAAAAGAAATTTACAACCAGAGGAAACCTGATTCTTGACTTCCTCTCTGAGTTATGGAATAAATCACCTCAAATGCCCTTGATTCAAAGCCTTTCTCAGACTTGAGTGTGTCAAAGTTCCCTAAAGGTCTCAATAGGACCCCGGGCAGTGCTCACACCCAAGTTACATAACAAGAATAGAGATGAGTGCAGTGTGGAAGTGCCAACCCTTATGTGTCCAAGTTCAGAGGGAGCTCATGGTTCCCAAGGCAAGGCTCACACAAAGAGGGCAGAACTTAAGTTCTAAGAGGATAGTGAAAGTGCAGGAACAGAGTTTAAAAACTGAGGGGATAAAGAGAGGGGTAAAGGGTGATAGAGAGACAGTAATCAATAACACATAGAGTTAATAACTTCATAAAAAGGGGGGTCGAGGGTTGGAAATCTATTGCAAGGAGCCCATGCACTTAGGCATGGATCAGTTTTGGGCATGCACAACAATAGAAGGTGCTGACATGCTTATAAACCAATCAACACACAACATATGGAAGAAACATGGAGGTTATGATCCCAGGGGAATCCGGTTTGGGTCATGCACAACAATGTCCAATGCTGTCATGCCCCAAATCAAACACAAGTATTAAACACATTGGGGTGGGGATTTAGGATTCACAAGTTATAGTAAGTAGTGGACAAAACATTAATTTAGAACAGGAAAGGGTAGATTAAATCATGTTTAACAATGGTACTAGGTTAAATACAAACAGGGGGACAAACAAGGATGAAAGAGACAGTAAAGAAACATATTGTTGTTGGTGCAGAAGCTTAATTAGAACATACCAGTAAAATACAAATGCAGAGAAAAATAAGCAGGTTTCCCACAGCCTAGCCTTAGCTTTCAGCCGGCTAGGTAAGGCAACAATACAAGTAGCAACAGAGAAAAGGGAGAGATTTTAGTGGAGTGTGTATGTCTGAACTCAAGTATTTTATGCCTTGTGTTCGTGTCTTTGAAAGAAGAGAAGTACAGAGTATTTATAGTGTTTTGAAAACGAGTGAAAGAGAAGTATTAAGCCACAAACATGGAAACAATCACTATTCAGAATCAATTACACAAGTGATTTCCTTTAATTAAGGGATCACTTGCTTAACGGGAAGTGACAGGTTCAAAATAAGGAAAGAAATCAATTTATAGGCACACTGATTAGTGCCATAAAAGAAGTAGTAAAACAATTAAGTAAGTGATTAAGTCTAAGTACATGAATATACTTGTTTTGGAAAGGATTCAGTAAGGCAAAACAAGGAAAGAAATCAATTAACCTTAACAGGTGAGTGAAATCAGATTTCCACAAAAGAAAAGTTTGAAATCAGTCACACAATTGAAGGTCAATCAAAGGAGGAAACTCAGCGTATAAATAGAGTGCACAAACACTGGACATGCGAGGCCAAACTATTGGCAAAAGGAAATAGCATGCAATAATAGCTCAAAGTTAGTAGACGACAAACATTCGAAACATGATAGTCACGTAGGTCAAGTTTCATTGACTTAGTAGTAGAGAAAAAGATAGAGTATTAGAAGCATGCAAAGGGTCAAGTGAAAAACCCTTCTGAAAAGCATGGTCGAGTTTCAAAGATAGTAAGAACCCAGAACTAAAGGAATCACATAAAGAAAAGAGATGCTGAAACAAAGGAATTTCAAATCAAGTCGAGCAATTTCACACAAATGAATTGCACAAGCAGATTCATAAACTCGAATAGACCCTAAAGAAATTAGAGTTTTTGAAACCAATCGAGTTTAAAGATGATGAACAAATAGATTACACAAATACTTAGTAGACTGCTTCAGAGACTCGAATGAACCCAAAAGAAATTAGGGTTTTCAACACTAATCGAGTCTAGAGATGATAAACAAGTAAATCAAACAAATACTAGCAAATAGACTTAGAAAATCCAAAAGAAATCAAGACTTTTATCATGCAAATACATATAGAAGGACAATACGAGCTAACATAGCAAAACATATCAAAAATCATAGAAAAGTTTTGAAATAACTTTACAAGAAAACCCTAATCGGAAAAGGTAAAGAGTTTTGAAAGCAAAGTTTTAAAAGAAACTTCATAAAAATGCTTAGAAGTTCAAGTAAACATAAATCTGAAGCATATCTGAAAGAAATCGAAAGAACCTTAGAGATTAGGGTTTCAGAAGAAACCCAAGTGACGAGAAAGGCCTTGAAAGCCATTGATCTAAGCAAGAGAGTCAAAGGTCTGACTCGAATGGCCATGGCTGGCCGGAGAAAGATCAGAGACGACCGTAGAACAGTCATCGAGCAAAGTCTGGACCAAGCCCCTTCATGATCAGGTCATGAGACCACAGAAACGAACACGTAGAAGCCATGAGAGGCTGATACAGGTCTCCGATGACCTTGGAAGGCCATGGATTAGGGCGGATTAGGGTGGCGGCGGCTAGGGTGTGAGGGTGTTGTATAGAGGATTTGGGAGAGGAGGGGTTTTAGAGGCGGCGTGTTGTGAGGAATAAGTTAGGGTGAAGGGGTCGTTTGGGTTAAAAAAGGAAAGAGTGATTATTGGTCGGATCTTGAAGGATCAACAGCCTGGATTAAAACGGGTAAGTGGGGTGGTTTAATGGGATAGGGTTTGGATAGGTTCAGATTGCAATTGGGTCGGGGTAATTGGGCTTCAAATTGGGTTCAAATCAGGCTATAATTGAAATAAAATGAGGCTAATATTTAAATAGCCAATTTTCCCTATTTGATTTATAAAAAATAATAAAATAATTTCTGTAAATGAATTAAAGGTGCTAAAATGATTTATAGTACATAATTATCAAATTGAAAATACTGGACTTAATTTTTATAGATATAAAGGCAATTAAATCTAAAAGAGGCTAATATTGCCATTATATGCAATTTAGCTTTAAAAATACTAAATCAATTTATAAAAATATACAAAATATATATTAGCTTTATTTTAGTATAAATATGAGAATCCAATAAACGAATCACCAAAATGATAACTTTGGGAATTATTATTGGGTTTTTATGAAATAAAATAGGGGAATAAATTTGTTTAAAAATCTTTAAAAATTAAGGAAAAATAATAAAACATCTGGACATACTTATATATGCATACATATATTATTTTTATGCATATATATATGCTATTTTGAAGGTATTTTGCATATTGAAAATATATAGGGAAAAATTGAGTATCAACAACTGCCCCTCTTTACCCGGGAAGAATGAAAGAGTTTCCGGGTAAAGATATGATGACCAATTTTGACCGAGCGCAACGGTTCGAAGAGGTTTAGGCCGCGGAGACTTTCGATAGCGGATGAAATATCCAGGGCGGGGTGACTGGTGAAGGTTTGATAGGGCTGCGGGAATTGGAGCGGGATCGCTTCTGCCGAGATGGCCATTGCTCGCCGGTTTACCTGCAAATAAGCAATACAAGCATATATTGTGTGTAAATTTAAACATGATGCAAATTCCCATCGGACCATGAATGTTGTCTTTGGACGGTTAGGATGATGTCCTTAGACCATGATGTCCTGGGTCGTGAAGCGTATAATAAAGGATTTGCAGGCCATGAAATGATGCTCTCGGGCTATGAGGATGATGCCTCCAAACCATGATACCTTTGAATAATGATATGCAAAAGATTAAAAGGGGTCCTCAAGCCATGACATGGTGTTCTTGGGCAATGAAAATGGTGCCTCCGAACGATGACGTCTTTGGATAATTTGGCGATCTTTCAGCCCATGAGGTGCAGTATTTGGCGATCTTTCAGCCCATGAAAATGCAGTAGGGGGCGATCTTTCAGCCATGCAATGCTATAGGTGGAGATCTTTCAGCCATGCAAATATAGATAAAGTGGCGATCTTTCAGCCATGCAATGCAGTAGGTGGCGATCTTTCAGCCATGCAAATATAGATAAAGTGGCGATCTTTTGGCCATGCAATGCAGTAGATGGCGATCTTTCAGCCATGCAAATGTAGATAAAGTGGCGATCTTTCAGCCATGGAATGCAGTAGGTAGAGATCTTTCAGTCATGCAAATGTAGATAAGGTGGCGATCTTTCAGCCATGTAATGCAGTAGGTGACGATCTTTCAGCTATGCAAATGTAGATAAGGTGGAGATCTTTCAGCCATGCAATGTAGAAAATGCAAATGGAGACAGCATCTAGTCTCGTAAGGCAGAATGGTATCCTTATACAAGAAATAAAGTGGCAAGCAATAACAGAGCTTTCTTAGCTGATAGTAGATTGCGATATTGTGACTGCTGGGAACATTGTACACGAAACGTCACCAGTGTGTATGGATGGAAAATGTGAGTAGTGCGACAGTTCTGAGAGTTGGATTCTTGAATAACGTTTGTCGTGGGTGTATAATACATCTGATGCTTTCGTAATCCAAGTGTCTACGTTCAAAGAAAAATTGTGAGTTTTGTAAGGAGGGAAGGTTAGTTCGTATCCCCGCTGGCTCTGCTTGATCTGCTCGGCTTTGATCTGGTGATACTGTTTGCATCATTGGGTTAGCGTTGATAAACAAGGAAATTTCATTAATAAACATGCATGATTTCGTAAAAAATATGTCATAAGTATATATAATTAAAAAAACTTTTAGATAAACCGATGACTGTGACGTGGTTCAAGACATTGAAACCTCTCTTGCTATGGAATTTTGAGGGTCCTCCTCAAAATTCTGCCCAGTTTAATGGGTTGATGTTTCTGGTTGTTGCTTGCGATGATTGGTTGAAATCACTTCGGAATTTTGAGGGTCCTTCTCAAAATTCTGCCCCAATTGTGATCGAACCCATAGGGATGCCTACGTATCCCCTCTTAAATAGGAATCAGGTCAGGCGTAGTTCAATTTACATCATATTAGGAAAGCATAAAGATGACACATAGTAGTGGTTGACTGTATCTGAGTTGATAGGTTTTGGCTAGACTTCACTATCCATTTCTGCAAGTATGAGGGCTCCTCCTGTCAGAACCCGGTGAACCATGTATAGACCCTGCCAGTTGGGAGAGAACTTTCCTTTGGCTTTATCTTGATGCGGAAATTTTTTCTTTAACACCAGCTGCCCCGGTATGAACTGTCTTGGCTTGACTCTTTTGTTGAAGTCTCTGGACATTCTGTTCTGATAGAGTTGACCATGGCAAACTACATTCATTCTTTTTCCGTCTATAAGGGCTAGTTGCTCATAACAACTTTTCACCCACTCTACATCGTCAAGCTCGGCTTCATGTATAATCCTTAGGGAGGGAATTTCTACCTTAGCGGGAATGACTGCCTCTGTACTGTAAACCAACATATAGGGGGTTGCCCCGGTTGATGTGCGGACTGTGGTGCGATACCCCAATAAAGCAAATGATAACTTCTCATGCCACTATTTATGCTTCTCTATAATTTTCCTCAATATCTTCTTGATATTCTTGTTGGCGGCTTCTACGGCTCCGTTCATTTGAGGTCTGTAGGCTGTAGAATTCTTGTGTCTGATCTTAAAAGTTTCACACATAGCCTTCATCAAGTCGCTGTTGAGGTTGGAGCTATTATCAGTAATGATTGACTCTGTAATCCTGAATCGACAAATGATGCGGTCGCGGACAAAGTCTGCCATGACTTTCTTGGTTATTGCTCTGAAAGATGCTGCTTCGACCCATTTGGTGAAATAGTCGATTGCTACTAGGATAAACCTGTGTTCATTGGAAGCGACGGGCTCGATTGGTCCAATAATATCCATCCAAGCGGCGAACGGCCATGGTGAGCTTGTTTCATTAAGCTCAATTGGAGGTACCTTTATCATGTCTCCATGTATTTGACAGCGGTGGCATTTCCGGACATACTGGATGTAGTCCGTTTCCATAGTCATCCAAAAGTAACTAGCTCGGAGTATCTTCTTTGCTAAGACAAAACCATTCATATGTGGACCGCAGGTCCCCGCGTGAATTTCCTCTAGTAGTTTGGATGCTTCCTTTGCGTCGACACACCTTAGTAACCCCAAATCAGGAGTCCTCCTACACAAGATTCCTCCGCTGTGAAAGAAATTGTTGGACAACCTCCGAAGTGTGCGTTTCTGAGTAGGATTTGCAAACTCTGGGTATTCTCCTTTTGCCAAATACTCCTTAATGTCATGAAACCAAGGCTTTTCGTTTGCTTCTTCTTCAACATGGGCACAATAAGCTGGCTGATCATGGATTTTCACTGGAATGGGATCAATGAAATTCTTGTCCGGGCGTTGTATCATAGATGACAAGGTAGCCAATGCATCGACAAATTCATTCTGGACTCTAGGAATATGTTGGAACTCCATCTTCGTGAACCTCCTTCTCAATTCCTGTACATGATGCAGATACGGGAGTATCTTGGAGTTCTTTGTAGCCCATTCTTCTCGTACCTGATGTATAAGCAAGTCTGAATCTCCGATCACTAGCAACTCTTGAATGTTTATGTCGATAGCCATTTTAAGACCTAAGATGCAAGCTTCATATTCGGCCATGTTGTTGGTGCACGGGAACCTGAGTTTGGCGGACACTGGATAATGCTGCCCGGTTTATGATATTAGGACTGCTCCTATGCCAACTCCTTTGAAGTTCGCCGCTCCGTCGAAAAATATTCTCCAACCATCATAGGATTCTGCAATGTCCTCTCCTATGAATGATACCTCTTCATCAGGAAATATGTTTTCAGGGGTTCGTATTCCCCATCCACGGGATTTTCAGCAAGGTGATCTGCTAGTGCCTGTCCATTGATTGCTAGTGCTAGAGTAATAAGGGTCTACCTGGCTCGAACGGGACTAAAACTGGTGGTGTTCACTGGTATTCCTTGATCCTGTCGAAAACTTTTTGGTAGTCATCAGTCCATTTGGTAGCGGCGTCCTTCTTCAACATCTTAAAGATTGGCTCACAGATAACTGTAGACTATGCTATGAACCGGCCGATGTAGTTAAGCCTTCCTAAGAAACTCATCACGTCCTTCTTCTTCTTTGGCGGTGGTAGTTCTTGAATGGATTTGACTTTTTATGGATCCGGTTCTATTCCTCAGCGACTCACAATAAACCTAAGTAATTTTCCAGTAGGAACCCCAAATGCACACTTCGCGGGATTCAGTTTTAGGTTATACCTTCGCAGTCTATTGAAGAACTTTCTCAAATCTTCCATGTGACCAGTGGCCTTCTTAGACTTGATGATATCATCATCTATGTACACCTCTATCTCCTTGTGTATCATATCATGGAAAATGGTAGTTATGGCCCTCATGTAGGTGGCCCCTGCATTCTTCAGGCCGAAACAACATCATCCTGTAACAGTACATTCCCCACGGTGTAATGAAAGCCGTTTTCTCAGCATCTTCTTCATCCATCCAGATCTGATGATAACCAGCGAAACAATCTACACATGATTGCAACTCGTGCTTGGCGCAATTGTCAATCAGGATGTGTATGTTTGTAAAAGGGAAGTCATCTTTCGGACTGGCCCGGTTGAGATCCCGATAGTTGACACAGACTCTGACCTTCCCATCCTTCTTTGGTACAGGCACGATGTTGGCTAACCATGTCGGGTATTCTACTACCCTGAGAACCTTAGCTTTGACCTGTTTGGTGACTTCTTCCTTGATTTTCAAACTCATATCGGGTTTGAAATTTCTGAGCTTTTGTTTTACCGACGGACATGCTGGATCGGTTGGAAGTTTGTGAGCCACAATATATGTACTCAGACCAGTCATGTCATCATATGACCATGCGAATATGTCCTCATATTCCCTTAGAAAATCTGTGCATTCATTCTTTTCTGATGGCGATAAATGAACGCTGATTCGTGTTTCCTTGACGTTTTCTGCATCTCCCAGCTTGACAACTTCTGTCTCGTCCAGGTTGGACTTAGGTCTATTCTTAAAATTCTCAACTTCCTTAACAATCTCTCTCGGTATGTCATCTTCCTCTGAATCTATGTCCGTTTGTTGCGTTGTCTCGTTGCATGTCACAGTCATTGGTTCACCAAGATAAGTAATAGTAATATTGTATAAGTCAAGTAATGAGAGAAAAATAGTAATGAGCGTCGATTCATAAAAAAAATGCTTTGATAAATTGCATAATCGTTTTGAACATTGGAGATCTTATTGAGGGAATTGAAATATGCGAAAAATAAAATCTTTTAGTAAAGGAAACAATGTTTGTTTTAGCCTTGCTACCCCGAGGCTTGTCGGGCTCTTGTTGTCCAGATGGTCCAGTTATTGAGGCGTGCCCCTATGCTTACATCCTGTATGGAAGGGCCTTCCTCCCCCTCCTCCTCGAGAACAACATAACAGTCCATGTCATTATCTTCTAAGAACAAGTTTTTCTTCGCTGTCAGTGCTTCTTCTTCATCTGACCCATAAATAATATCGGCCGGTTGGAAGGTCTACTCCAGATGTGGTATCGGCTTCTCCAATGGATAGTAAGGACCGCGCCATGGTGGCGACCAGTTGTTGAATTCTTCCCAGGTGTACTCGTATCCTAGACCGAAAGTAGTGCCATGTTTCTTGAGCTTTATGGGTTTAGCGATTCCTTGAAGGTTTTTTCCGAGTCCCTTGCCAGGTTCGTACCCACTCCGATTCAATATACTCTCGAACTTGTTATCCCACCATTTATCTTTGTCAACAACATTTACCCGTTCAATGTGATGGTAAGTTTCTCCGCCTAGCTTCCTTCTCCCTTCGATTGCCGGAATGGTCTGACGACTATATATAGGGTTGCTACCGTCGCCGTGAATGATCACCTCTTAATGATTCCATTCGAATTTTACTTCCTGATGCAGTGTTTATGCTACGACCCCAGCAACATGGATCCATGGCTGTCCCAACAACAGATTGTAAGATGCTGGCACATCTATTACCTGGAAATCAACATCGAACCAGGTTGGCCCCATTTGCAAGCATAGACTAATTTCCCCAATAGTGGACCTCCGGGAGCCGTCAAAGGCTTTCACATTGATAGCTCTGTCCTTTATCTCGTGCAGTCCTTACCCAACTTCTTGAGTGTTACCAATGGACAAATGTTGAGACTAGAACCTCCATCAATCATGATTTTTAGTCCTCGCATTGCACGGTGATGTGCAGTGCCTTGTTGTGACCCAACCCTTCAGGTTGCAGATCATCCTCATGAAATTTAATTTTATGACTTTCCAATACCTGTCCTACCATATTAGCCATTTCCTGGCCAGTGATGTTGCTTGGCACATATGCTTCACTCAGCACCCTCAACAGAGCGTTCTTGTGTGCCTCGGAAATTTGTAGCAAAGCAAGAATGGAGATTTGCGCCGGTGTTTTGTTCAATTGGTCGATGACCGAGTATTCCTTGGCCTATATCTTTCACCAAAGATCGTCTGGCCCTGTCTCAATAATGGGTGACCGATTGGAGGTCTACTTGCTTGACTCAGCTAAATGTTCAGGGGTATAAACTCTGCCAGTTCTCGTCTCACCTCGGCTGTATAGTCCAATGGTATAGCCTTTGTATGGAATCGTGTCATGGTCGACATCGCCACTAGGATCGGCATAGCCGTCCTTACTCCGAACAGAGCATGTGCCTTGGGTGGTAAAACTGCAACTTCAAACGGTGTGGGTACGTTTACTGGAGATGCGAATTCGACCTCAATTGGCGCTGATGTCTTTGCAGATGATGTGTCTTCGAACTCAAGTGGCACAAACATATTTACCTCAGCGTCCCAGACGGCTGAATCTAGACTATGATTGGATTAAGAGTAACTATTGGCTTCTTTAGGTCATCACCTTCTGCGATCAACCCAATCGATCCCTCGGGATCCCAATCATCCTCTATTTCAATCATGTGAACGCCTCCACCCTTATGGTCTGGAAGAGGGTTATTTCGGACATTCGGAGCGGTTTCCTTTGCCATAATTATCTTGTTATCAATTAAAGTCTGGATCTTGTCTTTTAGAGAACAACATTTGTCGATGGTGTGTCCCTTCATGCCAGAATACTATGCACAGGATTTGTTCAAGTTAACCCACCGAGAGGGGTTCTCAGGGGTTGCAGCAGGGATGGGGGTAACATAACCAGCAGCTTTGAGTCTCTCGTACAACTGGTCAATAGGTTTAGCAATGGCTGTATATTGTTTCGAAGGTCTGCGATCAAAATTCGGCCGAGGTCTAGGGACGTTTTGGCATGCAGGAGGTGATTGATAGTGGGATGGTTGAGTATTGTAGGTTTGGTAAACATGTGCGGGTTGGGAATATCCGGGTGAAGTAGGCTGATATGTCGAAGGTGGAGGTGATTGATAAGTGGGTAGTGAAGTTTGATAAGAGGGTGAGGGTGCTTGGTAGCTTGGAGTAGGCTGATATGTGAGTGGAGGCATTGGGTAGGTTTGGTATTTGATAGGAGGTTTGGTTCTCTGTACAACCATTACGGCTCCTACGTCCCTTTTCTTGGACACACCACCGGACTGCAAGGCCTTATTTGTAGCTTGCAAGGCCTCGAAGTTTGTAACCATACCGTTTTTGATGCCTTCTTCGATCCTTTCACCCAGCTTGATAATGTCAGAAAATTTGTGGCTCTCAATCATTATTAGCCTTTCATAATGCTGCAGGTCCTGAGCCCGGGCGAAGAATTTATTCATTTGTTCCTCCTCTAAGGCAGGTCTGACCTTAGCAGCTTCGGACATCCAGAGAGTAGCGTACTCGCGGAATGTTTCTGTAAGTTTCTTCTTTAGATTTTGAATATATAACACATCTAGCGCATTCTCTGTATTGAACCTGAACTTGACCATAAAGTCGGATGCCATGCCTACCCAGCTTGACCATTTCTTTGGATCTTGGCGAATGTACCAAGACAAGACATCTCCTTTCAAGCTCCTCATGAAAAGTTTCATGCGGATTCTCTCATCTTTCCCTACTCCAACCAGCTTGTCACAGTACGTTCTCAAATGGACCCTTGGATCCCCTGTACCATCAAACATTTTGAACTTCGGAGGTTTGTACCCCTCGGGCAGCTCGACATCAGGCTGTATGCAAAGATCTTCATAGTTCAGCCCTTTAATTCTCTTGCTTCCCTCGACGGCTTGAATCCAGCTAGTCAATTTCTTAAGTTCTTCAGCCAGGTTCCTGACAAGTAGGTCTTTATCATCAGACTCGAGCGTGCTTGAGATGGGTTGGGTGAAGTGTGGCATGGTCTCCACGTAGATGGAGGTTTTATTGTGGGTGTGAAAGTGGTCATTTGTTGAGTTTTGGGGTTCTGGGATGAGCAGTGGGGTGTTGTTTGGGAGATGGCAGGCGTTGCAGTGATGGTGAGGAGCAGGGTGGTTCTGTTGCTTTGGGATATTCCATGGAGGTGTGGGGTTCTGAGCATTTGGGAAATTGATATTTGGAGTGGTGAGGGAAAATGACAGATTTTCCAGATTCCGAACCTGATCAAGTTCTTCTTGGAACTTCAGCAGTTTTTGTTCAAGTTGGGATGCATTTTCCTTAGGAATCTGAGTACCATGACCATGAGTGACCTCTACCCGTTCAGTTGAGTTCGGTTTTATGACGTTATTCAAATCTTCCATCTTTCCTTTGTTCTTGTTTTTGACAGGATTAAGAGGAGGAGTGGGTGGAGGGGCCCTAGATCTTGTGGAATAGGATGATGTTGCCAGAGTGCACGAACTAACCTTTGGGGAGAGGAATAATAAAACAAAGATTAAAAACAAAAAGGTAATAAGTTAGTGATGATCATAATAAGGGTTGCAATATTTAAACACATAGTGCGGAATGTAAGACATGTCCTAATTTGGGAACCTCTTTGTGCCAGAGGTAGGCCTAGCGACAAATTGATTTGGAGAACTTAGGATGCTAAATGCCTCATTTCAATGGTAAAAAGTAGACGAATCCCAAATTGACACTAAATAAATAGGAAATGAAAATAACTAATGGCCATTGGCCTTATTACAATTTATAAAGCGAAAAGATAAACTCCTATCTATTTGGTTCCAGAAGGACCTTCCTTAGGTTGAATGCTCTCGTTAATCAAATCCTCCAGTTCCCGTAGGTTCATAAGTAAAAATGCCTTTGCTAGGTGTTCTCATTTGTTTCCCTTAGTGTTTTGGCAGTCGGTGACTCTCTTCCTCACTTTTCCTTCCAACTCCAGCAGATTGTATTCCAGATATTCCAGCTTTTTGCTAGCTTTGGCGGCCCTCTCCTTCCATTCATTGATTTGGTCATTCGATGGAAGACTCTTCCACCAGTCTAGCAAGAGTGAGGGTGTGCTAACCATACCGAAGTTGGGGACCTCGTTCTTTATTTTCAGTAAAACAACAGGGTTAAAACCATACCCCCACCTGACTCCGTTTGGGTTTAGGAAACCCAATGGAATTTGGTCAAGGCTATCTTAAAGGGTCATTATGTGGACAACATAACTGACCCGGCTAGATTGGACCATGATGCATGCACAACTTGAACAAAGTAAGGTTTCTATGGGGTTTTAGACTGGTACCCTTCAGCGGGCAACTCAAGGGGGAAAGGCATGGAACCGCCGACTACACCGTTGATCGACTAGTTTTACTGCAAATATTCCTTTTCCGAATTTAGGGGGTAATAATATAGGAAGAGCACAACCACTCATTATAAGCGTTGCTATGGTATTGATTTGGCACGAGTGGAGTATGCTGTTAAGCATGATTATGCAATAATTAAAAGCATGTTGGCATGCATTTTCACGTTAAGAAAGCAGTAAATACAGTAGTTTTATAATTTAAAGCAGTAGTAAGGAAAGAATCAAAGAAGACAAGTCAGTTTGTAGTTGAAAAGAGAATTGAATGCTTAAAAGAAATAAACAATTTATTGCACATAAAGAGGTATAAATCCACAATAATAGTCTGAAATGGTAAAAGCCTAAATATCCCCAGCAGAGTCGCCATGCTGCTGCGCCCCCTTTTTCTCGCGAAATCAGGTTTATGACATTTGGTATGGGACAACTCATTCCTTTTGGGAACTGGGTTTTGCAATTTTGAAGAGTCACCACCTAATGATTTAAGGTGCATTAGGACACCAATAGGGTTTAATTCTAAGTTCGTTTGAATAACCAGAGATAGGGTAAGGGCTTGAAATTATCCAATGGGGAAGGTGTTAGGCACCCCTCAGGATTCACTAGTCTGGTTACCGGCCAGACAGTTGATTGTGAATTTGTGCAATTAATAAGTAAACAAACAAGGCTCACATAAGAGGGGATTTTAAATACACAGGTGTTTAGAAATGATAAAATAAGCAAAGTTTTGAAAGAGTTATAACTAAGCATGTTGATGAATGTAAAGGGGTCCTTGGTTTATATTTAATATGGATCACATCAATGCGATACCCGGTATGACACTCCTCAAAAGAGGGGATACACGTGGTATTAGCGCACCGGTCATCATATCTATATCTACCTTTCTCACCCCGTTAAGGTATTTAAAGCGCGGATTGGTCTCGATCACTAATGCATGCTATTACCTGTCCCATTTCTATCAGTCCCGGAGGAGCTTAGGACTACTATTCCTAAAATGGAGGGATACTAGTTTGATTTTGGTTTCAAAAGGAAAAAATCTAAGGCGACATACAAAACACATAATACTGCATGTTGGGGAAGCATATAAACAGATAAAAGCCCATGTGTTCCTCCTCAAACAAAAAAAAACACATAAATAGCATGACTTGCACATACTTTTTAGGTCTGATTAAAATAATAAAGACGAGGGGAGTTTAATTATTGAGGCAGGTTAGTTTATTACATAACTCAGATAAGAAGTCCGAATCAGGCCTGCCTGCTGGTTGTAGCAACTAACAAAAGCGGATTCAAATTTTATTGTTCTTATTACCTAAGGCTTGCCTAAGTGTTTGTGTGAGCTCTTAGGAACATGGTATCTATTTACTGATTCAAAGTGTGGCAAAGCAGTAACAAATTAAAATGAATGGTCTGGGATCTTATAGGCATACTTGCTAGACCTCGTTAAATAAAGAAGGAAAGTTGTTTAAAACTTGTTCAGAATCGAACTGATTTGAAATTGAACTAGTTTTCGATTCTGTAGGCAATGATATCTAATATTTGCTGATTTTAATCCCTATAGGCATGATATCTAACATTGAATGTTAACGGAAACGAATGGAATTTTCTTGGGAATCCCTATAGGCATGATATCTAACATTATACTGATTTCAACCTTATGAACATGATACTTACATATAGCCGTTTAGAACCTAAAATATGATATTTAAGTGACAACAAACATGCAGAATTATAAATAAGTCCTATAGGCAGGTTATCTAGATGTGAAATTGATCGTGAAGAAATTAAGATAAACACTATAGACATATTGTCTAAAATGTAGAATTGAACACGCAGAATAAAAAGAAAAAGTCCTATAGGCATGTTTTCTACCCTTGAGCATAAATGATTACCTAACCTTTTTCACAAGCCAGCCCCAAGTGTTTATCACAAATTATTACAGACCAAAAATAATGAACTACACCAGAAAAGTTCAAAGAAAGTTACAACCAAAGGAAGCCTGATTCTTGACTTCATCTCTGAGTTATGGAATAAACCACCTCAAATGCCATTGATTCAAAGCCTTTCTTAGACTTGATTGTGTCAAAGTTCCATAAGGGTCTCAATAGGACCCCAGGCAGTGCTCACACCCAAGTTACATAACCAGAATAGAGATGAGTGTAGTGTGGAAGTGCCAGCCCTTATGTGTCCAAGTTCAGAGGGAGCTCATGGGTCCCAATACAAGGCTCACACAAGGAGGGCAGAACTTAAGTTCTTAGAGGATAGTGAAAGTGCATGAATAGAGTTTAAAAACTGAGGGGATAAGGAGAGGGGTTAAGGGTGATACGGAGATAGTAATCAATAACACATAGAGTTAATAACTTCATACAAAGGGGGGTCGAGGGTTGGAAATCCATTGCAAGGAGCCCATGCACTTAGGCATGGATCAGGTTTGGGCATGCACAACAATAAAAGGTGCTGACATGCTTATAAACCAATCAACGCACAACATATGGAAGAAACATGGAGGTTATGATCCCAAGGGATTCCGGTTTGGGTCATGCACAACAATTTCCAATGCTGTCATGCCCCATATCAAACACAAGTATTAAACACGTTGGGGTGGGGATTTAGGATTCATAAGTTATAGTAAGTAGTGGACAAAACATTAATTCAGAACAGGAAAGGGCCGATTAAAGCATGTTTAATAATGGTACTAGGTTAAATACAAACAGGGGGACAAATAAGGATGAAAGCGACAGTAAAGAAACATATTGTTGTTGGTGCAGAAGCTTAATTAGAACATACCAGTAAAATGCAAATGCAGGAAAAAATAAGCAGGTTTCCCACAGCCTAGCCTTGGCTTTCAGCTGGCTAGGTAAGGCAGCAATACAAGTACCAACAGAGAAAAGAGAGAGATTTTAGTGGAGTGTGTGTCTGAACTCAAGTATTTTATACCTTGTGTTCGTGTCTTTGAAAGAAGAGAAGTGCAAGGTATTTATAGCTTTTTGAAAACGAGTGAAAGAGAAGTAATAAGCCACAAACATGGAAACAATCACTATTCAGAATCAATTACACAAGTGATTGACTTTAATTAAGGGATCACTTGCTTAACGGGCAGTGACAGGTTCAAAATAAGGAAAAAAATCAATTTATAGGTAGACTGATTAGTGCCATGAAAGAAGTAGTAAAGCAATTGAGTAAGTGATTAATTCTAGGTACAAGAATATACTTGTTTTGGAAAGGATTTAGTAAGGCAAAACAAGGAAAGAAATCAATTAACCTTAACAGGCGAGTGAAATCATATTTTCACAAAAGAAAAGTTTGAAATCAGTCACACAATTGAAGGTCAATCAAAGAAGAAAACTCAACGTATAAATAGAGTGCACAAACATTGGACATGCGAGGCCAAACTATTGGCAAAGGAAAACAACATACAATAATAGCACAAAGTTAGTAGACGACAAACATTCGAAACATGATAGTCACGTAGGTCAAGTTTCACTGACTTAGTAGTAGAGAAAAAGATAGAGTATCAGAAGCATGAAAAGGGTCAAGTGAAAAACCCTTCTGAAAAGCATGATCGACTTTCAAAGATAGTAAGAACCCAGAACCAAAGGAATCACCCAAAGAAAAGAGATGCTAAGACAAAGGAATTTCAAATCAAGTCGAGCAATTTCACACAAATGAATTGCACAAGCAGTTTTAGAAACTCGAATAGACCCCAAAGAAATTAGGGTTTTCGAAACCAATCGAGTTTAAAGATGATGAACAAATAGATTACACAAATACTTAGCAGACTGCTTCAGAGACTCGAATGAACCCAAAAGAAATTAGGGTTTTCAATACCAATCGAGTGTAGAGATGATAAACAAGTAAATCAAACAAATACTAGCAAATAGACTTAGAAACCCCAAAAGAAATCAAGACTTTTATCATGCAAACTCAGATAGAAGGACAATACGAGCAAACATAGCAAAACATGTCAAAAAGCATAGAAAAGTTCTGAAATAACTTTACAAGAAAACCCTAATCGGAAAGGTAAAGAGTTTTGAAAGCAAAATTATAAAAGAAACTTCGAGAAAAATGCTTAGAAGTTCAAAGCAAACATAGATCTGAAGCAGGTCTGAAAGAAATCGAAAGAACCTTAGAGATTAGGGTTTCAGAAAAAACCCAAGTGATGAGAAAGGCCTTGAAAGCCATTGATCTAAGTAGGAGAGTCAAAGGTCTGACTCGAACGGCCATGGCTAGCTGGAGAAAGATTAGAGACGACCGGAGAAGTCATCTTGCAAAGTCTGGACCAAGCCCCATCATGATCTGGTCATGAGACCATAGAAACGAACACGTAGAAGCCATGTGAGGCTAATACAGGTCTCCGATGACCTTGGAAGGCTATGGTTTAGGGTGGATTAGGGTGGCGGCGGCTAGGGTTTGAGGGTGTTGTAGAGAGGATTTGGGAGAGGAGGGGTTTCAGAGGTGGCGTGTTGTGAGGAATAAGTTAGGGTGAAGGGGTCGTTTGGGTTAAAAAAGGAAAGGGTGATTATTGGTCGTTGATCTTGAAGGATCAACGGCCTGGGATAAAAACGGGTAAGTGGGGCAGTTTAATGGGATAGGGTTTGGTTCGGTTCAGATTGCAATTGGGTCGGGGTAATTTGGCTTCAAATTGGGTTCAAATCAGGCTATAATTGAAATAAAATGGGGCTAACATTTAAATAGCCAATTTTCCCTATTTGATTTATACAAAATAATAAAATAATTTCTGTAAATAAATTAAAGGTTCTAATTTGATTTATAGTACATAATTATCAAATTAAAAATACTGGACTTAATTTTTATAGATATAAACGCAATTAAATCTAAAAGAGGCTAATATTGCCATTATATGCAATTTAGCTTTAAAAATACTAAATCAATTTATAAAAATATGCAGAAAATTATCCTAGCTATATTTTAGTATAAATATGAGAATCCAATAAACAAATCATCAAAATGATAACTTTGGGAATTATTATTGGGTTTTTATAAATAAAATAGGTGAATAAATTGGTTTAAATTTTTTAAAAAAATTAAGGAAAAAAATGATAAAACATTTGAAAATACTTATACATACATATATATATATATATATATATATATATATATATATATATATATATATATATATATATATATATATATATATATATATATATATATATATATATATATATATATATATATATATATATATATATATATATATATATATATATATGCTATTTTGAAAGTATTTATGCATATTAAAAATATATAGGAAAAAATTGGGTATCAACAGCTGCCCCTCTTTACCCGGGAAGGATGAAAGAGTTGTCGGGTAAAGATATGATGGCCAATTTTGACCGAGCGCAATGGTTCGAAGAGTTTTAGGCCTCGGAGACTTTCGAGAGCGGACGCAATATCCAGGGCGGGTTGACTGGTGAAGGTCTGATAGGGTTGTGGGAACTGGAGCGGCATCGCTCCTGCCAAGATGGCCGTTGCTCGCCGGTTTACCTACAAATAATCAATACAAGCATATATTGTGCTTAAATTTAGACATGATGCAAATTTTCGTCGGACCATGAATGTTGTCTTTGGGCGGTTAGGATTTCTTCCTTAGACCATGATGTCTTGGGCCATGAAGCGTATAATAAAGGATTCACAGGCCATGAAATGATGCTCTCGGGCTATGAGGATGATGCCTCCGAACCATGATGCCTTTGAATAATGATATGCAAAAGATTAAAAGGGTCCCCAGGCCATGGCATGGTGTTCTCGGGCTATGCAAATGGTGCCTCCGAGCGATGACGCCTTTGGATAATTTGGCGATCTTTCAGCCCATGAGGTGCAGTATTTGGCGATCTTTCAGCCCATGCAAATGCAGTAGGTGGCGATCTTTCAGCCATGCAAATGTAGATAAAGTGGTGATTTCAGCCATGCAATGCAGTAGGTGGCGATCTTTCAGCCATGCAATGCAGTAGGTGGCGATCTTTCAGCCATGCAAATGTTGATAAAGTGGCGATCTTTCAGCCATGCAATGCAGTAGGTGTCGATCTTTCAACCATGCAAATGTAGATAACGTGGCGATCTTTCAGCCTTGCAATGCAGTAGGTCGCGATCTTTCAGCCATGCAAATGTAGATAAGGTGGCGATCTTTCATCCATGCAATGTGGAAAATGCAGATGGAGACAGCGTTTAGTCTCGGAAGGCAGAATGGTAGCCTTATGCAAGAAATAAAGTGGCAAGCGGTAACAGAGCTTTCTTAGCTGATAGTAGATTGTGATATTGTGACTGTTGGGAACATTGTTTCACACGGAACGTCACCGGTGTGTATGGATGGCAAATGTGAGTAAGTGCGACACTTCTGAGAGTTGTATTCTTGAACGACGTTTGTCTCGTGGGAGTATAGTACGTATGATTCTTTCGTAATCCAAGTGCCTGCGTTCAAAGAAAAATTGTGAGTTTTGTAAGGGGGGAAGGTTAGTTCGTATCCCTGCTGGCTCTGCTTGATATGCTCGGCTTTGATCTGGTGATATTGTTTGCATATTGGGGTAGCGTTGCTAAACAAGGCAATTTCAGTAATAAACATGCATGATTTCGTAAAAAATATGTCATAAGTATATATAATTAAAAAACTTTTTAGATGAACCGACGACTGTGACGTGATTCAGCTTCTGAGCTACACAAGTCAAAGCACAGCAGGTGCTCTCTAACAGAGAATACCGGGCCTCGTACGGGATGAACTTCTTACTGAGGTAATAGATGTCCTGCTCCTTCCTCCCCGTTTCTTCATGCTTCCCCAGAACGCAACCGAAAGCTCCATCCAATACTGCAAGTTAGAGTAATAAGGGTCTACATGGCTCGGGTGGGACTAAGACTGGTGGTGTTGATAGGTATTCCTTGATCCTGTCGAAAGTCTTTTGGCAGTCATCAGTCCATTTGGTAGAGGCGTCGTTCTTCAATATCTTAAAGATTGGCTCACAAATAACTGTAGACTGTGCTATGAACCGGCCGATGTATTTAAGCCTTCCCAAGAAACTCATCACGTCCTTCTTGTTCTTTGGCGGTGGTAGTTATTGAATGGCTTTAACTTTTGATGGATCCAGTTCTATTCCTCGGCGACTCACAATAAACCTAAGTAATTTTCCAGCAGGAACCCCAAAGGCACACTTCGCGAGATTCAGTTTTAGTTTGTACCTTCGCAGTCTATTAAAAAACTTTCTCAAATCTTCCATATGATAAGTGGCCTTCTTGGACTTGATGATAACATCATCTATGTACACCTCTATCTCCTTGCGTATCATAGCATGGAAAATGGTAGTCATGGCCCTCATGTAGGTGGCCCCTACGTTCTTCAAACCGAGCGACATCATCTTGTAACAGTACATTCCCCACGGCATAATGAAAGCCGTTTTCTCAGCATCTTCTTCATCCATCTAGATCTGATGATAACCAGCAAAACAATCTACACATGATTGCAACTCGTGCTTGGCGCAATTGTCAATCTGGATGTGTATGTTTGGCAAAGGGAAGTCATCTTTTGGACTGGCCCGGTTGAGATACCGGTAGTCGACACAGACTCTGACCTTCCCATCCTTCTTTGGTACAGGCACGATGTTGGCTAACCATGTCGGGTATTCTACTACCCTGAGAACCTTAGCTTTGACCTGTTTGGTGACTTCTTCCTTGATTTTCAAACTCATATCGGGTTTGAACTTTCTGACCTTTTGTTTTACCGGCGGACATGCTGGATCGATTGGCAGTTTGTGAGCCATAATAGATGTACTCAGACCAGTCATGTCATCATATGACTAGGCGAATATGTCCTCATATTCCCTTAGAAAATCTGTGTATTCCTTCTTTTTTGATGGCGATAAGTGAACGCTGATTCGCGTTTCCTTGACGTTTTCTGCATCTCCCAGGTTGACAACTTCTATCTCGTTCAGGTTGGACTTAGGTCTGTTCTCAAAATTCTCAACTTTCTTAACTATCTCTCCCGGTATGTCATCTTCCTCTTAATCTATATCCGTTTGTTGCTTTGTCTCGTTGCATGTCACAGTCATTGGTTCACCAAGATAAGTAATAGTAATGCTATATAAGTAAAGTAATGAGAGAAAAATAATAATAAACGTCGATTCATAAAAAAGAATGCTTTTATAAATTGCATAATTGTTTTGAACATTGGAGATCTTATTGCGGGAATTGAAAATATGAGAAAAATAAAATCTTTTAGTATAGGAAACAATGCTTGTTTTAGCCTTGCTACCCCGAGGCTCGTCGGTCTCTGGTTATCCTGATGGTTCAGTTATTGAGGCGTGCCCCTCTGCTTACAGCCTGTATGGAAGGGCCTTACTCCCCCTCCTCCTCGAGAACAACACAACAGTCCATGTCATTTTCTTCTAAGAACAAGTTTTTTACCGTTGCCAATGCTTCTTCTTCATCTGACCCATAAATAATATCGGTCGGTTGGAAGGTCTGCTCCAGATGTGGTATCGGCTTCTCCAGTGGATAGTAATGACCGCGCCATGGTGGCGACCAGTTGTTGAATTCTTCCCAGGTGTACTCGTATCCCAGACCGAAAGTAGTGCCATGTTTCTTGAGCTTTATGGGTTTAGCGATTCCTTGAAGGTTCTTTCCAAGTCCCTTGCCAGGTTCGTACCCATTCCGATTCAATATACTCTCGATCTTGTTATCCCACCATTTATCTTTGTCAACAACATTTACCCGTTTAATGTGATGGTAAGTTTCTTTGCGTAGCTTCCTTCTCCCTTTGATTGCTGGAATGGTCTAGCGACTGTATATAGGGTTGCTCCCGTCGCCGTGAATGATCACCTCTTGATGATTCCATTCGAATTTTACTGCCTGATGCAGTGTTGATGCTACGACCCTAGCGGCATGGATCCATGTCCATCCCAATAGCAGATTGTAAGATGTTGGCACATCTATTACCTGGAAATCAAAATCGAACCAGGTTGGCCCCATTTGCAAGCATAGACTAATTTCCTCAATAGTGGACCTCTGGGAGCCGTAAAAGGCTTTCACATTGATAGATCTGTCATTTATTTTGTGTAGTCCTTTACCCAACTTCTTGAGTGTTACTAGTGTACAGATGTTGAGACTAGAACCTCTATCGATCAGGATTCTGGTGATAAAATAGTCCTCGCATTGCACGGTGATGTGCAATGCCTTGTTGTGACCCAACCCTTCAGGTGGCAGCTCATCCTCATGAAATGTAATTTTATGACTTTCTAATACCTATCCTACCATGTTAGCCATTTCCCGGCCTGTGATGTTGCTTGGCACGTATGCTTCACTCAGCACCCTCAACAGAGCGTTCTTGTGTTCCTCGGAATTTTGTAGCAAAGCAAGAATGGAGAGTTGCGCCGGTGTTTTGTTCAATTGGTCGATGACCGAGTATTCCTTGGCCTGTATCTTTCTCCAAAGATCGTCCGGCCGTGTCTCAATGATGGGTGACCGATTGGAGGTCTTCTTGCTTAACTCAGCTAAATGTTTAGAGGTATAAACTCTACCAGTTCTCGTCATATCCTGTGCTGCAATAGTCTCTTCGAGCTTGACCTTTCCTTTCCTCCCCGCCTCGGCTGTATAGTCCCATGGTATAGCCTTTGTATGGAATGACATCATGGTCTACATCGCCACTAGGATCGGTGTGACTGTCCTTACTCCGAACGGAGCATGTGCCTTGGGTGGTAAAATTGCAACTTCAAACGATGTGGGTGCGCTTGCTGGAGACACGAATTCGACCTCAATTGGTGCTGGTGTCTTTGTAGATGACGTCACTTCGAACTCAAATGGCACAAACATATTTACCTTAGCGTCCCGAGACGGCTGAATCTAGATTATGATTGGATTAAGAGTAACTATTGGCTTCTTTGGGTCATCACCTTCTACGATCAACCCGATCGATCCCTCGGGAGACCAATCATCCTCTATTTAAATCATGTGAGTGCCTCCACCCTTATGGTCTGGAAGAGGGTTATTACGGACATTCGGAGCGGTTTCCTTTGCCACAATACTCTTGTTATCAATTAAAGTTTGGATCTTGTTTTTCAGAGATCGACATTCGTCGATGGTGTGTCCCTTCATGCCGGAATGGTATGCACAGGATTTGTTCGGGTTAACCCACTGAGAGGGGTTCTCAAGGGTTGCATCAGGGATGGGGGTGACATTACCAGCAGCTTTGAGTCTCTCGTATAACTAGTCAATAGGTTCAACAATAGCTGTATATTGTTTCGGAGGTCTGCGATCAAAATTCGGCTGAGGTCTAAGAAAGTTTTGGCGTGCAGGAGGTGATTGATAGTGGGATGGTTGAGCATTATAGGTTTGGTAAACATATGCGGGATGGGAATATCTGGGCAAAGTAGGCTGATGTGTAGGAGGTGGAGGTGGTTGATAAGTGGGTGGTGGAGTTTGGTAAGAGGGTGAGGGTGCTTGGTAGCTTGGAGTAGGCTGATATGTGAGTGGAGGCATTGGGTAGGTTTGTATTTGATAGGAGATTTGGTTCTCTGTGCAACCATTACGGCTCCTACGTCCCTTTTCTTGGACACACCACCGGAATGTAAAGACTTATTTGTAGCTTGCAAGGTCTCGAAATTTGTAACCATACCACTTTTGATGCCTTCATCGATCCTTTCACCCAGCTTGATGATGTCAAAAAATTTGAGGCTTTCAATCATCATTATCCTTTTATAATACTGTGGGTCCTAAGCCCGGACGAAGAATTTGTTCATTTGTTCCTCCTCTAAGGCAGGTCTGACCTTAGCAGCTTCGGACCTCCAGTGAGTAGCATACTTGCGGAATGTTTCTGTAGGTTACTTCTTTAGATTTTGAATATATAACACATCTGGCACATTCTCTGTATTGAACCTAAACCTGTCCATAAAGTCGGACGCCATGCCTACCCATCTTAACCATTTCTTTGGATCATGGCTAATGTACCAAGACAAGATATCTACTTTCAAGCTCCTCATGAAATTTTTCATGTGGAATCTCTCATCTTTCCCTACTCCAACCAGCTTGTCACAGTACGTTTTCAAATGGACCCTTGGATCCCCTGTACCATTAAACATTTCGAACTTCGGAGGTTTTTACCCCTCGGGCAGCTCGACATTGGGCTGTATGCAAAGATCTTCATAGTTCAGCCCTTCAATTCCCTTGCTTCCCTCGATGCCTTGAATCCGGCTAGTCAATTTCTTAAGTTCTTCAGCCAGGTTCCTGACGAGCAGGTCTTTATCATCAGACTCGGGCGTGCTTGAGATGGGTTGGGCGAAGTGTGGCATGGTCTCCATGTAGATGGGGGTGTTATGGTGGGTGTAAAAGTGGTCATTTGTGGAGTTTTGGGGTTCTGGGATGAGCAGTGGGGTGTTGTTTGGGAGATGGCAGGCGTTGCAGTGATGGTGAAGAGCGGGGTGGTTCTATTGCTTTAGGATATTCTGTGGAGGTGTGGGGTTCTGAGCATTTGGGAAATTGATATCTGAGTGGTGAGGGAAAATGACAGATTTTCCAGATTCCGAACCTGATCAAGTTCTTCTTGGAACTTCAGCAGTTTTTGTTCAAGTTGGGATGCATTTTCCTTAGGAATCTGAGTACCATGACCATGAGTGACCTCTACCCGTTCAGTTGAGTTCGGTTTTATGACGTTATTCAAATCTTCCATCTTTCCTTTGTTCTTGTTTTTGACAGGATTAAGAGGAGGAGTGGGTGGAGGGGCCCTAGATCTTGTGGAATAGGATGATGTTGTCAGAGTGCACGAACTAACCTTTGGGGAGGGGAATAATAAAACAAAGAATAAAAACAAAAAGGTAACAAATTAGTGAGGATCATAATAAGGGTTGCAATATTTAAACACATAGTGCGGAATGTAAGACATGTCCTAATTTGGGAACCTCTTTGTGCCCGAGGTAGGCCTAGCGACAAATTGATTTGGAGAACTTAGGATGCTAAATGCCTCATTTCAATGGTAAAAAGTAGACGAATCCCAAATTGACACTAAATAAACAGGAAATGAAAATAACTAATGGCCATTGGCCTTATTACAATTTATAAAGCGAAAAGATAAACTCCTATCTATTTGGTCGCAGAAGAACCTTCCTTAGGTTGAATGCTCTCGTTAATCAAATCCTCCAGTTCCCGTAGGTTCATAAGTAAAAATGCCTTTGCTAGGTGTTCTCATTTGTTTCCCTTAGTGTTTTGGCAGTCGGTGACTCTCTTCCTCACTTTTCCTTCCAACTCCAGCAGATTGTATTCGAGATATTCCAGCTTTTTGCTAGCTTTGGCGGCCCTCTCCTTCCATTCATTGATTTGGTCATTCGATGGAAGACTCTTCCACTAATCTAGCAAGAGTGAGGGTGTGCTAACCATACCGAAGCTGGGGACCTCGTTCTTCATTTTCAGTAAAACAAAAGGGTTAAGACCATACCCTCACCGGACTTGACTAGTTAATATCAACAATTAGCATAAAGCATTTAGTTCTCCAAATAAATGCACAGAACGTGGTTACGTCCGTTTGGGTTTAGGAAACCCAATGGACTTTGGTCAAGGCTATCTTAAAGGGTCATTATGTGGACAACGTAATTGACTCGGCTACGTTTGACCATGATGCATGCACAACTTGAACAAAGTAAGGTTTCTATGGGGGTTTAGACTGGTACCCTTGAGCGGACAACTCAAGGGGGAAAGGCACAAAACCGTCGACTACACCGTTGATTGACTGGTTTTACCGCAAATATGCCTTTTCCGGATTTAGGGGGTAATAATATAGGAAGAGCGTAACCACTCATTATAAGTGTTGCTATGGTATTCATTTGGCACGAGTGGATTATGATGTTGAGCATGATTATGCAATAATTAAAAGCATGTTGGCATGTATTTTCACGTTAAGAAAGCAGTAAATACATCAGTTTCATAATTTAAAGCAGTAGTAAGGAAAGAAACAAAGAAGACAAGTCAGTTTTGCAGTTGAAAAGGGAATTGAATGCTTAAAATAAATAAACAAGTAATTGCACATCAAGAGGTATAAATCCACAATAATAGTCTGAAATGGTAAAAGCCTAAATATCCCCAGCAAAGTCGCCATGCTGTCGCGCCCCCTTTTTCTTGCGAAATCGGGTTTATGACATTTGGTATGGGACAACTTGTTCCTTTTGGGAACTAGGTTTTGCAATTTTGAAGAGTCGTCACCTAATGATTTAAGGTGTATTAGGACACCAATAAGGTTTAATTCTAAGTTCGTTTGAATAACCAGAGATAGGGTAAGGGCTTGAAATTATCCTAAGGGGAAGGTGTTAGGCACCCTTTAGGATCCACTAGTGTGGTTCCCGGCCAGACAGTTGATTGTGAATTTTTGCAATTAACAAAGTAAACAAACAAGGCTCACATAAGAGGGGATTTAAATACACAGGTGTTTAGAAATGATAAAATAAGCAAAGTTTTGAAAGAGTTATAACTAAGCATGTTGATGAATGTAAAGGGGTCCTAGGTTTGTATTTAATATGGATCACATCAATGCAATACCTGGTATAATACTCCTCAAAAGAGGGGATACACGTGGTATTAGCGTACCGGTTATCATATCCATATCTACCCTTCCCACCCCGTTAAGGTATTTAAAGCGCGGATTGGTCTCGATCACTATTGCATACTATTATCCATCCCATTTCTATCAGTCCCGGAGGAGCTTAGGGCTACTATTCCTAAAAGGAAGGGATATTAGGCTGATTTTGGTTTCAAAAGGAAAAAAATCTAAGGCAACATACAAAATACATAATACTGCATGTTGGGGAAGCATATAAACAGATAAAGGCCAATGTGTTCCTCCTCAAACAAAAAAAACACATAAATAGCATGACTTGCACATACTTTTTAGGTCTGATTAAAATACTAAAGACGAGGGGAGTTTAATTATTGAGGCATGTCAGTTTATTACATAACTCAGATAAGAAGTTCGAATCAGGTCTGCCTGCTGGTTGTAGCAACTAACAAAAGAGGATTCAAATTTTATTGTTGTTATTACCTAAGGCTTGCCTAACTGTTTGGTTAGCTCTAAAATGCTGAATTGAACACGCAGAATAAAAAGAAAAAGTCCTATAGGCATGCTTTCTACCCTTGAGCATACATTATTACCCAACCCTTTTCACTAGCTAGCCCAAAATGTTTATCAATAATTATTACAGACCAGAAATATTGAATTACACCAGAAAAGTTCAAAGAAAGTTACAACCAGAGGAAGCCTGATTCTTGACTTCATCTCTGAGTTATGGAATAAACCACCTCATATGCCCTTGATTCAAAGCCTTTCTTAGACTTGAGTGTGTCAAAGTTTCCTAAGGGTCTCATTAGGACCCCGAGCAGTGCTCACACCCAAGTTACATAACCAGAATAGAGATGAGTGCAGTGTGGAAATGCCAGCCCTTATGTGTCCAAGTTTAGAGGGAGCTCATAGGTCCCAAGGCAAGGCTCACACAAGAAGGGCAGAACTTAAGTTCTAAGAGGATAGTGAAAGTGCAGGAACAGAGTTTAAAAACTGAGGGGATAAGGAGAGGGGTAAAGGGTGATAGGGAGACAGTAATCAATAATACATAGAGTTAATAACTTCATACAAAGGGGGGTCGAGGGTTGGAAATCCATTTCAAGGAGCCCATGCACTTAGGCATGGATCGGTTTTGGGCATGCACAACAATAGAAGGTGCTGACATGCTTATAAACCAATCAGAAAACACAACATCTGGAAGAAACATTGAGGTTATGATCCTAGGGGAATCAGGTTTGGGTCAAACACTACAATGTCCAATGCTGTCATGCCCCAAATCAAACACAAGTATTAAACACATTGGGTGGGGATTTAGGATTCACAAGTTATAGTAAGTAGGGGACAAAACATTAATTCAGAATAGGAAATGGTAGATTAAAGCATGTTTAATAATGGTACTAGGTTAAATACAAACATGGGACAAATAAGGATGAAAGAGACAGTAAAGAAACATGTTGTTGTTGGTGCAGAAGCTTAATTAGAACATACCAGTAAAATGCAAATGCAGAGAAAAATAAGCAGGTTTCCCACAGCCTAGCCTTCGCTTTCAGCCGGCTAGGTAAGGCAGCAATACAAGTAGCAACAAGGAAAAGAGAGAGATTTTAGTGGAGTGTGTATGTCTGAACTCAAGTATTTTATGCCTTGTGTTCGTGTCTTTGAAAGAAGAGAAGTACATGGTATTTATAGCTTTTTGAAAATGAGTGAAAGAGAAGTAATAAGCCACAAACATGGAAACAATCACTATTTAGAATCAATTACACAAATGATTACCGTTAATTAAAGGATCACTTGCTTAACGGGCAGTGACAGGTTCAAAGTAAGGAAAGAAATCAATTTATAGGCAGACTGATTATTGTCATGAAAGAAGTAGTAAAACAATTGAATAAATGATTAAGTCTAAGTACAGGAATATACTTATTTTGGAAAGGATTCAGTAAGGCAAAACAAGGAAAGAAATCAACTAACCTTAACAGGCGAGTGAAATTAGATTTTCACAAAAGAAAAGTTTGAAATCAGTCACACAATTGAAGGTCAATCAAAGAAGGAAATTCAGTGTATAAATAGAGTGCACAAACACTGGACATGTGAGGCCAAACTATTGGCAAAACGAAACAACATGCAATAATAGCACAAAGTCAGTAGACAACAAACATTCGAAACATGATAGTCACGTAGGTCAAGTTTCATTGACTTAGTAGTAGAGAAAAAGATAGAGTATCAGAAGCATGCAAAGGGTCAAGTGAAGAAACCCTTCTGAAAAGCATGGTCGAGTTTCAAAGATAGTAAGAACCCAGAACCAAAGGAATCACATAAAGAAAAGAGATACTGAAACAAACAAATTTCAAATCAAGTCGAGCAATTTCACACAAATGAATTGCACAAGCAGTTTCAGAAATTCGAATAGAACCCAAGAAATTAGGGTTTTCGAAACCAATCGAGTTTAAAGATGATGAACAAATAGATTACACAAATACTTAGCAGACTGCTTCAGAGACTCGAATGAACCCAAAAGAAATTAGGGTTTTCAACAGCAATCGAGTCTAGAGATGATAAACAAGTAAATCAAACAAATACTAGCAAATAGACTTATAAACCCCAAAAGAAATCAGGACTTTTATCGTGCAAACTCATATAGAAGGACTGTAAGCACGTGATTTTTGACCCTCCCCGAGAATTTTCACATTTTTAGCGTGAATATGTGAAATTGGGTCTAGAACAGCTATTTTAACTATTTTTACTTTATTTCAAAGAAAAAAGAAAATCACAAAAAATATATATATAATTTTAGTTTATGTATTTCTCATAAACTTGAAAAATACAAAAATTGCACTTTATTTTTGTACTTTGTATAATTTCGAAAATTACAAAAAAAATAATAAATAAAACATAGTTCTATTAAGGTTTTATAGTCATTTTAACTTTGAAAAATACAAAAATATTACGTCATATTTTTGTCTTTATTAAAGAACGAAAATTACAAAAAATAGTTTTATTAATATTCTATAGTCATTTTTAACTTGGAAAAAATACAAAAATATTACCTCATATTTTATCTTAATATTTAAAACGAAAATTACAAAAAAAATAGTTTTATTAATATTTTGTAGCTATTTTAAAATCTTGAAAAATATTTAAAAATATATAGTTTTGTTTAAATACTAGTCTTATTTTTGGTAGTTATTTTGCTTACATAGGACTAGTTAAGCAACGTGTTCCTATTTCTCGGGTCCTGGCAAAAGAATAATATTCGGGTTTAAACTACCCGGTTTTAGGCCTAATTTTCGGACCGAGCCCATAATAAACCGTGTCCAGGACACGTGGGGAACCCCACCACGCGTGGGGGACATATGCCTCGAACCCCACCACGCGTGGGGCTCATTTTCATGGGCAAAGCATTACAAAACACGGAACGAACAAAAAGGGACGGGGGGAATTTTAAAAAGGGACTTTTGGAAAAAATTGAGGAGATGAAAAACGGACAGACTTGGGGGGATTTTGAGAATTTTGAAAAAAAAAAAAAAGAGAACATGTACTGTTTATCTTCTTCTTAAGAAGAAGAAGCAGGAGAAAAACGAAGGACAAAAAAAAAAGAAAGAAGGAAAGGAGCCCCCTCCATCAACAAACAACCCTACTGACCACGACCACCCCTCCCGTCGTCAACCTTCGCACCACCTCCCACGTCCAAAAACTCCAGTCGAACCCCGTCTCCGCCATAACCACCAGCTCCATCGCCCCCCTCCACTGTCCGAACACCACCCCAAACAGCTCCCCCTCCTTGTCGTCAACCACTGCTCATCGCCACCATCAAACGACCACCCCGTCTCCTCCCAAACTCCCTCGCGACCACTCCGTCATCTTCCCCGACGACATTGCTGCTCGTCGTCACCCCCACCAAACGCCACCACCCTCGTTCCACCTCCAAACCCTCTCTGTCTCGCCTGCGTCGCCCCTCCATCGACGACCACTACCCCATGACCCTGCTCCCCCACGGCCAGAGTATAACCAGACACCGTCCCTCAGCTCTAGCACCACCCGTCAAGCAGCAGCCATCGCTGTTGCGTCGTCCAACCACCCCTATCGTCAACTGCCCAAACGACCCCTCCAACTGCAGCTTCACGTACACAGGTGTCGCGCCGGAAAAATACAGCAGCAACCAAACAATCCCTGGTAGTTGACAGTTGTGGGTCCGAGCTTTCTGTTCGTCGAGGTCCGGTACGTCGAGTTTGTTGTCCGAGGTTTCGTCGCGGGTCCAACGCATCGGACGATAATATCAAGTAGGTCATCTCTGTCTGTGTCCTTCATATTTGTTGTTTAGAAATATGTACATGCGTTTGTTGAAATACAATCCTAGTTCATGCAGATAGTACGCGACATTATATACATGGTGATTGCAAATTGCTATATTTGATAATTAACCCCGTATGGTATTGAAATTTGGCCGTGAATGTCTTTCCCGTTGTTTCGTTCTTTTAAGTAGCTATTTGACATTTTGTTTCTTCATGTTTAAATTGTTGTTATCCAAATATTTGTCGTAATAGAGGTTTGCACATATTCTGAAAGGTGTTAATTATTTAGTTTGTCTTAATAGTTGTTTATACATGTGGTAGTAAATGTTGAAATTATAGTAGCAATTTTAATTCCGCGGAAAAATGCTCGCTTCATCAAATGGGTTCAATCTATAATCTATGATCTCGCGAAGAAGGAAAAAAAACATAGTTATTTTAGCCTTGTCCTATTTCTAAAAAGAGAAAATAAATAAATAAATAAAATGAGACGAGCCTCGCCAAAGAATACAAGCTGCGGGGCCCTCTAAATGTATATATTAAATACTTAGATTCCGGGACGGGCCGTTTAGCAAATTTCACGGCCCTACCCAAAATAATAATGCGCTAGTTGCTTTAGGCGCGCCTTTAATAATGTTATCTCCCTAAACTCGGGTGCACATTTATGTGACCCAAATCCAAATCTCAACGGAGTCGAAATATGTCTCTAGTCACGGGCGCATTGATTGTGGCGTGGCCTGAGATGCATTTCCATGACGTTGCAAATTCTTTAAAAAATAAGAATGAGATGAGCCTCGCCGAATAAAAATACAAATTGCGGGGCCCTCAGTAAATACCTGTTTAAAATTACTTAGAATTCAGGAGAGTTGTTTAGCGAATTCCACGGCCTCCGCAAAAATAATAATGCGCTAGTTGCTTTAGGCGCGTCTTCAATAATTTAATTTTCTTAAACTCGGGTGTGCATTTCATGCGACCCAAATCCAAATCCTAAAACATCAAATAAAATATGTTTCGGATTGTGGGTGCATTTCATGTGACACAGTCCAAAGATATATTTTAAGCGATGTTCACATTCTTGTAAAAACAATAATAATAAAGCGGTTAAAAGATAAATTTGCACATAAGTTCATATTGTATTAAAAATCAGATAAATAAGCCAAATATAACAGTTGAGCGACCGTGCTAAAACCACGGAACTCGGGAATGCCTAACACCTTCTCCCGGGTTAACAGAATTCCTTATCTAGATTTCTGGTACGCAGACTGTAATATAGAGTTATTATTTTCCTCGATTCGGGATTAAAATTGGTGACTTGGGACACCCTAAATCTCCCAAGTGGCGACTCTGAAATTAACAAACCAATCCCGTTTCGATTGTCCCTTAATTGGAAAAAACTCCCCTGCGCCCCTCGGGCGCGGAAAAAGGAGGTGTGACAGCTCTGGCGACTCCGCTGGGGATCGGCCCAGAACCACTGGTTCAGGGTTAGAAATTCGAGCTTAGATAAATTGTTATATTTGGCTTTATCTGATTTTTACATGTTTTGAGCCTAATGTGCTAAATGTTGCTTTTACCGCTTTGATATTATGTGAACTGTATATAAACTGTGCCGAAACCCATATCCTTTCTGAGTCTTCTAAATCATGAAGAAGGGTGTACTTCGTATGACTTCTTTTCTGTATAGTGTCAAATCCCAATTTAGAACGAGGTTCGGACAAGTTGCTAAGCCGGCGAAGCTTCTGTATTCCCGGTACGCTGTCCGCTCGGGTAAGCCAGGTCTAGAACAAACACCCAGGTCTGAACCTAGTATAACAAAGCCACATGCCGGATCCCTAGTAGGAACGTTTATTTGCATCATGTGCATTTGACTTAGGGGACTCAACACAGGGGTTGGGTCCGTCTAGGACAAGCAACCTGAAAATAATAGACAATCTTTCGGCATCCTATGTGCTACATGTTGTATTTAGACAAGGGCGTATGGGTCATTGGGTCATTTCCAGCATGATGTTATTTTAATCAAAGCATGAGGAACATTTGTGGAATCCAAGAAGCCTTGGAATTCCCTATGTCCCCCACGCTTGCTTTTTGGGAAAGCACATGGGGAACATTTGTGGAATCCAAGAAGTCTTGGAATTCCCATATGTCCCCCACGCTTCATATGTTGGGAAAAGCGCATGGGGAGCTTTTGCGGAATCCAAGGAGTCTTGGAAATCATTATGTCCCCCATGCCACATTTTTGAAAATATATATGTATATATATAAAATTAAAAAACAAAAAAACATTGGAAATTCAAAAGAAAAAAAAAGATTTTGTACGTTTCCACAAATTAGAAAATTGTGAAAGATGAAAATGACACCGTAGAGATATGCTACTTATTTTAGAAGAAAGAAAAACCAATGTCCAAGTAGTGTCGAAACTCTGTCGAAATTTTGAGAATATATATGTCTTATTAGTTTGTTTTATTAAAAAAAAAGAGCATTAATAGAAAGGAAAATTGTTTGTCTTGCCATAAAAATAAAAAATAAAATAAAAAAGTCTTGTTTTAAAAATATGTGTTATTTATTTGTTTATGAAAATGACAAAATTAAAATAATCCAAAAATATTTTCTCCATTATTAGCTTCTCTAGGAAGTCTTTCTAATTGTTTTCAAAAAATAATATAATATAAAATAAAAAAAATAAAAAATAAAACAAATCCGAAAATATTTTGATTCTCTTTCAGAAGTTGAAAAGAAAATTCAAAATCCAAAAAAAAAACATTTTGAGAAGTATTTCTTTTATTAAAAGCAAAATTCCGAATAAAGGAAAAAAAGAGAACAAATGAAAATTCGAGAATATGTCTTAGAAGTGTTTCTTGTAAAAAGAAAATCAATCAAAAATGCTTCCTTTTTTTCTTTTAAAGTAGTTCTTTTGCCCGAACTACGCGGGTTTGATTCTCACCGGATGTGAGATACGTAGGCAACCCTCATCGGGTCCAACCCCACCTTTGCTAAAATAGCCAAAAACAAAAAAAAAATAATAAAAGAATAACATGTCAAATTTTAATTTTGTCATAAAGAAGTCGGGTGACGTTGTTTTATCAAGACATAGCCGAATGTTCCCGAGAGGGACGCCGGAAGGCTGACTTTGCATAAACAGCCACCTTTGGGTCATATTTAAGATTTGGTCCAGTTGACCCACACAGCCTTAAAAATCTTCGTCCCCGAGACGTTGAAAGGCCGTGTTCGCAATATTGACTTTTCTAATTTTGAAAAACGATAAAAAGAGTTATAAATAGGTCAGGTGATGCTGTTTTGTCATAAATAGCCGAATGTTCCCGAAAGGGACGCCGGAAGGCTGACTTGGCATAAACAGCCACATTTGGGTCATTTTGAGATATGGACCCACACAGCCTTCAAAATTTTCGTCCCCGAGGCGCTGAAGGGCCGTGTTCGCAACACCAGATTTTCATTATAATTTGAAAGAAAAAAAAAACAAAGAGTCGATGGTCAGGTGAATGCCGTTTGGATGTTTAGTCAAAAAAAAATATATGAAAAAATAAAATAAGCCGAGCCAGTTTCGGCCGCGTCTTAAACCGTTCTTGCCAAAGTAGCCTTAGAGTATCTGTCAGTTGTCGAAAGGTTATTTTCGTAAAAGAACGGACAAGTTTGTAAAAGTGTCATAAAATAATTCTCCCCGGCCTCAAAATTCATGTGAAATTTGGAAGGGGCCACATTGGCAAAAATAACCATTTGGTTGCATTTGTCGAACAGAGAAAGGGAGTTAGCCTTTTTGTTTTTGAGTTTATAAATCTTTTGATTAAAATAGGCGGGTTGTTTGATTTTCAAGTTGGTAGGTCACCTTTAAACCTTTGAAACCCAGTTTGTTTTAATATGAAAAGTGAAAAGAAAAAAATGTTCATTATTGTTTATCTTTTATTAGTCCGAACTACGCAAGGTCTGATTCATGCGGGGTCATGATACGTAGGCAATCTCCATAAGATTCGACCACTACAAAAAATAATGAAAAAGACAGAAAAAAGAGAATGAAAAAATGATGGAAAAAATGAAAAAAAATGAAAAAAGAATGAAAAAAGAATGAAAAAAAAGAATGAAAAAGAAAAAGCAAAAAGAAAAAAAGAAAAAAAAAGAAAAACATCGAAAAAGAAAAAGAAAAAAGATGTTGTCAATAATGAGGACCGACTGAGTCCATTCTAACCTGTTTGTTTTGCAAATAAGTTAAGGTGGTTGGTTTGTGGTAAGCCGGACAATGACACCCAGAATCCTTTACTTGCACCTCCTGATGCACACTCTGCGGGGATCAGGCCTGATGATAGAAGCATTCCAGTCCTATTGGGAACTTGTTGACTAAGGGTAATGATATTGAAGTTGGCAATGGTCTTGACAATACTAATGCAAAGCTCAGTGGCTAAGATGCCAAGTTTGATAAAGTGGGAGGACGCTCCGTTCCTTGGTTAACAAGAAAGAGGCATTTGGTGGCTTATTTTTGTTGTCATTTCTTTTGTTCGGATTATTAGGATTGTAATTCGGATTTTGTCCTGTGTCAAACTTTCATATCTTTCCATTTTGTCATAGCAGTTTGTTTAAATTTTGTCCAGTTGGTGTTAGGATTTTATTCTGGTTGTTTTGTCTATTTTATTATTCAAACCATTTCGCCGGTAGTCCAAGGCAAAATCCGGTCTTTTGTTAGTTCCAGTCGTCTTTTGTTTAGTCCTTTTATCATTTTATTCAATGCCGATTCTAGGGACATGACATGCGCACCCAGTTTGGGCCTAGTCTTTAAAGTTAATCATAAAACTCCAGAAAGGCGATCAATCCATTTAAAGAAAATAAGGACGGTTTGAGATTATTCAGAGCTCGAGTCATGTAGAACTGGGGCAAGTTAAACAAAAGAAAACCGTTTAAAAGCAAGATTCGCCAAATTGGCATGAGGGACTACAAGTTTAAATTGTGTTGTTTGCGCTTGGCATGTTTTGAAGACTGGAATGATGAAGGCATTTTGTTCTGCTACCCAAACACTTTTATCCTTCGTTACCCCTTTTGAGCCTTATTTATTTTCTTTCATACCCCTCGTTCGGAATCAGTAGCAACGAAAAAGAAGAAAAAAAAGAGAAAGAAAGAAAACAACAAAACGAAAAGAGAAAAAAAGAGAAAAAAAGAGAAAAGAAAAGAAAAGAAATTGATAACAAAGAAAAAAAAAGAAAATCAAATGAAAAGAGGAATTGGGAACTACGTTTGACCTGATTCCTCAAAGAGGATACGTAGGCGCTTCACGGCTCGGTCATAGTTTTGAAAAATGAAAAAAAAAACAATCAAAATATCCCCAAGCAAGAAACTGGGGCAGATGTTGCGTTTGATGTAAATAAATCTAATTCCGGAGGTTGTAATTAATAACCCAAATTAATGTATTTTTGAGCCTTTTATAACCTTTCTTTCTAACCTATCCAAAACCCACATTACGGTCCAAAGAAAGACCTTCCGATCAGTCGTCAAAAGATGCCAAGTCAGACAAATGAAGAGTTTTACCGGCGAACATAGCATTCTGTTCCACAGCAGAAAGGACTCTAATCTCCAACAGAAAGAGTCATACCAGCAACACTCCAAATCCCCAACTGGAAAGTGATACAAATGAGAGAGTCTTATCGGTGAAAACCTTCACAGGCACCATAAGGCGATGAAAGCTGAGAGAAAACCAAAATGAGAGAGACTATATAGTGAAAACCCTTCGGGCACTAGAAGTCGAATAAGATTGAGAATCAGAGGGGGAATCGCCAATGGAAGATCTTGAAAGATGATTGACGGTAGAGGATAGGCCACACACGCATGTCATGGCCATTAGAGTCGGTATCTGCGTTTGATAGGTTTTTATTTATAGTTTCTTTTGTAAAAGAGTCATCGTGTCCTTTGTCTTTTATTTTGTTTCTGTTGTTTTTCTCCTTTCACAAAAAATTTCCCCAATAGAGTCTGTCCGGTCAGAACAAGTATGAAATGACTTCAAAAATATGCCATCAGCTTTCCAAGATGAGATCTGACTAGTATATCCAAATGGTATAGTCAGCAAGGAACAAGCGCGAGGCCAGTGTCAAAAAAGATATCCCCAGCAAAGGGAATTGACAAAAGGATTGACGAGCATCAAGAGGGATATCCTTGCCAAAACCAAGGTTATAAACCTCAAAGACAAGGCCCGTGAACAGAGCAAGGAGAACAGTGAGCATAATTTGGCGAAATCCATACTAAACTAAAAGGTCGGGAAAATGCCAGTTTCCGAGCTATGCCACAAAAGAAGATGGATATCCCCAGCAGGAAGGGATTATCCCCAGCACATAATATCATCCCCAACAAGTTGTGGAACACAGAGCAAGGAGGGAGAAAGGGAACACCATCCCAGCAGGAGTATCACAACCAACCACCATGTTTTAAACTAACAATTTTGTTTGATTTGAAACAGGTAAGGGAAATGGCATTGAGGCAGAAACGCATGCCACAAGGGATATTATCAAACTGGGGCAGAAAATTTTCCTTCCATTTAAAAAATTTTCTGGATGTCAGGTACCCCCAGCTGATAACATTTTACCCCCAACAGGTAAGTAAATCAAGGGAGGTAGTCTTTGAAGGAAGAAGCTATGCAAAAACAAAACAAAAAAGGAATATAAAAAAAAAGAATAATAATAAAAATTTGGGGAAGGTAGAAAAGGAAAATTCATCCCAATCCCCAGCAAGTATTCGAGGTAAGACATTTTCAAGTCTTAAAGATATTTTGGGTTCATCCGCCCTCAAATAGGATATGTCGGGTTCATCCGCCCTCAAATAGGATATGTTGGGTTCATCCGCCCTCAAATAGGATATGTTGGGTTCATCCGCCCTCAAATAGGATCTGTCGGGTTCATCCGCCCTCAAATAGGATCTGTTGGGTTAATCCGCCCTCAAATAGGATCTGTCGGGTTAATCCGCCCTCAAATAGGATATGTTGGGTTCATCCGCCCTCAAATAGGATATGTTGGGTTAATCCGCCCTCAAATAGGATCTGTCGGGTTAATCCGCCCTCAAATAGGATATGTCGGGTTCATCCGCCCTCAAATAGGATATGTCGGGTTCATCCGCCCTCAAATAGGATATGTTGGGTTCATCCGCCCTCAAATAGGATCTGTCGGGTTCATCCGCCCTCAAATAGGATATGTTGGGTTCATCCGCCCTCAAATAGGATATGTTGGTTTCAGTCTTTTTATTTTAAGTTTTGAAGACAGGCGCCCACCTGAATAACGAGAGGAATACATTTCTGTCTTTTTATTTTTTGTTCTAGGTCACCCACCAGTATAATGCGGGAATACTTTTCTGTCTTTTCATTTTTGTTCTAGGTCACCCACCAGTATAACGCGGGCATATCATTTTTCATATCTTTACCAACAGGCGCCCACCTGAATAACGAGAGGAATACATTTCTGTCTTTTCATTTTTTGTTCTGGGTCACCCACCAGTATAATGCGGGAATACATTTCTGTCTTTTCATTTCTGTTCTAGGTCACCCACCAGTATAATACGGGCATATCATTTTTCATATCTTTACAGCCAGGCGCCCACCTGTATAATGAGAGGAATACATTCAGTCTTTACTTTTAAGTGTTGAAGCCAGGCGCCCACCTGTATAATGAGAGGCATAAATTCAGTCTTTACTTTTCAAGTGTTGAAGTTGGGAGCCCGCCCAGATAACAGAGGCATAAATTCAGTCTTTACTTTTCAAGTGTTGAAATTGGGAGCCCGCCCAGATAATAGAGACATACATTCAGTCTTTACTTTCAAGTGTTGAAATTGGGAGCCCGCCCAGATAACAGAGGCATACATTCAGTTTTTTTTACTTTTAAGTGTTGAAGTTGGGAGCCCGCCCATAATAACAGAGGAATACATTCAGTCTTTACTTTTAAGTGTCGAAATTGGGAGCCCGCCCAGATAACAGAGGCATACATTCCACGTCTTTACCCATAGGAGATGCATTTCCTCCTAAGTTTTAGTTTTACCCATAGGAGATGCATTTCCTCCTAAGTTCAGTTTTACCATAGGAGACGCACTTCCTAAATTCAGTTCTACCAATAGGAGACGCACTTCCTAAATCCATTATACCAGTAGGAGACGCACTTCCTAAAAAGTTTTACCAGTAGGAGACGCACTTCCTAAGAATAGTTGTACCAATAGGAGACGCACTTCCTAAAATTCAGTTTTACCATAGGAGACGCACTTCCTAAGTTCATTTCACCCATAGGAGACGCACTTCCTAAGTTTAGTTCTACCAATAGGAGACGCACTTCCTAAGTTCAATTTTACCATTAGGAGACGCACTTCCTAAGCTAAGTTTTACCAATAGGAGACGCACTTCCTAAGCTAAGTTTTACCAATAGGAGACGCACTTCCTAGATCTATTGTACCAATAGGAGACGCACTTCCTAAGAATAGTTCACCCATAGGAGACGCACTTCCTAAAATTCAGTTTTACCCTAGGAGACGCACTTCCTAAGTTCAGTTTTACCATAGGAGACGCACTTCCTAAGTTCAGTTTCACCAATAGGAGACGCACTTCCTAAAAATATTTCACCAGTAGGAGACGCACTTCCTAAGCAAGTTTCACCAGTAGGAGACGCACTTCCTAAGCAAGTTTTATCAGTAGGAGACGCACTTCCTAAGCAAGTTTCACCAGTAGGAGACGCACTTCCTAAGCAAGTTTTATCAGTAGGAGACGCACTTCCTAAGATAAGTTTCACCAGTAGGAGACACACTTCCTAAAGTTCAGTTTCACCAGTAGGAGACGCACTTCCTAAGCAAGTTTTATCAGTAGGAGACGCACTTCCTAAGATAAGTTTCACCAGTAGGAGACGCACTTCCTAAGTTTCAGTTTCACCAATAGGAGACGCACTTCCTAAGATATGTTTCACCATAGGAGACGCACTTCCTAAAGTTCAGTTTTACCATAGGAGACGCACTTCCTAAGTTCAGTTCTACCGATAGGAGACGCACTTCCTAAGTTTAGTTTCACCAGTAGGAGACGCACTTCCTAAGATAAGTTACACCAATAGGAGACGCACTTCCTAAAAATATTTCACCAGTAGGAGACGCACTTCCTAAGCAAGTTTCACCAGTAGGAGACGCACTTCCTAAGCAAGTTTTATCAGTAGGAGACGCACTTCCTAAGATAAGTTTCACCAGTAGGAGACGCACTTCCTAAGTTCAGTTTCACCAATAGGAGACGCACTTCCTAAAAATATTTCACCAGTAGGAGACGCACTTCCTAAGCAAGTTTCACCAGTAGGAGACGCACTTCCTAAGCAAGTTTTATCAGTAGGAGACGCACTTCCTAAGATAAGTTTCACCAGTAGGAGACGCACTTCCTAAGCAAGTTTCACCAGTAGGAGACGCACTTCCTAAATCCATTGTACCAGTAGGAGACGCACTTCCTAAAAAGTTTCACCAGTAGGAGACGCACTTCCTAAGTTTATTTCACCCAATAGGAGACGCACTTCCTAAGTCAGTTTCACAGTAGGAGACGCACTTCCTAAAGTTCAGTTTCACCATAGGAGACGCACTTCCTAAGTTCATTTCACCCATAGGAGACGCACTTCCTATAGTTCAGTTTCACCATAGGAGACGCACTTCCTAAAGCAAGTTTCACCAATAGGAGACGCACTTCCTAAAGTTCAGTTTCACCATAGGAGACGCACTTCCTAAAATTCAGTTTCACCATAGGAGACGCACTTCCTAAGTTCAGTTTTACCATTAGGAGACGCACTTCCTAAGAATAGGTTCACCAATAGGAGACGCACTTCCTAAGTTGATTTCACCAATAGGAGACGCACTTCCTAGATCCATTGTACCAATAGGAGATGCACTTCCTAAGAAACGTTTTACCCAGTAGGAGACGCACTTCCTAAGAACAGTTTTTCCCAATAGGAGACGCACTTCCTAAGTTTATTATACCCATAGGAGATGCACTTCCTAAGTTTATTGTACCCCCAGGAGACGCACTTCCTCAAAGTTTAGTTTTACCCGTAGGAGACGCACTTCCTAATCGAGGTTTTATTCATAGGAGACGCACTTCCTAGTTCTAGTCACTGAAGTTTTCACCCTTAGGAGACGCACTTCCTAGTTTAGCTCATTCCAATTCAACCATAGAAGACACACTTTCTAGTTTGAGTCATTGAGGTTTTTAGTTTAGCAGACACATTTGCTAGCAAGAGTTTTGGTTTTACTCAGAGGAGATGCACATCCTAGCCCAGTCTTTAGTTTATTCTCATCATTGCATCAGTAGTGTAAGTGAGTTACAATTTTGCTAACGACTCACAAATCTTCCCAGTACAAACTGGGTTAGAAAATTTTGTTTGTTTTGTTTGTTTTGATTGTCAGGGACCCACCTGTAGAACGGAGGTTGTTGCGTGTCGAAGATAGAAGAAGTCAGGAGTTCGCTTGTAGAACGGGGAAACATTTTTCAAGATCAAGCAGTGACCCACTGGAAAGCAGAAGGTTAAAACAAAAATCCCCAGCACTCAATCCAAGATAGAAGCAACAAGAAGCTCGCCCCAAGAATGCAAGTCAACAGTCTGGGATGATCAACAGAAGCTGGTCACCAAAAAACAAAAACAAAAAAAAAAACAAGAAGAAAAAGAGAAAAAGAAAAAGAAAAAAAGGGAACCCAAATTACGGAAGTGGAGAACAAATGTGGTCTGCTCAAGAACTAGCACCTACAACTAGCAAGTATCAAGGTTCAGATCCAAAGTCTGTATGAAGCACCATTCAAGACTCGAGACCAAGTTTCAGAAGACTTAAGAGATAGGAATCCTTGTAACTAGTAGCTGATAGGCTTAGTTAGTCTTTTTCAGTTTTCATTTTTGTTGTAATGACAGGACCGCGGACCGGAACCTCAACGGAACGGCACCTCGATCGGCTCTTCACCTCGGTACACTCTACCATCTCTCTCATTCCCGAACTACACGTGGCCTGATTCCTGTATAACCAAGGATATGTAGGCAGCTCAGATACCAGGGCTCGGTCACATTCCCTCCCTTTCCTGAAGTGTAGTCCGTCCAAGTAATGGTCGGGTCAAAAACACGGCTAGTCGTTCTTTGTCGGAAAACTCTTCGTGTTTCCAGTCAAAGAGGGGCAGCTGTAAGCACGTGATTTTTGACCCTCCCGAGAATTTTCACATTTTTAGCGTGAATATGTGAAATTGGGTCTAGAACAGCTATTTTAACTATTTTTACTTTATTTCAAAGAAAAAAGAAAATCACAAAAAATATATATATAATTTTAGTTTATGTATTTCTCATAAACTTGAAAAATACAAAAATTGCACTTTATTTTTGTACTTTGTATAATTTCGAAAATTACAAAAAAAATAATAAATAAAACATAGTTCTATTAAGGTTTTATAGTCATTTTAACTTTGAAAAATACAAAAATATTACGTCATATTTTTGTCTTTATTAAAGAACGAAAATTACAAAAAATAGTTTTATTAATATTCTATAGTCATTTTTAACTTGGAAAAAATACAAAAATATTACCTCATATTTTATCTTAATATTTAAAACGAAAATTACAAAAAAAATAGTTTTATTAATATTTTGTAGCTATTTTAAAATCTTGAAAAATATTTAAAAATATATAGTTTTGTTTAAATACTAGTCTTATTTTTGGTAGTTATTTTGCTTACATAGGACTAGTTAAGCAACGTGTTCCTATTTCTCGGGTCCTGGCAAAAGAATAATATTCGGGTTTAAACTACCCGGTTTTAGGCCTAATTTTCAGACCGAGCCCATAATAAACCGTGTCCAGGACACGTGGGGAACCCCACCACGCGTGGGGGACATATGCCTCAAACCCCACCACGCGTGGGGCTCATTTTCATGGGCATTATGTTACAAAACACGGGGACCAACGAAAAGGACAGGGGAATTTGAAAAAAGAAGGGACTTTGGAAATTTTAAAGAAAAGAAAAACGGACAGACTTGGGGGGATTTTGAGAATTTTGAAAAAAAAAAAAAAGAGAACATGTACTGTTTATCTTCTTCTTAAGAAGAAGAAGCAAGAGAAAAACGAAGGACAAAAAAAAGAAAGAAGGAAAGGAGCCCCCTCCATCAACAAACGACCCTACTGACCACGACCACCCCTCCCGTCGTCAACCTTCGCACCACCTCCCACGTCCAAAAACTCCAGTCGAACCCCGTCTCCGCCATAACCACCAGCTCCGTCGCCCCCCTCCACTGTCCTAACACCACCCCAAACAGCTCCCCCTCCTTGTCGTCAACCACTGCTCATCGCCACCATCAAACGACCACCCCGTCTCCTCCCAAACTCCCTCGCGACCACTCCGTCATCTTCCCCGGCGACATTGCTGCTCGTCGTCACCCCCACCAAACGCCACCACCCTCGTTCCACCTCCAAACCCTCTCCGTATCGCCTGCGTCGCCCCTCCATCGACGACCACTACCCCATGACCCTGCTCCCCCACGGCCAGAGTATAACCAGACACCGTCCCTCAGCTCTAGCACCACCCGTCAAGCAGCAGCCATCGCTGTTGCGTCGTCCAACCACCCCTATCGTCAACTGCCCAAACGACCCCTCCAACTGCAGCTTCACGTACACAGGTGTCGCGCCGGAAAAATACAGCAGCAACCAAACAATCCCTGGTAGTTGACAGTTGTGGGTCCGAGCTTTCTGTTCGTCGAGGTCCGGTACGTCGAGTTTGTTGTCCGAGGTTTCGTCGCGGGTCCAACGCATCGGACGATAATATCAAGTAGGTCATCTCTGTCTGTGTCCTTCATATTTGTTGTTTAGCAATATGTACATGCGTTTGTTGAAATACAATCCTAGTTCATGCGGATAGTACGCGACATTATATACATGGTGATTGCAAATTGTTATATTTGATAATTAACCCCGTATGGTATTGAAATTTGGCCGTGAATGTCTTTCCCGTTGTTTCGTTCTTTTAAGTAGCTATTTGACATTTTGTTTCTTCATGTTTAAATTGTTGTTATCCAAATATTTGTCGTAATAGAGGTTTGCACATATTCTGAAAGGTGTTAATTATTTAGTTTGTCTTAATAGTTGTTTATACATGTGGTAGTAAATGTTGAAATTATAGTAGCAATTTTAATTCCGCGGAAAAATGCTCGCTTCATCAAATGGGTTCAATCTATAATCTATGATCTTGCGAAGAAGGAAAAAAAACATAGTTATTTTAGCCTTGTCCTATTTCTAAAAAGAGAAAATAAATAAATAAATAAAATGAGACGAGCCTCGCCAAAGAATACAAGCTGCGGGGCCCTCTAAATGTATATATTAAATACTTAGATTCCGGGACGGGCCGTTTAGCAAATTTCACGGCCCTACCCAAAATAATAATGCGCTAGTTGCTTTAGGCGCGCCTTTAATAATGTTATCTCCCTAAACTCGGGTGCACATTTATGTGACCCAAATCCAAATCTCAACGGAGTCGAAATATGTCTCTAGTCACGGGCGCATTGATTGTGGCGTGGCCTGAGATGCATTTCCATGACGTTGCAAATTCTTTAAAAAATAAGAATGAGATGAGCCTCGCCGAATAAAAATACAAATTGCGGGGCCCTCAGTAAATACCTGTTTAAAATTACTTAGAATTCAGGAGGGTTGTTTAGCGAATTCCACGACCTCCGCAAAAATAATAATGCGCTAGTTGCTTTAGGCGCGTCTTCAATAATTTAATTTTCTTAAACTCGGGTGTGCATTTCATGCGACCCAAATCCAAATCCTAAAACATCAAATAAAATATGTTTCGGATTGTGGGTGCATTTCATGTGACACAGTCCAAAGATATATTTTAAGCGATGTTCACATTCTTGTAAAAACAATAATAATAAAGCGGTTAAAAGATAAATTTGCACATAAGTTCATATTGTATTAAAAATCAGATAAATAAGCCAAATATAACAGTTGAGCGACCGTGCTAAAACCACGGAACTCGGGAATGCCTAACACCTTCTCCCGGGTTAACAGAATTCCTTATCTAGATTTCTGGTACGCAGACTGTAATATAGAGTCATTATTTTCCTCGATTCGGGATTAAAATTGGTGACTTGGGACACCCTAAATCTCCCAAGTGGCGACTCTGAAATTAACAAACCAATCCCGTTTCGATTGTCCCTTAATTGGAAAAAACTCCCCTGCGCCCCTCGGGCGCGGAAAAAGGAGGTGTGACAAGGACAATACGAGCAAACATAGCAAAACATGTCAAAAAATAGAGAAACGTTTTGAAATAACTTTACAAGAAAACCCTAATCGGAAAAGGTAAAGAGCTTTGAAAGCAAAGTTTTTAAAGAAACTTCAAGAAAAATGCTTAGAAGTTCAAAGCAAACATAGATCTGAAGCAGATCTGAAAGAAATCGAAAGAACCTTAGAGATTAGGGTTTCAGAAGAAACCCAGGTGACTACAAAAGGCCTCGAAAGCCATTGATCTAAGTAGGAGAGTCAAAGGTCTGACTCGAATGGCCATGGCTGGCCGGAGAAAGATCAGAGATGACCGGAGAATAGTCATCGAGCAAAGTCTGGACCAAGCCCTTTCATGATTTGGTCATGAGACCACAGAAACGAACACGTAGAAGCCATGAGAGGTTGATACAGGTCTTCGATGACCTTGGAAGGCCATGGACTAGGGCGGATTAGGGTGGTGGCGGCTAGGGTTTGAGGGTGTTGTAAAGAGGATTTGGGAGAGGAGGGGTTTCAGAGGCGGCGTGTTGTTAGGAATGAGTTAGGGTGAAGGGGTCGTTTGAGTTAAAAAGGAAAGGGTGATTATTGGCCGTTGATCTTGAAGAATCAACGGCCTAGATTAAAACGAGTAAGTGGGGCGGTTTAATGGGATAGGGTTTGGGTCGGTTCAGATTGCAATTGGGTCGGGGTAATTAGGCTTCAAATTGGGTTCAAATCAGGGTATAATTGAAATAAATTGGGGCTAACATTTAAATAGCCAATTTTCCCTATTTGATTTATAAAAAATATTAAAATAATTTTTGTAAATAAATTAAAGGTGCTAAAATAATTTATAGTACATAATTATCAAATTAGAAATATTGCACTTAATTTTTATAGATATAAACGCAATTAAATCTAAAAGAGACTAATATTGCCATTATATGCAATTTAGCTTTAAAAATACTAAATCAATTTACAAAAATATGCAAAAAAATATCTTAGCTATATTTTAGTATAAATATGAGAATCCAATAAACAAATCACCAAAATGATAACTTGAAATCCATGTGAATCGGGATGCATATGGTGGGGAGCGATGGGTCCAATCACGCCCATATGTTTCAGCTTCTGGAAAAACTAGAGTATGGTTCAGCCAATGGGGTGAATTTTTCCAACGGCCTCTGTTCTCGACCGTAATCTTGTTTGGGACAAGCATTGTGAGGTGCCCGAAGATTTTGCTGCTGAGGTCGGGGGTTCATTGGAGCTGGTGCACGTATTTGTTGATTGGTAGGGCGAACATAGGATTGAGCATTAAACACTGTATACTGTGGTGGGCCCACTGAGTATTGAGGAATTGGTGGAGGATAATAATGTTGAGGGTAGCTGGATTGCCCCTGTGGAACTTGTATATAAGAGTGTGATGCCCCTCTTTAAACTTACCTAGATCCCGAAGTCATCATAGAACCTTCATCTCTCTTTTTCCTATTTGCAAAACTTCCTGACCCATTTTGGATTGCTTGGGTGGTGGCTTTGAGAGCAGTCTGACTTAGAATCCTGCCAGTCTTTAGGCCATTTTCGACCATTTCCCCTATTTTGATTGCTTCGGCAAAAGGCCTACCCATTGCGGACATCATATTTTTGAAATAATCAGGCTCTTGAGCCTACAAAAAAACAGTGATCAACTCATGATTATCCATGGGTGGCTTAACTCTGGCCACTTGCTCCCTCCACTTGATGGCATACTCCCTAAAGCTTTCCGTCGGCTTTTTCTTCATATTGGATAGGGAATTGCGATCTGGTGCAATATCGATGTTATAGTGGAATTGCTTGATGAAGGCCTGGGCCATGTCATCCCATACATGCCAGTGAGAGATGTCTTGGTCAATGAACCACTTAGAGGCTACCCCTATAAGACTTACTCCAAAATATGTCATCAACAATTCTTCTTTTCCACCTGCACCCCTTAGCTAGTTGCAGTACATTTTCAAGTGGGCAATAGGGTCACCGTGTCCATCATACTTCTCGAATTTTAGGGTCTTGAAACCTGGTGGCAAAAAGATGTGAGGGAACATACATAGATCACTGAACGAAACACTTTTGTGACCACATATTCCCTGTATGTTCTTTATGTTTTGTTCAAGACTTTTCATTTTCTTGGCCATCTCATCCGGCTCACTTGTCTTTGCAGGCTTTTCATTTTCCGCTGGTGACTCGTACTGAGGAGTCTGATTGTAGGGAGCTGAGACCCTGAAATCCATATTTGGGGAGTAGTATTGGCCATCATAAGCCTGAGGTAGTGGCTCGTTGTTGGGCCTCGTGACAGGAGGTGGCGGCAGGATTGTATATACTAGTGCGCCTGACACGACGAGAGGGGTAATCCTGACCGGTGTGACTGGAGGTCGCATATTAGAGGTACCAGGGGCAACATGGAGGATGTAATTTGGCACATACCCTGGTGGTAGAACATGATCACTCGCTACATGGAGCAGTGGTTGAGTAACTTGGGGTACAGTGGAAGTTCCCTCAGAAGGACCCTGGGGTGGAGGTTGACCAGAAACCTAAGCTTGATATACATCTGACAGTTGCTGTCTCAATTTTCTTATTTCCTCTAACTCTTGCTCGACTGATTGACCCTACGGATTGTCAATGAGCAACTCGATTTCATCAGTGTTATCCATTACTACTGGTCCTTTAGATCTTGTGAAGTAATGATGTGTTGCCAGATTCACCATAAACCAACCACCTTAAACTTACTGGATCAAGAGACAACAAACGTGTTAGAGTTAGGCATTTTTTAGATATGAATTACACGTACTATGCCATGCTCCTAACATCGTCACCATTTCTAAAATGCTTTTGGAAGGCTTCATGTTTCATTCCGTCTTATTAGCTTGTTGCTTATTGACACTGCTATTTCCTTCTCTCTTTTTTTTCATTTTGTCCTTTGACTCGCCTTATTTTGATCCCTCACTTTAGAGTTATTAAAAAATATTTGATCGAACCTTTTGTGGGTTGCCTACGTATCATGTCGCCGCATGAATCAGATCATTTACGTAGTTCAGACAAACAAGGAATAAAGTAAACAAACTAACTCTCGTTTTTTTTACTCATATACAAATAACTCCAGGAAAGCTCCTACCAAAGAAAATATTTTTGGATTTTTTTAGAAAGAAAGGCTTCAAAAGAATAAAGGATTTTTTTTGGATTTGTTTTATTTTTTATTTCAATTGTTTTTATTGAATTGTTAAAAGAAAGACTTCTAAAGAAGAGCAATTTTTTTTTGAATTTCGATTTTGTTTTTGGAATTGTTGAATGAAAGACTTCTTTTTTTTTGGGATATTTTAAGTTTTTTTTTCGAATTTTGATTTTTTTTGTTGGAATATTTGAAAGAAAGACTTCTAAAGAAGAAATAAAATATTTCTGAATTATTTTTTTTGGAATTTTTGAAAGAATTTATTTTTTGGATTTTTTTTGTTTAATTAATTTTTGTAATTTTCCAAAGAAAGAAAATATTTGTTTTTTGATTTGTGGAAGAAAAACTTCTAAAAAAAAGAAGAAATTATTATTGAATTTTTTGAAAATTGGGGTCTCTAAGAAATTCTTTTCTAAATAAGGAAGTAAGGGGAAATATTTTTTGATTTTTTTTTAAAAAAAATAGGGGCCGGACCGATAAGGTTTGCCTATATATATCACATCCGGTGAGAATTAGACCCGCGTAGTTCGGTGAACTGGTATTTTTCTCTTTTGATTTTTATGAAAATTAATTTTTACCCCTCGGGCCATACCATTTAAAAAAAACAAAGGTTTATTTGCACCTTTTTTTTTAATAATTACACTAATTTTAAAGCCGGTCAATAATGCAAGTAAGCCTTCCAAATGATGTATCAAGTAGTACATAAGTGAACATGATGGTCTCAAAGAGGATACCTGTCTTATACGGACCCGACCCCTGTGCCGAGTTTCGCTAAGTCAAAATGCACGTGATGCACATAAAACGAACCTACTAGGGATATCCGATAGGAGTTTTGTTCTTCTAGGTTTAAATTCTGGTGGAGAAGTTATCTAGACTTGCTTACTTGAGCGGACAACTCGAGCCGAGGAAGGTCAGTGTACCGGTAGCATTGCTTTCCGGCTTAACTAGTGGTGCTCCCCGCATAAAACATGTGTGACTAAAATCCTTCACCGGGTGACAAGCACCCAGGCTATCTCAAAGAAAGCGGGCTATGTCAAGCAAATGCCCAATTTTTAATTTCAAGAAGACTTAGAGGGGGTGCGTGAGAAGACAGTTTATATGTACAGTTCAACAATATCGAAGTAGTAAAAAGCGAACAGGTAGCACATTAGGCACAAGTAAATCATAATATATACAAAATTAATAAAGCCAAATAAAAGTCAACATGTACAAGCTCGAATTCTGGTTAGTTTCCCAGCAGAGTCGCCTGAGCTGTCACACCTCTTTTTAACCCTCCAAAAGATAATGAAATGTTATGGATTGCGGGTTAAAGAGATTTTTCAATTAAAGTGACAAATTTGAAATAGGGATTATTTTATTTACAGAGTCGCCACTTAGAATTGATTTTTGCCGGTGTTCCAAGTCACCTTTTATTTGAATCCCTATTCAAAGGAAGGTTTGACTCTATTATTATTAGTCTGCGAAAACAAAGTCCGGGTAAGAAATTCTGTTTACCGGAGAGAAGGTGTAAGGCAGTCCCCTAGTCTCGTGGTTCTACCACGGTCGCTTTATTGACTACATTTGGCTTATATTTTTTTATAACGTGTGTTTTATTGGTTCTCATGTTTTACCTATGTCCGCTTTTATTGCTTGATTAAATTTATAAAAGGTTATCTTGAAATAAGTCACGCGTGTGAATACTTGTTTTGTTACATATCACAATTATGCCACGGAGACCATACATATAGCCATGATGTTTAATTATTTAAAGCGCACCTAAATAAACTAGTGCACTTGAATTATTTTCCTAAAACTAATTTAAGATATTGTAAGGCCAAGAGTTATGGAATTGTTTATAGAAGAAGTGTATGATTTTAGATATTTGAATAAATAAGCTATCATATACCAATGTCCTACATCCCAACAATTGAAGCCTAAACTTATTAATGTCCAAATCTTCCAAACTTTAAAGCAAATTTGAATACTATATTGTCAGAAACATGATTAAGCATATAGCATTTAAGGATTGATTTACATTATTATTTATAAAGTTTAAAGATAAATAAATAAAATCACATAAAATAAGATAAAAAGAACAGATGGAAGAATAAACCTTTTAATGCAAGATTTCCAATTAAATGAGTCTCCAAGAGTTGGTACAACAACTCAGACGAACGCCAAACAAGCATAAGCGAAGAAGAACATCAAAGCTAGTGAACAGAACTCCAATGGAATCCTCGACCTTGACTATTGACACAACTCTTTGGCGTGTAAAAGGGATGTTTTGAAGTATTTTTATTGGATTTTGGAGTGGTAAATTGCTGATTCTTTTTCGAAAGAATGACACGAGTAGAAGTTCCTCGTAGCGTAGAAGAAGAAATATTTTGTTTCTCTCAATTCTCTCCTCTCTTCTCTCTTGTTTTGATCCCCTTCTTCTCAGATTTTTTCTTCTATTTATAGCAAAAATTTTCGAAATTTTCAGATTTTTTTATTATTTTTTTTAATTTTTTAATTAAAAGAAATCCCACCTACATTTTGCTTTTTTTTATATAAAATAAATCCCCACCTTTCCTTACTTTTATTTTTTTAAATTTCAACTTTAATTACTTTTATTTTTAATTTCAACTTTAATTACTTTTTTATTTTTTTTATTTTCCAATTATTTTATTTTCTTAAAAAAACAATCCACTTTCATTTGTTTTTCTTTTAAAAATTCTGCTTTCTTTTACTTTTAATTTTTTAAATTTTAGCTACCTTTGATTTTATTTTTTAATTCCAACTTTCTTTTTTTTCAATTATTTAAAATCCACCCAAAAATATTAAAAAAATCTTTTAATATTTTCGGATTTTTTTTATTTTTAAAAATAATTTTAAAAAAAATAAAAATAATATTAATAATAATAATTGACCTTTTAAAATTTTGTATTATTATCTTATAATAAAAAGTGTAACAAAGCTAAAGTATTGTAGGTTAAAACCCCTAAAATATTTACATAAAAACTAAATATTGTCAAAAATTAGGTGTTCACACTCATATTGTTGAGTTACTCTTATTTGATATCGTTGTTACACATTATCTCTTACATTGTTGAGTTATTCTTATTTGATATGGTTGTTGCGCGTGTCTTGCTTCTTCCTTGTGGATTGCATCCGCGGTATGGTATCAGTGGGGAGTTGTGCCTGTTTGGCTTGTTTAATAGTTCTCTCATGTGTTCATCTTTTCATATTCAGTCATAATCGCATTATGCTTATTGGGTTTAGCTTGCGAGGTATGTGTCTAGGTGGAGTTGGGTGTGAATCATTGATTTGGGTGAATGGTTATGAGATCTTCATGTTTATTGTATCGTTATCAGTGTTGTGAAGGTTTTAGACAAGTTTCTAGTTGATATGCGACTATTTGTCAGTACGGGGCCTAGTAATGGGCAACTATTATGGTCAGAGCTATTGCTATGGGCATAAGGTTGATGTGTTATGTCGCGTGGTTGTATCTTTTGGATGTATGCGTGAGTTGTTGTATCTAGTTGAGGATCTTTAAGAGTGTTTGCACGATAATAGGGCCCTTGGTTGATGTGGAAATTTGATTCTGGCATGAGTGGAAGGAATAATCTGCGGTTGAGATGGTGTTGTCGGGCTTGTGTGCTTTGGGGTGATGTAGGATCACCCGTGAGCATGCGCATAGGGAGTTTATACAGTGATTGATGGCTTGGAAAAGACTCTTGGCACATTCGAGGATGAACGTTTGTTTTAAGAAGGGGAGAATGTAACGATCTGATCGGTCGTTTTGACATTTATCGATCCGTTCAGTGGTTTGGGGTCTTGAATGACTTCATGTTGTGTATTATGTCTTGCGTGCATGGTCGGATTTGATTTTCGAAGGTTTCGGGATGCATTTGGATGAGTGATTCTTACTTTAAAGGTTTGAGTTGAAAATGTTAACTAAGATTTGACTTTTGTGAAAACAACCTCGAAATGGTATTTTGATGGTTCCGATCGCCTCATATCGTGACTTTGGACTTGGGCGTATGACTGAAATCGAGTTCAGAAGTCTGTAGGTTGATTTGTATTGTTTTGCCGAAAGTTGGCAATTTAAAGGCTTAGAATTTTGATATGTTTGACCGTAGGTTGACTTCATAGCTATCATGTTTGGATTTGTATTTCGGGACTTAGAATTGGTCCGTTTTGTTATTTGGAACTTGTTTGTAAAGTTTGGCATCATTCCGAGTTGATTTGATAGGAATCAGACGTGTGGTTATGTTACTAGAAGTTCTTGAGTTTCATGTTGAATTCATGAGTTTTGGAGGTCCGATTCATGGTTTCGGATGTTATTTTGGTGATTTAATCGCGCGAGAAAGTTCGTGTTATGTTTTTAGACTTGTGTTGATGTGTGGTTTGGAGCCCCGAGGGCTCGAATGAGTTTCATACGCATTTCAGAATGTTTGATAGAGTTCAAGTTCTACTAGTTTTGCACAGGTTCTTCAGGTCTCGCATTTGTAAGGTATGGATCGCATTTGCGATATTTGACTTGAGTCTGCTGGGTTTGTATTTGCGGACCCCATGTTCGCATTTGCGAAGGGGATCTGGGCTTAGTAGTGATCGCATTTGCGATCGTCTTGATCGCTTTTGCGATGGTCAACTATTCGCAATTGCGAACTAATCATCGTATTTGCAATGACAGCAGGGGTGTTAGGGGTTTTGCTTTTGCAATAATTTTCTCGCATTTGCGAGGTTCGCATTTGCGAACCTCAGATCGCATTTGCGACACCTGCGCTTGGACATAAAAGCTGAGGGATGGGATTTTGGCCTCATTTTCAAATTTTGGAACCCTATACTCGGTAGGAATCAATTTTGAAGAGGGATTTTGATCTACAATCATTAGGTAAGTGAATTTGTTCAATTTCTAACTATTTTACATGATTATATATGAGTTATAACATCAAAATTATGAGAATCAAAGTGAAAATTTGAGAAACTTTGTGTATGTTTTTAAAAAAAAATGAGAATTTGAGTTTTGAGAGTCGATTTGAACTCGGATTTTGAAAAAAAAATATATATATGGACTCGTAGGGTTATGGGTAGTCGGAATCTACCCTTGGACCCAAGTTTTGACGGGGTGGGTCCGGGGTGGACTTTTGAGGAATTGTGCAAATATCATTGCTTTAATTGTTGGAATTGATTTCTCTTGTATTATTTGATGTTATTTAGTAGATTTTTGTTAGATTTGAGCTGAGCGGAGGTGAATTGTAAAGGGAAAGCTATTTTAGTGTATTGATTGAGCGTTTTTGAGGTAAGTATCTTGCCTAACGTTGTGTGGGGAACTACCCCATAGGGATTGATTTGTTTGCACTATTTGAACTACGTGAAAGATGTGCACATGAGGTGACGAGTGTGTACATGGCTTATATGTGGAAATGTAACCGGCTTAGACTCTTAAGTTCTTAGGTACATTAAAATGAAGTTGTCTTATCATGTTATATCCTCCATTTCTAAATTTACTCTTACATGTCTTATTTGAAGTTGATTGGTTCATGTTCTACCCCTTTATTGCTAAATATACTCTTATATGCCTTAATAGAAGTTGTTGCCTCTTTTATTTCCATGATATCTCTTCCATAGTTGATTATCCTTAATTGAAATTATTTTTATCTCTTATATTGTTGACTTATCCTAAGTTGAAGTCATTTTTATATGTCACCTCTTCCATCATTGACTTATCCTTATTCGAGGTCACTGTTACATGTTATCTCTCCTGTTGTTGAGTTACTCTTATTTGATATCGTTGTGACACATTATCTCTCTCATTGTTGAGTTTTTCTTATTTGAAACCATTATTACTTGTTATGTCTTTCTTTATGAGCTCGTTCTTCCGTTTCTTTGTGTTTTGTAATTCTTGTGTTGATTTACTTGTCGTACTCCCGTGTTATTGTTGTTGTTATCGTACTCAATGTTGTTGAGCCAAGGACTATGTGTGGTTGTGGTATTGGAATTGTTTTGAGGAAATGTTCTAGCCTATGGGCACATATGGTGCGAGTTGTTATATTGTGTTGTTATGGTTTTGGCACACGTGATATTGTTGAGAGGATTGTCAGAGTGTTCGTATGTGAGTTGTCTGTGCTATCATTATTATTTATATTTGCACGTGCAGCGTGACAATGCTGGCTATATATGTGAGTTTGCGCATATGGAGAGACTAGGACGGATGATCATATGCACGTGTGGTGAGACAAGGCGGACATTTACTTTATTGTTGCGCACGCAGTGAGACAAGGGGGTTATGTCGGGGATGATTTGTGATGGCCTAGGGGCATTGTTATTAATGATATTTGTGTAGTAGTGTGCCTACCTTGTGTGAGTCATGTATAATACGATTTTGTTGTGTTGTTTCCTATGTTCCATTCATTGTCTCTGATCTTACTTGTTGACCCGAGCTGTGATAGAACACTTGCACAAGTATATACCCTAATTAGTCACTCATATCAGTCTAAGAAGATGAACTCTGATGTTTATTGATTGTTTACATGTATTCTTGTATACCTGCCTTCCATGTGTGAGTTGCATCGTTAATACGTGAGTTGTCCGTGCAGATATGAGATATTGTTACTGCTAGAACGTGAGTCATCCGTGCGGATATGGAATATTGTTACTCTCTTAGCACGTGAGTTGTCTGTGCATTTATGAGGTATTAATAGTAGTGGCACACGAGTTGTCCGTGCAATATATGAGTTGTCCGTGCGGTTGTGATTTGTAGTGTGAGCACTAGATCACCGGACTTTAACTGTATTCTGGTTACTTTACGGCGTTATTACCTGTTTGTTCCTTGTTGTTAATTGTTGTTCTAGTTCTTATTGCAAGTATTCCGACTTTACCTTTACCATGTTTAGCTTTATATTGTTCCCTATTAGTTTTATATTCATACTTGTACGGGTTATTATGTCTAGTAGGTGTCTTGATTGTTCCTTGTCACTACTCTACAAAGGTTAGTCTTGATACTTACTGGGTACCAGTGTGGTGTACTCTTGCTACGTTTGCTGCACATTTTTGTGCAGATCCATGTACCTCAGAGCATGTTTATCATTAGATAAATGATCTAGTATTGTTGTGGAGACTTCAAGGTATACCTTCCATCACGTTCACAGGCCTCAGAGTCACCTTCTGAAGTTTTACTTTGTACTGTTTATTTCTATTACAGAATAGTTGTATTTAGAGATTTTCTAGTGAACTTAGTAGAGCTTATGACTTGTCCTATCGGTTTTGGGATGTTATATATCCACTTTGGATTGTTGGCTTTATATAGAAATTTTAGGTTCATGTTTAATAGTTGATTGGTTGAAATCTGTTATTAATTCAGTAAGTTATAGGCTTACATAGTCTTAGAGACTAGATGCCATCACGATTCCTATAGAGGGATTTTGGGTTGTGACTAGTTGGCATCAGAACTCTAGGTTCATAGGTGCTACGCGTCATAAGCATGTTTAGTAGAGTCTGGCAAATCGGTACAGAGACGTCTGTACATATCTTCAAGAGGCTACATAACTGTTAGGAAACTTTACTTCTTTCATTCCTATCATGCGAGTTTAATGATTTTGGAGTTTAAGCCTTTGTCATTCTATTCTCGCATAGATGGTGAGAACACAAGCTGTAGTTACTGATGATGCTACCCCCAGAGCCAGTGTTTCTAGGGACTGGGGCAGAGGCACAGGAAGAGGCAGAGCCCAAGGAGGAGAATGTGCTACAGCTGGAGCACCTACCAGAGCAGCAGCTGAGGAGCCACTAGTAGCTCCGATTGGGGGATAGGTACCAGAGGTGGTTGTTGCTAACCCGTGACTTCAGGAGACTTTTGCGCAGTTCCTGAGCATGTTTGGTACATTGGCTCAGGCGGGATTGATTCTGGTTGCATCATCTACCTCATAGACCAGAGGAGGAGTTCAGACTCCTACCGCCCGTACTCCAGAGCAGTGGGTCCACATTGGTCAGGTTCCGGTTGTCATGCTAGCACAACCTATTATTTCAATTCAGCCTGAGGTCAGTCTAAGGGCATCTGAGGAGAAGCAACTGAGACTTGAGAGGTTTAAGAAGTATCATCCTCCTACTTATAGTGGCCTAGCTACCGAGGATGCGCATGGTTTTCTAGAGAAATGCCACTGTATTCTCCGTGCCATGGATATTATAGAGACGAGAGGAGTTGCTTTTACTACGTTTCAGTTGTCTGGAGCAGCATATTAGTGGTGGAAGGTTTATAAGGAGGGTAGGCTAGTGGATGCAGCACCACTCACTTCGACTCAATTTTCAAAGAGATTGTTCTCCAGACCCTTTGGGATAAATGATGCATAGCGTTCGAGCATATGCATCAGGGCACTATGACAATGTCATAGTACACTATCGGATTTTGTGAGTTGTCTCGTCACACACCTGATTTGGTTTTTACAGTTAGAGAGCGATTTGGCAAGTTCATTAAGGGGCTCAGTTATGGTATCCGATTCAGTATGGCTCGGGAGTAGGAGATGGATGTTCTATTTCAACAGGTGGTAGAGATCACTCGCTGATTAGAGGGTATGCAGGGATAGGGGAGAGAGAACAGGGAGGATAAGAGGCCTCATAGACCAAGAGGATCTACTGATCCCTATTTTTTAGGCAAGGTATGTCATTGTAGGGGGTTTGTGGGTCAGCCAGTTCAGTTTGCTTTTCAGGCTTCACGTGGTGTTTCAGGTATCCATGGATCCTAGAGTACCCATACCAGATAGCTTCCACAACCACGTCAAAGGAGGGGCTGCTTTGAGTGTTGAGATACGAGCCACCTAGTGAGAGATTGCCCAGACTCCGAACAGATGTGTCACAACGGGGTATTCAGACTATAAATTTCGCTCCAGTTAAAGTTATACCTGCACCACTAGCTATGGATAGAGGTCAAGCGGTTAGAGGTCGCCCTAGAAGGGGAGGTCGGGCCCATTGTTATGCTTTTCCTAGTTAGGCGGAGGCTGATGCACCGGATGATGTCATTACATGTATAATTTCAGTTTATTATAGAGATGTATTTGTATTATTTCTATCCGGTCCCATTGCTTGGTAAGAGTCACCCTACCTTGCTTCAGAGATGGTTATGTTTTGTGATTCTTGTACTATGCTCATGTGCGCATGCCAGATGGGGAATTCTATTATGATAGCCCATGTCTATCGTCATGGTTTGGTTGTTATTGGGGGTTAAGAGGCTTGGGTGAACTATCTATTAGTTAAATATCGTAGGCTCTGATGTAATTTCTGGATGGTTTGGTTCGATTTGTGATTTAGGTGGTCTAGCGGCATGGAAAACCGCTATGTATTGTGTATTTGTTTCGCAAGATTGAGTTAATAGAATGGTTTAGTTGCTTAGATTTTTATCTTACTCGTGATTTCGAGTGGAGGATGGGGACGTGGTGTTTTTTGTGAATATGTGTGTTTGCGTCGGGCTATGCACTGCAGTGAGGTCATATTAAGTTAAGAATTATTGTTGTTGTTGCACATGTCTTGCTTCTTCCTAATGGATTGCATCCGCGATACGGTATTAGTGGGAGTTGTGCATGTTTGGCTTGCTTGACAATTCTCTCATGTGTTCATCATTTCATATTTAGTCATAATCGTGTTGTGCTTATTGGGTTTAGCTTGCAAGGTATTTGTCCAGGAGGCGTTGGGTGTGACTCATTGATTTGGGTGAATAGTTATGAGATCTTCATGTTTCTTGCATTGTTGTCAGTGTTGTGAAGGTTTGGGACAGGCTTCTAGTTGATATGAGACTATTTTGCCAGTACCGAGCTTGGTAATGGGCAGCTATTGTGGTTAGAGTTGTTACTATGGGCATATAATTGATATGTTATGTCACATGGTTGTATATTGTGGATGTATGCGTGAGTCGTTGCAGCTAGTTGAAGATCTTTCAGAGTGTTTGTGCGATAATAGGGCCCTTGATAGATGTGGAAATTTGATTTTAGCATGAGTGGAAGGAATAATCTTCGATTGAGATGGTGTTGTCGGGCTTGTGTTCATTGGGGTGACGTAGGATCACCCATGAGTATGTGCATGGTGAGTTTATATAGTGATTGTTGGCTTGGGAAAGACTCTTGGCACATTCGAGGATGAACCTTTGTTTAAGAGGGGGAGAATGTAATGAACCGACCGATCATTTTGAGCTTTAGCAATCCGTTCAGTAGTTCAGGGTCTTGAATGAATTCATAGGGTATTATGCCTTGCATGCATGGTCGGATTTTATTTTTGGAGGTTTCGGGATGTATTTGGATGGGTGATTCTTACTTTAGAGCTTCAAGTAGAAAATATTTACTAAGGTTTGACTTTTGTGAAAACAATCCCATAATGGTATTTTGATGGCTCTGATAGCTTCATATCATGATTTTGGACTTGGGCGTATGCTCGGAATCGAGTTTGGAAGTCCGTAGGTTGATTTATGTTATTTTGCTGAAAGTTGGCAATATAAAGGCTTAGAATTTTGATAAGTTTGACCGTAGGTTGACTTTATAGCTATCGTGTTTGGATTTTTGTTTTAGGACATGGAATAGATCGTTTTTGTCATTTGGAACTTGTTTGCAAAGTTTGGTGTCATTCTGAGTTGATTTGATAGGAATTAGATGCGCGGTTGTATTTTTAGAAGTTCTTGAATTTCTTGTTGAATTCATGAGTTTTGGAGGTCTGATTCATGGTTTCAGTTATTATTTTGGTGATTTGACTGTGCGAGCGAGTTTGTGCTATGTCTTTAGACTTGTGTTGATATTTGGTTTGGATCCCTGAGGGCTCGGATGAGTTACGGATGTGTTTCGGAGTGTTTGATAGAGCTCAAGTTCTGCTAGTTTTGCACAGGGGCTACTGGATTCGCATTTGTGATATCTGGCTTGAGTCTACTGGATTCGCATTTGTGGACCCTGTGTTCACATTTGCGAAGGGGTTCTGGGCTTAGTAGTGATCTCATTTGCGATCATCTTGATCGCTTTTGCAATGGTCAACTATTCACAATTACGAACTAATCGTCGTATTTGCGATGACAACAGGGGTGTGAGGGGTTTTGCTTTTGCGATAATTTTCTCGCATTTGCGGGATTTGCATTTGCGAACCCCAGATCAAATTGGCAATACTTGTGCCTGGACATAAAAGCCGAGGGATGGGATTTTGGTCTCATTTTCATATTTTGGAACCCTAAACTCGGTAGGAAGCGGTTTTGTAGAGGGATTTTCATCTACAATCATTGGGTAAGTGATTTTGTTCAATTTCCAACTATTTTACATGATTATATGTGAGTTTTAACATCAAAATTATGAGAATCAAAGTAAAATTTCGAGAAACTTTGTCTATATTTTGTAAGATGAGAATTTGAATTTTGAGAGTCGATTTGGACTGGAATTTTGAAAGAAAACACATATATGGACTCGTGGAGTTATGGGTAGTCGGAATCTACTCTTGGACTCGGATTTTGATCGGGCGGGTCCGGGGTTGACTTTTGTTGTCTTTTGAGGAATTGTGCAAAAATCATAGCTTTAATTATTGGAATTGATTTCTCTAGCATTATTTGATGTTATTGAGTCGATTTTGGTTAGATTTGAGCCGAGTGGAGGTGAATTATTTGCCTTTTGAGTATTCAATGAGCGCTTTTGAGGTAAGTATGTTGCCTAACTATTTACCTGAAAAATGGTAATTACAATTAGATTTGATTTTGTGGTTCTAAAAATATATGATTTATTTTAATGCTAGTTGTTAAGCGATAGATGCTAAGTGTGAGATAGGAAAGTAAAGTAAGGGTAAGAGGTAGTGTTGTTATTCAAACCGAACGGTTGTGAATCGGGGACTCGGACTGGCCTAAGCTGGGCCTCGAGTTTGAGCTAATGAGCTTGACTGTGGATGATCCATGAAGGACTAACAGTTCCAAGGGCCTCAATAATGGCTCTTTATGATCAATGATGAATAATAAATGAGGAACAATCAATGAAACACAATAAATGTAAGCAATAAATCCAAGGAAAGACAATGGAGAATGTTTAAGTTAGAGAGCACAGAATGTTCTTGCTCTTGTATTGAATATCATGTGTCTTTACAAAATGACAAGGGTCTCCTTTATATAGGAGGGAGAATCCCAACATAGTACAGGTGCATTTATTACAAAGATATGCGGCTGGTACAGCCATTTAATGTCACGGTACGGACTTGTACTATTCTTGTAGACCTGGTCAGTTCTAACTACGTGTCTTGGGAATCTCCCGCTTGTCCATCATAGCCACCGATTTGCACTACCCCGAGGTCGAACATAGGGAACCCTCGGGGTCGAACCTCGAGTTGTGCCTCGAGGGTTCTGGAGACGGGCCATGGAGCGTCACAATGATCATAAAATCGGACTCTCCGATTTTAGCCGTATACAGATAGTCCCCACGTTTCTTAGAGTAAAAGTGGTAAGAAACGGTCTTGAATTATTGCCTCTTTGATACTTCCATCATGACATCAGCCCGTCAGAGCATTAAATGACACGACTCAAGGGCTGCACAGAGGTCGCTGTCAGCACGATTATCGAGAATCCCACGAACCGTTATTGGTTTGACTCTTTCGCTTCTCAAGCGTTGCCCAAACGGCTTCTATAAATACCTCAATGGTTTTTCATTCGTACTTTTACAATATCTTCAAGTTTTCAGAGCTAAGTTACCATCTTCTGCATTCATCTCCTCTCTGTGCTTGCCTTTCCATTTTCTTTCTTAGACACTTTGTTATAGTTATGGTTAAAACCTCCAAAATGGTGCCCCAGAAAGAGGGAACTACTTCTTCATCATGCCCGTCCAAGGGCAAACCAAATATACCTCCAAGTATTGAGGAATGTACTCCTAGCCACTTTGATACGGTCTCCGACTTTACCATTGAAAAACCCCTTTACACTGGGCCGATGCGAGCCCTTGTCTCGGTACATCAGTATGGTGACTGATACGGAGAGGGTAAATATGGACTGTCGATGGGGGGAGGCAGTGCAAGTAGAGATCCCCAAAGTTGAGGAAAGCATAGTAACACACAAAGCTGGCTTCCTCTGCGTATACACATACCCCTTCACCCTAGGCCCTGTAGATTCTTCTTCCCCACCAATAGATCAGGTGATTCTTGACTTTTGTCATCAGTACCGAGTGACACTCGGTCAGATCTATCCTTCTTTCTGGAGGATTGTTTAAATGCTCAGATATTTCTCCAACCGGATCGAGGGAATGACCTTCACCCTCAACCATTTGATTAGATTGTATATCCCCCATCTCTTTCGAGGGGGTTTAATCAAGCTTCACCATCGATCCGTCAAGAAATTCTTTGCTAACACCGATGAGGACAAAGATCGGGGATGGATGAAGGGCTTTGTCAGAGTAAGAACCTCGGACATCGTCCCTGCTGATAAGATGCCATTCCCGGAGGAATGGAACATGAATCATAAGTGTCTCTTCATCGAGCATATTTTATTTCCCCTTCTCCTTCTCCTGAAACGATCTTCTTTTGATTATGCAGCCACCGTTTGGTTCCCCGGTGTGATTCAAAACCTTCCGGGATGGATCAAACTATTAGACTCTGTTTTTCCATACAGTGAGCGTGTTTGGCCAAAACGCAATGGCAGGCCAAGAACCACGGTATGCTTTCGTTATTGTCATTACCAAGTTTCTTATGAGTATTCTTTGTGGCGATAAGTTTAATACATCATGCCTGTGCAGGCCTCGGGGAAGGTGTGTTGATGAGACTGCCTCCTCCTGGTGAAGAAGAAGCCTCAAAACCCGACAAGGGTAAGAAAAGGAAGAAGCAAGCGTCGACCGAGTCTCTAGAATCAAAGAAACCCAAGGCCGCAAGACTAAAACCAATGCCACAGTCTTGACTTCGACTGTTGCAGCAAGTTTTCGTGAAGATGATGATGATGGAAATTACCCTTTCTTACAAAGGGTAAGATGGATTGATGATGCTCCACAAGCTATTGGTCAGAAGGACGCTGAGTCGGGGTGGTCAATGTGGACAAAACTCGTGCTGAGGAGACCCTCAAGGAGGGTTTGGCACAGTCCCCGAGCCTCAAGTTGGACATGGTACAGTCTGTGCCGGCGAATCCTTGGCTGGCGAGCTTGGAGGGCCTGAATCCAAAAATATTCAAGGACTAGAAGAAACCCCTATAGAAATTGATACCGTGGGAGGCTTTGAATCGAGCCCTTCATTTTCTCCAGGGGAAATAAGGGATGCCCAAAACAGGGGTGTTGTCGATGAGGGGACCCCTCAGGGAGAGGATGATGCATTCAAGGACTACTTCATTGGTGACGACGAGGACACAGATCTCGACGCCCCCGTCGCTCTCGAGGAGGCTGAGAGGCTTCAAAAGCAGGTGATATTCTTGACATGCCATTTGCTCTTCAAATTTTTACTCTTGCCTTTCTAACTTCTTTGTTCGTTGTAGGTCAAGAAATTGTATGACCACACCTTTTCTAAGATCCAAGATGAGCTTTCATGCCATGAGGAGGAGCTCGAAAAGCTCACGTTGGAGCTAAAGGAGCCGAAGGCTTCCTCTTCCCGAAAGGAATAGGAGTTGAATGAGCTTCGAGCGAGTCTGGAGGGAGTGCACCAGGAACGGACTAGCTTTGCTGAGCAGGTAACACGACATTCATGATTTCATCTTTTTATTCTCATAACTTGATGCTCACTATCTTGATTCACCTTTGTAGATCGGGCAAAATGCCCTGGTGGGGCAACTTCACGAAGAGGTTACAGCCAAGGATACAGAGATCCTCGAGCTAAAGAGTCAGAATGAGGTCGTGATCTCAGAGAGAGACCTTTTGCGGGGAGAGTTAGCCTCGACCCAAGATCTTGTTCGAAGTGCTCAGAAGGAGGCCACTGCATTATCTGTGGCCAAGTATGAGGCTGATGAACATGCGTCGTCATATAAGAGAGATGCCTCCACCACAAATAATTGGGCCAGAGAGATATCCGAGAAGGTCGAGCAGAAGTTGGCTCGAGCCGTTGCTCATGCTAGTTTGCAAGCTAAGAGGCAGGCCTTTGAGGAAGCAAGCGCCAAATGTGTCGATCTCTCTACTGAGATCGAGAAAGCCAGAACCTTGGAGGAAGAATCAGCACATTCAACTACTTCGGATGAGGGTTCCGAAAGTGATCCAGACAGTAGTGAGGGTGAGGAATAGACTCGCATCGTTATCTCTGCTTCTCCTTTTCTTTCCTTTTGTGTATGGGCTCCTCGAGGGAGTTTTGTAAAGACACATTCTGTAAATGTATTTTTGAGAATGCAAAGCCTTTTGTTTCAAGTCTTCAAATTTTATTTTTCATTGCTTATGCAAAGCTAGTCTTTTGAATTTTGATGTCGGCTCTTTAGAGACCATACGTGGGATAATAGAGACCCTTGAGATCGGGTACCATCCCGAGGCTAGTTTGATAGCCCTTTTAGAGCCCATTTTGTAGTAACAGAGATCTTCAAGATTGGGCACCATATCGAGGCTAGATTGATGTTGATAGCTCCTTAGAGCCCATTTTTATATTGATAGAGATCCTCGAGATCAGGCACCATCTCGAGGCTAGATTGATATTGATGGCTCCTTAGAGCTCATAGTTATAGTAACAGAGATCCTCGAGATCGGGCACCATCTCGTGGCTTGATTGATATTGATGGCTCCTTAGATCCCATAGTTATAGTAACAGAGATCCTCGAGATCGGGCACTATCTCGAGGAATACGGGAATCTTGAACCCTTGAACGCTGTATGACAATGTCATTCATATGACATGGCCATGAAGTGACCGAGGTGGTCCCGCCAGTACACTTGTGTTTTTATCATTTTTGTTCATGGTGAAGGCAGACTCCGTAAAGATGTTTTCCTTTTCTTTTTTAAAGCAATCCTGTGGCTACCATACGAGGTCCCCGATCTAGTGGATTGGACTCGAAAACTGTCAACTTGCTCGACTTATGATGAGCGTAAGTGGCGAGACGAGTCCAAGGGTAGATGGGAGGAAAAACACCATAGTACGTGTTGTCTGTTTTATTTTCTTTGAAAGGTACTCTCTTTTATGTGTATTAACTCCGTCACCGTAGGCATTGGAGAATTTTCTGAGATGAGACCGTGCCCCCTCAGAGAGGAGGAAGGATCATCGGCTTCGGGGCCGAGGAATGATAACAAACTAAAGGAATCCTCGAAGGACGAGGGTGCTCATACTGAGTCAAGCCCTTCTCGGAGGCTCAAAGAAGATGTATCAGTTGAGCCTGTAGCACCCGAGGCTTCTAGCCTTGGAAAAATGGTTCCTCCTTTGCCGCCATCTTCTTTTCCCGTCAAAGGTACTTCGAGGGATAAAGATTTTCTCCCGCCATCTTCTTCTCTGTCGAAGGTACTTCGAGGGATACAGGTTCTCTACTACTATATTCTTCTCCTGTCGAAGGTACTTCGAGGGATGTTCGAGGCTAGGGGCCGCCTAAATCAAGCGAGATCTCGAGCGATCATATCCCTACCGAGAGCGGTTCGACTGGGGTGGATGAGACCAGGCTAGTAGATGTACGCTCAACTTTTGAGGAGGCTCAACGGCTCTGTTCTGTGGTGAGTTTTGGTTGACTTTGTTAGTTTTTTGGTTTTGCATTTTCATTTTCTCGCTGAGCTTCTTTTTCATAGGCCTTTGATAAGCTCAAGTTCGAGCTGCTCCATCGTGAAGCCAGGTTGCGGAAAGCCTTGGAAGGGGAGAAATCCCTCAGGCTTATTTGTGATAAAAGGGAAAATGAGTTGATACACCTTCGGTACGAGATGAATCGAAGCCTGAACTACAAAGGCCGCCTCGAGAGACATGTAACCTTTTTTTCGAGGGGATGCGTGTTTCTTCTTCTATCCTCGGAGATTAATATTTTGATACTTCAGTTGTAGAGAAAGACAAAGGACCTGGAATGCCTTTGGGGCAAAGATGGTCAGGCCAAGTATGAGTGTAATGAGCTTAGGGCTCAGATAGATGCCCAAGTTGCGGCCAAGAAGAATGCTTTGGCCAAGGCTTCTACCCTCGAGGTGCAACTCCAGAATGCTCGTGAAAATAGCTCGGTCCAGACGAGCCAGATTGTAAAGCTCGAGTCTGACCTTTTGAAGATGAAGGCCGAGGTCATAGATTCCCGGGCTGAAGCTGAAGAGATTCGAGCTAAGGCTGATAAAAAAGTGGTCGTCTATTTAAAAAACGTTGCCAACGCTCGAGCTGAGTTGAGAAGGGCTTTCGATCAGGAGAGCAGAAGCAATGAATATGCTCGGTGCAAATCTCGGAGGGAAACCGTCAAGGAGATCCACGCTAAGAGCTTTGATCTCTCGGAAGAGATAGAGCAGGACAAGGCAGATGAATATGACACCAAGTTCCTCTCATCCGATGCTGAAGATAATAAGCAAGAGGTCGATGGGGCTGTAGTCGCCAAGGGGAACGTAGACTAGGCCTTTCCTTTCTGATTCTGCGTATAATACTCTTAGAGAACATCATAAATGAAGCCTTGCATTATTTCACATATACATATAAAAAGAAGTCTTTCGGTTTTCTCCTTTCATTAATTTCTCTTAGCTTGTGTAGGTCTTTCTTTGTCTTGAATTTTGACGTTTGTCAATGATTAGCCAAATGAATTGGACTTCAAGGTAAAAACCCTTAGGTTTACAAATTGGCCCTGAGGCTTGCTAGGCTGGCCCGTAGGCTCTTATGCATTTGCCCTTAGGCGCTTTTTAGTTAACCATTTCGAGCTCAGTTTTCGAGTCAAGTTTCAACTCGAACTCATTGACCCTTAAGTTTTTGAATTTTAAGCTGGCTTTTAGGCTCTTATGTGTTGGGTCGGCACGACCTCTAATATGAGCTGGCGCTTAGGCTCTTACTCGGTGGGTCGGTACGACCCCTAATATAGGCTGGTGCATAGGCTCTTACGCGGTGGGCCGGTACAACCTCTAATATAGGCTGGTGCTTAGGCTCTTACGTGGTGGGTCAGTACGACCTCTAATATAGGCTTTATTTTTCCCTCGTTAAATACTGTTTCGAATTTTTTGTGTTCGTCCGACTCTTCGATGGTTCGATAAGAACTTCGATTGTGAGCCATTATGTAACGATAAATGAGCACCTTGGGAGGTTTTGCCTGATGGCTGAATTATCTCGAAGCCTATTTATTGTCTGGAGATGACATGATTGAAGCTCTTTTGCTTATGCCGAGGGTAGCCTGATTAACCAGTTCTTTTCGAGGTATTTTTAAAGTAATTGAAGGCCTATGATTTTATGGCGACAGTCGGCGTCCCCGAGTCGCGTTAGTTTGGCCGGAGCCTTATGACCGTAGTCATTGTGTTTGGCCATAGCCTTTTAGTCCCTGAGTGAGGCAGCCTCGGCGTTTATATCGAGGGTATGCCCTTTTAGGGGTCTTACAAGTTCGAATATATAGCCTTGGATCTAAGATCAGGATTATGCCCTTTGTAAGGTCTTATAATTTTGAACATGCCTCACTTAAGGTCTTACAGATTCTTTGGTTATTTGGCATAAGAATAATTCATGCCTTGCTTGAGGTCTTACAGATTTGGTATTGCCTTATGGAGGTCTTATGAGCTCGAGGTTGCCTAATGGAGGTCTTACATTTTCTAGCATTGCCACATGGAGGGATTTCAGGCTCGAGGATGCCCGCTTGGGGTCTTATGGCCTCGAGTTGTTGATAGCTCGATGGGGTGACAGTCGCCGACAGACCCCAAGACATCGAAAGTTTGCGGCTTTGGAGCCGTTCTTTGTGGACTTGATGTTGCCTCATTTAGGGCTTATGAGCTCTAAATTTCTAGCCCGAAGGTCTTACGGCTTCGAGTTTTTTATGTCAATTCCCGAGTGTTCGGGAAATTTCTGGCCTTGGGGCCGTTTCTTGTAAAAATAGCGAACTTCTTTGAAGCGCGAAGCGTTTTGATGGTAAAAGATACTCCTTTGATTATTTGGTGCAAGTATACATATTTTCGTCGTCGAGTGTTTGATTATTCTATGTGTACACGGTTCATTTGATCGTTTGGCCCGATACATCATTTTTCTATCGAGACTCTCTTTGGCTTATCTTGATTTTTCCGGGGAGGTGATCTCCTGGGGATGCGCCCCAGTATTAGAGGTTGATTGAAGAGGAACATTGAATACTTGTTAAGTTTTCCTTAGGTAGCATATATATGTTGCCTCGTTAAAAACTTTGCCAGTAAAACCCTTCTTGGGATAAAATCCGATCGAAGGAAAAGAGTGCAACGCATGCTTCAAAACCTAAGGTCTTCAAGCTAGAAGGTGCTTCTATTTTTCTAACCGGACACCTGCACACAGGTTAGTGTAAGACGTAAGTAAAAAGGGAGACGGTTATACCTTAGTAGTGATGGCACTCAAGCGTCGATATGCCTCAACTGCTCGCTCTGGGGATGTGATACGGTCCTTTGCTCATTCACTCGGGTGCAGCCAAGAAAGTAGCTTGTGATTGCTACTTCGTTGTTTCCTTATCCTTTAACTCCTTTGATGTTGAAGGTGTCGATGTCGACGCCACATCGTGTACCGCGAACATCTCTCTTGCTTCATACTGCTCCCCGTATATTATTTTTATTCCGTCCTTTGTTGGAAACTTCATCATTTGATGAACGGTTGATGGTATTGCTCTCATGCAGTGTATCCATTGCCTTCCGAGCAAGGCATTGTATCTCATGTCTCCTTCAATGACATGAAACTTGACATTTTGGGTTGTGCCGGCCACATTGACCGGGAGGGTGATCTCCCCTTTCGTTGTCTCGCTCGCCATGTTGAATTCGTTGAGGACTCGAGAGGCGGGCACAATCTGGTCCGGCAGTCCGAGCTTCTCCACCACCCTCGACCTGATAATATTGGCCGAGCTACCTGGATCCACAAGCACACGTTTAATTTGAAATGTATTCACAAGAAAAGAAATTACCAATGCGTCATTATGAGGCTGAGACAGGGCCTCGATGTCCTCTTTGCTGAATGTGAGAGCGTCCTCGGGCATGTAACCTCGAGTTGCCTTTTCCCTGGTGACGGATATTTTTGTTCGTTTGACGATGGGTTCCTGTGGGAAGTCGATTCCTCCAACGATCATGTGGATGACATGTTATGGCTTTTCTGTTTCATTTTTCCTGTTCGCCTCTCTTTCCTGAAATTGATTTTTGGCTCGTTCTCTAGGAACTCTTGAAGGTGCCCTTTTTTGATTAATTGAGCTACTTTTTCTCGGAGCTGTCTCCAATATTCGGTCATATGACCATGTGTGCCATGAAATTCGCATACCAGTTTAGGGTTCCTTTGTGACGGATCTGTTAGTATGGGTTTTGGCCACCTGGTGTCTTTGATTTTACCTATAGCTGATACTATGTCCGAAACATCAATGTTGAAGTTGTACTCGGATAGTCGGGGTGCCTCTGTCGGTCCTGCGTGTCTGTCAAATCCGACTCTGCTCATGAGTCCCCGAGGATTCTGACCTCGATTTGTCATTAGGCCGCTTCGGGTATATTATACTTTGGGGCATTTCTTCGATCTTCAGTGTATGGTTGGTACCTTTCCCTTTTTGGTTTTGATTACTTTGCCAGGAGACTACTAGGATATACTGAGCATAAGGGGGCTCATAGTTGGTCATCCTCGACCCTTATGTTTGATTGATACCGGTTGTGGACATCCGCCCAAGTCACGGTGGGATATTCAACCAAGTTCTGCTTTATATATTTCGAAGTTATCGAGCTTCGTTCGTTCAAACCTTTGGTGAAGGCCTGCACTGCCCAGTCATTGGAGACTGGTGGTAATTCCATTCGCTTAGTTTGAAAGTGAGATACAAACTCCCGTAGCATCTCGTTTTCTCTCTGTTTGATTTTGAAGACATTAGATTTCCATGTAGCAACCTTGATGGCACCGGCATGTGCCTTTATAAAAGAATATTGTAGCATGGAAAATGAGTCTATCGAATTCGGGGATAGGTTGTGATACCACATCATGGCCCCTTTCGAAAGTGTTTCTCCGAATTTTTTTAACAGGACAGATTCAATCTCGTCGTCCTTCAGTTCATATTCCTTTATAGCACAAGTGTAAGCGGTGATGTGCTCATTGGGGTCTGAGGTTCCGTTGTACTTCGGGAGATTGGGCATTCTAAATTTCTTTGAGATGGGCTTTGGAGCAGCACTCGATGGGAATGGCTTTTGTACGAATTTCTTTGAATCTACACCCTTCAGAATTGGAGGTGCACCCGGGATTTGATCGACCCTTGAATTGTAGGTGTCCACTTTTTTGTCATTGGCTTCTATCTTCTTTTCGCCCGATTCAATCCACTTTGTGAGGTCCTCGAGCATCTTCATAATAGCGAGGTCGACATCTGACCCGTTGTTGCTCGATCTTTCCGGTACCTATTCGGCTCGAGGAATCGTTTCTGGTGCTACTGTGTTTGGAGTTTTTCGGTGTCTTTGCAGTTGAGCAATCGCCAGTTGTTGTGCCTGCAACATTTCAAAAATTACATGAAGGCTAACCTCTTGTTCCTCCCGAGCAGGGGTTTTCTGAGCTTCTTGTTGGTTTTCTTGGCGTATATTCCCGTTAGTGTGGGAGCTTATATCGACGTTGGGCATTGCATGGGCCCACATCTATGGGGATTGGTTCTGGTGCGTCTTCAGGGTTTCCCAATGGTACACCAGCGCGTGGAACAACTACACCATTCTCTCCATACTCCTCAGGACTATTTTTTTAAGGTGCATTCACTGAGGTAGATATTTTGACCTGAAATCAAAGATTCTTGGACAAGAAAAAGTGTGAAGAATAACTTGTGTTTTTAGCAAACCAGCACTAAAACAATCACTATTATTTTTAGTCCCACGGTGGGCGCCAAACTGTTTACCTTGAAAATGATAATTACAATTAGATTTGATTTTGTGGTTCTAAAATAAGTAATTTATTTTAATGCTAGTTGTTAAGAGATAGATGCTAAGTGTGAGCTAGGAAAGTAAAGTAAGGGTAAGAGGTAGTGTTGTTATTCAAACCGAATGGCTGTGAATCGGGGACTCGAACTAGCCTAAGATGAGCCTCGAGGTTGAGCTAATGAGCTTGACTGAGGATGATCCGTGAAGGACTAACAGTTCCAAGGGTCTCAATAATGGCTCTTTATGATCAATGATGAATAATAAATGAGGAACAATCAATAAAACATAATAAATATAATCAATAAATCCAAGGAAAGATAATGGAGAATGTTTAAGTTAGAGAGCAGAAAATGTTCTTATTCTTGTATTGAATATCATGTGTCTTTACAAAATGACAAGAGTCCCCTTTATATAGGAGGGGGAATCCCAACATAGTACATGTGCATTTATTACAATAATATGTGGCTGGTACAACCATTTAATGTCACGATACGGACTTGTACTATTCTTGTAGACCTGATCAACTCTAACCACGTGCCTTGGGAATCTCTTGCTTGTCCATCATAGCCACCGATTTGCACTGCCCCGAGGTCAAACATAGGGAACCCTCGGGGTCAAACCTCGAGCTGTGCCTCAAGGGTTTTGGAGACGGGCCATGGAGCGTCACAATGATCATAAAATTGGACTCTCCGATTTTAGCCGTATACACTAACATTTTATAAGGGAACTACCCCATAGGGATTAATTTGTTTTCACTATTTAAACTGCGTGAAAGACGTGTACACGAGGTGATGAGTGTGTACACGACTTATATGTGAAAATTTATCTAGTTTAGACTTTTCGATTCTTATGTATATTAAAATGAAGTTGTCTTATTATGTTTTATCCTCCATTTCTAAATTTACCCTTACATGTCTTATTAGAAGTTGATTGGTTCATGTTCTACCCCTTTATTGCCAAGTATACGCTTATATGCCTTATTGAATTTGTTGCCTCTTTTATTGCCATATTTTCTATTTCGTAGTTGATTATCCTTATTTGAAGTTATTGTTATCTTTTCCATTGTTGACTTATCCTTATTTAAAGTCATTGTTATATGTTACATCTTCCATCATTGACTTATCCTTATTTGAGGTTGTTGTTACATGTTATCTCCCCTATTTTTGAGTTACTCTTATTTGATATTGTTGTTACACATTATCTCTCTCAATGTTGAGTTATTCTTATTTGAAACCATTATTACTTGTTATATCTTTCGTTGTAATTCTTATTTGAAACCATTATTTGATATCGTTGTTACACATTATCTCTCTTAATGTTGAGTTATTCTTATTTGAAACCATTATTACTTGTTATGTCTTTCATGGTGAGCTCGTTCTACCGTTTATTATGTTTTGTAATTCTTGTGTTGATTTGTTTGTCATGCTCCCATGTTATTGTTGTTGTTGTTGTTGTTGTTGTTGTACTTAGTGTTGTTGATCCGATGACTATGTGTGATTGTGGTATTGGAATTATTCTGAATAAATGTTGTGGCCTATGGGCACATGTGGTGTGAGTTGTTATATTTTTAGCACATGTAATATTGTTAAGAGGATTGTCGGGGTGTTCGCACGTGAGTTATCCGTGCTATTATTATTATTGATATTTGCACATGTGGCATGACAAGACGGGCGATATATGTGAGTTTGTCTATGTGGAGAGACAAGGTGGGATGATTATATGCGCGTGTGGCGAGACAAGGCACACATTTACTTTATTGTTATGCACACGACAAAATAAGGCGGGCAATGTCGGGGATGATTTACGATGACTTGTGATGGCTTGGGGGCATTGTTATTGATGATATTTGTGTATTGGTGTGCCTACCTTGTGTGTGTCATGCATAATACGGTTTTGTTTTGTTGTTTTCTATGTGTCATTCGTTGGCTCTGATCTTACTTGTTGACTCGAGCTGTGATAGAATACTTGCCCAAGCATACACTGTAATTAGTCACTCATATCAGTCTATGAAGATGAACCTTTGATGTTTATTGATCATTTACATGTATTCTCATATACATGCCTTCCATCCGTGAGTTGCACAGTTAACACGTGAGTTGTCCGTGCAGATATGAGATATTGTTATCGCTAGCACGTGCGTTGTTAGTGCGGATATGGAATATTGTTACTCTTTTAGCACGTGAGTTATCCCTACAGTTGTGAGGTATTAATGGTATTGGCACGTGAGTTGTTCGTATAACACATGATTTGTCCGTGCGGTTGTGATTGGATGTGGAATATTGTTACTCTATTGGAACGTGAGTTTTCCGTGCAGTTATGAGGTATTAATGGTATTGGCACGTGAGTTGTCCGTGCATCACATGAGTTGTCTGTGCGGTTGTGATTTGTAATGTGGGCACAAGATGCCAAGTGATTAGGGTATGTGACTTGGGACTCATGAAACAGTGATTATGATGTGTGGTACCTCGACAAAAATTCTTTTATAAGCCTTTTGTGAAAGCGGTTGTTTTTTTGGGTTGTTACTTGTTTTCCTTTACTTGGTTTCACTGGACTTTAACTCTATTTAGCTTACTTTATGGCGTTATTAGCTGTTTGCTCCTTGTTGTTAATTGTTGTTCTAGTTCTTATTGCAAGTATTGCAACATTACTCTTACCATGTGTTTACTGTGAAAATGGTAATAACAATTAAATTTGTTGATGGGACTCTAAAAATACGTGATCTATTTTTATGCTAGTTTGTTAAGCAGTTGATACTGAGTATGTGAGATTTAGAGACGAGATAGAGTTAAGGATAAAAGTATAACCAAGCCGGTAGGACAGCTATTCGGGGTCTCTGGCTTGTCGATTCTAGGTCTCGAGGTCGACCCCGGGGCTCGATTATGAGCTATCGAAGACAGTTGTTGTATGGCTAACGATTACGATAAAACCAATGGAGGCTCTTTATGGCCAATGATATATAATAACTGATGAACAAATATAAGGATAATAAATAAAAGCAATAATATCAAGAGAGTGTATGAGAGAGCAAAGAGAACGTTTTTATATTTTTTATGGAGCAATTGGAGCAGTAGTCAAACCCTTACAAAGTGTCAAAGACCTCCTTTATATAAGAGGAGAACTCCAACATATTACAAAAGCATTAATTACAAAAGTAGGGGGATGGGACAAGTAGATGACACCAATCTCTACTAGTATCAGTTGCATGCCTAGGGAGCTCTTTAGTCCCATCATGACTGCGGCCGACATTGTCATTAGGCCGGGCATCGACGATTCTCGAGGGAAGGAGATCCACCACATCCTCGCAGCCTCGATGTCTCGAGATGATCTCCTAAAATGCCTCAATGATGAGGAATTGGACCTTTCGATTTTGCCGTATATAGATAGTCTCCGCATTCCCTAGAACAAAGTGATATGAAATGATTTTGAGCCTCCGTTTCGAGGACATCATTGCATGACGTCAACATATCAGGGCATTTAATGCCATGTCCCAAAAATCGTGCAAGGGTCGCCATCAAACGCGACTATTGAGAGATTCACGAACCGCTATTGGCTCGTCCCTTCCGCTGCCCATGTGGTTCCTATAAATACATCAACATTTTGATAATCCTTATTTTTCCAACATCTTCAAATTCGCGAATCTAGACCCATCTCCTTTTACATTCTTCCTTCTTACTTTCATAGAGAAAATTTTACCATCGCAATGGCCAAAACTTTTAGGACGGTTCCTCGGCGGAACGAAGTTGCCTCTTCATCTCGGTCGTCTAAGGAGAAAACAAAAGTGATACCCACTCTAGGACAATGTACTACCCCCGATCTTGACATGTCAAAAGATTATACTATCAATACACCCCCTGCTACACTAGGCCGATGTGAACACGTGTCCCAATACGTCAGCGTTGTGACCGATGCGAGGACAGTAAAAAAGGACTGCCGATGGAAGAAGGCGGTGGAGGTGGAACTTCCTGGTCCCGATAAGAGCATAACGGATCACAAACACGGTTTCCTCCACGTATATACCTATCCTTTTACTTTGAGTCCGACTGAGCCTTCTGGGTCCCCTCCCCCGAGGATAAATCCGGTCATCCTCGTCTTTTGCGACAAATATCAGGTGACGCTCGGGAAAATCTATCCCTCCTTTTGGAGGATAGTCTTGATGCTCCGCTATTTCACTAATAAGGTTGAGGGCGAGACATTTACCCTGAATCATTTGATCAGGATGTACAACCCTCGGTTCTATCGAGGCTTGATTAGGCTTCGCCATCGATCCAAGAAATTGTTTTTCTCGAGCACCGACGAGGAGAAAGATCGGGGATGGATGAGCAGGTTCGTTTGGGTTAGAACCTCAGACATCATTCCGTCTGAGAGGATGCCTTTCCCGGAGAAGTGGAACATGCAGTGTGAGTATTTTTTCCTTCGGACATGTTTAAAGATCTTCTTTCCTTTTTTCCAAAAAAGATAACCTCTTTTTGTTTTCTGTAGCTGCCGCTTGGTATCCTGAAGCGGTCTCGGATCTACCGAGGTAGATTCAATGGATAGATGGAAAGTTTCTGTATCATACCCGGTCTTGGACCGATCTGACCAAGACGCGATGGGTAGCCAAGAAACATGGTAAAGTTTCACTCGCCGCCTATATCTCAACCCTATATTTTTTCCTGTACCTCCTTGTACTGACAAGTTGTGGCCTCAGTGCTCGTGCAGGCCTCGGCAAGAATATGCAAGTGAGATCATCCCCTGAAGGCGTGACGGTGGTTTCGGAGCCTAACGAGGGAAATAAAAGGAAAGGCAAGGAGGTTGCCGACCCTTCTATGGCGAAGAAACCCAAGCCGCATAGGCCTAAAACTGCCATTGGGACCTCAGCTTCTGCTTCTGAGGCAAGCCTCAGTACTGATGATAAGAATTGAGATGAGAGTGGGTACAACTTGGAGAAGAGGCTGAGGCCGGACGCGAAAGCCCCGCAGGTACCCCGATTGGAAGCTTCCAAATCGGGGACAACTGACTTAGGTCGGCCCAGTAGACCAAAGGTGATCGAGGAGGGCGTCAGTATGGCCTTGGATCCCGTGAACGGGTTCGGCGTAGTTCCCGTTGGAGGGACCGTTGCCGCTAGACTTGAAGGGTCAGAACCCGGAGCTTTTCAGGAGCAAGAACTGCACCTTGGAGACATTAGAGACATGGGTGATTTCATTTTCGGCCCCCAGTTTTTGCCAGGTGAGATAAGGGATGCTCAAGGTACGAACGCTGCCAAAACTGGGGGTCCTCTTGAGAGAGGAGGTAGACTTGGCAATATTTTTGACGATGTCAGTAGGAACGTTGATCTTGATGCTCCCGGCTTCGTTAAGGCATCTGAGAGGTTCATGTAATAGGTGGTAGCTTCTTAAGTATATTTCTTTTAACCTTGGGTATCTTTCTTCATTCTTCTAAATCATCTGTTTTGCTGTAGTGCAAGAAGATGTACGATCATGCCCTCTTCAGGCTTAACGAGGAGCTTTCATGTCAAGAGGAAGAGCTCGAGAAGTTGTCCTCGAGACTGCAAGAATCGGAAGCTCGTTCTGTCCAGAATGAGAAAGAGTCGGGCGAGCTCCGGGATACTTTGGAGGTGGTACTCCGAGAGAAGGCTGCCCTTGTCGAGCAGGTATTCTGCTATACATGAATTTTTCCCTTGTTCCCATTATTTGACACTGATCAGTTTGCTTTTCTTTTCGTAGGTCGAGCAAAATGGCTCGCAGATCGGTTGACTGGATGTGGAGATCCTCGGGCTGAGGAAACAAAACAAGGCGGTGACCTCGGAGTTGGCGTTGACCCATTGTCTTCTCAAAGGTGCTCGAAAGGAAATAGCTGAGCTGGTTGCGGTTAAGTCCAAGATCGAAAGAGATGTAGCCACTTATCTGAAGGACGCAGCCACATCGCATCAAATGGCCCATGATATATCGATACAGGCGAGCAAAAACTGGCTCGAGCCATTGAACATGCCAGGGTGGAGGAGAGGAGATTGAAGCTGGGGGCATCGATTTGTCAGTTGGAATCGAGGAGGCCCGGGAGCTGGAGAGAAAGTTGGCGCTTTTGATCCTTCCAGACGAAGATCTCGGAGATGGTTTGGGAGACAGTGGTGATAAAGAGTAGGCCTTGTGTTGCTTTTGTCCCCCCTTTCTGTGCACGTACCCCCCGGGGAGTGAGTTTGTGAAGACGCCCCTTGTAATGACATTTTTCTGTTTCGTTTTTGTAGTGACTCCCTGGTTGCTGAACGAGGTCTCTGATTTAGCCAAGTGGTCTCGCAAGCTGGTAGCCTGCTCGACTTATGATAGGCACAGGTGGCGAGACCTGTCCAAAGGGAGGTGGGAAGCATGGTAGGCGCCTGGCGACTTGTTTTCCCTAAATGGTGTTTTTCTTTTCAGCGTACTAACTTATCTATTGTAGGTACCGGAGATTTATCTGAAACGAGACCATGCTTTCTGGGAGAGTAGGAGAGACTGTCGGCCTTGGGGTCGAGGGTCGATGACAAACGGAAAGAATCTTCGGGGTGCTAGAAGGCTCATAGCAGGGTGACTCCTTCTCAGTGAATCAAGAGAAGTGACCCGATCGATCATTCGGTTTCAGGGACTTCTGCTATTGAAAGGACGTTCCCTGTTTCTGCTGATGGCACTTCGGGGGACACTAAGCCATCGGACATTGGCTTTTAGCGAGGCTCAGCGGCTCAGCTTTATGGTGAGTTTGGTAGCCGGTATGGGATTATTCTGGCCCCATGCTTTTCCTTTCTTATTGAATTTTCTTTTGCAGGCCTTCGATAGACTCAAATCCGAGCTACTTCGCTATGAGGCTCGGTTGCGAAGAACTTTGGATCGGGAGAAATCCCTTAAGCTCCTTTGTGATAAAAAAGAAAGCGAGCTGGTATCCCTGCGGTGTGAAGTGGGTCGAAGCCAGGACAGCGAGAGTTGCTTTAAGAGACAAGTATCATGTGTTTCATGTTGACATATGCTCCTCCTTTCATTTCTGGAGGTTATCATTTCGACATTTCAGCTGGACAGCAAAATGGAGGAGTTGGAGCGGCTCTAGGGAGAAGTTGGCAGGGTCAAACGTGAGTTCGACAAGGTTCAATCCCATGTAGATGCCCAAGTTGCGTCCAAGGAGAGTGTTTTGCCTAAAGCTTCCACCTTGGAGATGCAAATCGGGATCGCTCGTACGAGTGATTCTGTATGGGCGAACATGATCGCGAGGCTCGAGTTCGAGCTTTTGAAGGTGAAGGTCGAAGTGGTGAATGCCCGGGCCGAGGCTGTGATGAGAAGCACTAGGGCGGATCAAAGAGTGGCGGCCTATTGGAGAGTGCTGCCACTGCCAGGGCTGGGCTAAGGAGAACTCTTGATCGTGAGAGCAACAATAAAGAGTACGCAAAGTGCAATTCTCGGAGGGAAACTCTCGAGGAAGTTCATGCCTGGGGTTTTGATCTTTCGTAGGAGATGGAGCAAGCCAAGGCAGAGGAGTATGATGCCAAGTTTCTTTTGTCCGATGCCAAAGATGGCAAGGATGGGGCCGTCAGGCCATAGTCCCCAAGGGGGACGTTTGCTTTCTACTTGTTCTTGTGTGTATAGCTTTCATGGTATGTTGTAAACGGAGCTTGTATCCTATTACCTGTGTGTATAAGAGGGGAACCTCGCGGTTATGTATCTTTTGGGTTTCTGTTTGTCGAGATTTTAGCTAGATCAATCCGATCTCTTGAGTCGGTAAGAGTCTTTAGATTCAACAATATGGTCCTGGGGCTCATCAGGTTGGCTTGGGGGGCTCTTACGCACTTGGTCGATGCGACCTTTAGTATAAGCTAGCGCTGGAGCTCTTATGCTTTTGTTCAACCATTTTGGGTTCAGTCTCCGAGTCGGGTTTTGAATTGAGCTTATTTGACCCTCAGGCTTTTACGTTCGCGTGGGCCGGCGACAATGGCTCTTATGCCTCGGACCGAAGTGGCCTTTTAATGTAATATGGCGACAATGGCTCTCACGCTTTGGGTCAAAGCGACCTTTTAATGTAAGCTAGCGACAATGGCTCTCACGCTTTGGGTCGAAGCGACCTTTTAATGTAAGCTGGCGACAATGGCTCTCACGCTTTGGGTGGAAGCGTCCTTGTAATGTAAGCTGGCAACAATGGCTCTTACGCTTTGCCCTTAGGCATATATAGTTAACTATTTTGGGTCTGGTCTCCGAATCGGTTTACGACTCGAGCTCATTTTGACTCTAAAGTTTTCAGATTTCAAGCTGGCGACGATGGCTCTTACGCTTTCGGTCGATGTGACCTCTTATGTGTGTGGCCTTGAGGCTCATTAGGCTGGTGACAATGGCTCTTACATTTTACCCTTAGGCATGTATAGTTAACTATTTTGGTTCCGGTCTCCGAATCGGGTTACGACTCGAGCTCATTTTAGCCCTCAAGTTTTCGAATTTTAAGCTGGCGACAGTGACTCTTACGCTTTTGGTCGATGCGACCTTTTAGTGTGTGTGTCCCTAAGGTTCATTAGGCTGGAGACAATGGCTCTTAAGCTTTGCCCTTAGGCATGTATAGTTAACTATTTTGGGTCCGGTCTCCGAATCGGGTTACGACTCGAGATCATTTTAACCCTCAAATTTTCAAATTTTAAGCTGGCGACAGTGGCTCTAACGCTTTTGGTCGATGCGACCTTTTAGTGTGTGTGGCTCTGAGGCTCATTAGGCTGGCGACAATGGCTCTTACGCTCTTGGTCGATGCGACCATTTATGTAGGCTTTATTTGCCTCCCGTTAAGGACATTTTGAAGTAAATTTAGCCTGACTCATCATCGGTTTGGGAAGAACCTCGATTTTGAGTAACTTGCGGTGATATTCGAGCACCTCGGGAGGTTTGGCTTAGAGGCTGAGTAGCTCGAAACCTGTGATTTGGAGCTAACATGGTCGAAGCTCATTTGCCTATGCCGAGGGTAGCCTGTTAAATGGTTCTTTCCGAAGTAGATTCAGAGTAATTGAAGGCCTGTGTAGGTTGGCAACAATGTCTCTTACGCCTTGTAGCGTCGGTCGGGCGTCCCTGAGTCACGTTAGTTCGACTGGTATAGCCGTGTGACCAGAGTCACTAGTGTTTGGCTAGAGCCTTCGAGTCTCGAGTGAAGTAGTTTCGGCATCTATATCGAGGGTATGCCTTTTTAGGGGTCTTACAAGTTCGATATATAGCCGAAACTTTGGGATCGGGTCTATGGATTTAGTGAGGTCTTACAAGTTTTACATGTTGTTAAGGTCTTACGGTTTACATGCCGTTGAGGTCTTACATTTTTTCATGTCGTTGAGGTCTTACAGTTATAGTTGTTGCCTTATGTAGGTCTTACAAGACCAAGTTTGCCCGCTCGGGATCTTATGGCCTCAGGTTTTGATAAGTCAATAGTGGTGGCGCTTGACGGTAGTCCCTGAGCTGTCGAGAATTTATTAACTCGGGAGCCGTTATTTGCAAACTTTGTATTGCTTTATCGAGGGATTACGATTTGGACATCCCGACCCTGGGGTCGTGCAATTTTGGAGATATTGGCACCAGTCTCCGAGTGTTCGGGAAGCTTTTGGCCTTGGAGATGTTTCATGATTTTCATGCTGCCTCGTCGAGGGCTTGTGAGTTTGGAGTTCTGACCCTAAGGTCATGCGGGTATCAAATTGTTGATGCTAGTCTCCGGGTATTTGGGACGTCTTTGATGGAGGAATCGTTTTAGCGAAAATGATGAGTTTCCTTTAGAGCATGAGATGCTTTTATAAAAGGCATTCTTTGATTTCTTAACACGGGTATACATAGCTTCATTGTCAGGGGACCGACTATGTAGGCACGGTTCATTCGACTATTTGGCCCAGTACATCATTTTACTAATGAGACCATGGGGGGATGCCTTCCAGTATTCGGGGTTGATTGCAAAACGAAGCCTGGAATACTTGTCGAGTCTTCCTTAGGTATCGTGTGGATGTTGCCTCATTAAAAACCTTACTAGTAAAAACCCTTATCGGGATAAAAACTCGGTCGAAGGAAAAGAGTGCAACAGATGCTTTAAAACCTTAAGGTCTTTGAGCTGGATCAATGCTTGGACTGCTTCGGTCGGGCACCTGTGTAAGGGTCAGCAGGGAATATAATATGAAACAAAAAGGAGATGGTTATACCTTAGTGGCGATGGTTCTTTCGAACCTTGGAGATGATTTTGCGGCTGTTATTTTTTGACGATTTATCTCTTAGTCCCTCTGCTGGAGGGGACCTCGGCATTTTGGCTAGTGGCGGCCTTCTTGAAAGATCGTGTGGATGACATGTTGCGGCTCGTCTGCCTTGTCTCTTTTGGCTGTTTCTTTTTCTCGAGACCGGTTTTTGGCTCGGTCGCTGAGGAATTCTCGAAGATGGTAGTTGTCGACTAACCGGACCATTTCCTCACAGAGTTTTTGACAATCTTCGGTCCTATGCCCGTGCGTGTTGTGAAATTCGCATACTAAATTGTAGTTTCTTTATGAAGAATCTGATTGTACAGGTCTGGGCCATCTGGCATCCCTGATTTTACTGATGGCGAACACGATGTTAGATACATCGACATTGAAGTTGTATTTTGATAAGCGAGGCACCTCGGTTGGCCCCACGTTCCTATCAAATTCGACTCTGTTGATGAGTCCCTGAGGGTTCTGTCTTCGGTCTATCCTTCGATCGTTGCAAGGCGGGTTGCGCCTCGAAGCGTTCCTTCTGTCTTTGGTATACGGTTGGTATCTTTCTTTGTTTGGCTTTGGCTCCTTCGCCAAGAGCCTGCTCGGATATACTGAGCCCGAGGGGGCTCCCAAGTGGTCATCCTCAGCCCGAATATTTGACTGGTATCAGTTGTGGACGTCCGACCAGGTCACGGTGGGATATTCAATCAAATTCATTTTTAACTATTTTGAAGCCACCGAGCTACGTTCATTCAGACCTTGAGTGAAATCCTACACTGCCCAATCGTCGTAGACTGGCAACAGCTCCATTCGTTCCATTTGGAAGCCAGATATGAACTCTCATAGTATTTCGTTCTCTTTCTGCTTGATTTTGAACACGTGAGATTTCCTCGTTGCTACTTTGATGGCACAAGCATGTGCTTTTACTAAGGAGTCTGCTAGCATGGCAAATGAATCTATGGAGTTGGGAGCTAGGTTATGATACCACATCATGTCCCCCTTCGAGAGTGTTTCTCCGAACATCTTTAGTAAGACAGACTCGATCTGGTCGTTCTTTATGTCATTGCCCTTCACTACGCAAGTATAGGCAGTAACGTGTTCATTGGGGTCTGAGGTCCCGTTGTACTTTGGGAGTTCTGGCATTCTGAACTTCTTTGGAATGGGTTTCGGGGCTGCTTTCTCGGGGAATGGCCTTTGTATGAACTTCTTCGAATCCACACCTTTTAGGACCGAGGGCGCGCCCGAAATTTGGTCGATCCTGGAGTTGTAAGTTTTGACCTTTTTGTCATTGGCTTCTATCACCTTCTATCCCGACTTGATCCTCCTGGTGAGGACCTCAAACATTTTTACGATGGCGGGATCGATCATCGACCCAATATTGCTTGATCTCTCGGGTACCTGTTTAGCTGGGGGAGCTATCCCCGGTGCTACCGTGCTGGGACTTTTCTGATGACTTTGCAGCTGAGCAATCGCTAGTTGTTGTGCCTGCAACATTTCAAAAATAACATGAAGGCTAACCTCACGTTCCTCCCTAATTGGGTTTTCCCGTGCTTCTTGTTGGTCCCCTTGGTGCATGCTCCTGTCAGTGTGGGAGCTTATGTCGATGCGATGGGTGTCGCGTGAGACTGCGTCCACGCGGACTGGCTCCTGTGCATTCCCAGGGTTTTGCGACAACACAACAACACCTGGAATAGCCACACTGTTTTCCCCATGGTCCTCAAGATTGTTGTTTACATCTCCGTTTACCGAGTTAGAATTTCGACCTGAAATTGAAGATCTTGGACAAGAAAAAGCGTGAAAGATAACTTGTGTTATAGGACAAAACCAGCAATAAAATAATCACTATTATTTTTAGCCCCACAGGGGGCGCCAAACTGTTTACCGTGAAAATGGTAATAACAATTATTTGTTGATGGGACTCTAAAAATACGTGATCTATTTTTATGCTAGTTTGTTAAACAGTTGATGCTGAGTATGTGAGATTCAGAGACGAGATAGAGTTAAGGAGAAAACTATAACCAAGCCGGTAGGACAGCTATTCGGGGCCTCTGGCTTGTCGATTTTGGGTTTCGAGGTCGACCCCGGGGCTCGATTATGAGCTATCAAAGACAGTTGTTGTATGGCTAACAGTTACTATAAAACCAATGGAGGCTCTTTATGGCCAATGATAGACAATAAATGATGAACAAATATGAAGATAATAAGTAAAAGCAATAACATCAAGAGAGTATATAAGAGAGCAAAGAGAACGTTTTTATATTTCTTGTGGAGCAATTAGAGCAGTAGTCGAACCCTTACAAAGTGTCAAAGACCCCCTTTATATAAGAGGGGAACTCCAACATTGTACAGAAGCATTAATTACAAAAGTAGGGGGATGGGACAACTAGATGACACCAAGCTCTACTAGTATTAGCTGCATGCCTAGGGAGCTCTTCAGTCCCATCAGGACCGTGGCCGACATTGTCGTTAGGCCGGGCATCGATGAATCTCGAGGAAGGGAGATCGACCACAGCCTCACAGTCTAGAGGTCTCGAGATGATCTCCTAAAATGCCTTAATCACGAGGACGTAGACCTTCCGATTTCGTCGTATACACCATGTTTAGCTTTATACTATTCCCATTTAGTTTTATATTCACACTTGTACAGGTTATTATGTCTAGTAGGTGGCTTAACTGTTCCTCGTTACTACTCCACCGAGGTTAGTTTTTATACTTACTGGATAGCGCTGTGGTGTACTCATGCTACGCTTGCTGCAATTTTTTTTTGCAAATCCAGGTATATCGGAGCGTGTTGATCATTAGATAGCTGATCGACTATTGCTGTAGAGACTTCATGGTATACCTGCCGTCACGTTTGCAGACCTCGGAGTCACCTTCTGAAGTTTTACTTTGTACTGTTTATTTCTATTCCAGAATAGTTTTATTTATAGATTTTCTAGTGAATTCAGTAGAGCTTATGATTTGTACTACCGATTTTGGAATGTTATATATCTACTATGGATTGTTGGCTTTATATAGAACTTTCAGATTCATGTTTAATAGTTGATTGGCTGAAATTTATTATTAATTTTGTAAGTGTTAGGCTTACCTAATCTTAGAGACTAGGTGTCATCATGACTTTTATGGAGGGATTTTGGGTCGTAAAACTTAAAAAGACAAAGAATGAGATATTGTAGGTGGCAATAAAATTGGCTTAAAAACGGTTGTGAGAAAAAGACAACTCAAGCGAGTGCAAAATGGTGGGATTGGAAGATAAAGTACTTATATTTCACTATTTACTTTTCACTTTAGTTTGCCTTTTTAGAATTACAAATATATATTTATCTTCCTATACACCACCACATATTTGAATTATTTTCTTCTTGCAGACTCATCCTAAGTCGGACTCCTTTTTCCAAGTAAAATATCTCATTATTTCCATATATTTTAAAGGTTATTCCATTTGAACTTTAACATGATTTTTATTATAGTTCTTCTGATTTTATCATTAAACTTTTGCACTAATGTTACACCTCACACCTAAATAAAGTGTGGTACGTGTGGCTTCTAGCATGGCGAATTAGTTGGTGACACGCTGAGGACAGAAGGTAGTCACACATTTCAGCGAGCTAACGCCAAGTGTCTCACTGATGCTGCAGGCGGGGTGGGTGATTCATTTTGCTTGTGGAAGAGGTGGAAATTTCTATGCTTGGTAAATACAAAAGGGGAGTGAGGCTCTTTATCTTCCACTCTAGAAGATATCACCAAAATAAGCCCTCTCAAAATACTCTCAACGTCCTTTTAGAATTTCCAAGCAAATTAAGGCAAAGTCGAAGGCGAATCTGAATCAGGCAAGATTTAGCTTGAAGAAATATGGAATTGTTGTTGTAACACCTATTGTCTGGTGACATTGATTCTGAAGATTCATTAAAGGAAAAGTTAACCACCATAGAAGTAAAGTTAGATCTTCAAAAATGTATATAGGGAAACCTTCTTTCTTGGCATGAATTGGTGTAAGTCACCCCTTCTTTCTAAATGATTCATGCACTGTTGGGTCTGGTAAGTTCTAAGTTCTCTCAATGATGATATCATGTTCTTGTGCGATCTTGAAGGTAGTATTTCTTTCAAAGTATGTATTATTTCCAGTTGTAACTTGTGGCCAGAGAATATGATTCATTCTAAGTTTAAACTTGTTATCTCTTGAAATTGGTACTGCATTACACTTATATGTATATATGTATCTATTTTATTTTACCGAGCCACTCGATCGAGTACGACACTTATGGTGCAACCACAGATCAGTTAGGTACGATGAAGCAAGATATGAGATATTACCGAGCCCTGTATGGCCGAGTACGAAGATGTATGAATGTGAGGTTACCAAGTCCTCTTAAGGCCGACTACGCTGAGTTATATTGAGACTGGGTACAACCAAGACCTCCTGAGGCCAGGTACGACCAAGATCTCTATGAGGCCAAGTCTGGAGTGATATAATGTGAGGGGTTCTTTCCCTCGTGCCTTGTCAAGCCTTTGCCAAGCGTGTCTTGCCTGTCCCAAGACCTTGGCCAATACTTGCCCACAACAACCCTCAATGACAATGTCTTGTCCGTCACCCATATGATTGTTTAGCACATAGGCCAATGATAAGTCCATCATGCCCCAATCCTTGCCACAGTCGTGCCACGCCCGATGACAATGAGTCAGGTCCACATGCCAAAGTAGTTGGCGGTTATAGTTTCTTAACCACTTGTACCCATAACTTCCCTTGACTGATTATGCTTGTATCCATTATCCCATTTCGTGTAACAAGGCCTAAGTAGTTGGGGATGTCAACTACATGTTAGGAATAGATTTAGCCTTAGCCCGACAAGTGGCAAAAGCTGTAGACAACAAGTGTCAATGTGTTGTCAAGTCCTAAGGGCTACCTATATGTTATAAATAGGGCCTTTGGACTTAGTCAGATTGATGTGGGGAATTTTGTGCAAAATTCTAAGTGGGAAATAAGAGTGAAACGTGAGGGTTTCAAAGTGTTTCAAATGGGACTAAGTCTAGGCTTGGACAGGTCTTAGTGTTGGCCAAGAACGACTTGTGTTCTTTGTCAAAAGTGGGCTGTGAACGACTTGTGTTCAAAGCAAAGTGAGGGGTCCTTTGTGTATTTTCAAAATTAATGCAAAGGTTGGGATTTTCCCGTATTTGCTTATGTTCTTACTGATTTTCTGCCTAAATATTCGTCAAGGCCAAACTTACTGAAATTTGGCTAAGTGTTTAGGAAAGGCTAAGTCAAGTGCGTGACTTGACTGCCGCGCGGGTGTGACTTTGGACTGACCAAAAACGCCCACGTGACAATGTTAGGACCCGACTCTTTGTCATCGGGGGTGACATGGTTGTCGGAAGGAATGGGGTGTGATGGCCTTGTCATTGGCCTATGTGCGGGCAAAATGATCATGCGGGCGATGGACAAGACATTGTCATTGGGGGCTGTTGTGGGCAAGTATTGGCCAAGGTCTTAGGACAGGCAAGACACACTTGGAAAAATCTTGACAAGGCAGCATGGGCAATGTTAGGGCGGCATGGCATGACATGCGTGCCAAAATCAGTTGGACGGGCGCTTTGGGTTGTGGCAGCTAAGTGCGGGATAAGTTAAGGCAAGGCGGAAATGTGGGATGATGGCAAAGGCTTTCAATAGCTAAGACAAGGCTATGTGAAGGAAAATACAAGACCTCTACATATATATGAATATTATAATAAATGCATACCTCCAATGAGTGGTCAATTTTATAAAATTTTGCATACATTCATGATTCATGGCTTATAGTGTCCGCAGATTATGCCCCTAGTGGCTTGTGTTCGGTATTTAAGTATGAAATCACGTACACACATATCTCATATGTTATGACTCTAATTTACTTGTTTTCCTTAGTCTTGCATGCTCAGTACATTATTTGTACTGACGTCCCTTTCTTTTGGATGATGTGTTCATGCCCAAAGTTACAGTTCGACCCGGTAACACTCCTCCTAGTAGGTGTACGATTCAACTGTTGATTGTTGCTCTCTACTTCCTCAGAGTAGCTATTCAGAAGTCAATATATGCTGACACAAATGTTATAAATGTTTTGGGTATGATAGGGCCATGTCCCGACCAAGTTTTGTAAATGTATGTTCTATTGGTACTCTTAGAGGCTTGCAAACTAGAGCTAGTGTATGGTTGCATGTGAAGGTTGGGTGTGACCATGTTGGTGGCAGTGATAATCATATATAAAAGGCCCATGTTTCTTTTATTAATCAGTTGTAGTCGTTTTAAATTTTTGTGATTATTACATGGAGGCCTCAATGGCCCAGATTTTTATGAATAAAAAGATGTAAGAGCACGCATCGATTCGCACAAGCCTTCGAGCATCGTGTGTCAGTCGCACCTCCCAAGGCTGGTGTGTGACAAACTTGGTATCAGAGAAGGTCGTGTTCTAGGAAGTCTGCAAGCCGTATCTAGTAGAGTCTTATTTATGGGTATATGGTGTACCATACTTATAAACAGGAGACTATAGGATATCTACGAAGAATACCCTTCTTTCTGGTTTAAATTGTGCGATAGAGCCGAAGTCATAAGTATTCGCTTCTAATCTTCATCTTGTTTATATTTATAGTAATGCCTACCACAAGACGTCGGGCAATTATTCAGGGATTGAATGAAAAAGCAGGAGAAGGTGCCAGTCAGGTGCCACCTGCCCCTATGGGTCAACATGGACCTCACAATGAGGTTGGAACTCAGGTTTCGAGGATAGCACCACCACCCCCGAAATAGCCTAGAGAAGTTAATGCACCCCCTATTTCTCCTTCGGTTGTTCCCGAGCAGGATTTAGCCATGAGAAGTACAGTGCAACTGTTGACTCAATTTATAGCCTCTCAAGGCAAACATTAGGCCTTTGCCGCCTCAAACAGAGCGGCCAGCATGAGAGTCTAGGATTTTATAAATTTGGACCCCCCGGTGTTTACTAGAACATACCCCAACGAAGATCCCCAAAATTTTCTAGACCAAATGCAGCAGATCTTACGAGTTATGCATACCACTAATACAGAGTCCATGGAGCTTGCCTCATATAGATTGCGGGATGTTGTTGTGACTTGGTATGAGACGTGGGAGCAATCTAGGGGACCTATTGCCACCAGTGGGATGGAAAGAGTTTTCTGAAGCCTTACTGCAGCAGTATTTGCCTATTGAGCTTCGATGAGCTAAGAAAGATAGATTTTTACGGTTGGAACATGGTAATGTGAGTTTTTGGGAGTACAACATGCAATTTAACTCTGTGGCCAAGTATGCTCCTTTGATTGTAGCAAAGATGAGTGACAGAGTACATCAATTTCTAGGTAGACTAGGACCACATTTGATTAATAAATGCACCACTACTTCTCTGAGTCTGATCATGGACATTCCTTGTATACAAGCCTATGCGCAGAGCTTAGAGGATTGAAAAAGGCAACAACGGGCTACTCGAGATTCTCATCGGGGTCAACATAACAGAGCTTGGTCTGCAGGTGATATGGGAGGGTCACGAGGCGAGTTTAGATCCTCATTTCCCCGACATCTATCTCATCTGGTGGCAAGTGCAACGCCACAGTTTCAGGATTAGCGCCGTGGTCGGATCACCTATTTTGGTAGAGTCAGAATCCTCGAGGCAAGAGCTCATAATATATTGGAAACCCAAGTAATATGAGGCCCACAACGCCGCATTGTGGCCAGTGTAGTAGGAATCATTTTTAGCATTGCCTCTAGGGTTCAGATTTGTGCTATTCTTATGGGCAAACCAGTTATGTCATGCACTTTTGCCCAATGAGAAATGCGGGTAGTGTAGTATACCCAGCGGGATCTGTAGCTGCCTCTTCATCGAAAGTACATCCACGTAAGCAAGGAATACAGTCACCATTGGGAAGAGGTAGAGGTAGAGATGGAATGTCCATGTCCAGCCTAGGTGGGAAACAACATAATCACATTTATGTGTTAGTAGGCCGTCACAATTTAGAGTCTTCCCCAGACATGGTCACAAGTATACTATCAGTGCTTTCCATTAGTGTGTATGCTTTGATTGATCCAGGTTCCACCCTGTCATATATTACCCCATTTATTGCTAGTAAATGTGGTAAATTACCTGAATTGCTACGACAACCGCTTGAAGTGTCCACGTCGGTGGGTGAGTCTGTAGTAGTTAGACAAGTGTATCGAGGTTGTGATGTGATGATTCATGATCACCATACCTTGGCCAATTTGAATGAATTGGAAATGATAGAATTTGATGTTATTATGGGAATGGATTGGTTGGCCTTTTTATGCTACGGTGGATTGTTGGAGGAAAGTTATTTGTTTCAACTTTCCGGGAGATCCTGTTATTGGATGTAAGGGCGATGTTTTAGTGCCAAAAGGGAAGCTTATTTCTTACCTTAAGGCCCGGAAGATGATCACCAAAGGGTGTTTCTATCATTTGGTGTGGGTGCAAGATATGGGGGCGAAGCCTCCCACCCTTCAGTCGACAAACGTCGTAAGTGAATTCGCCGACGTGTTCCCTAATGAGCTCTCGGTTATTCCACCCAAGAGGGAGATTGAGTTTGCTATTTATATGCCACTCGATACGCAACCGATATAGATTCCTCCAAATAGTATAGCTCCTGTTGAGTTGAAGGAACTAAAAGAGCAGTTGAAGGAGCTCATGGTAAGGGCTTCATTGGACCCAGCGCTTTCCCACTGGGAGCCCCAGTGCTATTTGTTCGAAAGAAAGATAGTTCGTTAAGGATATGTATTGATTATTGACAACTGAACAAGGTGACTATCAAGAACAAGTATCCGTTTCCAAGGATCGATAATTTGTTTGATCAATTGCAAAGTGCTAAGTATTTTTCAAATATCAACCTAAGATCTGGGTATCATAAGCTAAGGATCAAGGAAGAAGATACTCCAAAGACAGCCTTTCTGACCAAATATGGTCATTATGAGTTCCTTGTTATGTCTTCTGGCCTAACCAATGCACCAGCGGCCTTCATAGATCTGATGAATCGAGTATTCAAACCATTCTTGGATATTCTTATGATCGTATTTATTGACGATATTTTGGTGTACTCTCAATCAGAGGTAGAGCATGTATAGCTTTTGCGAATGGTCATACGCACACTCCGGGATCACAAGTTGTATGCTATGTTTTCCAAGTGCGATCTCTGGCTGAGCTCGGTGACCTTTCTTGGGCATATAGTATTTGGTTAAGGTATCAAGGTTGATAATCAAATGATTGAAGCAGTTAAGAATTGGCCAAGGCCCATAACTCCTACCGAGGTACGCAGCTTCTTGGGCTTGGCCGGTTACTATTGAAGGTTTGTGGAAAATTTCTCATCCATAACTGCTCCCCTAACAAAGTTAATGAACAAGGAAACCAAGTTCTAGTGGACCAATGGTTGTGAGAAGAGGTTCCAAGATTTAAAGGACAAGTTAACCACAACACTAGTGTTGGCTCTTCCTGAAGGACCTGAGCGGTACGTCATATATTGTGATGCCTCCAAAGTGGGCTTAGGCAGCGTGCTAATGCAACATGGGAAGGTGATTGCCTATGCTTCAAGGTAGCTGAGGAAACATGAGCAAAATTATCCAACCCATGATCTGGTGCTAGCAGCTATTATATTTGCCTTAAAGATATGGCGTCACTACCTGTATGGAGTTCATGTTGACATATTCACCAATCACAAGAGCTTGTCGTACATACTTAAGCAAAAAGAGTTGAACTTGAGGCAACGAAGGTGAATCGAATTGTTAAAAGATTACGATGTTGATATTTTTACCACCCTGGAAAAGCAAATGTTATGGTTGATGCATTAAGTTGGAAATCCATGGGCAGTCTACAACACGTGAAAAAGCATTAGTTGGATATGACTAGAAACTTATATCGGTTGGCTAACTTAAGTGTACGGATGCTGGATACCAGTAGCGAGGATTCATAGTTTAGAATATTGTCGAATCTTGGCTAGTAGCCTATGTGAAAGCACGACAATATATCAAGCCTTTGTGAAAATAAGAGAAAGTATTCCCCTTCAAAAGGATCTAGCATTCGAGCTATACGAGGACGGAGTCCTTAGGTACCATGATCGACTATGCATGCCTAATATCGAGGGACCTCCAGAGCAGATCATGAAGATTCATTGGTGCCGGTATTCTATTCATCCGGGGTCAACTAAGATGTACCACGATCTTCGACAACTATACCGGTGGAACATCATGAAGAAGTATATCACTGAATATGCCGCTCGATGTCCAGCTTGCCAACAAGTCAAGGTTGAACACTAGAAGCCAGAAGGGCTGCTGCACATGTGGAAATTCTAACCTGGAAATGGGAAGTGATCAACATGGATTTTGTTACTGAGTTGCCACAAACGCGCCGAAAGTTTGATTCTATATGAGTTATCGTGGATCGACTCACCAAGTCAGCTCATTTCTTACCAGTAAGAACTACCTTCTCTGCTGAAGAGTATGCTAAGATATACATTAAGGAGATAGTTCGAATCCATGGGGTTCCAGTTTCCGTTATATCAGACAAAAGTGCGCAGTTTACAACTAACTTCTGGGGATTATTCCTTAAAGGATTGGGCACAAAGATCAATCTTAGCACAACTTTCCATCCGCAAACCGATGATCAGGTTGAGCGTACTATTCAAATGCTCGAGGACATGTTACGGGCATGTGTTTTGGACTTCAAGGGTAGTTAGGAGGATCACCTATCACTCATTGAATTTGCTTACAATAACAACTACCATGTTAGTATTCAAATGGCACCATATGAGGCCCTATATGGAAGAAAATACAAATCTCTTATCGGCTGGTGCGAAGTGGGTGAAACAAAGTTATTGGGGCCAGAGATGGTACAACAGGCTATAGAAAAGGTGAAGCTAATTCGAAATTGATTGTTCCCCACCGAAAGCAGGCAGAAATCTTACTCAGATAACTGGCATCGATATTTGGAGTTTGTTGTAGGAGACTAGGTGTTCTTGAAGGTTTCACCTATAAAAGGCATGGTGTGATTTGGCAAAAGAGGCAAACTCAGCCCCTGATATATTAGACCATATCGAATCATACAGAAGGTTGGTCAAGTGGCTTATGAGCTTGAGTTTCCCCAAAAATTGGAAGCAGTACATCCAATATTGCACGTGTCTATGCTCCGAAAGTTCTTGAGTGATCCATCCTGTGTTACCCCTATTGAAGATATCCAAGTTACAAAAGACCTATCTTATGAAGAAATTCCAATGGCCATCTTAGATCGACAATTCCGGAAGCTGTAAACTAGATAAGTGGCTTCAGTTAAAGTACACTGGAGGAACATGAATATGGAAGATATGACGTGGGAAGCTGAAGAAGACATGAAATCTAGGTACCTTATTTATTCCCCGCCATGGAAGGCAACAATGTGACTAACACGATGGGCTATGATTCAATATTCGAGGACTAATGCTCCAAAGGGGGATGATGTTATACCCCGCACCTAATAAAGTGTGGTAAGTGTGGCTTCTAGAACAACCAATCAGCTCGTGACATGCTGAGGCTAGAAGGTAGTCACACGTTTCAGCGAGCTTGTGCCAAGTGTCTCACTGGGCGCTGCAGCCAAGGTGGGGCGACAAATTTCGCATGTGGAAAAGGCAGAAATTCCTATGCTTGGTAACAATACAAAAGGGGAGTGAGGCTCTTTCTCTTCCATTCTAAAAGATATCACCAAAATAAGCCCTCTCAAAACACTCTCAATGCCCCTTTAGAATTTTCAAGCAAATCAAGGCAAAGTCGAAGGCGAATCTGAATCTAACAGGATTTAGCTTGAAGAAATATGAAAAATATGGAATCGTTGCTATAACACCTATCGTCTGTATTAATTCTGAAGATTTATTAAAGGCAAAGTTAACCACCATAGAAGTAAAGTTAGCTCTTCAACAAGGTATGTAAGTCTATTAATGTAAGTCACCTCTTCTTTCTAAATTATTCATGTACTGTAGGGTCTGGTAAGTTGTATGTTCTGTCAATGATGATATCATGCTATTGTACGTTCTTGCTGGTAGCATTTCTTTCAAAGTCCACATTGTTTCCAGTGGTATCATGTGGTCAAAGAGTATGATTCATTCTGAGTTTAAACTTATTATATCTTGAAACTGCTACTGCATTGCACTTATATTTATATATGTATTTATTTTACTTTACCGAGTTACACTATAGTCGGTCGAGTACGGCACATATTGTGCAACCACAGATTAGTTGGGTATGATAAAGGAAGATATGAGATATTATCGAGCCCTGTGAGGCCGGGTACAAAGATGTATAAATGTGAAGATACCGAGTCCTCTTGAGACTAGCTACGCTGAGTTCTGTTGAGACCGGGTATAGTGGAGACCTCCTGATGCCGGGAACGACCGAGTTAGCCAGGTATGGAGTGAGATAATATGCCCCAAAGGTAAATAAATAAATAAATAAATATATATATATATATATATATATATATATATATATATATATATATATATATATATATATATATATATATATATATATATTATAATAAATACATAGCCCCAATGAGTGGCTTAATCTTTACAAAAATTTGCATATATTCATGATTCATATATATAGTGTCCATAGGATATGCCCCTTGTGGCTTGTCTTCGGTATTTAAGTATGAAATCATGTATACACATATCTCATATGTTATGACTCTCATTTACTTGTTTTTCTTAGTCTTACATACTCAGTACATTATCTGTACTGACACCTATTTCTTTTGGGCATTGTGTTCATGCCCACAGGTACAGATAGATTCAGTGACGCTCCTCCCTAGTAGGTATACAATTCAGTTGTTGGTTGTTTCTCTCCACTTCCACGGAATAGCTGTTCAGAAGTCAATAGGTACTGACGTAGATGTTATAAACGTTTTGGGTATGGTAGGGCCATGTCCCAATGAAGTTGTATAAACGTATGTTCTTTTGGTACTCTTAGAGGTTTGCAGACTAGAGGTAGTGTACGGTTGCATATGAAGATTGGGTTTGACCATGTTGGTGGCAATGATAATCATATATAAAAGGCACATGTTTCTTTTATTATTCAGTTGTACTCGTTTTAAATTTTAGTGATTATTACTTGGAGGCCTCAATGGCCCAGATTTTTATGAATAAAATGATGTAAGAGCACGCATCGGTTCGCACGGGCCTTCGGGCATCGTGTACCGGTCGCACCTCCCAAGCCTGGGCGTGACAACTAAGTTAGACCAAGCTAATTTGTTGAAGTGGTTTCGGTGACGATTTCTCGTAATAATATATTTCATACATAAATCTAAAAATAATTTTATGTTATTTGCACTCCATTTAACCTTTTCAAAACTGCTATCTCGTTTCATTTTCTAACTCGTCTTCTTTTTAATAATTTTAATATGCAATTAAATACACTATTAACAAAGAAGAGAACTAAAAATCTATGTCTAAAAAAATTATAAAAAGAAAAAAAAACAAAGTTTTCATTCAAAGAAAATATTTATTATCAGTTGAATTCTCAAGTATCACCCATATCTATCCAACTATCTAAATGGTTACATTAACTACCTAATCAAAGATTTAGACAAGAAAAAGGAGAAGAAAGGGTATTAGCATGACACAAAAAGGAGATTAGCTATTATTTGGTCACTCAACTAGTATGTTCCACAAACAAACTTATTTTTTGCATGAATTTCTCCTGCAAATTGTAATTGGTATTGGAAGAAAGTTTACTCAATCAGATATAAATTTGTGGGAAGATGTATGAACAATGGGTGATTAACACAAAATGGGAAATACACCATCAATAGTGGATGTAGATGAAGAAAGGGGAGCTTGGGGGAATGACCTGGAAGGTGATGGGTGTGGAATAAAGCTAACATCTCAAAGCATAGATTTGTTTGTTGGTTAGAAATACATAGAAGGATGCTTACCAAGGATAGACTAGACTGCATTATTTTGGTATAAGTCAAGATAGTGCCTCTCTGATATGTGGAAAGAGCATTGAATCAGTCGAACACCAATTTTTTGAATGTCAATTTTTCAGAGCGTGCCTAAAGGAAATATTCAATTGGGAATTGGCATACAACAAATAGCTTGCCAAGGATTTGGCAAGACTGGTGAAAGGGAAGTGGTGTAGAAATCTAGCAGTGGCTATTCTTGCTACATTGATTATGCTATTGAGAAGGCTAGGAACACAGCTCTACGGCGTCATAAACTACTTCAACGCAATGCTTGTATAGGGTAAAATCGATTCGTATTAAATACTCGAATAGTAGAACGACACATGGAATCGGAAACAGAAGGAAAGAGAAGCAAGTAAAAACCAAGATCGGGGACAGCATCTTCGGTTGGCACCGAGAAGATCCCGAAGGGAATGTTGCTAATGAAGACAAACAAATATTTGACACCCGATGACATTCAATAAGGAATATTCTTTAGTATTAAATACACAATCCGTTATAGAGAATTTTGGCATTCATAGCCTGCCATTACACACACATCAATGGCCTCTATAATTGTTATTTAAGAGGGGCATGATCGTAAGACCTTGTTCCCTAGCACATCTATAAATAGTGACTTCAACAGCCATTGTATAGATATGAATTTTCTGACAAACTTATGCTACACATTATTCTAAGCTCAATAACACTTTATTTCTGGTCTATTGATATTCTTATTATTGCCTTAGGAAGCCATGCTTCCGGAACCAAGCTATCTGTTGTCTTATCTCGATTTCAACGCTAAGTCTTATATTTTTATTTAATTTATTTATCATTTTGAGATCAAATCGATTTCCTTGTCTATAAACCACATACAAATTCAATTGTACCATTTTACAGGTAAACAGTTTGGCGCCCGCCGTAGGGCTTAAAAAATTGCATAATTGAGTTGATCCTTGCATCTATTACTAACCTGTTTAATTCTTTGTTTCTTAACGAAAAATCATTAGAAAATAGCGGATAACTATGTCAACATTACACACAATGTTGAGGCACAAGGAAATATGCCTTGACATGAAGATTCGATCAGTAATACCTGCAACGAGGAAGATGTAGCCACACCGGTCCATGGCGGGAAATATCCATGAAACATTCGAGAGGCAACTTCTGATGATGTTGAGACGAGCACGTTATGGAAACGGTGAGAATCCTAAGAGAGCAACAAAAGGCTGTTATGGGCCATCTCTTGTGACAAGATTAGGTCATGACAGAATTGAAGCAAGCATTGTCGGGTGCTTCCAACAATGCGAATGAAAGAGGTTTGGTTCCTCTCAGTGCTCCCACAAACCAAACAGCACAAAGGGTTGATAATAATACCCCGAGGGGTGAGGTTGGCTTCGACATGGCTAGAGGGAACGACAACGGATCTGGTAACAATAACGGGAATGATCCATTTAAAACCGAACTCATGTGGTTTATGAGGAAAATAAATTCCCGAATGGATCAAATCCCGAGCGCTTCGCCAATGTTGAAAGGACCGGACACAAAGAAGTACACCCAGTTATCGCTCAAACCAAGCACGACACCAGAGTTAGTACCAAAGCGGTTCAAAATGCCAGACGTGCCAAAATATTATGGAACTTCAGATCATCAGGAGCACATTACCACCTAGAGAATAGCGATGAAAGGAAACAACTTAGTTCCGCACGAGATTGAGTCATTCTTACTGAAGATGTTCGGGGAGACCCTCACAAAGGGGGCCCTAACATGGTATTCACTTCTATCTAAGCACTCAATAGATTCCTTCGAAATGCTCGCAGATTCTTTTATCAAGGCCCATGTTGGGGACAGGAAGGTACAGGCCAAAAAGGCCGACATATTAAGAATTGCACAAGAAGAGTCTGAATTGTTGTGAGTGTTCGTGACTAGATTTCAGAAAGAATGTATGTTGCTACTAGTCGTGCCAGGAGAATGGGCGGCTAAGGCATTTACTAAAGGGCTGAATCCGAGGAGTTTTGACATTTCTCAGAAATTGAAAGAAAGTCAGTTCCAGGCGACAACATGGGCAGATGTCCAAAACCACTACGAATAGAGGATGACCAGCTCGGTTTCCCGCATCAACCAAGGGTCAGGACCGAGAGAAGAATAAAGAAAATTTGAAGAATGATTTTGACGCAGATCGACGATCTTCTAGAGGTCGGTTTTAACCCTATGAAAAGGCAGATGGACGCTGTAGAGGTTTTCGATTGGCGGATAGGTTCGCTACCGATAGAAGAGCTGATCGAGTCAGAATAACAGATCGTTGCAGGATAAAGAGGTATTGGGCTCCCGAGATTCCACCTACCCCAGATTGTCCGAATATAACTTCAATGTCAGCGTAGTGGAACTGTTATCGACGATGAGGAATAATAAGGAAGCACGGTTCCCAAGGATGATGAGATCTGACCCCAGTCAGCAGGATCCTAATCTATGGAGTGAGTATCATGGGACTAATGCCCACCGGACTGGGGACTACCGACATCTATGTGAGGAGGTGGCGACATTGCTGAAAAACGACCATCTCAGAGAGTTTTTAAGTGATCGGGCTAAGAATAACTACGGCCGCAACTGGGACAATATAGAACCTTCAAAATCAGTATAAGATGCTCCTCGTCTAATGATAAACATGATTTTTTAGGGGGATGAGATTAATGGCGTAACCTTCTCGGCAGCAAAAAAGACAAAGGTATTAGTGACTCATAGCAAGAGACTCTGAGAAGTCACCGAGGACGATATTACTTTTATGGAGGAGGATGCAGATGGGCTCCTCTTACCACACAGTGATTCCCTAGTAATTTCTCTTAATGTTTTAGATTTTAAAATTAAACGTGTTTTGGTGGACCTAGAAAGTTCAGCCAATATTATCCAATGGAGAGTGCTAGTGCAAGCCAAGCTAACAAGAAGCATCATTCCGGCGACAAAGCTACTCGTCAGGTTCAACTTAGCAAGTGTGACAACTTAAGGAGAGATCCTGCTGCCCAAAAATGCCATAGGGGTCATGAAGACGACCTTGTTTGAAGTATACGGCGGTATGGGCTATAACATTATTCTTGGAAGGTCATGGCTACACGAGATGAAGGCTGTGACATCAACATAGCATCAACTTCTGAAATTCCTAGCCCCAGAGGGGATCAACCAGTGGCAAGGGAGATGAACACAATCTTGGTTTCCAATAGTAAAGGGAAGGATAGATGAGCGCATAAAACAATTAATCAACATATGCGCTAGAGCGATTAAAATAGAGCGTCCCTTTTATCGGGACAAACAACCCACTTATGATTAGGGTCCCCTGGCTGACATAAATTTTCAATTTGGTTTTGTTACCGGGAATCTAACAATCATTTAGTTTTCCATTGATAATTTCTCTTCTCCTAACAACAATTATGCCTGATCAAGTTATTCAACAAGGGAATGAACGAGGAACACCTCCAAGAAATTCACCCACGCATTCTCCACAACATTCTTTTGATAATTCACATGTCATATATGTTAATCATACTATCGAGCAACGAAATGAAGAACAATCAGGTTTGCAAGATGAATTGAAGTAATTTATTGCTCAACATATTGGAGATGCATTAAGAACTTTGGCAGGAAATGCAACAACAACAATTCAGCACCGCCACCAGTTAACACAACCATAGAAAACCCTAATTCAGGGCTTAAAAATTCTAGGAGTAGAAAAAATCCAAATAGCTCCGAGGTTGGAGGTTCAAGTACACCAGGTAATACTTATTTGCAAAATCTAGTTTTAACCTTGTAGAAAAAATCAAAGGATCAGAATGAATAGATAAAAAACAAATATCATCTGTTCCACCGATAATCAAAGGCGTAGATATAGACAAATATTTGCAACAACCGCGAAAATCTAGTGCAGCTCCATTACCAATACCAAAGAAGTTTAAAATGCTAGATATTCCTAAGTATGATGTAACTTTCAATCCCCGAGATCATATGACAGCATTCTCCACAAGAGTCAAAGGCAATTGTTTGATTAAGCAGGAAATAAAGTTGGTGCTGATGAAAATGTTTGGCGAAACCCTCACAAATGAGCATTAACATGGTATTCTCTTTTACCTAGAAATTATATTGATTCATTTGCTGAGCTTGCAGATGCATTTATTACAGCACATTGGGAGCCCAAAAAGTGGAGAAACATATGGAGGATATATTTAAAATACAACAAGGAAGCACAAAATTACTCAAAACATTTGTGGATCGCTTCTAGTGGGAAAGAATGTTACTCCCTCCTACACCTGATAATTAGGCAGCATAAGCTTTTGCAAGAAACAAGAAAGAAAAGAGTTCAAAATCCACTAGAAGATTGAATGAAAGTTTACGAGAATTCCCACTGACCACATAAGACGACGTTTAGAATAGGTACAACACGAAGGTTCGAATAGAGGAAGATATATACGGTGGTTTAGCCAAAAGTGAAGAACAGATTCGGGAATCTATCAAATGTGATATGCGAGGCGGGATCATGCACAAAAATAAGAATAGGTACGGTCTAATCAAAAGTCAAGACAGAGAGATGTAAATTCTTCCTCACAGGCTAGAATGGAACGAGAAGCAACGAGATACAATGACCACAATTCCAAACCAAAATTAGTATATTACAAAATGTAAGTACTTTTGAATTGGTAGCGATACTACAAAACGTGGGAGATAAGGTAAAATGGCCAAAAGAAATAAGGTTGGACCCTAGAATAAGAAGTCAGAAATTTTAAATGATCATGGACATAGAACATTGGATTGTAGTCTTGCAAAGTAAAGTTGATTATCTTCTAAAAAGGTTATCTCACTTACTTATTTAGTAAGAAAGGTACACAGGCTTACATGAATAACAAAGAGGAATTACCCAAACTGCCGAAGAGGATAGTAAATGTCATAACCGGGAGAAGTCAATGGAGTAATGTATACCGCAAAAAAAAAGATAGCTAAGGTATCCTTAACACATGAGGAACATATTCGGCAACTCCTAACAGGAGAATGCATAACATTTGATGATGAGGATGCATATGGATTTTTCATCCCTTAGTTTCCCCCGTTGGTGATTTTCTTAGTTGTTCATGATACTAATGTAAAATGAGTTTTGATTGATCCAGGTAGCTCACTAAACATCATATTACTACGAATGGTCGAAGAAATGTCTGGTTCAAATCGTACGCTCGATCTCTATCCGGATTCAATAATTCAAGTGTAATTACCAAAGTATATATCACATTATCAACTTTCACTTAAGTGGTTTTAAAGGATACTAATTTTCAAGTGGTGGAAGCCAACATGGTTTATAATATAATTTTAGAAAAATCATAGATTTATGATAGGGATGCGGTGCGTTGCATCAAGTTATTAAATTTTCATCACAATTGGTAATTTGACAAATTAGGGGACATAAATGAGCAGCTCGAGAAACAAATTTGTTGGCTATTGTTAGCAGCTCAACCAATACTAACAAGGATAAATAGCAATTACAACATCAAGCTGAGAAGACAACTGAGCTCTCAACAGCCACAGTACTAGGCACCGGAACTGAAGCAGATATAGAGGGGAGGAAAGATGTGACCAAGGGACCAGAAGAGAATGACACAATTAAAACAACATTGAGGCGCTTGAAGCTATTATCTTATTCGTTCACTGGCCTGAGAGTTAAGTCTACATGGAATAAATCTCAAGTCAGAGCTAAAATGTAAGTTAATTAAATGCTTATGAGCTAGCTCTAATTGCTTTGCTTGGTCGCATTCAGCTATGATAGTATCTCACCGGAGGTAAATAACTCACAAACTTAATGAGAACCTATTACATCCTCCCATAAAGAAAAAGAAGAGAAAACAAGGCGCTTTCAAGAATTAGGTATTAGAAGAAGAGATAAGTAATCTATTAAAAATTGGGTCTATTCGCAAAGTTAAATATCCCGATTGGTTAGCAAATACAGCTTTCGTACCAAAAAAGAATGGTAAATGGCGAGTATGTGTAGAGTGTATTGATTTGAACAACGAATGTCCTAAAGACTCTTTTCCTTTGCCACATATTGATCAATTAATTGACTTTAGTGCTGGTCATGAGCTTTTGAGTTTCTTTGTTACTTATTCTGGATATAATCAAATTAAAATGGATACCAAAGATAAGGAAAATAAAATGGATAGCGAAGACGAGAAAAAAACTTCCTTCATTACAGACAGAGAGACTTACTTTTACAAAGTCATTCCCTTTAGTCTAAAAATGTTGGAGTCACGTATTAAAGATTGGTGACCAAATGTTCCAAGAGCATTTAGGGAAAATTATGAAGGTATGCATTGATGACATGCTGGTAATATCAACACAAGTAGAAGATTATCTTCAACATTTGAAAGAAATATTTGCAATTCTTTGAATCTGGGGACTTGGAACTTATAGTCGGATGGAACCTCTAACATAAAGGGAACATGTTTGGGTATTGTCTTGATTGCACCTACCGGCAAAATCATTAGACAAGCTATAAAATATTACCTTGTTACTAATAGTGAAGCCGAGTATAAAGCAGTAATTGGAGGTTTAGAACTACCAAGAGAAATAGGAATCAAGCAGATCGAAATCAAAAGTGACTCTCAGCTAGAGGTAAACCAAATGCAAGGGAATTATGTAGCGCTAGAGATACGGATGCAACAGTACCAAGAAACGGTACGGGAGTTATTACATCAGTTCCGAGAATGCAAAGCTATTCAAATTCCAGGGGAGGAAAATGAAGAAGTTCCATGACCCAAAATCCCAACCATGGGGTCGTGATGGAACCTAGCACTACTTGCTAGGCAAGCCAACATTAGCCAAAACAAGTCAAAGCAATTTAATAGTTAAAAACATCATAATAAGGGTAAAGGGTGAAATCTTATCAAAGCTTGATAGAGTTACAACAATGATGTCTAAATCCATCCCCAGGATTTGGTGTCACAAGTACATGAGCCACTAGGAGTACTAAATACAGTTCTACAAGGATAAGTACAATACTATCTGGTATAATAAACAGTTAATAAAGATAGGAAGCAGACTCAAGGGTCTGCAAAAACCAAGCAGCACTACCTCAAGTCTCCTAGAAAAGGGTCCGAGCAAATCACATTAGAACACCGTTGGGACCAACACCAGGATCTGCACAAGAAGTACAAAAGTGTAGTATGCGTACAACCGACCCCATGTACTCATTAAGTATTGAGCCTAACATCGATGAGGTAGCGATGAGGCTATGACAAGATTCTCATTGTAAGCATGTACGAGTAATAAGTAGAAAATAATGACAAAATAGAGAAACGAGTAAAACACAATGGACGAAATAAAATAATAGACAAAGAGATACCCAGAATATCATCACATCACAACCTCATAACACACACCATAGTAGAGCACAACAACCAAGAATCACAGCAAGACATCCTTTGCATCATGGATTGCAACCTGATCCCATTATCAATACCAATAATAATCCTTGCCGTTGCGGCGCGCAACTTGATATTAATAACAATAACAGTATTATTATTATACATTATTTGTCACAACATAATATTAAGAGAGCTAGAATGCATAAATTCACCAAGGAAGTGCAGGTGTTGCGACAAAATACATATTTATTTTACAAGCATGGGGTTGTATACAGTTAAAATAGGACTTGCCCGATCTTGCCATTTAATCAAAGACAAGGGAATCATGTCGAGGGTCAGCCTCATAATGGATCAGGTCAAAGCACGAAGATAAAGTATCAAGCTCAAGAATCGAGATGCTAGTCGAGGTCGAGGCCAACGGCGATCGAGACCATATATGATAGACTTAGAACGAAGCGCAATAACGGAAAGGCGATATATCCATAACCAGTCAAAGATCACGGTGGAAATGCCGGAACAGATCAAATCAAGGGTGGTTGTTTAGGCTAATCATGGGATTTACTTCTGTAATTAGAGTTATACCATAATTAGGACTCCTCTACTATATAAAGAGGAGTCCCCATTATTTATAGACACCTTACATTCACGAATATCAAAGCAATATAACATTTCCTAGCTTATATTCTTATTCATCAACTTGTTATATCTTTTACTATTCTGGCATTAATCTATTCGAGAGCATACGAGCTCGAGATCTTAATTACGCTGCAAAGCTAGTTTGCTTTATTTTATTGTCAATTCTCATTATTCATCTTTATATTTATCCATTAGTATTAGGTGAAATCACGTATCCTCAAAATCACATTATAAGTTTAATTGTTATCCAATTTTTAGGGTAAACAAGCCTCACAATATATACCAACAAGACTTAAACAGATTATAACATGAGAACAATCTAAGGTCATATAATAAAACATAACACAGTAGAGCAAAACAAGGAACGTGTAAGGACAATAAGGCAAGTAGGACACGAAGCATGTAAAAATATCTAAATACCACACGGCCCTAAGGTCCATAAGCCACTGTATTCTTCTTACGCATCCCCATAAGTACCACAACCGAAATGCCCATTCTGAAAGTACCTTATGTGAATTTAAAATCATTCTTTTACCTCCCTTGTACTGGAATACAGAATCCGTAGTCATATAGAAGTACCACAAGTTTTGATACCATCTCAATGTAAATAATTGATTATAGCGGTATACAAATTCAAACAATTTTCAATTGCTACATATACATTTTTGAATCCATTAGAACTCTCTCAAGAGTCATCTACTCTGCTCAATTTAAATTGTACCACCCAAATGGCCAAAAGATACATTTCACATTAACATAAAATACCTAAAGAAGTAACCATGTCTTAACATCATCAATCAAGTAGACAACATGAGCTATTGAATGATCCTTTTCTAGTTGCTACTTGTAAGCACGTGATTTTTGCTCTATATGAGAAATACTCCCAAAAAATGCAAAATAAAATGATTTTCCTTGGTGTGCAATTTTTGAGTATTTTTGTGATATTTTTGGATAATTATTTGTATTTGTTTGTGTTTGCTTATTTGTTAAATTAATAAAAAATATAAAAATATGTCTCATTTTGCATGTAGGATTTAATTCTACAATTGTTAATAATTAAATTAGTTTTACAAAAATTAAAAATTACAAAAATAGGCACCTTTTGCATTTTTAGCATTTAATGTCCAAATATACAATTTTATGCTTAATTATTACTTAAATGTGCGTTAATTGTTATTGGGAGTTAATTTGCGCTTTTATAACTTAATTTAGTTCTTAATAATAATTTAAGTACTTTTATAATTTAGTTTTAGAAAATAAAAGAAGAAAAGAGAACAAAAATACAAAGGAAAATCGGATTGGGCCACTTCTTCAATTGTAAGCCAAAGGCCCAAAAAATTGCCCAATCTTCTCCACGACCCAGTCCACTTCAGACCGGGTCGACCCGGTCCGCCCCATGACCCAAATACCCAACACCCCTTTTTCATTTTGTCAAAACACAAAACAAAACAAAAAAATAAAAAAACCCAAAAACCCTAAAAACCTAAACTAACCCATCCGCCCCTTCCCTATCTTCTTCTTCCCCAAACTCAAAAAACTCCTCCAAAGCTCCAACCAAGCATCCATGGCTGCCCAGCTTCCCGTCCCAAACACCACCAAACGACACAACCTCCTTCGCGTTCAAACGACCCCAGCCCTATCCGCCATTGATGAAGCTCGTCGAGCTCAAGCTTGAGCTCGACGTCCATGTCGCTGCTGCTTCTGTTTCAACCAAACAACCTGCTACTCCTGCCTTCTACTTCATCGTCCAAATAACCAAACGACCACAGCCTCGACGAGTCAGCTGTTGTTCGAAGCTCCCATCGCCGCTGCTCGTCACCGCCAAGCTCGCACGCTGCCATCGGGTCCAGTACCGTTTCGCCATGGACGTCGTCGACCAGTTGCTTCTGCTTGCTGCGTCGACCAGCTTCACGGCTTCATCTTCCCCATGGCCAAACGACCTCCGTTACTGCTTCGTTTCTCCGAGCTTGGGCATCACCATGGCCAGGCTGTCGCCGGACTGCTGCTGCTCGACGTCCAGTTCCTCCGAGCTGCTGCTGTTCATCACTTCTCCTTCGTCCAGTTGCTGTATCTTCAGACGAGCTGCTCGTTCGAGTTTTAGTCGAGGTCGTCGAGTGTCGTTTTGAGTTCGTCAAGTTTACAAGGGAGGTGAGTTCGTCGATGAGTCCGGACAGATTTATTCCCATTTGAGTTTTGTCAAAATAGTTCATACATATGTCGTGTTGATCCGGTTAGTAGTTTTTGAATTTTATGTTTGTCCGTATTTTGTTTTGATATTTTCGAATCTAAAATCGGCAAATGTTTGTTTTGTTTATCGTTTGAATTAATTTTTAGTTCATGTTCATGTGTTGTTTGTTAAATTAATTTTTTAGATTTCAAATGGAAGTTAATTATTTATTTTTCATGTTTATTTCATGTTTGTATTGTTGTTTAAGTGAATATTTGTTAGTTTTATGTTTGTTAGATTCAAATTGAAATTTAATTAATTATTTCTTCAATTTGCTTCATGTTGTTTCCAGAAAATATTAATGTTGTTTGAATCGTTAGAATCTGTCATATGTGTTGCTTAAAAACAGATTTAATTCATGTTCATCTTTGTTTGAAGTTCATGTTTAAATTCAGCGATTTAATGTGAGTTTATGTTTGTTTTGATTTGTTAGTTTAATTTGAATCATGCATATTGTTGTTTGTATTATTGTCTCTTTGTTCATCCATTAATGGTCTAAATTAACCAGGATTGGTTCCCGATATGGTTGATTTATTTCCATTAATTTGGAGTTTGTGTTGTTCATCATGTTCATGTAAATTGTTGTTGAAGATTGTTGAGAAATTGGTCATCTTGACTATATTTTGGTTGAGTTATGATTAATTGAGTGTTTAGAGCAGAGGGGTAATTTGGTAAATTGCATTGCATTCGGGGGTAGATTTGTTATTGGTAATTGAACATTATTTTGATTCTTTATGTTAAGCATGGGGGACAAATATAATGGGGTGGGGTTTTTGATGTACTTGTTTAATGTAATGGGGGACAAGACAAAACATAATGGGGAGGAATCTTGTACTTTTTTAATATAGGCATGGGGGACATATTGTAATGGGTTGGGAATGTGGTATTTATTTAATGTAGGCATGGGGGACAAAATTTAAAATAAAGAAGATATTTAATAGTGGGTCAAAGCATGCCATTGGGGGAATAATTTTGGGGTTTGGAATGGAAGACTTGTCTTGCTATATATAGAGTCATTCTTGACTTGAAATAGAGAGGATTTTTTTGAGAGAGTTTTTAGAACTTGAATATTATTGAGAGGATTTTTGGGGAGAGAGTTTTAATACGTGAGGTAGAACATAAAATATTTTTCTACATTTTGAGAGCAGACATACTTGAAATATTTTGAGAGTAAAAGAGAAATGCAATTTGAATTTTCACTCGAATAATTTCCGTTTGCTTTTCTCGAGTGTTATTCAAAATCCGAAACTACTGCCTCTTGAATTTGTTCTCTCTTCTGCTTTGATTGTGATTGTACTTTTGCACTGCTGAGTTTTCAATCTGTTACTGGGTCATTCTACTGGTTGTTACTGGTTTTGCGGTGTTGCTGAACCTGCTGTTTCCGCGTTATTACTGTTGCTGACTCCTACTTCTTTTGTTCTTGTACTGCTGTTTCCAGGTACACATTTGTACACTCTTGGCTTGAAGCGAAAAATGAAATATTAATCAGGCTCCTGCTCCTGTTGAATTCTTTTGTTTGGATCTGTGTTTGAATATTAATTTTCCTCTCTTTGTATAAAAATGTAGTCGATTAATTAATGAGTAATGAGGCTGCATATGTATGATTTCTTCATCTAATAATGCTAGTTTAAATTATTTGAAGAATAGTTAATCGGCTTTGATATTATTGTGTATCCCTCTCATGTTCTAGCATTAGTAAATAATAGAATATAAAAATGAAAGCAGTTTTTCTTTGTACAAACTCGATCGCAATTTTCCAATCGCATTAGCCGTAAACTAATAACTAATAAGTTACGTTTTCAGCATGTAAATAATTAAGAGATTTTCTTTTATTTTAGAGACGAACTTAATAGAAAATATAGTCACTATAGGTTTATCCTTTAAAAATAAAAATGAGACGAGCCTCGCCAAATAAATCACAAACCGCCGGGGCCCTCAATAAAATACATAACCATTGACTAGACTTTGGATTTGGCCGTTTAATGAACCTTCACGGCCTCTTCCTAAAATAACAATACGTTAGACTCTTTAGGACGCGCCTTAATAAATCTTACCTTCTTAAACTCGGGTGCACATTTATGTGACCCAAATCCAATTCTCAACGGAGTCGAAATGTATTTCTAATCACGGGTACATTGATTGTGACGTGGTTCGAGATGCGTGTCCATGACGTTGCAAATTCATTTTAAAAAAATAAGAATGAGATGAGCCTCGCCAAATAAAATACAAATTGCGGGGCCCTCAGTAAATATTTGCTTTAAAAATTTTTTAGACTTCGGGATGGACCGTTTAGTAAAATTCCACGGTCCTACCCAAAATAAATACGCTAGTCGCTTTAGGCGCGCCTTTAATAATTTAATTTCCTTAAACTCGGGTGCACATTGATGTGACCCAAATCTAAATCTCAACGGAGTCAAAGTGTGTCGACGACCACGGGTACATTGATTATAACGCGGTTCGAGATACATTTTCCACGATGTTGCAATTCTTGATAAAAATAACAGTAAATGATAAAAGCGGTTAAAAGATAAAATTTGCACATAAGTTCATATTTGTATAAAATCAGATAATCAAGCCGAATATAACAGTTGAGCGACCGTGCTAGAACCACGGAACTCGGGAATGCCTAACACCTTCTCCCGGGTTAACAGAATTCCTTATCCGGATTTCTGGTACGCAGACTGTAATATGGAGTCATTCTTTTCCTCGATTCGGGATTAAAATTGGTGACTTGGGACACCCTAAATCTCCCAAGTGGCGACTCTGAAATAAATAAATAAATCCCGTTTCGATTGTCCTTTAATTGGAAAAACTCCCTTGTACCCCTCTCGGGGCGGAAAAAGGAGGTGTGACAGCTCTGGCGACTCTGCTGGGGACTAGACCCAGAACCACCGGTTCAGGGTTAAGAATTCGAGCTTAGAATAATTGTTATTATTTGGCTTTATTTATTATCTGATTTTATTACATGTTTTGAGCCTAATGTGCTAAATGCTGCTTTTACTGCTTTGATATTATTTGAACTGTACATATAAATTGTGTCGAAACCCTTCTCTTCTTACCTCCGGGGAGAAGCTTGCTGGTCGAGACTCCCTATTCTGTTAGTGTCAATACCTGAAAATAACAAAGAGGCCGGACAAGTTACAAAGCCGGACGATCCCGCGGGTCCCCGGTACGTAGCCCCCTCCTCGACTCGAGTTGTCCGCTCGGGTACACAGTCTAGAACAAATACCCAGGTTATGAACTTAGAATAACTCAGCTTCATGCCGGATCCATTGTAGGAACGTTTGTTTGCATCACGTGCATTTGACTTTGGAGGCTCAACACAGGGGTTGGGTCTGTCTAGGACAGGTGTACCAAAAAATGAAAATGACCATCCTGAAGCATCTTACTTGCTACTACTTGCACATTTATTTGATTCGGACTTGTGTGTTAACTGACTTGTGAATATCAGGAATAATATTTTGAAATTAAAAAAAAAAAGAAATAGTGGTTAGGGAATTGATTGTTTTTTTAAAAAAAACAATACACAAATACTGTCAAAACTATGCCAAAATTTTGAGAAAATGAAAAAATGTCTTATTAGTCTGTTTTATTAAAAGCAAAGGAAAAATAGAAGAAAAAAAAAGTCGTTGTTCTGTTTGTTTTTTCAAAAAAAAAAAAACATAGAAAAATAGTTTGTCATGAAAATGAAAATGAAAAAGAGTCTTATGTTTAAAATAGTTTTTTTTATTTGTTTATGAAAAGGCCAAAAAATAAAAATAAAATGAGTCGTGCGTTGAACGTGGTTTTATTATTTGTTCCAATATATATATATATATATATATATATATATATATATATATATTTTCCATTATGGACTTCTTTAGAAAGTCTTTCTAATTGTTTTTTTTAAAAAAATAATAATAATAATAATAATAAAAAATCCGAAAATATTTTGATTCTTCTTTCAAAATTGAAAAGAAAATTCAAAATTCAAAAAAATATTTTGAGAAGCATTTCTTTTATTAAAGGTAAAATTCCGAAAAATATTTTCTTCTTTTCTTTAGAATAAAAAAAATATATCTTAGAAGTCTTTCTTTTAAAAAAAGAAAATCAATCAAAAAATACTTCCTTTCTTCTTTTAAAGTAGTTCTTTCGCAAATTAAAAAAAAAAGTTAGTTCATCTACTTATTCTTGACTGCCCGAACTACGCGGGTTTGATTCTCACTGGATGTGAGATACGTAGGCAACCCTCATCGGGTCCAACCCCACCTTTTGCTAAAAAGCCAAAAACAAATAAATAAATAAAAAAACATGTCAAAATTTTAATTTTGTCATAAAGAAGTCGGGTGACGCTGTTTTATCATGACATAGCCGAATGTTCCCAAAAGGGACGCCGGAAGGCTGACTTTGCATAAACAGCCACCTTCGGGTCATTTTTAAGATTTGGTCCAGTTGACCCCCACAGCCTTAACAATCTTCGTCCTCGAGACGTTGAAAGGCCGTGTTTGCAATATTGAGTTTTCTAATTTGAAAATCGATAAAAGAGTCGTAAATAAGTCAGGTGATGTTGTTTTGTCATAAATAGCCGAATGTTGCCGAAAGGGACGCCGGAATGCTGACTTTGCATAAACAGCCACCTTTTGGGTCATGTTTAGGATTTTTGGTCTAGTTGACCCACACAGCCTTATAAATCTTCGTCCCCAAGGCGCTGAAGGGCCGTGTTTGCATCACCAGTTTTTTTTTAATTTGAAAGAAAAAAAAACAAAGAGTCAGCGGTCAGGTAAATACCGTTTGAATTTTTTCAAAAATAAGCCGAGCCAGCTTCGGCCGTGTTTTAAACTGTTCTTGCCGAAATAGCCTTAGAGTATCTATCAGCTGTCGAAAGGTTATTTTCGTAAAAGAATGGACAAGTTTGTAAAGTGTCATAAAATAATCCTCCCCGGCCTCAAAATTCATGTGGAATTTGGAAGGGGCCACGTTTGCAAAAAAATAACCGTTTGGTTGCATTTGTCAAACAGAGAAAGGGAGCTGGCCTTTTATTTTTGAGTTTGTAAAGCTTTTGATCAGAATATGTGGGTTGTTTGATTTTCGAGTTTGTAGGTCATCTTCAAACCTTTGAAACCCAGTTTGGTTTTAATATGAAAATTGAAAAAAAAATGTTTAGTATTGTTTATCTTTTATTGGTCCGAACTACGCAAGGTCTGATTCATGTGGGGTCATGATACGTAGGCAATCTACATAAGATTCGACCGCCAGTAATAAAGAAAAAGATAGTACAAAATAGAATAAATACAGGGGTTCCCAAAGTACTTCAAAGGGGCAAATAAGCAAGCCGAGGTGACGCATGTTGTTTGAAGCAAAGCATGTTAGAAACGGTTAACTGCCTAGGGGCATTGCATCCTCAATGTGTTGTTATCAAATCTGTTAAACTCTAAACGCTAACTAGTTTGTTGTTTTCCGAATCTCAAACAGTTAGTTGTTAAAGAATTCTGGCAACACACCCTTACCAAACTAGATCAAAAGGACCGATAACAACAAGTATGACTACTTCAGAGAATAGTACCAAGGAAGAAAGGCCGGTGAGCCAGTTGTTAAAGGAAGCAATGGAAAAGATAGAAAGGATGCGACTAGAGATGAATGCAATGCAGCTAGCTCTAGCCAAAGCACAAAAGAGCCCTGAGCCACTGGGGCACATGCCGGAATACCCTCATTTCGGCCCTTCAACAAGCCTTCCGAATCCCCGTTATCATCAGGAAAGAAGCCCACATGATTCCCAAGCTCCACCACTCCATCAACCTCTCCCAACACCAAATGTTCCCACCTTTGTGGGACCCACATCAGCCACCTTGCAAAGAACGACCAGTGAGCCATTGTTCCAGGCTCACGATACGCAATACTATCCCCCTGAGCCTACATTCCATGCCCCCGAACCACAGACCTACAATCCGCACTTGGAGGTACCGGCAGAGATTGAAAAGCCGGTTAAAGCCCCTGAACAGGAGGAGGTATTGAGAAAGTTCAAAAGCCTGGAGCAGTCCTTTCAGGAACCTGCACGGATTGGGCAACCAAGTCAGCGTAGCTTACAAAGATCTATGCCCTTTCCCGGACGTCCAACTCCCGGCTGGGTTCAAGATGCCTAAGTTTGATTTGTACGAAGGGCACGGTGATCCCATGGCACATTTGCGGGGATTTTGTAGCAAAATGAGAGGGGCAGGTGGCAAAGATGAGCTGCTGATAGCTTATTTCGGCCAAAGTCTGAGTGGATCGGCACTAGAATGGTATACCAGGCAGGATTCCAGCAGATGGTACACTTGGGATGATCTGGCGCAGGCTTTCGCAAGTCATTTTCAATACAATCTCGAGATAGTCCCTGACCGTCTCACATTGCTGAGGACCGGAAAGAAGCCTAGGGAAAGTTTTCGTGAGTTTGGTTTCCGCTGGAGAGAACAAGCGGCCAGAGTTGATCCTCCCATGAAAGAGGGAGAAATGGTGGACTACTTCTTGCAAACACTGGATCCAACTTACTTTGGTCACTTGGTGACAACGGTTGGGAAATGCTTCAATGAAGTGGTAAAGATAGGGGTCATGATAGAGGAGGGCCTAAGGTCTGACAAAATCCTAAATTACTCAGCGCTCAAGGCAACGACCCAGGCTATTCAGAGCGGCGCGGGAGGTGCGCTCGAGGTCGCATCAGTCGAAGCAGGTACTGGGTCCAAATTCAGAGGTCCTTCCCCTCACTACCAGCCCAGGCCCAGTCATCCAAATTATCCACACACTCCATACAACCTTCCACAACCCTACTACCCACCATCAGAGCCACTCTTTTCAGACCATCATGCCCAAGCCTGCCCCCGAGCTCCATATAATCCGCCTCAGTATTATCCTCCGAACAAGGTCCGGTCGCAGGGTCAACCATCAGGTCACCCCCGCTGGCGAGAGCCAGCATCACGTAACGCATTCTTGCCTTCACAACGTTTTCAAGCACCCAACGACCCTAGAAAACAGGGGCATGGGGGAAAACAAAGGCAAGGAAACAATTTCACGCCAATTGGGGAGTCCTACGCAAGTTTGTTTGAAAAGCTAAAGCTTTCAGGACTGATTGAGCCGCTCCTTGGCTATACTCCAGACCCATATGCAAAAGGATTCGATCCTGCTGTTCGATGCGTGTATCACTCTAATGTCCAAGGACATAGCATTGAAGACTGTCGTTCTTTGAAAAAGGAAATAGAAAGAATGATTCAGGAAGGGGCAATTGTGATCGATGACAGTGACAGGGAGCACGCGAATCCTCTTGAGAACTTGTTGACCGATGTTGATGATATTGAAGTTGGTAATGGTCTTGGCAGTATCGATGCGAAGCTCAGTGGCTAAGATGCCAGTCTTGATAAAGTGGAAGGACGCTCTGTTACTTGGTTAACAGGAGAGAAGCTTGTGGTGGCTTATTTTGTTTTCATTTCTGTCGTTCGGATCATTAGGATTGTAATTCGGATTGTTTTGTGTCAATATCATGCCGCTTATCTTTCCGTTTTTGTCATAGCGGTCTGTTTAAGTTTTGTCAGGGTTGTTTAGGATTTTGTTCTGGTTTGTTTTGTTTTGTTATTCAAACCATTTCGCCGGTAGTCTAATGCAAAATCCGGTCTTTTATTATTTCCAATCTTCTTTTGTTTAGTCCTTTTATCATTTTTTCAACGACGATTCTAGTGACATGACATGCGCACACAGTTTGGGGCCTAATCTTAAAGTTAATTATAAAACCCCGATCAGACCATTTAAAGGAAATAAGGACGGTTGAGATTATTCAGAGCTCGAGTCATATGGAACTGGGGCAAGTAAAATATGAAGAAAAATCGTTAAAAGCAAGATTCGCCAAATTGGCATGAGGGTCGTTCATGATAATGAGAGTGTCGCCCAACGGTTCTTTAGAAAGGACCAATGAAAAAGCAAATGTTGAATATAATTGTCAAGTCCAGCACCATCGGAAGAGGCTACAAATCGTTGTTTAAATTGTGTTGTTTGCACTTGGCATAGTTTGAAGACTGGAATGACGAAGGCGTTTTGTTCTGCTACCTAAACACTTTATCCTTCGTTACCCCTTTTGAGCCTTACTTATTTTTTGCCATACCCCTCGTTCGGAATCAGAAAAAAAAGACTAGAAAACGCAAGAATATGGCATGAAAAAAAAAACAAAACAAAACGAAAAAAGAGAAAAATGAAAGAAGAAAAAAAGAAAAGAAAAAAACAAACAAAAGAAAGTCGGAATGAAAAGAGGAATTGGGAACTACGTTTGACCTGATTCCTCAAAGAGGATACGTAGGCGCTTCACGGCTCGGTCATAGTTTTGAAAAATGAAAAAAAAAATCAGTTAGGATATCCCCAAGCAAGAAACTGGGGCAAAGGTTGCGTTTATTGTGAATAAATCTAATTCCGAAGGTTGTAACTAATAACCCAAAATTAATGTATTTTTTTGAGCCTTTTATACCCTTTCTTTCTAGCCTATCCAAAACCCACATTACGGTCCAAAGAAAGACCTTCTGACCAGTCTTCAAAAGATGCCAAGTCAGACAAATGAGAGTCTTACCGGCGAACATAACATTCTGTTCCACAGCAGAAAGGACTCTAATCTCCAACAAAAAGAGTCATACCGGCGACACTCCAAATCCCCAGCTGGAAAGTGATACAAATGAGAGAGTCTTATCGGTGAAAACCTTCACAGGCACCATAAGGCGATGAAAGCTGAGAGAAAACCAAAATGAGAGAGGCTTGATAGTGAAAACCCTTCGGGCACTACAAGTCGAATAAGATTGGGAATCAGATGGGGAATCGTCAAGGGAAGGTCTTGAGAGACGATTGACGGCAGAGGATAGGCCACATACGCATGTCATGGCCATTAGAGTCGGTATCTGCATTTGATAGATTTTTATTTATAGTTTCTTTTGTTAAAGAGTCATCTTTTCCTTTGTCTTTTATTTTGTTTCTTTTTATTTTTTTCCTTTCATAGGAAAATTCCCTAGTAGAGTCTGTTTGGTCGGAACCAGTGGGAAATGACTTCAAAATAGGACATCAACTAGTACATCCAAGTGGTACAAGGAACAGGCGCAAAACCCGTGTCAAGAAGGGTATCCCCATCAAGATGAGATTGATAAAAGGGATGGGCCAGTGTCAGCAATTAATATCATCCCTAGCAAGTTTGATAGCATAATGGAACACAAAGCTGCGAAAGGAGAAAGAGGAAACCATCCCCAACAAGAGTGGCATGACCGCTTACCATGTTTTTAAACTAACAAATTTTTCTTTGATTTAGAAACAGGGAAAATAAACGTTATTGATGGCGGAAAGACAGGCCATAAAGAAAATCATCAAACCGGGGCAGAAAATTAATCTCATTGTGAAAATTTTCTCGAAGACAGGCGCCCACCTGAATAACGAGAGGAATACTTTTATGTCTTAGTATAGACAGGCGCCCACCTGAATAACGAGAGGAATACTTTTGTCTGTGCATTTCATATTTCAGGCACCCACCTGTATAACAAGGGAATACATTTCATGTCTTTACCATTAGGCGCCCACCTGTATAACAAGGGAATACATTCCACGTCTGTTCCAATAGGAGACGCACTTCCTAAGCCTAGCCTTTACCAATAGGAGACGCACTTCCTAAGCCTAGCCTTTACCAATAGGAGACGCACTTCCTAAGTCTAGTTTTGCCAATAGGAGATGCACTTCCTAAGCTTTACCCATAGGAGACGCACTTCCTAAGTTATTTCACCCATAGGAGATGCATTTCCTCCTAAGTTTATTTTTACCCATAGGAGATGCATTTCCTCCTAAGTTTGTTTTAGTTTCACCCATAGGAGATGCATTTCCTCCTAAGTTTGTTTTAGTCCACCCATAGGAGATGCATTTCCTCCTAAGTTTGTTTTAGTTCCACCCATAGGAGATGCATTTCCTCCTAAGTTTGTTTTAGTTTCACCCTTAGGAGATGCATTTCCTCCTAAATTTGTTTTAGTTTCACCCTTAGGAGATGCATTTCCTCCTAAGTTTGTTTTCTACCCATAGGAGATGTATTTCCTCCTAAAGTTTATTTTTACCAATAGGAGACACACATCCTAAGTTAAGTTTCACCAATAGGAGACGCACATCCTAAGATAAGTTTCACCATTAGGAGAACGCACTTCCTAAGTCAATTTCACCAAGAGGAGACGCACATCCTAAGTAAGTTTCACCAAGAGGAGACGCACATCCTAAGTTAGTTTCACCAAGAGGAGACGCACTTCCTAAGAAAAGTTTCACCAATAGGAGACGCACGTCCTAAGGAGACGCACTTCCTAAAAATAGTTTCACCAAGAGGAGACGCACATCCTAAGTTAGTTTCACCAAGAGGAGACGCACTTCCTAAGAAAAGTTTCACCAATAGGAGACGCACGTCCTAAGGAGACGCACTTCCTAAAAATAGTTTCACCAAGAGGAGACGCACATCCTAAGTTAGTTTCATTCCGATTCAACCATAGAAGACGCACTTTCTAGTTTGAGTCATTGAGGTTTTTATTTTAGCAGACACATTTGCTAGCAAGAGTTTTGGTTTTACTCGTAGGAGATGCACATCCTAGTCTAGTCTTTAGTTTATTCTCATCATTGCATCAGTAGTATAAATAGGTTACAATTTTGCTAACGACTCACAAATCTTCCCAGTGCAAACTTGGTTAGGAAATTCTCGTTTGTTTTGTTTGTTTTGGTTGTAGGATCCCACCTGGAGAATAGAGGTTGTTAAATTCAAGATGATGAAGCCAGGCGCCCGCCAATAATAACAGAGGAATACATTCCAGTCTTTACTTTTCAAGTATTGAAGTTGGGAGCCCGCCCAGATAACAGAGGCATACATTTCAGTCTTTATATTACAAGTGTTGAAGTTGGGAGCCCGCCCATATAACAGAGGCATGCATTTTCGAGATCGAGTAAGAAGACAATAAAGCAGAGGGTTACAACAGAAACCCCCAGCAGGAAACAATAAAATTCCCAGCACCGGGAAACAGAAGGTTGCAACAAGAGATCCCAGCACAAATTCAGGCACATGACTCAAAAGGAAGAAAAGACGCGTCTTGAAAGAAGCAGCTGGTGAACATTAAATCATGCCCAGCATAACAAGTCTGATGAAGAGAGCCGTACCCACCAGAGGAACCGCCAAAAAGCTTAATGAAGAAAGCCATGTCCCCAGCGGACCGAGCAAAATGATGAAAACTGGTATTCAGAAAAGCAAATGGCCAGTATCATTCCAAAATTCAAGGAAGAAAAGCACCGGATGAAACCCAAGCCGACAAGAAAGTAAGGCAACAAGAACAATTTTCAATCTAGCCTAACTTCTTGTTTTCTTTTAATCACGGTGTAACAAGGAGATCGGTAAGCAGTGATAACAACATGCAACAGCAGTAACATCGCAGTCCCACGGTAGTCCCAGCTACCAAAACTTCCTGAACTACATTAACCTGATTCCCCTTTAGCCAGGGATATGTAGGAAACCTTTGAAGCAAAGGTTAGGTTAAATCTTTTTCAAAAAATGCTTCACACGGAGTACTCGGATGGGCAAAAATCGCTCGCTTTATCTTTGCACGAAAACCCTTCGTGTCTCCGGGCAAAGAGGGGCAGCTGTAAGCACGTGATTTTTGCCCTATATGAGAAATACTCCCAAAAAATGCAAAATAAAATGATTTTCCTTGGTGTGCAATTTTTGAGTATTTTTGTGATATTTTTGGATAATTATTTGTATTTGTTTGTGTTTGTTTATTTGTTAAGTTAATAAAAAATATAAAAATATGTCTCATTTTGCATGTAGGATTTAATTCTACAATTGTTAATAATTAAATTAGTTTTACAAAAATTAAAAATTACAAAAATAGGCACCTTTTGCATTTTTAGCATTTAATGTCCAAATATACAATTTTATGCTTAATTATTACTTAATTGTGAGTTAATTGTTATTGGGAGTTAATTTGCGCTTTTATAACTTAATTTAGTTCTTAATAATAATTAAAGTACTTTTATAATTTAGTTTTAGAAAATAAAAGAAGAAAAGAGAACAAAAATACAAAGGAAAATCGGATTGGGCCACTTCTTCAATTGTAAGCCAAAGGCCCAAAAAATTGCCCAATCTTCTCCACGACCCAGTCCACTTCAGACCGGGTCGACCCGGTCCGCCCCATGACCCAAATACCCAACACCCCTTTTTCATTTTGTCAAAACACAAAACAAAACAAAAAAATAAAAAAACCCAAAAACCCTAAAGACCTAAACTAACCCATCCGCCCCTTCCCTATCTTCTTCTTCCCCAAACTCAAAAAACTCCTCCAAAGCTCCAACCAAGCATCCATGGCTGCCCAGCTTCCCATCCCAAACACCACCAAACGACACAACCTCCTTCGCGTTCAAACGACCCCAGCCCTATCCGCCATTGATGAAGCTCGTCGAGCTCAAGCTTGAGCTCGACGTCCATGTTGCTGCTGCTTCTGTTTCAACCAAACAACCTGCTACTCCTGCCTTCTACTTCATCTTCCAAACAACCAAACGACCACAGCCTCGACGAGTCAGCTGTTGTTCGAAGCTTCCATCGCCGCTGCTCTTCACGGCCAAGCTCGCACGCTGCCATCGGGTCCAGTACCGTTTCGCCATGGACGTCATCGACCAGTTGCTTCTGCTTGCTGCGTCGACCAGCTTCACGGCTTCATCTTCCCCATGGCCAAATGACCTCCGTTACTGCTTCGCTTCTCCGAGCTTGGGCATCACCATGGCCAGGCTGTCGCCGGATTGCTGCTGCTCGACGTCCAGTTCCTCCGAGCTGCTGCTGTTCATCACTTCTCCTTCGTCCAGCTGCTGTATCTTCAGATGAGCTGCTCGTTCGAGTTTATTCGAGGTCGTCGAGTGTCGTTTTGAGTTCGTCAAGTTTACAAGGGAGGTGAGTTCGTCGTTGAGTTCGGACAGATTTATTCCCATTTGAGTTTTGTCAAAACAGTTCATACATATGTCGTGTTGATCCGGTTAGTAGTTTTTGAATTTTATGTTTGTCCGTATTTTGTTTTGATATTTTCGAATCTAAAATCGGCAAATGTTTGTTTTGTTTATCGTTTGAATTAATATTTAGTTCATGTTCATGTGTTGTTTGTTAAATTAATTTTTCAGATTTCAAATGGAAGTTAATTATTTATTTTTCATGTTTATTTCATGTTTGTATTGTTGTTTAACTGAATATTTGTTAGTTTTATGTTTGTTAGATTCAAATTGAAATTTAATTAATTATTTCTTCAATTTGTTTCATGTTGTTTCTAGAAAATATTAATGTTGTTTGAATCGTTAGAATCTGTCATGTGTGTTGCATAAAAATAGATTTAATTCATGTTCATCTTTGTTTGAAGTTCATGTTTAAATCCAGCGATTTAATGTGAGTTTATGTTTGTTTTGATTTGTTAGTTTAATTTGAATCATGCATATTGTTGTTTGTATTATTGTCTCTTTGTTCATCCATTAATGGTCTAAATTAACCAGGATTGGTTCCCGATATGGTTGATTTATTTCCATTAATTTGGAGTTTGTGTTGTTCATCATGTTCATGTAAATTGTTGTTGAAGATTGTTGAGAAATTGGTCATCTTGACTATATTTTGGTTGAGTTATGATTAATTGATTGTTTAGAGCAGAGGGGTAATTTGGTAAATTGCATTGCATTCGGGGGTAGATTTGTAATTGCAATATGGTCGGAGGGGTAGTTTGGTAATTGAACATTATTTTGATTCTTTATGTTAAGCATGGGGGACAAATATAATGGGGTGGGGTTTTTGATGTACTTGTTTAATGTAATGGGGGACAAGACAAAACATAATGGGGAGGAATCTTGTACTTTTTTAATATAGGCATGGGGGACATATTGTAATGGGTTGGGAATGTGGTATTTATTTAATGTAAGCATGGGGGACAAAATTTAAAATAAAGAAGACATTTAATAGTGGGCCAAAGCATGCCATTGGGGAAATAATTTTGGGGTTGGGAATGGAAGACTTGTCTTGCTATATATAGAGTCATTCTTGACTTGAAATAGAGAGGATTTTTTTGAGAGAGTTTTTAGAACTTGAATATTATTGAGAGGATTTTTGGGGAGAGAGTTTTAATACGTGAGGTAGAACATAAAACATTTTTCTACATTTTGAGAGCGGACATACTTGAAATATTTTGAGAGTAAAAGAGAAATGCAATTTGAATTTTCACTCGAATAATTTCCATTTGCTTTTCTCGAGTGTTATTCAAAATCCGAAACTACTGCCTCTTGCATCTGTTCTCTCTTCTGCTTTGATTGTGATTGTACTTTTGCACTGCTGAGTTTTCAATCTGTTACTGGGTCATTCTACTGGTTGTTACTGGTTTTGCAGTGTTGCTGAACCTGCTGTTTCCGCGTTATTACTGTTGCTGACTCCTACTTCTTTTGTTCGTGTACTGCTGTTTCCAGGTACACATTTGTACACTCTTGGCTTGAAGCGAAAAATGAAATATTAATCAGGCTCCTGTTCCTATTGAATTCTTTTGTTTGGATCTGTGTTTGAATATTAATTCCTCTCTTTGTATAAAAATGTAGTCGATTAATTAATGAGTAATGAGGCTGCATATGTATGATTTCTTCATCTAATAATGCTAGTTTAAATTATTTGAAGAATAGTTAATCGGCTTTGATATTATTGAGTATCCCTCTCATGTTCTAGCATTAGTAAATAATAGAATATAAAAATGAAAGCAGTTTTTCTTTGTACAAACTCGATCGCAATTTCCAATCGCATTAGCCGTAAACTAATAACTAATAAGTTACGTTTTCAGCATGTAAATAATTAAGAGATTTTCTTTTATTTTAGAGACGAACTTAATAGAAAATATAGTCACTATAGGTTTATCCTTTAAAAATAAAAATGAGACGAGCCTCGCCAAATAAATCACAAACCGCCGGGGCCCCCAATAAAATACATAACCATTGACTAGACTTTGGATTTGGCCGTTTAATGAACCTTCACGGCCTCTTCCTAAAATAACAATACGTTAGACTCTTTAGGACGCGCCTTAATAAATCTTACCTTCTTAAACTCGGGTGCACATTTATGTGACCCAAATCCAATTCTCAACGGAGTCGAAATGTGTTTCTAATCACGGATACATTGATTGTGACGTGGTTCGAGATGCGTGTCCATGACATTGCAAATTCATTTTAAAAAAAAAAATAAGAATGAGATGAGCCTCGCCAAATAAAATACAAATTGCGGGGCCCTCAGTAAATATTTGCTTTAAAAATTGTTTAGACTTCGGGATGGACCATTTAGTAAAATTCCACGGTCCTACCCAAAATAAATACGCTAGTCGCTTTAGGCGCGCCTTTAATAATTTAATTTCCTTAAACTCGGGTGCACATTGATGTGACCCAAATCCAAATCTCAACGGAGTCAAAGTGTGTCGACGACCACGGGTACATTGATTGTAACGCGGTTCGAGATACATTTTCACAACGTTGCAATTCTTGATAAAACAGTAAATGATAAAAGCGGTTAAAAGATAAAATTTGCACATAAGTTCATATTTGTATAAAATCAGGTAATCAAGCCGAATATAACAGTTGAGCGACCGTGCTAGAACCACGGAACTCGGGAATGTCTAACACCTTCTCCCGGGTTAACAGAATTCCTTATCCGGATTTCTGGTACGCAGACTGTAATATGGAGTCATTCTTTTCTTCGATTCAGGATTAAAATTGGTGACTTGGGACACCCTAAATCTCCCAAGTGGAGACTCTGAAATAAATAAATAAATCCCGTTTCGATTGTCCTTTAATTGGAAAAAACTCCCCTGCACCCTCGCGGGGCGGAAAAAGGAGGTGTGACACTCATTCCACTATTTTCATATCTTCATAAAGTATAACATACCTCGTATCCAAAAATTTCTTACTTGAGTCATCTTCGACCCCAATCTCCTCAAATCACAACCAATTCACAAGTATGCCTCAAACTGAAACCAACATAATGCATAATCATGTAATTAATTCATCGATAGTAGACTCCCCCACTTGGCTCAAAGCCATAAATCAAAATACTTGATAACTCACAATGCCCATATGCCATAATACCATAGTGAGATTCAGTCGAATTCTTCCCAATTCATGCAACACAATTTATATGGTATCTCAATTTGTCTACTAAGCTCGCCTTCATTCTCGTGACAGTCAGGTGAACTTTCTTGACTAATTCAAATTCAAATCTCAATGCATATACCCTACTGGTAGTAAATAAAATTCTCCACACAACATTATAATGATCGTACATACGTAGTTTACCCCGCAGGTGATAACCCACATGCTTATCTTCAAACTGACATCTCTCCATAACATTTCACAGCCACAACTACTACTCCATCACTTAATCTTTCTGAGTTTGAAGTCGTATCACAACGTGAAATCTACTTCACTCCCAATTAGACAACATGAAAAGAACCTTCAACACACCCACATCTAGGGGCTATGTATCAAATTACGATGGAAATCAAGCACCAGGTAGTTCTTTCTACCCTCAAGCAGACCCTTCTCGTCACATTCAAATTAGATAAACATATCTCACAATCAAATCATACTCACCCCCCAATCATCCAGTCACAAATCCCACCAGTAAGGACACTAACAGACATATAAGTTCCAAATGCACGTGCTCACACAATCAAAATCTCAGTACTCAAGCCACAAACAAAACCTGGCCTCAAGTCCACCAGACTGGCCCATTACCGAAACACAAATTACACATCTCGAATCTCGTTCATGGAATTACAAGCCTTCAATGCACAACTGATACTGAGCGCTCACATGCACACACGCATGCGTGTAAGGAATTCAAAGAGTTATATTTCAAAGCTGAATCAATTCCGCATGATAAGGAAAGAAAGATGGGAAGTTTATCCTAAATGTCGTGTAGCCTCTCGAAGATAGGTATGGACGTCATCATACCGATCTTCAAGACTCTACTAGACACTTGCTCATGACTTGTAGAACCTATGAACCTAGAGCTATGATACCAACTTGTCACGACCCAAAATCTAACTAGTCGTGATAACACCTAACCCATCCTGCTAGGTAATCCAACTCATCAAGTCCAATATAATATAACTTACTGAGGAAAAATAAATGATCTCTTATACACCTCCCCAGGACTGGTAGTACAAATCATGAGCTTCTAAGAATAGAGTTTACAAAGCTGATATAAAAATAATTACATCATCTGTTTGACAAATACATAAACAGAGTTTAAAATTCTAAGGCTACCATGAACAAGAGGCAGCTACAACAGGGACGCCGGTACATTTTCCAAGTCAGCTCCCATCGAAAACATCAACGCGACATCCGAAATCAGCACGCAATGTGCAGGAAGTATAGTATGAGTACAACTGATCCCATGTACTCAAAAAGTAACAAACCTAAACTTAGGTTGAAAGTAGTGACGAGCTTGTACCAAGGTTAGGGTCCATACCCACATCCAGTAATACTTCACAACAATATTCATAAGCAGCACAAAGAAAAAATTAATAATAAAATGCTCAACTCGTTCATAGTTCAGGAAAAATAAGCATTTTCCTTTCAAGTATAACAGTAAAACTCAATTCTTTTCACTGAAATCACCAAAATATGAGTAAGTCTGAAAACTGTGATTTTTCCATAACACTTTCTTTTAAAATAGGAGATTTCATTTTTCAAATGGCATGAGAAAAGTAACATCTCTATGCCTATATTTCAATGTGCATGCCAATGCAATGCAAAATAGTGACCCAAACCATATGCATACTCGTAGAGTATCAATTCACTTTGTCCTCCGTGTCACTCAATCCTCTCAATCACTCAGTCCTCTCAGTCACTCAATCCTTCCAAGTCACTCGGCACTCGCACTCGGTAGGTACCTGCGCTCACCGGGGGTATGTACAGACTCCGGAGGGGCTCCTTCAGCCCAAGTGCTATAACAAGCCATCTCGTGGCATAAATCAATCAGGCCCTCGGCCTCACTCAATCATAAATCAGTAACAACATGCTGCGGCGTGCAACCCGATCCCATAATTATCCTCACAATTAGGCCCTCGGCCTCATTCAGTCATCAATCTCTCCAGTCTCTCGAGCTCAAAATGTCATGAAAATCAGCCCAAAAATGATGATATAATGTATCAATAATAACAACTGATATTGAGATATTATATGAATAAATGAATATGTCTGAGTATGAAATATCAATGAAATCAGTGAGATGACAGCAAGAAACGACCACTATGGGTCCCAACAATATCGGCATAAAGCCTAAACATGATATCTAGCATGATATACAGCTCAATTTACTTATCACATGGTGAAAACACAGATATCAACAAAGTAGGACCACTACACAGTGTCTTGGAAACAACAGTCACCATTCACAGGGTGCACGCCTACACGCCCGTCACCTAGCATGCGTGTCACCTCAACATCAATCAGATAATACATAATTCGGGGTTTCATACCCTCAGCACTAAGTTTAAAAGAGTTACTTATCTTAAATAAGCCGAATCCAATGTCGAGCAAGCTAAACAATGCTCCAGAAATTCCATTATGTGTGTATCAACTTCCGAACAGCTCGAATCTAACCATAATTAATTCGATTCAGTCAACACAAATTATAGGAATTAATTCCATATGAAAATACTAATTTTCCAACAAAAATCCAAAATTAACTCAAAAATCGCCCCTGGGACCCACGTCTCAAAATCCGACGAAAGTACAAAATATGAACGCCCATTCAACCACGAGTCCAATCATATCAAAATTACTAAATTCCAACAACAAATCGACCTCCAAATCTTAAATCTAAGGTATAGAGATTTTCTACCATTTTCAACCCAATTTACTAATTTCATGATAAAAACAACAATAGATTCATGTATTTTAACCAAAATCGAGTTAGAATCACTTACCCCAATCCATATGGTGATAATCGCCTCAAAATCACTTCAATCCGAGCTCCATAGCTCCAAATGTGTTAAAAATGGCTGAAACTCACGTTTTGTAATCTGTCCAGGTAAGTCGCAGGTGTCGAATACGACTTATAAATCGCATTTGGTAACAGCGCTTTGCCTCTGCCCCAGAACACAGCATTACCCGCCTTCAGTAAATCAATCATAACTCTTTGTACAAATGTCCAAATGATGAACGGTTTGAAGCGTTAGAAACTAGACTCAAAGACCTTTAATTTGATAGGTTGTGCATCACATAACACCTTTTATATATATATGTAGATATGTTCGTCCAAAGTGTGATCTTGTGCGTGCTCATTTAGAATTTTAGTCTATAGTGAAAATTTTCAACTTGGCTTGGACTTAGGCATCTCCTTAGACCCCAAATCACTTATAATATGCCTCATACACTTATTATCATATCCAATTAATATCCATCATATTAATAGTCCCCGTTCGCAGACAAAATAATATAATTAGCGCACGTCAACTTTCTTAATAGCGCTTAAGTTCTTCAAAAAAAAATTCGGTGTGTTACACTCACGAGTAAGGGGATTTGTCATCTTTGGTACAGAAGGATTGCCACAAGGCGAGTAAGTATCATTGATGTTGGAAAACGACGCCAAAGATGAAGAGGTAAAACATCTATTGGTAGATCCTCGTGGCTTCAGCTCTTAGTACACCCCTAAAGGGGAGGGGGGAATATGGAGTGATGTGACATTAAGTTAGAATTAAGTGGTTCTAGTGAGTATGGAATGATAAAGGAAGAATGCGATAAATGAAAGAGGAATGAGATGGCACTTATCCAAATCTTATAGATATGCTACGATTCAAGAATATTGTGCTAGCACGACGTCAAGGAGAGGAAGAAAAGGTTCCTTCCCGAGCTGTTATTAATAAATAAGGAGCTAGTGCGAGACGTAAGATAAGACAAAAGAAATAATCTAAGAAAGATTACAAGGAATATTGATATGAGAATGGGCCAACGAGTAGTTAGTGATTGGCCAGGAAGATCCCGGTTATGGCTAAACAGGAGGTTACAGACGAGTCATCAGATCGTGTGAGATAAACATAGTAAAACCCAACATGGAGAGTTCAGCCTCGAAGAATATCATTATAATACTTGAGATATATTCAAACAAGAGTCGGGGTAGCTAAAGATACCGTATGAGTGTTACGGGGATAAAAGAAAGTGCCACTGAGAAGGCACTCAAAATATCAGTTCAGAAGCAACCATACAAGCACAAGGGCATGGAGGTAAGCAACTACGGATGATTACAGGCAAGTAAGGACATCAAAAAGGTCCGTAATAAGCTCACAGCTTTACGAGAGTCAAGGGTTCTCCCTAAACGAAAGACTAGATGAGGAGATAAGAAAGAAGGCTTCAACCTAAGTACAATGACCTAAAGAGGAAATGGTCGTGTAACAACAATCTCGCAAAATTATTCTAAGCATTCCAAAGGAAAATGGCACCTACCGTGGCTAATGAACGGGAAGTAAGAATTAAAAGTAATATTCGAGATAATATGAGTTGTATGAAAACTCTGGCAAGTGTGGGAACTAATATAAGCTAAGTATGGACGCAACAAGGGGTAGAAAGACAAGGAAAAGTAATAGCTTACGTTGAAAGAAAGCTAAGTGGGAACGAAAAGATCATTCGACCAATGATCCAGAGTTAATACGGTATGGGTACACTCAAGGTTTTGGAGCATTATCCAGGCAGCATATTTGTTGACAATCATACAGCCATAGAAGACTCCAATATAAGTTAAAAGAAAGAATTGAGCCCATGGCATAGACAATAGATTGGATTTTTAGAAGATTGTATCATGGATATTCCATAACGCCCATGAAAGGCTAAGGTAATAACTGATACCATGAGCCACAGATCGGAAGATAGCTTAAGCCTACGTAAAGGCTGATCAGAAGGAAGAGAAAACTAAAGAATTACATCACCCAAGTAAATCAGGAGTCTGATTATTGGATCTAGAAAAATTATAGAAGTTGTGCTTGAGAACATGACAGAATCACTCTTAATATTAGATGTTCAAGAGAAATAATACAACAACCATAATCTATAATGTCTCTACAAGGAAGCCAGTTAGAAGAAGTACCAACCTCATAAGAAGTCAGTACGAAGCTCCCACCGGATTGTGTATGTACCAGAGGTGCGAGTATTATAATAGAGATTCAAGTTATGGATGTGAATTACACCTAGGTAAAAGGGAGGTCGCGAAAGAGATAGAAGATACGATGCGAGATTTTAAGGTAAGTGAGGTAAAGGTGAACAACGTACGAGATACTCAAAGGCAGAAGATCGTGAATAGTCCATACTTCAGATAGAAGGCTATAAGCACGGGGATCCAATAATCGGGAATGATAGCGGCATCGTCAGCGGCATGTTTTCCAACCTATGGTTTCTAAGTACTGAGAGATCTAGTTAAGAGAATAGGGAAAAGTTGGAGACGATGTGATGTCTCGCTTGACGTTCCAGAATAACATAAGAAAATATATGGTGCAAGCAAGTTGAAGGAAAGTTTATAATTGGATATGTATAGGTCGCAAGCTAAAGTATGGTAGAGCGATAAAGTTTTAAGGAAGCATGAGTAAGGATGAGGAAAGGCAAGTGAAAAGGTGACGAGAATGGATAAGTCTTAGGATTAAGCCCATGAAAACAAAAAGAGCAGATAGTTTCTCTATGTTATACAAAGCTCAATATAGCTTTAATGAACTCAAAGGAGTCTAAGATTAACAGCATTTAGAAGGAATGAAATGTTGACCTGGTAATAAAATGTAGGGTATAATTGTGATAGGTACAGGATAACGTTTGGGCCTTCGTTTGAATAATGATTTGCAAGAGAAGGAGAAAAGATTTCGATGGCAGCACGAAATTAGAATACCCCCACAAGGTGAATCATATTGAGACACTATAAGATACGATTATGGGAATCACTTCAAATATTCCTTGAGGTAATGTAATCCCTAGGGGCAAAGTATTACGTAAGAAGTTTCAAGTTATCAGTGGTATATTGTAGATCAATATTCGTGAATTCAACAAAGTACCGACCGAAGAACTTCAGTATACTCATATATGCCCAAAGGGACATCTTATCAAGCTCTATATATGAATCCTAGATATTGGGCACACTTACAAGGTCAAAATTGTACAGGCTGCATGATAAAAGGTAGTAACAGTTACAAGATTGGAAGGATTGCGACTACAAGTTGTGGTGTAATTAGGAGGCCTAAGGGGGGTATGCCCTGGACTTTGGACTCATTCACAGGACAGTCACCTAGATGGTAAGAGAAGTTCTAAAGTATTTGAAAGATATAAGTTATGAAAATAATAAGTGCATCAGTCAACATTCGAGGATGAATGTTCCAAAGGGGGGAATAATGTTACGCCCCGCAGTATTACATCGATGTTATGCTCTGCAGTAATATATATTGCGGTGATGTTATGCTTTGCGGTATTAAGTTATGACGATATTGCACCCTGAAGGATTGTACGTTGAATTTTTCATAAGGTAATTGACATCAGTCCAAGTAAAAGATTATTTGGAGATCATAAGGATTATGCTATTTCACAAGTGATTAGTAAATTCATAAAGGTGAAAGGGGGAGCAAGTCAAAGAAAATAAATTTTCTCCAAATTTGGCATTTTGGGGTAAAATACATCCCGAGCTAAAATACCCAGTATTTATGGACTTGTACCATGCAAGGTACCATATGACCACGGTAGTATAACATAAAGTATATATGAAGTATTTTAGTAATAAATAGAATTTTAAATAATTTGGGATAATTTTTAAATTATGAGTTGTATGAAAACCCTTGACTCTCGTAAAGCTGTGAACTTATATGAGTTGTAATAAGCTCACAGCTTATCCCACCCCCAACCCACGTGGCAAGAAGCCACAAAGATTTGAAATGACTAAGTAGTCATTTGGCTAGATGGCTAATATCGTCATAACTTTAAGTCTTTTAAATCTTATCCATAGCATTATAAGGAATGCCTTGTAAAAAGGCTTCAAAAATCCAATTCAGCCGTTGGCTTATAAGCCAAGAACGTGAGGCAGAAGCAAAAAAAAATTCAGTTTAAAGAAAATCCAAGCCAAAGTTTCGTTCAAATTTCAGAAGTAGAAGCTTCATTTTATCATTCCAACATATTTCACGGAAGCAGAAGCTTCACTTCGATCAAATAATTCAAGGAGCAAGTATGTTAAGGCTAAGCTTTTCCTTCATTTTGCATGATATCGTAATTACACAAGTTTGATAACGAGGCATAGAGAAAAATTCGTATCCCGGAATTTACATATATTTTGCTAGTCTCGCAAATTACATATATTTTCCTAGTTTTGTAAGTTACCATATTCTTCTTATCAGGACTGCATATTTAGTTGAGTATTTCCTTCTTCCGGTCAAAAGAGCAGAGAGTTTACATATATACAGTATTAAAAGTATTTTCATTACCATCGAGCTATAATCGATGGGCAGGCCTCTATTGGGCAACCTCTGATTAGATGATAAGTTATATACCGAGGCTGATGTGGCCGAGCGCCTATGAGCGAGCCTAGTTGGTCGAGATACAGAGCCTAGTATGGTTGAGTGCTTATGAGCGAGCCTACTACGGCAGAGCAGTTATATATATACCAAGCCTACTGTGGCCGAGAACTTATGAGCGAGCCCAATTGGTCGAGATACAGAGCCTAGTATGGCCGAGCGCTTATGAGCGAGCCTACTATGGCCGAGCGCCTATGCGTGAGCCTACTACGGTAGAATAGTTATATATATATACCGAGCCTTATAGGGCCGGACAACTATTTTACTTACTATATTGAAAGAGTTGAGTCAGTATCAGCAGGTAAGCATATCTTCAGATTATCTTTGACTTCCAGCTACTTGAAGTTATTATATTATCAATTCAGTTTAGCTTTCAGTATATTGCCTTACATACTCGGTACATTATTTTGTACTGACGTCCCTTTTGCTTGGGGACGCTACGTTTCATGCCCGCAGGTCCCGATAGACAGGTCGAGAGCCCTCCAAGTAGGCTATCAGCTTAGCAGAAGATGTTGGTGCGCTCCATTTGCTTCGGAGTTGCATGTTTGGTTAGTATGATTTAGACGTGTATTTCTTGGTATGGCGGGACTCTGTCCCGACCTTTATGATATTTATGTACTCTTAAAGGCTTGTAGACATATGTCGTGTACGTGAAAGATTGTACGGCTTTGTCGGCCTATATTTTGAATTTATAAATGATCATGTTGGCCTATTATGCTCGTATGTCACGTGTATATGATGATGTAATAAGAGAGATACGTTACATTGGTACTCGATTGAGTAAGGTACCGGGTGCCCGTCACGGCCCATCGGTTTGGGTCGTGACATGACCCCTATTTATCAATCATGTGGCTATGTTCTTGTGTTTGACCCGAGGTTAATAGGTACGGTAAATGTGTGTACGACTTCGAGGGTGTTGCACATACTTTCATCGACACTTTTCATCATATAATAGGTCCACATGGTGAGTCTATTTTTCATTAATATAGATAGTCCCTTCACTTTCTGTATATTCTCAACTGAATATTTGGAAAGTGGAGAGTTTATTTATGGTGAAAATATTTTGCCGCCTCTTCCTGAGATCATTATGATGTGTTGCACAAGTGAAGAGACATGCACTTCTTCCATTTAATGCTCGAGACACGTGTCTTGTTGTAATTGGTTCTGAAGTTTGCAGCGGTTTTTCAAATACATACGGCTCTGTCAATTTGATATGACCATCTTATAATGACAATTTATGATGACGTATTTTTTCCTTATAAATACGAAACGACAAACCCTTGTAATTTTCCTTCTACTTTCTTTTATCTTTGTCTTTTTCTTAAAATTCCTTCTTTATCTTTATTCTTGCCTTCAACTTCCTTTCTTCATATGTTCAATGGCTTCCAAATAATCTATTTCTACTGTTCCTACTGCTTCTCCTCGTCGCACTATTATAGTCGATGATTTTCCCTCAGCATCTCCGGTTAAGACTAGAAAAATGGGAGGACGGCTTCGTAACCTCGGTTCTATGGTAAATAGAAATAGCGCATCTTCCGTTAAAGGAAGTTCTTCAAAATCTGCTTCTTCTTCCAAATCTAGAACTTCTTCTACTTCTAAATCTTCTACCAGGGGTAAAACAAAGGTTGATAATGAACCCTTAGTCGAACTATTAGTCTCTGAGATTGTTTCTTAAAAGTTTAAAAATTGTTGTTATTTGTACAGAATGAAATAATAAAATAAATAAAAGAGAAGGTCGTAACAAGCATGTTGACCTTTATCCTTATCTCATCAAATCTGGTCATCTTCCCTTGTTCGTAGAGAGTGCCGATAGAGATCTAATTTTCCAATCGAAGCTCCTGGTAAAAATGATCGAATAACCAACTATCGTGATGGTTATTCATTTATCTACACTTACTCCTTTACCCTCAGGTTCGAATGTCCAATAGACCCGGTAATCATTGAATTCTGTCGGCACTTCAATGTGTGCCTTGGTCAAATAGGCCCTATAATTTGGAAAGCGGTAGCGTGCTTATGCTACTTGTCGAATTTGGTTTTGACAAATTTTACTTTTCATCATCTTCTACACTTGTACTCCCCCCAAACGTTTCCGTGCTGGAATTTTTTCACTTACGGCAAGGAGTAAACATGTTATTGTTGGTCCCGAGGATGATCACGATAACAGGTGATATAACACTTTCGTCACTATTCCAACTCGGGAGCTAGTGGGATATAAGGACATGCCTTTCCCTAAAAAGTGGAACTTTAAACATAAGTTCCCGTCACTATCTTCAATTTTTTTTTAAATTGAAACCCTAATTCTTCAATATACATATTTTGCAGCAACCATAGAAGTTTTTGGTGAAATTCCAGACTTTCATGAGTGGGTGGCATTGATGCTATTTTCTACTCCTATGGATCAGAGGAATTGAAAATTTCTTTCTAAAAATCTTGGATTAAAAGTGAAAACTCATGGTAAATTATTGTTTGTATTGTGCTTATTTTCGTGTTTATTTACTTTTCTTTTTCAACACTTTGTTTTCGTGTGCAGGATTCGAAATCTGTGGTGTCCCCTTTTCTTTCGCTCCTACTTGTTAGACTAGATATCAACACAGCTCATGAGCATATCTTAAATATGTCCTTTTCAAAGAAAAAAAGTTAGGTTGTAGTATGTTTAGTGGACTTTGTTGTCTCCATATTATTCCCTTGCATTAGTATTGTGCCTTTGTTAGTGCTTAGTGTTATTACTTCTCTCTCTATTTTTCTGGTTATTACGTTGTTGGATCTTTCTGGATTTCTTTGCTGTTGCTAATACACTTTCTTTTTCTTTCTTCTTGTACCGAGGATCTACCGGACTAGGAAGCAAATAGTTTTGGAGGATGACCAGAGTAGTCCCCAAGCTCAACCTTTAGAGACCATGCAACTCAATTTTGTTGATGAACCAGAAGATGTTCTGACTGTAATTTCGGATGTGAAAGTTGCTGAACCATCTCTAATACTGGCCACAGACCTGATTGAAGAGTTGTTTGATCAATGGTTCGGGGACCATGGTGGTGAAGACCATCATGTTGATCTTATTAATGAAGGTCAACTTCCCACAGCTCCAACTTAGTGCCTTCCGTCCCTGTTCAAAACAAAGTTGGCCCTTCTCAAGAAAGGAAGGGGCACGTGATGGTGAAAGTCCTGGAAAATATAAATCTTGTAAAGAGACCTGACCGGGCTTGTGTATGGCTAAAACCAGTCATTGGACCTCTTGAGAAAGAAAAGTTGTAGTCGCATTGTTTAATTACCCTTGCAAATGATATTGTTCATTCAGCTCTTACGGTACGATATATTTTTATCCTTTTCTACTTCTTAAACAACTTTTTGTAAATTCTTATTCTTAGATAAACTTAAATGGGACAGAGTTTATGCGAAGGATTGCTTGGACTGGACAACAAGTGGAAAAATTATCCGCGGAGGCTTATAACTAGAAAGCACAATTTGAATGCCTTTAGTTTGAGAAGGAGGAGTGAGACAAAGAAAAGGAACTTCTGCAACAACTGCTCCAGTTGACAACCGTTGAGTTAGGTACGATGAAGGCCGAGGCAAGACAAGCAGAGAAAGAAATGGTTAAAATGGAGGCTAGCTCTACTAAGCAACACTCCAGGGCCACAAAGGAGATTCGAAGGTTGAAAGACTTCTTGACCAAAAAGAGATATACACAGGTGAACTAGTTCAGGAGTTTACTCAAGCCAAAGAGGATCTCCGTGCCTCTTCTAAAAGGATTCAATTCCTCGAGTATTCCTTGGAACCTTTGAAAGTTTCTTATGATGTTGCTGAAGTAGAGAAGGTGAACTTACAAGCTGAAGTTGATCAATGGAGAGAAGTATGATGCCCTCAAGGGCAAATTGACTATGGATGTAAGCTGAGCATATCTCCATACTCGCTTTGTCACTTTGACTTAAGCCAGTCAAGAAGGTTTTGACCATGATGCTGCACTTATAAAGGCTAAGGAAGCCATTGAAGTATCTCAGCAAGGTCAAAATTTCCCTAATCCTGAAGAAGAGTGTTCTAGGGGTGGTATAGGTAAAGAAGATGTGGAGGAAAAACCTCACCCTCCATCTTCGAGTCCCCAAGCTAATCCTTCTCAACCTGCCTATCCTTTCCCAGTTGTTACTCCTTCACAACAAGTCGTTTCTCTAGATCATTAGCTTTTATTATTTTCAAGTGTTTTTATCTATCTTTGAAATATTTTTTGCAAACTTTCCTTGCCTTTAATACAAGTTTTCTTTACTTTGCTAGTTCAATATTGTCGAGTCTTTTATGCATTACTTCAGTAAATGCTTTTTGCAACCGTAACTAAAAACATACTGTCTTAATCATAAAATATGGCCCTTTTATGCAATCAACAGTCTAGAGTAAAAATATCATGTTGAACGTTTAGAGTAATTATTCATTTGTGTGAATATTATAACTAATTTTCTTGAAATTCTTCTTGAGGTGTTCTTCTTTCCATAAGATGAAACCTTCATATACTTATATAGTCCCCACCGTTTGAGTTTGAAGCATGAAAACTTGAATACTAGATCTTCAAATAAACTTTGACGGCTTCTTCCCTTGGTCTTTTCCCTAAAAGAAAACATGCATGAAACTCGGGGCTTTTCTTAGATGAAGACTGTGCTCAACCCTTTCCTTCAGAATTATTATAACCTCAACCAAAAATAATTAAATATTTTGCGTCTCTTTTTTTTGTCTAATGTCATCATTTGATCCGTTATCTTTGTGCCTATCATCTAAAAATATTAGTAAAATTTATACGAACAAATAAATAATCGATTAAAAGATATGTGACCGTGGGTGTTTCTTTAGAAGTAGTACTTATTTAAGTGTATTACAATCCAATTTTAAGGTAATACTTTTCCTTCCATAGTTTCCAACTCATACGCTCCTTTTCTAGCCATGTCTCGAACTCGATACGGACCTTCCTACCTGGGACCTAATTTTTCGGAATTAATTGCTTGGTAAATTGGAACACTTTTCTAATAACAAAGTCCCCAATTTCAAATGTCATAAGTTATCCTGTTGATTTTAGTATCACTCTATTCTTTGCTTCTGAGCTACCATTTTTATTAAAGCTAACTCCCTTCGCTCCTCAACTATGTCCATATTCGTACGTAGTGCTTCATCATTCGATAACACAGTTACTTGATTATATCTCAGAATTATTTTTCCTATCTCCACTAGAATTATAGCTTCAGTACCTTAAACAAGTGAGAAAGGAGTTTCTCCCGTACTTGTTTTTGGCGTGGTTCTATAGGCCCACAACACTCCCAGTGCCACTTCTGGCCATTTGCCTTTAGCTGCTTCCAAGTGCTTCTTCAAATTGTTTGTAATTAGTTTTTTTGTTGACTCCTCTTGTTCGTTAGCACCAGGATGATATGGTGACGAAGTTATTCTCTTGATTTTTCAACTTTCAAAAAATTCAGTCGTTTTTTATCCGACAAATCAGGACTATTGTCACATGTGATTTCCTTTAGTATTCCAAATCAACATATTATATCCTCCAAATGAAGTCTATCACCTCTTTTTTTCGTACTTGTTTGAAGGTCACTTTTTTCTACCCATTTAGAAAAATAATTAATCAAAATCAACAGGAACCTTACCTTTCATGGCGCTTGCGGCAATGGACTTACTATATCCATTCTCCATTTCATAAACGGCCACAGAGCGAATATGGAGTGCAATGGCTCTGTTAGTTGATGTAATTGATTCACGTATCATTGACACTTATCGCATCTGTTTACAAAACTTTCTGCCTCTTTCTCCATTCAAGGCTAATAATATCTAGCTCTTATTAGTGATTTTACCATCGATTTACCACCTGCATGATTACTACAGTGCCCTTCGTGCACTTCTCGCATAACATATTCAGTTTTTCCAGGATTGAGACATTTAGCCAAAGGACCACTAAATATTTTCCGATATTTTCCTTCCATTGAACAATAGCGAGCAGCTTGATTTCCTAGCCATTGAGATTGTTTCTTGTCCTCAGTTTATATCCCATGCTGCAAGTAATTTATAAATTTATTTCTCTAATCCCATGTAAAACTAGTAAAATTTATCTCGCTTTTTTTTTATTGAGTGCTGAGTAAAATAGATGCAGCACTATTGCATTTTCAGAGTTAATTATATCTGCTACCGATCTAAGGTTCGTTAACTCATCTGCTTCTTGTAACGGTCCGATAGGTCATTTTGAGTACTAGTTTCCTTTTTAATGATTTGAGATCTTTTATAGAGTTATATGAGGATTTATGACTTGCGTGCATGATCCATGTTAATTTTCGTAATGTTTAAATGTGAATTTTAAAGAAAACTTCAATTTTGAACTCGAAAATGGCTAGAGCTGACCACATTCATTAATGTTGATAAATGGCATTGGATCGGTGTTTTAACAATTCTGGTAGGTTTATATAATACTTTTGGACTTGTACATATATTTGGTTGGGGCCCCGGGTGACCCGAGACCATTTCGACACTTAACGTGAAAACTGAAATTTTTGTGTTTTGGTATTTGATTATTGATTTTAGATGTTATTTTGATGATTTGATCTTATGATCAAGTTCGTATGGTATTATTATACTTGTATGAGTGTTCAGATTGGAACCTGAGAGGCCCGGGCAAGTTTCGGATGAGTTTCAAACTAATTTGTTAGGATTTGGGATTGTTGGTGCTGCAGACCTTGCATTTGCGATGGTCCATTTGCAAATGTGAGCCTCACATTTGCAATGATGAGGAGGTGCTGGGCAGCTTTGCTTTTGCGAAGCTTTGTTCATATTTGTGGAGATTCCAGCCTTCTTGCAAAGGTATAATTGCATTTGCAAGATCGGGGGCTCAAGAACTGCTCGCATTTGTGACCAGTTGTTCGCTTTTGCAAATATCGCAATTGTGATACTTACAACTAGGTAAAATTTTGGGATTTAGCTTATTTTATCCCATCTTTGAGACTTAGACTCCATATAGAGGCAATTTTGGAGAGCGAATCCTTCCGAACTTCATAGCTTAGTAGCTTTAAATTATTTTTGTTCAATTTTCATTTCTTTTCCATATATTTTTACTATTAGACCTAAGATTACATAGAGTAGAAATAGGGCTTCTGGGTAGAATTTAGGATTTTATAATTTTGAGATTTAGGCCTCGAATTAAGATCGGATCTCAAAATAAATTATATATTTGGACTCGAGGGTGAATGGGTAATCGGGATTTGGTCTTAATTTGGATTTCGACTACGTGGGTCCGGGTTGACTTTTTGTTAACTTTTTCAAATGTGTTAAAGATCTAACCTTTTTGATACGAGGGTAGTTTGTCACACTTGTTTTGACTTATTTGAGTAATATTTGACTAGACTCGGGTTGTTTAGAGGCTTGTTCTAAAGGGAAAGCCGTGTTGGATTGTTGATCTTGTTCCGAAAAGAGGTAAGTATCATGGTTAAACTTGATTTGAGGAATTAGAACATGATTGATCTATTGCAATGTGAATTATATATCGGGACGACACACATGCAAGGTGCGAGAATATATGCATTATCATGGGTATAAGCATGCAGGGTGTTCCAGCTTACTTCATGCCTACCATGTATTTTCTTAGTTCGTGCTTTTCCTTACTATCTGCCATTACTAGTAAAAGATATGTGCCTTCACTTGTTAATTATCTTTATTTGTTACATGCTTCTATTTGTTAGTATGCTTTGATTTAATGTATGCCTTTACTTGTCACATGCTCTTTTCTATTATTAGATAGATGTTTTTCATGCTTCATGTCTTTACTTGCCTTATTGTCCTTACCTATTCTTTGTTTTACTTTACTGTGTTATGCTGTATTGTATGACCTTAGATTGTTCTCGTGTTACAAGTTTAAGTCTTGTTGGTATATTTGACCTTCCTTGTTCGTGCTTATACTTACTTGGTGAATTTATGCATTCTAGCTCTCTTAATATTATGTTGTGAGACTTACTATATTGATTGTTACTGAGCATTATCAAATGAACTGATATATTGGGATCGGGTTGTGCACTAAATGGTACTGTTATTGTTATTGGTATCGGGCTGTGCACTACAACGGTAAGGATTATTATTGATATTGATAATGTGATCGAGTTGCACGCCGTGATGGAAAAGAAGTCTTGCTGTGATTATTGGCTATTTTGCTCTGTTAATATTGGCTTGCCTAGCAAGTAGTGTTAGGCACCATCATGACCCCATGGTTGGGATTTTGGGTCGTGACAATTTCGTATCAGAGCCCTACGTTGCATACGTCTCACGAGTTATTAGCGAGCTTGGTATAGTCTTGAGGATCAGTACATAGACGTCTGCACTTATCTTCTAAAGGCTATAAGGCTTTAGGAAACTTCACTTTCTTTCTTTATCTATCGTGCAAATTTGTTCTCTCATAAAGTTTGAATCTTTCTTCGTTTATTCTCTCACAGATGGTGAGGATACATACTTCGTCCGTAGCTGATCAAGAGCTAGAGTCCCATATTACAGCCACTACCATGGGTAAGGGTTGAGACAAGGGCAGAGGTAGAGGCAGAACTCAGCCTAGAGCACGCACAACGACATTTGTAGTCATCAAACCCCAGGTAGCACAAGACGATGAGATTCAAATTTAGATCGAGCTGGTAGGACCAACTCATGTCCTAGAGGGGTTCATTGCTTTCATAGTGCTTCAGGATGCCTTAGTCCACAAGGTTGGCTTCATGGAGGGTATGGATCAGGTTGGTATGTTTCCGGTGGCACTAGCCACTTCTTAGACCCACGGAGGAGTTCAGACTCCCTCTACTCAAACCCAAGAGCAGATGGCCCATGGTTATTAGACCCCAGGAGTTATACCAGTTGGGGTGGTTTGGCCTATTATTGCTACACAAACTGAGGGACAGGCCAGCAATGTCAGTTGATGAGCTGAAGAGGTTGGACAGGTTCACCATGTTGTTTCCCCTCACTTTAGTGTGCACCTTAAGAGGATTCCCATGACTTCTTGGATCATTGCCATGTGATTTTGCGCAACTTGGGACTAGTTTAGTCCAATAGAGTGGATTTTGCCAGATGCATGAGTCAGCCAAGAGGTGGTGGCAGGTTTATGAGCTAGGCAGGACAATCGAATCACCTCCTCTCATATGGGCTCAGTTTTTGCAGTTGTTCTTGGAGAGGTTCATCCTACTCTCTTAGAGAGATGAGCTGTGCAGCCATTTCAAGTGCCTTTATTAGGGTAGCATGACCTTTACTCACTATGAGACTAGATTTATTGATTTGTCTCGCGATGAAGCTATCTTGATCCCTACTGAGAGGGAGAAGGTGTAGATGTTCATAGAAGGTCTTACATATTGCATCAAACTTTAGATGGCTAGAGAGGTCGAACTAAGATTTCTTTTACTCAGGCACTAGAGATCACCTGAAGGATTGAGTGAATTAAAGGCAGGTGAGAGAGATAGCCTCTGATAAGAGGCCCCATCATTTTGGAGGATTAAAGGATACCTCATTTAGAGGCAGGGGATCCTTTGGTAGAGCCCATTCTATTAGGCCGATACAGTAAGCACTATAAGTCACACATGGTACATTAGGTAGTCGTAGTGCTTATCGACCTTGTTCCGAGCAGCTAGTGTTCAATGCACCTCTAGCTCCCACCTATTCAAAGCTATTATAGTGGTCATTCAGTTCGTTAGGGACAGTTTCAGATTCAACAACCATGCCAGCTGATGAGCTATTTTGAGTACGGATATGGGGGTCATATCAGGAGGTATGTCCCAAATTGCAGAGCAGCATGTTACAACAGGGTACTTATGCCATGATTTTAGCACTGGTTGCTTCACCACATGCTCAGGTAGTTAGAGCCAGGGGTAAGGTAGCCAGAGGTAGAGGCCATTCAGTTAGAGGGGGAGGACAGGTTGCTAGGGCTCAGCCCCGATGTTATTCATTTCAGGGTAGGCCAGATGTAAAGTCGTCCAATGTAGTTATTACCGATATTATTTTAGTCTATCATAGAGATGATTCCATGTTTTTTATTCGGTTTCTACAAATGCTTATGTGTCTTCATATTTTGTTTTGCACTTAAGTATGTCTCATGATTCTCTTGATGCTCCTGTTTCTGTATCGACACCAATTGGAGATTCTATTATAGTTTATTGGGTGTACTAGTCTTGTGTTGTTACTATTAATGGTTTTGATACTATAGTTGATATTTTGTTGTTGGATATGGTCAATTGTGAGGTCATTCTTGGTTGTCACTGTATCACGCTATCTTAGATTATCATGCCAAAACTATGACTTTAGCCATGTTGGGGTTCCCCAGATTAAAGTAGAGAGTATGGTGGTTTTTTAAGGCTCAACATATTGTTAAGAATGGGTATTTAGCTTATCTAACTTACATTCTGGATTCTGGTGTTGAGATTCCTCCTATGAATTCGGTACCATTTGTGAAGGAGTTCGCAGAAGTATTCCTACAGATTTGCCAGGTATGCTCCCGATAGGGATATTGACTTTTCATTGATTTGGTTCCGGGCACTAAGCATATTTCTATTCCACCCTACCGTGTGGCTCCAGTTGAGTTGAAGGAATTGAAGGATTAGCTGTAGGATTTTCTTGACAAAGGATACATTAGACTAAATGTTTCACCTTGGGGTGCTCAAGTGTCATTTGTTAAAAAGATGGATGGGTCGATAAGGATGTGCATTGACTATCGGTAGTTGAACAAGGTTACCATCAAGAACAAGTATCTATTGCCTAGGATTATGATCTATTTGACCAGCTTCAGGGTGTCAAGGTGTTTTCTAAGATTGATTTGAGATCTGGCTATCATCATGTGAAGATTAGGGCATCGGATTCCCCTAAAGCAGCTTTTAGGACTCGTTATGGTCATTACGAGTTCTTGGTGATGTCATTTGGTATGATAATGCTCCAATAGCCTTCATGAATTTGATAAACCGAGTGTTCAAGCCTTATTTGGATTCATTTGTGATTGTCTTCATAGATGATATTTTGGTTTACTCTCAAAGTAGAGAGGAACATGAGTAGCACCTGCGATTGTTCTTTAGATTTTGAAAGGTCGTCAGTTTTATGCCAAGTTCTTGAAGTGTGAGTTCTAGTTGGACTTAGTTGCTTCTTAGGTCATGTTTTGTCTTCTAATGGTATCAAGGTGGATCCTAAGAAGGTTGAGGTAGTTTAGAATTGGCCTAGACCTACTTCAGCTATAGAGGTTCGGAGCTTCTTGGGTTTAGTAAGCTACTATCGCCATTTCGTAGAGGGTTTTCATCTATATCAACCCTATTGAAAAAGTTGACTCAGAAGGGAGGTCATTTTTATGGTCTGATGTATGTGAGGAGAGCTTTTAGAAGCTCAAGACTGCCTTGACTATTTTACTAGTATTGGTGTTGCCCAAAGGTTCAGGGACTTATACTGTGTATTATGATGTATTGCGTATTGGACTTGGCATAATTTTGATACAGGATGGTAGAGTGATTGCCTATGTGTCTCGTTCATTGAAGATCCATGAGAAGAACTACCTCATGCATGATTTGGAGTTAGCAATCATTGTGCACGCGCTCAAGATTTGGAGGCATCACTTATACGACGTGCCGTGTGAGGTCTACACCAATCATTAGAGTCTCTAGCATTTATTCAAGCAAAAGGATCTTATTTTGAGGCAGTGGAGATGGTTGGATTTATTGAAAGACTATGATATCACCATATTATATCATTCGGGCAAGGCTAATATGGAGGCTGATGCCTTGAGTAGAAAGGCGAAGATCATGGGTAGCTTGGCATTTATACCGGCAGTGAAGAGACCATTGGCTATAGATGTTTAGGCCTTAGCTAACAAGTTCATGAGGCTTGATCTTTTGGAGACTAGTAGGGTTCTTGCTTGTATTGTGGCATTATCAGCTTTGTTGGAGTGCATCAAGGCTCACTAGTTTTATGATCCTCACTTGTTGGTGTTGAAAGACACAGTACAGCGGGGTAGTTCTAAGGAAGTTGTGATTGGGAATGATGGTGCTATGTAGCTTCAGGGCCTTATTTGTTTTCCGAATGTCGATGGTTTGAGAGAGTTGATCCTTGAGGAGGCTCATAGATCATGGTATTGTATTCACCCAGGTGTCACGAAGATGTATCGTGACTTGAAGCAATATTATTAGTGGCGGAAGATGAAGAACGACATTGTTAGACATGTCTCTTGGTGCTTGAATTGTCAACAGGTGAAGTATGAACATCATAAACCGGGTGGTTTGACTCAGAAGTTGGTGATACCGGAGTGAGAGTGGGAGCGCATCACTATGGACTTTATGGTATGATGCTATTTGGGTCATTATGGACCGGTTAACCAAGTCCGCACATTTTATTCTGATGTTGACTTCCTACACTGCGGAGCGATTGGCTTAGATCTACATCAGAGAGATTATTCTCCTATACGGTGTGCCCATTTCTATCATTTCAGACCGTGGCACGCAGTTCAGTTCACACTTTTGGAGAGTTGTGCAGCGTGAGTTGAGCACGCATGTTAAGTTGAGTATTGTATTTAATCCTCAGACAGACAGGTAGTCCGAGCGGACCATTCAAATTTTGGAGGACATGTTGCGGGCATATGTCATTGATTTTAGAGGCCAGTGGGATCAATTTATCCCATTAGAAGAGTTTTCATACAACAAAAACTATCAATCGAGCATCCAGATGGCTCCATATAAGGCCTTATAGGGAGGATATGTTGTTCTCTGATTGGTTGGTTTGAGCATGATGAGGCTAGATTGTTGGGCACAATTTAGTTCATGGTGCTTTGAAGAAGGTAAAATTAATTCAGGAGCAGCTTCGTATAGCACAGTCCAGGGAAAAGAGTTATGCTGATAGGAAGGTTCGTTATGTGGCTTACATGGAGGGTGAGAAGGTTCTTCTTTGAGTTTTGCCTACGAAGGGAATGATGAGATTTAGGAATAAGGGCAAGTTGAGCCCGAGTTTCATTGATCCATTTGAGATCTTGGAGAGAGTTAGGGAGGTCGCTCATAGGCTTGCGTTGCCTTCTATCCTAGAAGGTGTACATCCGGTATTTCATATTTCTCTGCTTTAGAAGTATCATGAAGATAAGTCTCATGTTTTAAGCTTCAGCATAGTGTTGCTTGATGAGGATTTCACTTATGAATAAGAGCCAATAGCTATTCTAGATCGGCAAGTTCTAAAGTTGAGATATAAGGATTTCCTTCTATGAAAGTGCATTAGAGAGGTCAGCCGACCGAGGAGGCTACTTAGGAGACCAAGAACAACATGAGGAGTAGATATCCGCTTCATTTTACCAGTCCAGGTACATTTCTATGACTGTTCGAGGACGACCATCTCTTATAGAGGTGGAGAACGTAATAGTCTGATACGTCGTTTTGCATACTAGTTCCGCTTTATAAGATTTGAGACCTTTCATAGCGCTATTATTTATGACTTGTGTGCGTGGTCCTTATTGATTTCCGAAAATTCTAAATGTGAATATTCAAAGAAAACTTGATTTTTGAACTTGAAAATGGATAGAGTTGACCATGGTCAAGAATGTTGGTAAACGACCTCGGATCGGTATTTTGACGATTCTGGTAATGCTTTTAAACTTGCATGCATGCTTGGTTGGTTTCGACGCTTAACGTGAAAAGTTGAAATTCTGATGTACGAGCTATGAAATTCTTGAGTTTTGGTGTTTGATTCTTTGATCATAATTTCGGATTTCGATCACGTGGTCCTGAATTGACTTTTTGTTGACCTTTTCAAATGTGTTAAATGTCGAACCTTTTTTTATATGAGGGTAGTTTCTAAAGCTTATTTTGAATTATTTGAGCAATATTTGACTAGATTCAGGTTGTTTGGAGGCTTGTTCTAAAGGGAAAGCCATTTTGGATGGTTGATCTTATTTCGGAAAGAGGTAAGTATCATGGTTAACCTTGATATGAGGGAACTAGGATAGAAAATAACATGTGACAAGTGGAGGCATACATTGAATCAAAACATATAGCAAATAGAAACATGTAATAAATAAAGACAACTAACAAGTGAAGGCATATATGTCTCATGAAAAACAGGTATCAAGTAACGGTACCTAATAAGGAAAAACACGAAATAAGATAATACATGGTTTAATGTAAGGCATGAGGTAAGCTAGAACACCCCGCATGCTTAAATAGGTGCAACTCATGTCCATGTATCAGTTTTGATAATATAATACATGTAATATTGAGATTAATGTTGTTGATATACATTGTGATGCTTTGTTGAGTTGTGGATGTGTTGTTAGGATGGTTTTGGTGATTCTTTGACAGGTGGATAGGCCCAATTACAAAGGAGACTCTGCCGAAATTTTTGGAAAATTTGGGACTTAGTAAAAATTTGGGAGTTGGAGGTGTACGGGAAAAGGGTTAAATTATGTTATGAGTTTGGAAGTGGACTCTACTTCTTATTCGAGGACGAATATTTCTAAGTGGGGGAGAATGTAACATACCGGAAAAAAAATTGAAGTACTTAAGCGCTATTAAGAAAGTTGACGTGCGCTAATTATATTATTTTGTCTGCGAACGAGGACTATTAATATGATGGATATCAATTGGATATGATAATAAGTGTACGAGGCATATTATAAGTGATTTGGGGTCTAAGAAGAGGCCTAAGTCCAAGCCAAGTTGGAAAATTTCAAGATAGACTAAAATTCTAAATGAGCACGCACAAGATCACACTTTGGACGAGCATATCTACATATATATAAGGTGTTATGTGATGCACAACCTATCAAATTAAAGGTCTTTGAGTCTAGTTTCTAACGCTTCAAACCGTTCATCATTTGGATATTTGTACAAAACTTTATGATTGATTTACTGAAGGCGGGTAATGCTGTGGTCTGGGGCAGAGGCAAAACGATGTTACCAAATGCGATTTATAAGTCGTATTCGACACTTGTGACTTACCTGGACAGATTACAAAACGCGAGTTTCAGCCATTTTTAACACAGTTGGAGCTATGGAGCTCAGATTGAAGCAATTTTTGAGGCAATTTTCACCATATGGATTGGGGTAAGTGATTCTAACTCGATTTTGGTTAATATACATGAATCTATTGTTGTTTTTATCATGAAATAGTAAATTGGGTTGAAAATGGTAGAAAATCTCTATACATTAGATTTAAGATTTGGAGGTCGATTTGTTGTTGGAATTTAGTAATTTTGGTATGGTTGGACTCGTGGTTGAATGGGCGTTCATATTTTGTAACTTTCGTCGGATTCCGAGACGTGGGCCCCACAGGCGATTTTTGAGTTAATTTCGGATTTTTGTTGGAAAATTAGTATTTTCATATGGAATTAATTCCTATAATTTGTGTTGACTGAATCGAATTAATTATGATTAGATTCGAGCTGTTCGGAAGTTGATACGCACATAATGGAATTTCTGGAGCATTGTTTAGCTTGCTCAACATTGGATTCGGCTTATTTAAGATAAGTAACTCTTTTAAACTTAGTGTTGAGGGTATGAAACCCCGAATTATGTATTATGTGATTGATGTTGAGGTGACGCACATGCTAGGTGATGGGCGTGTGGGCGTGCACCCTATGAATAGTGATTCTGTTGTTTCCAGGACTCTCTGTAGTGGTCCTACTTTGTTGATATCTGTGTTTTCACCATGTGATAAGTAAATTGAGTTGTATATCATGCTAGATATCATGTTTAGGCTTTATGCCGATATTGTTGGGACCCATAGTGGTCGTTTCTTGCTGTCATCTCACTGATTTCATTGATATTTCATACTCAGACATATTCATTTATTCATATCATATCTCAATCTCTGTTGCTAATTATTGATACATCATATTATTATTTTTGGGCTGATTTTCATGATATTTTGAGCCCGAGAGACTGGAGAGATTGATGACTGAGTGAGGCCGAGGGCCTAATTATGAGGATGATTATGAGATCGGGTTGCACGCCGCAGCATGTTGTTACTGATTATGATTGAGTGAGTCCGAGGGCCTGATTGATTTATGCCACGATATGGCTTGTTATATCGCTTGGGCTGAAGGAGCCCCTCCGGAGTCTCTATACACCCCCAGTGAGCGCAGGTACCTACCGAGTGCGAGTGCGAGTGTCGAGTGACTTGGGAGGATTGAGTGATTGGGAGGACTGAGTGACTAAGAGGATTGAGTGACAGGGAGGACAAAGTGAATTGATACTCTGAGAGTATGCATATGGTTTTGGTCACTATTTTGCATTGCATTGGCATGCACATTGAAATATAGGCATAGAGATGTACTTTTCTCATGCCATTTGAAAAATGAAATCTCGTATTTTGAAAGAAAATGTTATGGAAAAATAACAGTTTTCAGACTTACTCATATTTTGGTGATTTCAGTGAAAAGAATTGAGTTTTACTGTTATACTTGAAAAAGAAAATGCTTATTTTTCCTAAACTATGAACGAGCTGAGCATTTTATTATTAATTTATTCTTTGTGCTGCTTATGAATATTGTTGTGAAGTATTACTGGATGTGGGTATGGACCCTAACCTTGGTACAAGCTCGTCACTACTTTCAACCTAAGTTTAGGTTTGTTACTTTTTGAGTACTTGGGATCGGTTCTACTCATACTACACTTCCTGCACATTGCATGCAGATTTCGGATGTCAACGTTGCTGTGTTCGATGGGAGCTGACTTGGAAAATGTACCGGCGTCCCTGTTGTAGCTGCCTCTTGTTCATGGTAGACTTAGAATTTTAAACTCTTTTATGTATTTGTCAAACAGATGATGTATTTTTTTATTTTATATAAGCTTTGTAAACTCTATTCTTAGAAGCTCATGATTTGTACTACCAGTCCTGGGGAGGTGTATAAGAGATCATTTATTTTTTCTCAGTAAATTATATTGTATTGGACTTGATGAGTTGGCTTACCTAGCGGGATGGGTTAGGTGCCATCACGACTAGTTAGATTTTGGGTCATGACAACGAGGGTGACACTTAATGTAATTGGTACATACGGTCCCTTAAGCTTAACTTTGTTAACATTGCTTGCTTTAGGGAAGCGTCTTCCTGAATGACTATTCTCTGAATTTCTCATGAACCTTCTTCTGTTATCTGTCCTATTATTGTCAGAATGTAATCTAAAATTCTCATGATGCTGACTATTACCAAATCACTCAGTCCCTAATTCATATTTAGTTTATCTTATTCACCAGTCCATACTGATTTCTATTACTCTGGGGTCTAATTTTTCCTCTTGGTAATCATGCTAGAGTTGCGGATAATTTCTCGAAATGAGGACATGACTGTATTGCCTATACTCTTTTGTTGTCCTAAGGTGTGTCACCCCTCGTCTCTTCCTTCACTTGACTATAGATTTCGTAATATTGTCATATTTTGATCTACCTTTGTCATCCATGTACCACATCTTACTCATAATGTTTCATTAACTCTCTTCTTATCTCCCGCTAATTATCTATGTCTATTGCTTTATTCTAAAAACTCGAACAAAACATTCTCTTGCTTTTGGCTCCCCTTGCTCCATACCTTGGCTCTTTCAATTTCCTAACATTCTTTCTTTACTTGGGGCGGGAGCCATACTAAGGTAATATTTATTCCTTGAAGGCCTCCGGTGCTCATATCTAGCTTTAATATTTTAGGGTGCACCATCTAGGTGTCTCACGAGGAGATCTACTAGCACATTTGCAATATCATTTGGAAATGTCAACTAAAAAAAATAATTCATCCATCATATCTTCTTATACTACTTCTATTAACCCTCATAGGGCATATCTGGAATGGGTGCGACCAATTGTATACACCTCTGTTACTATTGAATATAACTCAAAACGCTTATGTGTCTTTGCCTAAATTATAAACATTGTTAACCTTTGTTAACTGAATGCCTCGTACCATTCTTTATCTTGCTTCGTTTGCTTGTTGAAACTTGTATTTATCTTCTTAATCTCTCATTCTCTTTCATCATAAAGGTGGATAAGCATTCTTGCCTTAAGGCTTCTTATCAAGAGGCTGACATCTTTCAGTACGCACATGATCTGCTGAAGATCTCACATTTACTTATCATAAGCATGATACAAAGTCGAGTTCCTCTAATTCAACACTTCCATAGCTAAATCTCTTATCGATCATCTTTCTGAACGTAGGCATTGTCTTATTACGAATAAAAATAGAAGTTCGGGACTTGAATTCTTATAAGTGAGCTCTACCACATGATCTAGAGTAAGAAGAAAGTGTGACAGTCTTAAATGCCCTGTAGCCTCCAGCTTATAAGTGTGGTGCACGACACACCCATAAACAAGACTCTACTAGACACGGCTTGTAGATTCCGTAGGACAAAACTGCTCTGATACCACTTTTGTCACGACCCAAATCGATGGGCCGTGATGGGCACCCGGTACTTTACTCAACCGAGTACCAACGTAATGTATCTGCCTTATTACATCATCATATACACGTGACATACGGGCCTAATAGGCCAACATGATCATTTATAAATTCAAAACATAAGCCGACAAGGCCGTACAATCTTTCACGTACACGAAATATGTCTACAAGCCTCTCATAGTACATAAATGTCATAAAGGTTGGGACAAAATCCCGCCATACCAAGAAATACATGTCTAAATCATACTAACTAAACACGCAACTCCGAAGCAAATGGAGCGCACCAACATCTTCTGCTGAGCTGATAGCCTACTTGGAGGGCTCTCGACCTGTCTGTTTGGACCTGCGGGCATGAAACGCAGCGTCCCCAGGCAAAATGGATGTCAGTACGAAATAATGTACCGAGTATGTAAGGCAATATACTGAAAGCTGGAACTGAACTGATAATATAATAACTGCAAGTAGCTGGAAGTCAAGGATAATCTAAAGATATGTTTACCTGCTGATACTGACTCAACTCTCTCAATATAGTAAGTAAAATAGTTGTCCGACCCTATAAGGCTCGTTATATATATAACTGCTCTGCCGTAGTAGGCTCGCTCATAGGCGCTCGGCCATAGTAGGCTCGGTATATAACTTACCATCTGATCAGAGGTTGCCCAATAGAGGCCTGCCCATCGATTATAGCTCGATGGTATTGAAAATACTTTTAATACTATATATATGTAAACTCTTTGCTCTTTTGACCGAAAAAAAAAAAGAAATACTCAACTGAATACGTAGTACCGATAAGAAGAATATGGTAACTTACAAAACTAGGAAAATATATGTAATTTGCGAGACTAACAAAATATACGTAAATTTCGGGATACGAATTTTCTCTATACCTTGTTATCAAACTTGTGTAATTACGATATCATGCAAAAATGAAGGAAAAATTTAGTCGTAACATACATGCTCCTTGAATTATTTGATCGAAGTGAAGCTTCAGCTTCCGTAAAATATATTGGAACGAGAAAATGAAGCTTGTGCTTCTGAAATTAGAACGAAACTTTGGCTTGGATTTTCTTTAAACTGAACGAATTTTTGCTTCTGTCTCACGTTCTTGGCTTATAAGCCAACGGCTGAATTGGATTTTTGAAGCCTTTGTACAAGGCATTCTTTATAATGCTATGGATAAGATATAAAAGACTTAAGTTATGACTAGATTAGCCATCTGGCCAAATAACTACTTAGTCATTTCAAATCTTTGTGGCTTCTTGCCACGTGGGTTGGGGTGGGATAATTTATTAATTTTTTTATCCATTTATTAGTTAATTGGGTAATTTTCTGTTACCCGGTAATTAATCAATTACCCATATAATTTATAAATTACTCCAAATTATTTAAAATTCTATTTATTACTAAAATACTTCATATATACTTTATGTTATACTACCGTGGTCATATGGTACCTTGCATGGTACTAGTCCATAAATACTGGATATTTTAGCTCGGGCCGTATTTTACCCTAAAATGCCAAATTTGGACAAAAGTTATTTTCTTTGACTTGCTCCCCTTTTCACCTGCATGAATTTACTAATCACTTGTGAAATAGCATAATCCTTATGATCTCCAAATAATCTTTTACTTGGACTGATGTCAATTACCTTATGACAAATTCAATGTATAGTACTTCAGGGTGCAACATCGTCGTAACTTAATACTGCGAAGCGTAACATCACCACAATATATATTACTGTAGAGCATAACATCAACGTAATACTGCGGGGCATAACAGGTCATTAATAGCTACAAATATGGAAAGAATAACACAATTCCTTATTACACGGGATTTGCCATCATTGCTTCAACCGTTACAAATCAATCATGTAACAGGCAATTAATACAATAAATGACAGTAACGGGCAGAAGCTAAATAAGATAAAAAGTTACAAATAAGAGTACTATTTAAACCCCATTTCATATCTTATATCCCCATCAGAAAATACTCAATTATTCTCTGTCAATTATATTGTTCAATTTAAGCTCTTTAAGGTTAGAAAAACATCTTTGAGTTCATATAGAAGAAAACATGCACTCGTCAATAAGAGTTCTATTACTTTTCATCTTTCATTTTTGTTCCTTTTTATATCTGTTCTTTTTTATTACCATTCATATTTAGAAAAATGAACTAAATCGGTTGTTAGTAATTCAAAATATTTATTTAACTAATTTAAATAAAAAATTATTTTTTGGTTAAACAGATAGCACAAAAAATAACAGTAAACTTAGTTAGATAACATAATCCTAAAATAAACAACACCACAAGACGGCCCCTTGGTCTTGGCGGCACCACAAGATGGCATCTTGGCAAGCCTCCCAACGCCTAGTGCCATGGATGACCCCTTGGTCTTGGCGGCACCAAGTGACAAGTGCGCTTATGCCTATGTCACCCCACCAATAGCCCTCACCAGTGCGCAACCGCAGGCAGATGTCAACAGCACCGCGCGCGTAGATAGTGCCGGGTGCGGAAACTCTGATGCTAAAGATAAGGTTGCTGCCAACAGACATGCTTCTACCTTGTAGGAAGCTAAGTCCTTTTCATTGTAGATATAGAGTAGTTTTATTCATGTATTTCCATTATGTCTCTTTAGCTTAGTTAGGTCAAGTCTTGTAACTTTGGTTTATTTTTTTAAGCACTATTATGGGGATCAAGAAATCAAACTTTCTAGCAAGCAAACAATTCTCTGTACTGGTGTCTCTCCCCCCTCGACACCATGTTGTTTTTCTGTAATAGCTTTCATTAATGCAATCAAGCTTTCTTTCATTCTCAATTCTTTTTTTATGTTCTCTCAATAACTCTTGACATTGGTTTTTCCGTATGTCAGTGACAATCTCGTCTAACATACGGAGGGGACCCCAATTGGCGGATAGTAACTACACGGACATTTGTTGCTTCGCCTTACGTCGCCCTTCCAAGGAATCTCAGGAAGGCACCGCGTAACAGTTTGCGTGCATTATGGGTTATTTCTTTTTAGTTAAGCCTACCTTTATTGACAACATTTAATCCTGATTTGCAATTGAGTATATTAGTTTTTGATTAATATTATTAGTATTACTGTTATTTTTAGGTTATGAATTTCAACTAGATTTATTGTTACTAGTCTCAAGGTACGCACGATGAGCGTGTATTTATCTCAATGAGTACTAATTTATTCAAATTTTATGTTTAACTAATAAAATAAAAGTATAAGTTCCCGAAGATGAGCATATATGTTAATCGTTTATAATAACTCAATAAATAAAGAAGGTCTCATAAATATCCTAAATCATAAGTCAATAATTCAACTTAAAATTTATTGAATTTTAATAATATTATAACTTTAGTTTCACAAGTTATCATGTTTCCTTTTCAGTTTCAGGAAGAACAAGACCTTAAAAAAACTAAATAGTGTTGAAGGATAGAACATAAAATATATAATCAGGCAACTAATAATCTACAACTTTCATATGATCACATAATCAAATTAAATAGCAACGAAAATAAAAATAAAAATATTTAAAAGGATACTAAAGCAAGCTTGTGAGAGGTTATAATGATACTAACGAACTAGATTTCTCTTGGATATGGAAAATAAAAACCCTTACCAAATTAAAATACTTCATATGGATCGTTAACAGAAATAGACTGCCCACCAAATACATGCTCGGAAAAGAGGGATCTGCCCCAATGACACATGTAGCATATGTAACATGGAGAATGAGAACATAAAACATATTTTCTTCAAATTTCCCTAATCTAGGTCTATATGGGAGCAAACTAAGACTGCACACAACTATCCCCTAGACTCTAATGATGAAGACGCCATGTTCAATTGGTTAAAAAACATCTTGCTTCAAGGAAACCCTTCAACAACCTTATCATGTGGACTGACTTCCTCCCCTTCCTACTCGGGTATATTTGGAGCTTTAGGAATGGGAAAATCTTCCAAGGGAACAAGCTTCCTCCCACCATTAGCCAACCTATCAATAAAACTCTCGAATTTATATTTCTGGCTAATAACCTAAGTAGTAAACTAACCAAGAGAATCATCCTCATAAAATGAAAGCCACCTGCTGTAAACCACTATAAACTCAATATTGATGGCTCATGCGCGGGCAACCCAGGGGTAGGAGGACTAGAAGGAGTGTTCAAGGATAGTAGTGGTCAATGGATTATGGGGTTCAATATGAGAATCCAGCATGCTACTAATATTTTACATGGAAACATTTGCCCTCCTTCATGGGGCAAAATTGCACTAAAAAAGTGTTACGCCCCGCAGTATTACGGTGATGTTACTCTTCGCAGTATTAAGTTACGACGATGTTGCACCCTGAAGTATTGTACGTTAAATTTGTCATAAGGAAATTGACATCAGTCCAAGTAAAAAATTATTTGGAGATTATAAGGATTATGCAATTCACAAGCGATTAGTAAATTCATGAAGGTGAAAGGGGGAGCAAGTCAAAGAAAATGAATTTTGTCCAAGTTTGGCATTTTGGAATAAAATACGGATCGAGCGATAATATCCGATAATTATGAACTAGTACCATGCAAGGTGTCATGTGACCATGGTAGTATAATATATAAAGTATATATGAAGTATTTTAAAATATAAATAGAATTTTAAGTAATTTGTGGTAATTTTTAAATTATGCGGGTAATTGATTAACTACCGAGTAACAGAATATTACCCAATTAACTAATAAGCGGATAAAAACTTAATAATTATCACCATAAAAAAAAAAAGACGTGGCAGCAATGCCACTTTCCAAATAATGACTCCTTAGTCTTCTTAGTTAGGTGGCAACCAAGTTATTAAATAAAGGACACCTCATTTATAATAGTTGGTAAAATCTCTTTATTCGTTTAATAAAGTCAAACCAATATAATTCATGACAGTTTGTCTTTCAAAGGTGGAAGCTTGATTATAATAGTTGGACACCAATATAATTTACGATGGAAGCTTGATTTACAAAGAAATAAACTTGTATGTTCTTTCAAACTACTACATTCTTGATTTATTGGACTTAAAACACCAGTTTGTCTCTTGGTCTGGTTTCACAACAAATTGCCACTTCAGGTATAATCAGAACGTTAGGAATTCCAATAAGATTTCTTGCGACCAAATCAATTCCAGCAAGAATTATTAGCACCTTAGCAATGTAAAATTTTACGGTTTTAAAGGAGTACGGTGCAACCTTTTTCAAGAATATTGTACGGATTTTTTCCCTACTTCAGGTATGTTAAGGCCCTCCCTTCTTTCTTTTGGCATGATCTTGTCATTACATGATTTTGTTTATGAGCCATAAAGAAAAATTCGTATCCCGGAATTTATGTATATTTGGCTAATCTCGCAAATTACGTATATTTTCTTAGTTTTGTAAGTTACAATATTCTCCTTATTGGGACTTCATATTTAATTGAGTATTTTCTTCTTCCGGTCAAGAGAGCAGAAAGTTTACATATATATAGTATTAAAAGTATTTTCATTACCATCGAGCTATAATCGATGGGCAGGCCCCTATTAGACAACCTCTGATCAGATGGTAAGTTATATATCGAGCCTACTGTGGCCGAGCGCTTATGAGCAAGCCTAGTTGGTCGAGATACAGAGCCTAGTATGGCCGATCACCTATGAGTGAGCCTACTACGGCAGAGCAGTTATATATATACAGTTATATACAGAGCCTACTGTGGCTGAGCGCTTATGAGCGAACCCAGTTGGTCGAGATACAGAGCCTAATATGGCCGAGCGCCTATGAGCGAGCCTACTACGGCAAAGCAGTTATATATATATATATACCGAGCCTTATAGGGCCGGACAGCTATTTTACTTACAATATTGAGAGAGCTGAGTCAGTATCAGCAGGTAAGCATATCTTCAGATTATCTTTAACTTCCAGCTAATTGCAGTTGTCATATTTTCAGTTCAGTTTCAGCTTTTAGTATATTGCCTCACATACTCGGTACATTATTTTGTACTAACGTCCTTTTTTCCTGGGGACGCTGCGTTTTATGCCCGCAGGTCCTGATAGACAGGTCGAGAGCCCTCCAAGTAAGCTATCAGCTCAGCGAAAGATTTTGGTGCACGACATTTGCTTCGGAGTTTCTTGTTTGGTTAGTATGATTTAGACATATATTGTTTGGTATGGCGGGACTCTGTCCCCGGTTTTTATAATATTTATGTACTCTTAGAGGCTTGTAGACATAAGTCGTGTACGTGAAAGATTGTACGGCCTTGTCGGCCTATGTTTTAAGTTTATAAATGATCATGTTGGCCTATTAGGCCCGTATGTCACGTGTATATGATTAATAAGAAAGATACGTTACGTTGGTACTAGGTTAAGTAAGGTACCGGGTGCCCATCGCGGCCCATCAGTTTGGGTCGCGACAAAAGTGGTATCAGAGCAATTCTATCCTAGGGAGTTTACAAGTCGTGTCTAGTAGAGTCTTGTTTATGGGTGTGTCGTGCACCACACTTATAAGTAGGAGGCTAAAGGGCATTTAAGACTGTCACTCTTTCTTCTTACTCTAGATCGTGTGGTAGAGCTCACTTATAAGAATTCAAGTCCCGAACTTCTATTCGTAATAATACGATTCCTATATTCAGAAAGACGATTGATAAGAGATATAGCTGTGGAATTGTTGATTTAGAGGAACTCGATTTTGCATCTTGCTTATGATAAGTAAATGTGAGGTCTTTAGTAAATCATGGGTGTTCTGAAAGGTGTAAGCCTCTTGATAACGAACCTTAAGGTAAGAATATTTATCCACCTTTATGGTAAAAGAAAATGCTTTCAAGAAGTAAAAGAAGCAAGGTGAAGAAGGGTACGAGGCACCCAGTTAAAGAAGATTATCAGTATTACAGTTCCGGCAGAAAAATATAAGCATTAAGAGTTACCCTCAACAGTAACAGAGATATGTACAATTGGTCGTACTCATCTCAGTTATGCCCAATAGGGGCTAACTGGTGTAGTTTAAGAAAAGGACGGAATACCAGAACCTGGCTGGGGTTAGAGTAAACAAAAATGGTGAATGGATTGTTTGTGTTAGTTGACATTTCCGAAGGATATTGCAAGTGTGCTAGTAGATCTCCTCGTGAGACACCTAAATGGTGCACCCTAAAATATTAAAGCTAGATATGAGCACTAGAGGCCTTGAAGGAATAAATATTACCTTAGTGTGGCTTCCGCCCCCAGTAAAGAAAGAATGTTAGGCAATTGAAAGAACTAAGGGATAGAGTAAGGGGATCCAAAAGCAAAAGAATGTTTTGTTCTAGTTTTCAGAGTAAAACAGTAGACATAGATAATTAGCGGGAGATAAGAAGAGAGTTAATGAAGCATTATGAGTAAGATGTGATACACGGATGATAACGGTAGGTCAAAAAAAATGATGACAGTATTATAGAGTTTACAGTCAAGTGAAGGAAAAGACAAAAGATGACAGGCCTTGAGACAATAAAAGAATATATGCCATAAAGTCATATCCTCATTTCGAGAAATAAGTTCGCAACTCTAGTGCAATTACCAAGAGAAAAAGTTAGACCCCAGAGTAATAAAAATTTATATGGACTGGTGAACAAGATAAACTAAATATGAATTAGGGACTGAGTGATTTGATAATAGTTAGCATTATGAGAATTTTAGTTCGTGTTCCGGCAATAATAGGATGGACAACAGAAGAAGATTCATGAGAAATTCAGAGTCCTTTTCAAGAAGAGGAAGAATAACAACTTGTAATTGGTAACATCAAAATTTTAACGTTTGTTGACTTGGTTGTACAGGTTCATGCCTAGAAACTCATCGAGAACTGGTGAAATATTTGAAGCATTATCAGATCCCAAGAAAGTTTTCAAGGCCTTGAATTGGGCCAGCCGGAAAAACAAACAACTGAATAATTCAAACCAGACATGGGGGATCACATAGTTGACCCAGCTGCGCCGATAGCGCCAGTGGCACCTCTTGTGCTAGAGGCTGCGTTATATGACTGGGTACAACCCACAGCAGAGAACTTGGCCACAGCGATTTTAGTCCCGCATATACAGGCTGAGTCATTTCAAATCACGAACAACATGTTGCACTTGTTGCAAAATAAGGGACAATTTTCGGGGTCACAAATCGAAGATCCTCAGCAACACCTGAAGAACTTCCTTTCAATCTGCAGTTGTTATTGTTTCCATTCTCAGTGACAGGAGCTGCTCAGACCTGGCTAAACTCACTCCCCATAAATTCCATAACAACTTGGGAGGAGTTAGTCAAGCAATTTGTGAACAAGTTCCATCCACCCAACAAGACTGCCCAACAAATTGATGAAATCCTGAGTTTCAAACAGAGACTAATGGAGACACTGCAAGAAACATGGGAACGATTCAAAGGGATGTTGGTTATATATCCGTACCACGGGATTCCAGATCAGATGTTGGGGCAGCGGTTTTATATGGGTTTGGCAGATGGTGTGAAGGGTAATGTTGATGCTTCAGCTGGTGGAGCATTTTTGAGCAAAACATGGAGAAAAAGCCAGAGTTTGCTTGATAAGATGGCACAGAATTCGGGATGGACAACCAGGAATGCACCTATCACTCCAGTGGTTCACTCAGTGCCCTTAGGTCCATCCAACTCTATGGCTGAAAATATAGCCACCATATTGACACAGATGAGTATACTCACCAAAAAAGGTGGAAGAGTCAGGGCAGAAGCAGCAGGTACACATCGTAGATACTACCAACGGGGCTTGTGCACATCTTGCATTAGTCAGCCAATTGGTAACAAGTGGAATGCAGAACATGATCATCATCACTACCCTGAAGACATGAATTATGTGTCTAATTATGGAGGCCAGAGACAGGGTGGTCAGAATTGGGGCCAACAAAATCAGCCATACAGGCCAGTTCAACAATGGAAACATGGGAGGTATGAGACCTCTTAATAATATGGCACCTTATCCAAAGCCATAGGGATATAATAATCAAAATCAGCAGCAGGAGTATCACCTTCCTCAGCAGCAGCATGGTGGACGACATGAAGATGGGTTTGCTCGACTTGAGGCAATGAAGCAACAGGTTATTGGGTCTAATGCAAAAATTAGGAAAATAGTAGATGCACATGATTCAGCTATCAAGAATATTGAAGTGCATATGGGCCAAATTTCGATGTCTCTAAACAATCATCTTCATGGGACATTACCTGCAGACACTCAAATAAACCCAAAAGATCAAGGCCCGAAGCAGCTGATGGTAGTGAGTCTACGGAATGACAGAGATTTAGATGTGGAGCAAGAGAGGGCGTGAGAAAGCAGACAGGCTGAGACACTCATACCAGTGCCCATTGAGCTAGATGAGTCAACGAAACTGACAGAGGTGACAGTCCAGCCTGCCCAGGAAGAACATAACATTCAAATTGAGACTAAGAAAGAAACTAAGACAGCCCAGAAACAAGTAGTTGAGGTGGCAGCTGATAAAGAGCAGTCCCAAATCATTGGGAAGAAGAGACCTCCCGCGTCATTTCCTCAGAGGCTGGCTAAGTACCAAAAAGAGGAGCAATACAAGAAATTCTTGGAGATGCTGAAACAAATCCAGGTAAATATTCCATTGATAGATGCTTTGAAAAAGATGCCTAGGTATGCAAAAATAATGAAGGACTTAATGTCCCGAAAATTCGATTTCCAAGACTTGGCCACGGTGACTCTTACTCAAACCTACAGTGCAGTGGTGACTAGACCAATTGCGGAGAAGCTATCTGACCTAGGGAGCTTTACAATTCCCTGCACTATTGGTAATTTTGCTTTTGCTAAGGCACTTTGTGATCTAGGACCCAGCATAAATCTTATGCCCCCGGCGATTTATAAGAGGCTGGGGATTGGAAGAGCTAGACCTACCTCTATGTTGTTGCAGCTGGCTGACAGGACTATAAAAAGACCCTCTGGTATCCTGGATGATGTGTTGATTCAGGTGGGGAAATTTGTGTTCCTTGCAAATTTTGTGATCTTAGACTGCAAGGTGGATGAAGAAATTCCCATAATTTTGGGAAGGCCATTCTTGGCCATTAAGAGATCTCTCATTGATTGTGAGACTGGGGAGCTCAAGATGAGATTGAACGATGAAGAGATAACATTCAATGTGCAGAAATCTATGAGGCGACCAAGTGAATTCGCCAATTGCTCTCTTATTGATGCCGTGGATGTAATCGTAGAAACTGATGATGAGATGCTGACTATTGAGGACCCTCTTGCTGCATGTCTAATGAATTTAGATGAGGTGAATGGAGAAGAACTGGCAAAATGGGTATTGGCGTTAGAGGGCAGAGGGTTCTGGGATAGAACTCTTGAATTTGAGCCGTTGCACTTAGAAAATAGAGAAACCCCTCCAGCCAAGCCATCCATCGAAGAACCACCAAAGCTGGAATTGAAGCCACTACCCACCCATCTCAGGTATGAGTTCCTTGGACCTGATTATCTCATCTAGTTTGTTAGATGTGCAGGCACAACAATTCTTGCAGGTACTCAAGGAGTGTAAGACTGCCATTGGGTGGACCATGGCAGACATTAAGGGGATCAGCCCCGTCTATTGTATGCATAAAATTCTGCTAGAAGAGGGACACAAACCTTCCAAGGAACACCAAAGAAGGCTGAACCCCAACATGAAGAAAGTGGTGAAGAAAGAAGTGATAAAGTGGTTAGATGCGGGAATCATTTTCCCAATCTCTGACAGCAACTGGGTTAGCCCAGTGCAATGTGTGCCTAAGAAGGGTGGCATGACGGTGATAAGAAAGATAACAATGAACTGATTTCAACAAGAACCGTCACGGGCTGGAGAATTTGCATGGACTACAGAAAGTTAAATCTGGCCACCCGGAAAGACCACTTCCCACTTCCCTTCGTTGATCAGATGTTAGACAGATTGGCAGGGAGGTCACACTTCTGTTTTCTGGATGGGTACTCAGGGTACAATCAGAGAAGACATCATTCACTTGCCAATATGGCATTTATGCCTTTCGGAGGATGCCTTTTGGCCTATGCAATGCACCCGCCACATTCTAAAGGTCCATGATGGTCATATTCATTGACATGGTAGAGGACATAATGGAGGTATTCATGTATGATTTCTCAGTGGTGGGGAACCCATTTGATGAGTGCCTTATAAATCTGACTCGTGTGCTGAAATGGTGTATTGAGACTAACCTGGTTCTTAATAGGGAGAAGTGCCATTTCATGGTACAAGAGGGCATGTCTTGGGGCACCGGGTGTTAAGTAAAGGAATTGAGGTAGATCGTGCTAAAGTTGACATGATAGCAAAGCTTCCACCTCTAAATTCAGTCAAGGCAATCAAGAGCTTCCTTGGGCATGTCGGTTTCTACCGGAGATTCATAAGAGACTTCTCAAAAATTGCCAACCCTCTCTGTAAGTTGTTAGAAAAAGATCACCCTTTCTTGTTTTCTGATGATTGCAGAGTAGCATTCGAGGAGTTGAAAAAGAGGCTAGTCACAGCACCCATCATTGTTGCCCCCGACTGGGAGCAACCATTCAAACTCATGTGTGATGCCAGTGACTATGCAGTGGGGGCAGTGTTGGGACAACGGAAACACAAGCTAATGCATCCAATCTACTATGCACGTAGAACGCTGAGTGGAGCCCAGTTGAACTACACTGGGACTAAGAAGGAGATGTTGGCTGTGGTGCTTGCTTTCGATAAATTCAGATTGTACTTGATTGGTTCAAAGGTAATTGTATACACTGATCATGCAGCTCTCAGGTACTTGATTGAGAATAAGGAGTCTAAGTCGTGCCTAATTCGTTGGGTGTTGCTACTGCAAGAATTTGACCTCGAAATTCGTGACCGTAAGGGCACAGAAAACCAAGTCGCTGACCATCTACCACGACTTGAGGGAGCTGAAAACTTAGTTGAGGTTGAGGACATTCTGGAAACCTTTCCAAACGAGCAGCTACTCGCTACTAGTCTTGAGGAAGTGTCATGGTATGTAGACTTTGCAAATTACCTGGCCAGCGGTATAGTTCCCTATGACCTTTCCTCTGTACAAAAGAAAAAGTTTTATCGTGATTGTCGCATGTATTATTGGGATGAACCTTACCTGTTTCGAATATGTGTTGACAATATGATCCGGAGGTGTGTCCCCGAGATAGAACAATCTTCTGTTTTGCAGACATGTCATGCATCGGCGTATGGAGGGCATTTTGGAGGAGTCAGAACAGCTGCAAAAGTTCTAGAGGCTGGTTTCTTTTGGCCTATAGTGTTTAAAGATGCGCGCCAATGGGTAAAGGGTTGCAGTGAATGTCAGCGAACAGGGAACATTTCCCGTCGCCATGAGATGCCCATGAACCCGATTCAAGAGGTGGAAGTGTTTGATGTCTGGGGGATTGACTTCATGGGAACCTTCGTCAGTTCCTTTGGCAATAAGTACATACTTGTTGCTGTGGATTACGTGTCCAAATGGGTAGAAGCTGCAACGTTGCCCACTAATGATGCAAAAGTGGTGGTGGGATTTTTGAAGAAGAATATTTTTACCCGTTTTGGGACCCCGAGAGCGATTATCAGTGACGGAGGCACCCACTTCTGTAATCGAGCCTTTGAGAAGTTGCTAGCGAAGTATGATGTGCGTCACAATGTGGCAACACCATACCATCCGTAGACAAGTGGACAGGTGGAAGTGTCTAATAGAGAGATAAAGAGTGTATTGACCAAGACAGTGAATGCCACAAGAGCTGATTGGGCGAAAAAGCTAGATGATGCACTCTGGGCTTATAGAACTGCTTTTAAAATACCAATTGGTATGTCACCATAAAAGGTGGTGTTCGGTAAGGCCTACCACTTGCCAGTGGAACTTGAACATAAAGCTTGGTGGGCACTGAAGCAGCTGAACCTAGATATTGAGGCTGCGGGCACAACTAGAATCACTGAATTGTATGAGCTTGACGAGTTCCGACATCTTGCTTTTGAGAGCACAAGGTTGTAAAAGGAAAGAATGAAGAGGTTGCACAACCAGAACATTGTTGAGCGACATTTCAAACCTGGGGACATGGTACTGCTCTATAATTCAAGATTAAGGCTATTCCCGGGTAAGCTTAAGTCACGATGGTCTGGTCCATTTCGAGTGGTTGAAGTATTCCCTTCAGGAGCTGTAGAGATTGCCTCAGAGAAAGACTCTCACACATTTAGAGTCAATGGGCAGAGATTGAAGTGATACATAGGCATGAAAAAACCAAAGGAAGTGTTAGAGATCCACCTGATGGAACCTCAGAGGTCGAGCGAGCCTTAAATGCGCTTGTCTGCGTCGTGCTGCGACGTTAAATTAGGCGCTGCATGGGAGGCAACCCATTGAATTGTTGTAATTGTCGTGCCACGACATTAACTAAGGTGCTGGTTGGGAAGCAACCCAACGATAGTAGTAGTTGTTTATTGTTAGTTTTGGGAAGTACTAACTAGTGCAGGTGACAATGGGCGGGTGATAAGGCCATCGAAAGTGGTAAGAACAGGTGAAAAATATGACAAAATCGTGCCTAGGAGCGCGCCCGCGCTACAGGCCATGCTAGTGGCCGCGCATATGGGCAAGTGTTCTACCTCAGCTCAAAAATACTAGCGCGACCGCGCTACAAGCTGCGCTAGTGGCCGCGCATATCGCCTAATGTTCTGCCTGGACTAGCACGGTCGCACTCGTACCGCGCTACGACCGCGTTAGTCCCGCCCAAAATCTGATGCATTTTGTTTTGTTATTTTAATTTTTTTTGTTAACTTCTTTTACTATAGTCTAAATTACCCCCGCCCCCTATCTAATAACCCCCATCTTCAATCCCAAATACCCTACCGATTCAAGCAAATCCCCCAACCCTAAACCCCCTTCTTCTTCAAAGACTCCCCTCTTCTTCAACTCCCATCCTCTTCAAAATTCCCAACCTCACTTTCCCAAGTCTCAAGCCACATTCCCCTCTACTTTTCTTCTCTTCTCCCCACAATCTATCACTGCAGGTATGAGTTCCTTGTTCCATTTTTCTTTCATTTTTTTTCTTCAGAATTTCGTGTGTTTTTACTTTTGCATTTATGTAGTTTTTTTTTTTTTGATAAGTAGAATTGGTAACATATGTTTTAGTGTTTGTGGTGGTAAGATTGGTGGAGTGTAGCTTCACTTCGTATGTGATTTTGGAGGATATTGTAGTGATGTTAAGGTTGGAACATGTGTGAAATGGGGTGTGAGTGTATAACGCCCATAAGGTGTTTGTGTAAATGCCTCTATGAACGTAATTGTGTAGTTGTGACCACTTATGCATGTGAAGTCTGAGTAACCGTATTGTGTCACAAGTTTGTGTTGGGCTATGCTAATGTTCTCCCATTTTCCAGGTACTATGGCTCCATCTCGAAAATGTCGCGCCACAAATGCCTCTTCTAGCAGCCAAGCTGGCTCGTCCAGGGCACGCGGGGTAGCCCCTGCCCGCCCTTTTGATAGTAACATGTTTGTCTCTGCCAAGGCTCAGGATCGCTTTGCGGATAAGGCCTCTAAAAAGCCGATTCCGGAGAGGGAAATTGACGTAGGATCGGTTCAGCTATACTACCCTTACATGTACACTGAGCTGGTGAGGCGAGGGTTGCAAACTTTCATTGACGAGCCGGGCTAGGGCAATGTAATGGTTGTTAGAGAATTTTACGCCAATGTGAAGGAGCATGTCAATGGTATAGTCACTGTGCGTAGAAAAACGGTGGATGCCTCTGTTGAGGCTATATGGACGATGTACCAGCTGCCCCCTCCTGTGGACCCATATGAAGACTTTTATGAGATGTATGGCAGAAAATACACGCAGTGGGCGATGTTATTTGAAACGATCCGTGTACTCGGGAAGGAGGTGATCTGGATGAAGTACGGTGAGAAATTTCACTCCTCGGCACTAACCTCTGAAGGGAAGTGCTGGTTGTATATTATCAACAATCGTCTGATCCCATCCCTCAATACTACGGAAGTGAATAGCCCCCGAGCGGCCTTGTTTTGGTGCTTCATCAATGGTCACAACTTCAACGTGGCCAAAGTGATTCAGGAGGAGATGTTCATCCGCTGTCTAGTCAAAAGGTATGGATTCTTTTTCCCTTCTTTGATCACTAAAATTTGCAGGCAAGCTCGGGTGTTGGAAAATCTGGCGGTGGATGGGCTGGTGCCAAAAGATCGCAAGTTCCGGGCTGACAAGGTAACCACGGGTAAGGAGTCGGCATCAGCAGGTGGGGAGGATAGTAGTAGCTCTGATGACTCGGAGGAAGAGGAGGCCGAGCAGGAGGACGTGGGGGCCGAACCACAGGCCCATGAGTAAAGTGCAGCAGCTGCAGCACCATCTGGGACTGCAACATCTTCTAGAGCTGCCAGGGTGTCCCGTTTCACCGCTTTGGAGCAGGAGGTGGCTGGGTTGCATACCTCAGTCACTGATTTGGGTGCCCGCGTAGATGCAGTAGCTGACCGGTAGGTGAAGTCGGAGAAGAAATTCTTAGGCTGGTTGAGAGCTTTGGGTCGTGCTTGCAATGTGAACCCAGACACCGTCTTCGATCAGGAATGATATTTCAGGGAAGTTCCTTTACCTCACTGTTCTTTAAATTTTTATGCCATGAGGACATGTCTACATTTTAAGTGTGGGGTGGGGGATACTTCAATGTATGTATGTATTTGTAACAATTTGACTGTTTGATATTTCTTTGTTTTGCTTTGATTGTTTTTGGTGTTTTGAGTAATAGTTTCATTAGGTAAGTTTAAAGTAGGTAAGTGGCTTGTCCCGACGATGGATCTCTTTCGGCAGGGTTCTTGAGGGACTAAGTCGATTAGAAAAAAGGGAATATGGAAACTCTTCCTGATGACGGATCCTTTAGACAATTTTCTTGAGGGAAGTAAGTCTAGAGAAAAGACCAAAAAAGATTTTTTTATTTTTAGATAGTGTAGTAACTCCCCCTTGGTTTTTCTTTTGGCCACGGTTCTTTTCCAAAGGTTTAGCTTGAACCGGGTGTAGGTAGTTTTTGTTTAGTTTGTTTTTTTAGTTTTAGTTAGGATTGATGGGCTACGAGCTGAATTCGAAAGAGAAACCTCTAGCGTTGATACACCTGAACACAATTGACACTAGAGTGTAACGCTTAGTCTCAGTGGTTGATTCTTGCTAAAGTGCCTTAAAATTATATGTCTGTCACTGACTTGAATACTCAGAAGAGAGTGTCTTGATAAGCCAATCTGGAATGAGTCATATGACATGTGTGTGTGAGTTTTACTGTATTCCATGATTCACATTTGATGCCTAGAACTTGCCCCGTGTATTTGCAAAGCGAAATAGTAGTTTCATTCAGTCTTAGAAGTGATATAGGCATTTCTTTGTTGAGCCAGACATATAAAGTAAACCCACCTAACTGTAATACATCGTAGTCAACCCCGTTGAGCCTATAAGCATGTTTCTTTAGCAACCACATTGCGAACCTTACCCAATTGTTTGAATGCACATCTGTTTGAACCCCTTTACCTCCCATAAGCACTTGAATGGTATAGAAATCATGCAAAAGCAAATATGTGGGGTGGTGGTTTGGTTTTTGAGTGGAACCGTTGAAATAGAAAAAAAAAGGTGCAGTGTTTGGAAAAGTAAAAGAATAAGCACCACTGAAAAAAAAAAGAATAAATGTAGTAATCGATAGTGGTGGTTTGTTACAATTGCACCTAATGGATGGGGATATTGTAAATAAAAAGTGGTGGAGTGTTTGGTTGACATAAGTATGGTTTTGAAGGTTAATGTAATTATATTAAAAATGCTTAGGGAGGTTAGTCACTATTTCCAAATATACCCGTCCCTTAGCCTACATTACAACCAAGTTAAGTCCTATTGATCTTAGACTGAGTGGACTCGATTAGTAGAGTAGTACACTACGGGCAAGCCTATGGTACATCTTTGTGGCATATGAATGTTCTTTTTGAGAGTGAGCGAATTTTGTCTATCTAAGTTCCTAAGTGTTCTAAATATCATTATATATGGAACTACTCTCTTGTGTGATGTAAGGGCATGTGATTCATGAAGGAAAGGCAAGTCTTGACTTCTGTCTAGAGTAATTTGAGTAAGTAGAATAATGCACGGCACGTGAGAGTCGACTTTTGAGGCGAAGATTGTTCACTACTAGGCATAACTTATGTGATTTGTTCTTGGTGTGATGTGTTAGGGAATAATGCTTAGTGAAGGAACCTATATAGAGTGTGGTGGATTGCTCAAGGATTAGTAATGATTTAAGTGTGGGGTGTTGATAATAGACTAGATTTATGTAATTTGGCGATTGTTTATGCCCCAGCTTGATTATGTTTCACTGTGATAATATAGTTAAATGATGATAAATTGGCTCTAATTGTGAATTTCACACTTTGCAGGAGTGAGTAGCACATATGAGGACTTAAAGTTGTGATTGTAGCTAAATTGAAGCAAGAAAAGCCCCTAGGAGCTGAGTACATGGGAAGACTAGAAAAAGAAGAGATGAAATGAAGACCTGGACTAGCGCGGTCACTAGCGTGACCGCACTAGCCCAAATAGTCAAGGCAGAATGATAAGGCATATGCGCGGTCACTAGCGCGTCCATTAGCGCGACCGCGCTAGCCCAGTTCCGGAAAATTAAATTTCAGGGGTAAACTTGGAAGTTCGGGGGTAAATCCACTTAACCTATAGAAGGTCCAGCTCGCCCAAAGATTCACTATCAAGGTTTTCATAGCTTAGTTCAAGGCAAGGAGAGGCAAGAGGCAAGGAGGATAATTCAACATCGAGTTCTTCCTTTCTTCCTTTTGTTTTTACGATTTGTGATGAAGTTGAATATTGTTATGATGAATACTAGTATGAGTAGCTAAATATTTAGTCTAAGGTTTTGATGGAACCTATTGAAGGATGAACATCTTGTTATGTTAATATAGTTTGCCTAGTTTAATCTCTATTTGTTCAACTATGTTCTTGTTGTAGTTAATTGATAGGATCCTCAATTAGCTGTGCCTATTTAGTATGCATAACTCGGGAAAGAGTGCATATTTAGGTAATTGTTGAACAACACCACTCCCAAAGTATATAAGAATCAATAACTGAGGGTTTAAAGGCGGGATTAGGGATAACGAAGCCTTGGGTGCAATCTAAAGTGAGCTGTAATAAACAAAGCCAGCTAGCGTATCTCGGAAGAGTGCGTCTAGTAAATTATCGTGATTACTCGAGAGAGATTTACGATAATAGGAGTGCTCATAATTGATAGAGATGATTAGGCAATTCTATGTGAAACATAACCGGAATGGATTCCATCAATACGGGAAATTATAACCTTAGAACATTCTCTTGATTGTTTACAACTTAATCATAGTTAGTTTTCAATTGCTTATTTACATTCATTCTTAGTTAGTAGAAACATCCTCAATTGTTATTCAGGACGTCTGGGAAGTTGATTCCGTAGAATTTAGTAAGTCTAACGAGAGTAATTGATAGGTTAATTCCTTGTGGGTTCGACTTTGGGCTAAATACTCATATTATATTTGCAACGTTCGCGTGTCCTTTTTATAAGGCATAGTTGGGCATGATCGAATTTTGGCGTCGTTACCAAGGAACGAACCCGAGTCACCCGCGTGGCAGGCGGGAATACATACCACTATACTACAACGATGCTAAAATTTGATCACGCCCAACTATGCCTTATAAAAAGGACATGCGGACGCTGCAAATATAATCTGACAACGACGCCAAAATTCGATCACCCCCAACTATGCCTTATAAAAAGGACACGCGGACGTTGCAAATATAATCTGAGTATTTAGCCTAGAGTCGAACCCACAAGGAATTAACCTATCAATTACTCTCGTTAGACTTACTAAATTCTACGGAATCAACTTCCCAGACGTTCTGAATAACAATTGAGGATGTTTCTACTAACTAAGAATGAATGTAAATAAGCAACTGAAAACTAACTATGATTAAGTTGTAAACAATCAAGAGAATGTTCTAAGGTTATGATTTCCCCTATTGATGGAATCCATTCCGGTTATGTTTCACATAGAATTGCCTAATCATCTCTATCAATTATGAGCATTCCTATTACCGTAAATCTCTCCCGAGTAATCACGATAATTTACTAGACGCACTCTCCCGAGATACGCTAGCTGGCTTTGTTTATTACAGCTCACTTCAGATTGCACCCAAGGCTTCGTTATCCCTAATCCCGCCTTTAAACCCTAAGTTATTGATTCTTATATACTTTGGGAGTGGTGTTGTTCAATAATTACCTAAATATGCACTCTTTCCCGAGTTATACACACTAAATAGGCACAGCTAATTGAGGATCCTATCAATTAACTACAACAAGAACATAGTTGAACAAATAGAGATTAAACTGGGCAAACTATATTAACATAACAAGACGTTCATCCTTCAATAGGTTCCATCAAAATCTTAGACTAAATATTTAGCTACTCATACTAGTATTCATCATAACAATATTCAACTTCATCACAAATCGTAAAAACAAAAAGAAGAAAGGAAGAACTCGATGTTGAATTATCCTCCTTGCCTCTTGCCTCTCCTTGCCTTGAACTAAGCTATGAAAACCTTGATAGTGAATCTTTGGGCGAGCTGGACCTTCTATAGGTTAAGTGGATTTACCCCCGAACTTCCAAGTTTACCCCTGAAATTTAATTTTCTGGAACTGGGCTAGCGCGGTCGCGCTAATGGACGCGCTAGTGACCGCGCATATGCCCTATCATTCTGCCTCGACTATCTGGGCTACCACGGTCGCGCTAGTGGACGCGCTAGTCCAGGTCTTCATTTTGTCTCTTTTTTTTCTAGTCTTCCCATGTACTCAGCTCCTAGGGGCTTTTCTTGCTTTAATTTAGCTCCAATCACAACTTTAAGTCCTCATACGTGCTACTCACTCCTGCAACGTGTGAAATTCACAATTAGAGCCAATTTATCATCATTTAACTATATTATCACAATGAAACATAATCAAGCTGGGGCATAAACAATCGCCAAATTGCATAAATCTAGCCTATTATCAATGGTCGTTCAGGAAGACACTTCCCTAAAGCAAGCAATGTTAGCAAAGTTAAGCTTAAGGGACTGTATGTACCAGTTACATTAAGTGTCACCCTCGCGAGTAAGGGAATTTATCATCCTTGGTATAGAAGGATTGCCGCAATGCGAGTAAGGATCATTGATGTCGAGAAACGATGCCAAAGATGAAGAGGTAATACATCTATAGGTAGATCCTCGTGGCTTCAGCTCTTAGTACACCCCTAAAGGAGGAATATGGAGTGATGTGATATTAAGTCAGAATTAAGTGGTTCTAGTGACTATGGAATGGTAAAGGAAGGATGCGATAAATGAAAGAGGAATGAGATGGCACTTATCCAAATCTTACAGGTACGCTACGATTCAAGAATATTATGCAAGCACGACATCAAGGAGAGGAAGTAAAGGTTCCTGCCCGAGATATTATTAATAAATAAGGAGCTAGTGCGAGACGTAAGTTAAGACAAAGGAAATAACCCAAGAAAGATTACGAGGAATATTGATATGAGAATGGGCCAACGAGTAGTTAGTAATTGGTTAGGAAGATCCCAGTTATGGTTAAATAGGAGGTTACAGACGAGTCATCAGATCGTGTAAGATAAACATAGTAGAACCCAGCATGGAGAATTCAGCCTCGAAGAATATTATTATAATACTTGAGATATATTCAAACAAGAGTCGGGGTAGTTAAATGTATCGTATGAGTGTTGCGGGGATAAAAGAAAGTGTCACTGGGAAGGCAGTCAAAATATCAGTTCAGAAGCAACCATACAAGCACAAGGGCATGGAAGTAAGCAACTACGGATGATTATATGCAAGTAAGGACATCAAAAAGGTCCGTAATAAGCTCACAGCTTTACGAGAGTCAAGGGTTCTCCCTAAGTACTACAACGAAAGACTAGCTGAGGAGATAAGAAAGAAGGTTTCAACCTAAGCACAACGACCTAAAGAGGAAATGGTCATGTAACAACAATCTCATAATAATATTGTAAGCATTCCAAAGGAAAATGGCACCTACCGTGGCTAATGAACGGGAAGTAAGAATTAAAAGTAATATTCGAGATCATATGAGTTGTATGAAAACTCTGGCAAGTGTGGGAACTAAGATAAGCTAAGTATGGACGCAACAAGGGGACAAAAAGACTAGGAAAAGTAATAGCTTACGTTGAAGGAAAGCTAAGATGAAACGAAATAATTATTCGATCAATGATCCATAGTTAGTACGTTATGGATACACTCAAGATTTTGGAGCATTATCCAGGCAGCATATTTGATGATAATCATACAACCATAGAAGACTCCGGTATAAGTTAAAAGAAAGAATTGAGCCCAGGGCATAGACAAAGGAATGAATTGTTAAGAGATTGTGTCATGGATATTCCATAACGCCCATGAAAGGCTAAGGTAATAACTGATACCATGAGCCACATGTCGTAAGGTAGCTTAAGCCTACGTAAAGGCCGATCAAAAGGAGGAGGAAACTAAAGAATTACATCACCCAAGTAAATCAGGAGTTTGATTATTGGACCCAAAAAAATAGAAACATCGTGATCGAGAACATTGTAGGATCTCCCTTAAAATCAGAGATACGAGAGGGATAGTACAACAACCATAATCTATAATGGCTCTACAAGAATGCCGGTTAGAAGAACTACCAGCCTTATAAGAAGTCAGTATAAAGGTCTCACTAAATTGTATATACACCAGAGGTGCAAGTATTATAATAGAACTTCACGTTGTGAATATGAATTATACATATGTAGAGGGAAGGTTATGAAAGAGATAGAAGATGTGATGTGAGGCTTTAAGGAAAGCAAGGTAAAGGTGAACAATGTACGAGACACTCAGAAGCAGAAGGTTGAGAAGATTCCATATTTGGGATAGAAGGTTAGAAGCGCGGGGATTCAATATCCAGGAATGATAGCAGCAGCGTCAGTAGCATACCTTCCAGCCTATGGTCTAGGTATCGAAAAGCCTGATTATGAGAGTAAAGAATAGTTATAGACGATGTTATGTCTCGCTTGATATTCTAGGACAACATAAAGAAATCTATGGTGCAAGTAAGTTGAAGGAAAGTTTATAAATGGATATGTATAGGTCGCAAGCTAAAGTATGGTAGAGCGACAAAAGTTTAAGGAAACATGAGTAAGGATGAGGAAAGGCGAGCGAAAAAGGTGACAAGAATGGATAAGTCTTTAGGATTAAGCCAATGAAAACAAGAAGAGCAGACAGTTTCTCTATGTTATACAAAGCTCACTATAGCCTTAATGAACTCAAAAGAGTCTAAGATTAATAGCATTTAGAAGGAATGAAATGTTGACCTGATAATAAAATGAGGGTATAATTGTGACAGATAAAGGATAACGTTTGGGCCTTCGTTTCAATAATGATTTGAAAAAAAGAGAAGAAGAGAAAGAGAAAAGATTTCGCTGGCGGCACTAAATTACGATTAGTAAGGAAAATAAATAGTTTAGAGAATAAGGTGAACGTATAAGGTGAATCACATTTTAGACACTAATAAGGTGAATTACGATTTATTATAAGGATTATGCTATTTCACAAGTGATTAGTAAATTCATGAAGGTGAAAGGGGGAGCAAGTCAAAGAAAATAAATTTTGTCCAAGTTTGGCATTTTGGAATAAAATACGGGTCGAGCGATAATACCCGATAATTATGAACTAGTACCATGTGACCACGATAGTATAATATATAAAGTATATATGAAGTATTTTAAAATATAAATAGAATTTTAAGTAATTTGTGGTATTTTTTAAATTATGCGGGTAATTGATTAATTATCAAGTAACGGAACATTACCCAATTAACTAATAAGTGGATAAAAACTTAATAATTATCACCATAAAAAAAGACGTGGCAGCAATGCCACTTTCCAAATAATGACTCCTTAGTCTTCTTAATTAGGTGGCAACCAAGTTATTAAATAAAGGACACCTCTTTCCAAATAGTTGGTAAAATCACTTTATTCATTTAATAAAGTCAAACCAATATAATTCATGACAGTTTGTCTTTCAAAGGTGGAAGCTTGATTCAACGGTGGAAGCTTCAATATAATTCATGACATTAGGAAAGTACGGTGGAAGCTTGATTTACAAAGAAATAAACTTGTATGTTCTTTCAAACTACTACATTCTTGATTTATTGGACTTAAAACACTAGTTTGTCTCTTGGTTTGGTTTCACATCAAATTGCTACTTCAGGTATATTTGAATTTCTATCACTTCCTTTGAGTATATTCTTTAACTAAGTCTACGAAGACAGGAGGAAATTAGCAACGTAAAATTTTGTGGTTCTAAAGGAGTACAGTGCAACCTTTTCCAAGAATATCGTACGGATTTTTCCCCTACTTCAGGTATGTTAAAGGTCCTCCCTTCTTTCTTTTGGCATGATCTTGTCATTACACGATTTTATTTATGAGCCATAAAGAAAAATTCATCCCGGAATTTACGTATATTTGGCTAGTCTCGCAAATTACGTATATTTTCTTAGTTTTGTAAGTTACAATATTCTCCTTATTGGCACTTCATATTCAATTGAGTATTTTCTTCTTCCGGTCAAGAGAGCAGAAAGTTTACATATATACAGTATTAAAAGTATTTTCATTACCATCGAGCTATAATCGATGGGCAGACCCCTATTGGGCAACCTCTGATCAGATGATAAGTTATATACCGAGTCTACTGTGGCCGAGCGCTTATGAGCGAGCCAGTTGGTCGAGATACAGAGCCTAGTATGGCCGAGCGCCTATGAGCGAGCCTACTACGGCAGAGCTACGATAGAGCAGTTATATATATACCGAGCCTACTGTGGCCGAACGCTTATGAGCGAGCCCAGTTGGTCGAGATACAGAGCCTAGTATGGCCGAGCGCTTATGAGCGAGCCTACTATGGCAGAGCAGATATATATATATATATCGAGCCTTAAAGGGCCGGACAACTATTTTAATTACTATATTGAGAGAATTGAGTCAGTATCAGCAGGTAAGCATATCTTCAGATTATCTTTGACTTCCAGCTACTTGCAGTTGTTATATTATCAGTTCAGTTTCAACTTTTAGTATATTGCTTTACATACTCGGTACATTATTTCGTATTGACGTCCCTTTTTCCTAGGGACGCTGCGTTTCATGCCCGCAGGTCCCGATAGACAGGTCGAGAGCCCTCCAAGTAAGCTATCAACTCAGCGGAAGATGTTGGTGCACTCCATTTGCTTCGGAGTTGCTTGTTTGGTTAGTATGATTTAGATGTATATTGTTTGGTATGGCAGGACTCTGTCCCGACCTTTATGATATTTATGTACTCTTAGAGGCTTTAGACATATGTCGTGTACGTGAAAGATTGTACGGCCTTGTCGGCCTATGTTTTGAGTTTATAAATGATCATGTTGGCCTATTATGCCCCTATGTCACGTGTATATGATGATGTAATAAGAAAGATACGTTACGTTGGTACTCGGTTAAGTAAGGTACCGGGTGCCCATCGCGGCCCATCGGTTTGGGTCGTGACAAAAAGAATCTTCTTCCAATAGTAATTGAGACTGATTGCTTGGAACTAACCAACCTTCTTATCTCTAACAATTGTCTATATCAAAACATGATCGATTGTAGGTGCCTATTGAGGAAGGCGAATGATCCACCATTAAAACATGTGTTTAGAAAAGCTAATGGAGTAGCGGACCTATTAGATAAAGGTGGATGTAATGTGGACGTTTTTGGTTGTTTGCTTACTTATGCCTCCCCTATCACTTTTGTTTCCCATGTATTAAAAAGAGACATATTAGGCACTATGTTATCTAGACTGACGTCTCGTTGTAATAGTTCTTATGTTTGTGTTTGAATAAGTCTTTTATTACCAAAAAAAAAAAGAAAAAAAGAAAAGCTTGTGAGAGAATTTATAATTGAAAGAAGACTAATCCATGATATATTTACTCCGGTAAATGACTTAGAATTAGAATTTAAAAAGGAGGCGTATAAGGCATCTCACTTAATTTAAGTATATATATAAAGTAAACTTTTAATATTTTAAAGTTCTAAATAGGACTTTCAGTCCAAATAAGAAAAAAATTAATAAATAAAAGTTTTATCAATTTTAAACTTCTAAAAATTATAAAAATAATTAAATACTTTAAATGAAAGTAGTTTTTATAATAATTAACATTAATTTGGAGGGACTTCAGATTTTCATTTTTGTTTTAAAGATCAAATTTGAAATGGAAAAAAGCGTTAGTATTAAATTTTAGTCTTTTGTTGAAGGTATTTTATTAAATATTCTAGAATTTAAAATATAATAGGCACATTATCTCGTATTAATAAAAGGAATGAGAAAACAAACGTGGTAAAAGTATTTTTGTGTTTTTTTCTTTCTTTTAATGATTCTTTAAGGTAAAATTTCACTAATTGATTTTGAAGTCCTGTAAATTAGGATTCATACCTATTTTAAATAAGGAAGTATTTAATATACAAAATATAATTAATTTTGAAGCCCTAAAATTTAGGCCAATAACTTAAATTACTATTTTATCCAATATACAATATATTTTTAAAGGGTAAAAAATATGAAAGATATTTCGTTAATGACCTTCATGCTTTTAATATAGTATAGATATATATAGATATAGATATAAATATGGATAGATTAGCAAAAGATGTAGAGTTTTAAAGAAGAAAATGAATAGAAACAGTAGAGCTTAAGAGTTCTTTTTACGTATTAATCGTTTAGCTCAAAGGAGCTTTTGTCCGGACCATGAAACGTAGCTTCAGTCTTCACTCATGTTATTTTTTTTAATCTTTTTTATATTTAATTTATTTTTAAATATTAATTTGGTTAAGTATGCTCCGTTAAATTATACAGGGGAGACTAAAACTGGAATATAGCTATAACTTAGGGAATGAAATCATTATTTTCCTTATAATAATAATATATGTAAAGAGCAATTAATGGTAATTACACGCAATATTCGATTGTTTACTCTAATTTGTTCTCTTATTTGGGGTTTAACAGCTAAGGGCGCGATTGGCAGCTTCTCTAAACCCCCCGCCGAGTAGAGAAGCTGAAGAGAATGAAGTTTGTGGTGAAGGCATGGAGCAATGGCAAAGCCCGAGCTGGTGTTCTTCAGCTGGGAAGCTGCCCTCACCCAATAGAGACACCTGCTCTCCTCCTTACAACTCGCAAAGGCTTGCCTGTTTTCATTCCTCCTGACCACTTCCCTTCCCTCCCTTCCCCTGATTCTCTCCTTTTCCATGTCAGCCCCCTTCACTTGTAAGTTTCCTTTGCTTCTCCGCTCTCTATTTTGCTAGCTGTCATAATTCATTGTGTCGCAGACAAGGTGTTTGTTTACTGCTGTCAAAGTAAAGCCATGTAAATACTCAAAGGCGGATCCAGGATTTGAATTTTATGGGATCCTTCAAGTTAATATCCACTAATAACTCTAATCCATCTCATATGTATATATATATATATATATATATATATATATATATATATATATATATATATATATATGATTTCTTAATACATGTACATTGTCTAGGCAAAAGCTACTCAATTCATAAACCCACATGTTACATTGTGGATCTGCTACTGTAAGTACGGGTGCTCTTTTCTTACTTCTTCAAGAGTGAAGACCAATATCAGAAAAACTAAATAAAAAGGTTTACCTCTCTTCCGTTTTAGTTTTAGATAAGGTGGTACACCACCACTGTACGTGAGAGGTGCACTCTATCGCTTGTTGAAGACCAACAAAAATAAATTTGAAGTTTTATAACCATGTAAAGAGTGTTGGTCATAGAACACTTTAACCTTTTAGATGAGGTGATTCAAACAATTCAGCATTTTTGAATTTGCTTGTTTAGCTTGGAAGGCATTTCCCTGAAAGCAATCTCAAACATTGGAGGATTGCACCCGTTGCTTGGTTTACGTGATCATATTCTTGTAGCTGTACCAAGGGATTCTATTATATCTATCCCAGACCATGACAGTACTAACAGGATTGGAGCTTCTTTTGAAACTCCTTCTGGTCGTATGTTGGTAACTTATTTATCCCTTTCTTTCTTATTTTTGTTTTTAATTGACCGCCTTTTTGTTTTAGTTGCAACTACAGTAGTTACAATCCATTTTCTTGTGTGTTTTTCCTCCCATTAAGTTTATTTTGTTCATTGAAAATTTTCTGTGTTGTTGGCAGATTAAGCCTGCAGAATACATGGAAATGATTTCTTCTATGAGGCCAAATTTATGGACCACTTTAGCTGATGAAGTTCCTGCTTGGGCTTCTGAAAAAAGGAACAAAGCCTCAGTTGAACGCACTCTAAGATGGCTTGACGAATGCATCATTTCAAACTCGGTAGGCATGTCGTACTGGCTATTTATCTATTCTCTGTGTTGCTGGCACTGTGTATGTGGATTTGTTTATTTACAAGCCCGATTTTGATGTCAATATGCAACATGAAAAGCACACAAAGGTGCCTATATTGTCTTGTCTATGGAATGTTTATTGTTGGTTGAACACCATTCACGTGGCTAGACGCCGTAACTTAAGAGTTCCTTTTCTGTGAAGTACCTAAAAAGGAGGTGCATCTATTACATTTTCATTGTCTGAACATAGGACAGCATAGTGTATTTTTCATCGTCTAGAAGAACAGTTTTTGATAAAACACATGGGAACTTTTGATTTTTCGTTCGAAGTCATTAACGTCTCTGTTCTTTCTATTGAAATTACGCATGCAGGTCCTTTTTTCTTTTTTTACATTTTTGTTCTATGTGTCATCTTTGCTGACTTTCGTCACACTTAATTGGTCATTTTAGTGGAGATATTCACGACCAGACAGCGACATGCCATATTAAAACTGAAAGTACGAGTTGAATAACAAGTTCAATCCATACTTTTTGTGGCAAATAAATTAGGAAGCTAATGCACTTTAAGTTGTTTTCTAGAATAATTTGATCAGATAGTAGTGTGAACAGCTTAACCACGGTAGGTGTTGAATATTAACTTTAGGGCCTCGTAAATTAGCTGATCAGACGGGTATAAAAACAATACTAAATAGTTAAGGTCAGTAGTGTTGATAAATCTCAAAATATTATTTGCACAACTAATTTCTTAATAGGAGATGAATGCCATAATGAGGCCAACCTGCCCTTTCCTTTCTCTCTCTCTCTCTCTATTTTATGGGAAAAGAAAAATTCGAATTAGCGAGAACTTAACAATTAACACTTTCTACATGTTCTAATTTCCCATTATAAAATGAAGTCAAAATATGAACAGAGAAAGCCCTTACATGGTATAATCAAAGTTAAATCAAGTTATAAAGGTTAGGCATTGATTTTAAATAAATGAAATATCTATTAGATCTTTTGGTCTCACAAAAGTTGTAGATATGTGTCTTAATTTTCTCCAGAATTTTGAATCACCTTAATCCGACTTCTAGAAAGATAGTTATAGTCAATTTACAAAATGCTGTACAATAACAAACGAGATCAAGTTCTTAATATCAAGTGCACTAACTAAAAACTCAACCATGTCAAAAAATAAAGTTTGATTAACAGTCTTACCACAAAAGGAGAGCGATGTCTTTTGATTCTTCCAAAATCAAGCCTACATCATTTGTTTACATAGAAGACATAATGGTTTTTAAATATAGAGTTGTGTTTTCATGAGAAAAGAAAAGTATTTCAGTTCATGCTATTGAGAGCTTTAATGGGGGAAATGAAGAAGAAGATAAGTTGTGACAAAATGAGGTTTTTTCAACCTGGTGACAATAAAGAGGAGTGGGAAAGTGTCCCCTAGATCTTAGGCTTAGAATTGCTAAAATAAGTGATTTCATGGTTCAAATAAAATGACTTAGCAAATTTGCGTTATAGATCCTCCTTGTTTTAGAGAATGTACATGAGAGTCCTTGAGGTTCTAGGTATGTAATAGTCTTCCCCCAAGATGATTTTTTACTTTATAATATAGTGTTCAATCTATGTCTATATTTCGCGAAGAGCAATCACCCAATATTACCCGGTAGGAATAATTCTATCCTTAAATTCAATTTATATCTGAGTATTTCTAAAGAATTGGAAGTACCTTCTAATCGATAAGCATAGATTATAGAGATTTATTCTCTATTAGTACATAAATGTTTAAATAACACAAATATTTGAATTTCAATAAAGGGGTGAAGAAAAAAATTTCCACACCGTATTTTGATAAAACAATGAAGGGTCAATTATAGTGCATACAATGTTCTTATGAAAATTTGAGTGTTACAGCTCTCTTCCCCTTAAAAAAATTCCCAAACAATTTGTCAATACTAGTCAATGAGTAATGTGGATACTGTAGTCGCATGTACTCTCCAGCTCCTAAGTAGTTATAAGTTTGAATAACAAATATATGGACAAAGAAATTGAAAAAGAATTATGATAGTGAAACATCAATTGTTTAGTGGCGCTTCTTAAGAATTACGCTCATTGACAAGGAAAAATATGCCTAAAAGACTTGATGACGACGCTGAAGCGCCCGCAAAGCGAGGGGAAGCGCTCAACATGTTTTGAGCCTCGCTTCATGGCTTAAGCACGCCTTTGACAACACTACTCAATTTTTTTTTAACTGATGGCAAATTAAAATCCTGACTAGGCAAGCTCTACATGGTTAGACCAAAGTGCTACTCATATTTCTTAATCTTTGTTTAACCGACTCATATTATGATATTTTAGAATGAAATATACGTTCACATTCCATTCCAAAGAAAATTGGTAAAGTAAATCTTTACATTCCAATACCCCTATCATAGATTACTAACACTAATCCCAACAGATATCTAAAAATATACTTATTTCATACAAACAAAAAAGAAGCTACCCTTTATTGGAGAATCACACGTGATAGGTGGCTCGGGGCTGGAGGTGGGGTAAAAAAAGAATTGTGGAGTCTGAGTTGGAGCGCTCAGAAATATGTAAATGCTAGAGAACAGATGAGCGATCAATGTAGTTTTTTTTTTTGGAGGGGGGGGGGAGGGAGGAGGGGGAATAATATTAAGCAATTGAAAAGAAAAAAAAAGTCTTGATTTTTGAGACTTTATTATCCTTAATAATGAAGCTTCTTTAGAGCCATGATTGTATTTGTTTTCTTTTTCACATGCTTTCGTGAAATTCAGCTAGATATCTTTGCTGATATTGTTGGTGTTTTAATGTCATTTTGGGTTCTTATTTAGTTAATTGTAAAAAAAATATGATGAAGCCTGTATGTGGAATTGAAACCTTGACTTTGTTAGGATTTTGCCCTGAATTTCTATTCTATTAGGACTCTCTTTTTTGAGGGAAGGGGAAAAGAGAAAAAGACTCCTAAAAGGAATAAATTTCTTTCATATGCCTTACCATTTTCTTGGAGGAGAAATTTTGTACTTCTATAAATTGACGTTTTCTTCTCACAACATGAACACCAGCAATAACATCCACAATGCAGTCATTAAAGAGTCTTGTTTAGGAAAGATTTTTCTCTTAATAGTTTTTATATTTTTATACTAGTTTTTATATGTAGGTCAATTGATCAAACCCCATTATAATGTCATATTCTTTAGAATATTTTCTTTCTTGTCTAATTTATCGTCCACCCAGTTTTGCATTGTTAGCTTCTGCATGCACAATGTTATTTCGATCCCAACAAGTGGTATCAGAGCCAATGGTTTGAAGCAAGATCGAAGACAGATTCAGGCAGGTTCAAATCAAGTCGCAACTAATTTGACGATTATGAAGATTTTTAATTCAAGAAGAAAAAATTTGTCTAGAGTACTACATGTGGTGAACTAATTTTTACCATAATTGCAATATTCCTGCTGCTTCATCTTTAAAAATAAAATTATTTTTAACTCATGCTTACTTTTAATGCATGAGCTCCAATTTTCAATCCATACCGATTTTTAATCATGGCAAGCAGGAATAATGAAGATTATGTGAAGAAGGCAAATCAAGTTTTGTCATGAAAATTCAGGCCAAGGGGAGAATTGTTAGAAATTTGCCCTGAATTTCTACTCTATTAGGCTCTCTTTTTTGAGGGAAAGGAAAAAGACTCCTAAAAGCAATAAATCTCTTTCATATGCCTTATCATTTTCTTGGAGGAGAAGTTTTGTATTTCTATAAATTGATGTTTTCTTCTCACAACAAGAACAACAACAATAACATCCACAATGTAGTCATTAATGAGTCTTGTTTAGGGGAGATTTTTCTCTCAATAGTTTCTAATTTTTATACTAGTTTTATATGTAGGTCAATTGACCAAACTCCATAATAATGTCATATTCTTTAGTATATTTTCTTTCTTGTCTAATTTATCGTCCACCCAGCTTTGCATTATTAGCTTCCGCATGCACCATATTATTTCGATCCCAACAGACTTTTCATATGGCAAGCAATGGGCATGACACTGGATTGGAATAATTCCATTTGTCAAGTGGTGTCGTCCAAATATAATTATTCTCTGTTTTATTTATTAATTATTATCTGCATGTATATTTGGTAAAGTTCAGCAAGCAGTATCACATGTAGCAACGTGCATCCACCCCTGATGGTCATTATGTACTGTACTTTTCTTGCAATATATGTTTTAGGAGGGTAGTTTTTGTGTTTCCTTGGTCATGTATATATAATTAATAGAATGTCGTCATATCATCTTGTTAACTAGGTACATACATTCATCCTATTTGTTCCTTCTCCTATTTCCTTTTCTTTTTAAAAAATTATATTCAGGTGTTGTTAGACCTACCAAGTATATTGCGATTCACAATCTCATCAAGAAGTGTTGTAACTGCTAAAGTGTAGAAGGATGGAGCAGTGTTTGGATCCATTGTTGGAGGCTCTAGGGTTGAAGTGCGCCAAAGTTGTGCCCAAGAAGTTTCTAGGAGGAATGTAGAAGGTTTGTTCTCTCCCTCTCTCTGAGGACATTTACTTCTATTGCCACTGTATTCGTAATTGTAACTGAAATCCAATCCTACGAGGAACACCAAAGTCCAGGTCAAAAAACACCTAGAGTATGTGGCAATTGTAAGTGAAATCCTCTTAATAACGAATAAAATCAATTAGAGTTTTTATTATCCAAGGTATAAGGCTTTTTCTAAGACATGCCTAAAGGCCCTAAACTGATCTTCAACAACGTCGGAGAAAGTTCTTTTGTTTCATGAGTATCTTTACATCTGAAAATATCTTGCACCCACTAATGAATTCCTTTCACGGAAAAGACTTTCTGGCAGAATTGAACGATTACAGCTATTATCAGAGAGGGGATCTTGGTCCTTTTTGATCTGCCATCATTTACAAGTGATTCTGTTGCGCTGAAGTTTACTTTAGTTAAATATTCAAAGGACTCATGTCTATATATTTATTTGTTTGGTCACTTGTTATTGTCCTATTAATCTTTAGAATTCTTTTGGTCAATGCAGGATTTTGGATTGGTGGATTTGGACTAGGGGAGAGCATGGAAGAGCGCAACCCCCTCCTTAGTGCTGTTATGGTATGGTTCTCTTATGGTATATCAGGCTTCTGTTCTTTTTCTTTTGGCAGAAAATACTTTTGCTTCTAAAGAAGTTCTGCTTTTGAAACGAATGTGGAAGGCAAGGATAGGCCCACCACTGTTTTTGAACTTACCTAATGCGCATAAAGATAGGAATCTGATCGTAAGATGTCTTGATAAGCAATTTGCTTTAAGTCTATTCCCCGTATACCATTTTTTTTTGCTAGTCAAATGAAAAAATCTGTTGTTTCCAGCTTCGAAACTTAGTGGATAACGAGCCCTCTCCTCTAACTTTCTCCACTTAAACACTAAACTTGGTTCCCTGGCAGAATTCAAACTCGTCACATGCGCCTACCACATCTTTCGTGCTCTTCTACTTTTGCCATTGGACCAAACCTTTGGGTGCTATTCCCCTTATACTTTAAGGAGCTCTGTTGACTACTTAGCACCTTATGTAATATAAAGTGTAAACTGATCTGAGTTTGACTCGAATGCCGCATGAGTCAATCTTTTATCAGTTTTTTAGTTTATTTGAAGGTTCATATCGATAGTCTGCATCTACGTCATCCCTCTCGAATCGGGTGCATATAGCCAAAGTGAAGAGTCCATAATATGGGTTCTTAATATTAGTTGTGGATCATCTATGGTCCTGCGTTTCTTGGAGTAGTTTGGTGCTGGTTTAAGCGGTTCATGTGCCACATTTGCTATACATGTAATCTAGTTATAGGTGGTTCTGTATTGTGTAAAGATTTCCTTTATGATCTCCTTCAGGTCCATAAATTGCCACTCATCTTCATTCAGTCTCTTCACTCGAAGGTCAATGCTCATGTTAACTTTTTATTTTTACTAATGTTAATTTCAGAGAAATGGATTTCTGTGAGTTATGTTTACAATGGTCCTTTATCGGATTTGGTACACTGTAAATGGTTTCACTTGTTTGCATACTGTGGAAAACTAAAATATTTGGTGGCCTATGATGTTACTGATTGCAGGATAGTTTACCTGAAGAAAAACCACGTCTTATAAGTGGCCTCGGACTACCAGGTAAAGACATCTTGAATGTTTACAATTCTATCTTTGTTCATCTCTTCCTGTCTTCTCCAGTCGGTCTTCTTTCACTCATTCGCTGTTGCACTCCCAGAAAAATATTTGCATTACCGGTGCATGCCAACGTAGTGATTGATATTGTGTTTGAAAATAGAAGAGGAGCTTGTTTGTTATATAGCTAGTCTAAAGAAATAACTTCAATATCCACCAGATTATTTAAACCCACTTGCTTTTCGCTGTGAAAACTTTTGGATATTTAAATTAATAATTATATACTTTTTTGTGGCTGAATGGATTAAATCTTTTATCTTTACAGAAGAGGTCTTGCAAGGTGTTGCTGCAGGTATTGACCTATTTGACTCCACGTAAGTGCTAGCTCAGCATATTGGTGACTTCTTTCCTCTCTATATCTGATTCTCTGAGCTTTGCGATTGTGACATTGGAATTATTTTCCAGCTACATCTACCATCTTACACTGGGAGGCTTTGCTCTCACCTTTCCGCTTGAAAGAATAGTAACACAAATTACAAAATACCAACCAAATAGTGATTCAGGAAGTGATGGCACAAAGATAAATTTGAAAGCAACCATGTATAGGTAAGTCTTATTCTACTTCAGACTTCTTGTGATACTCGGTGTAAGTGAAATTAGCAGCATACTGGCGTAGCTACAATTATGCTCGTTTTTATACCAATAGAAATGATAGAATGTAGTCTGGCTATAACCCCTCAATAACTTAGCTTGGGGCCTCCTGGGGTGGCTTCCTTGCAAAATAATGAGATGAAGTTCTCTGATAATGCATTTTCTGTCCTCCCTCGCACCCCTTCTTGCAGGAAGGATACATCACCTATCGTCGATAATTGCAAGTGTTATACTTGCCAAAATCATACAAAAGCATACATCAATCACCTCTTCAATGTCCATGAGATGCTTGCTCATATTCTTTTGGAAATGTGTGAAGCTCTTGTGCCCTTTTCTCTCGCCTTTGTGGTCATGTCTTCATGATACCTAATGTGGCTTGTTTTTCATTTCCCAGACATAACACGCATCATTATCTGGGGTTCTTTTGCTCTATCAGAGAGGCAATTCAAGAAGGAAAATTCGAGCAATTCCGGCAGAAGTTCGTAGGAAGTAGGCGTGAACATCTCTTTTCTGCTGCTTTGAGCATCTAACTTGAAAATTACTGGTTGTTGATTGACATCTTATCATGTCCTAAACTATTTGTGGAGATTTTGAAAAAGAAATAGATTTTTTTTGGACAAGTCTTGTGGAGATCTTTTGAGAAAAGAGTTCACAGTAGAAACTTTTGGTCCAAACGAATAGATTGGATAATTGTAGGCAAAGAAAGAGCCGATAAGATATTAGTTGAAGGAGATGACAGAAGTCAGGAGGTCATTGTCAACCATTCTGCTATAGCAATCAATTATATATGTAAGACGCACTTATTCAACTTTAAGCTACAAAATTATATTTATCACATTAAAGTAATTGAATTTTATTTATTATAACAGTCAGTAATTACTCCCCCTCCCCCCCTCCCTCTCTCCCTGCCTTTTTTTTTGCTTTGGAATTGCGGGGTTATGAGAGGAGGGGGAGAAGTAGGGTTATTTAGTATTTTATGTTTTGAATTATATCATTTATCTTGCTCAGCTCTGATGTTACTGGATTATAATTCCAGTGAATGCGGATGATCACATATAAAATTTGTAAAAGATTTTTGGGGTATTTGGTCAATGGTTATTTATTTCTTTTTCATATGGACGTGATATTTGACTTTTCAGATGGTAGAATAATTTGAAAGAATTACAAGAAAATACACATGACTTCACATCAAAACAAAAAATGGCCCATGTTTTTAAGATTTATACCACCTAGCCTACATTATACATATTTTGAAAGCACTAGCAAATTCAAAATTTGTGTTCTTACAACCATTGCTTCTAAAAGCTATGGAGTTAAATTCGTGTTCTCACAACCATTGCTTTCACTCTCTTCTTCTCACATCTTCTACATATGCTTCAAGGGACCGTGTATTTTCTGCTTCTTATCTTGTGTCACCTACTTGCAATGTAAGAAAATTGAAGAGTAGAAGTCCACCATCGAAGACCATTCAAAGCTTTGCTTTTGAAAATGAGGTTTTTTGAATTTGTTAGTTGTTTGGATTGGGTGTTATTCCAATTGATTGAAAATATCAAAAGGAGTTCAAATTTTAAATTTGAAGTGATTTGGAGTAGATTTGAGCAAGATTTGAGTTAAATTTCAGAAAAGACGCAAGGAAGAAGACGAAGTTAGTTTTTTTGTATAATTATGTATAATCTTGTATAATAGCGTATATGAGTGTAGAAACACACCTTATACACTATTATACATTTTTATACACCTTTATATAAACTTCTGTAGACGAACTTATTCCACGATTTTCAGTTGCAATTCTTGTTCAAAGCCAGTTCAAATCTCCATTAAATGACTTCAAATTTTATTTACAACCTTCTTATACTATTTCTAACAAGTCTAAATAATACCCACTCCAAATTTCTCACAAAATCAAATTCGGAATTTAAACCCACATATTTAAACTTGTTAAAAATCTAATTTTCACCACCCAAATGAATTTGGTTTGTTGAATTAATATTTGAGTCACAGTTACTGATTCGAAAATTAATTTAAAAGCTTGAGGAATCTTTTTTAAAAATTAAATAGTAATTTTGAGAACCTATTGGAGTTGAATGTTGAATCTTAGCCTATTATTTTTGGGTTAGTTAGTTGTAAATTGAAATATGACTATAAAATTGAAAAATAGGGAGCCAAGTTATTCTAATGTGAAATTTTCCGGAATAATTTTACCTTTTAACTTAAAGACTTTATGATTAAAATTTGTGAGATCCATGAATTGAGCGTAGATAACATTTTATTCATAAGTTGGCGTGAATTTCACATGGTAGTTTCCCGTTGAAAGCCAATTAATATTTGCTTAATTATCACAAGTTAAATTTTATTTTAATAAAACTTGAAAATTTTTATGCCCAAATTCAAACTGAAAAGTAGGCGCCCCTTTGACCCTCGTGCTACGAACCCTTTCACATAACTGGGATAAAAGGATTAGTGTCAAATACGGGTATGCATTCGAATCGCTTTATCCATAAATCGAATCGATTATTTGATATCGGTTTATCGATTTATTGATTTCGATTTCGAAATTTTCCTTATCAAGTTATCGATTTCGATTTCGATTTTATCCTCTTTGGTTATCAGTTTATCGATAAACCGATAAGATATACTAAAAAGAACAAATATACCCTTATTCTATAATACAATTTCCTTTACCTTAGGTCCCTAACCCTATTATTTCATCTACCCATTCTTCAGTGCCGCTTTTACCTTTCTCCCTCTCTCCCGCATACCTCCTATGCATATAAATGGAGTTCTTATGATCGGAGTTGAACTAGTGGATCCAATACAACGTCAGGCACTGAATTGTAGGCTCAACAAACAAGGATTTATACCTTTACCACATACTCCCTCCAGTAAAAGCAATAATCCAATTCCATTTCAAACCTCCTCTCATCCTCACTATCTACAAAATGGCAGCAATAGTGCAAAACAATCATCTGGATCTGTTGCTACCCCAGCCAAATCTGTGGTGTCCAAAATTGTGGACTTATTGTTTGGCGTCTAATCTTCCATGTTTCTGTTGTTCTTACGTGCTTTTGTGTAATTTCTACTCTATAGTGGCAAAATTCAAAAGCTGCTTTTCTTGAATACAAATTGACTCCAAAATACAGTTGATTTCTATGTGATTCTCACTCCCTTCCTCCCCTTCGCCTCTATTCTCTTCTCCGTTTCTCCTCCAAACGCTTGTTCATGGTGTATTTGTATCAGCTTGAGCCCCGTAGGGTCATGGGGCTTTGTTATAATGGAGATATAGAAGTTTAAATCTCTCTCGCTTTGTCAATGTATTTTATTGAGTGTGAATAGTTGGCATTTTGTGATCGTTTCTCGTGACGTATGATCTTTGGAGCATGACAATCTTTTTTATGTGTTTCCCAATATTGAGGACCCATTTTATATTATCCACGCTCGGATTGTGGCCTAGGCATTTGGGTGTGTTACAGTGTTCCACATAGTTTGACGGATTGCATAAATTCATAAAATCCTCACCCGATGAGCTAATTTTTGGAACTAAGTTAAATCAACGGTCCCTTTTTCCTATCATAAGCATATGCTTTAGTTTCGTTGCATGTGCTTATTGACACAGTTTTTATGTTATAAACGGTGTTTGTCTTATTTTAGCTTCTTTTTGTCCATATTAGTTAGGCGTGCTTATAGCGATATACTTTTCGTGGAATCCTGCAAATTTTCTTATTGGTGTAATCGATAACCGAATCGATAAGCCCCAAAAATCGATAAATCGAAATCGAAAAAATCGAAATCGAAAAAATCGAAACCTTATTGAAACGATAACGATAAGCATATGTACAAATCGATAATCGATAAGTAATTATCGATAAGGGTCAAAATCGAATCGATAAATGGAATGCACACCCCTAGTATCAAAGTAAGGTGTTATAATCCTCGTACTCCGAACCTTTCACGTATTTGGGATAAAGGGAGTAACATTTCACTTTTTCCATAAATCTTTTGAGGAGTAATAATTTTTATGCTTATTATTTAGGCAATATTTCCTCAATGCTCTTATGCTTTTAGATTTATGAAACAAGCTTTTGGAGAAAAAAACAAAAAAAGAAAAAGATGCTTTAACGCTTAGAAGAATGTAGGAAATCATTTTTTAATTTTAAGGTACATGATGACTGATGACATAGCAAAAAGAGTTTAGCTTGGAACTACTACTTCAAGTATTCTGACCATTTCCTTGATCTTATTCCCTCGGATACACTCTCATTTTCAACATATTTTAGCAAACAGAATGAGCGATGGCATTGTACTACTATTAATTAGAACTCTAATATTTCCTTTATATTGGTCACTCCTAAATATTGGTGGAATTGAGAAAGATGAGGGAGCTAAAGAAACAAACTTGGAGTATACACCAACATGGGTGGTTGCCTTGGTCTGCACTGTTATTGTTGCTATATCTCTTGCCGTTGAAAGATTTCTTCACTGTGCTGGCAAGGTAAACTCACGACTTAGTAAGTCTTTTCCAGCTCAAGTGCATTTAGTCATTGACTATCAATCATGACCATTCCTGGATCACTGCTATACAAAGGAATAGGTTGGGTTAGGAGCGTTTTCAATATGATTCTTTTCGGGATGTATTTGTTCAATGAGAAATGCAAGTCAGTTTTGTCCACTTTCTTCATCCCCTGTGTCAAAATGATCAAAATGGAAAGCGCTCTCTTTTTTTAGTATCATTGATGGACAATAACATGTTTGGAATTGAACTGCACACCGACCTTACTTTCTCGACTAGTCTTTATCTAACAATATGAGTACCAATTTGTGATCTTCTGTCTCACAGTAATTTGCTCAAAAAAGAGCAGAAGTCTAACAAAAGATCTAAAAAGGTGAACTTTTGGTTTCAAATGCTGACAGCCATCACCAATTGTTTAACAAATTGGTCTGAAGAAAGGAGAGTCAAGGTCTGCGGATGTCATAACAACTACCTCAAAGTCTCCGAGCAGGTACTAGCACAGATCTAGCAATCACCTCGTCCATATGTACCTGGATCTGCACACGAAGTGAAGAGTATAGTATGAGTAGAACCAACTTCATGTACTCAATAATTAGCAAAACTAACCTTGGGCTGAAAGTAGTGACGAGCTCGGAAGGTTACAGTCAAAACCAAATATAATGACAACACAAATATGATAATGACAATGACAATAAATAACTCATAGAAATTCCATAATCAGCTCGTTCAGGTACAAAAATTTAGACATGCTTTCAAATTCAATATTAAAGCCTGACGCATATAAAAATATGTCAAGTGCAGCTAGCATGAGGAATGGTACATCTTTATGGCTACATATTTTTATACATGTCAAATGTATGATTTCATAGTGATATTCCCAGGTACTCACACTCTCAAAGTACACAATTTGTCTGTCTCAAATGCCCACTCATCACATACACAATCACTCAGCACTGTACGGGTGCCTGACATCAATGCCCTTCACCTAAATCACGTATATATATCATTGTGCCTATGCTCACTGCTAGTATGTCAGAATATGGAGGGGTGGATCCTACTCATGCGATAATATAAAGCCTAAAAGGCCTGCTGCGGCATACAATCCAATCCACAATAATAGATAAGCCAATACGGCCTGCTGCGACGAGCAACCCCATCCTCAATAACACTCACAACACAACTCTTAGGCCCACCAAGTCATCAATTTCTAAAGTCTCACAGGCTCACAAATCTCGTACCACTCAGCCCAAACAATAATAACATGTGATGTAATAGTGAATAATAACAAAGACTTAGGTATGCTATGCAAATGAAGAATCAAGACTAAGCACATAATTACAGTTAATGCAGATACTCAAAACAACAAAAATAACTTCAGTGGGTCTCAATCAAATAAGCATATAGTCTAAACATGATTTCTAACATGAATCACAACTCAATTACTCTAGCACATAGGAACTACACGGATAAAACAAGACTTGATATCAACACAGTATAAGAATCTATATGGAACACGATTACCACGGTGCACGCCCACACGCCCGTCACCTAGCATGCGTGTCACCCTAACACAACCATATAACATATTTTTCTAGGGATTTATACCCCCAGTTCTAAGTTTATAGGTATTACTTACCTTAAAGCGCGCAACTCACTACTCCAACAAGCCCTTGCCATGCGAATCAGGCTCCGAACGACTCGAATCTAGTCTCAAACAGTTTAATATAATCAATACAAGTTATAGGAATAAATTCTATACGATAAAGCTAATGTCTTTAACCAAAATCAAAAACACAACCCAGGACCCGCACATCGTAACTCAACAAAAATCACAAATTCTGGACACCCATTCGATTACGAGTCCAACCATACTAAAATTGTTCAATTGCAACCTCAAATCTACCTTCACACCTCCATTTTTCATTTTTGAAAAGTTTCCACAAAATCCCTCATTTCTTCACTTTAATCCACTAATTAGATTCTAAAAACAAGAATGGAATCATGAAATAATAAAGAGCCAAGCCTATGCGAACACCTACCCGCATCTGCGAATGCAAAGGCTAAAAGGTTTGGTGCCCAAGCCGGCCTCTCTCTTCTACGTGAATGCGGCTCCTCTCTCACGACCGCAATGCACAGACCCTCTAAACCTTCGTGAACACGTCACCTTCTTCGCGTTTCACCTTCTTCACAAACGCAAAGAACAAATCCCCCTGCCGCTGAATAACACTACGCGAACACGATCCCCATGCCGTGATCACGATGAAGAATGCACCAGATATCATATCAGCAAAGTCGAACTTCGTCTGAATCACACCCAGACCCCTGGACCTCATCCAAACATACCAACATGTGCTAAAACACTATAAGAACTTAGTCGAAGCCTCAAATCAGATCAAACAATATGAAAATCACAAATCGCACCCAATTTGAGCCTAATGAACTTCCAACTTCTAAAACTTACGTTGAATCATACCAAACCAACTCCGATTGACCTCAATTTTTGCACAAAAGTCATAAATGACACAACGGACCTACTCCAACTCGCAGAACCAAAATCCGAGCCCAGTATCAACAAAGTCAACTCTCAGTCAAACCTCTCAACCTTTCAAACCTTCAACTTTCCAACTTTCGCCAATTCAAGTCAAAACGACCTACGGACCTCCAAATCAATATCCAGACATAATCCTAAGTCCAAAATCACCATACAAAGCTATAGAAACCATCAAAATTCTATTTTAGAGTCGTCTACATAAAAGTCAAATTCCGTTCCAACCTTGAGACTAAGTGTCCCAATTCACTACGAAACATCTCCGGAACCAAACCAACCACCCCCACAAGTCACATAATCACAAATGAACATAAAAGAAGTGATAAATGGGGGAAGGGGTTTACAATACTCAAAATGACCGACAGGGTCATTACATTCTCCCCCTCTTAAATAAACATTCATCCTGGAATGAGTTTAGAATCAGAACTGGAGTCTCAAATAGGTATGGATTGCTGCTTCGCATCTCCTGCTTGGTCTCACAAGTAGCCTCCTTGACTAGCTAGCCTCTCCACTGAACTTTCACCAAAGCTATATTCTTTGATCTCAACTTTTGAACCTGCCAATGCAAAATGGCCACCGACTCCACATCATAAGTCAAATCCCCATCTAATTGAACCTTGCTAAAATCCAAAACATGAGATGGATCACCATAATACTTCTAGAGCATAGAAACATGAAACACTAGGTGAACACTCGATAGGCTAGATGGTAATGCAAGCTTGTAGGCTACCTATCCAATCTTTTCAAGCACCTCAAAAGGGCCAATACAATGAGGGCTCCACTTTCCCTTCTTCCCAAACCTCATCACACCCTTCATGGGCAAAACTCTAAGCAATACTGTTTACCTTGAAAATGGTAGTTACAATTAGATTTGATTTTGTGGTTCTAAAAATATGTAATCTATTTTTATGCTAGTTGTTAGGCAATTGATGCTAAGTGAAAGACTTGGAAGCAAGATAAGAGGTTGAAAACAAGGTGATAACCAAATCGAGTGGCTGATAATCGGGGCCTCAAGGTCGAGTCTGATGCCCTGCCGAGGGTAGTCGATGGACGACTAATAGTTATGATAAAATCACTGATGGCTTTTTATGGCCAATAATAAACAATAAATGAAGAACAATAAATAGAACACAATAAATATAAGCAATAAGATCAAGAAAATATGTTAGAGGGCAGAGAGAATGTTCTAGGGTATTCAATATTAAGCATCAGGTGTTTACAAAATGGCAAGGATCCCCTTTATATATGAGGGGAATCCCCCCATAGTACAAATACATTTATTGAAAAGACATATGGCTGGTACAACCATTTAATGCCCTGATTCGGGTTTGAACTAGCCTGCTAAACTTTGTCAGCTCTTGTCGCGTGCCTTGGGAGCCTCCCACTTTTTCACCATAGCTTAATCAGTCCGTACTGCCTCGAGGCTGGACGTCGATAACCTCTCGGATGTTAATCTCGAGCCTATAGAAATGTGCTTATGAAGCATCGTAGTGACCGAAAATTGGACCCTCCGATTTTACCGTATACAGATATTCCCCACCTTTCTTGGAGTGAAATGATAAGAAACGACTCTGATATCCATCTTCTTGACTTTCCCGCGATGATATCATACTCATGACGTAAGCCTTTGTAATAACTGAGGCGTCTCGTCGATTCACCTTTCCAGAACCATTCAATGTACCTTTCTATAATCGTTCGATGTACCGCCAATTCATATCCTCCAAAGTGATAATATCGCCGCCGGTCTAGTTCCTAAAATGTGTTGATTGCACCTGCCGGTACGTCTTTCAAAGATATTGATTACGCCGTCGGTTATGCTGCCACCTTTCCTATAAATTGAAGCCTTCTTGAATCAAAATTTCATTCAAATGTTCTTCAACAGCCCGTTACCCCTTTCTTCTCTTCATATTCATCCATTTTTATTTCCTATGTTTGAGGTTTGTGGCCTTAAGGTTACATGGCAGTGCCAGAGCTTAGGTTACATAGGTCTCGCAAGTCATGATCCGGTTTAGTAGAGTCTCGCAGATCGGTATGGAGATGTCTGTATTTATCCTCGAGAGACTGTAGAAACTTTAGGAAAAACTTCATATTATTGGAATTCTTGTCGTGCGAACTTGTTGGTCCGAGTACTAAACTTCTGTTATTCCATTCTCTCACAGATGGTGAGGATGCGACCTACCGGACGAGGTGGACGACCACTAGTGCCACCAGCAGAGACCAACAGAGGCCGTGGACGCGCTCGTGGTCGTGGCAGAGCAGCGAGGGCAGCACCTGTATATCCACCAGCTGCCCTAGCTCCGGATCAGGCTCCAACTATGGATGCTCCAGCAGCACCGGTTCAGGCACCAACAATGCCCATCGTGATTCCGGGTCTACAAGAGGCCTTGGCACAGATCTTGACAGTTTGACAGGCCTGGCTCAGGCAGTTTCTGCCACCACAGCAGCAGCTACTTCACAGACCGGGGGAGGCAATCAGACCCCCGCTGCTCGTACACCTGAGCAGGTAGTACAGGGATTGCAGACACTAGGGGCACCTCCAGCCCAGCCGGTTGCACCAGCTCAAGAGTTCACAGTACCAGTTATGCCAAATGATGAGCAGCGTTGTCTTGAGAGGTTTGGTAGACTCTAGCCTTAGTCATTCAGTGGTGCTAAGGGCGAGGATGCCCAGGGTTTTCTTGACAAGTGTCAACGGAAGCTCCGTACAACAGGGATTCTCGAGACTAGTGGTGTGGCATTTAACACCTTTTAGTTTACTAGGGTTGCCTTCACTTGGTGGGAGGCATATGAGAGGCGTAGGCCGGTTAGTGCAGCGCCCCTGACCTGGCAGGAGTTCTCCACTCTCTTCTTGGAGAAGCATGTACCGCAGTCCCGCAGGGAGGAGTTGCGTAGGCAGTTTGAGTGGCTAAAGCAGGGAGATATGATTGTGTCATAGTATGAGGCGAGGTATTCTGAGTTGGCTCGTCATGCCGTTTGGATGGTTCTGACCGATCGTGAGAGGATCAGGAGATTTTTGGATGGCCTTAACTACCATATCCGTATCTTGATGACTAGAGAGAGGGTATTGGGTGCTACATTCGAGGAGGTGGTTGATATCACTCGTCAGATTGAGATGGTTCGCCGTCAGGATAGAGAGGAGAGGGAGGCTAAGAGGCCTCGAGGCTCTAGCAGTTTCAATGGTGCTCCTTCGAGGGGCCAATTCCAGCAGGGTAGAGGTCGTTCTTTTAGGCCCACTAAGTCGGCCCATTTAGAGTATCGTGGGGCATCCTCAGGTCGTGGTTATCATGGGTTGCAGTAGGGCCAGTCATCACTCAGTTCTACCAAACCTCTCAAGACGGTGCTGCTCATCGTCTGGCATAACTGGTACTGTGAACTCCTGAGCTAGTGCAACCGGCTAGGCTGGAGGTGCCCCCGGTATCTGCAATACCTGCTCAAGTGTGCGAGCAGCGAGGGTCTGCTTGTCTCCCCCGGACTGTGAAGTAGCTGCTACTGTGGTGGCAGAAACTGCCTGAGCCAGGACTGTGCAAACTGTCAAGATCTGTGCCAAGGCCTCTTGTAAACCCGGAATCACAATGGGCACTGCTGGTGCCTGAATCGGTGCTGCTGGAGCATCCATAGTTGGAGCCTCATCCCGAGCTAGGGAAGCTGGTGGATCTACAGGTGCTGCCCTCGCTGCTCTACCTCTGCCACGACCATGACCGCATCCACGGCCTTTGGTGGTCTCTGCTGGTGGCACTGGTGGTCGTCCACCTCGTCCGGTAGCTCGCATCCTCACCATATGTGAGAGAATGGAATAACAGAAGTTTAGTACTAGGACCAACAAGTTCGCACGACAAGAATTCCAATAATATGAAGTTTTTCCTAAAGGTTCTGCGGCCTCTCGAGGAAAAAACAGACGTCTCCGTACCGATCCGCGAGACTCTACTAAACCGGCTCATGACTCACGAGGCCTATGCAACCTAGGCTCATTCGGACGAGATTTGATAGACTTTTTGATTGAAATCATAATTTAAGAGTTCTCAGAGTTCTTAGGCTTGAATCCTATGTTAAATTGGTGATTTGATGTCCTTGTAAGTGTTCCTAAGTGTTGAACAAGTTTGAACGATGTCATGGGATGCGTTCGTGTTTGAAGTTCCGGGGGTCCCGGGTAGGTTCCGGGATGTTTTAGGCCGAAAATCATAGCTGTAGCAGGTCCAGGAGGGTTGCAGGCCTCGGAACCCACCCACGCGGTCTGCACAAAAAGGAGTGTGGCCATGGTAAGTGCTGTGCGTACCGCACAAAAAGAAGTGCGGCCGCGATAGGTGTCATGCGGACCGCACAAAATGGTGTGCGGCCGCGGTGAAGAACATCCGCTAGTCCTACTTCGGAAGCTCATATCTTTTGATCTACAAGGTATTTTGAGATGATTCAAAAACAAAAGTTGTAGCCCTTCGTATCTAGTTTCTAGAAAGGTAAAGAAATCACAATTTGGACATCTGTAGAGAAAGTTATGGCCAAAATACTAAAGCCTGTCACTGTAGTCAAAACCTGTGCGGACAACACTGGTTTTGTGCGGACATCACTCGTTTTTGTGTGGCCCGCAGTGGTGGAAATCTAGGGGTGCCCTATAAATAGTACTCTATAAATACGAGGTTTTGGATTTTATTTAATATTTTAACCTAGAGAGCTCGGATTTTGGCGATTTTTCAAAGGTTTTTCTAGAAATTCATCAGGGTAAGTGATTTTAACTCAGATTTGGCTAGAGTACACGAATATATAATTGAATTCATCATTTAATTCGTGATTTGGGGTGGAATTTGGGAAGAAAAATTGTGAAATCTTTCAAAAATGTAAAATGATGATTTGAAGGGCCAAATGGTATCGGAATTGGATAATTTTCGTATGGTTAGACTCGTGAGAGTATAAGGATTTTAGTTTTGTGAATTTGGTCAAATTCCGAGATGTGGGCCTGGGGCTCGGGTTTTGGTAATTTCGGGGATCGTGCCTTTTGTTGATTATTTTCGCTTGGGCTTTGTTCCCTTAGTATATTGTGACATATTCGTTCTGATTTTGGATAGATTCAACACACGTGGAGGCCGATTTGAGGGGCAAAGGCATCGCGAACTAGAGATTTAGCTGGTTCGAGGTGAGTAATGATTGTAAATGATGTCCTGAGGGTTTGAAACCCCGAATTTGCACAACGAAGTGCTATATTGAGTTGAGACACACGCTGTATGATGAGCGTGGGGTCCATTACTACTGGGGATTGTGACTTGGTCCATCCTGATTGATGATTTCACCGTATTTTTGACTAAAACTTATTTAATATCATTATGATTTGGGCTAGTTGCCATGATTGGGGCCTTGTGCCGACCTGTAGAACCTTTAGGGGCATTTTGACTGATTCTTCTCACTTTACTTGTTAAAAATCATATTCTCAGTCATGTTTCTATTTGTTTAAACAATAAGAACTAGTTTTATCAATGCTAATCCTAAATGAGAGGAATATGTGGGCTGAGATCCCTACCTTATATTATTGTGCCGAGAGGCTATGAGTATAATGACTGAGAGGGGTTGAGAACCCAACAGTGAGGATGTTATGTATGTTATGGATCGGTCTGCACGCCGCAGCAAATGCTTATATGGATCGGGCTGCACGCCGCAGCAAATGCTTATATGGATCGGGTTGCACGCCGCATCGGTTATTTTGATTTCGGTTATTGTGAGAGATATATGGATTGAGTGCGAAGGATAAGTACTAATTAATGGATAGTATGCTCGAGGAGCAGATTTATACTTGTTAAATACCTTAATAGCTACCTGGTTTACCTGATCTAAAGAGATTTCACACTACTTCTTCATTATTTTGCCGTTTTAAGTTGTTTTACTGCTCTGATATAGAACTGCTTAGTGCTTTTACGTGTTTTCGTACTATCAGCCATTATTTATGATTATTACTCACTGGGTCGGAGTACTCACATTACTCCCTGCACCTTGTGTGCAGATCCAGGTGTTCTCGAGGCATAGAGAGAGCTTTCTTGCTATTCAGCATTCACCGGAGTCATCGAGATAGCTGCATGGTATCCGCAGACCCGATTCTGTCCTTCTGGCTTTTATTCTTTCAGCATTTTTAGACTATCTCTGTAGGCTGTCTAAAACTTGTAATAGAGGCTCTTGACTTGTGACACCCCGGTTTGGGCTGTGTTTGGATGGGTTCTTCTATTGTTATCTAAATTTTTGCGAATTATTGCTATTAAATCATGCTTTAAACCGTTTTATGATAATTAAATGCTTAAAGAAGTGTATTGTTGTTGGACTGGCTAGCATCACGACCGGGTTCGGGGTTAGGGTCGTGACAAGTTGGTATGATCATTTACCATGGCCTCTTTCCAGAGCTTTCCCTTCCCGAGCGAGATTGTACTGATTTGTTGTTGTTGTTGGCCCAAGGTAATGAGATAGGGGCGCTGATTTCTTCCAACTCAGGAAGATATTTGGACTCTACACTGCTGCTCAGGAGGATGTTCGGTCTTTACACCGCTGCTCACCTCCCTACTCCGGCCTGGTAGGGCACTTTATCCCTTTTGCTTTCCGTAGGGTGAAGTGGCACTACCGGCCACTAACTTGCACAGCACAATGTTCCAAGAAGTGGACTCAAAATAGCCGTGCAGGTAAGGCCGATGCTCGCCAAGTCTTCTATCGGGCCATGATCTTCTTGGCCTAGTAAAGCTTTTGCTCTTTGGAGGGCTACGACTTTTTCTTCATCTTTTTCTACTTCTTCTGCCTCGTTTTACAGCCTTTTCCTCGTCCTTGAAGATGTCGTTAGGGAGGCTGAGATGAAGCCCTGAAGAAATTATTCTTGAAGGAGCTGCTCCCGAGGATGTACCCTCGAGAGTAGATTAGACTTTTAGCTGTTGCTTTTGTTTCTTTGTTTTTGTGTAAGGACCCTTCGTGGACTTTTGTAATCATGTGTAAGGACCCTTCATGGGCTTTTGTAATCATCTTTTGCTAATAAAAAAGTGTTTCTTTAATTCTGTATATGATTTATGCCGAATTTCCCGCTACTTGCGTTTGTGAAGCATCTGAGTGCATGACTCTATCGATTGGTACGAATACCGAGCCTGGGTGTAAGTATTTATCTGTCTCTTGAGATTAACACGATTCCTTATGGAACCCTTTGCCATTCCTTGGACCGAGCCCGGATTGGATTGATAAACTCGGGTCGTCGGGACCCCCGACTTCGAGTTGAATAAGAGTAGGGATTCGAACTTTCATAACAAAACGTAGCTTTTCAGACCCCATGATAGTCCTCGAGGGGGGATTTGCTCGGATGACTAAGAATAAAGATAACCTTTAGGCTTTTAAGAGCTGTCCCCGAGTGGGGGTTCTCTCAAGCTCGGGCGACCTAGAAACGTGTTTTGAACTCAGAGTGAAGATAGCCTTAAGGCGTTGCAGATAGATCCCAGATGAGGCCTTGACAAGATTTAGATGGTCCCTAGGTTAAAGTAATCGAGAGGACGGTTTTAACTTGACCCGTGGACTTAGGCATCTAGAGGGCCGGAGGGTCAGGTAAATGACCCGTACTTATAATAGCAAAAATCCTTAAGGTAGGGTACCCTCTCGAGGTCAAGCCCATATGAGTAGGTTTTTAGAGTGCGTCTTCTTTTTGACATAGATCCTAGAGATCGGGTACCATCTCGTGTCTCGTAATGATATCAATGGCTCCTTAGAGCCTATCTTCTTCTTGACAGAGGACCTCGAGATTGGGTACCATCCCGAGGCTTATAATGATGTCAATGGCTTCCTGGAGCCTATCTTCTTTTTGATAGAGGTCCTCGAGATCGGGTACCATCTCGAGGCTTGTAATGATATCAATGGCTTCCTAGAGCCTATCTTCTTTTTGATAGAGGTCCTCGAGATCGGGTACCATCTTGAGGCTTGTGATGATGTCAATGGATTCCTAGAGCCTATCTTCTTTTTGATAGAGGTCCTCGAGATCGGGTACTACCTCGAGGCTTGTAATGATGTCAATGGCTTCCTGGAGCCTATCTTCTTTTGACAGAGGTCCTCGAGATCGGGTACTACCTCGAGGCTTGTAATGATATCAATGGCTTCCTGGAGCCTATCTTGTTTTTGACAGAGGTCCTCGAGATCGGGTACCATCTCGAGGCTTGTAATGATGTCAATGGCTTCCTAGAGCCTATCTTTTTTTTTTGACAGAGATCCTCGAGATCGGGTATCATCTCGAGGCTTGTAATGATGTCAATGGCTTCCTAGAGCCTATCTTCTTTTTGACAGAGGTCCTCAATATTGGGTACCATCTCGAGGCTTGTAATGATGTCAATGGATTCCTGGAGCCTATCTTCTTTTTGACAGAGGTCCTCGAGATCGGGTACCATCTCGAGGATTGTAATGATGTCAATGGCTTCCTGGAGCCTAAAATATTGTATGACAGCATTAATTGCATGACATTGTTATGAAGCGACCAAGGAAATTCTGCTAGTACAACTTCCCACAACGAAAAATGGCTTAGTTAGCATTTTTAATTGGCCTTTGAGGTAGGCGGATAATCGCCGCTTTCTCCACATATAGGGTTATATTCCTTCTTTTGAGGATTCCACTAGTCAGAGTAGTTATCCTCCTCTATAGAGTTTTCCTTTCCTGCATTAGGCCCTTCACCATTTCAACTTTAAAGCCCTTGCTCCAATTCCCTAGTTTTACCACTGTTATGGCTGCTACACCAGGGTCCACTCGGCAAGGAGAGGGGAGTTCTGCCCTTGAAGGATTTTTGAACCAAAATGCTCAGGCTCATGGGGAGTATGCCTCAAAGTTTATTTCTTTAGTAGGAGAGGGGCACCTTGAGTCATTGAGGAAAGATTGCGGATGGGGGGAAAAGGTAGTATTGTGGGCACCTTCCCCTAAAGAGAACATCATGGATCACGCCTAGGGGTTTTTGAACGTGTACACGTACCCCTTTACGTTGGCCCCCCCTGATAGGTTTGTGATCGACTTCTGTAAAAAGTACCAGGTTACCTTGGCGCAGGTTCACCCGTCATTTTGGAGGATAGTGTTGATGATTAGGTTCTTCGCGGAAGAAGCAGGGCTTGAATTCACTCTTAGTCATCTCATCAGGCTGTATCGACCTTTTCACCATCAGGGTCTGTTGACCCTATGATGCCGATCCACCAAGCCTTTTGTTGTTGATGATGAAGAAGACGGGGATCGGGGATAGATGAGTTGATCGAGTACAAACTGTCTATATTATCCCTGTGGAGTTTCTGCCATTTCCCGAGGAATGGAATTTTACATATAAGTGATATACTTGTGCCTTTGTAGTTTTGCTTATGGCGTAGACTGGTTCTGTAAATGCGCCTTCATTTCCCTTCCTACAGCAATTTCATGGACGCCGCACGAGGTCCCCGACCTGATGGATTGGGCTCAGAAGCTGGCGACTTACTCGACTTATAATGAGTGCAAGTGGCGAGCTTTGTCTAAGGGTAGATGAGAGGCCAAACACCACGGTACGTGCTATGTGGCTTGCTCCTTTTTTGAAAGGCACTTTCTTTTTACGTATACTAACCCCTTCATCGTAGGCATCGGGGAGTCCTTTGAGGCGAGACTGTTCCCTTTCGTAGAGGGAGAAGGATCGCCAGCTTCTAGGCTACGGAATGATAATAATAAGCAAAAAGGGCCTTTCGTAGGGCGACGGTGTTTATAGCAAGACGAGTCCAGGCCGGGGGTTCGGAGAGGATGTGTCAGCTGAACCTGCTGTGCCCAAGATCTCTGGCTTTAGAAAAATGGTTCCACCTCCGTTGTCATCTTCTTTTCTCGTCGAAATCACCTCGAGGAATGAGAGTTTTCTATCACCGACTTCATCTCCCATCGAATGTACTTCGAGGGATGTTCGAAGCCAGAGGCTGCATACACTGAGTGATCGTGCCCCAACCAGGAGCGGTTCTACCGGGGTAGATGGAGCCAGCCTAGTAGATGTGCACTCAAATTTTGAGGAAGCTCAGCGGCTCTATTCTAAGGTGAGTTTTGGCCGTCCATGTTGATTTTATAGTTTGTAATTTTTACTCTCTTATCGAGTTTCTCTTTCATAGGATTTTAACAAGCTCAAGTTCGAGTTGCTCCGTCGTGAGACCAGGTTGCGAGAAGCCATGGATGCTGAGAAATCCCTCAGGCTTCTCTTCGATAAACGGGAAGACGAGTTGGCACACTTGCGGTATGAGGTGAGTCGAAGTCTGAACTACGAAAGCTACCTCGAGAAGCAGGTAATGTTTGTTTCAAGAGAGTGCGTGTTTCTTCTTCTACCTTCCGAGGCTAATGTCTAGTTTATTTCGGTTGCAAAAAAAGATGTAGGACCTGGAATGCCTTAGGAGCGAAGTTGGTCAAGCCAAGTGCGAGAGTGACGAGCTAAAGGCTCGGGTGGACACCCATATGTCGACTAAGAAAGATGCTCTGGCCAAGGCTTCCGTCCTCGAGGTGCAACTTTGCAACGCTCATGAAATCAACTTGGTTTGAATGGACATGATTTCAAGGCTCGAGTTTGAGCTCCTGAAGGTGAAGGCCAAAGTCATGGATGCTCGGGCTGAAGCCAAAGTAATCCGAACTAAAGCTGATAAGAAGGTGGCTATCTATTTGAAGGACGTTGCCGATGCTCGTGCTGAGCTAAGAGGGGATCTCGACCAGGAGAGTAGGAATAAAGAGTACATGAGGTGTAAATCTTGGAGGGAACCCCTCGAGGAAATACATGCCAGGGGCTTCGACCTCTCGGAAGAGATAAAGCAGGCGGAGGTGGAAGAATATGGTGCTAAGCTCCTTCTGTCCGATGCCGAAGATTGCGAGAAGAAGGCCGGCAGACCATAGTCCCCGAGGGGGACGTAGATTAGGCCCTTCTTTTCTTGTTTTGTGTATAGTGCTTTCAAAGAACTTTGTAAATGAAGCTTGTATTCTCTCGCATACATGTATAAAAGGAAGCCTCGCGGTTTTATTTTTCATGTATTTCCTTTTGCTTTGATATTTGTCAGTCGTTATCCATATGAATTGGTATTCGGGTTAAAAGGAATCCTTAGATTCATAGTATGGCCCTGGGGCTCATTAGCTTGGCCCGTAGGCTCTTACGCGCTTTGCTCAGTATGACCTTTTAGTATAAGCCGGCATTTGAGCTCTTATGCTTTTGCTCTTAGGCATATTTAGTTAACTGTTTTAGGTTCAGTCTCCGAGTCGGGTTTCGCTCGAGCTCATTTGACACTTAAGTTTTTGAATTTAAAGTTGGCCCTTAGGATCTTACACGTTCGGTCGGTATGACCTTTTATATGGGCTGGCGGTAGTGGCTCTTACGCATTGAGTCGGTACAACCTCTAGTATGGGCTGGCGACAGTGAATTTTACGCATTTGGTCGGTATGACCTTTTATATGGGCTGGCGGTAGTGGCTCTTACGCATTGGGTCGGCACGACCTCTAGTATGGCTGGCGACAGTGGCTCTTACGCATTGGGTCGGTACGACCTCTAGTATGGGATTTATTTTTCCCTCGTTAAGGACTTTTGAAATTGTGTTTGTCTGACTCTTTGACGGTTTGATAAAAATCCTCGATTGTGAGTCATTATATGGCGATGATCAAGCACCTTGGGGGGTTTGGCTCGATGGTTGAGTATCTCGAAGCCTAGAGTTTGGAGCTGATATGGTCGAAGCTCTTTTGCCTATGTCGAGGGTAGCCTGTTTAACCGGTTCTTTTCAAAGTACATTCGAAGTAATTGAAGGCCTATGATTTTATAGCGACGGTCGGGTGTCCCCGAGTCACGTTAGTTTGGCTGGTACAACCTTGTGACCGTAGTCATTGTGTTTGGCCGGATCCTTTCAGTACCCGAGTGAAGTAGTTTCGGCTTCTATATCGAGGGTATGCGTTTTTAGGGGTCTTATAAGTTCGATATATAGCCTTAACTTTAAGATCGGTTTTATGCCTTTTGTAAGGTCTTACAAATTTTTACATGTCTTACTTGAGGTCTTACAGTTTTGGTTACTTGGTACAAGTAAGGTTCATGCCTTGTTTGAGGTCTTACAGATATTGTTACTTGGTACAAGTATGGTTCATGTCTTGCTTGAGGTCTTACAGATATTGTTACTTGGTACAAGTATGGTTCATGCCTTGCTTGAGGTCTTACAGATATTGTTGTTGCCTTATATAGGTCTTACGAAACCGAGGCTTCCCACATGTGGTCTTATGGCCTCGGGTTTTGATAAGTTGATAAGGGTGGCGATTGGCGGTGTGAGCACGTGATTTTTGCCTTACGAAAACTACTCCAAAATAAATCAAAAATAAAATAAAT